>NC_139253.1:22655825-23985590 GCF_977018435.1 Lepisma saccharinum
TCTGCCGACTTCGTCCCGAATTTTGCGCGCTCGCATATTTTTCATCGTGAATAATCAAACGTTACAAAGAAAGAACGTTAAAGAAGTATTTATTAGTGTGAACGTTTTAGTCGAAATTCTGGTCTGTTTGCAGCAAGCGACCCTCGTAGCAGTTGTTTCTTCAACCACGTTGCTATCAGTGTGGAGAAAAGAGACGCACTTTACATACACCCTATACGGGTTTATTTAAGCCTGGCTATCTTGTACTTTTTGTATCTGGCATTTTTCGCTGTTGTTTCCTCCAAAGGTCTATTTTTTCTTTGTTTTGCCTCGCATTTTCTTTGTTCTTCAGCGCGTGTTGCATCACAGTCTGTTCACAGACCACGCCCTTCCGCAAAAGCTGAGAAGACTGCGAGTGCGGGGTGAGGTTCGGGGGTGAACGGGGAGGAAGTGTGAGGAGGGAAGCTTCGACTTGGTGTTCAATTTTTCAGTGTTGCCAGACATGCAGAAGTCCCTGTAGGAAAGGGTGAGAATCTGATAATGGAATCGGGACTTACAGTGTGAGGTGCAGTCTGGCGTTCGGAAAAGTTCGGAACCATTCGTGAACCTCCACGGATGATGTCAGCCACGGGACATCTCAAAGACCAGCAACGGCATAGGAATTCACTCTTCTTCCGTGTTTTCGGAAATAAATTTGTTTTAAAAATCGAATGAATGTTCTGGCGTGCGTATATAAGTAAATGTATATGTATAGAGCATACTATATCTAGTAAACTGGGTCGCTGAAGGATAACTATCAATAGAATTAACATGCAACGAAAAGCGGGAAAGCCGGCTCGGGGTTGAGCAAAGGTTTATTCAGATATTTTTTTTATTTGAGGGGTGTAAGTTTGTGTTTGTGTGTGTGAAAAGGTATACTTAGAGCCAAAATGACCATAAATTTGTCCTTTTATAAAAATTGTGTGGGGTGTTAGGGCGTAGTTGGTGGATAAATCAATGGGGCCGAGACATTACAACTTCATGTTCCATAATCCGAAAGTTGCAGAAAAGCGATGCTATAATACATACCAAAATGTGAATACAAACGAGGGAGAAAATTTACTATCCTGCATAAGTTAAAATTAATTGATCCATGTCCAGGAAAGAAGCATTAACAAGACGCTAGGAAATACACAAAAAGCACGCACACACCCTTACTTTATTAGTCACATTGGAAGCAGATTGCTTTGATTTGTGAAGTTTTATTCCATTATTAGTATTGCTTTCACATGTTACTATGTAATATGTTCCATTCATTTGCAATGCGTTTTCGCACCATGCCTTTTTTATTTATGCCGCTAGTAGTGCAGGTTGGGGAGTTCAACGCCCGAAAATGAGGCTCGGTGAGGCTCGCCTTAATGGATTTCTCTCGTAAGGCATGAGCCTCATTTTCTCGCAGTGTTGCCAACTCGGACGAGGCGTAGCTTTTTATGGTGTATGTTAACGGTTTGCTCTCGTAAGGCATGAGCCTTATTTTCTCACAGTGTTGCCAACTCGGGCGAGGCGTAGCTTTTTTACGGTGTATGTTAACGGTTTGCTCTTGTAAGGCATGAGCATTATTTTCTCGCAGTGTTGCCAACTCCTCACTCGAAAAAATCACCAAGGTTTTTTTTGGGTCTAACCTAACCTAAAGCAAGGAGCTGGCAACACTGCTTGAGGCTTGCTTTGCAGCGTTGCCAACATTTTACTCGAAAAAATCACCAAGGTTTTTATCTTGGTCTAACTTAATCTAAAGCAAGGAGCTGGCAATACTGCTTGAGGCTTGTTCTGCAGTATTGCCAACATCTTACTTGAAAAGTCACCAAGGTTTTTATTCGGTTTAACCTAACCTAAAGAGTAGAGGAGCAGGGCCGGTTCACAGCCCGAAAATGGCGCTCGGTGGCGCTCGCAGTGTTACCAACTCCTCACTTGAAAAAATCACCAAGGTTTTTGTTTTTGGGTCTAACCTAACCTCAAGCAAGGAGCTGGCAACACTGCTTGAGGCTTTTCTCGCAGTGTGGCCAACTCCTCACTTGAAAAAATCACCAAGGTTTGTTTTTGGGTCTAACCTAACCTCAAGCAAGGAGCTGGCAATACTGCTTGAGGCTTGTTTTAATGGATTTTTCTCGTAAGGCGAGCCTTATTTTCTTGCAGTGTTACCAACTCCTCACTTGAAAAAAATCACCAAGGTTTTTATTTTGGTCTAACCTAACCTAAAGCAAGGAGCTGGCAATTCTGCTTGAGGCCTTACAGTGCATAAAGCAATTTGCCAACCTACTGGTATTTTTGCCATAGTTTTTTACAAAAAAAAAAAAGAGAGAGGGAAGAGTTAAACAACCGACAGTATTGCCAACACCTACCTACAGTTTTTTTACTTGGCAAGGGTTTAGCCAATTTAGCAAGGAGTGCCGGCAACAAATATATACTGCCGTAAAAGAGAAAGAGATGGATGGATGGCAACACAGTATGTGTGTGCGTGTATGCGTATAATATGTAGTATTATTAACTAGAGTGTGTTGGCAACCCACCTGCAAGTAAAAAAGATAGAGATACCTATTGCTGTAAGATAAAGAGAGAGACCTAGAGTTGGCAACAGTGGTGAGCGAATACGTATTATTTCCAAGTCCCGGGCAACACTGGCAACATCAATTGCGGTTCAGTGTTGCCAACTCACCTCAAGAATATTTCACCATATGATATTTTACAGGCGAAGCTAACCTACGAATGGGAGTTGGCAATACTGACTAGTGGAGGTAGCCGGGGCTGCGTCCGAATCAGCAACAGATGTTACCTTGAGCGCTGTTCCATCCGGGACTCAGCCAATCTCTGTTGTCCGAATTTGCGGTAGACGTGGAGTTGGAGGGAAGAGCAGAGAGGCGCGACAGATGCATGCTAGAACTCGCTGTGACGCTGCGCTTGGCAGCCATATTCTAATTTTTATTTTGTACAGACAATATTTACTGATTAGAGGATGTAAAACTCAGTTATATTTTAATATTTTATCGATAATACTGAATGCAGAAAAATTGTAAATGATGAAATAGCGTGTTATATTTTTAATATGAGTAGTAAATAGGTGGAAATTATTGTCATGTTTGTTTGCGCCCCAGAGCGCGGTGGGTGAAGTTCGGGCTGACATCTGGCGGGAAAAGTGACAGCCGTACTACAAGGGGACATGCAGATTCGGACGACTTGGACGTGACTTCGATGGTATGCGAGAGCAACGGGAGAGAACGGGATGGAGTGCTTGCCAATCCGGACACGGCTTTTTTTCTCGGGAACGATGTGCCACACACACATGCGCGCGCCTATTTATCTATCATGGGTAGATCATGTTCTGCGCATTTATTTGTTGCGCTGACACAGCGTGATGAGTAAATGTATTTTCTTATTTTTGAAGAATGAATGAACCTTATCGTAATCTTCCAAGTCCCGGGGGTACCAATGTTTGTATATCGCGATTTTTGTAAACCTCTCTCGGGAACAATGTGCCACACACACACACACACACACACACACACACCAATATTGCTGTAAGATAAAGAGAGAGACTAAGCTGGCAACAGTGGTGAGCGAATACGCATTATTTCCAAGTCCCGGGCGCCAATGTATATCGTGATTTTTGTTAATTTTTCTCGCGAGAACGATGTGCCACACATGTGTGCGCGTGCTTCTTATTATTTTTGTATTGTGATGCAAACAAACAAATAATAATTGTTTTTTTTTAGGATTTCTGGCCTCTATAACCTCGCCAGGGTGCGTGGGTGCTCAACACCAGTTCTAACGGTCATAGCTATCAAAGCCTAATGCCTCTGTAGAGTTTTGTGAGTTATTATTTTTTTTAATTTGCGCATCGAACTAACTTATATTGGATTTTGATCGTAGTGTGCAGTGTTAATTTGATCAGAGGTGCCTTATCGGCTGGATTGTTGTTATTCTGCAGCGCCGTCGAGGTGAAATCCAAATTGTACATGTGCTTGTCGAAATGCTTTTGTATGCGTGGAAGAGTGTGCTTGGACCAGTAGGGAAATTTATTTTTCGCACCGAGGTCTGTCGCGAAAGTCTTCGTGCTTGAATTATGCGAGAGAGTTGTCGTTGAAGATTCGTCCAATAGGAGTTGGCAACACTGACTAGTTGCTTCACAATTTTTTTGTTTTTAAATATATGATATTTTACAGGTGAGGCTAACCTACAAGTTACAAGTTGACGGCGTAATCTTCTATAAGATGATAAGTATGCAATAAGATGAAGAAGATGCTAACTGGCAATAGCGGTGTTAATGTTTCCAGTTTTCTACCCCCTCTCACCGGGCTTCCTCCCTCTTATGGCGCAGTGGTATTTAAGGATTCGATACACGCACAAGTGGTTTTTGAAACTGTAGGTCCACCCCTGATTAGTCTTACTTACAGGGGATTCTTGTAACACTACGGGAGCGAAAAAACATGCATACTTCTGTTTTTCCACATGTATGTATGTATGTAATACGATTTGTGTGGGGGTCAAAATTTTGAATTTACGGCTTAATTAATCTGCATGAATGCTTAATGTTTGATTTTTTTATTTCTAGTTCGATATGAGATACATACAATTTTATTTTTTGAAGTACAGTTAATATTACCTAGTTCGGGTTAAGCTGTAACATACAACTAACGATCGACACGACCACCTGACACATAGACAGAGAGAGTGTGAGTAAATTCAAAGTGTGATCTATTGTGAACTAAACTAACCTCACTCACCCACCCACATATAGTCTTACAGGTAACTCAAAAAACAGAAAGTAGTATATAGCATGACAGGTCGATCTATCGTAAACTAAACTAACCTCACTCGCCCACCCACATATTGCCTTACAGGTGACTCAAAGGCAGAAAGGCAGCTATATCACTTGTAAGGGCCAACACACAAGATTTATTGCAAACTAAATTAACCTACGACATAAGCCATGGACACATCTTCCAGATAGGGTATAAGCAACTCACCTCTTGCAATTGTATAACGGGAAAATTAACCTACAGCTGGCAACACTGTTTGAGTTGCTTTCGACGAGCCAAACTCAAATAGGCTCTACAGCTAGAAGCTTGAAACATATACCCTCGCAGAGTATGCCAACTTACCTCATGTAAAAATATTACCTAGTACGGTTAAGCTAAAAGCTAACAAGACGATGGCTAAAAGCGAGTGAAGGAGAGAAATGTTATTTTTTTTTGATTGTGTGTGATGAAATAGTTTTAGATAATAATAGTGGGCTAATAGAATTGTAGAAAACGACTGTATCGTGATGCGAGGCTGAAAGCAATTTCGAAAGCAGTCTCGGGCATCTTCGCGTTCAGCCAACAAGGAAAATGCACATGGAGGGTGCAACGGTATTGTCCATGGATGGTTTTTCTGAATAAACATACATATCAGTTTTTGCAGTCTCCAGATGGGACCGGAGCTTTTGTTTTGGTTGGACAAGGGGGTTCAGATAAATGCATGGACATCAAAATAAAAGAAAAAAATTTACTCTACTGCTCACATGTATTGAGTCTTCCAATAACACACCTCGCGGGGCGTACCTACATGTATGCAAAATATAGTTAATGTCTTATTTCTCGAACCTATGGTTTGTAGATTTGCTTTTGTTGGCAACAGAAACAGAAAAAATGGCACCATGTTATTGAATACTGATATGGGTGTATTGTAATCATAACAATTTTTCTAGTTAAAAATCTATGTCGAAAAGCAATGTTGGGTGACTTGTCTGTGTTGGGTCTTATTAACAACTTCACAGCTGTACCTGCACAACTCATCGACTACAAGGCAACAATGTTAGGAAATGTGTGCATGGCTCCGAGAATACAATTTAAAATCACTAATGTGGCATGAACCCCCTCCACTTGTGTGTATTTGAATATGCGAAAATTAGATATTTTGAATAATCGAGGAGAACAATCACAAAAACAGGTTGCACCTGTATGACGTGTTCAAACTTCAGACGATTTTTGTTAATCTACAAAAGCCAAGTGCGAACGGAGATTACTACGAAAATTGGGAAAAGAAAAGAAGCGAGGCTATTTTGGCTAATGGCAACGATGAGGATGAATAATGGTTGTTTTGATAAAATTGACGAAGTCAATATGCCTAGCCTAAAATAAAATTCAACAATTAATGTTAAATATTTGCCACTCTGAAATGGCGACGGCTATCATCATAATATCACTTGTTTCTAACCTGTTCATATTGGCCCTCTCTCTACCCCTCCATAAATTCGATTCGAAAGGCACAATTATTCCAGTTCTTGAATAAGACTCGCATATGCCCTCAGAAAAAAAACAAGAGAAGAAATAAATAAATCAAGTCATGTATATTCTTCACCCCCGAATTTTCTTCCACAACATCGCACGAAGCCTCGAGTTTCGGATATTGTTGTTGTGCGACAGGATAGGATAGATGAACCGTATGTTTACCGAGGACCATACGTAATCAAATATTTTTTTGAAAAGATAGTTGAAGAGGTTGAGACTATTGGCAGCCTCTTATGTGAATTGAAACCAAAATGCTCTTATTATCCAGCGATGAACTTCAATCTCACAATAACATTGAAATGTGTCTGGTGTGCGATCAAAGGTTTCACCGACGAGAACCGGAAAGTAATTTTATCATAATTATTTTACCGGAAACTACATCGGTGGAATCTGTAACATAATGTATTCATGTATGTGTTTGACAATCATATATCACTTACTAGAACAATTTTCATATTGTTTTCACTACGTGAGATGATATTTTATTTATATTTACGATAAAATAGAGGTTTGGGTGTAATAACAGTTTTTATTAATTAATTTAGAGATGCATTTTTTATTTGTTGAGTTAATGATTAGGTTAATTTGTTATTTCTCGCGAAAAAAAAGAGGGAACCACAGCTGAAAGAAAATACACAACTTGTATTATTGAGGTCAAGAGTTTGTTTTAATATTATTTTTTGCACACATAGGCTAATCACGACTCGGGATATGTTTAAAATGGAATTTGAAATATTGATTATGCGACCTGACTGGAACTCGGAATAGGACACACTGATTACAAGGCGTCGATATATTACCACTTGGTAAGAAATTGTAGTGTTTCAATTCACACACACATACTCACAATTTAAAACAACTAAACTGATCGCAGGCCCAACTGGTGGCTGGCATACACAACTATCCATCCACCAGTCGTCTTCTGGGGCGTGTGTCTCGATGAGTGTCAACAACCTCTATTGTGAAGTAAAATCTGTAGGGGTAACATCACTCTCCAATTACAATGTTGGCAAATTTTCCAACTTCATCGCGAACGACGACAAAGGTATCGGCTACCTGATCAAAATTATCAACACGCTGCCTCCGAGATTCTGGAACGTTGCCGAAGGAAAGGGACTCGTGAACGACATCATCAACAAGTTATTTTTCGAGATGCATTTACCTGGCTACCAATACTGCGGACCGGGTACCAAACTCGAGAAAAGATTGGAGAGAGGAGACAAGGGTGTGAATCCGTTGGACGCGGCATGCAAAGATCACGATATTGCTTACAACACGCACACGAATTTGGATGCACGTCACGAAGCAGACAAGAAATTGGAGCATGTCGCTTTCAGGAGGGTCATGAGCAAAGATGCTTCTTTGCGAGAAAAAGTTGCAGCATTGGGCACCACCATCGCCATGAACACGAAACAAAAATTTGGATGGGGAATCCTACCTAGAGTTATCTTTAATTGGCAACGAGGTGATCTTGGTCAGCACGACGAACCCTCAGCTGTTATAGAAGATATCTGAAACCAGCTTACACCAGTCACTCATAGCTCCCCCAATTTTCTCACGATAGTGGGTTGCTACCGGCCCTATACGTAGGCCGAATAAATTCCGACCAGAGCCGGATTCGAACCTATGCCGTCTCGCAGCGAACAATCTCAAGACGAGTGAACGCCGTAACTCGCTCAGCTACGGAAGACGACTCTCTCTCTCTCTCTACTTTTTCTCTAATTTTCATCATTATTGTTAAAATTAATTCAAGAGAAAATATATATTTTGTGTTGACATGGGAAATATGCAATAAAAAAATGCATGATCAATAGTTAAGGTCAAAATCTGAATAAACAGTGAGGGTGATACACGCAAGCTTCCAGGCATGTGATTTGCACAGAATTAAATATAAAATGAGAGATGGAAGGTTTTTGTTACTATTAGAATTTAAGGACGGAAAATATGTACAGCGAATGAATACTACGTTTGACTAATCGTGAAGATGAGTATCACAGTACGTTTTTGATCGTTCTCATATAAACGTTGAAACGTTTAAGAACGTATAAGAACGTTTACCGAAACGTTGAAACGTTTCAACGTTTCGGTAAACGTTCTTATACGTTCTTAAACGTTTCAACGTTTATATGAGAACGATCAAAAACGTACTGTGATACTCATCTTCACGATTAGTCAAACGTAGTATTCATTCGCTGTACATATTTTCCGTCCTTAAATTCTAATAGTAACAAAAACCTTCCATCTCTCATTTTATATTTAATTCTGTGCAAATCACATGCCTGGAAGCTTGCGTGTATCACCCTCACTGTTTATTCAGATTTTGACCTTAACTATTGATCATGCATTTTTTTATTGCATATTTCCCATGTCAACACAAAATATATATTTTCTCTTGAATTAATTTTAACAATAATGATGAAAATTAGAGAAAAAGTAGAGAGAGAGAGAGAGTCGTCTTCCGTAGCTGAGCGAGTTACGGCGTTCACTCGTCTTGAGATTGTTCGCTGCGAAACGCCATAGGTTCGAATCCGACTCTGCTCGGAATTTATTCGGCCTACGTATAGGGCCGGTGGCAACCCACCATCGTGAGAAAATTGGGGGAGCTATGAGTGACTGGTGTAAGCTGGTTTCAGATATCTTCTATAACGGCTGAGGGTTCGTCGTGCTGACCAAGATCACCTCATTGCCAGTTAAAGATAACTCTAGGTAGGATTCCCCATCCAAATTTTTGTTTCGTGTTCATGGCGATGGTAGTGCCCAATGCTGCAACTTTTTCTCGCAAAGAAGCATCTTTGCTCATGACCCTCCTGAAAGCGACATGCTCCAATTTCTTGTCTGCTTCGTGACGTGCATCCAAATTCGTGTGCGTGTTGTAAGCAATATCGTAATCTTTGCATGCCGCGTCCAACAGATTCACACCCTTGTCTCCTCTCTCCAATCTTTTCTCGAGTTTGGTACCCGGTCCGCAGTATTGGTAGCCAAGTAAATGCATCTCGAAAAATAACTTGTTGATGATGTCGTTTACGAGTCCCTTTCCTTCGGCAACGTTCCAGAATCTCGGAGGCAGCGTGTTGATAATTTTGATCAGGTAGCCGATACCTTTGTCGTCGTTCACGATAAAGTTGGAAAGTTTGCCAACATTGTAATTGGAGAGTGATGTTACCCCTACAGATTTTACTTCACAATAGAAGTTGTTGACACTCATCGAGACACACGCCCCAGAAGACGACTGGTGGATAGATAGTTGTGTATGCCAACCACCAGTTGGGCCTGCGATCAGTTTAGTTGTTTTAAATTGTAAGTGTGTGTGTATGAATTGAAACACTACAATTTCTTACCAAGTGGTAATATATCGACGTCTTGTAATCAGTGTGTCCTATTCCGAGTTCCAGTCAGGTCGCATAATCAATATTTCAGATTCCATTTTAAACGTATCCCGAGTCGTCATTAGCCTATGTGTGCAAAAAGTGATGTTAAAACAAACTCTTGACCTCAATAATACAAGTTGTGTATTTTCTTTCAGCTGTGGCCCCCTCTTTTTTTTGCGAGAAATAACAAATTAACCTAATCATTAACTCAACAAATAAAAATGCATCTCTAAATTAATTAATAAAAACTAATTGTCAAACACATACATGAATACATTATGTTACAGATTCCACCGATGTACGACCGCATCCGAATCGGCAGCAGATGTCACCTAGAGCACCGTTCCATCCAAGGACTCAGCTAGCCTCCGTTGTCCGAATTCGCGACAGACGTGGAGTCGGAGGGGAGAGCAGAGAAGCGCGACAGATGCACGCTTGAACTCGCTGTAACGCTGCGCTTGACAACCATATTCTAACTTTCATTTTGTACAGACAACATTTACTGATTAAAAAATATAAAACTCAGTTATACTTTAACATTTTATCAATAATACTGAATATAGAAAAATTGTAAATAATAAAATAGCATGTTACATTTTTAATATGAGTAGTAAATAGGTTGAAATCATTGTCATGTTTGTTTGGCATCTGCCTTCTGCTTCCATGCGATGCGCCTGCGCCCCAGAGCGCGGTGGGTGAAGTTCGGGCTGACACCTAGCGAGAAAAGTGACAACCGTACTACAAGAGCACATGTAGATTCGGACGACTTCGACGGCACGTGAGAGCAACAGGAGAGAACGGGACGGAGCGCTTGCCAATCCGGACAGTTTCCGGTGAAATAATTATGATGAAATTACTTTCCGGTTCTCGTCAGTGAAACCTTTGATCGCACACCGAACACGTTTCAATATTATTGTGAGATTGAAGTTCATCGCTAGATAATAGGAGCATTTGGTTTCGATTTGCGTAAGAGGTTGCTAATGGTCTCAACCTCTTCAACTATCTTTTCAAAAAAAAATATTTGATTACGTCTGGTCCTCGGTAAACATACAGTTCATCTATCCTATCCTGTCGCACAACAACAATATCCGAAACTCGAGGCTTCGTGCGATGTTGTGGAAGAAAATTCGGGATGAAGAATATACATGACTTGATTTATTTATTTCTTCTCTTGTTTTTTTTTTTCTGAGGGCATATGCGAGTCTTATTCAAGAACTGGGAATAATTGTGCCTTTCAAATCGAATTTATGGAGGGGTAGAGAGAGGGCCAATATGGACAGGTTAGAAACAAATGATGTTATGATGATACTCGTCGCCATTTCAGAGTGGCAAATGTTTAACATTAATTGTTGAATTTTATTTTAGGCTAGGCATATTGACTTCGTCAATTTTATCAAAACAACCATTATTTATCCTCATCGTTGCCATTAGCCAAAATAGCCTCGCTTCTTTTTTTTTCCCAATTTTTTGTAGTGATCTCCGTTCGCACTTGGTTTTTTTTTTTTTGTAGATTAACAAAAATCATCTGAAGTTTGAACACGTCATACCAGTACAAGCTGTTTTTGTGATTGTTCTTCTCGATTATTCAAAATATCTAATTTTTGCATATTCAAATACACACAAATGGAGGGGGTTCATGCCACATTAGTGATTTTAAATTGTATTCTTGGATCCATGCACACATTTCCTAACATTGTAGTCGATGAGTTGTGCAGGTACAGCTATGAAGTTGTTAATAAGACCCAACACAGACAAGTCACCCAACATTACTTTTCGACATAGATTTTTAACTAGAAAATTGTTATGATTACAGTACACCCATATCAGTATACAATAACATGGTGCTATTTTTTCTGTTTCTGTTGCCAACAAAAACAAATCTACAGACCACAGGTTAGAGAAATAAGACATTAACTATATTTTGCATACATGTAGGTACGCCCCGCGAGGTGTGTTATTAGAAGACTCAATACATGTGAGCAGTGGAGTAAATTTTTTTTCTTTTATTTTAATGTCCATGCATTTGTCTGAACCCCCCCCCCCTTGTCCAACCAAAACAAAAACTCGGGTCCTATCTGGAGACTGCAAAAACTGATATGTATGTTTATTCAGAAAAACTATCCATGAACAATACCGTTGCGTCCTCCATGTGCATTTTTCTTGTTAGCTGAACGCGAAGATGCCCGAGACTGCTTTCGAAATTGCTTTCAGCCTCGCATCACGATACAGCCGTTTTCTACAATTCTATTAGCCTACTATTATTATCTAAAACTATTTCATCACACTATCAAAAAATAAAAAATAACATTTCTCTCCTTCCCTCGCTTTTAGCCATCGTCCAGTGTCCTTCTAGATAGCAGGTGAATCGTGACTAGCTAAAGTATTGAAATCAAAACATGAATTATCCGTTATAACCCCCCTCCTCTTTTTTTTTCTCTCCCCTTCTTTACATGCACGCTCGATGACATTGAAATAAACAAAAAACACACCGCTATGCTTAACAAAAAAAAAACATCCATTGTACAACTCTATAGGTCGAGGTTCATAAGTCTCGTGCATCTCATGCCAGAGGTTGTATATCTTGTTTACAGTTTATAGTAGCATCATATTCCTTCACTCGAGAGACTAGCAAGACAGCTCATTACTAGATCTGTTTTGTCCATATGACAATGCTTGCTATCAGTAATAAAATATTTATGCTGTTTAACCTAAC
Source organism: Lepisma saccharinum (assembly GCF_977018435.1). Taxonomy (NCBI): domain Eukaryota; kingdom Metazoa; phylum Arthropoda; class Insecta; order Zygentoma; family Lepismatidae; genus Lepisma; species Lepisma saccharinum. The sequence goes on from NC_139253.1 coordinate 22,668,191, forward strand.
AGCTGAGGGGGGCGAGGGCATTCCACATTTACTTTTGCTAGTGCAATAAATATCAATATTTTTAAGTTATGCAATAATTTTTGACATTATATTCATGTCCATTTCCAAAGCTAGATTTATATACACAAACAACTCGCTCTTGCAATATATTATCTATTATGAAAAATTCTCGCATGTTCGCGAAACAGGAAATACACGTCATAGCTTCTGTGAATCGAGCACAAGGTTACTGGAGCACGCAAAATACCGTATGCCAAAAATTAAATATTCCAAATGCAGGCATCATGCACAAATAGAATAATCGGGTTGAATTTACAGTCTAAAACCACCATGTTCTAGCAGCAAGTATCAAAAACATATGGTTAGAAGATTTTGATAGGGAGTAAGTGAAATAGTTGTTGCAAGTTACCTTTTAAACCCAGTACATGTGTAGGAATATATTGCATATAAGCTGTCTCACTCTCTCCGTATGTGTGTCAGGTAGTCGTGTCGATCGTTAGTTGTATGTCACAGCTTAACTGTACTAGGTAATATTTTTACATAAGATAAGTTGGCATACTCTGGGAAGATATATGTTTCAAGCTTCTAGCTGTAGGGCCTATTTGAGTTTGGCTCGTCGAAAGCAACTCAAACAGTGTTGCCAGCTGTAGGTTAATTTTCCCCGTTATACAATTGCAAGAGGTGAGTTGCTTATACCCTGTCTGGAAAATGTGTCCATGGCTTATGTCGTAGGTTAATTTAGTTTGCAATAGATCTTGTGTGTTGGCCCTTACAAGTGATATAGCTGCCTTTCTGCCTTTGAGTCACCTGTAAGACTATATGTGGGTGGGCGATGAGGTTAGTTTAGTTTCCAATAGATCGACCTGTCATGCTATATACTACTTTCTGCTTTTTGAGTTACCTGTAAAACTATATGTGGGTGGGTGAGTGAGGTTAGTTTAGTTCACAATAGATCACACTTTGAATTTGCTCACACTCTCTCTGTCTGTGTGTCAGGTGGTCGTGTCGATCGCTAGTTGTATGTTACAGCTTAACCCGAACTAGGTAATATTAACCGTACTTCAAAAAATAAAATTGTGTGTATCTCATATCGAACTAGAAATAAAAAAATCAAACATTAAGCATTCATGCAGATTAATTAAGCCGTAAATTCAAAATTTTGACCCCCACACAAATCGCATTACATACATACATACATGTGGAAAAACAGAAGTATGCTTTTTTTTCGCCCCCGTGGTGTTTACAAGAGCCCCCCTGTAAGTAAGACTAATCAGGGGTGGACCTACAGTTTCAAAAACCACTTGTGCGAGTATCGAATCCTTAAATACCACTGCGCCATAGGGGGAGGAGGCCCGGTGAGAGGGGGTAGAAAGCTGGAAACATTAACACCGCTATTGCCAGTTAGCGTCTTCTTCATCTTATTGCATACTTATCATCTTATAGAAGATTACGCCGTCAACTTGTAACTTGTAGGTTAGCCTCGCCTGTGAAATATCATATATTTAAAAAACAAAAAAATTGTGAAGCAACTAGTCAGTGTTGCCAACTCCTATTGGACGAATCTTCGACAACAACCCCCCCTCGCACAATTCAAGCACGAAGACTTCCGCGACAGACCTCGGTGCGAAAAATAAATTTCCCCACTGGTCCAAGCACACCCTTCCACACATACAAAAACATTTCGACAAGCACATGTACAATTTGGATTTCACCTCGACGGTGCTGCAGAATAACAACAATCCAGCCGATAAGACACCTCTGATTAAATTAACGCTGCACACTACAATCAAAATCCAATATAAGTTAGTTCGATGCGCAAATTAAAAAAAAATAATAACTCACAAAACTCTACAGAGACATTGGGCTTTTGATAGCCATGACCGTTAGAACCTTTTACTTTTTTGGTTGGGCACCACGCACCCTGGCGAGGTTATAGGGGCTAGGAATCCTAAAAAAATAAAAAAAAATATTTATTTGTTTGTTTGTCTCACAATACGAAAATAATAAGAAGCGCCAGCACGCGCACGTGTGTGTGGCACATCGTTCCCGAGAGAGGTTTACAAAAATCACAATATACAAACATTAGTGTCCCCGGGACTTGGAAAATTACGATAAGATGCATTCGTACTTCAAAAATAAGAAAATACATTATTTACTCATCACACTGTGTCAGCACAACAAATAAATACGCAAAACATAATCTGCCGATAGGCGCGCGCGCGTGTGTGTGGCACATCGTTCCCGAGAGAGGTTTACAAAAATCACGATATACAAACATTTGGCCCCGGGACTTGGAAATAAAATATCACATGGTAAAATATTCTTGGGGTGAGTTGGCAACACTGAACCGCAATTGATGGCGCAGAACCGGGTTGATTACACTAGTCAATGTTGCCAACTCCCATTTGTAGGTTAGCTTCGTCTGTAAAATATCACATGGTGGAATATTCTTGGGGTGAGTTGGCAACACTGATCGTCAATTGATATTGCCAGTGTTGTCAACTCCCATTTGTAGGTTAGCTTCGCCTGTAAAATATCACATGGTGGAATATTCTTGGGGTGAGTTGGCAACACTGATCGCCAATTGACGCTGGTAAACCCGGCTACCTCCACTAGTCAGTATTGCCAACTCCCATTCGCAGGTTAGCTTCGCCTGTCAAATATCACATGGTGAAATATTCTTGAGGTGAGTTGGCAACACTCCAAGACAAGCCTCAAGCGTTGCCAGCTTCTTGCTTGAGGTTAGGTTAGACCCAAAAACAAACCTTGGTGATTTTTTCAAGTAAGAAGTTGGCCACACTGCGAGCGCCACCGAGCGCCATTTTCTGTCCTTGAACCCGGGCACCCCTACTATTTTGGTGATTTTTTCGAGTAAAAAATTGGCAACACTGCAAGAAAAACCTCAAGCAAGATTGCCAGCTTCTTGTTTTAGGTTAGGTTAGACCAAAAAACAACCTTGGTGATTTTTTCAAGTAAAAAATTGGCAACACTGCAAAAAGCAGCCTCAAGCAGTATTGCCAGCTTCTTGCTTTAAGTTAGGTTAGACCAAGCTAAAACCTTGGTGATTTTTTCGAGTAAGAGGTTGGCAACACTGCGAGCGCCACCGAGCGCCATTTTCGGGCGCAGAACCGGGCCACATACTCTACTGCTCTGACTGCACCGTTTCCTCAAGGAGATTTTACACCAAAGCGACAAACGATACGAGGATTTCACACCAAAGCGACACGGATCCTTCGGCCCAACGCAACTTTCACACCGAAGCGACACATGTTGCTTGGAAACGAGCCAATCAAGAGCAACATTTCACATCGTAGTGGCATGAAGGGAAGCACAGGCCAGCGTTCGGTTGGTGAAATCCTCAAGCGATAATTGTCGCGTGCCCCTTGTCGCTTTGGTGCACAATCTCCCTAAAGCAAGACACTCATTGCATCGCGCATGCGCGAACAACATACCACGGCAACATGTTGCAAGCTATTCAGGAAATGGCCCAGTTTGAGCAACGCACAAGCGACAAAGCGACACGTGTGACTTATCGTGTCGCCTAGATCTGTTGTTGTAATGTGTGGTTTTTCGTGTCGCCTATATGTTGTTCGCACAATTAGCAGCGAACGCTTGCCAATAGACTGAAGGCACCATGTCGCTTGTCACTTAGTTGGGAACTCCCCCTGTAGCGCGTCGGTTCGGTCTGAGCACCCTTCCTTTAAGGAGCTTTCCGACCGAAGTAACAAGTAGCACGCGAATACGCCATATGAACGTGTCGCTTGCTGTTTGGACCCTCATGTGCAATGAATGCTATTTTACAGTCTGGAAGTGTGTGTTACCAGTGTGACAGTGTGAACATCCCGTATCGCTTGTCCCATTGGTTTGAAAGTTTCCTTACACTCATGTCGATGGCACTAAGAAAGTTTTGTGGGGTTCCCCTTGTCGTTTCATGGAATCATCATTATCATCATCGCCGCGATTAGTTTAAAGCGGAAGAAAAGAGACAGTAAATATCCAAAATACAAATGCTTCAGTGTATATATCTTTAAAAGAAATGATGATAATGATAATAATAATGAACCTAATTCATACACAAAAATTTAGTTGCCAAGAGCATTCCACCGTATTATTAACGAAAGTATGACGATAACAGGACGTGGTCGACTGTCTAGAATGTTCGTTAATATCTTCGCGACCACTGTACGAAATATCATAGCAATTCTCACATTCATAGAAATGCTTCATGTAAAAGAATCAGACGTTGCAGCGAAAACTCCATTTACTTCCATTATAAGCAGACGAATACCAAGCACCGGGTTCAACACCAGCGCCTCTAGCGGATCATTTTCGAGTGGAACCAGCCAGAGTGCGCAGAACTGTGCCGTTTTCCACACTACGTTATTCAAGGCGCTGTAGCCAGGTCTTCCGTTGCTATGGCGACAGCGCCGGAAGTGACGTTTACTTTACCAGCGTATTATTATTATTAGTAATTTCAGTAGCTATAGTAGTAGTAGTCGCAGCAACATTAACAAGAACTATAAAAAAGACATTAAAATAACTCAGAAATATTGATACCTTTCCTGACCGTTCACAGTCTATTCGGCATTTTTCATTTTTCTTGGATGGTTACTGTATTAACCATTTTCTTGAACTAGAAAAATCTTACTGTTTATGGATGGAAGTCTAAAAAAACTTCCGTGCGTATATTCACATAAATATTTTCAGAATATAGTATGCTGACAATGATCCGTAAGATAAACGTTAGAACTTACACAGTGCTTAATACTCGTGTAGGTGTGATAGACTATGCAAAAGGCAGTGAGACAGTTTTCAAGAGAGATGGGCGCTCAAGAGCATGCAACGAAATCTCGACAAAATTAAGTCAAAAAAGACCAAAAAGCTCTTTCGATCAACCCGTATATGCTATGAATCACAGGGAACACCTAAGGCGGCTTATTTATCACGTAACACTCGCAGAGCACCGGGATTCCCATTGGGATACACATGTGACGTGGAGGCCTGATATTAAACAACGGTTGTCCCTTCTGGTGTTTCACATTTATCTTCTTTGCTATTGCAGGCACTATCTTCTGCGTAGATGTTATTCTGACTGAGGAACTGGAGTATCATAATAGCTTTTACAAATTATAATCCCTTTTGACTAATGGTGAGTTACTCGCATCTCAGAGACTCTACACACACACACACACACACACACACACACACACACACACACACACACACACATATATATATATATATGTATTATTTATTTCATCCGTAATGACTGTTTGATGGCGCAGTGGTAGCGTCGTCACCTTGTAATCAAGGGGTCCCGGGTTCGATACCTGGTCGAGGCACATAGTGGTTCGGATCCCACTTTAAACTGTAGGTCCAGTCCCGATTAGCCTTACTGTGCATAACGTGGACTTAAAACACCAACTCAATAAACAACTCTATAATGACACTCGCTTTCCAATGGCATAGTGGTAAAGCAAATCTTCCTCTACTGATAAGCTTAATGATACATTGTGACGAGTACTTACTTTATTATCATCTGTCCGCAAGGATTGCCTTTTCATGGGAGATTTTCGCTTATTAACTGTCTTACAGAGGTATTTGGGCAGATTAGGAAATATAAGAGGAACTGCTTCTGGTTTTAATTTCCATCTTTGTCGTGGAATTTCTACTGTTTCGCCATCCACTATGAACGAATCCACTTTCACTAAAAGGTCAGTGGAAAAATGAATATCACACACATAACAATTATGACTTAGTTTTTTATCTTTTCTAGGGATGGCACTCTCCCATTTTGAGATATCATTACTGTCTTTAGGTAGCCTAAAAAAATGTCTACTGCCTGAAGAACAGCGGTCATATCCAGATCTACAGCCGGGTACGAAACACGTAGGCATCTTGTAGTTTTCGCTCGCTGCTGTCTCAAACACAATAGTAATGCGTTGAACACAACACAAACTAGTCACAAGGGATCAATCACAAATCTAACGACACTAAACTCAATAACGTAACAACGTTGTCATTAATAAAAGTACACAATGTTGTTCTAGCACAACAAAACACAACGCTCTACGTAAAGCGCGGCCGCACTGCAAGCAGAAGACTCTCGCAAGCGAAGGTGCTGCCAGTGTTTCGGTGGGGCACCGCTCTATTCACTTGGCTTACGGGAAGAAAACGAAGTGCACACACTTTCTCTTCTATACGCTCTGATAAAACGTTGTACTTGGAAACAGTGTTTTTCAACGTTGTAAGCGATGATGAATACATGCTTAGATTTCTCTCAAACTTATCTACATAATGAAAAGGAATTATGTCTTTGTTTAGTACCCATGTTTGCAATAGATTTATTCTAAGTTGCTAAATTTTAGTTATGTCTTCTCAACTAAATATCCCATGACGGAGACTCATATATTCACGAGGTTAATGTCGTAGATGAATGGTGAACGTTGAAATACGTATATGAGGAAACTAACGTAAAGAAACATCCATTCCTTACAGAGGATTCCAATCTCAGACTGCCTTGAACCAGAAACTTTACTATGAAGATCGACCCTTAGGTTGGTGAACAGGGAATAAAAGATTCACCATTTTTCTCTTCAAAAAGCACTGTTTAATCGTGCAATAGGATTTTGCTTTCAGGGCATCGTGCAACATCTCTATTATTGTAATTTCTCTTTCTTGTCTTCTCTTCAATCTTAAGAGCACAGTGCTCTTGACATGGGTAAATTTCCATCGATACCTTGTTTGCTCATGATAGGTCCCGACCATGACCTTTCAAAAGCTTCCCTCATTTCTCTGATAATCTTTGTTTTCTACTACAATCTACTAATTCTCACTATTTTCAACACTACTTCTCCAAGCTCAAATACCCATGTGGAAAAATCTTCAAAGTGATCATCTTTTCCTTCTGTGATACTCTCTTAAACTCTTAAGCATCTTGCTCTGTATCATCCTAACACAGCTTTATGTTTGTGTTACATGCGTTTCTGTACCGGTGTATATTAATTTATGTAGATTATATACTTCTTGGATTAATCGCAACGATACTTGATTGATTCATTTGCCTTCGCTAATCGCGAAGATGAGGAGGAATCATGATTTGATTATGATATGAAGGGAGAGTCACAAGGAACACGCATACCCAGCCCGAGATTCGAACCTGAAACTCCTGGCGTCGTAGTGCGCTGTGCTAACCACTCCGCCACTGAGGCCGGCAATCGCAACGATAAGATTGAAACAACGAATGCAATACACGCCTCACATCAGGACTTGAAAGGAGGCTCGCTGTACTAAGCAATCCGCCACTGAACAGGTTTTACTTTGCCTTGCAGGGATGTTTTGAATGCCCTCCAAACTGAACGTAGAAGTGGACGTTTTAGAAATTGAAAAACGTGCGGGCAATTTTTCACGCATGTCTGGCACGCGCTAGTTTACGCAACTCGGGTATCCCGAATTGCGGCGTGCAATTCGCTGAAGATCGTATGCAAATCCACAAAAGCCTCAACGCAGCATGGTGTAGATACCGGCCTCATATCCGGATGGCTAAATGACGGAAGCCGTACAACGAACGATACTCAGTCGTTGATAAGTCACGTGAATAATGCAATCGACGAACCACGCTCTGCCTTCCACCTCAATGAAAATTTCAAGCGAAAAAAAAAATCTGCGTCCGTGATTAATGCGATTTCATTGTCGCTGTTTCTCTTATTTTCATGGCTTACAGGAATGGGAAAAAGTGGGGACTGGAAGGAGACGTGGTTTTGCATTGATCCTTCTCGGTCCTTGTGACCATAACGCACCATCATTGCCTTTGGAAGAGAAAACCTTCTTTTCAACCGAGTGATTGATGATCCTCAACCGTCGAATAAGTCTTTCTCCTTAATTTGCAGTGCTCGTGGGTTTTCTCATTCTTTCCGAACTCATTACTGATGCTGCCGATGTCCTTGTGGTAAAATCCCCCGCCGGGAGAGGCAAAAAACAGTTTCCGCAGTCTTAATGGTGGTTTTCAGCCCATCGTTGATTGCTCTAAACATGTAAAGTTGAAAGTAATCGTTATCTCTGATCCTATGCACCTCGCACTGTCAGTGGTGCAAAACCTAGCCCCCAGTTACTAGAAAAATGTAGCAGACATAGAGGAAAAGTAACAAGCTATTTGCATAAGATCAAACGATATTTGCGACCATCGATGTTACTTTTACGCTTCATTTTACTATTTATGATTGATTTGTTTTATTTGTAACGCTTTTCTGCCACTTTTGTCTAATGACGGAGACGAGGATGTGTGAAGATATGATGATATTCATGAAAGGAAGCACATAGAACACCCGTGACCTCATAGCGCGATGTGCCAACCACTCCGCCACGGAGGTCGGCTTCAGTATTTATGGAGACTGTTCGATGACCGAGTGCGTTAAGTTGTCGACTTTCGATCTCGCCTCCGAAGTTTCCAGGTTCGAGTTCTGACGTGGGTATGGGTGTTGTTTGTGTGTCCCTTAATAAAGTTAATTTGTTACTCATTCTCGTCGTCTCGATTAGCCAAAAGTGGCAACAAAGACATAAAATACCAATAATACAAATATATGTATTTATGGCACGTGGAAGAGAGCAAATTTAATATAAAAACGTTGGACTACATGCCAGAAATAAGATGTTGAAGATAAATGCTATGTTGTGTTCATCTTGAAATTTCCCAAAATGATTTCTCATTGTATACTTTACCTTTATATTGTATTAACTGATTGCCCGGCGTTGCCCGGATATTTATTTATTAAAATCTTCTATTATACAGGAATATAATGAATTCTAACTATAGTGTAAAATAAACTTGGAGTTGAATGGCATTGGGAGTGTCACTATTCATCTTAGCGACCCCGAAAACTATGGATTCCACACTAATATCGGTCGTTTTCGATTATTATTACATGTCACCTCCTTCCCACCCCCACCCCTATGGGTGCCAGGTGTGTCTTACCTGCACAGTATTTATTTGCAGATTGTAAGTCATATGTGTACCAAGTTTGGTCATCGTGAATGTCACCAATTAGCATAGAGACTCCAAAGACTATAGATTCGACACTAATCTAGGCCATTTTTGACATTTTACTTTTTTACTCCCTCTCACCCTCACGGCATTCGGAGTGTCACTATTCATCTTGGCGACCCCGAAAACTATTTATTCCACACTAATATCGGTGGTTTTCGATTATTTTTACATGTCACCCCCTCCCACCCCTCCCCTAGGGGTGCCAGGGGTGTCTTACCCCCACAGTATTTCTTTCGAGATTGCAAGTGATACGCGTACCAAGTTCCAGGCGTTCGAGAGTTATGCCGGAACAAACACACATACACACAAACACACACACACACACATACATTCATTTTTATATATTAGATTTAATCGAAGTTTGTTGTGTGATTCGGTTGCTTACCTTTCTTTCCTCATTGCTTTATGATCTTTTTTTGTTTCAGATATCCTACTACATGAACTATAAGTTTTCGAAATTGTAATTAAAATACCTACGATTTTTATATCTGAAGATAGTTGTTAACTCGTGGAGAGATTTTCCCCTTACTTCATCCCTTAAGTATCACGGAGACACCGTCATCAAGACGTCACACTGGTGATAATCCGCGCAATACAATGTCAGACACGTGCACGGATAGGAATAGTTATCTGGAGTGGGTATCATAATACTTTACCAAGTCAGGAGTCGTAGGTCTGACTCCCGGGTGAGGCATAGAAGTTTCATTGGATCTACGTATTTAACTTACTCCTTCGTCGATTATTCTACAGATGTGGGAAAGCGATGTAATATAAAAAAAACGGATGCATGATGCAATTACGAGACCAAAAAGTTGTTTGGTTATGTCCACTTTATCGGGACTGGACCCACAGTTTAAAGTGGGATCCGAACCACTATGTGTCCACCGGAAATCGGTTCTAAAACCTCTTCATTAGGCAGCCCACCTTCATAGTGGATTAGCACGGCTTACTACAGCGGTACCGGGTTCGAATCTCAACCTGGGCATGGATGTTCTTATGAGTGACCCTTCACCATATCATCACTCATCCTCATCGTCGCGATCAGCCAAAAGTGGAAGAAAAACGACGTTTTATTAACCTAATTCATTAAGCAGTTATCCCATTTCTGATAATCTACGTGTCAACAGATACCCGGATATGATCAGATTTGCGCACCATAAACATCCGCTAATTTTTGTGAGACAACAAACAGAGAACATAAGGGAATCCGTACGATGGAACCTTGTGGTGCCGTTACCAAAAACCAACTTGAAATCGCCGCCTCTCTCTGGCAAGAAGCCTTACTAATTCTCTTCGTCCTTCGAATAACGTGCAACCATCAGTATGCAAAGCTCAGACTGGTCGGAATGGAAGCATTCAGCGAGGAAGCAGCTGATTCCCACACATTGCTTGATTCAGAGAAAAATGATTACGGCCATTAGCTTTATTGGACGGCGCCTGCTTGAAAGCCTGTTCTTGCCTTTCCCACAGTAAACAATGGAACCTCTAGTACGATGTTTGATGTTACCTTAACTTTTGTTTTCTTCAGTTACTACTGCCGTTTCAAAGTTAATGTCATTTAGAAGATGTAGACAAAATTTCCTCTTTGCTACAGAAAGCGTTTTATAGCCAAGAGGATATAGTTAAATGCGGATCTATTTTCTGAAAACTTTACACAATACAGAGAAAATATATAGCGAAGCTTGTATAAACATTGAAATATAAGTATATGCTGATTCCAAATTTACGTCGGTTATATTCTTCTTATAAATATATGTATAATTGAAAGGAAATCTTCTTCTTCTTTTCTTCCTTCTATTTTGGTATAAAGGCTTCTTCTTCCTTCCTAACTTTGATTTGGGAAAAGGCTTCTTCTTCTTTTTCTATCGTTGATTAGGGAAAAGGCTTCCTCTTCTTTTCTTCCTTCTATTTTGGGAAAAGGCTTATTCTTCTTTTCTTTCTTCTAATTTATTGTCTTTCCTTTTAAAGCGTAATCTTATTTATTACATATATCCGCTCGCTTGCCCCGCTTCTTTGGCATTATACAAACGACACAAGCTATACTTATAGAAAGATTAGGGGCGACTAAACTGACAGTAGCGCCACCTCCTATGTAACGACCAAAACGGGAATAGCCCAGGATCGCTAACAGCAAGCGCTGCCTATGGCCCAGTGCGTCTAATAAGGAACGCAACCGTAAGTGCTTCGGGACATCTAATTTGGACACAGCGCCACCGAAGGACGGACAAACACAAAAGCTGACGATGTTCTCCTCGTCAGATGTATTAAATCAAATTTTGATCACTAGGATCAAAACGGAGATACATTTCTGAATTCATTTGCTCACTTATTAACTTTCATAATTGTTTCATATACGAGGATATTATTAATTATCTTAATTGGCTATATACAACATTTTATTCACGCCTTCTATAATTTTTATACTCTTCCTTTATATATTTTGCATTTACTATAATATATATAATCGCTCTTCTCCGCTCCTAGTTTCTGCTCTTCTTTATATGACGTGCTGCCATCTATCGTCGCTTTCGGGAAACATTTCTTCCTTGCATTTTTCATTGTATCGTCGGAACTGGAACGTGACATCTTCCATATTACATGTTCTCAAACTTCACATTTTCTTGTTCCGGTAAGTATTTCAAACCGTTAAAATAAGTGAATAAGTGATATGCAGTATGATTTATGCATTAACTACTTTCTCACTAACTCGCATGTATTATAAATAATGGCACACTCGTGCAAGACAACCAGATACACAAATTACTCATAAATGTTTGTTTGTCAAAGTTTATTTTATGTCGGCTCTATACTTGTATAGGGGTCAATCCATATCAAGTCATACAACATGGTTGCTTGACCATTTTTAAAAAAGTTTATTTTTTGTGTGGTGTGAGCCTCATATGTTGACAGTTCAGAACCACTGTTATTTTATTTTTACTATCACCGATTTGAAGATGGCGGGCATTTTTTTATCATGGCGCGCGTAGACATCTTGGGTTATTCATGCTCGTATAGAAAACCCAAGCTGAAGAATTCTCAGCGTATGTGAGAGAATGGAGTGGAAGGCCGCGAACTGCAACTGATGGAGGTCATAGGAATCGTGTTCGTCTTGGGTTTTCTTTATGAGCATGAACAGCCCAAGATCGCACAGTACTGATGTCTACACATTCATCCCAATAAAATGTCTCCAGTCTCAGATGAATGTCAATTTGTAGGACATTTTCTGCGGTTAGAAACTCGATAACTGCACGCTACTTCAGGCGCTTCATCAACATTGCATGGTTACATGCTGTTATTTTATTCGCAATAGTTCAGCACCCCCTGGCGATAGAAGTTTGAACCTTCAATTGAGAAGCTGGAAAGTCTTATAAGTGCAATGTATAGTTGCTCAAAATCCAAAATGCGTTTACAAGGTAACAAAGAATAAAAACATAGGAAGCTTTATTTTTCAGCACGCCCTCGTATATATACCTTATTGAAGATCCATTTCAGGATTGTAATGTTGTTCATTGACATTTCAAATTACAGTTTTTCAGAATTTTAACACAAAATGTTAATAAGAAATGAAATTAGCATATTTAATGCAAAATATTGAATTTTTTACGAGTTTTTTATCTCTTAAACTAATCGAATCTCAAACTCAAAATTTTTACTGAAGTTACTTATGATGGAGCACTGTATTGTTTACAAATTTCAGATTTTAAACAACCGCCCACCAGAGATATTTAACCCTGAACTTGGATTTTTTAAACAAAATGTACATGTTTATGACCCTGTAGAAAAAAAGGATTAAAGTCTCAAGCTCCAAATAATTTTGGCACACACTATTTGTACACAGGTACTTGCACAAAAAAATTCAAGTGTCAAACAAACTGCCTTCCCCCTAAAAAAATGTCCAAAAATGTCATTTTGAGCGATTAAAATACACAATTTTGACCATAAAATTTATTATGAAGGAATAATATTTAGAAAATTACACAGAAATATAATTGTAGCCTATAATGTGCTTAACATCACAGATTTTGTCTCATTGTCGTAGGACTTACCAGAGCTGAGATAAAAAAGTTGCCTCTGATGTTTACGAATGGAAAAAATGACGCGCGCCATGATAAAAAAATGCCCGCCATATTCAAATCGGTGATAGTAAAAATAAAATAACAGTGGTTCTGAACTATCAACATATGAGGGTCACACCACACAGAAAATAAACTTTTTTAAAAATGGTCAAGCAACCATGTTGTATGACTTCATATGGATTGACCCATAGGCTAATTCGGCTGGCTGTACTTATAAAGTGTATCCGCCACTTGCCAATGTACTTACATCGGGATTCGAACCCGGGACACATTGAATACAAGACTATCGGGAAGCTTAATTTTGATTATCTAAACACTTTGATCTGAAAACATTGACAACATGTCAGTAATTCCTTAATTACAGTTTTCCCAACAATTTTTACTACACTCTGTCTAGGGAATCTGTGGAGCAAGGCCGCGCGTAACGGCAGGGAAGGGGAGAAGCGAGTGGATGGAGCAAACCAGTGCGCGCTGCTGCAAACGGCTTGTAGCTGTAGCCTCCCTGCATTCATTTTTCCTGTCAAGCGTTCATTGGTCCAGCCCTCTCGTGTCACGCAGAAAACTTGCTTTCGCTGACTTGCCACATAGATTTCCATGACAGAATGTAGTAAAACTTGTTGGGAAAACTGTAATGCAAGCTTAGGAGATGATATTCGCGATTATTTTGGTACGGTGTAATTCCCATAACGTATTGAGATGTGTATTGGGACGTCTTAAACTTTTAGGTCAAGGCTCGTACGAATACATACTGTAAATTATTTAGTAGTGATAAAACTTCAAAGAGACAACTAAAGTCGTTAGACACAGTAAAAACAAAAGAGCAAGAACGTTCTCGCAAGCGTAAGATTCAACGTCCGTGTTAACAACGTCGCAAGTTGGAACTGTGGTAGTTTGCCTGGAAAACAATGGCAAACCAGCCCTTCAGGACAGAACGCGTAATTTAGTTAGCTTCTGTTGGAGTTTCTGCTCGGTTTGACGCTGATTGCATGCGGCTTAAGGCTTCCACTCTTGTCAACATTAGTTTCAGAGACGGTGTTGATGCGGAAAGCTGGTAAGGTGACCTTAATTTACCGATTCGTGGAGAATTAAATACCACTGTTGAAGCCTGGTACAAATTACAGGCGTAGATGTGAAAGAAAAGAAATCGAAGACAAGGGAGTTTTCTCTCTAAGAGAGCCTTAATGTTGATGGATCAGGTGCGTGCTTCGTGCTTCCTGGAAGTATGTTGGATGCTATCGTTTCTTTAGTGTTTCAAGGTTACTATATTGTATTTATTCTTTTTTTCCTTGTCACAGCCTTTCTTTCATAATCCTTCTCTCTCTCTCTCCTTTCCTCTCCTATCTTATTCAGGTGTACACTCTCAATTGACGAACCAGGGGAAAACAGGTACGTCAGCGCTCGTCAAACTCTACAAAAATGAATTCTAATTGCAAAATGTTACCTAACATGCAAATGAAAATATGCAAAACATGTTCTTTGATGAATGGAAATGTCAAATGTATGAAACGAAGAGAGCATGTTGTGAAGTCCAGCATAGCATGAACTTGATAGGAAATGGCACCACTACTTCTCTTACGACAGAAAATTGACTTACCTGTTTTTTTCCTAACCCTTGAATTACTCTCTCTCTCTCCCTTATTTACTCCTTCTCTTACGTTTTCCCTCTTATTATAACTTATTCACACAAACATACACACAGAGGTGTAACTTGGCAGGGGCAAGAGGGCACTTGCCCCACCCCCAAATTTTCAGGTTTATTAAAGTCAAGGGCACATTTTGTTAACCTTCTGGGACATTATGAGCACAGTAATAAAGAGTAATATATGTGATTTTGTAAATGCAACATTCATTTAGCAAATAATCCTGAATGTTATTTTTATGGGATGGATAGATAACATTTTTGATTCTGTCCCCCCTCCCAAATTGAGCCTCATATTACGCCCATGCACACACACAAACATCTTTTTCTATGTCCCTCCTTTACATTCTGTCTTGTATTTATCTTACTATTCTCTGCTCTACTCCCTATCTCTCTCTTATGCTCTTCTTACTCCTCTCATAAACTCTCTCTCTCCCTTACCATCTCTTGCTTATATACACACCCTATCTTTATTGCGCCATTCCCCCTCTATTTCTTAAACATCCTCTTCTTCTCTACATGATGTCTCTCTCTCTTTCCTTTGCCCTTAATCCCTCGTGGAGATATGAAACAAGAAGCAGCTGGGGAGAAAGGTTGAGGCAAATGCTTGAGCAGGAAGTCAGTAAGATTAGTTGTCCATCAGGATGTTTTCCAGCGGATAAATTTTCGATTCAAGACCATCTGCTTACCGAGTTAAACCTCTTCTTGTTTCCACCGGAAACCCAAAGAGAAATCCTATCTCAATGACGGAAACGCAAACTTCTTTAGCAGGAAGTACAAAAATTTGTAACAATTCTTCGGCCAGAAAACACACCGTACCTTTGTAAGATAAATCCATCCGAAACTAGTAGTGTCATATGTTGATTTATTATACACGTGTAGATATGTAATACCTAAGCAATGAGGAAAATTCTTTCTGTTGACGGGGGTTGGTGAATTGTCCAGAATTATATGTGCAAGTCTAGTAAAGTAAGACTACCCCTTTTTTAGACGAATGTATGTAGTGTTTTGTATCTAGATGTACAATAATTTTATCAAAGAAACTATTACACAGCGTAAAATCAAGAAAATGTGGCCTAATTGCATTGTATTATTACCTTTACATGCAATCAAAGCTCACAAACAGAAAAGTGCAAATTCTCTCCGAATATCATGTTCTACTTATAACACCATTAAGCCTTATTTCCATGATATGAAAAACTCAATATGCTGACCAAGGCAGAAATTTATTTTATTATAAAACATAAACTAAACGTAACGTTTCAACCTTCTAGCAAGGTCTTCATCAGACTCTGTACCAAGTACAACTGAAACAAGGTACAAAAAAGGACGATATATATACACAAAAGTAACTCGCCTCCAGACTATTAGAAAGTTGTTTTTCTGGAACATTCCAGCAGGTGGTCTTCCCTTGTCAACTGTACTTTCACCTGACAGGCTATGTATCTAAATATTTTCTTTCATCCGGAAGGTGGACTCTTTATTTCACGCTCTTTTTGTTTTCTCTTCATTCTTCTTCCTTCTTCTCTCCTCTTTCCTTAAGGGTAGAGGTGGTTAGCTAAATCAAACTTAAAGACCTATCTTATTTATCTGAGCTACGTACCGACTCGATCCCGTACCATACCCGACGTCACGATACAATACATATCGTCCTTTTTTGTACCTTATTTCAGTTGTACTTGGTACAGAGTCTGATGCAGACCTTGCTAGATGGTTGAAACGTTACGTTTAGTTTATGTTTTATAATAAAATAAATTTCTGCCTTCGTCAGCATATTGAGTTTTTCATGTTCTACTGTATTACATTTTTCTTGTAATCCATGTGCTTTCCTTTTTTGTTATTTAGCGTTTTTCACTAAGGGTTTCATATTTCATTTTTCTATTTCCTTATTTTCAGGTTTCTCACACGATTTTTGTGTTCAATTTCAATTTCGTTGTACGGAATAAATTTTAATTCACGTTATGGATGTTTACTTATTCTTATAGCGAAATATTGGTTCAGCTTAAAATTATTTTTTAATCACGGTTTATTCCTTGCTTTGCGGTGAACAGGGGCAAAATTGACAAGGCTTTGAACTCGCACATTGATGGTGGAACTTATTACAAGACTGCAATGATCGCTTTGTCTTGTATTACGCGTTGATAGGTCGTACAGAGATGTTATCTGTCTCTTTGAAATTTTCCCTTCATCCATTTCCTCTATTTTTCTTCATCCCAATTCAATTTAACTCCAAAATGCCGTAGGTCATATTTTCCACTTTTCAGAAGCATCTCGTTTATACCCTTTTCCGAATGAAGGGGAATTCTGGAAGGCTTGGTCTTCTTCGAAGTGGGTGTGACCGTCTGCCTCTACTGATTAAAGTCTTATTATTGATTCTTGGATAGTACAATGCCACACGTTGCATAAAGTGTTGTAAACTACTGGAAAATTGTTTCTTAGAAGGGAGACGTGGTACCTACATAGTCGAGTGGTATTAAGTTTAACGGGAACCGAGTTAGAGCGTGGCAGAAACATAAAAAAATATCAGTGTTGACCTAGAAATCCTGAAGACATTTGGAAGCTACTTAAAAGGAAGCTCCGATTAATAAAGGCTGGTCTCGTGTTGTTGTAGGTTTAGAAATTATTTAAAAGAGGAGATTGGGATATCAATAGCAGCTATAGTATGGTCATCTTTATTGGGGTGCAGAACTTACTTTCCATTACTTGCCTCATTCGGTGAAAAGACATCAGCTTTGACAGCCGGATGTGAAACCACAGGTACTGGAATTTCTAGATCTCAACATCTTAACCGATCTCTGAAGATCGGAATGGAAAATTGAGATCCGGTGTCACTGAAAAGGGTAGTTAGGACGCATCTATTTTCAATTGCTAACCCACTTTTTGCGTTCGGATGCCTGAGCTAATCCGACAAACCCTGTTATACTACAACCAGTACGGGAAGATGTAATAATTCAAGCTACAAGGAAACAATGGTATCTATTATATCGCTCTTCCTTACGGGTTTACGAGTTTATGCAGTTTAGATCTACAGTCAGGATAACCATCTATGCGATTATGTACTTCCTCCCCATGAGAGTTTATCACCTTAGAAGCCTCAACCGTTATCATAGGTGTAATAATTTTAGTTTTGAGATATGCTTTATTATTATACACACACACACACACACACACACATATATATATATATATATATATATATATATATATATATATATATATATATATATATATATATATATGAAGAGATACTATTTAATTCCAATTTCCTCTCCCTCCCACATCTATATTGGGTGAAAGGTGCAAATAGTCCAAATGCTGACACATCTATATCAATAAGAAACGGAGACAATGCGATTCGATACGCTGTGAATAACTATTTGTTCATTATAGAGAGGGGAATGCATACATCCTTTAATAATTGATTTCTCCTGTCGAACTTGAAACTATCAATTTCAGATATTGGTGACCAGAGTTTTATCGATTCGTCCCAGGTATATAAGTAATTTTATTACGCCTTAATCATTATCAGTCTTTGCCGCTTTCAGCATCTGGTCTGGTAGACATCGAGAAGATATCCTTTTAATTTTTATTTATTCCCACCACGCTTCTACCTTCAGTTCTTCCACCCTTTTAACAATGTGTTCATTCCATCTTTTTAATCCTCTAAATCTGTTCCCCTTGGTAGTCTCCCTTCTACACTCATCGTATTGTTCGTTGTATTCTACTCTGTCGCTTATTTTCTCCATCCATCTTCATGGTGCTCTCATTTGATTTTCTGTCTCGGCTTTCTTACCATTAAAATACTCACTTCCATCATGATCTTGTCCAGAACTTTAAGTACAACCCTCGTACATTTCCCAAATCGACATCCCCGAACTTGTAAATTTCCACCAGTTCGTCGGAACAAACGGTTTTGCTTTTCGTGTCAGCGAACTTTAGAGTAAAATCGCAGAGCTCACCGGCCTCCTAATCCCGGTGTCCATTGGGGAAGCAGATTAAAACGTCTTACGCTGATTGCAAAAGATAATCCTTCGTCACCGGCCGCGAAAAGCTGAACAAACTCTGCCTCTTACTTTCGGTAGAGCCCGGTGGATTCTGGGATTTTGCTCATTTCGGAATTGCAATTAATTACACAGCGGAAACCGCTCGTTCAATCGCTTTGCAGACGGTACGTTGCGAAGTTTATTCAACAACTATTCCATCAGCCTTCAGTTGTTTCAGAGAAAAAAAAAACTTTTTGAAATTCTTGCTTCCTCATGCACAGACCCGGAATTTTTTCGTTGAAGGAAGAACTGTCATTATTTTTAAAGTCCACTTGCATTCACATGAAAGGCATCAGAGACTACAAAGTGTCATTGATAGCCAATAAACTATTATCATTCAGGTCAATTTTCCCTCTTTGTCAACGTATCTTCTGAAAGCATTAATAATTTATTCTCTGATGGAACTCACCCTTCCTCTGCGATGGAGTTGTTAGCATAGCGCGGTACGACGCCAGATGTCCCAGGTTAGAATCCTGGACTGAACATGGATTTTCTTCGTCATCATCCCTTCATCAATTTCATCAGATCATCACTCATTCTCATCTTCGGGATTAGCCAAAAGTGCAGAAAAACGAAGTAAAATAAACCGAATTAATCAATCCGATGGAACTTGAGTCTTCTATCAATCAATGAATTAAAGGTTCTATCTGCTACTATTTCGACCCATAAACGTCTTACCGGGAATTAAATGGGGCTTCTGACGGTGTGTACAGTAGGGAAGTGGATTATTCGTTACGTGAACTAACAGGTTCAGTAAAATATTATGATATAATCATGACATGTGACGTTTTTAGTGGTTCCTTCATATGATATCTCCATCTCCCAATCCCCCTTTCGTTTTTCACTTCCACACCTCAGAAAGCATCTACCGACACTTCAGAGAGAACAAATTTCGGCAACGAACGCCCTTCGACCTCTCCAATATTGGCGCTGAATCTCGTATCCAATCTCTGAAACCTGCACAGGAATATTCTCCGATGATTGCTATGGAAACTCCCGACGAAAGGTAGGAAAACGGAATGGTCGTTTTGCGGCAGACACTGGAAATGAATTCAATTTTGCGAAATTCCAGAACCGAATGTCGTTCGTTGTTTGACGACTGTAGAGAAAAACGTCAGGGTGACCCGAAAATAGAGAGGAAAATCGAGGTGGAACAACGCACCTCTGAAGTGATTTCAAAGATCGTGATTCCAAACTCAATATTGGAATCTAAGTTTGTGTTTCCAAGAGACGAAACTTGTCTCTGGATTCCTCTGAGGTAGGAGGGGTACGTTACGTTGGTAGAATGTTGACAATATTGCAAGGTTCCAGCTGTAAAATTCCCGTCTCTTCTCGGTCGTCATTCCTGAAGGAATGTTTTTGACCGCCACGATACGCTATTTATTTTTATACTGCACAAAGTTTAGAGTTGTATGAAATATGTCCACATATAAAAGTATGGTTTAGCAATCAGTATTGTTGTCCTGCTACTGTTGATTTCAACCTATTTAACGTCGTTTATTTTGGAGATGGGAAAATGAAAGATAGAAAACAATATACAAGGAAATGCTACAGTCGTTCTTTGCATGTTTCGTCCAGATTCTCCTTCAGTAACTGAAGGTAAACTACACACAGGAAACAAAATTTCTTCAAATCTATTTGATGCACTAATGTGCTTTTGTTTGGCCTTTACCAAGAATCAGGTTTTTTTATACATAGTTTGTTGTTGTCAACAAGGTAAAGCCAAGATGCATCATTTGATGCAAGTAAGTATTCCTATTTATGTCGAACTGTACTTTAATGTATGAATTATATCGTTTTATGTACCTACCTGCATCTTTCTCCATTATGAACTTAAACATTTGATCTGATCTACATACTTTATGCATTTTTTTGTTTTAATTGATGCATTAATTTTTCTGTGTGTATGGTAAAGCTTCAAGTGCTGACTTCTGGCTTTCAACCCACAACCACCAGAATACATGTCTATGAATTTATCGACTTAACGTTTTGTTACATAGGATTGTATTTGCATTTAGAATGTTGCGTCACTTTACTGCATCTGTACGCTAACAGCGACGTAGAAGATGAATGATAAAATGAAACTGATGATGTGACACACACAGAGAAGCATCATTGCCCAAGTCGGGACTCGATCCCGGATATCGACTGAACGCGCTGGAGTTTTAAATAACAATGACATTTATGTAAAGTATAAGAAAATGACAAATTTCTAATAAGCAGACAGAAAGCGGAGAATAGTAAAGTTCGCCATAACGCAAAGTCGTGTGCCAGAATTTTACCCTAAAGAGTTGTTAAAAATATATTTTTACAAATCACAATTTTAGGAAGATTTCACTCCGAAGCGACAAGCGTCACGTGTCGCTTGAGGATTTCATCAATCGAACGTAGGCTTCTTCGGCCTGTCATGTCTCTACGGTGTGAAACGTTGCAACTGATTGGCTCGTTCCCAAGCGACACGTGTCCCCTGTCGCTTTAGTTTGAATTCCTAAGAATCTTTAAAATGAAACTGTTATTATTTTCGTTATAAATACACACGAGGTACCTGAAAAATATGTGGAGAATGTTCTATGTTATATGAAAATCATTATTTTTAAGGTCGTGGAATGGGAAAGCGTTGTTTCAAAGATGATCCCACAGTAAAAGAAAAAAGATCAGCATATACGCAAAATAAGGCCAGTACTGATTGGTACATGCCAGGATAAAGAGGAGAGATTTCGGGCGGAAATAAATGGAGAATTTTAAACCCCTTCCCCTCATTAACTATTCAATTAACATTCACGACAATTAAGATTTTAATTAGGATCCCTTACCTGCTCTGAAGAAGTAAAAAAAAACATGATATCAGGAGCAATGCTTGAGACGTCATACAAATTGCATGACTACATTTATCACTTACCAACCACTTCCGTTTCCGAAGACAAGAAACAATTTAGTCTCGTTTCCGTCTGCGGTTTGCCTCTCGCTGCATCGGCTAATGTCGCTGAAGGGGGACAAGATAAATTCACGTCTAAAAGATGAGGGAGGGGGCGAGAGTCAAAGACCGTTCGGGGAGGAGGGAGGGGGTGTCTTTGAGTCTGGGAATCAGCTTTGAGAGTCTGGTCTTGGCAGGCAGCCGGCTGAGATGCCCGAGGAAAGGTTTTAATGCTTCGATCTTCGGTGCAAGAAGCGTTGGCAAACTGTCGTTGAACCCGAGTCACCGAACTTTCCACGCAGGTCAGCCGATAGCTCCAGGGAGATCGAAATTGAAAACGTCATACTCTGCGTCGGACAGCCCCGTGGTTCCACCGTGGTTCGTAAATACCCAAGAGCGACAGCTCCTTTCTTGCTCTATTGCCTTCAGTCTTTTCTATGACACTGGGACATCATCAGCGTAAACACTGAATCAGTTACATTAATCCAACCGTTAACAGGATGATAGAGCCACGGGGTAATCGTTTAAGCGTTGTCACAATGAAGAATGAATTTTATATTTGTGTTATGCAGTTTTAGATACCGACGGTGTAACAAATCGATGGAAACTCCATTCGGTGTTGTTGGCGTTAGGACGTTGCGTTAAGAAACTCTTTGTGTTTCAGCCGTTGCTTTGGGGCACCAAATACTGATTTATATCAAATCATACTTATTCATAAATCCAACATCTGTACTATATTATGTTGTTTGTTTGATTTGTTTAATTTTGTTAGCGTCGCTTTTCTTCCACTTTTGGCTAATCAGAACGATAACGATGAGTGATCATATAATAAGAATTGATGTTGTCTTGACCCATGCCCAGGCCGGAATTCGAACCCAGGATCTCTGGAATAGTAGCGTGCTGTATTAACCACTCCACAACAGAGGGCGGCGTAATATATGACGCCGGGTGTTCCAAATAAATGTATGCCTTCGATCTGGGTATACTTATATTTTGGGACACCCTTTAGTATCATATTATAATATCAATACGACATGGCGTTGAAATTCCTATTGATCCGTACTGAACGCACCCAGTATCAAGAAACATGCAATTAAGTGCTATTAACGAACTATATGGGACAAAACCATGGGGATATCACAAAGATGAAACATTGAGACGATCTGAAAGATAAACACTTATAAAGGTATATGGAGCAGCCCTTTATAAAGAAGAGTTTATGATAAGACAAGAACCTATCAATGAGCTTATAGATTATACAAAAACTTGGAACTGGTAAAGGAAATAAAAGAAGACTGATAAGCTAGTTAGGAGGATGTACGAAGGAAGGGTTGCGCAGACGGAAAGAAAAAGATATGGCTTAATGATGCAGGGGATGATCCGTAAGCAGTCGAAGTGAGAGGTTCGAGAAGATACGACAACGGAGAATGGGCTGCGGCTATGAAGGAGGCTAATGCCCACCACGAATCTGAGTACCAATGAAGTGCGTAAGGAGCGATAACATTTTGGGCACCCTATCGTCTCAGCATCTACCCGAAGTAGCTGAGAAAAACCACGGAAAACCACAACCGTGGAAAAATGTGCCGTTCCAAATCCTAGCAGGTGGTCGAATATGATGCCATTTTGTCTTGTCTCTTGAATGTCCTGTAACCTCGTAAAGTTTGTATAGTTAATTTGATATACAGACCTTACAATCTAGACTTGACCTACAGCTTCTAGTTGGATCCGAAGCACTGAATTGTACTATCACAGGGAGACGATTACAGAAAACTTGATCCCAAGCAACTGTCATAATCTCTTAACACGATATGTGGGTATATTCATGGAATAGTAGCAAAATAGCGCTCGTAGGAGCAAAGTGGGATGCAAATATATATGAGTTTGGTATTTCTTGTATTGATCCACGATGTGTGGAAAATTACTTCCACTTCAGAGTAAAAGAACAATGCGACAATATTTTCGGCTTTTCAGAGCTTAATTTAAGTATTACTGGCTCTAAAATCTTGAAAAAGATTTTTGTCGAAACCAGTGAGGCGCACTGACAATCCCATCTGCCGCGTGTTTTCAAATTGATGGATTTTCTCTTTTTAAAAAAAGTGTTGAGTCCGAGTGTTTGAGATGCTAGATGCTCAATCATCTTTTCCAGTGGGAATAGGTTGATGTATCATTGCCCTCTGGTGTTACGAAAATGATGAAACTGAAGAATTGTTCTCGTGTAGCGCTGATGTTCCGCTGAAGAAGGGGAAATGTGTTCCATTGCATTACGATTGCAATCAATCCCTCGGAATTTTGATGGGAGTTAGTGGCCAGGGATTTTTTATAGGTATGTATGTGCTTCATCTAAGAATCAGTTCCAGCATCACACTACTCAGGGTTCAAAGCATTGATTGACAACTGATGCGCGATGATAGGAATATGGAGTTAGATGCATGTACAATTTTCTAGATACAATTCTCGTTCGCACAATTCATCACAGGGTTCCCAATATCAATGTAGAGGTTTAGTCGTAAATCAAATACCAATTCCCCAATTTGCGTTGTAGACCTTTAATTAGTTATTGTAGACGGCAATTTTTTTTAAAGTGCGGCTATTGTGATGCAAAGCTAATGAAATAACATACACACGAAGTACAGTGTGCTATTGGAAACCATATAAGCCACGCAGGACAGCTGATGCGCATAATTCACGATAGCTAGAGAGTCACAAGGGAAATCAACAGTGAATTAATGGTGGCACAGAAGGAGAAATTTATTAATGTATAGCTATCGGTCTGATTGAAGTTTCTTCTTGGTGTCACCTCCTAAAAGCATAGAATATTTGACTGCATTTTCGTTATCATGAAATAATTCGTAGATTTTCCGCACGTTTCAATGTAAAATGTTTAAAATAGCCTACTTCGGTAATTAGTGCCTATTCTATCTATACGTATGATCTCCTGACGACTTCCATGGCGGAGTGGAGCCCGGCCTGAGTGTCCCTTCATCAATTCCATCATATCATCCCTCACCCTTATCGTAGCTATTAGGCAAAAGTGGATGAAAAGGAACTCTAAATGACAAATAACTGCAAGTCTCGGACACTTCTGGATTGTAATTATCCCATTGAAAATCAACGTAGTAGTTACAATCCAAGTATAATGTTTACGTGAAAGGACAGAATAATTTATGAAAATTAAAAATGCCTGTCCTTCTCTTTGGTGCTGCAATGGTGAGATCACACCACGGCATGGTAAAAAAAAGTGTCTCTCTTACACGACAATGCCAGGCCTCAAACTTCTGCTCAGACAACAGCAACACTGCAGGAACTGGAATTCACAGTTTTGAAACACCCTCCATATTCATCAGATTTAGCCCCTTCGGACTATGCACTCTCTGACGCCATGAAAAATCCACTGCGCTGCAGGGCGTTTCAGGATGCAGAGGCCTTACAAGCCGTTGTCCGCGAGTGGTGTTACCACACTCCACGGGAATATTTCAAACAGGCGCTCATGAAACTTCCAGATCGTTGGCGGCGATGCATTCAACTAGAGGGAGGATACGTCCAGGAGGCCTGAAAAGTTCACGGTCGCTGCTTATGTTTTCTACCAACAATCAGGTCAGTCTCAATCAATTCCGAACGGCCCAAGTATATCAGGAAACACATTTATTACAATAATACATATTGTCTGAAGCTAGAATGAGCGGGAATCCACCAGAAAATTAAAGTTTATTTTTCTCATGTATTTATTTTCATTCAACCTGATTTACATATCTATATGTACATATTTGATACAATATCCCACGTCAACTTGTATCATACGAGCTTCTGGGCACATTGTAAACTTATTAGCAATTTACATTTAGGAAGACACATAATTTGGAACGAAGTTATATGTCTTCTATTTTGACTTATTGAAATCATTTATGCACTTAATGTACATTATAAAAATCATCTACTAATATTATAATTTGAAAAGCATAAGCATGAGAAAACCTTCTCAATTTTTTCACTTCATTCCACATGTTCCGTTTTATATAACGAAACGAGATACTCGTATATTAAAGAACGGAGACGCACTTTATCCCACTGAGTTTGAGCGTCGATATTTATTGAGTATCGCCTTCCACCTCTCTCGCAGGTACACAGGATGCACTCGGAGCAACGCGTTCTATTGACATGGCGGTGTCACTTACATGTATTAAATTTGTTCGCCAGATGCGATATCGAGACGTTCCTAGACCTAGTATACTTCCGCTCGAGTGCTCAACATTTTCTGACCGTCACATTGGTGTCGAATTCTTTTCCGCTGT
Source organism: Lepisma saccharinum (assembly GCF_977018435.1). NCBI lineage: Eukaryota > Metazoa > Arthropoda > Insecta > Zygentoma > Lepismatidae > Lepisma > Lepisma saccharinum. Next base: position 22,694,195 of record NC_139253.1, read on the forward strand.
CAAGGAAGCAAAAAAAAATACCATTGGTGCGCTGAGGAAGTTCTCTTTGAATTACTCATTCTTTTATTATCGTAGCCAGGAGTACCGGGTTGGACTCCTGGCCTGTGCATGGGTGTTCTTTGTCAGTGCCCCTTTATCAAATCATCATGTCATAGAATAGCCAAAAGTGGCAAATATACGGAGTAAATAAACCAAATTAATTAATCATTTTTTTATTGAATGTATTTCTTCTCCTGCTTCTCTCCTCTTTCTTTCTTTCTTTCTACCTCTCTCTCTCTCACTCTCCTTCTCTTCAGAGAGAGAGAGAGAGAGAGAGATATCTTTCTTTCTTTCTTTCTTTCTTTCCTTCTTTCCTTCTTTCTTTCTCTCTTTCTTCCTTTCTAGAGAGAGAGAGAGAGAGAGAGAGAGATCCCTCCACCTCTCTCTCTCTCTTTCTCTCTCTCTCTCTCTCTCTCTCTCCACAATAGTTTCACAGGAAAGAGCTGATAATTTTGCCACACATATGCACATTCCACTCACAAACACACACACAAGGACTTGTGCTGTGTTAACTCCATACGACAGCATTGGCACAGTAAGCCAGAAATCCGGGTTTGCTCCTCGTCTTGAAAAGATTTTCAATCCTGTGCTCAGATTACGCCAGAGAATCTACAAGATAGTGAATTTTAGAATTAGGGAGATTTCAGACCGAAGCGACGAGAGACACGTGTCGCTTGGACAACAAACATCAGAAATAAATGAAACCTTCCAAACCATTGCGTCATGGCAAGATACACGTGTCGCTTTGACTGGACCGTACACCTCAACACCGTTCATCGTGTCCCTTCGGTTTGCTGTTCGCGCATGCGTAGTGGATGTTTTGACTGAAGGGGCCAATGTCATTTGTCTCTTGCCGCTTTGATGTGAAATCTCCGTGATGTTTGTCGACTGTTGCGGTTTGAAAGCTCCATTACACTAATGCAAATAAAACTATTTCCTCTCCTCTTCTGTTATCTTTAGGATAAATTTAACTGCGTGACCTGCATATTATGCAACCCACATTACACTACAGTTTACCTGGCCTGCCGTTGTTTAAGGATACAATGGCGAAATGCTTTCCGTGGCAAATTAGGATCGTACGGAGTTCACACGGCATTCAGGCCGATAGATCCACTGGGAATCACATTAATTATTACAAGTCATACATTGGTCTCTTCCACATTCTGAAGGGCGCGTAAGTTGTAAATTTATTTTAATCTGCTACGACGATATCTAACCTTAGTTAAAAAATTAATCAATTATAAAAATTTTCTAAAAAGTTTAGACGAATGTTATTTTCGGGGATCCGAAGATAATGAAAATTCGTCTTTTTTCTCATGTTTTCTCACAGTCCTTTACCTTTCAATTATAACTGCAGAAACATAATTTTATTTTACACTCCTGTTCACATAAACTGGCACACTTCATAAGTTTAAACAGTTAATCAATGTGCCACTTTACCTGAACAGATGTTTGAATTTCGGGATTCTTGAGGCTTATTAATCATTTCTCATTATTTGTGTACCTTCCTACTACATTCTCACACATTTTACTAGGTTTCTTGTGTATCACGCTCGCTTCTTGATAATACCCCTGACATTGATCTGTTTAGACCTAAAAACAAATATATTATGTGAAACCTGTATATAATAGAATTGTAACCAAATATGTTCTATACTTTATGATATACCACCCTTGTATTATATATTGTTATGTAATGATTTCTGTTCAGTCTTTTCTCATTGTCTTTGTGTTCTCTTTCCAATTCTTAATTACTTGTTTTGTCAATATGTATGTGAACTGAACTCAGATAACCTCAAAACACTGTAACTGGGAATTTGCCTGTATTGTTTAATAAATAAATAAATAAATAGGAACTCAATCCCATAATTCTAGAACGGAAATTCCATCTTTTATACCGACTAAAGTTCAAACAGAAGTAGAAGAACACTTCTTGTTCCTGGTCGCAGAAAACAACACAGATTTAAGATTTAATGTTGCAGGCAGTTGCAAGTTAAAATTACACAATAACATTTAACTTTTTCTCTCTTCAGTTTCAGTACTTTAAATCACAAAAAACAGTGTATCGACTTATTTAAGTACTTTTACAGGTATCAACTTAGAAAATTGAAACTCTCATGTTAGAAACTTTGTATGCCATTTTTTAGAAATCATTTAAGTATATTTTGTAATACGATAGCATTATAAATCACTTTTGATCAATTTTAGGGTCGTTGTTTGTGAGCCCTTTATTATTGTAATTAGAACGTGTAGGAAATATGAAGATTTTTTTGGCATAATTGACTGTGAGGCAATTAAAGAGAATTTTAATGGAAACCTTTTTCAATTTCGATCGTTCTCTATGTTTAGGTCTGTATGATCACTTCCATTGAATATATTAGAGTTATATCTAATGTTCAATTTCTATAATTACTGAATGATCTAAGTTTCCTGAATCAATAAGTGTTAAATTTTTACGGGCATATTCAAGATTGCAGTGAATTATGATGCCAATCCTCTTAAATTATATATGTTAGAAGAACAATTATACAGGGTAATTCGAAATGAATGGTGCAACTTTACACAGTTATTATGACGTAACCATTTATGATAGAAAATCAAACAAGGCATCAATATAAAGAAAAAACTCTTGAAGTTTTCATTTCACTAAGTGTGCTTATGCTGCTTTGCCACTGTTCCACCAGGATCGCCAGTGTTGCAAAATGGCTAGTGACCAGTAGAAGGTATATTGTGTGTTGGAGCTATCAGGAACTGATTCACTCACAATGGTGCAAAGACATTTCCACATGCGTTTTGGTAGTAATACACATGTTTCACCCTTCCGAAAGATTTTTCAAAGTTACAACCGTGAATTGTTAGTGTCTTGGAAACCATGGACAATGACTTATTGTCTCGTGCATAGCATGAACTTGATTATCGTTTGGATGTTTACCGCATTACACGTGCTTCCTATGTTGAATCCTTGAAATGCGAGTCATGTGAGTAAAACTTCCACAGTTTTCCTTCATCTTGATCTCTTGTGGGATTTTCTATCATAAATAGTAACGTCATAATACCTGTGTAAAGTTGCACCATTCATTTTTAATTACCAATATAATGATGTTGATTTTTAGTTCTGAAGAAATCTTCTACTTGGAATACAGAAAACTTATGTACATATGCCACCATCTTCTACTCTTCTAAAGTAATGGATATTTTGTGAACACTTTTCGAACTGAATGGTGACTCCCTTCCCCATTTGTAAGTGTGCAAACAATTAAACCTAAACGAGTGGTTAAACATGATATCTGAACAGGTCGTTATAAATGTGAGGATAATTAACGCTTTAGATGACTGTTATCCCTCGTTCTCACAGTAATTGGAACGCTGACACTGTTGCTTTTTTCTTCCATGCGTTGCATCTGAACTGTTCACTGAACTGGGATATTTGCATCTGTTTCAGACCGTCTAAAATAGTACAGCGGGAGAGTGCAACTCTGACGTGCCCACGTCCAAACATGTGAAATTGCGTAGTTTCATTTTTTGCCAAGCGCGTCAGAAATCCGCATGAGAACGTTGCAACGTGCGCGTTTAAGTGACAGGTTGTCATGTAAGTGACACTCAGCAATTTTTCCTGCAGTTTTAAAAGCTCAAAATGCAGAAACTGACTTCAAAGTCCTAATATTTAGCTTTCCAAACTGGGAATGTTAAACAAATGCTTTTTACCTATAGAGTACAGTCTCCAGTGCATAGAAGTTTGAGGCTTGTTTTAAGTTCACTTTATGCACAGATAGGCTAATCGATTCTGGCAGACTGTTTACAGAGGGGTTCAAAGTACTATGTAACCCCATTGAGTATCGAATCCGAGACCCCTTGAATACAAGGCGACAAATTTAGCACTACGCCATTGAGGTGGTCCATCTGGTACATAGAGAAAGGGCATTACACTGACACACCAATACTTTCGTCTTTACTTAGTTTTAGACACACATGTGTACTTAGAATTTGCTCCATATTTTAGTAACTAAAGAAAGCATTCAAGCAATATACGTATATTGTCAGACACACATGTCGCTTCTTTGTATAATGTTAAGCCACATTGGTTCAAAAATTAGGCTTTACCACGTAGGTAACTTCCAATACAGGAGAATGTCTCCATGACTGCCTGCCAAGTTGGGGCTGATCGAAGGTCCTCGAAAACTTTGATCGTGTGACACTTGAGTGTAAAGAAGTTTGATTTTTTTTAGTATTTTTGTGCACACACAGACTAGTTGTGGTTTCATCAACAAGGCTAGAGCTCCCATGGAAATCAAGCGAAGTTCCTTGATCCTCAGATGTTAGCATTAATCAGCACCATCGAGCACTGTAGCCATTTGTTGTGCAAATATTAATTAGTTTAGAACTGTAATCTAGGATGGGTGAAACCGAAACCATATGTCATTGTGGTAATGTTAAGAACGTAAAGTTCTTAGTCCTGTCCCAAAATGGACTTTGTCAAAATGTTGGACTCAGTCAAGTTCCTCCTGAAAATTCAACACCGTCTACTTGTAATCAAAGGATCCCGGTTTCGATGCCCGGTGGAGGCACATACTGGTTGATGTGATCTATATTTTAATGTGACGTCACCGGTCGAAAATATGTCAGTAATATATTTATTTTTGTGAAAGAAAGCGTAATTTCCTTGTTATTATATGTAATATTGCACCTTGTTTGTAATGTATAGGTATATATTTTGTTTAATGTTTACGTATTGTATTTTATGCTCTATTATGAGTAGTTTAATGTATCTTCATGTTTGCGAGAGTGCACTATACGAATTTGTATTTCTAAACATGTATAGATGTCAGTTTTGTTGGTAGCATCTTTTTGTAAATAGTGAGTGATTCATCTGTACTTGAATCTGTGTTCTCGAAATAGTATAAAAGCGAGGATATCGCGTAAGAAATATCACACTTTTACCACGGATCGACGAAGCTTTTAAACCTAAAAAGAACTCCACGGTGTTGTGCATACATCTTGGTATGGTGGTTCGGGGCGCAAGCTAGGCTTATGCGATCATAAGTATGCCGATGGCCATGCATTGATGCTATGCACAATACTGCAACCATTATTTGCTAAGAAATAAAGCTAGCCTAATGATTAATTTGGACTAAAAGGCTAAAAAGCAAATATTGGCTCGGTTATTATTGCATATCTCTTGGTGTGGTAGTTCGGGGCGCAAGCTAGGTCTATGTGATCATAGGCATGCCGATAGCCACGCATTGAGTTTATGCGTTTTAATTGAGTCAATTCATCGACAAAGCGAAATCCTCGCCTTCTTCTCAAGTATATTCGCATTATACGTAATTGCCGTAAATAAAGAATAATACCCTTTAGTTTATCTACTGCAGCAATGTGGTTTTATTTCTCTGTGCTGTGAATATTGTCTTTGCCTAACACTATCCCTGTACCTGAGAGGAGTCTGTGTACTTCACCGAGTCTCATCGTTCACCGCTGAGTCTTATTAAGTTATTATTAATAAATATAATAATACGTTTAATAGTATAATAATACAGGCTTGAACGTTTCATGGTTCAGATACCACTTTAAACTCTAGGACCAGTTCCGATTAGACTACTTGCATATAAAACTCAAGCAAATTATAACATTTACAATTATAACCCTATGTGCCATTGAGCCACATAGGCTGTGTAGAGGTAGGAGCTTCACACATTCATGATTTAGGCTCTTTGGAGATGACGTGTTGTGTACCACGATCCATCCGTCTTTAACCGTCAGGGTTCCTCCAGATACCTATTTCATCAGAGCCTGGATGAACTCCAGAGCACGTTTATACAAGATGTTCAGAAAAATTCCCGTATAAGATATCGAACCCAGGTCTTCCACGTCAGTTGGATGCCCGTACCCATGAGCAATCGCGGCTCTCCAGTCATTCACGGTAAATATATATATATATTACTAGAAATTACGTCAGCAAGCAATGTGAAATTTACACATATTCAGAACGACTTCTGGAATACGAAATTCCCGAACTTATAATTCTTACCATGTGTGTGTGTTTTCAAGCATTCTTATCCGACGAGCTAATCCCTCCCCCCTCCCACAAAAATTCTGTTTAACTCAAAATATAATTATATAACTCTGACCTGTTAAAGTCTTTGAAATTGTCTGCACCAGTCCCAAATCTTTTCCAGAATCTATGAGAAAACTGTAGTAGATTATCCCTGTAAATACTTTACTAAGTATACATTGGAGTAATAAATTCTCGCAGACGAGAAATAAATTTACAGGTGATTTTTCAATTCACAAAACGAAAGACTTTTTTTTCTTAATGTAAATTATGTGATGCTCGAAATATTGCACATTTAGTATTTCTTTGAAATTTCTCATGGATCCTCGACCAAAGTGAAGGGTTTTACCAAGACCATCTTAGAGTCTCCAGATTCAGAAGGTGATGGTTTTACTGGCTAAAAGAGGACGTGAGGTAACCCTGATAATGAGAAAAAGGCATCCGTGTTATTTTAAAAAAAGACACAACTGCTTCATTGAATAGATCATGTCAGGTGCTGTTTTTCTTAAGTAAAAGCCAACGCAAGTACACAAAAGTGCCTAACGCTTTTGGATCCCCTGCGATCTTAGACTTTCATTACGGCCTCTGATGGGCGTTTTATGTAGCAAAAACTGGAAATGTGCCACGCCACCGCATTCACTTCCTCTCCTCCTCCAACCCTCCCTTCTCGTTTGACTTTTCTTGCAAGCGGCGAAGTATGAATTAGCCTCTCCCCCCTTTTCGCTTGCTTTGGCAGATTTTCAACGCCCCCATTTGCCAGAATCTCAAAAACTCAAGTCACCTGGACTTAAGCAATCGGAAGACCTATCAGAGATACCGGCGGAATGTGTGATTAATATTTTTTGTCTCGTTGCTCCGAACGGCCTAGAATGCTTTTTGCATGCATAAATCTCTGGTTCTGAAGATTCAGCACTTTTAAAGAAATATCTAGAGGTGCTCTTGGTACATTCTTGTACAGTCGGTGACAAAAGTTGTTGTTATTCATCGTCAGTAATTTCAATTTTTCATGCTGTATCTTTAAGTGTTCGGCATGGGTGTATCTGCTTTTGATTTTATTATTGTTATTTACCGTTGCTTTTCTTCTACTTGGCTAATCACGGTGATGAGGATGAGCGATGAAATTGATGAAGCGATACTCACAAATAACACCTACGCCAAGGCTGGGATTCGAACCCGGGACCCCTGGCGTCTATTCGTTAACCTCATCTAATTATCAATTAAACTTCTAGTTGTGATTACCCAAAAGTGGCAGAAAAGAGACGAAAAATAAAAAAATATAACGTCCTATGCCATCAATGATTGTTGTATTACATTCTTAATCGATATGCAATCCATTATGTTTGTCTGTAGTTTTAACTACCTGTCTCTAAGGATACAGATTCACATTGAGATTTGTATCCCCAAAAGGTGTAGGATTTATCACGATTACCGAGTTGAATCTATTCACAAGTCAACTCAGTCAGAGGAGTCGATACAAAGAAAGAAGTTTACAATAGCTTAAAGTTCAGGATTGATGTGTTGCAAGTTTAGGTCTTGGCGATGATCATTTTTTTTAACATTATGTTTGGTAATGCAAGCTATATTTATATATTCTACATTCCGTCTTGTAGCTGTTTTAACAAGCTAAACTTATTTATTGTCCTTGTCAACGATGTTTTAATAGTATCTCAACTATCAATTTACACATGCTTTAATTCATTCTCTGCGGAAACTTCATTCAATAATACTAAATCCCAACAACTTTGGAAATCCTACAGTTAGACCAACCTTTCTACCACAAAAATGATGCATTAGTATGCATTTAACCTGAACATCCCTTTGTACGTAGAGCGTACTTTTGAAGTCCACTTTAATTACATTCTTCGTCCAAAATTACAATCGCCACTAAGTGAAGAACAGAGCTAAGCCATTTGCATTTAACACAGCTAAGAGTTCCCCAATTATGGAACTAGTGTAGCATTATTAGCATGTTCATTAAGCAGACGCTGTATCCCGATCCGAAATATTTAACGTGTCTCGCAGCCAGCGACAACAATAGTTTCTGTTAATGTATTCAAGCAGCGACGTCTGTGACGTAATATACCTCCTCTTCAGCTAAATCTGTCGTCTGCTCCCGCTTCGAAAGCCAGACCCTGCGAATCTAAAATGCAAAATTGCCTTTTCGGCGCAATTGCGACGTGAGTAGCTTTGTTGCACCCCAGAGCATTGTATAATGCGTCGAATATTTCGTTTAAGCTTCTGTTCCCTTGCACATAATTCAACAGAGTTCTTCGAATATTCATTGCTGCTTTAAAAAATAGCAAAACTTTTTGTTTGAGTTCTGTACATCGATTTTATGCTCTGCTGGTTAGAACGTGTGCTGCATTGTATTTGCAGACGTGGGGTGGGTAGCGGAGGACAGGATGGATGCGTACGTCCCAATGATCGAGAATCGGTTATAACCGTAATACTCCTGTTGTACATGTTCGTAATGGATTGTTAATTCCTGGAACTGCGTGGAATCCTCTTCTGTGCGTAGAACCGTCTGTTGAATAGTAATGTTGTCTGTCTCCTGAGGTAGATGAGTGAATATTCCGCCTTCGACTCTTTTAGCTCAGGTTCAATTCCCGGGAAAGTGTCAAGACATGTTTCCAGTTCAAAGAACTCCTGAATAAAGCGTACCTGATATTAATTGTATATGGTTCCAATGGCGTCAATTTCATGTGGTACAGAAACCAAGAAAACCTGAGAACATTCAAACCTGGCAGCATCAATATTTTTCCAACGCCTTTCTACAGTTTCAGCCCAATTCATCTGTCTTCCAATTCTTCTTTGTTCCTAGTGTACAGTCACCGGCATTAAAGAATGGACACCTAGATCCTGAAATACTCGCTTCCCTGCAAGGCGTTGTGTGTGTTGTCTACTTTACGGCGGTGGTAGAAGTTGCCATTGAAAATTTGCTATTTGTTAGACAACAAAACACAACACCTTGCAGGGAAGCGATTAATTCAGGATCTATGTGTCCAATTCTTATTGCCGGTGACTGTACACTCTGTCCCAGTAATCTCTGGAGCAAGCGAACGAAATCAAGTCGTCTGCGTATGCGAATGAATTTCAGTTATTTGTTGTAAGGCCACTTAATGCGCGGAAAGGCTAATCGGAACTATAGTTTATAGTGGGATCCGAACCAATTGTGCATCCATAGGGTATCGAACCCGGGACCCTTTGATTACAAGGTGACAACGCAATCGAGTAGGCCCTGACTCGAGCAAAGAACGCGTGAGAGGGGAAGTGATTGCTTGGAGGGGAAAAAGCAGCTGCGGCTACCAGCCGTTTGCAGCAGATCGCACTGCTTTGCCTCCCCTACTCAAATTCTCCCCTGTCCACAGATTCGGAAGACAGAGTATAGATTTGAAACCATAGAGAAAGTATAGCTTTCTCAAAAAGGGCAGAAATGGGCATGGTTTAGTAAGATGAGCCAGTTGCAGTGTTGCCACTTCCACTATACCTCCCCAATAACATATTTTGTTCGAGTGGAGTGCGGCTACACGTGGCAACCCAGCAATCACGTGACAGCCATCTCCGTAGCAACCGACTTGACTCCTCCTCGGCGAGAGAAGTATAGCTCGAGTGATGGACGACTTTCATTTCCCCTATTCGCAACGCTGAAGGTCACAGGGACCGTAATGACCGGTTTACGACTCTTACGGTTCGCAGCTTCCCTCACATGACCCACGAAACCGTAAATAACAAAACATTTTGTTCGCGGGGACCTCTTCGCGTTTCGGAACTCCCGTCTGATATTATCGGTACGTTATAGAGGTTTACGATCCGCCGGGGACCAACAGAAAACGTAACATTCAACCCCCAACGGGTCGCAGAGACGAGGAACACGTTTTGTGATGGACGCGTGTGACATAGTTTTTCCCTTCAACGTACATATTTCCCGTCCGGGTCTTAGCTTCAGTTCATATTGAAACCGTATCTGGGGGGGTTTCATGCCTCTCTGTAGCCAGCGTTTGTCGTTCGCTACGGCTGCATATAGTCGCGGAACATAAACAATATTTGCAAAACGTTCTCTTTTTAAATATTAACCATGTAGCCGGGGAGAGCTTACGGGAATTGAAATATTTTTCGCAAGGGCCCGCCAAAATGCCTCTGGCTTTATTGGGAGAGTGCTTTTCTCGTCTGCAAAAGAAAATGTCTGCAATATTAACTTTTAAAGCAGACGATCTGTATGAATCTTTTTGGGCCTTTGTGGTGCAATCTGCGAAATGGAATCCCCTGATAATATATTGCACAGAAAATGAACATTTGAATAATGTAGCTTTGCTCGCAGTACAAGGTACATACTATGCTCCGTGAGGCATTATCAAATAATCATTTTCCACAAGAACAAGAGAGATATGTGTAGCTTCTAAGTATATAGTATATATATAAATAGTAGCTCTCATAGTAGTGGCTTTAATTCCGCTATGATGTTCAGGAAAACATAAAAAGTATACATTATTAATATGCAAATTCAAACCTTATTACTTATTTTTAATTTTGATATTTGCACATTATTATTACTAAACAAACAAACAAATATTTCAGCAGGTTTCCAGCTATAAATATTGATAATACAATCGTTCAGTTACTTTTCAAATCGTTTCCAATATATATAACGATGCCATTTAAAACGTATTATCGTTGATAAATGATTTTCTAAACTTTTTTCGCCGGTTGTACACACTATTTTTAAATTTTCTCTTTTCTGGCGTGCATTTTATTATTTGGGAAATAATTTCTCGAAGTATAAAATTTAAAATGGTTTAAAAATTAAAATTTAACCAAATCAAATTAAATTATTTTTTTTAGTCTGTGGTATGTCCTAATTTTAATTCACCGACCCTAGTTCTTCACATTTTAATTCATAACATTTTAGTAGAAATTGTATCTACTGTATATTACTAGTGGACATCATAGGTGATTTTCACCTAGACACCTCGATTTGTTTTACAACACGATACCACCGAAAAATGTTGTGTTTTGCAAGGAAGTATTTATTATGTGCAACGGCACGTATTAATCACGTTCTTTATGCCTATGAAATTGAGAAAATGAAAATTTGATTTATTGCATGATCTCTCTATTTTTGAGAGTTTTAACACATTCTGCACTTTAAAAGCGAAAATCAAATATTCATAGTTGCACAAATTTACAGTAATGTTCTATTTACATTATAACAAGAATAAATTAAAAAATTTGTACAGACATCCTTCAACTCAAGATTACGGCATTTAAACAACGAAAGGCGTAATATTGCACTGAAGGAGCTAGAAGTCCGGATTTAAGTTTATATATCTTGTTTCTAACATTATATCGGTGTGTGTATCAACATAATGCAAAATATACGAATTGCTGTGAATGAGCGACGAAAATTGCAAACTTTACAATTAAAAATGTAAGACAAGAGTTGAAAATTGCATAAAATTAATAGTAGTTATTTAATACAGCAGAAACTATCTTCTTGAATTTAGGCACTCACTACACAGTACATCAGAAATGAATTGAAAAGAATGAAGCATTAATTACTATCAATCCATTTATTTCTCAATGGAAATAGATGAGAAAATGACTCAGTTTCTTCCTTGGTTACCTTTTCAATCAGACAAATATTTATTGACCAAGTTCACCAAGTTGTATAATAAGTTTTTAAATGAGAAAAATAAATTGTGGTTTCTTTAAGAGTCAATGGTCATTTTTCTGTAATAGTTGTCATGTAGTTACAACCAAGGTACGATCTTGTTACTAGAATTATGCTCTTCCCAGAAACACGTTGAGGGATTAATTTCTGGTGTATTTGGAACACATTTTTGACAAATATAACAGCGGAAAGTGCAAAAAATGAACATTGCTTCTGGCGGGAAAATATAGTTTCCCCTTTCTACCCTTCACGTTAACTATAAGGTAAATCAATATAAATTGAAGTTATATGCATAAGTTCTGAATTACATTTAATTTTGGAATTTTGTGATTCTGCTTACAAGAGTAATCTATAGTGGTGCCAGTGTCTGTTCTCAAGGCTTCCAGTGTAATGTATATAAGGTTTAAGTATCTACCAGTTTTCAAAATATATCCACATAAAAGGTCTTGGTATATAACGTCGACAATAAACTATAATATATGTAATCTTTTACGTTTACCAAAATTTTATACTGTGATTACTAATAAATTACTTTCTTCTATTTCAGGTTTTGCATTGTTAACTGCTAACATTTTGGTAAGTAAGAATTTACTTTCTACTTTCTTTAATCTTGTACAAAATGCATTGTTTAAAATGTTCCATAAAATATTTTTTTTCTTGTGAGATATATCCTAACATTTTCAGTTTCAGTTGTGTATTTTTGTTTTGATTGACACCTTACTCAACGTATTATTTGCTGCAAAGTAATAATTGTGCATTGTTCTCATGTACCACTGATATATTGCTTTCTCGTACAGAATGCACGAAACATAATTAAGTAATATATCATCTCCATCAATTATTTGAACTGCAAGCAGAGTCTTAAAACAATAGAAGAATGCCTCACATTCAATAAGCTTATATAACCCGCAAAAATTTTCGCATGTGAAGTAAATGAGTGCAAACTCAATTAGATATAATGCGAAATGCGCACTGCTTTTGCAGATATTTCAACTGTGAACACGGATAATGTCATGTCAGGCTTTTCAGAAATGTTTATTTCATGAATATCATGTTTTCCCCGAAGATCGACAGGAGCACTAGGAACGTTATTGAGATGCAAAGAACAAAGAGAGTTCAAGTAAGATGTATTTTGTGCTCCGCTACATTTTGTCATAGCATTATGAAGCCCACCATTGGTACATGGCGTACCGTAGAGAAGAGGTTGACACAGATGTGTGAGACAAGGGCTGCAAAGGCTGGACCCTACAATCTGTCGTTCGTGATATTTTAAGAGTTCAGTATATTCTTATCGAATGTGGCGATTTTAATATCCTCAGACACACTTTTAACCATCCCAACTGTGTATTATCCATGTTTGGAGATGATGACAGTGTCTTAAAAAAGTATTTTAGCTTTAGTGAAGAGAGGAAGTTTTTAGTGTCTCCTTATTTTTATAATGGATTACGCTGCCTATGTCCTGCAGAAAATACAGACACACACAAAAAAATATTAACTCATGCAGCATCCATTCTAAGTAAAATGCGTATAAAAAAAGAAACAGTTGTCACAATTAAGAGTGACTCAGTCTTGTTGCTGATACTTTCTACGAGTAATTTGAGAAAAATGCGTTAGAATTACCTATGCCATGCAGTGCTTGTGAATGTTGAAGGTTAAGGACTGATAATCGGGACGTTGCAGGTTCAAAACCTCGTGCCCAACCTTTAACGAAGATCACGGACGCTTAATTTTATATCCTAGTCCGTCTTGTTCCATTATATCATCTCCTTCGATAGAATAAACTTATTGGTAGCTAGGCAATCCATTACTTAGAGCAGTTCCTTATGTTTGTCTTGTTATTATGTAGCTTTTCTGCCATTTTGGCTAATCGAGACGATGATGATGGATGATGATTAGGTGAAATTGATTAAAAAGCAACCATACACGTTTCAGACTTGAACCCGGAACCTGACTGATTGTCCAGTCTCCCCTTACGTTTTATCTGTGTAGATTTATGTATTTGTAGTACATTGAAACAGTTATATAGTTACTGCAACTTATATTCATATACGTAACACAATCACACGCATCTGTCCGCAATTTGGATTTCATAGTACGGTGCAAATTACCATTTTTTTGCACTACGACTACTTTTGATGGTCATTGCATGGAATGTTCTGTAATGAGAAGTCAGAAGGTACAATTTATTTCGCACAAGTTCTAAACAGTACTTCATTGTCTTATCTTGATAACAATAGTCACAAGAAATATTGACATCGCATATCTCGCACGCGAAATTCGAGTAAAAATGCTTCGTTGTAGACGTGAAATTAAAATTACAAAAGAGCTTGAAAAGGACGATATTCTGCCTGAATGGGGCTCAAAACATCAGCTCGTTTTTTCGGAAAATCGAGGGACATTTTCAGAATCGGTTTTCCGGAACAAGACCGCAAAAACAATGTCCAGACGCCTTGCAGTTTCATCTGTTTCTTTCCGTCCAAGCGGAAGCCGACGTTTCCGAGCTTGTTTTCGTCGAATGCTCGTTCCATCTCGAACGTATCTGTCAGTTCTTTTTTTTATTCCACTTTTTTGAACAATGTCTGACAATAAAAGAGGCCTTCATTGTGACGTATCGATCAGGAAAGTTCATCTCAGCGACCTGACAGTAAAATATTCGAGCGGCAGGTGGCTGCGACTCAATGTGAATGACGTGGCAGCTGCTTCAATGACTCTCGAACGCGGATTCTGGGATCGCCCTGGGAGTATTTTATCTCTGGGGACTCCCCTCGTGTGCTATCTTGGAAAATGGCAAGAGGATATTCCACCATTGATGGAGGAGACGGTATGATGGACGTCTTGGAAACTTTCCCCTATTCCACGGCCCAGGGAGGATGCCTGAAAAAAAAATTGACTTAAATTTTGTTCTGTTCTTTTCGGGTGATCACTGATAAGTATTTTTATTTTCCTATTTCCGACCTCCATGGTCACACAATACTTTAAGGCTGGATAACAATGGATGTGTATGAGAAAACCCCTCGTGAAAAGCGATATTTTTGTCTCTTGTGCAGAGAGCTACTTCTCATTTCTCCTCCTGAGCATGCTGGCAATGCGCCACCTACTGACCGCTTTTCATTTTCTGCGCAAGCGTAGGGAGCTTTGCGCATTTTCACCTACTGTCCCAGGAGTCGATGGAGCCAGGCCGCGCGTAATGGTAGAGAAGGGGAGTGGACGGAGCAAAGCAGTGCGCGCTCAGAAGACTGGTAGCTGCATCCAAGCTTTCCTCCTCCATGCACCCACTTCCCCTCTCACGTGTTCATTGGTAGAACCCTTTCGAGTCACTACTTGCGCAGAGACTTGTTTTCGCTTGCTCCACAGACTCCTTGGACAGAATATGACACTATAGACAGAGTTATATCCGCTTTTATCTTTCTGTACATGCATAGAAGGTTACTGCGCATCCTCCATCTTACATTCCAGATAATGCTCCACTCGTTCACAGCTGTTCGTTCGTCTGCGCATGCGTAGAGGACTACTATGTACGCTTAACCTGGCAATGCTCCACCCGCTCGTTACTTTTCTGTGCTTGCCTAGAGCGATGCTACATACGTATATCGCTGCAATTCTCCCAACACTGAAGACTATTGTGAATTCCTTCCTGTTTTATTCTCAATCTCTTGTTCTCTTCTTTCGAAACGTTTTCGTTGCCTGTAGTTTTATTTCATCCATACATCACCTTTAAGATGCATTGCAGCCTATTTCATTTTTTCAAGCGGCTACATTTCTTGAGTGCGTGTTGTGTTTTATGCGGGCGTAACATGCAATATAAACACTTTTATGCGGCATGTATACAGTGTTGATATTCTTGGCGGATATTCTTCGGAGCCCGAATCTTCCTCAGCGAGTGACAACCAACCAACGAACGCAAGAGAAGGAATATTAGGGAGTGATGGGAAATGCAAAATCCCTCTTAATCCCCCTCTCAGCACAATGAGTCTTGGATGCTACACCCCGGCGTCTTCCCACTTTGACAACTCAGAGATTCCGGCATACAGAAGACCTACTTGCCAAATGTTGACAAAGTTCATTGCATTAAAGGGGATTGAGGGAAAGTACATCCATCCTGGGGGGTTCAATATTGAAACCCGCCCTTCCTCTCTTCCTAAAGGTCGGGTCAAGGGTAAGAGATTGCAGCCCTGCGTTGTGCTGAAATGCAATTTTGGTTATTCTGAAATGAAACATTTCAGCGTTTTGAAACCCGATTGAACGACAGACAATAACTAGAAATAAAGTTCTTTCTCTCAAAATTATACACGTGAAAAAAGTTTTATATATATATATATATATATATATATATATATATATATATATATATACAGGGTGGGCACAAAGTCGCTTTCTCCAAAATACTGATTTGTTCATTTATTGGGGAAAGCGACTTTGTGCCCACCCTGTATATATGATCATAATAATATAATAATAAATTTTAATTTTATGTTCATTTTCTTTTTTACTTTGCGATATTTGATTATGAGTGTATGTGTAAAGGTGCTGTACGGCTGTACTTTGGAATTTTCCGCATACCGCACTGTAAATACTGTTTGAAATAAATAAATAATCTTAATTCTGGAGCGGCAGCATTAGTAAAAAAAATATTAAGGGTACGTTTGTTTTAAAGTTTATGCAGAAATGGTTAAGATTGGACTTCTTTACAGTGCGTCGAATTCAGAAGGTTGTGCCCCACATGCGATTCAAACCTAATACGCTTATTTGCAAGGGGATATTCTTATCACTATGCTATCGATAGACTTGGTCTGAGGTTGTGCAGTAATAACGTTTATATTAATAATAATAATTATTATTATTGTTGTTATCCATAAAATACAAAGAAAACTGATAGTATTTTTCGAGAGCCATTGCTTAAGCATTGGACAAAATTATTCATACTAGTTAAGTGTAACATCGTCGGTGAAGGCACATATTCAAATTCAAATTCAAATGTTCTTTATTGAAGGGCGAGGTTCAGCCTGTGGCTGTTCTCCTACCTAACCCCGTTTGTACATTTACCTCTTGCACATAAACAAAATCATAATAACTTATCATTCTTACAAATGACGGGATCGAACCTGCCACTCCCAATTGATTTATGGGTGATGTAGTTTAATTATCATTCATACTCAGATGGTGAGAGCACTTGTCATGAGGACATGATGCTAAGCAGCAAGAGGTAATCCTGAAACAAAATGCACTAACTAAAACAAACTGAAATGGCAAACAGTCACTCTTTGGTTTTCAGAACTTTTGAACCTGAATCGTAGGTGGTAGGTTAGGAAAAATACCTGTCTAGAGTTAGAAGATAGATGACCAAATCAAAATCGAAGCGTAAAATAATACTGACTCTCTCTAGGCTTCTCCTTGCTTCTCGACCTAAGTCAGCCTGACCACTCTCCTTCCAAGACTCTCAAAAGTACTCCTGACTGTCTCAAGTCAATTCCCAAAGTGTCTCTCTACCAAGCCTGCCTTCTCCTCGAATCCTCTGCCAGTGGAGACTTCCTACACGCCGATTCGTCAAGTTTATTCTTCCTATTCTGTAAGCAGATTGCTACCTGTTTACCTGTTTGCTTTATGTCACTCCAATGTTTCAGGAAGTCTGTACACACTTGACTCTGCATAATTAAAATTCCTCAGAGGAGCAGACAGCTGGTGAAAACAAATGAATGACCTTCGGTCAGGTTGAAGCTTCTAGAGAAAGTACGATTCTATAATTCGTTACGATAATAAGAAAAAAAAATGGTTACAAAGTTAAATAGTTACATAGTGTGTGTGACGGTGCTACCCTACAAATTATTCATCTTGGACATAGATGAGATGATTAACACGCTACAGTTGCCTTTACACCCCAGGGTTGCCCAGGTTGATTAAAGGCTGAGTGAGTACCATCGCAGCATTATGCAGGGATATTTGTAGTGGACTTGCAAACATTCCGATGGATAATTTACATGATTGTGCGTTGTAAAGTGTATAAATATTTTACGCGGTGCTGTAATTGGCAATTTCTGTGCTCGGTACCAAGAGAAAATAAACTATAATAATAAATAATTATTATTATTATCTTATCGTAGAGAGTAATGGGAGGGAGCAAGAGAGCATATTTTTGTCTTATTAGTTTCATTCATACTAACTCGTAAATAAGTTCAAAGAACTTCAGAATAAGTAAGTGTTACGTTTCATTTATACTACCCATTATTTTGGAGAACACAAACTGTTTTCAGTGTATGTGTGTCAAGGAAATGTATCTTGATGTATAATGATGTGCTTAGACGCATTTTCCGTCTGTGAGATAATGATGCTGTGAGGTGTCAGCTTCTATTCGCCCCCTCTTCCCTCACTTATGCAACATACCAACTGACACGTGACACAGAAGCCACCGATCGAAGGCAAGACACACACATGCGCATCAGATATAGCTATTACATTCTTCGCCACATTCATCTTTTGGACAAGAAATGCATGTTAGCCTGTTAACGGGAATATTTACAGCGCAAGAAAGCACGGAATTTACAGGAGATATTATGAACTTGGCTTACGTAAATTATTTACCTCTTTTAGAGTAAACATTTACATCAATGAAAATATACCATGTTATGTAACAAACGTCTCAAGGTCAAGCTACTAGTCCTAGTTCTGGACCTATTATCTTCCATCTTTCTACCTCCCATCTGAAAGCAATGCCCCAGCTGCAGTGTTGCCAGTAGCATATCAGACATTCTCACAAGATTAACCTGTCCGTATTCTGCCTAAATTTTATATACACTGTCAAATTATGAATTTGACTTGTTTCTGAGAGTATTACAATTTCATCCACCAATTTCTCCGTCGTATAAACAAGGAAACCAATAGACTGGCAACATTGACCCCAAGGGGGAGAGAGGAGATGGTAACAATAGTTACAAGTTGATGATTCTTACTGTGTGGGAAGCCTATTAAAAGTTAACAAGCGTTAGTGCATAGCATTTTTTTAATACATATGTTTGGAAGCCTATCTTGTCGGAAGGTTTCAATACCAGCAGATCAAACCGTTTTCTTATTTAAATTATACGCTGATTTGTAGGGATTTGATTCTTTTTCAAAATCAGAATAACACAAGTAAAATCGAACACTTGATTGATTGATTTTAATTTGTTTTACTTCATCTTTCTGCCAATTTTAGACAATCTTAAAGGCGATAATGAATGCTGATAAGATGAGATGGGTGAAGAGACAATCACAAACATTTATGGACGACACAATACGAGCTTCACAGAGGACTATACGGCTCGTGAATCCAGACGCCAGAGCCTTGCTCGTCTGAAAACTACAGTTCGGGGTGTACTACGTGGAAGGGAGGTTGACATTTGGTGTCTTTAGAAAGGGTCACCCCTTCAAACACTCGAAATTTCTTTCTGGAAAAAATATACAAATTTTAACAAATTTACTGTATTAAATAAGAATTGCATACTTACAATAAAATTAAAATGAGTGTGTTGTATTATTTTATCATTTACATATAGCTATATATTTAATTATATGCAACCCATAAGGGCATTAAATCAGAATTATTAACCAATAACCAATGACTTGTAAAACTAATGAAAAATAAAGTCGAAAATTGAAAACATATGAATAAATTGAAGGACAAATAAAAGCTTTTGGACGTGGGTTTTCCTACCGCGATGTGAAATTCGACTGTTTGTTGATCGAGTTCATTTTTGTAAAGCACGATGAGCATCACACCCAACCCGTTTATTTTTGGTGTTTCAACATAATCTGAGCCGAAAGTCCTCAGTAACAAATGAAACACCCAGTTTGGTGTGAAGAGACAGAAAATGTGTACAGTTACACCGTTGTTTAACCAAAATTCATCAAAATACTATTGTCTGACGAAAAATTAACACGAATCTTCAATCATTTTAAAAAGTGCATCAGCATAATCATTAATAGTGCAAGCAGCCACCGCCTGTCTAAATGTAAGTTTCAGTCTAATGTTTCATTTGCAGTAACAAAAAAAACACACACACGAATATTTTTACTACGAAAGCTCGATAATAAACGACAGCGTCACGTTTTACGGTCTAGTTACCAGAGAATGGTCCTTGTGCTAATTGAAAGTCACGTTTCTCCTCCCCCGAAGAACGCCACGTTACTCCTTCGCTACACAAGGTGCTTATATAGCAGGATATTTATTATCTCCATCGGTCGATATGCCCGTCTGTCGGTCTGTCAATGGAGGTCCAAAATTGACAACAATCGACATTATAGGTAACATTATCTGTAACCAGTAAAAGTATACATATTCAGTTTACTCTTTTCGATTCGAACTTGGATAACAGTTTTTAATGACGTGATGTTTTTGTTAATTCGAATTTGGATAATTCGAATTATTTTTAGTGTCCCATTGAAGTTCGAATTAAAAAGATTCTACTGCATATTGTGGGTAAATTACCTATAAGTTAATAATTTTAATAAAGCTTTCCTTATATAGATTTGTCTATTTCTGAAACTAAATGGCACAAATATAAAATTCAGTGCAATGAATTCGGATTTAATTGCTAATTAATTACAGTATAAATTTTCTCCATTAGTAGCTGTAGTTCGTTAAAAATATATACACACTAAGCTGGTGGTTATGCTACTGTATTGATTAGTACGTATGGAGACTAACACCGCTTACGTAGTCATTGCAGCTCCTACTTGTGTATGTTTCCAATTCAAATATTGCATTACTCCCTACGTTCAAGCCTAATTAAGCTTTGGGCACTTAGCAACAAAACATATGGTTTCACAAGTCTTTAGCTTGTAAGATAGGCGCTTTTTTACGCACCCGTAAGTATTTGTCACAGACCATTAGACTGGGTGCAGTCAAAGGGATTGTTTGACTTCTCTTTGGCCTCTTCAGTTTTCTGCCATTTTCCTCTCATTGTCGTGTGAAGCAGGTGAGAGAACGTGTTTACCGAAGGTGGGCGATTACACGATGTGTCTTGGCCCACAGGTCAACATTGCGTGTTTCCGCTCTTCACGTACGGCTTTGTTCAATTGGCGCCGCTCTCGCACACTCGTCGCCTGACACAGCATGGCGGTAATTCCCTTGTTTTCATTGTCAATAATATTAGCTGTAAGAAATGGGCTGTAAATGTTGCCGCGGATATGTAAACCCACCAGTTAAACTGTGTTTTCAGTTTAGTGTGCTTTACAAAAAATGCGTAATTACTGTTGGTGTTGTTTTGATAATGTCACTCATGCGATAAGCAGATGAGTTCATGTATCTGCAACTGTGAGAAAACTAATCGACCTGTAGGCGTCACTTTTTGCACACTACTCATAATCAATTTTAATACAAAGGGGATAAGTGCATTACAAATTTTACTAAAGTGCTCAAAGACAGGGTCCCGGATTCGAATCCAGACCTGAGTATGTGTGTTCTTTGTGAGTGTCCATTTATCAATTTTATCATCTTCGTGATTAGCCAAAACTGGAAGGAAAGCGCAGTGTGATAAAAGAGAATCCAACATTAAAGTGCTCAGAACAGTTTCTTTACACACCTTTTCAACACATTTTCTCTGGGAACTTTTCATGAATTAAATTAAACGAAAGCCGTTCAAAGCGGACGAAAATCTTGTAATTACACTGTATCAGTTACCCAATCACAGTTTATTCTAAGGCAGTTTTATCCTTAAACAGTATACAATACTGTATATTTCCATGTGATCGAAGTTATATGCCTATAATGGTGCAGGTTGAAATGCATTTTTCCTTTTGATCGGCTACCGAAACCACTTTTGACGTAGACTGTACAATTTGGAACTGAGTTCACAGCACCAGATTGTAATCATGATATGTGGTTGATTGATTGATTGATTGATTTAGTTTATTTTACTTCGCGTGTTGTGTCTCTTGGCTAATTTGCAAAGATGGGGATGAGTGATGAAATGATGAAATTGATGAATGGACATTCACAAACAACCAAGCCCGAGCGAGATTCGAACCCGGAACCCTTGGCGTAGCAGTCGTGATATGTGGGTATACATATGTGGACAAAGCGACAGAAAAGTAAAGTAAAATAAATCAATGAATCAAAGCTATCTCTTTCAATTTCTAAGATATTTTCAGCTGTACCTATTGTTTATTCTGTAGTAATTGGGATATATTAAATTTATTAGTTTCTTATTCTTATATATTTTAGTTTCCAACTAGTTTTAAGTTGAAAAGAATACGAATTTTTACTACAGATATAATGTTACTTACAATTATTCTTATTTTTCTTCTATAAGTTATTTTTTTAAAAAATAATGCAATATATACTTATATATTCATTTCCAAATCTATTCTGTTTAAAGCTTATGATAATATATTACATGAAGTATGCCATTCTACGGTTTTGTGTCGCTTTATTGTATTTTACTGTAAATTAATTTTTAGTTAATTTTTAAGTCCCTTTCCGAACTCTTTAGAAGAGTAGCGACAAGGAAAAATGGTGAAATAGATGCAGCACTCGCCTTGCAATCAAGAGGTGACGGGTTCGATTCCCGATGGTAGACCACTTCACTGTGTTTCAGATCCCACTGTAATCTGTATTAATCCAGATCAACCTACAAGAACGTAAACTGGACTAGAGACAAATTTCGACAAAGAACCATCACAGGGTGCGTCGACTGCGTATTGGACACAGCCGTCTAACGCATTGTCACTTGCTGCAAGGACTATTCTCGGCATATTCTCGTTGAATTGAATTTTGCTTTCCTCAGGTAGACTTTTAATCTTCCCAATTGTTTGTCATCCCTGTTGGGAAATGACGACAGTGTTTAATCAAATATCTTTAGCTTTTGAAGAAGAGCTGGGCTCTTCCACATTGTGTGAGGACGTTTTTAGATAATTCTTACTTTTTTAATGTGTTGTGCAGGTCCTTTACAAACTTGCACTTTTAGATATCCTCAAGGGGCTTTATACACCCTTTGTCTTAAATTTTAAGTACTAGTTTTAGATAAGGGAATATTTCCCCGTATATTGAAGGGTGTAAAGTGCCGACGCACCCATACATGTTCATTCAATCAATCAATCATCTAGCATCCTAGCGCTAACAACTACACCAAGAATGACGGCTTGGTGTTTTTCTAAGTGTAGGTCTGAAACATGCTATCTATTTTCAATTTTAACCCTTCCAGCCAGAAAATTTCTCGTGGGAGTTTGCCATTAGAGTAAGTTTCCATCCTCTGCTTCCTCAATGAAGGTATAATGCTTCACACATTATCCGCTAGAGGGAATTAAAAAAAAGCGAGTCAACAGAGCGAATATCTTACCCGGTGATATCAATTGAAATCGCTCCTTGGGATCAATATCACCATGACAACGAGAAGGTATAAAGCTTCTGGTTTCATTCCATAAATAGTATAATATGAGCACATCAACCGACTGTATTGTGTCAAGAAAATTAGCTCTGGGATATACGGCAAATTAGGGGAAATTTTTCAATACGTCGAGCCTGCGTCGTTTCCTTGTTCTCCGCGGAACACGACGGGTCGTTGGGTCCGGTTTTATGTTCCTTGCCTTCCTCCGCTCGCTTCGTTAGCGGATGAAATGATAGCTTTGACCTCACGCGACGCCGAGACCCGGTGAAAACAAACACTGCGAAGTTTAAGGGAGAGAGGAGACCTGCGATGCACTCAGGCGTGACTATTTTCGTGTGGAAAAATGGTTTGTTTCGAAAGCTTTATGAAGATACTACTCTCTCGAGATTGCTGGACCCATTACCGGTAGACAGAGCAGAAATGCAAATGTTCTATTTTTAAAATAATATTTCAGGATTTCGTCCAAATGTCTTGTAACTAAACACTGGACTATCAGATGGCGCTGATGTTGGGCAAACAATTGAGCATCGAACGTAAAAGCACAGATTAGCAACTTGGTAAAACTTCATATAACCTGTGATCTTGCAGGGATCACTGTATTCTGCGTAGTCACTGGTGTATGTGGAGGAAGGTTTAACATAACTGTAAGCTGAATGTTGTTGTATAGAATGCAATGCAAATGAACAAAAGTAGAAATTATATTGCTAAAACTATGGCTGCATCAACACAGGCCTTCCATCTGTCTCTATCTTGAGCAAGATCTATATACTCTTTTCCATCCCTACCGATTTCCCTTAGGTCCATCTCGACGTTGTCCCTCCATCTTCGTCTTGCTCTTCCTACAGGTCTCTTACCATCAGGTTTCCCAACAAGAATCCTGTAAACTCTTCTTTCCTCTTCCATTCGTGCCACATGGCCTGCCCACCTAAGTCTTCATGATTTAATTATTCTAATAATATGTGGACAAGAATACAAATTATATAGTTCTAAATTATGTAACCTTCTCCACTCACCTGTCTCCTCATCCCTTTTAGGTCCAAATATTTTCCTAAGGATCTTATTTTCAAATACTCTCAATTTATGTTCCTCTTTCAATGTAAGGGACCAAGTTTCACACCCATATAATACTACAGGTAAAATTACTGTTTTGTATATTTTAACTTTTAGTTTCTGAGATATTAAACGAGAAGACAAAAGTTTATGAAGAGAAAAGTAATATGCATTTCCTGAATTAAGCCTACTTTTTATTTCCTCTTTATACTCCTAAGTATTTGAATTTGGAAACTGGTTCAAACTAGTTGTTATCAATAATTAGATTGTGATTATTACCTAACACTTGGTTTCGGCCTTTAAGCATATATTTAGTTTTCTCTTTGCTAACTTCCAAACCTATCTCTTTAGCAGTTTTGAAAAATATTTTAGCATTATTCTTAATTGCAGTGACGTGCACTGAGGAATAAGCTAGTCTAGCAGAGATAGATGAATCAATCTAACACGTTAATTATTTTAAAATCACAATATGTATTGTCTTGTTAAAACCACAGTTCATATGCAACACTTTTTTTCACGCGCTTTTCGTCCCTCGGTGCGATCCGCGCAGGCAAATCTGACCTAGCTCCCTCTTCCTCCGCCTCACCAATTCCAGGTAGAAACGACCGCCCGAAGGGAAAGGGAAGATTTCTGCCTCTACCTCCCTTGCCCCCTCGCTCCCCGCTGCAATGATTGAAAGCACGTGCTTTCAGGTCCCCTAGTCTATCTCCTATAGGACAGATAGGAAATTGGTTTCCCTTCGTTTTTTTGTAAATCCTTTAAAGAACTCAGAGGAAAATTGTCTGCAGTACTTATGTTCTCTGTATTAACACCACAAATTTTTTCACGTTGTACAATATGTATAATATGGGATGTAGTTTTATTATTTATGAAATTGAAACGTATTATGTGCAGAAATAATGTTATGCTTTCATTTTTTAGAGATATGGAATATATAATGATTAAATAACAAATATTTGCTCAGGCTCCATCTCGTGTTTTATTTAAATATACTAATCTCTTGGCCTCCAATAAAAAAATGGGTAAACTAAACAGTCGTAAATACGGACATTTATTTGGGCAAGAGGACGCGCGTTCATATTGTTGTTGTTGGTTTGGTTTATTTTACTTCGCTTTTCTGCCCCATTTGGTTATCGCGAAAATTAGGATGAGTGATGATGATGATATGATGAAATTGATGAAGGGACCTCACAAAGAACAATCCAGCCCGGGATTCGAACACGTGATGAGCGCGCATTCTTGTTCCTATGTATTGTACTCTTCATTGAATAATGAAAGAATTTGCAATGAAAAATGTATCCCAGAGCTCAAAAAGCCAAATTAATATTATTGAAGAAACTACAAAAAGTGTACTATGTTACTGGTTTATCTCCTCAAATATGTTGAATTTTTGCCACTTCCCATCACTTCTTCTAGCTGTATGGATCAATAAGTAGCTAATGAGCTTAAGGACGTCATGAGGTACAATCGTAAACAGAGAACTCTAGACGCCTGATTTCACAGTGCCCTGCAGATGCACTTCGAGGGATTTTTTTTTTTAAAAAAAAGGCGTTGCTCATCCATCACTTTACCTAACTCCTGCCATGACGATGAACGTTGATTAAATTAAACAGGTGAAGGATGTATACAAAGGAACAATCATGCACACTCCAGGGCTCGAGCCCGGATCATTCACTAAGGAGATCGTGAGGAGAAATTAGGGAAATCGAGAAATGCAAAATATTTGGAAAAAAACACGTTAATCAACAAAGATGATGTTTCAAAAATCCAATTGAAAATTACCACTGAGGAAAATGCAGTTTGTTTTACCGATACCTATGTATTTCCACTCTTCTTTGTTGTCGGCGAGAGTGCAAGTGGTCCTGGATCGGTACCCGATGGAGGCACATATTGGTTCGGATTCCACTTTAAACTGTAGGTTCAGTTCCGATTAGCCTTTCTGTGCATAAAGTGGACTTAAAACACCAAATCGACAAACAAATCAACCAACCGTGTGGGAGTGGTTATCACAGCGCGCTACGACACCAGGAATTCCAGGTTCGAACCCCGATCTGGGCATAGATGTTATTTGTGTTTGTCCCTTCATTAATTTTATCGTATCATCTTCGCAATTAACGAAATGTGACGATAATGCGACGCTAAGTAACAAAAATCAAATCATTGATTGATTGCTTGATTTGGTTTATTTTACTCCGCTTTTCCGCCACTTTTGGCTATTCGCGAAGATGATACGATAAAATTGATGACGGGACACACACACAAAGAACACCTAGGGCCAAGCCGACATTCGAACCAGGGATCTCTGGCTAAGTAGTCAAATAAAATAATTTTTCATTTTCGAAAGGGGGTGGGAGTTTGTGTACTTTTTTAAAGTACCTATTCATCATTTTGAAATATTTTTCCTGTTTTTGTCGTTCTTTTTTTTTTGGAATACCGGACCCTAAAGGGGGGAGGGGTATGACCTTCACCAACCCCCCTTGGACACGCCACTGATTGCAACCCCAAGTGTCGACGTCACCGCACGTCACTGCTTAATTGTATTTATATCATCCCCTAATAAGTCTACATCATCTGCATATGCTAACAACTGAGTCACACCGTTTAATTTTAGTCCTTCGTTAGTTTCTTTTACCTTCCTAACAGCATATTCTAAGGCAAAATTAAAGAGCAATGGAGATAATGCATCTCCTTGTTTTGACCCAACATGAATTGTAGATTTGTCAGACACATTAATACCCACACGAATTTTACTTTCTGTTTCACTGGTGCATATTTTTATCATATTAACAAGCTTCTTAGGTATTCCAAACTCGACTAATATATTATATAATTTATCTCATTTGACCGAATCATATGCTTTTTTGAAATCAATGAATAGCTGATGGACATTTTGATTATATTCCCACTTTTTCTCAAGTGTCTGTCTGATGTGAAAAATTTGATCTGTAGTTGATCTGTTACGTTTAAATCCACATTGATAATCACCTATAATTTCATTAGCATATGGGGTTAGTTTTGCTAAAAGAACGTTAGATATTATTTTATATGTTGTTGAGAGTAGAGAAATTCCACTGTAATTATTGCAGTTCATTTATCACCTTTTTTAAACACAGGAACAATTATGGATTCTTTCCACTGTTGAGGGATTTCTTCTTCATTCCATATTAAACAAATTAATTTATGAATTTGATTGTGGTTGGCAACACTGTCACGAATCTCCTTGTCAACTATGGTTGGCAACACGTGTTCCTTCATTCAACGTGGCCACTTATAACCTTGGTTCCCGACAGAAACTTTCCGTTAGGTTGGTATCACTGGTACCTTTCTCACCCATCATAAAAATTACTTTCGAAACGTATTTTTTTCATACAAATCTTTCGAATGAATAAAGATTATCCGCCGTTTTGCTTCAACATTCATAGCAAATTTTGAGACGGCATCTTCAATGAAAGCCAGGGACGCTTTCTTCAATTTCCTTATATCCGTTCTTACATCGTCTTCACATAATGTTACAAACAATAACGTCAATTAAATGAACCAATCGGCTAGCACTTCATGCTCATCGCTCTCATCTTTGTGCGAAGTGTTTGTAGTCCCAAACGCACAACGGCAGAGAAGTGGAGATAGCGAGTGAGCAAAGCAAAGCAGTGCGCGGTGCTGCAATCAGCTAGTAGCTGCAGAAGCGTTTTCCCCTCCATGCACTCACATCTGCTCTGGCGAGCCGTTACTTGCACAGAGAACTTGTTTTCGTTCTCTTGCTCAAGAGGTTTTCGGGACAGAGTTTACAAAGTAACATCCATTGATAGCGAGATCGTGAGGCTATCACTTGAACACAAAGAAACCGTCCATGTCGTACCTAGGATTTGGTATGTGGTTGTATGGAAACTGACAAGAAGTACGGACACAGGCATGCCCATAATATATTGGCGGGAAAACTCATTACTAAGTCAGAACCCGCATCAAATCTCTAACCAAGATCTGTTTGTGGTTGTGACGCCTGTGATTAACATGCGATTTTCATCATCTTCCTAAAACAGAGCACTTCATTCTGTTCTCACCTCCACCCCTCTTTCGCCCCCTCTCTTTGGCGGCAAGCCACGGCGCGTAAACGTGATTAGCTAAGCGGGTGGCTGTTTCCGTCTTCGCCGTTCGAAGCTCCTGCATAGCCAATATATGCACCGGATCATAAGTGCTGAGGTGGGGAAACTCGGGAGAGCGGTTTGTGCCCAGGAATAAGAAGCAGCAGGAGAGTAAAAATGGTCCCCGGGGATGCGAAAGAGTGGAATAGGGTTTCTCTCTATCCAGCAGCAGTAATTAACTCCTTGTAATGAGAATCTTGATGCTAGTCTTGGTTGCCATGGAGAAAATCGAGTGCAAGATGTGGAGGGAGGCAATTTACAACGGCGGTTTCTGATCCTTGAATTTAGATCAAGTTTAGAAATTGCTTTCTTTTTCTTTTTCTCTCTCTCTCTCTCTCCGCCTTCGCAAAATTTGTTTACCGACGTTGTTTTCATATCCTTCGTTATGAAGTTCAGCGTCAGAACTCTCTCTCACCTTACATCACACCCGAAGGAGACAGAACCCATTACTTTTATGCCGTTCAGTGACTAACGCAGTTATATCTATCTACGCTACAAGAAAGAAGAAAGGCCATAAATGTTGTGCAGAAGACATTGTCTTGGAAAATAGTGAATATTTGAATCTTATCATTAAAATAGCATATGACGTCCATGTACTGCAATAACAAATTAAAAATGGGCTGCAATGGAACATTTTTGATAAAATATAAGATGAGATAGAAACAGCAGAAGAGGGTTGTTCTGAAGAAGTTTTCTCGGCCAATCAGCCAGGTGATTTCCGTATAGGCTTCCGAGCTCTTATCTTCAGGTATTGAAGTGAAAACTCGGAAGCCTACCCGGAAATCACGTGTCTGATTGGCCGAGAAAACCTTCTTTAGTATTCGCCGCCAGGAGAGCTTCAAGGGTTGTTTTTTTTTAAAAAACAAATTTATTACATATAACATACGCACTATATTTCCTCTAACATCTTCTATATATATAAAAATGGATGTATGTGTGTGTGCGGTGGGGGGTTTGTTCCGACATAACTCTCGAACGCCTAAACCGATTTCAACCAAACATGGTACACGTATCACTTGCAATATGGAAAGAAATACTGTTTGGGTAAGACACCCCTGGCACCCCTAGTGGTGGGGGTGGGAGGGGTGACATGTAAAAATAATCGAAAACGACCGATATTAGTATGGAATCCATAGTTTTCGGGGTCGCTAAGATGAATAGTGACACTCCTAATACCGCTCCACTTCAAGCTCGTCTCCTATCGGGATGGGGAGGTGACAGGGGGTGAAAATTAAAATGTCAAAAATGACCAAGATTAGTGTCGAATCCATAGTGTTTTGAGTCGCTAAGCTAATTGGTGACATTCACGATGACCAAACTTGGTACACATATGACTTAGGATCTGGAAAGAAATACTGTGGGCATAAGACACACGTGGCACCCCTAGGGGTGGGATAGGAAGGGGTGACATGTAAAAATAATCGAAAACGACCAATATTAGTGTGTAATCGATAGTCTTCGGGGTCGATAAGATGAATAGGGACACTCACAATGCCGTTCAACTCCAAAACGCCCCTGCCTCCCCTAGGGGTGGGAGTTTGAAGGGGGTTACATGTAAAAAATAATCGAAAACGACCGACATTAGTGTGGAATCCATAGTTTTCGGGGTAGCTAAGATGAATAGTGACACTCCCAATGCCGTTCAACTCCAATACACCCTTGGCACCCCTAGGGGTGGGGATGGGAAGGGGGTGACATGTAAAACGACTGATATTAATGTATAATCCATAGTTTTCGGGATCGCTAAGATGAATTGTGACACTCCCAATGCCGTTCAACTCCCAAGTTCATTTTACACTATCGTTAGAATTCATTATTTTTTTGTCTAATAGAAGATTGGTATAAATAAATACCCAGGCAACGCCGGGCAATCAACTAGTAAACTATAAAATAAGCTATTATTTTTAATATTATAGATCAGATTCTAGTGAGTCTTAGAAAGGTACTCGGAAAATTAATTTTCTATAGTTTGATTTGGTTACTGTACGTCTCTTTTCTACCACTTTTGTCTAATCGCGACGATGATGAAAAGTTATGATATGATGAAATTGATTGATTGATTTGGTTTATTTTACTTCGCTTTTCTGCAACTTTTGGCTAATAGTGAAGATCGTGATCTATGATGACTGAAACACTCACAAAGAACATCCATGCCCAGCTCAGGATTCAAAACGGGACCCTTGGTGGCGTAGCGCGCTGTGCTAACCACTCCGCTAAGGAGTTCGGCTTACTTTCCTACAGAAACTGGTTTTAAGCTTTAAAAACAATGGGAAGCTGTAGACTAACTTAGTGGTTTAACAACTTCCAAACTATTCGTAATTACAAATGTATGTAGCGATGATTTAAACTCAATAAGGGAAATGCAATGCTCCTAAAGTTCTTCGCTCGCTCTGGTAACGCGAGAATTGTTGCAATTAAGTAGAGCAACTTGTGAGATAAAGTTTATAATTGCATGTGTACACTATTTTGGAGCAAAAGAGATCGCCGTTTCGACTGCTGTTGTTGACCTAAGTGTTTTGGTACGAGGCCAGTTATAAACAAGTAGCGTTCTCCTATCTAGAAATTCAGCATGCCTTTGGACCCAGGAGAGTGTCACTCGCAGTGCCTATTGATAAACGTGTAAAGTCGTGTTTAACGCTGTGGCATTGTAAACAAAGGAAGTCCCAGGAACGGTTCTTGTTGGACATTTCAATCGTTTGAACCCCATTCTAAGCTCTTTCTCACTTTGTGCCTTTGAGACACATAGGGTGTATAGAGGTAAGGTTCCAAACATCATGAACCTCTTCCATAGTGACAGTAATGTGATCGGTACCAAGCTCCCGTTGCCTCTACTGCCCCCTTCCCAGCTCACTGATCGATTGGTGCGTGGACAATCCCCAGAGTCACTTTATGCATCAATATTACCACTATCGAAATCGAAAAACAGTCTATTACCTCTGATCTTTCAAGCTCTGCGTGAACATATTAAACAAATCTGACAGTTTAAGGGTGTCTTTTACAGAAGACAGTCAAGTGTTAACTATCCTTCTCACAGTATGCCCAAAAAACTTCAATTATTACAGTCTAACGCGTCAGCTCTCCCCACGGGTGTTTTATTGCTCAATGATGCTACATGGCTTCAATTTATACAGGTAAGTCGGGAATATATTAGACATATAAGTATCTTAGTTCCTGATAACAAGTTCATCTCCGTAAAATTGGTTTTCAGTTAATGCCTTTTTTTATGTCGCGAAACCTGATAAAGGACAGAGCTTTGCAAACAGGGAGGTCGGCAACGGATCTGGTGGTCTCTAGTTTAACCCAGCGTGAAATAGATTCGTTCTACCCTCCTGCCAACGTAGAGATTACAATACAAATTTTCAAACGCACAGGTAAAAGCAGAGAGAGAGAGAGAGAGAGAGAAAAAGGAAAAAGAAGCAAAGCTATATACTTTTTTATTTTAAAGTTCACTTTATGAACAGACAAGCTAATCAGGACTACACCTACAGTTTAAAGTGGGATCCGAACAACCCAGTATCCCTTGGTTGCAAAGCAAGAGCGTTACCACAATGCCATCGGAGAAGCCCATGCCGCCAGGGGTCACAGGTTCGAATCCTGGCCTGGGCATGGATGTTTGTGAGTGTCTATTCATCAATTTCATCATATCATCACTCATCCTCATCTTCGCAAATTAGCCAAAAGTGGCACAAGAAGCGAAGTAAAATAAATCAATCTCAATCAATCAATCAACCATCGGAGAAGCCATGTTTGTTTATTTGGTTGCTTGGCTGAGTTGTTGTTTTAAGTCCACTTTATGCGTAGGAAGGCTAATCGGGACTGGATCTACATTTTAAGGAAAGTGGGATCCGAACCACTGCGCCATGAACCTCCACCGGGCATAGATTCTGGAACCCCTTGATTACAAGGCGACGACGTTACCATCACGACATCGGGAAGTGCTAGGGGAGGCCATTTGAGGTTTCGTGTTTACGTAATTAATATATATATATATATATATATTGTGCGCTTCTTTTCCGGGAAGAAAGGTCCTGGTACTCTTCAAGTTGGTATGTTTTTGTAGGAACTACTCAAAATATTCCAGCATGTTCATTTGTTCAGTGCTTGGCAGTACCATTTGGTAGTATTGGTTCTCCTCTCCAAACGAACTCTTTCGACATCCCAGTAGACAGTCAAAGGCACCTTGCTACTGAGGGGAATTTTGTTGTACTCGAAAGGCAAGGTATGCTGAAGACTTATCCTTATCCTTTGAGACTTGTGACAGAGTAAGTTGGCGAGGCACCTACAGCGATGACACTTTACGGTACTGCAGGATGTCGTGGGTGATTTCGTGGCCTGACACATGACCGATACTGAGTTCAGTGCCGAGGTCACACCCAGAGTCAAGCGTCCGTTCCCTTTAATCAACCCATTAACTCATCTGATTTTCTCATCTCCAGTAGCTGTTGACGGGCGCCTGGGTCTCTCCTGATCCATCACCATTTGCTTCGACATTACGTCAGGACCATATACACGCCCATTAGCCGGGTATGGATTTCGGTGCCCATTCACAGCTAACAACGGCCCCCGTTTCCTTCTTTGTCCATGATTGCAACGTGCCTTTGTTATCCGTGCCTGCCGAGCACACACTGCCGACACTCTGCCCGGAAATTTCTGGAACAAGCGAACGAAAACAAGTCCTCTGCGCTAGTAGCACTCGAGAGGAGTCGACCAATGAACTCGCAAGAGGGAAGGTGAGTGCATGGAGGGGAAGACGCCTCCGCAGATACCAGCCGTTTGCAGCAGCGCGCACTGTTTGCTGCGACCACTAGCTTTCTCACACTCGCTACCGTTATGCGTTGGCTTGCTCCACATATTCCCGAGAGACAGTAAGTATTTTGCTTTCCTCTCAACAGGGCGTCCACCATCGTCACTTTCAGAGCCACGTTAGTGCGTGGCAAAAGAAGAGGAATGATGCCTGTGTAACAACAATTCGCGATTAAAATTATCCTGTATGACATCTGGTGGGATTTTCCGGAACAACTCTATGTAGGATACTATGTTGTGTTGAAGTCGTTCACAGCATGGGAAATGTTCGAAAGAGTAACGTCTACTGTTCAGTTTTTTGCTCTAAATCGTTTTGTGGGTCAGGACAAGTGAAAAGCTTGTGTTTCCACCCCGTGGAATCAAGAAAATAAAATTTGTAAATTAATCAGGGAAAACAGAATTGATTGACAGAAGATTGGCATGGGGGATAACATTGAAATGTTATAAGGAAAGGAGATTACGAAGAATGCACGAGTCTGTTCACTTTATTTTCCGAAAGATGATTCTATTATCATGAAAGTAAAATTTTAATTTGTTCTTTATGAATAAAGCATTTTTTTTTTCGAAAACAATGTATTGTCACAGACCTTGTCTGTGGTGTTACGTATGAAATTTGGAACAGGTGCAAGTCGATTAAGTACGAAGATGAAAATAGTTTGAGAATTAATTAACGTCTGTAATCATAAAGTTAACCAGAAAGAGAAAATCGACATGCTACTGTTGCTGTTTCATTCAGTAAGTCGAAGCTATCTTCACTGAAATTGTGAATTCTATTATTATTATTATCCTGTATTATTAATAAACCAGCCTGCCTCTTTGGGAGGAAGAACTGCAACGGTATGTTTACAAGCTTTGCAAATACAGGGTTGAATTGCCTTATTTTCCAAACCATTTCTGAGAGCCCCAGTTACAACCTGAGGTGCAGATGAAGCAGCACTGCTTTGAAGAAACAGTGCGTATACATTAGTTTCGTCTGCGTTTTCTGTGTTATTTTTGCCTATCATAATTAAATGCTTCGTTCTCAGCACAGCTTCACCTTCGTTATAATTCCTGGAATTCACATCGCATTCGCAATATTTAAAAATATCGCGTAATTTAGACGTTTCTTCCATACCAGCCATAACAACACGCTGCTATTACGTGCTTACTGAATGTAAACAAAGATTTATCCTACATAGAGCGGCCATATTGGAAACGACACTAGCGCTCAGGTGGTAATTTTAATCGCGGATAGCCTATATTGCCAACCGAATATCTGTAGGGTTTCTGCGAAATATAAATACTAGAAACTCTATTTTCGACTATCCCTCGTACGCCAATGCACGAGACGTATCATGAACGGCGTATATGGCCTTGCGAGGCTGACACACTACAATATGTTTGTCCAATCAGGAGAAAATTTGCCGTTTCTGTGCAATCACTAAAACAACCCCTAAAAGTCCTCATTTGTATTCATTTTTTTGGCTGCCAAACCAGTTAATGGTAAAGATCAGAAGCACAGGGAGAGAGAGAGAGAGAGAGAGAGAGAGAAACAGAGGTAGATATATGAAAATTTGGGTGTCAACGTAATCAAAGGTACACTGTTTTCATTCACAATTGACAACACAATTTCCACTTATCGGACTCGTTGCTTACAGCGAAAATAATGAACCGAACCGTAAGGTTAAAAACACAGTGCGGCACAAGGACCCTTGCTAATCAAACGGAGCCCGGTCAAGCCATAAAAATGTCAGGATATAATGTCGGACAGGCACCTCGAAAACCATTGCACAAGCCTCTCCCACTCAAACTGGTCCCCATTCTTTCCGTTGAGCGGAACTCTGTCAAAAGAAACTGGGAAAATGAGGAGGGTGTCTTCCACGAAGGGGAGAAGTGACCTTGAGTGGACCAATCCCAGAACCTTCCACTTGAAACAAGAGACCCAAGATCAAACCGTGTTTGATCCTGGGAATATCTTGCGATGAGCGGGACTCCACCATGTTTTTCCCCATTTGACTCCATGGTTTTGTCCCTGCAAGTTTCTGGCGATGAGCGATGAGGGATGTGCTTCACTGTGTTTTTACCCTTAAATGCGTCGGGTTACGTATTTCTGAAACGTACTCGCTTCTGTTTTTTTATGCCTTCGAGTGGTGGTCCACTTTGATTGACTACCGCGGACACTGCCATCTATCTTCGCCGTTTGACAACTCCATCTAGAATTTTTAGGTCCGCATCTCGGAACTGCGAAGTGAAGCCTGACGTCGCATCTTTTTTCGTCCTAATATCCTTTTTAAGCTTTCATATCCAGGATTTAACGATCACTACTTTACGGTCTTTGATAAGAGCTGCTGCATTGTTGCCAGCGAAGAAAATGTTCGTAGGGACAAACGGAACATTACTGTGAGATTGAGATGTACAGTTACTGTCAGAAGTGGGTTTGAGTTCGGCTATAAAGATATGGAATAGGCGAACTTTGCGCTTGGTCTACCTCTGCTGCATTCTTAAGCCATGAAGTGCATTGCGGGAACAACACAAGCTTTCCATTTAGCTTTATCCATGGCAGATCAGTCCAATCTACGTTAACTTCATTCGGATCAATCTCGACATTGATTTACCAGCTTCGTAGCCACTTTACTTTACCACTGGGTTTCCCCAAAAGGATGCTGCTGACCTCCGTGGCTGAGTGGTTAGCACAGCGTGTTACGACGGCAGGGGACACGGATTCTAATCCAGGCCTGAGCATGAGTGTTCCTTTCTTTATCAATTTCATCATATCATCGCACATCCGCATCTCCGCGATTAGCCAAAAGTGGCAGAAAAGCGAAGGAAAATAAACTAAATCAATCAGTCATGTGCATTCACCTGTTCTTTCATGTCTTTGAAATCCAAATATTTTCCCAGGGATTTTGTTTTCAAAATCTCTTAGTCCAGTATAAGGGATCTTGTTTGACATCCATATCTCACTACAGGCAAATCCTCTGTAATACGTAACGTACTCTGAGTACGTGGGATCGAACCAAGAACCTTCACCATTGAGGGGGGTGATGTAGCTCGCTTAATCATTCATCCTCTTCATTTGAGCACTCGCCCTTCAAGGTAAGCCTAATGGTAATGGGCGAGAGGTACTAACTACACACTTGGAAATGGCAAAACACAAGCTTTCGGATTTATACCTTCAAGTCTAGATCAACATGGTTGGAAGTAACAATACCTGTCTGTCTCTGATGATACAATTCCCCGCTGATAGCTGTTCATATCGAAACGTGTTCGATCGCTCAATCTCCTCAGTTCCTTCTTGTTCGGCGATTCCAGGCAAAAGACCCCACACCACACGTTGCTCTCTGTTTTGTTCTCTTTCCTCCTTCCCTGGTCGTTGCCCTGAAATACCAGCTGATCAGCACCTTAACTCCAATAGACCAGGAAGGATTTGTAAATTACTGATGTGACATTCTTTGAATGCCTGAGAGAGCAACGGCTGGCGACAGGGGTTATGAATTCAGGCTAGCTATAAATCTCAATTTAGAAGAGATTGATACGATTACCCCCTCTGGAAAAAATTTCCAGAATTGAAATTTATATTTAAGGTATCCATGTTGATCTATCCTTATAAATCGAAGTTTTTATTAAAAACATAGAAAAAATAAAAATGAAATAAACAGTCGCAAGACATATTTTTTAAATCATTAGGCTTATATTATGAGAGACAAGGGTTAACCATCCATAGTAGTAAGAATATTTTTACAACTGTGAATATATTCATCGATGCACATATTCAGGCTGACAATGACTCCGCATGTGCGCAATGGAAAGTCATTCATAATGATACCAGCACCAAAATTAATGATTATCTTACCGAAATTTCTCAGTATTTCCCATGTAAATTTACAGTAGGAGACGTAAGGCCCAATTGCCAAAATTTATATCAGAATGTTACTAATATTCATAACAGGGAAAAGAGGCAGATTTTTCTTAATTTAATAAATTTGTTCAGTGCAGGACTTTCTGTTTTCAACACCATGTCCGTTCATCATTTATCTCAATCAGTTAAAACTTTAGCAGCCAATCAACATCATATTATTCAGGAAGTACAGAATATGAAACAGAGTCAAGTAAAGATGGTTAACATTGTTAATGGAATTTTGGTAGTTTTAAAGCAATCAGTTTTGCATTTAAAGGAAGAATTATTAGCTAAATTTTGCTATGATTATAATGAGGAGAGACATATAGTTGCCTTATTGCACGCCTCTGAGATGATTGAGCGTTTAGATTTTATAATTATGGAAATAGCCTCGGGAAAATTATCTTATCACATTTTAACTCCTAATTGGCTCCGTACATTTATTCAGCATCATCCCGATTTTAAAGATTCACTTTATAAAACAGACATAGGATTATTTTATTCTTTGACCAAAGTATATTTGATTAATTATGAACCCAGTAGTAGATCATTTCATTTACTTTTAGAGACACCTTTAGTACAGATGAATGACATCGCTCCTATTTTTAGAGCAGTTAACTTAGGCATTTTGCATAACAATTCATGGTCTCGCATTAGAATCCCAGAGTTAACTTACAGTATGCAACATAAGGGAAGTCCACGATTAGTGCAAATTGTTGAGAGTGCATGCGAGCTTAAAAACTTTTTTTATCTCTGTTCGCATAGTGAAGTTACCATCGATAGAGATGTACAGTGTTTAGAGGATTTACTTCTACACAACAGTTCAGTTTCTTGTAGTTTTGAAGTGAAGTCTATTACTGACAATAAATTATTTCAGTTTATCAGAACACGTAATGGTATTTTAATATCAGGTTCAGGTCAATTTATTGTCATTCAGAATTTGAATAATAATTTGAATACGCACAGATCAATTCAGCTTAACGAAGGGCAATCTTTATTTTTTAATTATCAGGATTTTTCGCAGATTATTGTAGACCAACAAATTTTGCACACAAGAATGTTAGCTTTCGAACAAGTAAAAATGAAGGAAATTGAGTTACTACCTAATATTCCCAAGAATTTATCTGATTTCACTATTCCCCAATGGACTCCACTTAAACTTGCTTTAAAGCAACTTAATCAATCGATTAGTAAGAACATTTCATTTCAGGAATTAGTCCTCAACCCTTTGCCCATGTCTATATTAGTTTTTGTTATTTGGAATGTGTTATTAACCGCAACCCTAGGATATTATTTGTATAAACATTATCAGCTTTCTAAACAGATTCATTTAGAGCAGCGCAGTAATAATTAATAGGTTAAGGCAACACATTAATCATGGACATTAATATTTTAATTACAGTTGGATATTTTATTTAAATTTTCCTTATTTATTTTCAAAGAGTTATGGCAATTATTTTATCTATTTATTTAATTTATTTTATTTTGATGAGACAATTTAATTTGATTTTAAAGAAAAGGCAATGGAAATTAGTTGCTATTGGGTACTGGTATGAACATGAATTATACATTTCCTATCCTTTATTATTTCCTTTCTTTGTCATAATTTTCCCTTTATTCAACCTAACCTGTCTATACGGAACGCCATGGACAAGCAATGCCTACACCATCCATGGGCATTTTTCATGACGGACATCCACAGGCAGTCTACTATTGCCAGGCAGAAAGACATTTTTAAGTACTATTTTCAAGGAGAGACTCGTCACCACCAATTTGAGGGAGACATGCAGACATTTCTAATTATTACTACATGGAGACTACCTTTTACAGGAAGGATGTAGTCAACCATACATTTCCCAGTATAGCGGACTCTACATTATCAACAACACCTAGTGATGGAGCTAGATAAAATTTCCCTCCACACTGTTTGCAGTTCAAACGACAACTTTTCCCCATCTCCCAAGTTCTACGGGTAATTTACCACATTTTTTACATTGCCCCAATGCAGTCAAGACGACAAGCAATCCAGAAAGAAGAAGAAGCATAGAAAACATACATTTTACAAACAGCAGTTCCGGTCACAAACAATAATTACAGAATTGTGCTACAGTGTTTCTACACATACACATGCGAGCTCCTATCATGTGTATCTATTTGGTCATCTAACATGCATTATGGGAAACAATACTTTTCCATAGCCCTTATACACATTTTCAGTTTTGTGCCATGCATGAGAACCAGTTTTATATGCATTCAAGTTTACATTATACTACAAGGAAGCGACAAGCGCCAGTGGTGTTAATTGATCAGTGCATCAATTAGTGCATAATTTTGTTTTAAGAAGAAGCTTTTACAATGGATATCCAATTGCACATGCAAGCTATAACAAGCATAGCTCCAGTACTTTCAAACATTGCAGACAGTATGCTTTAGTTTTATGCAAATGTTTTTCCCAAACAATTAATTGTGTTTCACCAATATGGTACATACTTAAAAATACATTTTGCACATTGGACATTTTCTGATATTTTCAATCAGAGTAGACAGTTGGTAAAATACTGCAAGATTATTTTTTTGTGTGTGTGTGTGCAGTCATACAAAGGTATTCACCAAGCCATATATATGTATACAGTGTACAGATTAACGTAGAAAAGAAAATTGAACGCTATAGTTATGTTTTATCAGCGACAGTTATCAGTGTAACCAATTATACGCATTGAATATTGTATTATGATACATTGGAATGTGCAACATAGCTGTGCAAGTTTATATTCAACGATGTTAGGAGTGCACTGGCTACGTAGTTAGCTCAACGTATTACACAGGCTTTAACACAAGACAAAACATTGAGATATATATATATTATGTCAATAATTTACATGCTTATTTTGGACGAATGTGACTATTCACATTTTATAGACTTACGTGTGTACACTTGTCAAGGTTTGTAGTGTATTTTGGACTCCACTCTTAAGAAACAGTGGGAGCTATGTTTTGTTTTGCGAAGACGCTCCAGCCAGCCGTTTGCCTCGCTGACGACACAGAGTAGTTACCACTTGGCGAGGCATCACAGACTCTTGACTAGGACCAGGCGGATGAGCAATTCTACATAATAATCATTACGTACGCGCACATGTGATACATTAAGAGTTTTATCGCTTAACGACACGAATTTTTGTGATTTCTAGTCTTATAATAGTATATATTATTGTTTTTTACATCGTATAAACATACGAATTTGTTAGTATTAAGGGTATTATTCATTATAAAGTTTAGGGAATAAAAATTTTCTTTTTCGGGATACGGCAAACAACAGACAGTTATGGTGGATTTCTTTTGTATATTTGGTTTTTTAAGAAAATATATGGAATTGGCGAACCTGAGTCATGTCAAGCTTTGCGATTTGACTTTTAAATTTTCAAAGGGGAAAATTTTTTCCCGCGCGGGCGAACGTATCAATCCATAAGATTGTATATTTATTTTATTAAGTCTCTCTGAACGCTTTATGTTGACCAGGCATTCACTTGTTTTTCTCAGCTGTCTCAAGCCTCTTAGGCATGTTTACAATGCATTGTGTTGTGCCATGCAAACCTCCTGAGCATTCAGGAACAGGTAACACTTCTGGTTTTAGAGTCAGCGGTTTGCATGGTAGCAATTATGATAATCACACGATTCGGCGATTCGGCATCGAGGAAGAGCTCGATGGCCAGGGGATATAGAGGTGAGACAAGCTGGGAGGTGACTGACTTTGGAGATTGAGTGGAGAGAGTGAAGGTGGTCAGCAAGTCAGTAGGTGAGGAGTACTACAACGCTCTGGTCAACAAATAGGAGACAAGCTTACAGAGGACTTCGCTATTTTCATTCAGCTAAGAGACTTCAGATAGACAGGTAATTATCCTACACCCAGCCATGATACAGGTTCAACGGTTCACAAAACGCAACGAGTGTCCAT
The DNA here is from genome assembly GCF_977018435.1 of Lepisma saccharinum. Lineage (NCBI taxonomy): Eukaryota > Metazoa > Arthropoda > Insecta > Zygentoma > Lepismatidae > Lepisma > Lepisma saccharinum. Next base: position 22,735,129 of record NC_139253.1, read on the forward strand.
TGTCTTTTCAGTAGTTTAATTCCTTTCTGTAAATTGTACCTTTCGCATGCCAAGCAATAACTCGTCATGTCAATGACGAGTGGTCTCATCAAGAGGATGAATGATGAGTAGTTTACATCACCCCATCAATTAACTGGTTCAGATCCCTTCATTCTATAGAATGACACGAATATACGTGGGTTAGAAATTTAATGGTGGCAACACTGCTGTGTATACGCCATGAAACGGAACTGGTGCTTCTCACTTATACCACATGTTAGTTTGATACCTAAGCTACCTCCCAGTAAATAGACTCTTCCTTCCAACATTAGGCGCGTGCGCAGTGACGATAGGAATAGAGTATCGTTGGAGTTGGCGATCTAAAGTTTATAATCCTCTACGTCTCTTGTTTCCCCTTTAATACCAAAGAAGTGAGACGAGGATTGTCTTATCGGCGCAGTGGATGATCATATATTAGGTACTTAAAGTATACAATTGGAACTTAATATTCGTTAACCCAATATTTATTACAAAACATATTAGTACTTATACTTTCCAAATACAATTAATTCAACAGAAATGTCTATGGATTATCTCCCAGTTAACCTAGTTTAATTTGTCCCATTTGATAGTCAGCAGTCAGTAAGTAAAGGCTACACGAGTCAGAGCAAATCGCAACCCAGCCCAAAACCCCCCACAGCCAACATGACCCGGAGCAATCCACCAAAAAATCTAAACTAAAACAATTTCCTTTTCTTGCACTTTTAAGAACTCAAAATAAATCAATAGACTTTAGGTAAATTACACCCGGCCATGAGGGCCTATAAAGGGCGATAGACTGTAATGCAATATACTCAGCCTGTCCAGCCATTGTCCAGTACGTCAGAAGTCTCTCGTAGTCGGCAAGGATCTGCCACGCTAAACTTCTCGCTCGACCAGCGCAGAAGCTCAGCCAATGGCAGAACCTTCCAGAGTCACCTGTCTTGAGTCTCCATCCGTCATTCATGAGCAATATTACACCATGGGCTTACAAGTTGTGTAGTTAGAACTCCACTAATGTGAAAGTTCTGGTGATTCTCGCCATACCTCCATCAATGCGCAGTATTACTGTTCATTTTTTTAACATAACCTGCGACCTGCGTTGCGAGAGAAGAGGGGACACTTTCTGCTGAATCCTCCCATCATTTTGCAGGACAATGCTCGGGCGCATGTAGCGCAACCTGTGGTTGATTTGTTAGCTCGATGGGGCTTCCAGATGCTCTACCAGTCCCTGTGACTTTGATTTGATCCCTAAGATGAAGCTTCCGAACTGTTCCAGAGATTCTTCAGGCAATAGACCGCTCCATTCAAACCATCAAGAGAACAGGCAATGCTACAGAAATACTACGACTTCCACATCGCTGGCAACGCTTGTATACAATGCAGGTGACTACATCGAAGGGCTGTAAAACTTTCACAGAGGTATCTCTCTTGTATCATTTGAGAATAAATAGTTGCCACTATTAAATAAATTTCCAACCCACGTATAATGTAATCTGTAAATTCCTATATTCAGCAGTCAAGCAACGTTTTTCATCACTTAAGAGAGTAGTATATAGCATAAGATGCAAAGATCCTTTCTAAAGGATAGTGGAGAATACACGATGGAATCTTTTACAAGACGCAACCCACAGCACTTCTTTTCTACCGTTCTACCGTTGTGTCTCACGATCAGAGTTGGCAAGGTAATTTACTCGTTACGTTTTTTACGTAAATTACGCGTAATTTACTAGTAATTTACTTTGCGTAGCAAACCAGTTTTTTACGTAGATGTAAAATACTAATTTTCTTTTGTAAATTAGTAACATAAGAACTAATTTAATTATATTACATTTTAAACTAATTTTCTCACATATTTCAACACAAAATAATTATTTTTCTGAGGATTGTTTATACAGCCACCTCCCACCTTCACCCTCACTAACGGATGTTTAAAATAGAATTGTTCTTTCACATATTTTGAAAATTGAGAAAGCTGTTGATATATACGTCTTGCACATAACATAAAGATTAACAACAATATATTTGGATTGGATTTTAAAGTTTTAGTAACGGCTTCAAATTCATTTTCCATGCGTATTGTACACTTTCATAGGCTAATTATGATCTGAATGTAAATATGTAATAGGCTATGTATGTAAAATACAAGAGCACATACCTAGGTACAAATTCGGAGGGAATGCTTTTAAGGCCTTTTTTTTTGTTTTCTGCCACTGCCATGCATAACAATAACCATCGCAAAGAAACATGTTTTCTTTTAATTTTTATGTTTGGTTCTAGTTTTTTACGTATTTTACGCGTTTTTTGCGCGTAATTCACGTGACATGTAGAAAACCTTTCTTTACGCGTTATTGCACAACCATGTCCAAGATATTCAATGCCTTGCTCAAAACTTGAACCCAGAACCTGAAGCAAAGAGGCAAGTTATCACCGATTTGGATCTCAACCAAAGTATGCTAGTAATTTACTGGCCGATAAAATTAATCCAAGAAGCGATCCAAATCAACGATTACTTCTTAATCTTTGCTTTCCTTCCAGTGTTCTGCTTCGCTAAGGATTATCTTCTTCTCGGTCCAATCCGGATTAACCAATCTGAGATAAAGAGGACTCCTTCCAACTAAAGGTCGTCCTTAAATCTTTATCTCATGTAAGAACCACTCAAGGTTTTTCAAATAGTACCTTACTGCAACGTAAATCATACATTTTGCTTCGTCATTTTCGTTCGAGTCACGTAACCGATATCTCACGAACTATATATCAGGAGACATAAATCGTGTTTCATGTGAAAGGTTTTATAAATTAGGTCATATCGAATATTCAGAGTGCAAATTTCTTCGCTGCATTCAGTACACGCAATGTTCGAATTGAAGGGGTGAGCTACTGAAATTTCTTTCCTCAGCCCTATATTCTCAAATTTATCCCCAACGGGTGAAAGCACTTCTCCCTTCTGAGAACGTATTCTAGTATTTCCATAGCATTTATTAGCAATTTGCTGTAATAGAACTTAATATTATAGCCAAGTTATTATAGGCACTTGCTTTCAAAAACTCGTATATTCTAAAGGTTAAAACTGATGGAGAGTTATTTAGTTTAAGGTTTATCTGTGGTTTAAGACTCCTTGAACGACGTTAGTAAAAGTAAACGAAAGTTCCATATATGCATAAACTAATATACAGTCGTGGAATCAAAATGACTGCCTGTAACCTGTATCTGTCGTCTTATATATGGCAGAAGCATAGAGCGAGTCTACGTCAATCAAAAAATAAATCATCGCAAAAAAGTAACGATAACAAATTTTGCTCTTTTCGTTACAACTATCATGGCAGATGTAAAAATGTTAAACCCTCCATACATTATCTTTACTTGTACGTTGAATATATACCTAGAGTCAAGGACAGTTCTGGATGGATTTTCAGTGCGGTACTTACAACCCAGTTGTAACAACTGTACACCATTCCTTCAGAATGTTAGTTACAACTTATCCTTACTAAGTTGGAGAGATCCAGATATGTATGTAATATTAAGTGCTAATTGTTATGTATTTGGTAATTGTGTGCCTTTATTTAATTATTTGGATCTGTTGATTGCTCTCCCGGGTTCGAATCCAGGCCTGGGCATGGATGTTTGTGAGTGTTCATTCATCAATTTCATTATATCATCACTCATGTCCATCTTCTCAAATTAGCCAAAAGTGGTACAGAAAGGGAAGTAAAATAAAGCAAGTCAATGAATCAATGTTGATTGCTGTTAACTAATACAAAAGTATCAAAGTTATGATTGATTAAATTAGGTTCTGCCACGTTTGACTAACCGTGACGATGAGGATAAATGTTGATATGATGAAAGGACGAAGGACGACACAACGCAATTCCTACAGAGGATTATCCTGCCTGCAGGTCCAGCGCCCGAGCCTCGTTATTCTGCATAATACTGTCCAGGGTGTACTGCGTGGAAGTGATGTTGGCATTTGGGTGCTTTTCGAATTGGTCACCTCTTAAAATTCATCATAGTTTTGGCCTCATAAGTAATTCATTACGTAAATAGCTTTTTGTTTCAATGTGCTGGCATGAACGGTCGACAATGAATAAATGTGAATCAGTGAAGTGAGGAAAGTATGGACAATCGTGCAGCAGAGGGACTCTGCTTCCAAATAAATCGGAAGGTTAACTTCATTCTCCCTCTCTCTCTCTCTCTCTCTCTCTCTCTCTCTCTCTCTCTCTCTCTCTCTCTCTCTGTCAACCGGGTTGACAGACAGGGACAAAAATTGCCCCCGATGCTGCCAGGAATGTTTACGGGCCTCATCAGTCGGAAACACCACGACAGGATTTTTTCCAAATCTTGTCCTGATCCCCCTCCCGACTTCCTTTGTTTTCTTATTTACTCAATGAGCCTTCCAAAAAATCTCTCTTCCTTTTTCTGTTCTGTCTAATTTTCAGTTTGATGAAGATGGTCTCGTACAATTACATTATTAAAGCATCAAGTCTTATCCAAACAGATCACTCATATTTTGTTGACAGCGTGCATAAGTAGCTTGAGAGCGAGTCGCGCTGTTTTTATCATCCAATCATCGAGCGTCGTTTCCTGAATTGGATAACGCTAGATGAATTCAGCACCAATTCCTTCCAGGCTTGCCAACAATGTTCAGGAGTGTAGGTAGGGATATTGTAAGGGGAGGAGTTTAAAGTTCCTTTTAGTAGACAGTGTTGTAATTTACTCCATTTACACAATTTTATTAATATTATTTTGTAAAATTCTTGGCTGATGATGGATGTTATACCCTCAATCTCCAGCGCGTCACTGACGGTTCTATAACATTACCTTCTCGGGAATCTGTGGAGCAAGGCCATGCATAACGGTAGAAAAGGGGAGAAAGCTAGTGGGCGGAGCAAAGCAGTAAGCTCTGCTGCAAACGGCTGGTAGCTGCAGCCGCGTTTTTTCTTCTCAAGCATCCATTGGTGGAGTCCTTTTGAGTCACTAGTTGCGCAGAGGACTTGTTTTTTTCACTTGCTCCAGTTTCCAGTGTCAACACAGCAGAAACTTTTTAGAAAATAGATAACAATAACGTTCCTCTTTTTGACTCCATATTTCTGTAAATTCAGAAAGCTGAAACTCTGCTGATAAAACAACTTTTATGAATTATGTATTAATTCATCATCACGTGGATTCATTCTAATAATTTGAAACTGTGTCAATTTTAGCATGTTCCTTTTGTAACAACCACCTACTTTATTTTACTTGTTATTGAAACAATACTGTATACGTCAGTGTATGGAAGATTTATATGGAACTCTGTTAAGTTACAATACAAGCACTGATAATTTCATTTATTGGTTTATCTCTTAACATTATATGTAGTTATTTTTTAAAAGAAACTGTATTGTTGCACAACTCGTATACTAATCTATCCCCCTCAAAGAAACATTAAACATATAAATTAAATATTTGTTTAAGGCACTACTTTCTTCGAATGCAATCAAAAGTCAAACTCTTTTCCATGTAGTATGTACATCCTAATAACTGCAGGTTAATGATACTCTGGTATCGAGACCCACAGCTAGTATAATCCTCTGAGGAGTTTTTGTTCTGTGTCTTGCTCTTGTCTGTTTGCCATTTCATTAATTTCTCCTCATCTGGCGATAATCCAGAAATGACAGAAAAGGCAACTGAAAACAAAAAGACTTTCATTACAAATACTAAAAAAGTCTTATCAACTTATCAATCACGCTAATTCTGGATATCATTCCAGTTTTTGCAAACTAATCGTTATCTTAAGATGTGTCCAGCCAAAGATTTAAGCTTTTAATTGTGCGCATGTTACTTGAGTTATTGTTTAAAGTCCACTTTATGCACAGATAGGCTAATTGGGACTGTATCTACACTTTAAAGTGGAATGTCAACCACTGTGCAATATGCCTTCACCGGTAATCGAACCCAGGACCCCTTTATTACAAGGCGATGACGTTACCACTAAACTATCAGGGAGGTCCCGTAAACAAATGACATATGTGATACATGGTTTCACATGTACAGAACGAAAATTATTGTTGACACGAACATAAACATGCTCTGGCTGTACTGAAGTCCAATCTGTGTCTGGCGGAATTCCAATGTAGAGCATATGTTTCCTATTCGGAAATTCCCACAGCTGTGTGTTAGAAATTTCAAATTCCAATGCAGCATTCTGGACCACCAGGTCATTTAGTAAGTTTACTTAACTCTTGCTGTCAATATCAGGTTATGGGAGTGGTATCTGATAAACCGCGAAATTGCAGCTAATTACCTTTGGAGGGTTAATTCTGGTTCTAGTACTGGTAGAGCATCGATCCCAGGTAAATTATATTGAACAGACCCTTTAATATATGAATCTTGGAAACAAAAGGTACGTCATAAATTTTTCGGCTGTGAGAAAGCTAAAGATAACACACATGTGGCCATTTACTTGTAACATACTTAAACGAGGCCAGTGGTCCTAGTTTCGAATCACGGGTACTTTCTCGTTTTTCTTTCGTTATCGTTGCGATTAGACTAAACTATAGCCCTTGTCTGGTCTTGCCATGGGTGGCCTACATGCTGGCAAGGGACGTGGGGAGCGGGGAAGCGACCAATCCAGCGCGATGAGAAACAGCAGCTTGTAGAACTCGTAACTCTCGACGCCACCGCTGTTGTCTGGTTGGTCTGCGGCGTATTCCCCGCTCCCCATTTCCTTTGCCAGCATGTAGGTCGCCCGCCGAAAGACCAGACAACAGCTATCGTAGTAACACGGCGTAAAATAACCGGAACACAGATATATACCTAAATGGATTATCAGGAATGCTTTATCAGTTGTATTTATAATTTCCACTTGATATAAAAACCAATCGCTGATAATTAATATGCTGTTGGTGTACAATTTCCTTTTGGGGGCTTCCATACTATTGCTACTATTGCAGATAGCCGCAGTAGCGCTATCGGGACTGGGTTTGATGGAAGGTGGTAGACATGTTAGCGGTAGAAACCGTACTTTGAGCCAACTTCCGTGGTGGAGTGGTTAGCATGGCGCTCTACGGCGCCAGAGATCCCGGGCTCCAATCCTGACCTGGGTCTCCTTCGTGAGTGTCATCAATGTTATCACACATCCCCATCGTCGCGATTAGCCAAAAGTTGCAGAAAAGCTACGCTAAATAACAAAAATCAAATCAAAGGTACCTTACTTCGAGTTGCAAGTCTAGGTACAATGATTCTACATCTGCATTAGGCGAACTTTACAAAAAAGTTTGCTAAAACTTTTGCGGTTAACGTGAAAGTCGAATAGGTCGCTAAGATAGGTTTTTCATCCAAGTCGTTTCTTCTTTTTTACAATGCTGGATACAAGTTTCTTCAATTAGTAGACAAAAGTACTTAGGAAGCGGATCTGAGATATAAAAGAAATGTGACTCCTGTAAAATATCGGCCCTGAAAGGATAGGTAGATTTCATATTCATCATCGTCTGACAATGAAAAAAGGAAGAAAATAAAACTTGGTGTAACGACTTCACGTAAAGCGACGTAAATATGTGGGACCTTTGATCTCCGTTATAGAGTCATAAATCCCAGCCAGGATTGAATTTGACGACATCTCTTAAAACCTTGTATCTAAATTCTATTAATAAACATGCAATATTCATTTGTAGCTAGGCGGAAAGCGGCAATCGTTCCTATAGTCTAAAGTGTGAGCGAGAGTGGAAAGTTTCGCACCGAAACTTATCTGCATGACGGGGTTATGTTCTGTTAATGTCGATTCTTCGGCATGGAAGAGTTGAGAATCATAAACTGTTTTTATCGTCTCCTCGCGAACGTTGTCCATTTATTATCAACCCTATCTCCCCGGACCGCCTTCCCGCGCAATTCCTTTGTGCACAAATAAATTACCGCTTTTGCACGTTTACGACTTCTGCTCGCTCCCTTCTCCATCGCTTCCTCTTTGAGGAGACAAATGAACTATTCACGGGCCGTGAGAAAAGACCTTGTGCAAGTAGTACGTAATCCTAGGTGTCAGCAGGGTGTAACCGACGGCAAAAGTAGGTTGCGCAGTCAAGCAGAACGAAAGCGGTGAAGATTCCCGCCATAAAAACTCGTAAGGTAAATTTTATTGTCAAAAACTTATTTTTAGTAATTTTCTTGGTGTAAGTTTCAGCCAGGATGCAAAAATCCTAAACTTTCTATGGTGCTCAAACAGCTCCAGAAAAGAATTAATATTACTGCAGTTCTTTAATTACACCCATACCACACATAATTGCATACTTGGACTAAACCGCCTTTAATTTTCTAGTGTTACTTTATTGGGGCGGTTATTGAGCGGAGTTGTGAACCGGGGCGTCCGCCCCATGACCCCATCTGGTGCGGTCACTAGTAGGGTGTAATCACACCTCAGCTAAATTCTAAATCCAATTATTCTCATGCAATGTTTGCGCTGTTTGTTTCAATTTCATTTTATGCACAGATGGGCTAACCAGAACTAGATTCAGAGCTTTAAGTAGGATCCAATTCGCTGAAATGTCTTTTCACTGAGAATGGGATGAGGAATGTCTCAATTACAAGATGATGGCTATTTGAGTGTTATGCAGCCTTGGCATGCAAAATGCACATGTTGATCATAGAAAGTAGAGAACATTTAAATAAAAATGAAGTTCTTACTTTTGAGCAAATTAGCAGTCTTTTAGTAGTATTAGGTCTAGCAATTAAATTAAATTTTTTGTTATGTAGCGTTGTTTTTCTACCACTTTTGGCTAATCACGACGATGAGATTGAGTGGTGATGTGATGAAACTGACGAAACGACACCCACAAAGAGCTCCCGTGCCCAGGCCGGAATTCGAACTCGAAACTCTGGCATGGTACCGCCAACTAGGTTGGCACAGCAACAATTATATATTTAATCTTGAGATCATATTGACGCTTGTTACTCTAGTTAAAACAATATTAATATTCTTTATTAATTGTAAAACATATGTATTGTTCGTGATGGAAATTATTATCATATTCAGATAGTACTTGTAAAACATGTAACCTTTAAATTTCTCGTAACCAACATTATTTAAGATAGTAGTCAACTTATTGTGTTGCAATGTTACATGGATTTTGTGTAATAAGTACATTGACAAATTCTGGGAGCAAAAATCCCCATGAACAAAATTTGTACAAGACTTGTATGAAAAATATTTTGCTTCTTAATCATATTCCAAAACTAACAATTTTACAAAAAAAAATAGTTTTTATGGAAGGTCTTAGAGTCTTGCTACCTTTTCTTGATATGTTACAAACCTGGAACTTATTGCAAGGGAGAGTGAAATGAAGACCTTCGTTTGTTTTTGTTTCTTATCTAGAAGATATCTGTATGTAGGGTTGCAAAAGTTTGCTGCGTTTTGGTACAGACCTATTGCCGATCTACATATATTTTCAACTTTGAGTTGGTGCCTGTATACCTTAAGAAGAAGTCTTTGCAGTCACTTATGAGCCACTGCGAAGGTGTTTGCCTGCTGAGTCCATTGTCGAACTTTCTCCTCCATTAGTAAACTTGATGGTGTGGTAAGCATGCACAGAGATATTGAATTTTAATTTGCTGAGAAATTGCTGTACGTTTTTGGCTAAAATAGAAAAAGAAACGACTCCTCTTCACTGGTGCAAGTGTGTAGATGAGGCGCCATCTTTAAAATTACAAAAATGACGTTTTGAAGCTCACTTGATTAGTATTGCGGTCTTGAGGTCGTTTTGTAAATAACAGTTGATACCTCATGTAAATTTGAGCTGATAACAGTCTGTCCTGCAATTTTTATTGAACTTCTAAGGTTTTGATTTGACTCTCCTAGATACTGATTTATACAAGGGCCAGGCGACTATTACGCAAAACGGTTTAGACTTGAAGTTGTATAATTTATTCATGAAATGCACAACTGATGCAGACTAGTATAAAACAAGCTGCTGTACTTATGATGCAGTACAATGGTTATTGTTGTTTGTGGATGAGGTCAACACTCTAGGAAGATAAAACTTCCAACAAAAAGATTCAGATACGCAATAACTCTGCATTTGAGTTTCCTGTTTGTTTTAAGTTCTTTCATCTTTGATTTCTGAGCTCAGATTTTTGTACCGTTCCTCCTTTCAGCTTAATATTTTATGAATGCGAAACGTGGACTCTGAAAAGAGAATTCCCTAGACCGTCTCAATGCCTTTTGAAGAGCGGGTATATGAAAGAATAAAAAGGACCAAACGGACAGATATCCAATAGGATAGATTTGGAACAAGTGGGAGTACAAAAGTAGCAAATTTAGTTATGATTTGAGGCAAATTGAATGCCTTGGGATATGCACTCTGTTACATGAAAAATATGAAATCCGAAATCTTTTTTCCGGCCAAGGAGAATGCAAGACAAAGAAGCGATGAGAAACATAGGATTATCTAGTTAGAGAACACTAAGGACTGGACAGAAAAAGGAAGTGAAACATAGAGATGAACGTTATAGTCGCCAAAATTGACAATGTAGATGCCATTTATGATCATATAAAAATGACAACATAGTACATAGTATGTTTATAGCTAAGTAAAACACTAACTTCAAGTGAATTTCACATTCGCATAATAAGAGTTTCGTACAGATCTTTTCTTTTTTAAGAGAAATTTTCTTTCTATAGCATGACAGTAGTGCTATACATATAACGCTTTGAGTACTCCAGGCAGATACGATCTTCTGTTGGAAAGAAATTCCTCTTCGTACTGCCAGTTGTACACCCGATGCTGGCAATGGATAACAGAATACCCTTTTGTTTTTAATTCCACGTCATCTTGTTAAAATTGAGTGGATGTGAGTGCAGTTATTATTATAATTGATGTGCTTATATCATCGTGTACGTATAAGGCAGCAAACTTCGTTGAAGGAAAAGACTATCTGTATTATCGTGTTAGAATTATCATTGTAAGTAAAGCAAGTATTGTGGTTTTCGCAGCACGTAAAGAAACAAAACGAAAAAATTGTCGTCTTCACAGCATCGTACAAAATAAGCAAACCTTCGCAGCACAATAAGATATTTGGTGAGTATTATTACAATTTTAGCACCGTAAGGAATAAGTAAAATGTTGTCGTCTTCGCTGTACTGTAAATATAAAAATAGTTTTGTCGTATCGCTGCACAGCTATAAATCAAGCCAATGACATCAATCAGCACAAGAAATAAGTATTCCCGAGAATCTCTGCAAGTCTCTACGCAAGTCGTAGCTCGAGAGGGCTCGACCAATGAACTCGTCAGAGAGAAAGTGAGTGCGGGGATGGGAAACGCGACTGTCGTTACCAGCCGTTTGCAGCATCATGCACTGTTTTGCTCCGACCACTCGCCCTCTCCCCTTCTCTTCCGTTTTGCGTGGCCTTGCTCCATAGATCCCTGAGACAGAGAGTAGCGTATTCGCAGCACCGTAACAAGCACGCAAGTATTGTCGTCTTCGTTGCACCGTAAGTAAAAGGCATGAATTCGAACATCGAAATGTGGGAAGTTTTGAAACATACTATAGCAGGGGAAAAAAGAAATGGGAGAAGAAAACGGGAGTGTTCCCTTTTTCCGCCTCCGGAAAGAAGGAAAATAAAGGTCAGAGGTTGGTGGAGACTGAAGAACGTGCGACGTCTCGTGTCGGCGGTGGGACTGAGAAATCGGCGACGGAAGAAGCGGGGATAAGGCAGGGTTCGATCCACTTGTACATATCGAAACCCCCCTTCAGCCCCTCTCCTTCCGTCCCTCCCAAGGACTTTTTTTCTTTAAATGCTCGCCGGGCACAAAGATATAGGAAGCTCAATGGCATCCGAGAAAGAAGCGACGCTCAGATTTCGAACACAAAGGTTCAGAGACGCAATAAGATTAGTTATATATAAAGGGGATGCTGTTGCTACCTTCCACTTCTCATTCTTCTAACTTTACTTTTTTCCCGATACGTTCGAAGAGTTTGCTCCCTTTTCTCCAACTTTTGATTTCGTTTTGTGTTGTTCGTACTTTTACAAAACACAAACATTCCCTCAAAGCTATTTTTCACACATGTCAGCGCAAGATTATTTCTGAACCAGCAAGTGAGAAGAACTAGCATAATGCTCTGAAGCTACGTCATATCAGTATTTCCAATCCAACCAAGAGTAGTAGCACACAAATGTCTCTTTGTGTCAGTTTGAGTAAATGATGGTTAGTGTGTTGAAAGGAAGGATGTTATAATGGTCCAGGTCTGTTGATCATATTGCGAGAAATCGAAATAAACTGGCTACAAATGTGCCGTAAGGTGATTACCATGTATAGTGTTTATATCGTGAAAGTTACATCTTCTGTGTGCAGAAGTAATCTTGGAAAGGTGAGAATAAACCTGTAAGCGCAAAGATGCTATGTCATCTGCATATATAGCATCCATGCTGAACCCCAATATATAGAATATACAAGGTGAGTCACGTTTGAAGTAAATGTAGTGCGTTACTGAACAATGCAAATGTGAATAGTATATTAAAGTTGAAACTTCATTTTATCATTCAGATAAGAGTCACGCATCCGTGCTTACGTCATTAGCCAAGATGGCGCTGAACATGTAGCAGAGAGTTTTAGTTGCAGCGTGGGCAATTGCATACCAGAATGATCGTGAGATCTTGAGCACAGCAATGGACTTAAACTGAACAACAATTTGATGTAAGAAGTCGTTTTCCTACAGTCGACGGCAACAATGTTACGTTAAAATCACGTCTTGCCAGTCTCACGACCATTCTGGCATGCAATTGCTGACGCTGCAACTGAAACTTGCTGCTGCATGTTCAGCTCCATCTTGGCTAATGACGTAAGCTCGGACGCGTGACTCATATCCGAAATGATAAAATGAAGTTTCAAGTTTAATATACCATTCACCATTTCCATCTACATTGTTCAGTAACACACTACATTTACTTCAAACTTGTAGCCATATTTATGACTCCCTGTATGTGCTGAGTTGACAATATCGTTGTGGTTCATACCTCTAATATCACTGTAATTTAAACCAATTCTGCAGTGCATTGGAGGCACCATTATGTATGGACTGATGAGATTAGAAAATCTTCTCAGAAGGCAAGCATCAGCATTTCTGACTCCCCAACGATCAGATGTGTAAGCAAAATATTTCGTCATTCGCAATATTGAACTTAATTATGGAGATTAATTTGCATTTTCCTCGCAGAAATTACCGACCGGACGAATTCGTTATCCTGGGGTGTATGAATAAAACCGGAACGAGAAATCAGCCGTGGTAATTACTCCAATGTTTTTCTGCACTTATATTTTTTTTCAATTTCCTCGCTCTTGTGGTTTCAGAATTTTCGATGTTCCCATTGCTTAATTTTTCATCCGTACTCCTTGGTCATCCACAAGTCTCTCTAATCCCTGTGCTATTCTTGTTCGATTTTTGTTCTCTCGTGTTGCCTTTAATTTTATGATATCCCTTTTGCGATTAATTAAACGGATATGAGTTCACCGGCCGTGCCTTTCTAACACCTGGATGCTTGTCAGCTACTTGAACGTCATGCAACAAAGTTAGAGAAAGTGTGTTAATATCGTCAAGATGATTTCTTGCTCAGAGTTGTTAGCAACGGATTGTTGCTTTTTTACGCTGCAACGTTTGGTTTGGATGAAACGGGAAAAGTATTTTAAAAAATCTGAATTAATAGTCTTTCATCTTACTACGAGAATGCCTATGTACAGAATGTCTTAAAGGTAACATCCACTCTTTTGAACTTTAGGATAAAGATATAATTATGTAATCAAGTTGTTGCATTGAAGAAGCCCCGTGCATTTGCTGAATAGAAAAGTAGTGACAAAGTTTATTTAAAGTCCCCTTCATGCTCAGCTGGTCCAATAGTGACTGAATCTACAGCGATCAGAACCCGGTGCACCTGATTTCAGGGCCACGTTACCACCACGCCAACAGGGAGGCCCAGAAAAGTAGTGCGAAAGTTTGCTTCAAATTCACATTATTGTATACAGATGGACTAGTCTTCACTGATCTTCCTGTTTGCAATAAGCTAGCTCTGAACCATTTCAGAGAATCTCACCTGGAAATCGATCCAGGGATCCGAAAGGCATATGGTGTAGAGCTCCATTCGATGTTCTTAGATCTAAGTTGGCTGTTATAATCCATGAGGGATCTACGAAGGAATCATCACGCACAGAACACATGTGAACTGGGTTGAATCTGTGTATACACTGAGATTTAGCTCAAGTTTTCCATCTGATGACACGAAGAAATTTATCTAGCTCTACTGTCATGTTCAATGTACAGTGGTGTCTCGCATAACGAAAGCAATTCATTTCAGAACGGAGCCTGTTATGCAAATAGTTCCTTATGCGGGAACCGTTTCCCATAGGTTTCTATAGGAATAATTTTAATCCGCTCCAAAGCCAGGTCCAAAATCGCGAATCATCGTAAAAAATTGCAAGGAATAGCAAAAACACCTTGGTTCCTATGGGCTATGGTTGACTTGTTCATTCTATATTAGGCTGCAAGTCCACAACTCTAGCTCCCGAGTCTTTTTTGCCTATGATATCTTGCTTCGTTTCAATAGTAAGTGCTTTTCTATGCTTCTCACCAACAATATTATTCTTAGGTGCTATTTTCACAACAAAGAAAAGCACTAGACGTTTCACAAATTTAAAAGGTTTGAATTGAATTTGTTTGAATTGTTGTTTTAAGTCCACTTTATGTTCAGATAGGCTAATCGGGACTGAACCTACAGTTTCAAGTGGGGTCCCAACACTGTGTAACGTCCCTCACCGTTAATCGAACCAGGGACCCCTTGATTATAAGGCGACAAATTTCAAATGTAAAACGCAGAAACAATAACAGCTTTTTTTTGTCTACCTTTACTGGCCGCTAAGTTGCTGGTAGTTTATTCCACGTGTCAGATTTCTGACTGTGATAACAGTGCTATGCATCCGACTGGTATCATGCACCAGTTGTTCCTTCATTGTTATTTCTGCTTTCCACGCTCCTGCTCGGATTTCCTTTTGGTGCATTTATAACAATTGTTTGTTTTATGGAATTTTAGCCAGGTCGTTGCGTATAAAGTACAGTACTTCCCGCGCCTGCTTCAAGGTAATGAAGCACACGTGCTGAGAGGCTAATCATGTGTGACGATATTCGCGTGCGGTTCGTGATGTGGCAACGGGTTCCTTATGCGAGACATTTTCCGGACAGTGCGGGACCAGAACCGGGACGCTGGTGCTTCCAATTAAGCAGTTTATCTAACATTTTCTGATTTCATGGTTTGTTTTGACGTAAACTCAAGACTCTCGGCGGGTATACTCGTAAGCAATTTGCGTAGAGGTGGTTGACGTTTGTTTTATATATCCCAAATTAGTGAAATCATACTCGTATAAAGCTGCGAAGAAACAAATATGAAATAACCGATTATGTGCGAGAGAATTACGAAATTATACAGAAATATGTCTTAATACAAGAAAATTAATTGAAGAAATATGTTGTAAAAACGCGAAATTGGTTAAATATGTCAAAATATGCTTTGTCAAGTTTGTCTATTTCGGCTGATTTTCATCAGATATGTAAAGATCTCACCCCAATAATAGATCCGAAGACAATTGAAAAATATGTTATAACATAAAGTCCTGGGCCCTATAATATCACTATTGATGCTTGTTTTGTCATATTTGGTGCTTTCTGCCTACCTATTTTGAGAGTTTTAGTGATTAGTCTTAGGGATTGGTTTGGTAAAATTGCTGAGAGTTAAGCAAGCAGTGAAACATAAATCGCAGCATTAACTTTTGATTAGATTAGAGCCGTGTTTCATCCATGGTAATTACGGCATCCGTATTTCTTCTTGCGGAAACTACATTTACATTAGGAATCTTCCCGGGCAGAGGCACGGAAATCGAAATGAAAGCAATTGAAGCGTTTTGCCGATCTTCAAAGTCCTTTAAAGGTGAGCTCCGTAACGGTTAACTCAATAAGAAAGGTAAATAGACTTCCTTGTATCCCGTTGGTTCCTCCGCGGAGACTACACAAGGATGCCTATTCAGAATCCCGCGCGAAACAGCCGATGACTCCTTAATTGACAGTCAGTTTCCAGTTCGCGCCAGCAACCACTTATTGTCTTACTCGTTTCAGCCAAGTACTTGGTTCGCAAGTCCGCTCATTGAAACTTCGACAGATTCCCAAGTTGTTAAGAAACTAGTTGCGGAAAGTTTGTCGTCCGGGAGGGATTTGGGGACCACCGAGGGCTTCCTATACCGGCATTCCTAAAAGTTATCGGGACACTTTCCGCCCCAGTCGGTTTCCTGGCAGTTTGTCATTAGATTTGCATTGGAATTGTCCGAAGAAAAGCTTCTTTTATTTCCGGGGTAGAGGTGAGAACTGCGCTCGAGTTCGCTTTTCATTAAGTGTTGCGGAACAATGCTTCTACATTGCAGTGTTTCCAGTTGCGGTACTTAATAACCGCTTGCCTCAATCTGGTGGATTTCATCATGTATTCATCGCGTTGCGTTCCACAGAGTGGACTAGAAAAAAGTAGCCCCAAACTGTGGTAGCCCCAAACTGAAACGAGCAAGTGGATAACGTATACAGTTATTGCAATGATCGTTTTATCCTATAGATTTATGCTGATCGCGAGCCCAACTGTCAGCTGACCTACTTTTAGCCACAAAGCTCTATCTGTCCACCAATCGTCGCGAGGGGTGTGAGCCTCAATGAGTTGCGAAGTAAAGGCTGTAGGGGTAACATCGCTCTCCCGTTACAACGTTGCCAAGCGTACGTCTGCTTTGGCCAGTTGTTCTTATTAGCTTGTTTGTACAGTGTTTTGTGTACTAATTTCCCGTGCTTTGTGTACTATTCTACAATTTTTATCCAGTAACGACTCTGATCAACTCTCTCTCTCCTCCATTATACATTACGTTTGGTAACATGTTGTGTATCCAACGCTTTGTTTCGTCCCACCAGCAACATTCGGTGACTTGTGACTCGAAAATGCCCGATGTCAGTGGAAGAGAATTCAACGAATCGCTGATTCGTTGTTCCCATCAGTATACTAATATACTCATGGGCGTAACTTGGGGCCTAATTTTGAGGGGGTAGAATCGAACCTGGGGCTTATCTTTGGAGGAAGGAACTCAAAAAGTTTTCCATCCCATAAAAATATCATCCAGGATTATTTGCTAAAAAAACTGTGACGTTTGCGAAATTGCAAATATCACTCTTTATTAATTTGCCCCTCAGCTCCCCTAACTTTAAATAAACCAGATTTTTGGGGGGCAAGTGCCCCCTTGCCCCCGCCAAGTTACGCCTATGAATATTCTCACTTGTCAGGAGGTGCTGGAAATGGTTCTCGTTTAAACTGTGGAGCCAGGATACTTATTCGTGACCCACACAGCACTTACAGCTCAATCACTGCCATAAGACTGTTCATCTGATATGAACGGAACCTTCAGTTCATGAGGTATATCTGTGAATTCTTTCTGCCAAAAGTGTGACTTTCTAGAGCACACGTGAGTTAAGCGACCAATCAGCTCTTTTGAGGTGGATTGTGATTGGCTCTTTCGTTGGAGCGCTTCCCGATGGAGAGACTCATTATCTGGACGATGAAAGAGTTACACTTCATATACTATAATTCCAGTGGCCCTGCATTAAAAATAATAACACTCTGGGGTTTCTAATGCGAGAAAATAAGAACAGGTGCTTACAGTTTCTAACGGGAGTCTGTTGAGCAACCCACGAATAACGGCGGAGAAAGGGAGAAAGTAAGTGGGTGGAGAATATACGTATGTGCTGCTGCAAACGGCTCGTAACTACAGCGCGTTGCCCCCTCCATGTAATGCCTTTCGTTCTCACGCTTTCGCCCTCTCGATTGCTTGATTCATTTGTTGTTTTAAGTCTACTTTATGCACAGTAAGGCTAATCGGAACTGGACCTACAGTTTAAAGTGGGATCCGAATCACTATGTGCAACCACCGGGTAACGAACTCGG
This sequence comes from Lepisma saccharinum, assembly GCF_977018435.1. Taxonomy (NCBI): domain Eukaryota; kingdom Metazoa; phylum Arthropoda; class Insecta; order Zygentoma; family Lepismatidae; genus Lepisma; species Lepisma saccharinum. Next base: position 22,753,119 of record NC_139253.1, read on the forward strand.
GACCGCTTGATTACAAGGCGACGACGCTACCACTGCGCCACCGGGTAGACCCACGCGTTCGCCACTGATTGCACGGAGGGCTTGTTTCCATTCGCTTGCTCCACAGTTTCCTGGAACAGAGTATTGAACTAGAATTGCCTGGTTCTCCTTCTATGCTATGTTTTATCTAGAAATAAATTTGTTTTCGAGATCTTGCGCTCAACTGATTTCACATTGATACATTGTGCACTCTGTATGCATTTTACAGTTTTTCCCAATCAACATGACATTTGAAAGCTAACTATCGAAAACGTTTCAAGGTAGTTTTTTGTTTAATTGCAATCGTGATAAATCGTATAGGTAGTGATATTAATGAAGATTATCATTTGTAGATTTTATGTTATGATGATATTACAGTATGCGAACTTTCGTTACGAGCTTTGCTAGCATGTTGTAACAAATCCCAACTCCCAATTATTACTCACCACCCTAGGGCACCATCATACAGCAGGTGACAACTTCATCAGGACGGGTAGACCAGGATTGGGTGTGAGAGCTGCAGATGCCAGAAGAGTCAGCATTTGAACCGATTTCGCTTCAGGATGTTTACAAACAAGAAACGTTTGATTTTGCATTGTGAAAATAGCTGAGGATCTATTCAAAGCTGGCGAAGGAATATCATTATCACGTAGTCACCGGCCATGAAAATGAGATCTTGCTATGTTGACTTCGCTGAAATGTGTTATGTGTGTTGTATAACTCTACGGCGATGAGACAACTTCAGTAGCTACTTTTCAAGGTGTCCCACTTTCATTGCATGTGGTTGTATACATACAAAATGCACACTACAGTACTGAACAGCTTAGAGATTCTATATTCTCGAAGGTGAAACAAAGGACGCCAGAATTCTACATAGAAGAAGGTAATGCCACGTTTCTGGCAATTTGAATGTTAGCTTGCCACTTGTGACACGAATCTCACTCATCCCCTTGAAGTTAAACGATGCAGTTTCATAAGAACAGAAACTGTGGGAATGTATGACGAGATTGGTGCTCAGTAACGAAGGAGCGGTATAAATAAGCTTTTCGCTCTACTTCCCTAATCTGACAGTTCTCAGATGGATCTCACGTATCACACAATTCACAAACACCTTTTTGGTCAAGCCGCGCCCTTCGTCTTCTGACGTCAGTCTAAATGCTTTTGCATGCTAGGTTTAGGTTTCTTAACATAATAAACATCTTTCTGATCAAGCCCCGAAGAATTGCAGTGTATTTATTCTGAGCCCTAAACCTAACATGCCTAACTTACAACAAAAACACTCCGCGCTTAAGTCAGAAAACGAAGTGTAGGGCGTGACCATAAAGGTGTTTGAGAAGTGTGCGATTAGTGAGAACCTTCCCAGACCAGACCTCGTGAGACTTCCCTTGTCCGATATTAAACCAGTTTGGGTTGAAGGCAAGCACTTTTTCCTTGTCTGCTACAAATGCTAACTTAATTCGATATCTTTCTCTGCTGGCATGTATCGTGCTTCACCTCGATGGCCGCATCGAAGATCGATAGAAAGACGCAGAGACTGTTGGATGATCGTTTGGTTCAGGGACGGGGTGAGGGGTGGAAAGGACTATCGGGATCTAAAATACCCGTGTGATGAAGTAGGACACACGTTTTATTTCGTTCAATGTTAGCTCCACAGAATCACTTTGGCTGCTGTTATGTGAGTGGCCAGAAAGACGTAAATAGAGATGAGACAGAGTAGTCAGTCCATACTTGTTCTATCTGCCCAGTGCACAAAGGATACTCAAATTCATCGTTCTAAATTTATCTACAGTATCTACTTATAGTATACTCTGCTACAGGAGTCACAAGAGTAACATCGCGCATAACAGTATAGAAGGAGAGAAAGCGAGTGGGCGGATTATAGCAGTGCGCGCTCTTGCAGTCGCATTCCCCACTCCATGCAATCCCTTTCCCTATCACGCGTTCATTGGTCGATTCTTTTCGAGTCACCACTTGCGCAAAAAGCTTGTTTTCGTTCTCTTGTTCCACAGACACCTGGGACAGAGTATATCTTAGGCCACGAAGAAAATCCATTCTAAAATAGTATCTGTCTTCTGTAAACACCTCTGAAACAACTAGATATACTATGGTAACATTTGATGTACTGATTTTTAAATGATTGATTGAGTTTGTGCTTTAAGTCCACTTTATGCACAGTAAGGCTAATTGGGGCTGGACCTACAGTTTAAAGTGGGATCCGAACCACTATGTGCCGCCACAGGGTATCGAACCCAGGACTCCTTGATTACAAGGCGACGACGCTACCACTGCGACATCGGGGAGGCCCTTGATGTACTGATAAACAATCAAGTAACAGTAAACACAACTTGCGTATTTCATCTCAGGTGAACTACAAAATAGTGGTTTATAAGTCTTACGAAAAGCAAGTAATGGCTCGTCTTTGTGGTCATGGGTGTCAAAAGTTGAAAGTCGACAAACTATATTTTAACGTTTCAATACATTCCACACAACTAATATATGGGCTGTAGACCAATAAGACACCTACATGGTGCAACTACAACGCCATTGGTCTAATAAGGGAGTTGTGAGAAATGTTTAGGTAGAAAATGCAGCATAAATGCTTAATTATCTATGGGCACTTGTGCTTTATTTGTATTAGCTTTTTTCCTTAATTTTAGTCGCCTTTCTGCCTCTTTAGACTAATTGCCACAATGTAGATGAATGGTGATTACATTAAGGTCATGAAAGAACACTCATCACATTCTCTTCCGGGATTCCAGCTAGGGACTTCCGTGGCGAGGTCGCGACTTGACTGCTCAACAGTCCACGAAAGTGGCTAAGAATGCTTGCGTTATATTGGCAGGTGATGAACACATACAGAGCGTACGAGGTCTGTCCAAAAAGAAAACTCACTTTTGAATTAGCACGCCAATGTATCGATACTGCCTACTGGAGCTGAGTAGCGGGATTATTTTACAGGGAAGTAATGTTCCCTTTCTCGCGTCACACTATGTTACCTCGTCGTTTTCAATCTGTAAGCGTTTAAGTAAGGTAGTGTTTCGAGCTTGCCGCGATTTCACGAGGCCTGAAACATGGGCAGAGAAAATGCTCCAAGAAATTTTGGTGAATATAACGCAACTGTTGTAATTCAGCTGGGGAATAAGTCTCCTTATTAAGATATATAAAAGAAAAGAAAATAATTTTGAAAACGTTCAGTATTTTTTTCTTGGACAGGCCCCGTACTTGTAAACAAGTGTTTCCATATGGTTTGGACAAAATTTGTATGTTCTCTTTCATTGAAATATACACGTTTCTTCACTCCGCGCCCCATATATTTGTATTTGCTGGGTAAACACAAGTCTCTGAGTGAAAAACAAAGCAATTTCTTAAAAATGTTTTTTCTTCTTTTTGTCTCATTGCGACAGCGTCTGGTTTCTTTCTTTCTCCCATCGTCCATAGCGAAAGAGCGTCTGCAGAAAGTGAATGCTCATTGGCATGTAAAGTGGATAAGAGGAGCAAGAAACGTCAAAAAGAAATCGTACGAGAAAAACGTGGAGAAAACACTAGTTATTGTTCCGTCCCTCTCATATCACGTTTGGAGCTAGTCTGTCTCGTCCTCCATACGAGACAAGAACCACGATAAAAATGACTTCATCGCAGACTGCAAGCGTTCTTACTGTTTAAAAAGCTCAGTCGACCTACTGGCAACTCTCCAATTTGACTTTTTTCAGCACAAAACGAAGCGTTTGCCATAATAATAAATCAGATTGTTTGAAAATTACTGTCCCTTAACACACGCGTAACAAACATGTTGCTTCCGATAAAGAAAACAGCCTACGATACAGTCGCTTGCGTCTTGAGTGGCAATAAATACTCTTATTCAATAAGCGGCCAATCGGAAAGTAACGGCAATATTGTCAAATAAAGACTCAACATTACATAAATCATCTTTAACATCTTTGTAGAAGAAAGGATGGAGTTATGAAGCTGTCAATATTAATTCTCGCGTTTACGCCCGAGGAACTAACTCCCCAACTGGGTGTAAGGGTTATTGGCAGTATTTCGATTGAAGAAATTTATTGCTGGGTGGGACCTTAAGCTGTCCAGTGATACTTTCGAGTTCCATTAAAATTGTTTCTGCACCGTGATGAATGTACACGTTTCTATTTAGTTGTGCACGTTGTGCTTGCAGGCCGCAAAACACTCCCTTGTTGCATTCAGGTGAACCTGAGATATAGGTAATAATTATTACAGAAATTAATAAAATAATATTTTCTTCTTGCTATTGACGTTTTATTTTTGCTTTAATTCCATTTTATGTTCTGATAGGCTAATAGACTTACAGTTTGATGTGGAATCCGAACCACTGTGAAATATGCCTCCACTCTGAATCGAACCCGAGACCCTGCCGGTGGTGTTACTACTACGTATAGTAATTATTGATTAGTAATTAGTGATGTACCCAATTAAATGATGATAACCCTGATTATTTCTCTCTTTGAAGACAAGACACTTGATCCATTACAATGGCATTAGACATGTAATGTTGAAGGCATGCAATCAATCCTATCTGCAAATTATCTATCCATTATCTATTTTCCCTTATCAATTCTAACATTACGTCTCTTATCTCTCGTCTTTAGGTAAACCTTTATTGTTTACTTTGTCCATGATGGAGATCAAACCTATGAAGTACATGTCAATTACTGTTGCTCCACTTCTCTACTACTCTACTCGAGATCGAATCCCGGCGGTCATGGGTGCTCCTTGTGAGTGTCCCTTCATCAATTTCATTATACAGTAAACTCTAGTTAACACGAATCCTAAGGGACCGAAAAATCAAGAGTTCGTGTTAAAAAAAATCGTGCTAACCGGGGATTCAAATTTTATTGTTGTAATACAGTTCTTTCTACACATTAACCATTTACAATACGTATTATGTATGTCATCATAGAAAACACTAGTACAGTAATTAACTTTTTCTGGTGAAAAATTCCTATATATTGCGCTGTCGCAGACGGGAACGCATATGCCTGGTAACTTCACGGCCAAATGTACTCATAGCTTCCGTAAAACTAGCGGTCAATTCGTACTGGCTACGTTTTAAATAATAGAAAAACATCTGAACACACAACTGAATTTGTTGGTTAAATACGTATAAGCTCATTGTTGACTCGATGATCGCGATTGTCGAGCAATTGCACCGAAGTTTTAATCTTAATGTTACTTGTACTGGCTATGTTTTAAAGAATAGGAAAACACATTTGAAAACATTGTTGATCTGAATCTGTTGGTTACAATACTGTATAAGTTGATTGTTGACAAGATGATTAATAGATTGTTGAACAATTTCTTACATACCTAGCAGAGGAACGACAGAGGAACAACAGAAGAAAATTATGAAAAACTTCGAAAGTTCGTGTTAAATGAGATCTAATGACGCAACGGACTAAGAAACAGTTCGTAATTCGTGGCAACCGAAATTCGCGTTAACCGATAAAACTTTCTATAAGATATAATACATCCCTGCCTGGACCAACATTTTGTTCATGTTAACCGAGTGTTCGTCTTAAGCGATTTTGTGTTAACGAGGGTTTACTGTATCATCCCTCATTCTAATCTTCGCGATTATACTCTGCCTCAGTTATCCCTGGAGCAAGGCCGCGCATAGCGGCAGAGATGGAGGAGATCGAGTGGGCAGAGCGAAGCAGTACACGCTGCTACGAAGGCTGGTGACTGCATTCGCTTTCCCTCAATCCACTCAATCTCATTCCCTCTCATGTCTTCATTGGTGCAGCAGTCACTACTTTCGCAGAGACTTGTTTTCTTTTGTTTGCTCCAAAGATGGTTGTTACAGAGTTATAGCCAGAAGTGGCAGGGACCGAAGTAAATTAAACTCAGTCAGTCAACTACTCTACTTTGCTCCCTGTACACACACATATGCATATAAGACCGTTCCAGGATTTGTTTCAGGAGGGAGGGAGAAGTAAAGCGAAACTGTCGCCGCTAGCATGAATGAAATTTGAGATTCTGGCGTTCCTTGAATGAATATATAAAATCTTGCTTTAATTAACAGTTCACGGCACTAGTGAATGTAATGTATTGTCATTAAGATGCAATTACACTTTTGAAATATGTGAATTTTGAATTGATCTTCATTTTTCAGGGAGCAGCAACACGCGTGTATGTGCTGTGTGGAAGAGCATATCGTGACAAACAAGTTGTTACGAAATATATATCGACGAATTAACAAGGTTGGGGGATACAGATACAAACTCTCTTCTTATTCATTGCTCTTTTCTTGGAAAAAAAAAACAAAAAAAAAACAGAAAATTTAAGGAGGAAAACTTGTTCGGTTATCACCAGAACTCGGATTTTTAGGTTCTAAAAGGTGTGCTTTTAGGTTCCTAAAATAGGCTCTAAAAATCCTAAAATAGGTTCTAAAAACCTTAAATTAGGCTCGAAAAACCCTGAACTAGGTTGCAAAAAGACTTAATTTGGTACAAAATTCCTGTAAAATTTCTGATTAGATACAATCGTTAAAAACAAAATTGCACAAGAACCGTAATAACCAAATATTAATTTTCTAAACAAATTTTCATTTCTTTATATAATTTTCAAAATTATCTAATACTGCACTTGTGCTGTTAGAAAAAGTTACTTGTTGATATGAAAAATGAATACGTATGTATAATTTGCTGCACAATATCAGGGTGGCTACTCACTTGGAATTCCTTGAAATCCGGGAATTACACGTGAATTATTGGCACCGGAAATTATGCGTGAATTATTGGCTCTGGAAATTATTCATGAATTTTGGCAAGACATGAAATAAGGTACAAGCGGATGTTTTCTCTATTCCATTTTTTTCTCCGTAGACGTGAAAAATTGCAACTTTTATTAATCCATATCCCATTAAATTGTCTATAAATGCCCTGAGGCAAGTTTCTCTCAGTTTAACTTTGATTTCATTCATTTTTTTGAGGATGAAATAGAAAGCTACACAGAAAATAAAACAAAATTTTCTCAATCCGTTTACTTTGTTAGTGTCTTTTACAGAACAATCTATCTGACAAACGGAAGATTATTACAAAATAATATATCTTGAAGTTGATTAGGTAAATATTTTGTTAAATTGGAATCATACAAACCCTTTACATTGTCAATATTTTTGTGTATGAAAGGTAGGGTGAGAGTCGGTAATACGTAAGGTTGGAATAGAGAAAACATCTGCTTGTATCCTTGAATTTTTGGAAAGTTCACCTTGAAAACCAGGAATTATACTTGAATTTTATCATGGTCCTAGTGACCACCACGAATCTTTTTGCGTCCACACTCAAACTCCACCTTTTGTCTGTGAGGATCATTTCATGTGCTGACAATTATCTTCCAACAGAGACATTGTCAGTAGTGCTAATTTGAATGCTGAAATATTACTTCGCAAGGCGTGAATGCCAAAAAGGACCAAACTGACGCGAAAGTGAGCAAGGCCACACAGATCAGAAGTTTTGCACTTGGGACTGTGCAGGCAGTAGGGACGATTGAGTGAAAAAACTGAGAATGGGGAGGGGGGGGGGGTGGCAAGGACAGTTTACTTTATCTTAGTAGGCAAGGCTTAGCATTAAGTGTTTATAGTGCAGGGGGTAAAAAGTAGGGGGGAACTGTCCCTTTCGCCGCCACTGTCTGCAGGTAACAGTGGCGTCAGACATTTTTGTTTTGTTTAAAGCTTTGATAAACATCATATACTTGGAGGGAGGGAAATCGACAGAAAACATGTTTCAAACACGCCAGTCATTGAATTATTTCGCCACCAAACCTAGTAAATACCTCTCTGAGACATAAAATCCTGTAAAACCTGAAAAAAAAGGTTTAATTTAGGCACATAAACCTAAAATAGGTTTATTTTAGGCACTATAAAACTTAGCTGTTTCGTTTCTTTATGAAACGCCGATATAACTTGTTATTTCTTATTTACCTGAAAAGGAAAGAATAGGTTAAAAACCTAAAATGCAAGGTCTCTAGTTATCACACATGCTTTCATCCAGACATCCTGTAAATAACTAGCAACAGAAATTACAACTCAAGCGACCCAACTCGGTTTCTTGTTCTTACGCGAGGCTGTTTGAGAGAAACACGCTTCCTATCTCAAGCTTGCTGTTGGCTTTTCGGAATCAGCTCTTCCCGTAACAAGAAGAAGGGCGATGCCTGTTGTGAAACTGTTTGGTTTCGCCAGACGCATCTTCCCTTCCTAAGCACCGCTTCCTCCGAGTTAACATTCTCCGCTTCCTCGCGTGCTGGGGGCGCATTTGCACTGAGGCACCTTAATCACGTTCGGCGACGGTTTGTTTGGGATCTTCTCGGAACAACTAATCGTCCGTGTTGAGATAGGCTCTTTCTTCTACAAGAAGTGGCGTTTGAGGAAGAAATTTAGAGGTCTTGGGTTGCCGTCGCGTGTATTGGTTCGATATACACACAGAGAACTAAATGCATCATATCGATTGATGCACTAAAATATGTTTTGTAGCTTCTTCGAATAATCAGATTCACATTTGATGCATTTTGGTGCATTTTTGTATGTCGTGAAAGAAACACCAAAGTGCATCATTTGATTCAAGTGAGGATTTATTTCAGTCGAGATGCACTTTAATGCATCAGTTTATGCACCTTGATGCACCTTCCTGCATCTTTTTGGATGATGCACTTAAACGTTTGGTGTAGCTCAGACGAAACGTTTAAGTGCATCATCAAAAACATGCATGATGCTGGTGCATCAAAACCCATCAAGGTGCATCAGCTGATGCATTAAAGTGCATCTCGACTGAAAGAAATCCTCACTTGAATCAAATGATGCACTTTGGTGTTTCTTTCACGACTTACAAAAATGCACCAAAATGCATCAAATGTGGATCTGATTCTTCGAAGAAGCTACAAAACACACTTTAGTGCATCAATCGATGCATTATGGTGCATCAATCGATATGATGCATTTAGTTCTCTGTGCATGGGCGGAGTTCTGGAGGGGCCAGGGAGAGCCTGCCCCCCCCCCCAACTTAAAAAAGACTAAAAAAATAACACATGAGTAAGTTCAGTTACTACATTTTTGTTATGAAACCATACCGCAAATATTGAGGTTTGGCATGATGGCATGTGCGGTAATTGCGCCTCAATAGCGGGTCTTAGACGATTTGATTGATGTATACAGTTTGAAGAAAGAAAAACATAAAATGACTTTGTGTTGGGTCAACAGTTACTGCTGAGACATCAAAAGAACTTTTCAATTTAATTTTTCTAAAATTTCTGAAGCTTACTATTGTACCGTAATTTTTTAAAAGTAATACGAGTATTGCATTAATAAAAAAATAATGAAATGCAAAATGCAATAATCGTACTGTGTTTCTTCTTTTAAAACTGACAACCAATATACTAATTAATATTTGTTTACTTAAGCGAGGAAATTTAACATTTTCAAATCTAAAAGACCTACAACTCAGTGCTTTTAAGTTGTTGTTTTTTTAATTTCCGGGAAAAGGCCTCCGGACCCGTTATAAACTAGGGAATATTCAATACCTGAGGATATTGAATATCCCCTAGTTTATAATATAATATGCTTCTCCCAGAGTCTACCCTCCCCCCCAAAGCAAAAGCTCAAACTCCGCCCATGTCTCTGTGTGTACTCAAGCTCCTCTGTATCAACTGTTATTTTTACGAAATAGAAAAGCACGGAAGATAAATTTTCGATGAGGCATTACGCAAGAACTTCACAATCAGTTGACGGATCCACGTTTGAATTTATAATCTTCTGCAGAAGTAGATGTCTATGTCTTCATTTTGAAAAAGTCTAATTGCGACAACGATGGATATTTTTTTTGTGCATATATATTTCCTCAAGAGTTTTATCAGATCAATCCTCATCGTCGTGCTTAATATAGAGAGGTAGAAAAAGTAACACCAGGTGTCCCTGTTTCGAATCTCGGTCTGGGCATGTGTGTTCTTTGCGAGTATCCATTCGTGAATTTAATCTTATCATCACGATTAGCCTAAAGTGGCTGTTAAGCGACGCTAACAAAAAAGAAATCAAAGTTTCGCGGCTTTAAAGTGCACCATCTTTTAACTAATTGACTCATTTCGCTCAAATGCATTGCCAGACAAGTATCTAAACTCTTAAGAACTTGAGCTCAAAAGGTCTTCATTCAGTTATCGTGGTCATAATAGTTATCTCCTCCAACCCTGCTTTTTGTCAGAGAAGCGCATTGGAAATAACTCCAAAGGATCCTAAATGCCACACACTATATATCAAACGTTATATTGTAAAATTATAGCACAAGCAATGCACTATGAAAATATGTTACGTAGACTTTTAAAAATATAAACATTTGAAAATGTTTCATGGGCTGGCATGTATGTTGAAATCAATAGGGATAAAGATAAAAAAAAGTGCTCCCTTGTGCAATGCACCACGCCATGAAGGCGTATAGGGGGTGTGGGGTTAGGACCCCAGACTTTCTTGATCACGGCCGAAGGTGGGGGGTGATGTGAACTTCACCACGCCCCTGGTCGCCTTTACCCCCCAGAGTTTCCTCCAGGTACCCACTTTATACGACGCTGGGTGGGCAGGTGGAAAAAATCCTAGTTCTCCGCCGCCGGGGATCGAACCCGGGTCTCTCGCATGGTACTCAGACGCCCCAACGACTGAGCTACCGCGGCCATCAATAGCGATAGATGCATAACTGTACCAATTGGGGTATTATACGAGCACATGTGGATAAGGTGTAGCGAGTGTTCGACTCATAATTCTAAGTTCGACCCCCAACTAGGATATGCACTTTCTTGTATTCCATCTGTTTCATCTAATAAGTATCGTCGAGATTAACCCGAAATAAAGTGGCTTAAAACATAAAATTATATTACAGAACCACAGCATCTCGGTTTATATTAAATAATACTCTCCACTAGACTTTCATAAGGTATCACCCTTATGGGTCCTTTGGAGCAAGCATGCACTCGTGAGAAGTTATTTCCAACGCGCTTCCATGATGAAAAGCAACACCGAAGCCTGTACTAAACTGGATACGCCCCTGGGTCCACAATATGGAAAACATGATCCAAGACGGAGACACCCGCTGTTCTCGAAGGAATGTCAGGGAACCACGAGCGAAATGGGGCCGGAGGGTGAGGGGGGAGGCGGAAGATGAGTTTTGCGACCCCCGCGATGGCAGTACCGGGGGATGGGAAAGGAGGTTGGAAAAACTGAAAAATCCAGAGCGCGGGGAAGTCGTGGGGACCGTGCCCCCATCCTGGAGCAGGAATCGATCGAAGCATTCAGTCCATCACCGAGAAAAGACGGGAAATTGCTTGAAGCGGTTGTTTGGTTAGCGTTGTGATAGGGAGATACGATCTTATGCCAAGGCATATAGCTTTTGGATAGAGACGTCAGATTTTGGTTAGGAGACGTTGCGTCTGAGAAATGGGTAAACTTTGCATATCAGCCGGGTGAATTCCGCCCGTGATGCACATTGTGCACGATTTTTAAGGAAATTCCCTTGTTAGTGAATTGGTTCTGTTTTCATCCCAATAATAGTGATAAAGACACAACGTAATACACAGAGTGCTCGAAAATTATGCATACAACGGCATCAATAGTGGAAATGATACAATTTCAGTTTTTTGTCAGTTCCGCAATAAAAATTCGCTAGTTAAGTCAAGATCAAGTTCAAGACTTATCATTGCGGGTTAAGTTCTTTTGAATTTTCGACAACTTTGTTACCCTGCCTTCTAGTTCGTGTTGTGGCCTTATCTCCATGTCTTGGTTGCAATTCTTTATTCCTTTTCGCACGGCTGTCGTGTTACTTTGGTATGGGAATCTTGAAACATTATCTTTCTTATATTTCTATTGCCACGTATTGACTTAGAGTCAGGTAATAGCGACAATAGGCCCAATTTAATCTACTCCGAACATGACGAGTTTTATGTAGTAAACTTTTAATTAACATTAAAAGAAATGTTTTGATTTGGTAAAATAGACGGTCACCTATCCAACTGCTTTCCAGACATAACGCTGCTTGGCTTTCCTTTATATTGGATTACATTAATAAACTGCCATACATGTATGTACATAACTCGTATGTGTTGTTTTTTTAATACCGTGTGTATATGAAACCATGGTTATTGATGAAAGAATGATTCATTGTCGCTCGTTTTCATGGAAATGAGAGTTTCATTGAAAGATTTCTCTGACATGAATGTGAAATACATTTTGTGCAATTTATGTCATGAAACACCATTTGAAAAACATAAAATGTGAGTGAGCAAAGATGTATGCGTTACTACAATTGATGAATGAGAGCAGCTTCCGGTGCTTAACAAGACTTATTAATTCTCATATAATATCTAAGTAAGTACAAAGAAAGCAGTATTCAAAATTGAGTAGCAATTAGTTTTACATAAATTAGTTACTAGGGATAATTTGCTCAAGAAATTTGTTAAAATTATTAATAATAATGTCAAGTCTGTTAAAGTTTACTTCTGCACAGGGAATATACGAGGGAGAATCAAATTAAAACCTTAAAAGGCCAGAAAAAAGTGTATGATAGACTTTATATAGTTCAAAATAATATAAGGCATCAGCTATTACTTACAAAACACCTCGGTGCTACGACGCTGATCACGTGAACTTCAAAACGCCATTTACGTCATTTTAAGATGGCTCCTCCTCCACACACTTGCACTAGTGAAGAGCAGTGGTTTCTTGCCCTCCTGAAGCCTCAAACTTGTCGAAATTATTCCGTAAATGAAAATTCATTATCTCTATTCATGTTTACTACACCAGAAAGTTCACAAACGAAGGAGGAAGTTCGACAATGTCTTCAATTCTCAGGCAGATGAGTGAAAACTCCTTCGCAGTGGCTCTAAAGTGACTAACGTACATCCCAAAGATTATTGTTCTTGAAGAATAAAGGCACTAACTCAAACTTAAAATTATATGTAAATCAACAGTGGAGTGTATGCTAAAATGCAGCAAACTTGTGCAACCCTACATGAATAAATCTACTAGATAAATATTAATGTTTTCGTTTGAGTCTCCCTTGTAATAGAAAATAGACTTACATATCAATGTGTAATCAATGATTTTTATTTCTTCTATTACAGTTGTGAGTTCAGTTGGATTATTTATTATTAGATTAGACTCATTGTTAAAATCGTGGGTCATAACTGTGTATCATAATACCAGAGCAATATTAGTCAATTTAACTAAAAATGTGCTTCAAAATCTTATTTTTAACTAATGAAATATGAACGAGTATTTCGATACTTTCATAAACAAAGAGAGTAGCTAGAGACAGGCACGGTAGTACTTATTAATCAGATTATACTGAATGAGAGTTCCATTAGGCTTTTTTGTTTAATGTCTCGCTCACTTGTCACAAATTTATTATAAGAATCCTTACACCATAAGCTACTTCTATCGCCTGTAGTCACCACCATTGTTATGGCACGTGTCATACAGGAGACAAGCTTTGTAGATCCTTTCTCGATGATAGCTACTGCTTATCGCGTCGTTTGGAAACACACACCTTACAATCCAGACTTGTCACCGAGTGACTTCGTCCTTTTAACGCTTGAAGAATTTCCTCCAAGTTCGATGATGATGAATTTAAAAATGTGGTGTAGAAGTTCCTCCTCAAATAGCCTTGTAAAAAGAGTTTCCACACATTGGAGAGAAAGGGTATACTATTTTTTTTTCTTGTGTTTTTCTCGATACCGTGTAAAATCGTACCCCCTCGTATTAGATCCAGTGCTCTGTCTCTTGCCCTAGATTCAACATTCTAGCACCGGCTACGTTTCAAGGAGAAGCCAGCTGGAATGGGATGTTAAGTCTTAGATACACAAGTCAGGAATTTGCAGACATACCTACTCGTGAGGATTTCGTGGGCAATATATTATTTGCAACAGAGTGGGGATATCAAAGCAAATCAAAACTGTGGAACAGTTTCCATATATGAACCCTGAGGGTAGAGTCAACTATAGAGCTTGTGACTAAATGACGTCATAGTTTTAAAGGTAAACTATTCGAAATCGGGTTGGGATAGGTATGGGAAGAAGTGCACGTAGACCAAGGAACACTTGAACTCGTTAAACAGCGACTAGAAGATATAGATCGGCAAGAAATAATGATGGAAACTGCAACTAAAATATCACTAGATCTCCAGACAAGGGACATTCGGGAATGGGGACAATCAAATTATATGAATAAAGTAAGCAAGGAAGCAAGAGAGGGATTAGTATGGCTGAGACTGGGAGGGTGGAGACAGTGCGGTGAAAAGAGAGAGAGGTGCATATGAATGTATAATATGAAAGGGAATGACGGGACGGATCACCTGTTTGCATGTCCGGGAACGCGCGCCCTGCAGGACAAATGGCTGGAGGGTGTGGGAAAAGAAGAAGCACTCAAATTAGTTGTGGAACAGAATGCAGAAAGTGTGGAAAAGTTGGAGAAAGTGGGAGTGTTTTTGGTGAAAGTGAAGGATAAGAGAAGTGAGGCGAGGAAGAAGAAAGAAAGACTGGAAGAAGAACGAGTGGAGTGAATGAGCTGTTAGGGAAGGGGAAAGAATTTGTACATAGGGGACAAACTAAGAGACAGCATATAGGATAAACCAAATGCAAAATATTTTTATATATACAAATGTCAAACAAATAAATGTAGGAGGATATGAGGAAGATGGAACATTCAATCAGAAGGTATAAGGAGGGAGAAAGAATGATCATGGGAGAGGAGAGAGAGAGAGGGGGGGAGATTTTCCGTCTGTGACCGTTGAGGTCCCAGGATTGATTCGTGGTCTGTGAACGAGTATTTCTCTGTAAGTGTCCCTCCATATGTTTTTAATCTAATCATCATTGGACCTCATCGTCGCGATTAGCCAAAGTGGTAGGAAAGCTAGGAAAAGAAATCGAAGGAAAACACACAGTGAGAAAGAGAAAGAGAGAGAAGATTTTGTTGAATTTAATTATTCTCTTGCAAACAAGGCACACATCGTCAACATGTTTCCCACGCGTTTACATCTCATTTCGCCAATCAACAACGCCGAATAAATGAGCGAGCTGTTAAGGTGACTGACTTCGTCGTCGCCTTGTAATCAAGGGGTCCCGGGTTCGATACCCGGTGGTGGCACAAGTGGTTCGGATCCCACTTTAAACTGTAGGTCCAGTCGCGATTAGCCTTACTGTGCATAAAGTGGACTTAAAACACCAAATCAACAAGCCTTGCTCCACAGATTCCCTCAAATTTCAAAGTAATTTTAGACTTCATTTTTAAAATGGAAAAAGAATTAGCGCGGCCTAGGAATAACCAAGCGAGTTTTCACAATGGTGTGAAGCATGGTTATTCAACGAACATCTTCCCTCAGTCCCCATACCATCATCTTCTCAGAAAATAAATTTGCATAATTAAATTGCATTCAGAATCTCTGGGGATAAAGAAAATTTCAAGTATGTGGAAACTTGTTGAATGATACACCTTTAATTTTCAATCTCGGAGAGGTATTTTTATTTAGTTTCTCCATGTCAAGAGGGGACCTGTTGGGACAAGGAGTTACAACCTTGGTGACAATGAAGTTCGACCAGAAAGGAATACGTGATTAAATACACAGAGGCATAGGCGGTGGAATGGGTGACACGCAGAAGTGACGCATGTGTGTAAGAGGAGGCGTGTGAGCAGGCAAGAATCGTGATCCCAGCATGTTGCACCCAAGGTCACGTAAAGAACGAAAACGGGGAACTATACGCGTGACATTGAACTTCGTCCAGGCACCAGACCCATACGGAAAATTGCAGATAGTGGCGCATTCGACGGAAGCATGACGTCACGGACACGATAAGGGAGTCCGCCGTATATAAGCGCGTGCTGTGCACCGAGGAACCGCAGTGCATCATCACCATGGCCAGGGGCAAACCTATTGACAACACCGTGAGGAGAAGAGTGGTGGATTTGCAACGGGATGGACTCAGTGAACGGGAAATAGGGCGCCAACTGAACTTACCCAAGTCAACCGTCCACTGCATCATCAAACACCACCAAAATACGGGTACTACAGAGCCAGGGAAGGCCCCCGGTCGAAAACACCTGCTGAGCGTGCGTGACCTACGGATATTTAGGCGCTATATCCAGACCAACAATCATGTTTCTGTGGCCGAATTACGACTGTGGACTCGAGAACGCTTTCACATTGAAGTGTCAACCAGAACCATTCGCCGTTACCTACAGCGATGCGGTTACCGAGTGTACAAGGCGAAACGTAAACCCTTCCTTTCCATGTTGAACAAAGGCAATCGACTACGGTGGGCACGAATGTACCGGGGATGGACATTTCGGCAGTGGAACAGGGTTTTGTGGACGGACGAATCCATTTTCAATGTTGTGTACGGGAAAATACGGAAAACAGTCATTTGTCGGAAGGAGGAACAGAATGAAGCAAAATGTTATGCACGTCGGGTACAGAAACCTGCGTCAGTGATGGTATGGGGATGCATGACGGCATCTGGGGTTGGCCCACTACACGTCTGTGAGGGCATTGTGAATGCACACGCCTATACACGCATACTGGAGCGGCATCTTCCCACAGTGCGAAGGCACCTGTTCCACAGGCGGCGTCTCATCTTTCAACACGACAATGCGAGGCCTCATACAGCGCGGCTGACAAGAGAATGGTTGACTCGCCATCACGTGCGAACTCTGCCATGGCCACCATCGAGTCCCGACCTCTCGCCCATTGAGAATGTGTGGCGTGTTCTTAAGCGACGTGTGCAACAGAGGGGACCCACGACAGTGGCTGCTCTTATCGCCTGCCTGCAGGAGGAATGGCACCGCATCGATGTGGAATACCTTGAACGACTCGTCCGCAGCATGCCCCGACGCATTGCCACAGTTATTCGCCGACGGGGCGGCGTCACACTATGGCAACAGTGGTCGAACTTCAATGTCACGTGTAGATGGACGAAAATGTTTTATTTTGTGTGGACACCATACATTGCTGCGTTGCAGCGGAAATTTATGTTTTCCTTTGTTCCATGTAGCCTGCTGAATAAAATATGTTCAGCATATGCATGTGTTCTCCTTCTTTCACAACGCACTCCTATATTTGTGACTGGTCGAACTTCATTGTCACTAAGGTTGTAAATTGAATTGTTTTCATGAGCATATTTCTGATTTAAGAAAATACTTATTGTGCTTTATTTGTCTCTGTTTGCATTCCTTTCTGTAGTTGAATTCTTGTGTCAGGCTGAATGAGTACTTGAAATGCCTTGGAGTGCTGCACATATACTTATACGTAATTTGTCGCAGGAAAATTTACCGCCTCTGTTCTTTTGCTTGAAAGTCTAAGAGACACAAACTTGTCTCCAATTTGTCTTTTTTAAAATTATTGTTTCTAGTCGTGTTGAGTGACTTGCACCCACTGTTCCTTTCCATATGACTAATGGACAGTGTACCTGCTGGTGTGGTCACTTTCTACGTCTCCAGTGGATCAAGTGCCCGTCGGTGAGCCATTTTTCTACATAACCAGTGGAAAGTTTACCACAGTTGTGACTTTCTAAGTGACCAGTGAACTATTTAATCACTGGTGAGTCACTTTCTATGTAACTAGTGGGCAAGTTGCCTACCGTTGAGCCATTTTCTACATATCCGGTTGGTATTTTACTAGCAGTCGGGTCACTTTCTACTCCGTGACCAGAAGAGAATGTGTCATGACTCATGACCAGCGAACTGCTTACTCAGTGAGTCGCTCTCGACGTGACCAGTGGACTACGTACCCGCCGGTGAGTCAATTTCTACGTATCCTGCGGATAGTGTGTCTACCAATCTGACTACTTTCTACTTCAGCAGCGGAGCACTTTTTGACGCAAGGTGTAGTGCAGGTGCATCCCAGTGCCAGGCTGGTGCAATGTTATTGCATTCAACCAAGTAGACTCTGTACGTAGGTATAGGAGTCTGCTGCTTTAGACGTGCATTTCATTGGTTAGCACGCACCACGTTACCATGCATAACGCCGTACACCGCTCCAGGACGCTCCAGTGCAAACGGTGCAGAAACTACGTGACGCCACATCGACGAAGTGGCTCTGAGTTGGACTAGACGCGACAGTGCAAAGAGAGTCAAAAAGTGCAGCGAACTAGGCGGGGCTAGTGTGTCATTTCTAAGCGACCAGTGGATAAGATCTTAACGGTGCGTTAACTTTCTAAGTGACCAGTGGAGAAGTTCTTAACGGTGCGTTAACTTTCTAAGTGACCAGTTGAGAAGTTCTTAACGGTGCGTTAACTTTCTAAGTGACCAGTTGAGAAGTTCTTAACGGTGCGTTAACTTTCTAAGTGGCCAGCGGACAAGTTCTTAACGGTGCGTTAACTTTCTAAGTGGCCAGCGGACAAGTTCTTAACGGTGCGTTAACTTTCTAAGTGGCCAGCGGACAAGTTCTTAACGGTGCGTTAACTTTCTAAGTGACCAGTTGAGAAGTTCTTAACGGTGCGTTAACTTTCTAAGTGACCAGTTGAGAAGTTCTTAACGGTGCGTTAACTTTCTAAGTGACCAGTTGAGAAGTTCTTAACGGTGCGTTAACTTTCTAAGTGACCAGGTGAGAAGTTCTTAACGGTGCGATAACTTTCTAAGTGACCAGCGGAGAAGTTCTTAACGGTGCGTTAACTTTCTAAGTGACCAGCGGAGAAGTTCTTAACGGTGCGTTAACTTTCTAAGTGACCAGCGTAGAAGTTCTTAACGGTGCGTTAACTTTCTAAGTGACCAGCGGAGAAGTTCTTAACGGTGCGTTAACTTTCTAAGTGACCAGCGGAGAAGTTTTTAACGGTGCGTTAACTTTCTAAGTGGCCAGCGGAGAAGTTTTTAACGGTGCGTTAACTTTCTAAGTGGCCAGTTGAGAAGTCCTTAACGGTGCGTTAACTTTCTAAGTGACCAGCTGAGAAGTTCTTAACGGTGCGTTAACTTTCTAAGTGGCCAGCGGAGAAGTTCTTAACGGTGCGTTAACTTTCTAAGTGGCCAGGTGAGAAGTTCTTAACGGTGCGATAACTTTCTAAGTGACCAGCGGAGAAGTTCTTAACGGTGCGTTAACTTTCTAAGTGACCAGCGGAGAAGTTCTTAACGGTGCGTTAACTTTCTAAGTGACCAGCGTAGAAGTTCTTAACGGTGCGTTAACTTTCTAAGTGACCAGCGGAGAAGTTCTTAACGGTGCGTTAACTTTCTAAGTGACCAGCGGAGAAGTTTTTAACGGTGCGTTAACTTTCTAAGTGGCCAGCGGAGAAGTTTTTAACGGTGCGTTAACTTTCTAAGTGGCCAGTTGAGAAGTCCTTAACGGTGCGTTAACTTTCTAAGTGACCAGCTGAGAAGTTCTTAACGGTGCGTTAACTTTCTAAGTGGCCAGCGGAGATGTTCTTAACGGTGCGTTAACTTTCTAAGTGGCCAGCGGAGAAGTTCTTAACGGTGCGTTAACTTTCTAAGTGGCCAGCGGAGAAGTTCTTAACGGTGCGTTAACTTTCTAAGTGGCCAGCGGAGAAGTTCTTAACGGTGCGTTAACTTTCTAAGTGACCAGCGGAGAAGTTCTTAACGGTGCGTTAACTTTCTAAGTGACCAGCGGAGAAGTTCTTAACGGTGCGTTAACTTTCTAAGTGACCAGCGGAGAAGTTTTTAACGGTGCGTTAACTTTCTAAGTGGCCAGCGGAGAAGTTTTTAACGGTGCGTTAACTTTCTAAGTGGCCAGTTGAGAAGTCCTTAACGGTGCGTTAACTTTCTAAGTGACCAGCTGAGAAGTTCTTAACGGTGCGTTAACTTTCTAAGTGGCCAGCGGAGATGTTCTTAACGGTGCGTTAACTTTCTAAGTGGCCAGCGGAGAAGTTCTTAACGGTGCGTTAACTTTCTAAGTGGCCAGCGGAGAAGTTCTTAACGGTGCGTTAACTTTCTAAGTAGCCAGCGGAGAAGTTCTTAACGGTGCGTTAACTTTCTAAGTGACCAGCGGATAAGTTCTTAACGGTGCGTTAACTTTCTAAGTGGCCAGCGGAGAAGTTCTTAACGGTGCGTTAACTTTCTAAGTGGCCAGCGGAGAAGTTCTTAACGGTGCGTTAACATACTAAGTGGCCAGCGGAGAAGTTTTTAACGGTGCGTTAACTTTCTAAGTGGCCAGCGGAGAAGTTTTTAACGGTGCGTTAACTTTCTAAGTGGCCAGCGGAGAAGTTTCTAACGGTGCGTTAACTTTCTAAGTGACCAGCGGAGAAGTTTTTAACGGTGCGTTAACTTTCTAAGTGGCCAGCGGAGAAGTTCTTAACAGTGCGTTAACTTTCTAAGTGACCAGCGGAGAAGTTCTAACGGTGCGTTAACTTTCTAAGTGGCCAGCGGAGAAGTTCTTAACGGTGCGGTAACTTTTTAAGTTACCAACGGAGAAGTTCTTAACGGTGCGTTAACTTTCTAAGTGGCCAGCGGAGAAGTTCACGGTGCGTTAAGTTTCTAGGAGAAGTTCTTAACGTTGCATTAACTTTCTAAGTGGCCAGTGGAGAAGTTCCGAACGGTGCGTTAACTTTCTAAGTAGCCAGTGAAGAAGTTCTTAACGGTGCGTTAACTTTTTAAGAGACCAGTGGAGAAGTTCTTAACGGTGCGTTAACTTTCTAAGTAGCCAGCGGAGAAGTTCTTAACGGTGCGTTAACTTTCTAAGTGGCCAGCGGAGAAGTTCTTAACGGTGCGTTAACTTTCTAAGTGGCCAGCGGAGAAGTTTTTAACGGTGCGTTAACTCTCTAAGTGGCCAGCGGAGAAGTTCTTAACGGTGCGTTAACTTTCTAAGTGGCCAGCGGAGAAGTTCTTAACGGTGCGTTAACTTTTTAAGTTGCCAGCGGAGAAGTTCTTAACGGTGCGTTAACTTTCTAAGTTGCCAGCGGAGAAGTTCTTAACGGTGCGTTAACTTTCTAAGTGGCCAGCGGAGAAGTTCTTAACGGTGCGTTAACTTTCTAAGTGGCCAGCGGAGAAGTTCTTAACGGTGCGTTAACTTTCTAAGTGGCCAGCGGAGAAGTTTTTAACGGTGCGTTAACTTTCTAAGTAGCCAGTGGAGAAGTTCACGGTGCGTTAAGTTTCTAGGAGAAGTTCTTAACGTTGCATTTTCTAAGTGGCCAGTGGAGAAGTTCCGAACGGTGCGTTAACTTTCTAAGTAGCCAGTGAAGAAGTTCTTAACGATGCGTTAACTTTTTAAGAGACCAGCGGAGAAGTTCTTAACGTTGCGTTAACTTTCTAAGTAGCCAGTGGAGAAGTTCTTAACGGTGCGTTAACTTTCTAAGTGGCCAGTGGAGAAGTTTTTAACGGTGCGTTAACTCTCTAAGTGGCCAGCGGAGAAGTTCTTAACGGTGCGTTAACTTTCTAAGTGGCCAGCGGAGAAGTTCTTAACGGTGCGTTAACTTTCTAAGTGGCCAGCGGAGAAGTTCTTAACGTTGCGTTAACTTTCTAAGTGACCAGCGGAGAAGTTCTTAACTTTGCGTTAACTTTCTAAGTTGCCAGCGGAGAAGTTCTTAACGGTGCGTTAACTTTCTAAGTGGCCAGCGGAGAAGTTTTTAACGGTGCGTTAACTTTCTAAGTGACCAGCGGAGAATTTCTTAACAGTGCGTTAACTTTCTAAGTGACCAGCGGAGAAGTTCTTAACGGTGCGTTAACTTTCTAAGTGGCCAGCGGAGAAGTTCTTAACGGTGCGGTAACTTTTTAAGTGACCAACGGAGAAGTTCTTAACGGTGCGTTAACTTTCTAAGTGGCCAGCGGAGAAGTTTTTAACGGTGCGTTAACTTTCTAAGTAGCCAGTGGAGAAGTTCACGGTGCGTTAAGTTTCTAGGAGAAGTTCTTAACGTTGCATTAACTTTCTAAGTGGCCAGTGGAGAAGTTCCGAACGGTGCGTTAACTTTCTAAGTAGCCAGTGAAGAAGTTCTTAACGGTGCGTTAACTTTTTAAGAGACCAGTGGAGAAGTTCTTAACGGTGCGTTAACTTTCTAAGTAGCCAGTGGAGAAGTTCTTAACGGTGCGTTAACTTTCTAGGAGAAGTTCTTAACGTTGCATTAACTTTCTAAGTGGCCAGCGGAGAAGTTCTTAACGGTGCGTTAACTTTCTAAGTAGCCAGTGAAGAAGTTCTTAACGGTGCGTTAACTTTCTAAGAGACCAGTGGAGAAGTTCTTAACGGTGCGTTAACTTTCTAAGTAGCCAGTGGAGAAGTTCACGGTGCGTTAAGTTTCTAGGAGAAGTTCTTAACGTTGCATTAACTTTCTAAGTGGCCAGTGGAGAAGTTCCGAACGGTGCGTTAACTTTCTAAGTAGCCAGTGAAGAAGTTCTTAACGGTGCGTTAACTTTTTAAGAGACCAGTGGAGAAGTTCTTAACGGTGCGTTAACTTTCTAAGTAGCGAGTGGAGAAGTTCTTAACGGTGCGTTAACTTTCTAGGAGAAGTTCTTAACGTTGCATTAACTTTCTAAGTGGCCAGCGGAGAAGTTCTTAACGGTGCGTTAACTTTCTAAGTAGCCAGTGAAGAAGTTCTTAACGGTGCGTTAACTTTCTAAGAGACCAGTGGAGAAGTTCTTAACGGTGCTCTAAGTCTAAGTGACCAGTGAACAGAGTACACACCTGTGGCTCAGCATTCTACCTGGGTATGTGTTTCCATGACTTCAGCAGTGATCATTATTAACAACGTTTTCTTCCATGCGATTGTTGAAGACTGCCCTAAAAGTAACATAAAAGATAGAAGATTAATAATGGATCTAAAAGGAGTTGATAGGATATTCACTTGTTTAAAGTAAATGTTGCGTCATCTATGGTCTAGCATTTAGAACCGAGTATTAAAAAAATCATAAATTTACACGTGCGGATTCAGGATCGGAAAATATTTTTTTATTCTTAATTCATCTGTGTGTTGCCACCAGAATAAACAAAACACGAGAGAAAACCTTTTTCTCGGAAATATTTTGAATGTTTTGACACCTTTCGTTCTAAGTTCACTTTATGCAAAAATAGATTAATTGGATAATGGAATTACACATCAAAATGGGGTTCCTCTGAAATCGAACCCAGGATTCCGGAATTGTAAGACACTAACACAACACTCACCACAACACTGTCTCCACGAAATCTTTACATTTCATGTTAGCAAAAACGGAATTATTCATGAATAAGAAAATAAAATTCAATTTCTACGTGCACGTGTACACTGGTTGTGGTGATCATTGATTACATCTCACTGATTAACTTTGTTAAGTCTAAGTCAGAAATTCAATTGCACCTTTCCTTTCATGTTTTTCTATTTGATTTCTATGTTCTCTTCCGAAGCTTTTGACAATTTTCTGGTGGTTTAGGACCAATTTGTTTGTTAGACAAATATCGATCGAGTTTGCTTAAATGTCAAGTTTTTGTTACTCTCTCTGCGGCTACTTCAAACGCTTCCGTCATTCTATACGTCGCAGTAATAGCGTATACGCAGGAATTAATTTTAAACACGGAATGATCTCGATTCGACATGTTTCATAGAACTACAAGAGCATACGAACAATTCGATAAATTGGAAACTTTCAGTTGTGCAAGAAGCTCTAGCAGTTTCAGCCAAACAAATATTTTTTTTCTACATTTGAGTATGAGATCATAACCGTAACAAATACATAATACTGTTAAGCAGAACATAAATATTTTTTAAACAATTGTACATAAAATTTATATTTTATCATTTTTTTCTCAAAGTTGTTGTTGAGTTGTTGTTGTTTAGTATTTATTTTAGGTCCACTTTATGCACAGTAAGGCTAATCGGGACTGGACCTGCAGTTCAAAGTGAGATCCAAACCACTATGTGCCTCCATCGGATATCGAACCCGCGACCCCTAAATTACAAAGCAACAATGTTTTAACCGTAGCACGTGGAGTGATCACTAATTACAGACAGAATGAGTGCGTTGGTAACAATGTATGACTGGGTTGAAATCCTTTTTATCTGGGGCTTTTGTTACATACTTTCAACATAACTTTGGTGTAGCGTCTGTTACCCGAATTTGAATCCGAATCTGTTTACGTGTTGTTAATAGAGTAAATCCTTAATGCAAGACAAAGTTTTCCAATTGTAAGAAATATAAGGTATTTAATGTAAAACTGCACAGAGAACAATAATATATCAAGAGATTACTACAATTTGCATATCCTAGTAATCTTAACACACAAAAACGTGAACATTTGACATACAGTATACATACTATTATTTGTAATATAAAGAATACATGTTAAATATCACAATAATAATAATAGGCAACAAATTTATGAAGTAAAGTGGTTGAATTTCTACATGGAATAGTGATGATGTTATGTTTTCGATATTATCTTTGAATTTTCTGAATGAAACAACAGATAAGTGTTCGTTTCTATAGATCACACTTGAAATGTTAATATAAAATTAGAACGTATGCCCTTTATTCTGGTTTCAAGATTTCCCACATTTGATTTACTTTACGATTATATATATATTTAACATATAAAATAAAATCCCTGCACATTTTTATAAGAGAGTTTCACTTTCAGTGAAGTGGTTGTATAAAGTAGCAATTCGCGATAAATGGCTTGTGATTATTATATGCATAATCTTCAAAACTGGGAGGGGGGAGGCAAGGTTAGAATAATTTTGATTGGTAGACAAGGTCATTAAAGGTCATAGTGAGTGGTCAAAAAGTGGGTGGGGGGCAACTACGCCCCTTTTGCCACCACTGACATTGAAAATATAAATATGCTATGTTTTGTGTTTTAATCATTTGATTGTAAAATATCTCTTGTCGCATTATCAATTAATTCGTCACCACGTTCATATAGAAAAATAATTACTTCAGTAAGGCGTAATGAAAAACTTGTACCAAGAAAACGTTAAATTACATGCTCAGAAAACAATTTCTTCAATTGTTCGCAGTTGCAGAAGCGTCACGCAAAGCTTGAACAGCATAGGATGCAGCGTTGCCCAGGACAATCACCCTCAATTAACAAGCTCTTGAAATATTCATATTCAATGCATTTAGTACAAGGAGGTCGCGTGTAGTGCAGTAGGCGATGAATTTGGATTACTTCAGAATGCATGTAATTGGATGCGACTGTCCAGTGCCGAAGCAATATTCATGTGTGGATACCGAAATTGCTTCCACAACGACCTCACCTATTGATACTGCTCATGCGCGAAACCAAGTGTTCTTAATTGTATTTACCTCAGTGTAGCATTTTGCGAAACCATCCTAAAATGTGCACTTTTTCACAGACATAGTTTTTTTTGTTGAATATGTAAAGTACCATTCTCTTATTTAGCGTCGCTTTTCTGCCACTTTTGGTTAATTTCAATGATGAGGATGGTGCTATTGATGTAAGGACACTCACAAAGAATACCCAAGCCCACACCGGGATTTGAACCCGGGAACTTCGGCGGCGAGATTGAAGGTCAATCATTTAACGTGCTCGATCACCGAATCGGTAAAAAAGTTGATTAGCATAGAATAGCTAGATGGAAGGCAATTCCAACTAAAGAAAATATTGAAGTTGTTTTTAAGCAGTTTTTGTTTCGCCTGTATTCATACTGAGAGTATGTGAATACTTTGAAATACATAATAATATTTGCATTATTTTTTGTGTGTAATTATACAGGGTGCTCGGAAATTCCCCTTACAAACTCCTAGGGCTAGTAGAGGGAACTGAGTAGACAATATTTGGAATAGGAACCCGTGTCCGGAAACGTACCGTTTCTGTGCTACAACCATGACAATGGTGTTGGGTGTGCCTGTGCTGGTATGCAACCGGGTAGGCAGTACATGACGTCAGAAGATCACCTGATGGCACGTGACGTCTACCCTGCCGCGGTATCCTGTCTGTTTGTGAATAGGCCGAGGTGGTCCAACCGCGTGGCCCACACGATCGCCGGATTTAACGCCATTGGACTATTTCTTGCGGGGTCGTATGAAGAGTATGGTGTACAAGACTCCTGTAGAGACGGAGGGGTTACTGCACAAGAGATTGACGGGACAGGTGTGATGGAGCGAGTGCACCGGAACATGATTCGTCGGTACAATGTCTGCAACGACGTTGGTGGTCTTCACATCGAGCCACTGTTGTACTTGAGCAGTGCCATATGCGACACATCCAATGCAGAAGACAGAAACAAATTGTTGCGTTCCACTTTCGACACAAGTGTCATTGTGATCAATGAATAGTACGTTTCTTTTTTGTTCCCTTGACATTGTTACCAAATAAATTTGTTTGTATTATGTACTGAGTCACACGTCATTCAATTCTGCACCTTACGTAACACCTCATTTGACATCGTTGTAATAAATGATTACACTTTAGGTCATCAGGTGATCTGTACTGCCTACCCGGTTGCATACCAACACAGGCACATCCGACACATTGTCATGATTGTAGCACGGAAACGGTACGTTTCCGGACATGGGTTCCTATTCCAAATATTGTCTACTCAGTCCCCTCTCCTAGCCCTAGGAGTTTTTAAGGGGAATTTCCGAGCACCCTGTATACATGTAAATGTGTACATATTGTAAGAAAGGTAATGCAACCCCCTTGTGTATTGGAGGGACGTGGTGATCCCAAACATACACATCTGGGCCGTTTGTGGAGGTGATGAGATCAGTACCACTCTCGGAGAGCCTTTTCTTCCACAGTTGCCATCAGGTACTCGTTTAGGTCTCGGGTGGAGCCTAGAGCCGCTCCATGAATGGAATTCACTATTTAATTTTCATGCTGTAAAAAATTTCCGCTTGAAATCACCCACGCCAGGAATCGAACACAGGTGTCCTTCTCCTTCTCATCTTATCATTTCATGTTGACATATTTCTCTACGTTTTCATTCAGGATGGACCAACACAAACATCCATATTTTAAGCAGGGTTTAACCAGAAACTCTTGGCGTCGTAGCAAATTATTCGTCGTTGGCAAATAAGAATTAATTACATTTGCAATCGATTATTTAAAAAAAATAGTTTTAGGCTACGGGAACATTTCGAAGGCGGGAGTTAAAACATTTCCCTAAAAAACGCCACCCTTCTTATAATGCTTATAGGGCTTTCCCCAATGGCATAATGGTGACGTCATCGCACTGTAATCAAGGAGTGTTGGGTTCGATACCCGGTGGAGACACACGGTGGTTTGGATCCAATATTAAACTATAGGTTGAGTACCGATTAGCCTATCCGTGTATAAATTGAACTAAGAAACAAGCTTCAAGATACTTGTAAGTAAAGGTAGTCGCAACAGGGCCCGTTGAGTTTGTTCTCTTAAGTCCACTTATTCACAGAAAGACTAATCGGGGCTCCGACTGGTATCGAACTCAGGGACCCATGATTACAAGGCGACGATGATATTACTATGCCATCGTGGAGGCAAGAGAGCTTATCAGAAGATATTGAGCCTCAAGGATACACAAGATGTGTTGAAAGGTAATGCTACTAGGAGATGTTCAAGTGCAAATTATATTCACCTCAAACACCTTAATCCCTTTTAGTTTAGACGCATTCGAAGCTAGTGTTGCTCAGAGATGACCCTAAGGGTGTTAAGATGCTAGAGAGGAACATAATTGTGTTGGGCTCCCAAGTGACGAAGTTGAATAACGGGGTTAATGTCGATAGAGGCATTTAAACTTTGACTTTTGAATGTCACGAGAGGCGGAGGTAGCCCTACTAGGGGTTCCCTAATACCTTTCTCCGTGAAGCCGTGTCAATTAGTGCTCCCTATCTGCAGATGAAGGTCCCAATTATCTCGCTAACTTTACCCCGATGGCTGCATCTTGCGAAGGATAATTAGCAAATTTTCAAGAGCTTATGGGATGAGACATAGGAGGAACTCATTAATTATTCGCCCACTGCGAAGTGTTCTTTTTCCACTGTCTCTCATCGAACGATCTATTTTACGTCAGTTCTATTTAGGTGTTTTCCTGCCAACTACGTGAGCTCCAGTTTCCGACGTGCGGATTAATATATCTA
Source organism: Lepisma saccharinum (assembly GCF_977018435.1). Taxonomy (NCBI): domain Eukaryota; kingdom Metazoa; phylum Arthropoda; class Insecta; order Zygentoma; family Lepismatidae; genus Lepisma; species Lepisma saccharinum. Next base: position 22,781,116 of record NC_139253.1, read on the forward strand.
TGGTGTAATGTAAGAAGTAAACGCCACCTGAAAAGATGAAGGAATTTTACTGGCATGGTTATAAGCGTGGGAAAAAAATAGGTTTGAGTTGGTGTTTTAAGTCCACTTTATGCACAGTAAGGCTAATCGGGACTGGACCTACAGTTTAAAGTGGGATCCGAACCACTTGTGCCTCCACCGGGTATCGAACCCGGGACCCCTGGATTACAAGGCAATGACGCTACCACTGCGCCATGGGGGAGGCCCAAAAAAAAAGGTGATGGTTGATCCTGGATCACCAAGAATTACATTTGAGTTGATTTGATTTTGTTATCGAGCGTCGCTTTTCAGTCACTTTTGGATAATCGCGACGATGAGGATTAGATATGAAGAAATTTGTCAATAGACACTCCAAAGGAACGTTCATGCCAAGGCCGGGATTCGAACCCGGGAACTTTGTTGTAGTCGCGCGATGATTCTGATGAATCTGCCATGTAGGTCGACACTAAAAATTACAAGTGGAGAGTGATGATAAAAAGGAAGTAGGGTAAGGAATGGCGAATGACATGTGGCGCATAGTTCTCTCTCTCTCTCTCTCTCTCTCTCTCTCTCTCTCTCTGGGTCTCCCCGATGGCGCAGGAGTAACGTCATCGCCTTGTAAGCAAGAAGTCCCGTGTGCGATGCCCGGTGGAAGGACATAGTGGATCCGATCTCACTTTAAACTGTAGGTTCAGTCCCAATTAGCCTATCTGTGCATAAAAAAGGACTTAAGACAAAAACTCAAACTCTCTCTTTCACTTCATGCAGGACACTTTTCCTTACTTTCCGAATCTTTCTTTTATTTCTATGATCCTACCACGCTTCTAGAATTAGTCTCTCTGCTCCATCACCGTATTCCTTTGCTCCGATGTACAAAGTAGAAAGTCAGTAAACAGGACGATTCGACTCGAAGCGCTGACCGAGTGTCATCGGATGAAAAGCCGCTTGGCAGGCGTTGGTCCTGAAAGAGTTGCGCCACGAAGTTGTGATGACATAACGAATATTTATTTGACGAAGCAGATGAACAAACACAATTGATTCCTATGCCCTGGTCGGAAAATTAATATTTAAGGGATTGTAAATCAATTGCAAGTATAGAAAAAATCACAGCCTGTAGACCAATGGAGCGCATGTTTTCCTAAGGAATGGGGAATGTAGCGTCATCTTGTCCAACGTTCGTTGACACAGACGATGTTGTTCGTCCAAATACGTGTGGTTTCCATGGCAACGTAGCCCGTCCTGGATCCGATGCCACGTCCGCTCTTGCCTTAACCTTGGAATACGAAATTCAGGAATTCAGTCCCTCGGGACAAGAGACGGATGTGTTCGGAGGAAACAGTCTTCTTCATTGTTGAGCAGCGTTTCTCGCAGAGGCAGGATGACTCTCTATTAAAATTATTTTCCCAGATACTGTGTGCATCTCCCGACGAAAGTGTCTTTGTTTGAAGACCAAATTAAAGTGGCTTTTTCATTACAAAAATCGCGTGAACTGAATGTAAGAAAATTTGCATTAAAACATGTTCACCTGAACTAGTTAATAATATTTCTCGTTGTTCAGTCTTTCTTCAGTGAAGTGGGAGAAGAAACCACATCTGGAAGGCATGAAAATTTATTCCTGCTGCCAGGGATGTTTGAGTCTAGTGCGTGGAAAATTCATGCCCGCTCCACAGATTAATTCACACCCTACCCGGGGTAGGTGAAAACTGCATCACATCCATGTCGATACAGGAGTATTAGATTTTAAAGTAAATCTTTCTGAAATTGTAATGTGGCATGTATATGGCTGGAAAATACCATTTGCATCACGATATATGGTCCCGTAGGGAATTCCCAAACTCGGCCCACATATCATCTCCAGCCCAAAGCCTTTGGGACCATATGTATGGATTTCTTCATGGAAAAACTGCTCACACAAGGTAATTTTGTTCATTCGTACCAAAATCAAAATCTGACGAAGATAACTACTGTACGATTACTGATATTCTTAGGTAGCACAATAAAATGCAACATATTGACATCATTACAGCTTAATTATGTTAATTATGTTTTTGGCTTCGTTGTGTATAACGCTTTATACAATCTATTTCTAAATTTAAATCTACAATTACAGTGTATTTTGGATCTAAATGCATCACTGTCATTATATTGCAATTTACTGCTAGCATTGAAATAAGTAATCCTCATTAACAACACCTACACAAGGAAATTAAGATTTCTAAATTGCTCTCAAACGTAGATGAACATAGTAAAAAATATCAAATAATGGATAAGAGATGGCGTGAAACACCCAACTTTTCCTATTCACACATTCACAAACGTCAAGTATTTTGTAAAAATTCTATTTTTGATTTTGATAAAGTTATATTACATTAGCGATTTATATGCAACAATAAACTATTGTTATTCAACAATATGTTTTAATCTCTGTAGTCATTTTCTTTTGCTAAGCACTTGTGAAAGAATGTAATCCTAACCAAGGTACGTAGATTTATGCAAAATAGTTAAAGGTACGATTTTGGATAAAGAACAGAGGATGTTAATTACAACTACAAAAACATTATTGTATAAGACACATATAACTACGGTTAATTGTAGATAACTTAATATTTTAACCTAGTATTACAGTAGGTTACATATTATCAATTTAGTTAACAATGCATTAATTCCAAGGAAAAATATACATAATTATTATGTAACACAATGCCAAGGGTTGTGTTATATTGTAGGTGAAAATTAAAGGTGGAAGGGTTGTGTTAAATTGTAGGTGGAAATTAAAGGTGGGTGTTAATAAGGCAATCTATATTCTAATTTAGAAGTGTTCTGTGCTGCGGAAACTAATTGGTTGTTTATCAAATTTGCATTTCCGGCTTTTTTCGTCCCCTTCTTCCTAATTACATTGTTTAAAGTGAAGATCCTTTTTTCACCTTTAATTCCTTTTTCTAATAATTTCGATGTTAAACAATTTAGGCTAAACGTTGAAAGGTCGAGTAAACCTGCTAAATTTCTCAAGTCCTTTTTCCTATTTGAATTTGATACGCAAATAGCCCAGAAATGAGGCAAGCTCTTTAAAGAGATTTTTTTAAAAAAAGAAATTGTTTCATATTGCTAGTGTTAATTATAAATTACAGTCATGTATTAAAGAACAAAAGTATTTGGTGGTCCTCCCTTCTTAGATTGTTAGTCTTGTATATCAATTGTTCAAACTTAGAATCAATAACACTCCCAAATTGATAATCTCTTCTACAGCATTATTTGAATGTATTGTAATGAAAGTGTACTCAACTCAAAAATATATTCTTTGTTACAGGTTTCGAGTAATAATTCAAGCAGCCATGAAGATTTTCCGATGTTAGGAATACTGGATAAGTACGTTAATAAGATAATATGCCCTATTATACATTTATGAATTTGTTCGCTTGGTACAAAGTGTTCATTCATTCGATGTTATGTTCGTTTGTAAAACATGTATGTTTTCCGTATTTTCATGTCAAATAGTATTATTTAGTAATGAACAATCTTTATTAATATAATTTAAGTAATACACATCGTACACTGAATTTACACCATTCATATGTTTACCTGGTGTGTAGCTTCTGACCTGACACGAAGACATGTTGAAACATGACGCCGCCATGTTGAATTTTGTGGAGCTATTTCTTCCAAGTTTAACTTCTCGATAATCAGTGGATCAATTTCGTTTTGAATAAAGCTTGAAGATCAACATATGGTATGAATGTGTTATATTAATGCAATATACTAATTCGTGGTTTTCCAGATGTGAGCTGTGAATAGTATTTGCTCGAAAATACCTCAATTTTTTACGCCAGCAGACCTACTAAAAATCCAAATAGTGGCAAGGTGGCTTTTTTACGACCACTGTCGCCAGCAAAACAGGTGAATGCAATCAGCGAGTGGTGCATTTAAAGTTTGTTAAATCGATCCAGAGAAACAGATAACTTTGAGGGCCCGCTGGATGGCGTGGGACGGTATACAAATATCGTTCAATGCCCTATCAACGCTGCATAACATGGTTCCATCAAGGCGTACAGGTTAGTATGCTACTTGATTACCTACATGGCGCGAACAGAGAGCTCATTTAAAGGTACGGAATGAGTTTTAGGCGAGAACGAGGGACTCTTATTCGGCAGATTGCAGGTTCAAATCCGGCTGACAGCCATCCAGATTCACTCAAACACTCCAGGTGTATATTGAGACGGTGTCTTTAGCGAAGGCCATGGACACATTTTTGTCATTCTCTTTCATCTTTCGGCAAAAAGAAGTAATCTACATTTATAAAAAACATTGCTTTCACAGTTTATGTTTATGTGTGCGACACTTCCAATCAGTCTCTATCAATCCTCTGTCGAAACTGACGTGTGCAGAGGGGGAGCTGATGGAGCTACTGTCCCTCCCTAAATTATGAGAAAGTCTAAATTTTAAATTGAAAGCTGCAAAGAACTCGGGAAATGCAAAACCATCTTAAAATGATACAATAACATTTTCGGCCTTGAAAAACTTACAACAAAGGCTAAAATGGTAATTACGATCCTATATTTTATACTGTATAGTGCCAACCCATGCGACTATGTAGTATCCACCTGTAAAATGCCAGCCCAGTAAAAAAGAGTCCTGCGTATGATAGTGTCTGGAGACAAATCTATTTCAGATTGTTTCTCCAAAAATATTTGCACTTTCTCCAAGCTGGAGACAATTTGTTAGAAATTGCCTTGGTTCAATATACTTTAAATATACTTTATTTTTTCCTATTTAGGTAATCTTAACAATTTTGTTTAGATTATTATTTTCTTTCACATACGTCCACTTATGATGGTACCGAGAGAGTGCTTTAAAAGTCGAGCCGATAACGAGACCGAGAGTTGTCGTGAAGACACTGATAATGGGATACACACTTCTGTAAAATCGAGAATAGACCAGCCACATACTACGTCCCAGGAATCTATGGAGGAACACCGTGCATAACGGTAGAGAAGGTAAGAAAGCGGGCGGGCGGAGCAAACCATTGTCAGGTGCTACACAGTGGCTGTTGGCTGCAGTCGCATATCCAGCTCACGATGTCCTTTCCCTCCTCACGCGCTCATTCGTCGAGTCCTCCCGAGCCAGTACTTGCGCAGAGGACTTGATTTCGTTCGCGCGCTCCACAGACAGCTGCGGCAAAGTAGTGTCCGAGGCTTTGGCAAAATTTGATGTTACTTTACTTTACTTTACCACGCAACATAATTGCAGAGCTAAACTCATTAGCGGCAACTGTGAAACTATGAAGCGTGGTTGCATGCATTCAGAATAAAATTCCCATTTTCGAGGATTGGTAGCGTCGAAACTAAGCATCAAACAGAAAATATTTTGAAAAAAGGTTGTTTCCTTAGTGAGATCTATACACTGAGAAACTTTATGTAGTGATACGCCGTATACATATTGCTATCGTCTCGACACTATTGCTATCTCCACTCCAATTACTTGTGCTTCCACGTTGTACAGGCATAAGCTAAATAAAGAACGAAAGCACGGAGGCCTTGAAAGAGTCCTTAGATTGTGATGAAACTTTTCGATAAGGAATTATGACAATACAATTTCTCCAACCTTGGTTTATCAGATGATGGATTTGCCCTTTAAATTCCGAGCAAGTTATTAACGTTTTAATTCTTCCTTGATTATGACAAAGTTCTCATTCTTAATCAAGAACTTCATTTGACACTTCCATGCATCCAATATAAGATTCGTATATTTTCTCCTCTTAAAACAACCATTTATGTCCCTTTATGTCTGTCTGTAAGATAATTGTATATTTTCCGACACGTCGGCAATTTCATTATTGACCTCTGCACATGAATAATGCTCAGTAAGGAAAATATACCTTGGATTCGAACCTCATGAGGATAGGCTTGGTGACGGTCCGGTTGGAGCCAAAAACCCTCGCGTGGTGATTTAAGCTTCTAATTGAACACGCTTTGGAAAATGGCAAAGAACCAATGCGCAGACCAACCATTACCCTGTTACAAGTCCACTGAACGACCTTTGGTCACAGAGGACGTTATATTACTTTGTGTAGTGTGCGTTTATGGAGGTTTGTGGTATGTTTTATGCAGAGAAAAAATACATACTCGCTGGCCACGCAACGCTCACCGAAAGAGGCTAGTCGTGTATATTTTAATTCCGTAATTGGCAGACAAATTCGCGTTTATAGTGAGCGTAAGGTGTGGTTGTATAAACGTTCGCGTTTCGCCCATACAAGCAAACCATGAAATGTAAAACTCAATTATAATTGGAATAACTAGACTCGTATCTCATGCACGTATTGGAAGCGATCCTAAGATATGACGTTGCAGATAAAGCCCAGCCTACACAATGCTGCTGTACTCGTTCCCAGGAGTCTGCGGAGGAAGCGAACGAAAGCAAGTCCTCTGCGGAAGTAATGACTCGAGAGGGCTCGATCAATCAACACGTGAGAGAAAAAGAGATTGCATGAAGGGTAAACGCAGCTACCAGCCTTTTGCAACAGCGCGCACTGCTTTGCTCCTCCCACTCGCTTTTTCCCATTCTCTACCGTTATGCGCGGCTTTGCCCCACAGAATCCCGGAACGTAATATAGTTAATGAGGACCGTGTACACCCTGTCCCAGCTATCTCCGGAGCAAGGCCGCGCATATAGTCAGAGAAGGGAAGGAAACCGAGTGGGCAGAGCGAAGCACTACACGCTGCTGCGAAGACTTGTAACTGCAGTCGCTTTCCCCTCCACGTAATCCCGTTCCCTCTCACGTGTTCATTGGTGGAGCCGTCTCGTGTCACTACTTGCACAGAGACTTGTTCTCGTTCGTCTGCTCCAGAGACAACTGAGAGAGGGTATAACTGCGCAGAAAGATATTGTCAGCATATATTGCAGGCTCACTGCAATGCAAGTGTTGCGTACATCTATCCCTGTATACGGAGATATTGGTAACACTGTGACACCCATATTGTCGGCGTTTCCTGTATTTTAATTGTTTTTAGTATCCTGGTATTTTCCGTTTCTTGGGTATTTAGTGTTTTCGACATTTCGGTATTTCTATATTTTTCTATATGCAACGAAAACCGAAACCCAGTGTCTAAAAATCAATACTGGACAGCCATAGTATGTATCCCATATGTACGTGCATGTCGTCATCGTCATACTGAAAGGCAGGATACCAGAAATATTACATGGTGTTTCCTGGAAGTCTTATTCAGCAGGAAAGTCATATTGGAATATATTACTCACACTTCCTGATCTCTCCATGGGAATTGCTGAATATCGCTCGTATACGAGATGCTTCCTGCGAAAGATGTTAGAATGTTCTTAGATCTTCAAATTTCCCAATGGTATGACGTATATGTAACGTGCGTGTGACGGACGGGTGGGGTGACATAATACCCCAGGAAGGAGGCGACAAGAAAAATCATCCGCGTACGCACAGAGAAAATGAAGAAGCCGGCGACTTCAAAGGTATCCCGCACAAAGGAACACATTTATGGCCCGAGAGGAGTCGATGAGCACGCCTAGCTCTCCGTCGTCATGGCAACGCTCGGAGCCAAATGCCATTAGCTCTCCGCTGCTTTACGAGAATTGCCCGCACATCTTTTCGAACATCCGCTGGGAACCCAAATATGTGCCCGCGTTGAAAGGGTATCTCCAGATCTATCAGAAATTCCAGATAAAGGGTCTCCCAATATTTCTTGTGTATAAAGATTGCCCTTCTACTTTCCTCTATTGACGACCTCCCACGCTTAGACGGACAAGGTCTGAGTTTTAGAAATTAAATTCCACGTGTCAGTACTGTTTTCAAGATATATTCATGTTACTTTAATATTTTTTCTTCATAAGAAGATCCCAAGATCAGATTCGTACTAATGTATCTTTTTCTTAATCTGCCTCGGTACTTACTGTCACCTGAAATGGTTTAGTGTTATAGTCTTTCCATCAAATTCACTGAGAGGATGGATTTGGCTGTGGTTGGCATTCATTACCCAACAAATTTAAGAAACAAAATAATTTTTCTAAATACGGTATGCGCCAAAATATACAGTACTGAAACTCGTGCATCTCGAACACGTGGTTGCGTTTGTCGACGGGGCATAGTTCCAGCTGCACGTGTTCGCAGTAGTGAAAAGGAAGTTGTGTTGTGCAGTTGTTGATGGAAATGGGTCTCTCGACGGAGGAAAAAGTATTCATAGTTGAGCATTATTTCCGCTCATACGGAAGCGGTCGTGAAGGTAGACCGAGTTTGAAAAAGGTGACTGGTCTATATGCAACCCAAATGACAATCGTCCACTCCACATGCCCTAACCTAACCTTAGGTTTCCTGACAGTTATGCAACCCGAAAGACACGATCGTTATTTGGGTTGCATATAGACCAGTCACTATATTGTAACATGTGTTATACTTTTGTTCATCTTTTCATTTCAGTACTCTATATTTTGGCGCATACTGTATAATGTATGATTCCTTAAATAAGAAATTTTAGTGTATAATTTATGCGAAGTTTCAGTTTGTATATTTTTGGAACAGAAAAGTTGCAGATATTTTCGAACCAAAAACTCCGTCACTATTATCGTGACTTAATAGTAATCACTAAATCACAATGTTAATTTATAGGGATACCTTGTTTATTTTTCCTAATGTTTGGTACAACGCATTATGGTGGCAAAATTTTGAATTGAAATATCTGATAAGATGTGTGTTGTATGTTTGTTTCATTAGCTTATTTCATTCTCGCGATAAACACAGTAGACGTTGTAATGCATGGTCAGTTATCGAAAGTAGAGACAATCATCCTATGAAAGCGATAAATAGGATAATAAAATAACTTCACAACAGTGTACAGAAAAGCACAATATTGTTTAATATAAATCGCTTTTTAATCTGTATAGAGTGTGATATTAGGCCAAGAAACACTCTGGCATTGTATTAAGAATTTGGAATAGCTGTATATGAAAAGGTAATGTGAAGAAACTCGGAACTGATGTATAGATTTATTGATTGATTGATTTGGTGTTTTAAGTATACTTTATGCACAGTAAGGCTAATTGGGACTTGACCTACAGTTTAAAGTGGAATCCGAACCACTGCATGTATCCAGTGGGAATCTAGTCCGGGAAACTGATGTATAGAGAATGGTAATATGTGATGAAACTCCCAACTGCTGTATAGAGTATGGCATCATGTGAAGAAGTTGGAACAGCCGTACATAGAAAGGTAATTGCCAAGAAACTGGCAGCTGTTGTATAGAGTATGGCATTACGTAATGATGTACGACTTAAGAGAGAGAGAAATGAGATATTTAAACACACTAGAGAAACAGGACATGACATAGTGTGGGATGAGGCTGAGCAGATAGGAAGGGAGAAGAGAATGCTAGTGAGAAAATGGAAGGAGGCCAAGGAAATAGAGAAGATAGGTGACGAAGACACAATGAACTGGAATGGGGGACTGAAATTAAACAAAGAATGGAAGAAGGTGTTAGAAAGAGTGGAAAGGACAAGAGAGAAAGAGGAGAGGAGAAGGAAGAAAAATGAAAGAAAAAGAGCGTGAGATAAAAAGTCCAACCATATTCTATATGGAAGTAAATATATTTAGCCTTTAGGTGAAAGTACAGTTGACAAGGGAAAGCCACCTGCTGGAAAGCTCCAGTACAACTTTCTAATTGTCTGGAGAGAGTAATGTTTGTGTATATATAATGCCCTGTTTTTGTATCTTGTTACATTTGTACTTGATACAGAGTCTGATTAAGACCTTGCTAGAAGATTGAAACGTAACCTTTAGTTTATGTTTTTAATAAAATAAATTACTGCCTTGGTCAGCATATTTAGTTCTTCATATCATGGAAACAAGGTTTAATGGTGTTATAATGCTGCATAGAGTATAGCATTATGTTAAAATTTGGAACAGCTGTATAGAGAATCGTGATATGTAAACAAACACGTAACTGCTGTATAGAGTATTCCATTATGTGAAGAAACTCGCAACAACTGTTCAGAGAATGGTAATATGTGAATAAGCTCTCGGCTTCTGTATATAGTATGGCATTATATGGAGAAACTTGCAACAGCTATATAGAGTTACTAATATGTGAAGAAAGCCGAATTTCTTGGCGGAGGGTTAGCACAGCGCGGTACGACGCCAGGTGTCCCGGATTCGAATCCCGAACTGAGCATGGGTGTTCTTTGTGGCTGTCTTGTTATCAATTTCATCGTATCATCACTCATCTTCGCGATTATGCAAAAGTAGTAGAACTATAAAGAAAAATAAACAATAATGTATGAAGAAACTCTTAACTTCTGTACAGAGTATGGCATTATGTGAGGAAACTCGCAAGAGCTGTATGGAGAAATAGCAATATGTGAATAATCTCGCAACAGCTTTATACAAGGTGGTTATAATTAAAGTGACGGTGTTCAGAGTAGTACAGCACGGGCTGTAATGAGAGTAGCAGTCTGAAACTTCGTAGATATGCTAATGAAGCAATGCGCTCGCGAATTATGCAAAAAAAAAAAAAAAAAAAAAAAAAAATATAGTTCCAATTCTCGCCACCAGGGTAAAAAATGGCGCTGTAAGCAGTCAAAACTTGATATAGTTACAGGAAAAACACTATAAATCGCAGAAAACAATACTCTTTGTAATAAAATATCGCTACAATTTCACTATTCGAATTACATGAACATTACTAAAGGAAAAAGCAACAAGCGTCACCAACCACAACCAGGGAGCTCACACAATGGTTAGGCAATGTCACAGACTTTGACGTCAGAGTTACGGAAAATTCCACGTTTTGACTGCTTACAGCGCCATTTTTTACCCTGGTGGCGAGAATTGGAACTATTTTTTTTTTTTTTTTTTTCATAATTCGCGAGCGCATTGTTTCATTAGCATATCTTTGAAGTTTCAGACTGCTACTCTCATTACAGCCCGTGCTGTACCACTCTGAACACCGTCACTTTAATTATAACCACCTGGTACATTATGGCATTATATGAGGAAACTCTCAACGGCTGAATGGAGTATGATGAAAAATGAAACTCGCAACAACTGTATAGCGTAAGGCAACATTGATGAAGAAATCGGTGGTACCCTTACAGAATAGTTAATTTGGTTGAAGAAATTCCGAAAGGTTGTGCAGAGTAAAGTATAGTAGCGTGATGCAATTCGAAACTGTGGCATAAATTCAAGTCAATTCAACTAAAATGACTAGTTAGTTACGTTCTAATAAATATGCCCCTCTTCAAACTTAAATGAACTTAACTTTACACATAGAATCTTTGCTTCAGAATTCCTGTCGGAGCCTTTAGAAAAGTTTATGGCACTCTTTGCTTTCATTGTGGAGCGTTCGGGGCCTTGTCATTCTTCTTCCGCATTCTTCTGTTCCTTTCCCTTTCTTCCGCTCTTTCTTTGAATTAATTATATGCAAGCCATTGGGAACGAGAAGCATGGAGCGCAGAGTTCAAGCAAGAAGAATAGCCACTCCGTAATTAGGGAAGGGGAGATAATTAAATTCAAATAAATTGAAGAAGGAGCTTTTGTAAGTCCCCGAGATCCGAGTCTATCCCGTGAAGGAAGTTATATGCAATTCCCTGCTTAACGGTCTTCTAATTAGCATGCGCAGTATGCTCCCACGCACGCAGCCCCTCTTTGGAAATATACTTAGGGAGCAAAGGGTTGTTCCGATGCGTGGTGCTGAAGTTATGGGTTGCACATATGGGTCGCATGGTTCCTCGAGTTGGGCAACTTGCGGTTTCCCTAATCCGATCCGCCGTGATACCCTTCTTCTCCAAAGGTAGAATGTTGCTTGAGCTGAAATCCATTGTGGACCTCCTGACAGATAGCTAATTCAATTAGGCCGGTCGCTTGCTCCCCCTCTGATAAGTGACGCCGTTAAATTACACGACTCCGAGGATAAATTGAGTTTGCCACCAACCACTTTGAATTTCAAAACAGGACCACCTACAGATCTTTGGATGCCGTCGAGACTCCATTGGGTATCCTAAGTTAGTCTGTCTCCGGTACGAGACCTCTGATGTTGGTAGGAAATAAACGTTCATATGATGAAAGAAATACAATTTACTACAATTAAGACCTTCATCAAGTATAAGATCAAGAATATAGTGGTCAAGTAAGGTCTTAGACTTGCCGACCGTAGAAGGAATGCCATTATTCAAAACTATATTAGTAAAATTTTCAAGTCCGGTTTAGCCACAAAGAGGGTGAAAAAGCATTCACTGCGCATGCGCCACCAACATACCAAGGTGACACGATGCACGTTGTAGAGAAACGGCCTAGTTCAGTACGAGGGACACCCAATCGACATGTACAGAATGACACGTCGCTCCGATGCGAAAGGTTGCACTTATTTCTAAAGCTTCGTTTCCATTGACAAATGTGCTCCTCACTTCAGTCCGAAACATTCTTTTCACCTTGTGATCCGAACCTTGAAATTTGCTCTCACGGGAATCGAACATGGGATGCCTTGAACGTGGTTCTAAAAAATGCCAATACATGAAATCTTCAAATTTGTTGTTTAATTTAGGTTCCGTGACTGTAAAAATTAAGTGTGCTGCAAATTCCCTTTTGCCTCGTTGGTCCATGCCTAATCCTCAACCCACATGCACTCCTAATGGTACGTATAATTCTGTATTTGGTCCTATGTTCTATGCTTCTTCCCAGGAGTCTATGCACCAACGCTGCACATAACGGTAAAGAAGATGTAAAAACGAGTAGGCTGAACAAAGCAGTGCGCGCTGCAGCGGCGTTACTTCATCCATGTAATCCTTTTACTCTCACGCGTCCATTGGTCGAGCTCTCTCGAGTCACTTCTTGAGCTGAAGACTTGTCTTCGTTCGCTTTCTCCTTAGACTCCTCGGAGAGAATACTGTAGGTAGTAACTTCGTTCATACATAGAGTTGTTCTACAGGGTGGGGCAGAAACAACTAGACGATTTTAATTTGGAGCCATTCTGTAGGTGGCGTGGTGAAATATCGTATCATTCTACTGAATGATGGGATCGAGCCAACCACTCCAATAGCTTAATGGAGAATGTAGCTAATCACCATTCATCCCCGTTATGATGAGACCATTTTTCCTCATGACAAGTTGGATGTTTGGCTGCGAAAGGTGCAAATAGTCCTTCGTTCGATTTTGTGAACCTTCGAACCTGAATCATGCATGTTATGGTTAGGATAATTTCCTGTCTACACTTAGAAGAATGATAATGAAATTTGTAACGTAAAGTAAAATAAAACTAGGCTCTCTCTAGGCTTCGTGGGTAGTTCACCTAACGCAGGCTGACTCCTCTCCTTCCCAAAGTGTTCTTCCCTCTCTCTGCTCCAAACGAAAAGTGGTCCCCTGCCAGTCTGTCCGCTCCTCTAAACCCCTGTCTCGGGAGACTTCCTATACGCCGATGAGTGAGTTTTTACCTTCCTATTATTCTCCGCTGCTTACTCCTTGTTTATCTCTTGTAAACTTTGCAGCCTCAATAAATCAGGAAGTGGAAGTCTACTTAACTCTCGACTTTTCATAATTCAAATACGTGAGAGGAGTGGCCAGCTGGTGTAAACAAGTGAATGAACTTTGGTGAAATGAAGCTTGGAGAAAGTTAAAAAAAAAAAAAAAAAAGAATATTCCTATGGATTGATACGATACCCATCCCTGGGTACAGCGATTTAAAGCCTTCAGTCGTCATGCAGCATTGGTCGGAAGAGCATCGAGCGTTGGATGCGGAATGTTCTTTAGAAACAATGACTCCGGTAGCGTGAATTTCGACATTTTGACATCGGAAAGAAAGGAGACCGGAGACCTCTTACTGACAATGGATGCAGTAGACCTGAATTGTGTAACCCAACTCAATATTGTTTGACGTCCCGGAACCTTTCCATTCAGTCGATGACAAAATATCGACGAAAAACAAGCTGCGTTGCAGTACCGGAGTCATTGTTTCTAAAGAACGTTCCGCATCCAACGCTCGATGCCCTTCCGGCCAATGCTGCATGACGACTGAAGGCTTTAAACCGCTCTACTCAGGGATGGGTATTATACCACGCCACCTACAGAGATGTCGGCATGGCTCCAAATTTAAATCGTCTAGTTGTTTCTGCCCCCACACTGTATATCTAGTTTTCCCTGTACAATATACTGAATCTATTATCTGTGCTCTTTTGATTACAAACAGGACTTCTTCTCCAAACGCCAATAGGATGACACAAAAAGTCTCTCTAATATTAATCGCATGGTCTTTGTAAGCCTCAGTGTATCCACCTCCTCATTTCAATCCATCCCCTAGTCCTTTGACTCTATACTTTAATTATACATGCAGCCATTCCTACAACTAACAGCCTTCCGCTCTAAATACAATACGTAACGATTCGTTTGGAAACCCTTATCTTCTGCAGCCAGGTTTATAACTTGAACTGATTCGATGCTGCAGCTCTGATTAATTACACAGATGGAAGAACAAAACAGGATCGTAACAGCGAGCTCTGGGTAAGCATTATTGATGATGGCCTTAGCTCTCATCCACAGTTGAAGGTCCCAGCACGCATGCTTTGTTCTGTGTTCTGAGAAGATTGAATAACAAGGGTTCAAAAGTAGGAGGGCACAAAGATAAATCTTGCTTTGTGAGAAAATCAAGGATACAAACTTGCAATTAGCAAAGCGTTGAAGAGCTCAGAATCAAATTCCATGTCCTTTCATGTGTATGTACGAAAATGCAGTAGAAACCTTTGAAGGAAAGCGCTCAGTATTTTCTAAGATCTCATTTGTTGTTCCCTCAAGTAAAATTCTACCAATAGGAAGGGACAAGGAAGGCAGGAAGGAGAAAAATCCAGTTCCCTGTGATTGTTCTTCTTAATTGCTTCTCTTATGCTTGAATTCAATATTTTTAACAGTTTTCTACAGCAGTCATAATAATATTCTGCAGCAGCGTTCGGTGTTGATTCTTGTCATGTCACCTTACAAGAAATCAAAATTCACTATTAACACCTTTGAGATGAAAGCATCTTACCAAAAATAACTAGTTATAAATGTTCATCTTTCTTATTACAACCTTTGGGATGTAAATCTGGGTTGTAGAGTTGATGTCTGATATTTAAGAAGGATATTATTCATTGGGATCAAATTTGAGTTGTGTTGTTTTCAGCATATTCAGATTGCAGTTTCACACCTATTTTTTTTCTTCCCATATGAATTAGATATACACAGTGTTTTCTTTTTCTGTCGGTACGCAACGGTACGCCGTAGCGGCATTTTCTTATAAGTGAGAATAAAACTGAAGACATTTTCTTTTAACAAAAGAAAATATTATTTTTTTGTATGTGTATGTGTGTCCACATGGATACATGATCATTTATAAACATACCACAATATTTAGAGTAATCTTTACGATGAACACAATAACAAATAATAATAACAACAAACCTACTTGGAGAGTACCACATATTTTCTTCCCAGAAAATACACCATACATATATATATATATATATATATATATATATATATATATATATATTAATTATATGTGGAAGACGTAGCCATTATCCAGCATTTCTCCTGCACATAAACAAAATAGAACATGAAGTTGATGGCAATATTAATATGGCAATATAAATATTTGTATTTTACCTTACATTGTGAAGCTTTATTTGTAATATATTCATTATATTACATGATATTCGCCCTTTGGGAGAAATTCGACATTGTGAAGCTTTATTTGTAATATATTCATTATATTACATGATATTCGCCCTTTGGGAGAAATTCGGACTTTATGATAGAAAATAACAAGGGTTGAAACACAGTGACGTTTTAAGAGGAAAAAGTTTCAGCAGATACAACTGTTGACACAACTTGTTTAATGTAATGACGACAATGTTTAACAAATTATTTTAGCTTTTTGAGAAGGGTTGGTCTCTTCCACTGTCTATAAGGAAGCTTTTATTGAATTCTTACTGTCTTAGTGTGTTGTGTTTATCCTGCGCTTAGGTAAGGATTTTTAGATAAGGGAATATTTTCCCGCATACATTGAAGGATGCAAAATGGTCATGTGCACCCAACAATTTTACTTCATTCTCGTCAAACTTGTTGAAGTATACAGAAAATGTGAAGTGTTGTATGAAATGTGAACATGGATCGCATAATTAGCATATACATTAGAAATTAATATCCTACTGAATTGTATGTAACCATATATTTTATTACCCGATACTGTTTCCAGATGCCTTCTTGTATTTTCCTCCCATTCCAAGAACCGGCCTCAATAAAGTTTTTCTAATTACATAGTCTCTATTACTGAAACAAATCAGCGAGATTACAATAACGTGTATCTGAACCGTGATGGCACCAACACGCGAGTAATACTTGGAATTAAATTAACTTTTACCCCAAATATACAATTTTATTGTGATCAGCACCCTTGAAAATATTCTTCCCAATCTACCTCTCCACTTATATTTTCCTGGTGATGTTTCTGTTATATTCAGAATAATACAAGATTATTGCCTTAAATAACTGGAAGACTAAATTGGATAAATCATATTTCACTTCACCAGAAAGTCACTTTTGACTACAAATACTAACCCTCAGTAATATGTACCATAGAGGATTTATTACACGTTTATTTCTTGAATGGAATTTTTCAAATATCTACACTGTCCAAAATCATACAGACAACCCTTGCTGAGACTAACCTTGCCACTGCACACCAATTTACATTAAAACGTCTGCAATGAAGAAATTATTGTCCTAAATTACAGATTTTTTTCTTTATACATTGATTTAAGTGTAGCCTTGAGAATGATACAAACAATACCACATGCACTCACTCATTGTTGAAACAAACGCTTATGAAGAATTACACGAGTATAAATTTGTAAGCTGTAGTAGGTTAATGTGGAACACGTAAATGCTCTATAAGCGTGTCGTACTGAATGTACAAAGGAAAGATGAATACCATAATAATGCTGCTAACTAACTGTAACAAGTTTCCCCAGTTTTGATGCATAATCCAAGTATCACACAGAATTCATTTTACCAAGTCAGAATAAATTCTGGTAAAATAACATAGTAATGGTATTCGGTAATAAAATTTGTAATTAGAAACAATTGCGCGAGATTTTTTTGGTGTGGTACCTAAGTCCATTAAGCAGATATTATTTCATTACGAAGCCGTTACGTCGGAAATATTGTGCAAGCATGCTCTGCGTATATCATAGGTAATTACTCGGGTCTTAACATTATTTTTCTTTTGATCTTTCGTGGCCTCATAATGATAAATTACAGAAGTCACATTCTAAACTCCGTCCGTGAATGCAATAGCGAAGATGTTCTATATTGCTGTAATGATTTGTGTATTAGCACATGAACACTAACACTACTGTCGTATGTTAATTATATAACATACGCAAAGATTCTACGAATTGTATTGTTCTTAATGGAACATAAAGTCGGAAATTGAGTTGACTTCTATTGTTGTTGATTTGGTGTTTTAAGTCCACTTTATGCACAGTAATGCTAATCGGGACTGGACCTACAGTTTAAAGTGGGATCCGAACCACTATGTGCCTCCACCGGGTATCGAACCCGGGACCTGTTGATTACAAGGAGCGACGACGCTACCACGCGCCATCGGGGAGGCCTCTTGATTTCTATTGTTATTGGAAACTGTAATAAATATTTATTAGACTTATTTGTTGTGTTGAGTGTAGCATAGCAAAAACACGACAATTGGGAATATGGGAAAAAAGTTCTGACTTAATCAGATTTTTTAAAATATATTTAAAATATAGCACGTTGTATGGATCTAATTTATGTTTTCGCTTTTGTTATTAGCATGTCTATTTGGTAATGAACTTGAATTTGTAGATTATTCGTAACACCCGTAACAAAACATACCTTCTGTCAAAAAAGTACCGGGAATTTGAAATTTAAAAGGCCCGCGCAAATGATTTTTTAAAAATCTTTTTTCCGTAAGTTGGTAGATCTGTACTTAATTACTATGCCAAACATGAGCGCAATCTGTTAACCAGTTTGTTTACAGCAGGAGGTTGAATCAGTCCACTTCAGTAGTGCATCACGATTTTTACAATGAACGAAATTATTGAACAAAGAGTTTGCCTTAAATTTTGTGTTGCGAACGTAATTTCGTGTGCTGACTAACGAAAAATATTAGAAAAGACTTATGGTGAATCAGTTTTATCAAAAACACGGGCTTACAATTTGTAGAAAGCGTTCAAGGAGGACCGAGAGATCGTCGAAGACATGCCTCGTTCTGGACGACCTTTGACCTCTTCAACCGATGAAAACATCGAATAAGTGAAGGAAATTGTCCTCGATAATCGTCATTCCAGCTTAAGAGAGATAGCTACTGACCATAACATCTCTCACGCGTCTGTTCGTTCGATTTTGGTGGATATTTTGGGCATGAGACCCGTCGCCGCACGGCTTGTTCCAAAAGAGCTGAAATTTCTTCAAAAACAGTACCGTGAGCAGGTCTCTTTAGACATGCTGGATCGCGCCAATTCTGATCCCACATTCATGGAACACATCATAACTGGTGACGAGACATGGGTCTACGAGTTTGACATGCAAACAAGTCAACAGTCATCAGAATGGAGGACAAAAGACGAGCCGAAACCGAAAAAAAACCGTCAAAGTCGCTCAAAAGTCAAGGTGATGCTCATTGTTTTCTTCGATATTCGTGGTTTGGTGCATCATAAATTCGTTCCAGAGGGACAGACGGGGAATAAAGAATACTATTTGGCCGTATTGAAGCGTTTGCGTGAGAAAATCCGTCAGAAACGGCCAGATTTGTGGAAGATCAATTCGTGGATTTTACACGACGATAATGCGCCATCGCATACAGCGACAGTTGTGAGGCCAAAAAAGCAATAAATACCATCGAACAACCACCGTATTCACCAGATCTGGCCCCGTGTGACTTCTTTATGTTTCCAAAACTAAAGCTTCGGGGTACCCGTTTTGACTCGATTGAAGCCATAAAGCAAAATTCGTGGAAGGAGCTGAAGACCATACCGGAAAGCGGCTATAAAAAGTGTTTCCAAGACTGGAAAAAACGCTGGCATATGTGTGTTGCATCAAATGGGGCCTACTTTGAAGGCGACAAAATAAATAGTGATGAATGAATGAAAATTGTGCGTTTTATTTAACAATTCCCGGTACTTTTTTGACAGAATATATGTAACACCCGTGACATAGAATATTTTGCTTTTTAATATTTAATTTAAGAATACTTTGTCCGTTCAAAATATACATTTCAATTCATAAGATTCAATCAAGGACCGGAGTTTATATTTCCAAATTTCCACTTGCAAAGACAGTTCACAAATTTGGTAACACTCGTGACACCATATTTCCTTCAATTTCTCTAAGGTTTTATTTTTGTTCATGTGAGTTTGGCTTTAGGAAGTTATGGATGTACTACTTCTGTTTCTGTTATAGTGATGGTTTGAGTTGCTGTTTTAAGTCCACTTTATGCACAGTAAGGCTAATCGGGACTGGACCTACAGTTTAAAGTGGGATCCGAACCACTTGTGCCTCCACCGGGTATCGAACCCGGGACCCCTTGATTACAAGGCGACGACGCTGCCACTGCGCCACGGGGGAGGCACCTGTTTCTGTTATAATTGGGAAAGAAAAATAAGTCACACTAACTTTATAGTTCGAAAATACTTGGAAAATGTAGCCTAACACCTGTTACAAATGGATTGCTGGGAATTGTGATGCCGAGGGCGCTACGAAGAAGTGAGTAATAACGACCAGAAGCTTTCGAAAGGTGACGTATGATGGAAAAATACAGTAAGAAATAAGATTGTGCTAGAAGGAACCTGGTGAAAGAAGGTCAGTGGTGATAGTGATAAAGAAAAGAAAAATAACCTATCTGGAATAGGTTCAGCTATTTGTTACAGGATATTTCAAAGGAACGAGTCCGGGACAATGATGTCAGCTGATACATGGCAATAAGCATGGTGATATAAAACGTAAGGCATAAGATCGGAAATCCTGTAGAATGCAGTGAAATACCGCAGACAACAGTACACGAACGAAACTTTCATCTCCTTTTTGATACAGGTTAACCATTAGTAGACTTCAAACTGAATAAATACCTTGAGTATTATTCTGAATTTGTCGTAGCGATGTCCTGCCTCATGCTGATTGTTTTCTGGCATCTGTGTGACGTTGCAAATTACATTACATGTTTCCTGAACCTGAACTTCTTCCTGATACACGAATCTCTTTTTAATTGAGTGATTGATTTGACTTATTTTACTTCGCATTTCTGCCACTTTGGGTAATCGCGACGATGCGGATGAATGGATGAGATGGACGAAGGGACAATCAAGAACACATAGGAACGACACAACACCATTCCCACAGAGGTTTTCTTTGAATTCATGATGTTCATTTATAGATATGAAGTGCATTATATTTGGATGAAAATGAATGCTCATTTGAGATGGCTACAGTGGAAAAAATAACAGTTTGTTTGCATTTCATGGATGCAATATGTTCTAAGAGTTATTGTTAATTTAGAATAACGTAACTGTAAAAGAATCTCACAGTTGCTTTTTAACGTAACGGCAGATGTGATGGAATTACCTTACAAAATAAATAACTGTAACTGAGTTATATTTTGAGCAAGTTAATTACAACTGCAACTCAGAACCTAAAAAGTAACTGTCTACAACGAACTAGCAGTGTAGGACCCTTCCGAGATAGAATATTCTGGACAAACGTCTGTTGTGAAGGTTTGCTATACTGCTGCTCATAAGCTAAAAGTCTCTCAATCGCGGAATGGACAATTAGGCCAGACGAAAAGTTCTAAGAACTAGAGATATAACTTGGGCCAATTCCTTGGTTAAGTATATTAGCGCGTTCTATTGCATCACTGGAGAGATCATGGACTCGGAATTCCTTGATATAAAAGGGGGAGAAGCCTCGAGATTGTTCTCCCCGCCGTTTTTACCGGAGTTTAAAGAGAAACCGCACGGCGTTTGATCATTTCTCTCCAAACGAACTTCCTCTAGCTTTGCAACTTTGCCGCCTCGCTTCGACGCCTGCACTTTTACTCAGAACAAGTGAAGGGCCCGAAGGGTAGGAACGCGTAAATCGGATTTCTTGCCCCGGGGGATGTGGAAAAGCGCGAACGTGCTGCCGTCTGGAGGCGAAACGAAAAAACACTCGGCAAATATTTATTCGCCAAATTTAAATAGCACGCCTTCGGAAACCAGGATCCCCCACCTCTTCGGTTTTCCGAGGCGATTTTTTTCGACAACTTCTTGCAAGCATGTATGCAGCATCTTAAACTTCTGGAAAAGATTTTGAAAAGTAAAATCTCGCTTCTTCAGCTTCATGAAAGAAATATTAGAGTCCAGTCATAAGCTTTATGGAAGGTGTTCATGGTTCGAATATGTGCGTGACGAAATAATCATTCAGTGTTGCCAGCGTTATGTTTGAAACAAATTAATCCGGACAGGGGTACCACATTTCAGTCTATAATCTGACTGGACAATAGAAATAGGCCAGACACCTTGCTTATTATGCGGGAAATTTACCCAAAAGGATTATCGAATTGACTAACTTCCTCTTCTTGTGTACAGACCCCGGTGGCAGTGTGGTTAGTATATCGCGCTACGTCGCAAGGGTTCCGGTTTAGGATTCCGGCTTAGGAGTGAGTGTCCCTTCATCAATTTCATCAACTCATCACTCATCCCCATTTTAGCCAAACGTGGCAGATAGGCGAAGTAAAATAAACAGAATCAATCAATCAATTCTTGTGGAAGTGGATGTAACGAACGTATTTCTTTTCTTGTTCATGTATTAAAGTGGTGCTGTCAGCACCACGCTCTACTTGATCACAGTATATTGTTTCTTAATGTACTCCTATCGAGTACATGCCATGCCCAGGCCGGGATTCGAATCAAGGACCTCGAACGTCGTAGCCCGCTGTGTTTACAATTCCCTTATGGAGGTCTGCTAGAATGCCTTTGAACCAACCTTCAGCTACAATACAAGCAAAGAAGGAACCAAGACATACGACATGAGCTCTAAAAGAGCGAAAATTTAGAAGAGAATAAATACCTAGAAATCAGAAACTAAAAGGAGATAGCAGGGCACTAAATAAAGAAAATATCCACTAAAGGAGGAAAAATTGGCACTCAATACATATGAAATACATACTGAAAAGAAATGAAAGTAGTAAAAAAAATACGACATACGAGAAGACAACGAAAGTGGAAAGAAAGTGGAAACGAACGATGTAATATGAAGGAAACAACTATGAAACTGAATGGCAGCTTATGCAGTGGAAATTTTTCGGTGAATTTTTATAGTAAATATGAGAGTTCAGTACAGAGTTCGGATTGGTTTCTACAAAGTTTAAACAAATGGAAGGCTCATTAATTAGAAATGAAATTACACAACCCCAAAGTAAACAACAAAAATTGTTCCTCATCATCATTGTAAAATCTGAAACGAAATTATGCGCTGGAATTCCGTTTTTTGTTTACTTTTACTACACAAGGGAAAGTAGGAAAATGAAGAGGATACCAACCTTGAGTTAGAAACAACTAACGTTCCAGCTTTTCCTTCAAAAATGTTCCTGTTTTCCGTCATAATACTCCAGCTTGTAATTCTAGAATTATAACTTTCTATATATGTTTCTGTTAGCGGCTGTGTAGAGAAAGTTTCCAGTAAAGGTTTTCAAACATTGTGAACTGGAGTTTTGGTTAAGCATGTGGATGCAGGTCATGGGATCGGAAAAAGAACAGAAAAATAAGTTACAACAGAATTTGGTTGCTAAGTTCTCCAAACATGAAACGTATAACTATGAAGTGATTATACAGTTCACAATGGATAATACTATTTTTGAAAACAGGTCCTTCTCATTATTTTAATACATTTTACCTTCATTTATTGTAATTCAATTATTAATAATAATAGTACAATTTATTAAAAGTTCTATAAGATATACATTTCTGTGTACTGAAGATACTAAATTAATATGGAATTTAAATTTAATGCCAAGTCAGTATGTTTTAAGTAACGGTAATGACTGATATAACTTTTTAATATTTTTTCATCACACTAGTTGCTGTGTGTTTTTATCTTGTTTTGGTACCTGAAGCTAATATTCATACATAATATTCGTACAAGTGTGATAAAAATCTATATACCTCAAAGAAATACATCAGACTTGAAAATGAAGGTCTCAATTGTGTTTTTATTGCAATAATTATATATTAGATGTGACCACTTAGATGGCAGAGAAGAGTGATCGACTCACGATGTCGTCTCCGATGGTTCTGGGTACGAGTCTAGCCATATAAAGACATGATTCTTCTCGTCGAGATTAACGAAAAGGGTTAGAGAATCATAATTTGAACCCAAAATTAACATGGGTGTTAGAGAATACACCTAGAATCAACCTCTCTTCCAGGTCGTACACCTTGGTAAACTGCATTTGTGTAGGACAACAAGGTTCTTGTGTCTGAACCCACAACCAATGTAATTCTCTCTGAGATTGTGTGTTGTCCTTTACAGCCTCAGCTTTTAACCTGGGTAAGAGAGACGTGTTTGGGTGTAAGGGGTGATCCTTTCACGTAGTGCACAATGGACTGCGTTTTGCAGACTAACGAGGCTCTGGCGTCTGAACCTATGGCCAGTATAATCTTCGTAGGACTGTGTTTGTGTTGCCCTGTGTTTTGTCCTTATGTGTGCTGAGTGCTCCTTTACAGCCTCAGCTTTTAACCTAAGTGAGAATATTTTAATCCTCAGACCGTGTTTTATTATAGTTATGGTAAGGGGCTGGACCCCGCATAATGTGACAGGTGCAAAATAGCCTAAGTGCTGAGGCACCCAAAATTTTAAATTCAATCAATCAATCAAGAGAGACGTGTTGATTATAATTGGTTCTGAATACCGTGATGGGTGCAAATAGCTAAACTACTGATGCATCTAGTACATTAATTTTGTTCTATCAACCCAAAAATGTTCATTTCAGTTATTGAACAAAAGCTATTAGCTACGGTTACACGGCAATAAATGCGTTTGTGAAGCCTTTTCTAGCCACGCAGAATTGTCCTCTCTTTAGTATTTTTTGTGTGACGTTCGCTTCGATTTATGGGAAGCGGCATACTAGGCCTTGAAAATCTAGAGCGACTAGTTCCCAAATAAGCTCATTTTCCAATGTGAACTGCTACACTAGGTCGAGCGGGGGTAGGGGAAGGGTGATGCACATACGTTGAAAGGTGTAAATAGGGACTGGAGTGCTGCAGGAAGAGCATTTCGCTCAAGCGCCAGATAGTTCGCACGGACGACGCTAGATAGCGTACGGAATCGAGAGCTTCTTCGCTCGAGCGAATGACACTCGAATAAGCAAAACGAGCGGTGTACGCTCGAAGCCCAATAGTACACGTATAACCGTAATAATTTGTCTGTGGTAGTGGGCCCTCAAATATGGATCGTGAAGTGAGAGACGCACTGAAATTGAAACTTAAGTAAACATAGTTATTATCTCCATGTTAAAATGTAGTTTAGTCTATCTTACCAGTACACAGTGATATATGAAAATGAAACAGATGATTGTGGGCTGAAACTGCCAGGACGGATATTTTGTATGTATTTGTCTACGATTATTGTCGCATTCAAATGATATTCCATTGTAAACGCTCGAGAGTGAAAGATTCGAACGAGTACGAGCCAGCGAAAGTAGTTCCATGTAATATTCTAGTAGGGAGGTTTTAAAATGACTGAGAAGTAGGAAAACGATGGGACATCGCCTTAAAATAGGCAAAAGAGAAGAGGATATTTTCTGCCTAACCTGTGATACTAGTTCACGAAGATACAATATTTACTCAAAATAGTTATAACTAGGGCTAGGATTTTCATGATTTAGCATATTTTCTTTGGTAAGGGTGATGTGTTCCCTAAATATATAGACATTCATATTGTGAAGGAACTAATTGAATTACGGAGCTTTTTAGGGCATATTTTGGCATATTTGGCCATCTCTACGTGATAGAACATATTTTGATGGATTTTCGGTCATATTTAGCACATTTTTTGCTTTTTCAAGAAATGCAGCCATTTTCGAACTGGATTCGTTGTTACTCCCATGTTCACTCGAGTTTTTTTTTGTACTGTAGCAAAATATTTTCATTTTTAATTGAAAATTTACAGAAAGTATTCATTGTGCACTCCAACTCAGGACCCATAAAGTGAACTAAAAATAGTACATATGTGAAAATATTTCAGGATAGCTATGTTAGATATTGTTGTTAGAAAACAGTTCAGTTATAAGGGCATATTTTTCAAATTATAGTGCATATTTTGTAAAATTTTAGGTCATGAGAGCATATTTTATTTTGCATATTTTGGTGATTTTTAGGTCATAAAAATTTTAGCCTAGTTGTAACTAATTGTAGGAATTATCCATTTAGTCACAAGTAGATAGTTGCCACCTCTGTTCCTTTCTACCCCTAGCATATGGAGCACTCAAGCGCTGATGACTGGGGTGTGAGAAATGCTCATCTGATTCCTCCACGTATTAACTTCCAGGACGGAGAACTTTCCTCTTCGAGTCGGTTGAAGAAGACCTTCCCTCGCCAAAAGAACCACACCCTAGCAGCTCCTTACCCTGGGAAGGAAGAGGAACTTTTCTCCGGTGACGGAATTTAAATTGCAGCGGCTGAGAGATTCCCAACCGAGCGTAAAGGGAGCTTTTTTTACCCGGAGAAGCATCTGTGTCTTAATATTATCTTGCTGCACTCGGGGGACTTTTACCCATCTTTTCCTCTTCCACTCTCGTCGCGTCATCGCAATCCAAACTTCCTCGGTTATCTTTTCTGATTCCCCCCGGAGGAGGCACTCGCGGAAAGAATCAGAGCTCCATCTCGGCCAATGAGGACACAGTAATTACAAGAGCCAGCTAGGAGATCCAATTAAATTCTCGGATGGGAAAACAGTCTGAGATCTCGTCTTCTGCAGCACCGTTTCGATCATGGCGCGACAACTTGTAATGAACATCTTCCACCAGCCAACGAGTTTCGGCATACTTCTCCGGGACTATCTTGCAAGACGGGTTGATCTCTATCGTCCCCCCTCCGTTATTTCTCTTATTTGTTACTTGTGATGGGATCTAGAGAGCGGAAACAGATTTCATCGGATATATTAAATCGATGAGTGAGCATCTTGAGCTGTTACATTCGTAGACAGCTAGATCCAGAAAGACAATCTATGATCTGATATCATCACTTAAGCAATACTGACTGCAGACATACGTGGTCTGTTAGGAAAGTAATGAGACTGATTTTCTGTAAACGATGAATTTTATTCTTTTTAAAAATCACGGTTATCCCCTTCAAAATAGTTCCCTTGGGAAGGTATACAGCGATTTAGGCATTGTTTCCATTGTTCGTAGCAGTGCTGGAAGGCTTCTGCTGGATACCTATCAGCTCGTCGGTTACGCTCTTCTGGATATTATCCAAAGTATAAAAATGGCGTCCTTTCAAGTGGTTTTTGAGCAAGGGGAATAAAAAAAAGTCACAGGGACTGAGATCCTGCGAATAAGGGGGCTGAGGAACCACAGGAATGATTTTTTTTGCCAAAAATTCATTGATGGAGACTGCCGTGTGACATGCTGCATTGTCGTGGTGCAGCATCCAAGTGCGTGCAATGTTTGGTCACACACGTGCAACCCTTTTCCTGTGTCTTGCAAGGACTTCCCGATACAAATATTGATTGACAGTTTGTCCTGGTGGCAAAAAATTCCTTGTGGACGATCCCCCGACTGTCAAAGAAACAAATGAGCATCGATTTGATTTTGGATTTGCTCCTTCTCGCTTTCTTGGGATGGGCAGAGTTTGCAGTGTGCCTTTCCTGACTTTGGCGTTTTGTCTCGGGATCGTACTCGAAAATCCATGATTCATCACCTGTGATCACGCAACTGAAGAATTCTGGCTCCCTGTCAAGGCGGTCCGGAAGATCAAGACTCACATCCCTCCGATGGGTTTTCTGCTCAGGCGTGAAGTTCTTTGGAACAATCTTGGTGCACACTTTTCTCATGTCCAAATCTTGTGTTAAAATTGCATGGACAGTACACACGTTCAAATTTAACTCACTACTGATCATTCTCACCGTCAATCGACGATCTGACCTCACAAGAGACTTCACTCTTTCCACAGTGTCATCCGTTTTTGAGGTTGAAGGTCTTCCCACACGAGGTTCGTCTTCCACTTGTTCTCGGCCTTCTAAAAATGACTTGTGCTCTAGATAGTGCATGTTCTCCATAAGCCCTTTGTAACTTTTCATAAGTCACATTCGTTAAGCTTAACACAAAATTTGATGGCACAACGTTGTTCAAACTTTTGCCAGTCCATTTTCGTAACGCACCTCACAAACACAACTTCACGTCAGACGCTCTCAATAATCGTGTCGCAACTGTAGCAAGTTGAAACTTGTACTGAGTCAACGGCAAGCGTTAACCTACCTGCCATCTGAAGGTGGTGGCAGCAGCGTTGCCGGTTCGTGCACAGTGTAGCCAGTCTCATTACTTTCCTAACAGACCACGTATTGGTCAAAACATGCACTTCTGCCACATTGCAGATTTAACAATTTTAGTTAATTTTCTAAATTTTAAGAATCTCCGGCTCTGAAAGCACCATTCAAAATAAGCACAAGAGCATCAAGAGTACGACGCCAGGGGTCCCTGATTCGAATCCAGGCAAGGGTGTACTTTGTGTGCGCCCTTCATCAATTTCATCATACCACTCATCCTCTTCTTCGCGATTAGTCAAAAGTGGCAGAAAAGCGAAGTAAAATCAACCAAATCAATCAATCAAAGCATAAAGAGAAGATGGTCCCCTGCTTTTTTTTAACATTAAAAAAAGTTTATTTTCCCATTACTATACATTAGAGATGCCGTTCCGATTTTTAGGAAAGCGTATGACACACCTTATGGCTTACGGGCACAAGTAGAGGTTCAAATTAAGAAAGTAGTACAACAAGTACAATAAGTAGTATCTCTCATTCTCCTCTTGTGGAAGTTGTCAAGAAAGGTGCATCTTTGAGGTTATGTGTTGATCTTTCTTCAATAGTCAACAATATGGAAAATATCAATATTATTTTCATAGAACTCTTCGCATCATGGATTGTAGGATTTGAAAGAACCGCATATTTCTGTAAGTTTATTCAATTCGGACTAACTGTTCCCTATCCTACAACAAGCTGTTGTAACCATCATAAACGTGTGGGTATAACACAATTTGGCATAACTCGGTAAGAATTAACCGTCTCTCTAAGTCTTACAAAATAATGTCAACATTTATTGTAAATGTTAAGTTGTACAGTGTCTCTCAAAAGTTTTAGGACAACAACATTTTAAACTAGGCAACCCAATTTACACAAGCCGTTGGTGGGTTGCGTGCAGATTTAGGCTCAATTTCAGGGTTGCCACATGCACAATAGATATTTATAAAACACGCGAAAGAAATATAAACAAGTATTATTGTATAAAATTATTAAAAATATCACTATTATATCGCAAATGACAAAATTCTTTCTGAAAGAAAAAAATAGGTTTTCTAGTATTTCATCGCTGATGAGTCTACAGTAAGGAAAAGAGGTGAGAGGAAACGAAAGGTCACAAAGGAGAGGAGAAAGAGAAAGCGAAAGGAGAAGAGGAAAAGTAGAGGAGAGAAGAAAGATACGATTGACGAGGAGAGGAGATGTAGTGAGGAGAATGGAAAAAGATTCGAGAAGAGATGAGGAAAAAATAACAAAGAAGAGAAAAGAGGAGGAGAACGAGAGGAGAAGATAGGAGGAGACGAGAAGAGGGAAGTGGAGAGTAGAGTAAAGGAAAGAAAAAGAGAAGAACGAAAAAGAGAGAATAGTGCAGTGGAGTCGGAAATCTAAGGCAGGAAAGTAGATAAGAGGAGTGGAGAAGAGTGGGATGTAGTTAAGATGCGAGAAAAGTAGGAAAGGCGATATGAGATAAAAGCAGAACGGAAAGAGGGGAGAGAAGAAGGAGAAGGAACTGGAGAGAAGAGGTAGTTGCAGAAAATATCGTCTGAGCGTCAAGAATGGACGCATTGGTCAAATTATCGACAAGAAACATTCAATAACATTTTGAAATGTATTGGAGAATATATTAGATCGGTGCGAAATGCCTTTTGGCTGAGTTCAGAGCAAATTAAAATCTTCATCCATAAGATCTTTGATTTTACCTGCGATTACACCACTAAAAAAATGAACGTAATTTTTAATATTTATAAGAATTATTCAATTTTTCTCCACTTCTCGGTTCGTTGAAATGGAGATTTTGTAATTCAATATTTCCCCTCCCCCCATCGTTAATTCCAAACTGAATCATTCCGTTTCACACGGCGTGGACAATGAACACAATGGGATATGTCTAAAACTTACGAAAATTTTCTGCCAGCGGAAGGGTTTGAACCTACGACCATCAGATTGACAATCCTGAACGGTAACCACTACCCTACAACCTTTAGCTCCTTACACCAGGTAGAAGAACCACTACACTACGCCTTTACCTTCGAATGAAACAACAATTTTTTTTTAAGTATTCTGTCCTTCCAATATTGTAAATGTCGTTTGGTATACGTGTAGTTGAACTTTTACTTTAATTTTGATTTGCTTTCTTGTAGTATAACCGATATCTTCGAGAAATAATTTTCGAAGTAATTATAAACGAGAATATTGGTAGTTGTGAAAATGCGAGTTATTTCTTCTAACTTATTATTGTGATTAGACATTACTAATGGAAAATATCTAGAGGCTTGAATATTACAGGACGATGTTCTTTTCCTGTGATACTGTAACAGACAAAATGCTTGTTTACTGATGCAAGTCTTGTGTCCAGAACAGTCTTATGAAATGTATTTGCTGTTGCGTAAGATAACACGAAATAATTACACCGTTTGCGAACTACCAAATCTGTGCAACGTTATACGTAATCAGGTGGAAAATTTTATTCATAAGATCACTTCACATTTGACAGTGTTAGTCAAGAGAGACTCGTGGGACACTGTGTTAAGGTGCTGGACTAAATCCTTCTAATTTTTCTTCCTCGAAGAACAACAATTTCTAAGGAAGAGCAACAGTGATGATCTTTCTTATTTCTTTTAAATGCTTACACTTTCCTTTAATTGGGTTAAAAATAAATAAGAATATTGCTTGCATTTCTGTCATTGACGTAAACCAGAGAGAGAGACAGACAGACAGACAGACAGATATTACAAAATAGTTCAAATAGTGCGAACGCCATTAAAACGTCATGATAATTCTATGTAGCGTACTTAGAATTATTCATACAATAATGAACATGTGTAATTGTGAGTTAACAAAAAAAAACAATACTAAAAAGACATTTTCGCATCACGATTGCAGTTCGAAAAAGTCGGGACAGGGATTGAAAGTAACGCACTGTCCTGACTAAATCGGTGAATCGGACGTCTGGTAGCCTTGCATCAATGATTATAAAACTAAAACCACCCAATATTGCAGCTTGAAGACTTTTGCGCAAGAAACAGATTCATTTATACAAGAGCAAAATTGAAATTTTTACACATTTCAAAAATCGACGATGTTATTTTCGTATTTATTTATTTATTTATTTATAGGTTCACAGTTAAATATTTTAGGGTTCGAGGGGGAAGCATGGCCCACATGGCCCCTCCCCTGGGTACTGACCTTACGTAGACAGTGGAAGAGAAATTTTGGAGAACCTTTCTATTAAATTTAGTATTTACATTCACCTTATGCTCAGATAGGTTAAACCGTTTATTGACAATCGTGAACTTTTCGTTTAATAAATAATATTTGGTTTTAAGCGACGGGAAAAGATTGGTCGAATTTCCTTTCTTGCTCTTTTGAGAGAATATATACTTCTACAATAGCAATCGCGTTCGGAAACCTTGAAAAAAAATGACTTGGTTTTGAAAGGCAGACAAGCTTGGTAGTCTAGCTTGCTCGCGATCAAAGTGACTCACTCACGCTATTCAAGGCCGCTTCTTATAGCAAAACACTCTGCTTCGATGCACAGTGTCTGCACCCAGCACGTTACAAGTGACCAGAGTCGAATTTTAAAGAGAATCTGAAGAATGGTAGATTTCATCAGAGGCGGCTAGGTAGGCACCAGCTCAACATGCAATAGTTTAAGTGATAATTCCTGACATACAAAAAACCGTATTGAATAATTATTGGGATAGTAATACGTGTATCCGCTCCTTTTTAACAATGTAAGCTCGAATACAATCTGTATTCCATTTATTTATATTGGCAACTTGGTTAACCGGAGGTTATTTTATCGCCTTCGATAATCGAATTGTCTGATCGATTATTTTTTGTTTACCCAGGAACATGCCCCATGCCCCAATTTCTTCACGATGGAGGGTTGCCACCGGTTCCATACACAGGCCGAGAACCTAGAGAGTGAGAATAGGCGGACTCGAATCCATGCCGTCCTGCAGTCGGAGGTCACGGAGGAGGATTTTTTCTTATTTTACCTTTGGCTAATCGCGAAGATGAGGATTAATAATGAATAAGAAAATCAAGAAGGTTAGGCAAAATTGAAATTTTTACACATCCTTGCATCCTTGCATTGAACTCAAGTGGGAAAGGGGTAAAATTAGCATGTCCTGAATTGCCACACATATAAATAGTTACTTCATTAATATTTGTCAATGTCTTTGAAGCAGTACACAATTATCGTCAGAGTATCATAATTCATGATCTTATTTACAAAAATATCCCGTTGAACGTGTGTCAATTCATTTATTTGTTTATTTTGTTTTATAAATTCCATATGCAGAACAATGTAGCCACTAGGCTATATACTGCTATTACAAATAATTTTACCATGCTCTTGTTTAATGGAAGGGATTCTTTTTTAAGGAACATCTAGTATGGAGGATCGAACGTGGGACCGCAATGCTTTCAAGAACTCTAACCAATACATTACGCCCTTTGTTTTCTTGGAGCTACTGTTCCTAATTATTCTGTCGCCTCAATATTGTAAACGTTATCTGCAAAAAAGAAGTTAAATACTCAGATATAGCTCTGTACTTCTAGAATTACTTGATACACATGCATTTGAAATTTAACTCTGAATTTCTTTCTTCGTATTAGTATATCTAAGCTTGTGAATATATTTTATTTGTAATTTTATAACGATTTCACGAACATCTACGAAATAGTTCCTTATAACTTGGAATATGGTGAATAGATATGAAATGTCTTGAAATTAATTTTCGACCACTAGATTTTGGCAAGGGAATTATGTGTGATCCGTTTCCAGTTATTCATTCAAACAAACGTTTTAAAACTATGTGGAATTTTCATTCTGGGATAAGTATCTTTACTTGCTACATGTATGCGAACTACACTCTGTCCCACTTATCTCTGGAGCAGGTGAACGAAAACAAGTATCTGAGCTGCGATGAACACGTGAGAGGAATGGGATTGCGTGGAGGGAGGAAAACCACTGCAGTTACCAGCCTTCCTAGCAGCGTGCACTGATTCGCTCTGTCCACTCGATCCCCTCTCCCCTCTCTACACTTCTCTTCCGCTATGCGCGGCTTTGCTCCAGAGATGCTGGGACAGGGTATAGTTAATTGTTTCTCAAAAGGTATCATCTATCTCTGTATGCCACACATTTAATTCTTACTCACATGGAAACAAATGTCAATTTGTATTCAGGGGTAGTTTCACAGTTACAAACTATTTTGGCCTTGATGAGAAGTTTAGTTTAAGTAGGCATTTTGTTTATAAATTTGAAATTGAGGTCGTCTAAGGTTGAAATCCTCATATTTAAGGCTTGAACTCGTCACCTAAGAGGTTGAAGATCGTCCTCTACTTTGTGCGTGGCCTTCTTTATTTTTCTATTCATTATTAATCCTCATCTTCGCGATTAGCCAAAGGTAAAATAAGAAAAAATCCTCCTCCGTGACCTCCGACTGCAGGACGGCATGGATTCGAGTCCGCCTATTCTCACTCTCTAGGTTCTCGGCCTGTGTATGGAACCGGTGGCAACCCTCCATCGTGAAGAAATTGGGGCATGGGGCATGTTCCTGGGTAAACAAAAAATAATCGATCAGACAATTCGATTATCGAAGGCGATAAAATAACCTCCGGTTAACCAAGTTGCCAATATAAATAAATGGAATACAGATTGTATTCGAGCTTACATTGTTAAAAAGGAGCGGATACACGTATTACTATCCCAATAATTATTCAATACGGTTTTTTGTATGTCAGGAATTATCACTTAAACTATTGCATGTTGAGCTGGTGCCTACCTAGCCGTCTCTGATGAAATCTACCATTCTTCAGATTCTCTTTAAAATTCGACTCTGGTCACTTGTAACGTGCTGGGTGCAGACACTGTGCATCGAAGCAGAGTGTTTTGCTATAAGAAGCGGCCTTGAATAGCGTGAGTGAGTCACTTTGATCGCGAGCAAGCTAGACTACCAAGCTTGTCTGCCTTTCAAAACCAAGTCATTTTTTTTCAAGGTTTCCGAACGCGATTGCTATTGTAGAAGTATATATTCTCTCAAAAGAGCAAGAAAGGAAATTCGACCAATCTTTTCCCGTCGCTTAAAACCAAATATTATTTATTAAACGAAAAGTTCACGATTGTCAATAAACGGTTTAACCTATCTGAGCATAAGGTGAATGTAAATACTAAATTTAATAGAAAGATTCTCCAAAATTTCTCTTCCACTGTCTACGTAAGGTCAGTACCCAGGGGAGGGGCCATGTGGGCCATGCTTCCCCCTCGAACCCTAAAATATTTAACTGTGAACCTATAAATAAATAAATAAATAAATACGAAAATAACATCGTCGATTTTTGAAATGTGTAAAAATTTCAATTTTGCTCTTGTATAAATGAATCTGTTTCTTGCGCAAAAGTCTTCAAGCTGCAATATTGGGTGGTTTTAGTTTTATAATCATTGATGCAAGGCTACCAGACGTCCGATTCACCGATTTAGTCAGGACAGTGCGTTACTTTCAATCCCTGTCCCGACTTTTTCGAACTGCAATCGTGATGCGAAAATGTCTTTTTAGTATTGTTTTTTTTTTGTTAACTCACAATTACACATGTTCATTATTGTATGAATAATTCTAAGTACGCTACATAGAATTATCATGACGTTTTAATGGCGTTCGCACTATTTGAACTATTTTGTAATATCTGTCTGTCTGTCTGTCTGTCTCTCTCTCTGGTTTACGTCAATGACAGAAATGCAAGCAATATTCTTATTTATTTTTAACCCAATTAAAGGAAAGTGTAAGCATTTAAAAGAAATAAGAAAGATCATCACTGTTGCTCTTCCTTAGAAATTGTTGTTCTTCGAGGAAGAAAAATTAGAAGGATTTAGTCCAGCACCTTAACACAGTGTCCCACGAGTCTCTCTTGACTAACACTGTCAAATGTGAAGTGATCTTATGAATAAAATTTTCCACCTGATTACGTATAACGTTGCACAGATTTGGTAGTTCGCAAACGGTGTAATTATTTCGTGTTATCTTACGCAACAGCAAATACATTTCATAAGACTGTTCTGGACACAAGACTTGCATCAGTAAACAAGCATTTTGTCTGTTACAGTATCACAGGAAAAGAACATCGTCCTGTAATATTCAAGCCTCTAGATATTTTCCATTAGTAATGTCTAATCACAATAATAAGTTAGAAGAAATAACTCGCATTTTCACAACTACCAATATTCTCGTTTATAATTACTTCGAAAATTATTTCTCGAAGATATCGGTTATACTACAAGAAAGCAAATCAAAATTAAAGTAAAAGTTCAACTACACGTATACCAAACGACATTTACAATATTGGAAGGACAGAATACTTAAAAAAAAATTGTTGTTTCATTCGAAGGTAAAGGCGTAGTGTAGTGGTTCTTCTACCTGGTGTAAGGAGCTAAAGGTTGTAGGGTAGTGGTTACCGTTCAGGATTGTCAATCTGATGGTCGTAGGTTCAAACCCTTCCGCTGGCAGAAAATTTTCGTAAGTTTTAGACATATCCCATTGTGTTCATTGTCCACGCCGTGTGAAACGGAATGATTCAGTTTGGAATTAACGATGGGGGGAGGGGAAATATTGAATTACAAAATCTCCATTTCAACGAACCGAGAAGTGGAGAAAAATTGAATAATTCTTATAAATATTAAAAATTACGTTCATTTTTTTAGTGGTGTAATCGCAGGTAAAATCAAAGATCTTATGGATGAAGATTTTAATTTGCTCTGAACTCAGCCAAAAGGCATTTCGCACCGATCTAATATATTCTCCAATACATTTCAAAATGTTATTGAATGTTTCTTGTCGATAATTTGACCAATGCGTCCATTCTTGACGCTCAGACGATATTTTCTGCAACTACCTCTTCTCTCCAGTTCCTTCTCCTTCTTCTCTCCCCTCTTTCCGTTCTGCTTTTATCTCATATCGCCTTTCCTACTTTTCTCGCATCTTAACTACATCCCACTCTTCTCCACTCCTCTTATCTACTTTCCTGCCTTAGATTTCCGACTCCACTGCACTATTCTCTCTTTTTCGTTCTTCTCTTTTTCTTTCCTTTACTCTACTCTCCACTTCCCTCTTCTCGTCTCCTCCTATCCTCTCCTCTCGTTTTCTCCTCTTTTCTCTTCTTTGTTATTTTTTCCTCATCTTTTCTCGAATCTTTTCCCATTCTCCTCACTACATCTCCTCTCCTCGTCAATCGTATCTTTCTTCTCTCCTCTACTTTTCCTCTTCTCCTTTCGCTTTCTCTTTCTCCTCTCCTTTGTGACCTTTCGTTTCCTCTCACCTCTTTTCCTTACTGTAGACTCATCAGCGATGAAATACTAGAAAACCTATTTTTTTCTTTCAGAAAGAATTTTGTCATTTGCGATATAATAGTGATATTTTTAATAATTTTATACAATAATACTTGTTTATATTTCTTTCGCGTGTTTTATAAATATCTATTGTGCATGTGGCAACCCTGAAATTGAGCCTAAATCTGCACGCAACCCACCAACGGCTTGTGTAAATTGGGTTGCCTAGTTTAAAATGTCGTTGTCCTAAAACGTTTGAGAGACACTGTACATATTTTTGAGTTTCCCGAATAGATGCAGTTTATCATGATTTTGCCTGTGTTTACATCGCACAATAATATACTTTCATTGAAAAATATTTTTGTATCCTGTATGTATGCAGCAATGCTTTACAATGCCTAGTTATGCTCAAATGATTATGAGTACTACTGTCCCCTTAAATGTTAATCATAATTATTTTTAAGTATTTAGTGCTTTGATAATTGCAAAATATTGGAAAATCGCACCAAAAATATTTTCAACCATTCACTATGTTGTACTAAAATCTCTGATAATCTTCTCTTTAGAAATACAGTTTGCGGTCTCGAAAGCCAGCAAACATCGGCTATGGGACTCGGTTGTGATGACGTGATCTGCTTGTAATCAAGATATTGTGGGTTCTATACCCGGTGTAGGAATATGGTGGTTTCGATGCTACTTTAAACTGTAGGTTCAGTCGAAATTAGACTATCTGTGCATAAAATGAACTTAAAACTCAAACAAACTCGGAGCATTGACAAGACATAACCCAGTGAAAAGCCATTTGGAAAGGCCTTGGCCGTCCAAGGGCTGTAGTAACATAGATGTTTTCTCATTGGTAAAGTTTGCACGTATTGGCAGTAGAAGTAATGCCAATTTTATATGAACTCCAGTTAGCTGAATTCTCAAAACTCAAACCTTGGACCTCTCCGGTACATAGAAATAACTTATATTTTTTTGCTGCAGCCATAAATAAACTCTAAAAAGCATTTAGAGTATCGTAATTCTCTTGCTGCAATCCACGGCGCAACCAACTAGTCATTGCCTGCATATAGGCACAACGCAATTATTGCTGTAACTGCACGAAAGTGAAAGAAAATCCATTCCAAAACGCTGCCGCGTAAAATCTTCCACAAATATCGAAACATTGAATTTTCTTCAAGCCTGTACGATCCATCACAAGTTACGGGGTTTCCCCTGGGAGTCCCAAAGAATCCACGGCGCTCCACGTG
Organism: Lepisma saccharinum; assembly: GCF_977018435.1. Classification (NCBI taxonomy): domain Eukaryota; kingdom Metazoa; phylum Arthropoda; class Insecta; order Zygentoma; family Lepismatidae; genus Lepisma; species Lepisma saccharinum. The sequence goes on from NC_139253.1 coordinate 22,818,263, forward strand.
AGGAAAACAGAAAGCTTCGCGGAGTGAGATAGCTTTTATTTCCACTCGGGCGCAGAGGAGACGGAATCAAAGAACAAGGGGTGAAGGAACGAAAAGAGAAAATCCAAAAAATAAGAGACAAAGAACTTGGTTTTTCACATCTTTCGTCTAAAAAGAAAGTAACTGTTGGTAGTGAGCTTAGGGTGCAAAAAGAGTACTTTTTATAGGAGTTCTAGGAATTGCAAGAGGCTCATATGAAGGCGTTCAATAAAATATGTGGACCATCTTGCTTTATCCTAGTCTGCTCAATGCTTTCCCAGATGTCGTAGAGGTAATGTAATTAATGCGTTCCAGGTTCAATAGAACATAGTGGTTCGGATCGCACTTTAAACTGTAGGTCCAGTCCCGATTAGCCCATTTTTATGCGGCCCCTATAATAGCCTAGCGGCAAATCAGCCTTGCCAACTAGTAGGTCATAACACAGGCTATTGCACACCTGGAGGTTATTTTATTTTTGGTATTAACTTTGGATAACTCTCCTATGTACAAAATCAACTGGAGTTAAGTCTTGGCAAGTCTGAATACATGACAAGTGACAACTGTATACATAACATTGGTTTTCCAACAGAAAACTCTTCTAATCCAATGTCAGTACCTGTACAGCCAACGTGTTACAATCGGCCCGTTTCTATCACTCCTCCAATGAATATGTTTTAAGAGGCGAGTTCTAGCAATTGTTCTCCACTTGTTTTACGATGCAGCTGATCTTAAGTGCGCGTCGAGACACAGCCACCAAGTTGTTCACGCCAGTTTTCTTTGTTTCTTCAACAGGTGTGTCCGAGCCATGAGCAGCAGGAGTTGAGAACTGAACGTGGATATTGGCTGATAAAGGTAAGTCGATGTTCTTCTGTTTAAAGTTAGATTTATGTGGAGTTGGAGTACACTATAAGATTTGCATAAACATATTATTGTTGATATTACACACCACCTGACGCCAGGGTTCCCGGGTTCGAATCCCGGCCTGAGCATGGGTGAGTGTTCTTTCATCAATATCATGCTATCATCACTTATCCCCATCTTCGCGATTAGCCAAAAGTGAAGAAAAGCGAAGTTAAATAAACTAAATCAATCAATGAATCGATTCGGAACGTGACGCATTAACATGTATATGAAGACGATAACGTGATCAAATCATCTCCGACGAAAAGTGGAGATAAGACAAAACAGCATTCATCCGACGATATTTTCTTGTTACTTGGTCATGTACAGTCGTGGACACTTCTGGGTTGTAACGATTCCACTGAATGTTAATAGGATTGTTACAACTTCTCAACTCCTTATTCTCCGTGTTGGGAGATGATGAGTTTTTAACAAATGTGTGAAGCTTATTGAGAAGAGCGGGTTTTCCCCACTGTCCCTAAGGAAGTTTCTAGTGTGCCCTTGCCTCTTCAACGTGTTGTGCACGTACTGTGCAGATCCAATCGTGTACTTCTAACCTTCCTCAAGGAACTTTTTACACGCTCTTCTATAGTTTTCAGGTAAGGATTTTAGATAAGAGATTTGTTTTCTCGTATAACTTGAAGGATCCAAAAGTGCCATGTGTGTCGAAGGACCCGAAACATTTTCACTCTTTCACTCATTCATACTGCTTTGAAAGTTTGCGTCATTTTCTATTTAGCGAAAACATCAGTGCTTTCAATTTCTCTGGTGTGGAGAGCGTGCAACATACGATAGCAAGTGTGAACACCATTGATATTTATGCAACGAGTTTAAACAAACATTAAAATACCATTACTGAAACATTGCAGTGAATCTGTTGTAATAATATCGTGCTGTTATGTAATTAGACAGCTATAATTGTATAATTGAGCTGGGCCTGTTACGCTCTATAAATAAATAAACGAATTCTTGATTTCGTAAGCAATTTTTAGAAGATTAGCCTTCGATTCTTGTGGGCTTCCTTGATGGCGTAGTGGTAACGTCGTCGCCATGCAATCAAGCGAACGAGAACAAGCCCTCCGCGCATGTAATGACTCGGGAGGACTCGACCATTTTTTAGCGGCTGGGTGAACCACAGAGCCTCTGCAACAGGGATATTGCCATTTAAAATCAATCGCCCCGAGAATCGAAACTGGATTTTCCCCGTGCCATTCAGACGCTCTAACGACTAGATCACCGCAGCTCATATGTATAAAAACAAATATGTTGATAGGAAATTTCAAAATGTAGAAAGTTTTTTTTCATAAGTTTAATTTTAATTTTGGGCACGACTAACTTAACGCCATTGCGCAAATCAGAATTTGTTGAGAATTTTGAGTCAGTCTGTCGAGAATGAACTTGACAACAAACCGTGTCAACGTTTATATTCTGTGAAAGGTGGCAGGGGACGTGGGCATCGTAAAGGCTGTCGTAAAAAAAAGGTTAAACGACTGTTGCCAGAGTGGCAGTGAATGATGCACCTTTGATGGACGTGAAGTCGAAGCGAGCATGTACAGCGTTTTAATGCTGATTAGACACAATTGCAGGCTGCAGATAGTGCATGATGCAGAGAAGAATGCCAATGCAGTTAGGATGCACATAAAGGTTTGCTGGCGAGAGAGGCGGGATGTTAATGCAACTTTGCTTACTGCAATACAGGTATCACAGAGGATAGGGTTTGAGTCTTGTTTATTAGGTTCAATTTGTGGATAGATAGGTTTCATTGATTGATTGAGTTGGTGTTTTATGTCCACTTTATGCACAGTAAGGCTAATTGGGACTGGACCTACAATTTAAAGAGGCATCCGAACAACTATGTGCCCCTACCGAGTATGCAACAGGGACCACTAGCTCCTAAGATTCCTGGGACAGGGTATAGGGGAATTTGCCTGTACTGCATAGCTTCCAAAATTATACTGTTTTGTACCGAAGTAATATTGGGATTTCGCAATCATACCGCCCTGCCATGAAGAACATTTATTTTGTTTCTAAGATGATAGAAACAAAACGAACTGGAAAGAAACTTTTCTTTAAAAATAAGTCAATTAAGCATATTTGATGGTAAAGTTTGGGAGCCCAGTTGCATAATTTGTTCCAATTGAAGAAGTGTTCCGAAATATATTTAAAAAAAATGTTATAGCAGATCTAGTCTTGCAAACCATTACAATGGTACACAAATAGTTATTGCACTTAGAAAAAGAGTGAGTTACACAATAACGAACCAGTTGACTCAAAATTAGCAATATTGGTACCATCTAACTTTTTTCTTCAAGTCAGAAACAACTTGCAGCATTTGAAAAAGAAACAAAGAATACAGTTATACTCTGTCCCAGCTAACTTTCGGGCAAGGCCGCGCATAGCATCAAAGAGGGGGGGGGGGGTAGAGCGAAGTAGCACACGCCACTGCGAAGGCTGGTAACTGCAGTCGCTCCCCCGCCCCCATCCACGCAATACGCTTCCCTCTCACGTGTTCATTGGTGAAGCCGTCTCGTATCACTACTTGCGCAGAGACTTGTTTTCGTTTGCTTGCTCCAGAAATAGTTGATACAAGGTATAGATACTAGAAATGTGTGAGGTATCAGCCAGATTTCTACCCGCAGTGAGCTGTGTTTGCTCCCATTGTTAAATTTTATTGCAAAATTCCAGCATAGGTACCCAATGTCTGGTCTCCTAACGGAGATATAAAGTTCGAAGCCATTAGAATTGAAAGACATCAGAAGGGAAGACAGGCAGAAAGAGCATCGAACAGGAGACTTGATTCACGATTGTTTTTCGGGAAGTTGACGAAAGACAATAACGGCGCCTACGCGAGAGTAATGGAGTGTATGGGGGGATGGGGACAGGAAAAAGCATGGCAATAGAATAAAGTTCTAAAGTGAAAAGCCGTAGAAAGTCCATACAGGAAACGTTAGTGGGAACACCACTCCGCTTCGCTAGAGGTTTCTTAGGGAAGAATTTTGCCTAAAGCGAGTTCGATATTGAAACTGAAAAAACTGAATCTTGCTATAAAATTCGCAACACTAATACATGGGGAATATGAGATAAAACATGCGACGTACTACATGGACAATACGTCACATCCGAGGTTAACACACACACACACAGGCTAAGTTATGTCAGATAGTTGCTGCAAATACTTTTATCACATTTTTTGTTTTTCAATTTATGTCCCTTTACAAATCATATTTTTCTCAATGGAGGCCCAAGGTGACCTCCCCTTCTCAACTTCCCACTTATATTCTGGTCTGGCAATACGTAGGGATTGAAGATGAGTTATGGGGATTTAAAATATAGTAATGACACAGGGTGCTTTTTTTTTTTTTTAAAGAAAACAGAAATTGAGATAAAGTTGTATGTACGTACATAAATAGATATGGAACTTAACAAAATATTTTGGAATTGCTGTGTTTGTTTATATTATTGTACAAAATGCAGACATAGCCATTTTGAAAGAGAAACAAGGAAAAAATATATCTTCTTTAATGAGGCCGAAAAGAAGGTACACATACTTCCTCTTAATTTGAAAACGTTTCTCTTATATACGCCAGAAAATGTTCACTACGCAAGGTGAAATATCGAAGAATAATACATATCGAGTTGAGGAAAAGAAGAAAAAATTTTTAAATAAAAATATTATCGTAAGAATATTACTTTCAATGCCTAATATTGTATAGTTATTCAATATCTCTTCCCAGATTGTCGTAGCTGGTATTGATATAGTCAGCAATAGAAGATGGAAATTGCATTTACATTCCCCAACAGTATTTGCTGTATGAAAAGTCTGAGATTACATGTAGCTGTTTATATTTGCATTGTAAGGATGTAGATCCATACATATTTGGATTGATGGTGTCTTTCCTACAACCTTTTGGTCTGAGACATATTAGCACGTACTGCCAGAGTAAGATGTGTCAAAGAAATGTGGAGAAAATTGTGTTCCTAAGGTATGGTGCATACTCTAACAATGTCATCTGCACCTCCTCATATCTTACAAACAATGTCTTATCTTCATTCGTTCGATAATATCTCATTTTCTACGTTTCCCTTCCTCCTTCGCGGCAATAAGTTACTGCCATTTCTGATTTCAGAGATAGTCTGAGATACTGATTTCCTTCGATTTTTCACTCTCTGGGATAGATAACCTCTTCACTTTGTCGATGTCTTTTCCAGATGGCGTAACACGTGATGACTATTACTCTCGGTTTCCATTCGGAGTCAACCGTGTCCCAATCCACCGCATGGCTCACAAAAGGACTTTCAAGGAACGGCAGCAGTGGTGTCTAGACGTCATGTCCTCACTGGATTTCCCGTTTCTTTCTTGCTTTCACTAGTATACTCTGTCTTTCGCCTTTGACTTACTGATGTGATAGCTCAAGCTCATAAGTTCTGCCATTGTGCCCTCAGAGTTTTTCTTTGCTTTTTTGTTATTTGAGTTACCTATTATTATTTTTTATTTTTTCATTTATTTCCTATTCTTCACTATGACTTTTTATCATACATTTTCGTCAAAGATCCTTTTACTCTCCACTTATTTGTTTCTTTTTATAGTTGTTTATTGGCTATTTATTTGTTACTCATGTTTTCTTTTTCATATGTATCTTTCTTCACTCTTTCCATTCGTCTCAGTTTTCTTTAACCAATATACTATTTCCATTTCTCTTCGTTTTTGATTCTACTTTCTCTATTGCTTTTCGTTTCATTATAACTTTTGTATACTACATTTCTTCCTGGTTTCCAAAAAAGTTGTTTCTATATTTTAGTATCTCATCTTCCCTCCTCCCCCATTATTTTCCATTGAGTTCGATTGTTGTTGCCTTTTTCCTTCCATTGCTTCCCACTCCATTACTTTCCGCTTCTTTTTATTTCTGCTATATTGTAGTTAGAACTTCTAAAATATTACAACTTTCGCCCCACAATCAAAAAAAGATATGAAATAGCCTCTTCCCTAAAGCCATTGAATAGAAAAAATCATGACGGGTTAACAAGACACTAAACATTTTCTATGTAACACTCGAATATCTTCTGAAGTACGAAAGTTGCTGTGAATTTGTTAAAATATTGCTTTACGAATAGCCTATTGTCTTTTAAATACATACATGGAAATAGTCTATAGTTTCCCTTGGTCGTACTTTTTTTTGTTTGTTGACTTATCTTTATTTTCGCACGTGAGTGAAACTGTGGCAATACATGAAATGTAAAGTCAAAACTGTGCGGAAATTCTGTCGGCAAGGAAGCAACTGAATAGCGGCAAATAGAATTATTGAACAACAACAACGTGCATATGAAACCATATGGGAAATAACGAGTACGGGAAATAGTGAACGTGAATGGATAATTCTGGGTGTTAGTGAGTTTGTTTTTGCAATACTGTAAACTAGTGTGAATCCTCAGTTGTCTTTTTTCCTGTAATGCTTTCTTTAAGGTGTTGGATTCCGACAGCTCACCTTTTTCTTTTCTGTCTCTAATTCAGTAACGACTCCTTGTATTAATCTCAGTCCTTTGTAACACTATTTTTTTAACGAAATAAGGCCAACTTGTTAAAGAAATTATAGAACTACCCTGGACCTATAACTGGAGTATTTCCACAGTATATCTGAAAATACGTGCACGTCTACAGCGATTCATGAAGCTGACGTTGGTCTTCACCCACGCTTCATCGTATTCGTCATTTTCAATTGCGGGCTGTCCACAGCGCATGTTTGTGCGCATTCTTCCCTTGGCGGGCTTGCTGATCAGGTAAAAATGCTATTACGGGAGCAAGTGAGCTATAGAATCCCAACTACTTGTTGCACTCTTGTGCCTTTTTCGCAGAATGCGAAGTAGGAAAGTGTGATATTTTGCTTAACATTTCTCGTGCCTGGAGCAATTTTAAGCACAGCGAAGCAAAATCTGTTTTCATACAACCACTGCCTCCCACGGCATCCCCTCAAACATCCTCTCCGGCCACCTCAGACTTCATCTTTTATGCATGCGACACCTCTCCTGTCTCCATCCAGTGGAACACATCGATCTTCGCCCTGAGCGAAAATTTCGCATCGTGCGCTGGTAAGTTGGCTACACTGCTGTCGCGAACACCTGGATGAATTTGTGGCAATGGATTTACCACGGCTGACGTGGCAATCCTGGGGAGTACAATGATTTAACCAGTTGATGTTACTCCGGCAACTCATCTAGTTTCATCATACGGACTTAAGAAGCGGAAGGACGCGTGTTACCCAAAATTCACGAATGTCAGAGGGAGGCCAGGGGGACGGTCGATTCGTCCGTCCCCTTTAGGCCCCTACACGGTGGAGGCACATAGTGGTTCGTATCCCACTTTAAACTGTAGGTCCAGTTCCAATTAGCCTTATTGTGCATAAAGTGGACTTAAAACACCAACTCAATCAATCAATCAAAAACCTTTAGGCTTAAACGAACAAGCAAAACTAGATAAATACAGTTTTTATATTAAATTTAGGAGTATATTAAGTACACTGCCCCTCTAATGTTTCTGCTTTCCACTTACTTTACTGCTCCACCCCTCTCCATGGTAATTTAAAGATAACGACGGCTGTAATCACTCGCCGTCGGTGATAGCGTGAATCAAATAACATATTTTTAAAAGTTTAAACCGTGGGAACTCTGCGAAACATAGTAATTTGAACCACTACTGCCAACCGTCATAGATGCTGCTACTCTTCAAGACATATTTGTTTGATTGATTGATTTACTACGTTTCTTTGCCCCTTTGCTAACTTCGAAGATGAGGATGAGTGATGATATTATGATTTTGATGACGGGACACTCACAATGAACACTCATGCCCAGGCCTGGGTTCGATCCCGGGGGCCCCTGGTGTCATAGCGCGCTGTTCTACAATGTCAGGAGTCCTAAGTTCGGGTCCTGAATAATCATGAATGCTTCATTGCATTTGTTCCATCATCTATTTTCATCTCATCATCATTATTCTTCATAGTCGGAGAGGTAGAAAGGCGACTTTAAATAACCATAAATAGAAGCAGAATTTATTGCATGTCATGGGACGATATGTGAAGGACTTTTCTGTACGTGTTTATGTACAAGATGCTTAGGCAAGATATAATCTGTCTCGTACATTATAGACTGTTTGACGCTTTCATTGTTTGGGATGAGAGTTCGTAAAACATGTGATTACATGGAACGAATACGATTTGTTATTCCTTCATCAGATGGTTGAGTATACTGCGTTGAGTATATTATATATTTAACTATGATATCTAGAATATATATGGGACTCTCCAACGTTATTTAATGAAAATATATGCGTCTTTCCAATGCGATGGCATAGTGGCAACCCTGTTCCGCTGGAGCCTGCACATAGGTTCTGATTCCACTTTAAACTGAAGGTCCAGTCAAAAGTTTGTCTTCATCGACACAACGACCTACACACAGAAATCTAAATGTATCATATCGATTGATGCACCAGAATGCATTGATTGATGCACTAAAGTGTGTTTTATGGCTTCTTCAAAGAATCAGATTCTGTATGTCGTCAAAGAAACACCCAAGTGCATCATTTGATTCAAGTGAGGATTTCTTTCAGTCGAGATGCACTTCAATGCATCAGTTGATATGTTTTGATGCACCTTGATGCGTTTTGATGCACCAGAATGAATCTTATTTGATGATGCACTTATATGTTTCGTCTGAGCTACATATACTCTGTAGCTCTTACCAGACGTTTAAGTGCATCATCCCAAAAGATGCAGGAAGGTGCATCAAGGAACATCAACCGATGCATTGAAATGCATCGATATTATGCATTTAGTTCTCTGAGTGCAGGAGACTTTCTAAATAGATTGTATTATTCAAAACGGGTGAATATTTGGAATATCTATCGCAGAGGCTGTTAAGACCAAACTCATCCATGCACATTTATCTTCTACTGTGCTGATAGAACGTTGTTGCTTCGATGCAAAAGAGGAATTCCATGTTAAAGTGTCCCTGAATCAAAATTTTTAAAATGAAATGCAATGCTGTAACTTGACTGAACAATCTAAAATTGTTATTTGCATAAAAATTCAAGTATTTTGCATAATTAAGTTAGAAGGTATAGATATTTTACATACTGTTCCTTTATTTTAACTTTTTGATTTACTTTTGTTTTATACAAGGTGGTCACAAAGTGGGCGTACTTACCCTGTATTTAAAACACTACGATGGTAATGGTTGCATGCTTGATATGAACACATACCTGATAGTTTAAGTGTCCGAAATATCGGTATGGAGACAGTCTTTTTCGTAGCACGGCCGAACTCTGCGCCATATTTTGGCACACTTCGCGATGCAAGTGTGAATAAGACCTTTCTCCGAGCGGTGACGTCCCCTCAATATGTTCTGAAGGGCCCCCAAGAAGTCCCAGAGGTGGTTAATCAGTGACACAGGTATGTCGTCATATCAAGTAAACCGACTATTACCATCGGGAGGGTACGCCCACTTTGTGACCACCCTGTATTGTGTCCCACCCGTGACACCAAAAATCAATTAATTTGTCCTTTAAGTGTTACATTTTCCCCTTAACTTCACTAGAATATTCGAAGGTCAGTTACCTTCCCTTCTCTCTTTGTCTTAAATAATTTATTTTTCATCATTGGACAATTCACAGAAATTAAAATCAATTTCTTATTAAGTGAAGAGGCAGTGTTTCGTTCTATCCCACCCATCACACAAAATTGTTCAATTATAGCTATAAATCTGGGAAAGTATTTTAAGGGTAGTTGTGTTTAATCAACAGTTTTAAGTTTCTTATTTCATTGCACAGAAACTTTAAGAATAATGTTGATTAACTATCATTACAATTGTTACTTTATTATTAAAATTTAGTCCGCGTGTCCGTGCCAATGTAATGCCCAAAAAGCATTGGCCGATTTAATTCCCCTTACTGCATTAAGTTTAATTCAATGGAACGGGTATTACAAGCAGACACGTATCACATTGGTCTTTGGTGCCAGGACGGGAAAAACCTTAATGTTTCCAGCCAGTGCACAACACCATCTCCTTGAACATCCGGAGACTCCAGTTACGAGGGACATTCTTTCTCGCAGCTTCCGGCGTGCGTGCTCCAGAGGTCAAACACTTTGCAAGGTGATCATTCCGACCCTCGGCCACGTACACCTTCCCTCCTCAGCCACACCTTCATCAAAATTCTTCCCTGGCGTCCTCGTGATGGCTCCACCGCCTCTTCGCGAGCTATATTTTGGGGCGAAGGAAATTCTTGCAATATTGTCTGGGTTGGCTTAAAGTTGCTTATTTTCACCATCAGTTTGGCTGCGTCGGGAGAGGTAACGGGGGGAATCGCCCGCGGATTCCGCCTCGACATTCGCATGCAGCGACTGAGGAAAACCACGGGAGAACCTTAACCGGAAAGGTCGGCAGTGGGACTTGAACTTTCACCTTCCGAATACGAATCTGTAACTTTAAACTCGTTCGGTATATTATGTGGCTTGACAATGTGAGAATTAAAGTGGGGATGCCGGGTACCCCCCCTAATATCCCCGGTAAAAGAAAATTATTTTCATCCTTGCCAAGGATGTTTTTATCCCATCAAAGAAACTGAGATTGAAACCATAGATTCTACCATTTCTTAACAATGTAACAAAGACAAGTCAATTGTGTCCATTAATGTTCCAGTCATCAAATATTTCCCTATAGTCTGTTTTCCACTTATGTTTTCATGGCATAGTGTTGATATTTTACATGTATTAAAGTGTTCACAACAGTAGCGGCTTCTGCCTATTCGAACATTCGCACGTGTACACCCAAATAGATCTGTAATGCAAATCAGTATTAAAAAACTTATTTATTGAACTGTATCTCCTTCGAAACATCAAGTGTTCCCACGCCGCTCCGCCAAGAGAGACGGTGGAGAGGTCTGCGATCCGTGATATCAACCCGCGTAGACCAGGCCGCGATCGGGGCTGGAACACAATGGTAGTTTCGCTCGCTATGACGCTGTTGCAGCAGTCGCGTAGAGGACGCTGATCGGGTGTTTTGGCTTGAGCGCTGTGTGAGGGGAGGTTGTATCATTTAGGAAGGCTGTGAACGCAGCGATCTGTGTGCGAGCAAATGTAGTGTTTCAAATCCATTCCATTGGAGATCGTGTGACGCAGTCGATGCAACCCATACATAATCGCAAATTGAGGGATTTTTTTTATTATGAAAGAGATATTTCGATGGTATATTGTCCTGAGCATAACAGGGTAAGAAAAGGAGGAGGGGGGGGGGAAACTGAAATCAAAACGGGTGTTTAAAGCATGCCTTTGCTTCGTGCATCTTGGTCAAAATAAACGGCCTCTGTGGCGCAGTATAGCCGAATTATCAACCCGCGGGGAGGGCGTGCCTCAAATAGTCAGCTGTTTTGCATTGTGTGGCTGTTACTGCGTTACAAAATTATTTAACACTGCCTAAAGGTCGTTCCTGTTTCAGTGCAAAGTGTTTGATTTCATGATGAATAGGGAAACTGTACAAGCGAAAGCAGAGACTTAATATTTAACGTTATTGAATTTTTGGAGGGAAGTTAACTACAAAGCCTGTAGCAACTGCAGTGATATATGGATACGGTGGAAGAGAAGGAAAATTCTGTAGTACGATTACGAAGCAGGGCAGTGTGAACTTAGTGAGTACTGTCATTTGCTTTAACCTTTATTATTCTCTTGATTTCGTTTGATTTACTTGGTTTGATCAGTCTGTCATTGTCATTAGAAATAAACAACAGCTAGATAGATTACAACTCACTTCCTTCATGTGGTAGTTGGATCGGCTTCTTTGGTGTACGCCAATGTCATTATTCTCCTTGTTCATTAATATCAGCTGAGCGGGGGAGAAAGTTTTTATGAAATATTTTGCAAATCGACAATAGTATTGATATTGTAGATCGGCATTTCTATGTTTTGAGTGATTTTGTCAGGTTATCGAATGCTGAATTACATCGCTCTTCTCGTGATTGGCTGGATAATTTCCGCAATATTTGAAATTTGTAAAAAAAAGTCGTGTTAAAAATATCATGAAATACATATAACTTTGTCATAGCCCCATTTTCAGTGAAAGGTGACCAAAACTAGGGTTGGCAATATATTAAGCTTCATTAGGTACGCAAAAACTTGTGTGGGTATTTCACAGAGGTGGTATAACACTTCTGGACGATAGACTCAAGTGCACACCCATAGAGCCAGACCATGAGCTTCCACTTTCACAAGAAACTTGTAGGTAGATGAACATTAAGTTTGAACTTGGCAATAGACAATTGGTCAAGTTGTTGTGATACTAGTTCGTTAGTTCTTTTTGTTTATGCAGTTGGGTTTTCTTAGAATGTAAATATGCTAAGTGTTTCTATGTGTAAATGTTATCATAAGATTTAATGTCCTAGGTTAGAACCAATGTTCTAAGGTACTTAAGACCACAAGGCAGTAATTTAGCTTACTATAGCTCTTTCCAGTCTTACGGCGGGCACCCTACATGCTGGCAAGGGAAGTGGGTAGCGGGGAAGCGACCAATCCAGCGCGATAACAAACGCAGCAGACTGCAGGAAACACCTTCATCCCTCGGCGTCGTAACTCTCGGCGCCACAGCTGTTATCTGGTTGGTCTGCTGCGTATTCTCCGTTCCCCACTTTCCTTCCCAGCATGAGGGCCGCCCGCCGTAAGAGTAGAAAATAACTATAACTTGTAACATACAAATGTGAATACCCAAAAAACAACTATCTCCCGAAATGAAATAACATGTACGCCACTGAGTGGATATCGTCCCAAAGCAAAAAGCTTAATTCGCACAACGTAACTTCTTGTGGAAGGGTGAGGGTTAGGACAAACCCCTCCCCCACTTTCTTGATTCAACTTTCGTGACTTAAGAGCGGCCTCTTCTTAATCGTTGTGAGTAACGCTGTCATCAAGGGGTCTCAGATTCGACTCGCGGAGGAGGAAGAACATATGCGGTGATTCGGATCCCACTCTAAACTGCCGGTACAGTCCCAGATAATCTTTCTGGCCATCAATTGCACTTAAACATCTTTGCAGGACCTTCACATAGTGATAAAATGTTAAAATATAGCGCACTGTGTATAATGTAACAAGATCCTTCTTCCTTGTACACTGTATCCCGGCAATCTCTGGAGCGAGCGAATGAAAACAAGTCTCTGCGAAATTAGTGTCTCGAGAGGGCTCGTAGGGGGCAACTGCAGTGCAGCTACATCCGTTTGCAGTAGCGCGCACTGCTTTGTTCCTCCCACTCGCTTTCTCCCCTTATCTACAGCTGCGCGCGGCCTTGGTCCGCAGATTCCCGAGGCAGGGTATGGCCATACTTCAACCTTGCCCACTGTGGTCATGGTCATTGTCAAGGGAAACAATATGCAAACTAAGCAACTGAAAAATATGTTAGGTATGTGTTGAATGTACGTACACATACATACTCGCATATGTTTATTTGTCACAATTGTGCTTTGGATCTTAGGGTGTTTAACGTATAAGCACTTTGGTAACATATTCTGTATTTTAGAAAATGCTTTACGGTTAACAGGAGATGAACAACAATTATTATTATTTTTTTTTTTTTTTTGGTGTGAGAGCAGTTCTGCATACATACACCATTGATGGTGCGAGAAATTTAAAAAAAAAAAATACGTGGCAATACTTCAAAAGTGGTAAAATACCCGTTTATTTTTCGTTCACTTGTTGGAATCTGAGGTCGTTAACGCCATCGCAAGATGGTGCCTACATCACAACCATTATAGCGGAAGAGGTTTTTTTTGGGGGGGTACAAATTGGAAACTTGGATAAGAAGGGGGATAACTTTTCGTTAACAGCTTCCACCGCTCCGCAAAATAGAAAAGTAATTCTCTTGGAGGCAGAGTTTTTGGAGATCAATTAAGATGTCGCCACTTGCGGTGCGGCGAGAAAGCAGCCGAATCTCTGGTTGCTTCCTATGGTGCTCTGAAGACGCATGTTCTATTAATGGACACCGCTGCTATGTTCTCTGCTGCGTGGATTTTTTGTGCGGATAGCCGCAGTGCTATTACACCAGGAAACTTTGTGACGTTGTTCATTTCGTTTGGTAAGACCTTCACTGCCTTCACTGTCAATACGAGTTCATACTGTTGTCCTCATCGTCATGCTTAACCGAATGTACCAAAAATAACAAAATTACAACTAGATGCTATTCTACGTCGCAGCCATCCGTGGAGCAAGGCCGCGCATAATGGTTGAGAAGGGGAGGAAAAAGTGGGCGTAGCAAGACAGTGCGCGCTGTAGTAAACTGCTGGTAGCTGCACCTGCGTTTTACCTTCCATGCGTTCACTTCCCCTCTCACGCGCTCATTTGTCGAGCCCTCTCGAGTCTCCTTGCAGAAAACTTATTTTTGTTCGCTTGCTCCACAGACTCCTGGGACAGAGTGTATGGCCTTATTATAGACTCCAAAATTAGAACGCTTACCGATAGACGACGGAGACCAGATCTGTGTTCATTTTGTGTGTCCGAGAGTGTGACTTCCCCAAGAGTCCAGAGGAGCACTTTTGTTAGTACAGTCACGGACAGTTGCGGATTGTAGCGTTCCCTTTAACTTCCAATAGGATTGTTACAAACCCAAAAGTGTACATGACTGTACAAGAAGAGCTACTCTAAATACACAGAAATCAACCACAATAACCTTAATTTAATTGTGTAGATGCCCGTAATTAGTTTCTGGGTTTTCCATCCGGGACAGTTGATTGAATTGGGAACCTTTCCAGGTTCCAATTTTCAGTCTCTTCTTTCCTCTACATGAAATTGAGTTATGGAAACAATGTTTCCGTATTGGAAAAGAAAGCTAAACAATCGGGAACTTATAAAGAAATTATAATTTGCATCCATGTTGTGTTTCTTTGCATGAAATTGCATCATTTAGAAAATGAGTTATCTATCTGCTATAGGCGTAACAGCCTTTCTTTGTGTTTCTATTACCTGACAGGCAGTTCTCTGTGTCCCAAGTTTGTCCAATTTTGTTTTAAGGGGGTTCTAAAGCCATGCTAAAGCATAGACCCAAATTTCTAAGGATAACCGTACAACTAATATAGATTCGGTAAGGAAGAAATTTTCCGATATAAAAGATTGTTTTATTCACTACAACATGTGAACCTTATAATTTTGTTACGATTGAAGGGATTTAAGTAAATAACAGAAAATATAAGGTCTCCGTCATGTTCAAACTGCTGCGTACAGATGGCGCTGAAGTGGTAGTATTGTTAATACCTGTGCATTTTCTTTCTTTTATGACTAGTATGGAAGATCTCGTGGTGAAGCAAAGACCACATGTTCTTTCCGCAAGCATCTGAAATACTATGTGAAAAAATGAAAACATTTCGTACCTTCAGAGAGTAGTGCTTATAATTAAAATTTTTGAAGTGGCGTTTCGTTCAATATACTCCGTGGTGCAGATTTTAGCCAACACTGTTGCAAATAGGTAAATCTGAACTGGGCCGACAGTTAAACTGGAATCCGAACCACATGTGACTTCACCGGGTATCCAACCGCGAACCCTTTATTACAAGACGACGACGTTACCACTACGCTCTCTGGGAGGCATGATGTCTGTGATTGTGAACTGAAAGATGGAATATTTCCTCAATGCGTTCTTATTACGCAAATGTGGGATAAATTATGAGGAATTAGGAGAACACTAAATTTCGAAGTATTGTAAATTAAAATTTTTGTTGGTAGCTTAGCTATGTTTAGTGAAGTTAATTCAAATTGTTTTCCTGCCTTTGGGAAGATAATGTATCTTTCAAATGCACAGGCCCTGGCCGAGTTTAAACCCAGAACATTCGTGAACACATGTGAATGGTATTCCTATCTCTCCTAACAGAGTTGGAAGGTTTCAAATAAATGTGATGGAGTGGTCAGGGTAAAACACTAGGAAATCAGGATCAGTTTCAAATCCTAAGTTCGCCATATCAGTGAATTATTAAAAGTTTATGAACTTTCATGTTTTAATGGAGACAAAACAGTTATGTATTTGTATCAATTGACACGTTTTGGAATCTGTGTGTACTTCTAGCCTGAACAAGTAAAATCTAGTTCATATTATTTTAAATGTTTGTCATTGGATACATTTTCTAAGAAACTCAAACAGTCAGATTTACTTTTGGAATATAGTATTATATAGAATAAAGTATTTTAAGATTTAATCACATATTTCCAACTTGGAATATTTTCCAAGCAGTAAAATATATAAATCGTATATTTGACAATTATACAATATTTTATCTTCTTGAAGCATATTTGTGACAGAAACTAAATACTACATTAATGCCTAGAATGTGGAGGCCTAAATGTGTTAAACTTTGTATAGGTAATGAGTATTTATGCTCTATTTAATTTGTTTTTGGATTGTTTTATAACAGGAATATGTCGCAAAACCTTGGGTGAAATCTGTAGAAATTCTGAACTTGGTATTAATGAATAGCTTATCGGGAAATTTCCGTTCTTGTTCTTAAAGAAATTGTATTCTTATACGTGCATTATGGAGATGAATATCCTTGTCAATTCTGCCTAGCACTTCAAGCCACGTAGTTCTGTATTTGAAAGTCTCTTTCAAACGCTTCAGAACATCAAAGATTGTTCTTTTCCTGAAGTTTGGATGATGTAAGTTTGATCCCGTGACAGCTAACAAACAGTTAATGTTGATCTTCAAACAGAGCGGCATACTTTCCGTTTCAGCGAGAAAATATAGCTTCAAAACTCTGTGAAAGAACGTCACAAAGGTGAAAATGATTATTATTCTTTCTAATATTTCATCATTCTCTTCTGTTTTCAGCGATTCCCTGATCTCATTTTTCCCTGTTCCCGTAATTAATCCTGGATCTCTCTGGGAGTTCGACCTTCATCTCACCTTGACTTTTTCCATGAAAAGGGGAAACGTGCAATTCGGGATCATTTTTTTTATCTCGCACAGAGCAGCTCTAAACCTTCCTTTTCCACTTCCTTTTGTGCAAAGCTTTCTTTGTTTTAAGCTTTGCTAGAGCTTCGTGGAAAATGTTATGAGGAAAAGCTGGCAATTGAACATTTTTGCTCTTCCTGTTTCCCGGACGTCATGTGTGTTAACTGTACAATATTTGTGGTAGCCTTGGGTCTATATGCATAGTTTTGGCCCTTGCTTTCTGTGTGTCTTCGAGTGTGTGAAGGGACTTGATGCTCATATGCCTCAACGGGTACAGTCATGGACACTTCTGGGTTGTAAGGATTCCATTGAAAGTTAATGGAATTGTTATAACCCAGAAGTATCCGTGACTGTACAACGTTCAGATCTACAACATACTGCATTCTAGGACTACGTTGTTGCCACACACAGAGAACTAAATTCATCAAATCTATTTCATGCATCAGAAACACATCGATTGATGCACTAAAGTCTGTTTTTTTTGTCATTTCCAAAAATCAGTTTACCGTTTGATGGATTTTTGTTTCCAAAGGTAAAGCCGAAGTACATCATGTGGTGCAAGTGAGCATTTCATTTTATAATTAAAAAGAGAGGTACAGCTTATTATATTAAATGTATTACGCAAAACTAAACTATAATTAGAAATAGTATCACGAAAATTTTCCCCCATATAATAATTCTCACACCCTGTCATTATATAGGTAGAACACAATGTTTTCCCTCAAATTCTGTTCTATATAATATGTACTTTTCTGCACTCAATAAGCATTAAAATTGCATATTATGGAAAGGAATTACTTTAAATTAGAGACAAATACTTCCAAAAATTAAATAAGATTAAAGACAATACTGAAATATTTTATAAATAGATTCTAATTATGAGCCACACAACAATTTACTTAATAAATAATATACAGGGTGAGCAAAAAAGTCTTTCCCTGATTATGAATATTTATATCTCAACTTCCACGGTAGATGGGTTAATAAAACCTATGGCACTAAGTAGTGCAATACATCAAGTTTTTTTCCATTTCTTTGTTTTGTCTAATTCTTATTCTGATTCCCATATCATGGCCACCGCGTTCGCCGGACATAACCCCTCTTGACTTTTTTTATGGGATTACGTTAAGAACACAGTGTTTATTTCACCAGTTCCTGATATTCAAACTCTTCAGACACGAATACGGGATGCTATAGAGACGGTGACGGAAGAGATGTTGGCAAAGACATGGAGAGAAATTGAGTATCGCCTAGACGTTCCAAGGGCAACAAAGTTGAGCACATGTCGATGTGTACTGAAGTGTACTGATAACAAAACATTATGAGTTAAGCTACCATTTCCAACAAACCACATATCTGTATCTAGCATAGTTCTTTAGCAAGAAAAGCTTGTAATCAGGGAAAGACTTTATGATCACCCTGTATTCCTATATTAGACCCGAACTGTACCTTAATGCATGGATTGATGTTTTTTATTCACGCACCTTCCTGCATCTTTTTCGATTATGCACTTAAACATTTGGTCCAAGCTGCAGACTTTATGCATTTTTTGTTTTAACTGATGCATTTACTTTCCTCTGTGTACGTCGCACAGGCTCTTCCGTTGTACACATCTATCTTTAATTGTTCCATGAATCTCAATTATATCTAACATAAACGTCAGCTTTAAATAAGCCAAGCAAGGGTACCCGCAGGAATTTTTCTCAAGGGGGGGGGGGGGGCAGCAGTGCTCAAAGTGGAAGGGACGTGCGGTGACGTCAAGGAAAATTCTCATAAAGCATCTCCAGGATAATTTACATAAGCATCCCCCACCCACAATTGCATTTTCTCCATGTTGATCGATGCGAACAATCTTTTCCCAAACTGGGCAAAGCATCCCTCGGCTCGGAATTTCCACTTCGAGTGCTGGAAGGCAGAGTAAAATTTCATATCTTACCGCTCAGTCATAAGAACTATTTCCGGTCTCCGTGGCGGAGTGACTAGTACATTGCGCTACGATGGCAGGGGTCCCGGGTTCGAATTCCGGCCTGGGCATGCAGTGTCCCTACATCAATTTCATCATATAATTGCTAATTCCTACCTTCGGGATTAGCCGAAGGAGGCAGAAAAGAGAAGTGAAATAAAACAAATTAATCAATCAACTCACATTTTACCCTTCATTATTAGTTTTTTTTACAAATCATAAAATTCAAATTGAATTGAAAATATCTTCGGGTTGTTGTGAAGTTCAGACTTGCATCATCTTTTAAAATAGAAACTGGACTCGACTTGCTACCTTTCCATAAACATCTGTCACTTTGTTGATGAACAGCACTTTGTTTTTTGTACTCTTTCACGATGCATAAATTGCACTGCCTGTCATTGCAGCCCTCATCCAGGTTTTCACGCTACAATTTCACAATTCGAATTACATGTCATTTTTGCAGATATCTCAGGAGGGGCAAGTGCCCTACCTGGCTCCCCTCTACTGGCGTCCTTGAAGCCAAGTGTACACGGTTTAGATTTTTTATGGATATACATTTCACAGTAATTCGGATTCCACTTTAAACTGGAGTGTATGCCGATAGAGGTAGGTGTTAAAACTAAGCCCGGACTTCGAAGCACTAAAATGCTCGAAATAAACAGCCTAAAAATTTAAAAAATGGAGAAAATGTAGCCTTCTGAAATAAAAGGAGAGTTGTGGTGTATGAAACAGACCCAACATGTGTTAACTGACACAAATGAACAAATGATTTTACTCTAGGAGCACAATCCGTGTGATATATCAACTGAACCTATCAGACACGATCATTTCAGTCATTATGCTGTCATAAGGTTATTTTTTCTCTTTTGTTTAGAAGTTAGACCAATAGCAATTTCTGCGAACTGCAAAGGTGGTTCATTTGTCTTTAAAAGTTATTCTCTACCTTTCCTCGATATTTTCATCTTCTGTTGATCAGAATTTTTTTTAAAGAAAATGTCGGATGCACAAAAATTGGCAAAGTGAAGCCACAACCACACTTTACGGTCATATCCCCTGTTACGAAGTTTCTTGGCACGCTACTGGGTCCCAATTAGCCTATCTGAGCACAAAGTGAGCTTTGTCACACTATATCGTTCCAATTCAAGCTATCACGAATGCACTGTGTTCCACAAGAGGGTGCTGCAAACGGAATCATGTTTCAAACATGCCGTCTTTGACTTGAGATTTTTGTTCAAATTGCAGCATAGGTGTAGTAAGAAAACGTAACAGCGTTACTAGGAAAAGTAATTACTTTGCTTCCACTATGCAGTTACCTGCATGGCCATTACAGCAATAGGGATCTAGGCAGAAACGTAATCAAAGGGCTTTTATGCACATTGGTAACGATAGGGTTACTTACTGCTCATAATAGCCATAGTTCATAGTCCTTTTGATCTTACGAATAGCGTTCCAGTTTATAATTCTTGCTTAATTGATACAAGCGGTGACTAACCTGCCGCTACAGTATTATCGATATACTTTGTATCTCTGTGTGCGTATCTATATATAAAGGATACAGTCATGTGGAGAATTCAAGTACATGTACTTGAAAAATAATGAAGCTTCTACCCTAGCTACGGTCTGTGTTTATTTTAGCCTGGCTGAAGATTCGAAACAGAGAGCACCCCCACTCTTCTTTTAGTAATTTCGTTGTGTTCTAAACCCAAAGCTATCTTCAAGGGGCAAGCTTTATTTGTTTTGGTGGACCAATAACTGTGCAATTTTTCTCATTGGTCACTTTTCGCTCAGTTCTCCAAATCCAATTTTGACATCTTCTGTCGAAGCGGTTTTCCAGCCCTTCTGCCTCTATTTCACTTCTGATCCATTCCATAGCTTAATAATTTGCGTTTATGACATTTCGAAATCATCTGCTCTAGGTCTGTACCATGATATTCATAGTGAAATATATTGCAGCCGGCCTCCGTGGCGGAGTGGTTAGCACATCGCGCTGCGATGCCAGAGGTTCCAGGTTCGAATCCTGGCCTGGGCATGGGTGTTTGCGAGTTTCCCTTTATTAATTTCATCACATCATCCTCATATTCGCGATTAGCCAAAAGTGGCAGAAAAGCGAAGTAAAATAAACTAAATCAATTAATGAAATACGTATATAGCTTATTGATGGTTTCAAACAGTAAATCGGCTTTGTTCAGATTACCGTAACTTGTTCTCGATGTGAGGAGTGTAATATTTCCTCCTAGTCGTTTCCCGGTAGTTTCCTCACTTGGTTGATATGAAAATCTCTGAAAACTCTAACATTGCGCATAAAAACTGGGGCAATTAATTAATTAAATCTATATAAAAATGTATGTATGTGTGTGTGTGTGTATATATATGTATGTATGTTTGTTCCGGCATAACTCTTAACGCCTAGAGCAATTTCAACCAAACTTGGTACACGTATCACTTGCAATCTGAGAAAGGAATACTGTGGGGGTAAGACACCCCTGGCACCCCTAGGAGTGGGGTTGGTAATGGGGTGACATGTAAAAATAATCGAAAACGACCGATATTAGTGTGGAATCCATAGTTTTCGGGGTAGCTAAGATGAATAGTGACACTCCCAATGCCATTCAATTTATTCATTCTTGCTCTTGGAGATAAAACTAAAAATGTTGTTTATAATTAAGTTTTGAGTTATGTTAATTAGTTAATTTGTAAAAGATTTTACTTTATAATTTGTGTACTGTACTTATACTTTTAAATACCTGTAAATAAAATTAGTTACATTTTACACTATAGTTAGAATTCATTATTTTTCTGTCTAATAGAAGATTGGGATAAATAATACCCGGCAACGTCGGGCAATCAGCTACTATATAAATTGCTCTTGATTTGTATAGGTAATTACTTAAAATGATCTGTCTGTAACTTTTGTGTAACTTACAACTTACTTTTTCATTGTAAAAAAAATATTTCTACTATGAATTTTCACATTTTTAAATGGAAGGCGACAGAAAACGGTATGACAGCAAAATACTGTAATTCTTACAGTAAAGTACTATATCGAAACAAATAACTGTAAGCTCTTAGTCACTTCAACCTGCGAAGTTACTGTACTCCAAATTATATCCACCGCAACTTTTCTGCATATTGCAACAAAAGAGATACCAGCAAATTATATTTTCTTACGGTGAAATTTTTGACCATGGAAGAATAATAATTCCTCAAACTATCCGGACTCTGTCTGACTTTTAATAATCTCTCTGAATTTTAAGTCTTCAGTGTTAGCAAAACTACTGCGTGCCTTTATCTAACATTGATAATTATTTGCCTTTACGTGGGAAAAAGTAGTTGATGAAAGCCTTAGAATTGTACCAAGTCAATAGATTTATTCAGTGGATACATAATGTGATGTCCCAAGAGAAAATGTAGGATTGAATTCATGGGGAGTATGAGAGGCCAACTCCCCTATGCGAGCTAAGTGTTTTTCTGTAAAGGATTGTGTATGCCTTTTCTAGATCACCTTAGGGCAATTTCCGTAGTCTGGAGGCTAGGTGGCACCATATGATTCAAGATATTCATAATTAAGACATGTATGGTTCATCTAATACGGATCATCCATTCCTTTCTTTGTGGTTAACCTAGAATATACAGAAACGACGGAAAACATTACAAAAATAATAATATAATTAGCTACTAACACACACACACACATACTGATAAAGAGCAGAGTGGTAATCACAGCGTGCTATGACACCAGGGGTCTCGAGTTCGAATTCCGGCCTGAGCATGGATATTATTTGTGAGTGTTCCCTCGTCAGTTTCAGCATATTATCTATCACTAATTCTCATCGTCACAATTAGTCAGAAGTGGCCGTAAAGCAACGCTAAATTACAAAAATCAAATCAAATTGTGATGAAATGGTTCTAGTGAGAACACAGTTTGGTATTCTAGATAGCATTTTAAACCATCCAGTTGCGATTAGCATGTACATGAAGTGTACTTTAAACAAAAACACTGATTCAGACTGAACGCAAACAGAGAAGAAATGCTTAAACTCTTACTGATTCTTAGAAATTTTTGAACATCCCTTAACATGCTAGTGAATTATTTATTAAACCTCCGCTACCTTGCACTCTAATTTTCACCTAAAAGGTCTGCTAGAGAATTGTTTGAGTGCATTTGGTCTCGGCGGTCTTAAAGTTGAGAGACCCAGTTTCATCCTTGCAAGTAACCGAACTTTCGATCGAAGCCGAAAAGGAGGGGAGACTGGAAACAGCAAAAACACAGAGGTTCCTGACCCACTCTCCCGCAGGTAAACGCAGACGCTTTCGGTTCCTTAAATATCCCTCCATCTTCTTTGTGTATGTGTGTGTGTGTGCTTCCGAAGGTTAGGAAATACAGTCCTTAAGGGGAGGGAAGCTATTGCCAGTTTCGGCGGAACGCCGGTAGATGTCTCTGAATGTTGGAACGGCGCCACTTCGACCGTTGAGTTCTCGTTCAAGTTTCGGAATGAATGGCAGGAAACCAAGGCTATTTCCCCCTTCAAATGAACTGACAGTGTGCGAAGTTCTGTAACCTCTAGTGGCCGTCAAAGCAATATAAGGCTTTTGACTTCATGCTAAGGGCAATGGCCGCTCCGAGAATATTTGCTCGTGACCTTATTCCACCTTTTGAAGTTTGTGATTCTTCGAGAGATTCTACTTCTTCTCTAAGATGTTCATAACCTGTGTAAAAAAAAGTTACGGCCATGGAGAAAGGGCATATTGTATTACGAGTCATAATTTATGACACATTAGAATTCTGTTTCTTAAGTGTGTAAGCTGTACAACAAACCAGCGAATTGGAGAAGTGTTGACGAAACCTCGAGGAACGATTCTGCTCAATGCATTGAGTAACTGAGTTATGATCTCACCGTGCGCGAATCATGGTTTGTAAAAAACTCAATATGCTGACCAAGGAAATAGAGAAGAAAGGTGAAGAAGACATAATGAACTGGAATGGGAGACTGAAAATAAACAAAGAATGGAACAAGGTGTTAGATAGAGTGGAAAGGACAAGAGAAAAAGAGGAGAGAAGAAGGAAGAAGAACGAAGAAAGGAAAAATGAAAAAGAGCGTGAGATAAAGAGTCCAACCACATTCCAGGTGAAAGAAAATGTTTAGCGGCCACCTGCTGGAATATTCCAGGAAAACAACTTTCTAATAGTCTGGAGGGGAGTAATTTTTGTGTATATATATCGTCCTGTTTTGTACCTTGTTACATTTGTGAGAAAGAGGAAATGGTTGGATCAGTGATCGGTTAG
This sequence comes from Lepisma saccharinum, assembly GCF_977018435.1. NCBI lineage: Eukaryota > Metazoa > Arthropoda > Insecta > Zygentoma > Lepismatidae > Lepisma > Lepisma saccharinum. The sequence continues at coordinate 22,842,388 of NC_139253.1, forward strand.
TTCGTATGAACTTTCCAGCCTAATTATTGCCTATTTTTGTGGAAGCAGGAAAAGGTTTATTATCCATTTTGCCTTTACTCATCTCACTCAACAGGTTGCTAGGTGCCGTGACTTGCCGCGAGTTGATAGCTTCCTGGAGATGAGGCCTTGCTCGAAAAGGTTTATTATCCGTTATCCACCTTGTTACATTTGTACTTGGTGCAGAGTCTGAAGAAGACCTTGCTAGAAGGTTGAAACGTCACTTTTAGTTTATGTTTTATAATAAAATACATTTTATGACTTGGTCAGCATATTGAGTTTTTCATAACATGTAAACAAGGCTTAATGGTGTTATCATGGTTTGTGTGTCCCTTCATCAATTTCATATAATCATCTTTCTTCCATGTCGAACAATAAATGTTCAAGCAAGAGCCATTTCCAGATAGTAAGAGAATAAACTAAGTTTAGCACAAACACTTAAACGGCGACTAGATTTACTGGCCAATTAAATAAGCGCACATCGGAAATCGAATACGAGACTTGTTAAGTACAACGCCGTGGCGTAATCTGATTAACTGATGGTACAAAAATAAAGTATTCTAGGTCAAATATTTCCAAAGTTTTTGACAGTCTCTGCTGAGGAAATGATATCTCAAGTTTATCTCTTTCTTTCTGTAATCATTATTAATGCAAATAAACGTAGAACTACTTTCATTTTACGGAGATGTGTTAATGATAGCTTATGGCCAAAGGGTCCTGGGATCCTTTCCTGGTGAAGTTACATTGCACAGTGGTTCGGATTCTACTTTGAAGATCAAGACCCCATTAGTTTATATGGCAACAAACTGAACCTGAAATTAGCCCTTACATTTTATTTATATAAAGAAAATTACAATGGTTAGTTTTAGGTATTATATACATAATATTGACATAAAATAACTTAAAAATATATAATGGTTTTTAATATGTAGAAATTCTGTACATTATATTTCCAAGGTTACGTTTTATATGCTTTCAGCATATTCTGTGCCCTAGTCAATGTTTTTTGTTATACAGGGTTAGTCAAAATTATGTTAACATTAAATGGGACAAACCAATCCATTAGTGTTAACATAATTTTGACTAACCCTGTATATTCTTAAAGTAAGTGCAAATATGGATAGTTTATGTAGAATTGCAGACTAGTAGATTATACCTATTTATTTTCTTAATAGAACAATTCTGTCTCTAGTTTTCCAGTTACGCTGGTGTATTAGTGGTTATTTCAGTGTATTAGTCGTTTCGAATCTCAAAAAAAATAGTGAACCACATAATCACTGAGTTGATGTATTGAGTTCAAGAGTTCCTTCAGAAAATAAAAGGATAATGTAATTTACTAATTTATAATTATTATTATATTTATTATGGATTTGGCAGTCTTTTGACGGTGGTGGTGATAGTCCTAAATTTTTATATGAACTCTATACGGCCTACGTGCTGACGTCGTCACCTTGTAATCAAGTAGTTCCGGGTTTGCAGTGTTTGGATGTCACTTTAAACTGTAGGTCCAGTCCCGTTTAGCCTATCGGTGCATGAAGTGGGTTTAAAATAAAAACTCAATAAAACAAACATGAACCCTCTACAATACTTTCTGGCGACACCTCCAATTCTGGTTAATTACTATTTAATTAAAAATCGATTTGATTTTCGAGTGTACAATGCAAAGGAGTTAGTTTACGTGAAGATAGGTTTTCCAAAGACAGAAAAGTTTTAATAATATAAGGGTATCTTCTTTGTAAATTTTCTGAAGTGCATCGATCTCTGCTCTCAAAGAGTGAGGGAATGCCCCCCCCCACATATAATTTTACTTTCCTGGGAGCGGATTATATTATCCCGTTTCCAAACCAAAGGGATAAAAAAAACTTCTTTTGCGTTATTGGATGCTCCCGTCAAAGCCTTCAAACGTAATGGAATCGAACGGGCACCAGACGTGAAAACCTGTAATTAAACTTTAGATAAATGTCAAAGGCAGGATGAGAGATATTTTCAATGAAATGCTCCTTCGCTTGGAGTAAAAATATTGGGGTGTGCTTTTAAATCAACAAACATTGGGTGGATTACAAACTACAAGTAAAACGTGGATTTGTTTACGGTCTAAAATGTATCTCTGAGCTTTCAGTTTTCCACATTTCATTATACTGTCTTTACCGTGATGGATATATCACGCAATCTGACGTGGGTCGTTTAATGCTGAAATTTTACATCGCCTGTCTGATTTACCCCACATGAGGCACTGTGAATTGACATCCTACACTGTCCCTGTAGTCTGTGGAGCAAGTGAACGAAAGGAAGTTCTCTGTGCATGTGGTGACTCACGAGGTCTCGACCAATAAACGCATGAGAGGGGAAGGGAATGCATGGAGGACGATACGTGGCGGGAGCCACCAGCAGCAGCGCACTGTTTTCCTCCGCCCACTAGCTTTCTCCCCTTCTTTGCGTTATGCGCGGCCTTGCTCCATGGATCCCTGAGTGCAGTCGAATCTTTCACATGACTCAACATAATTTAGTCCGACAGTATAATTCATGCAATGCCAAAAATTTAAAAGATGTGCCTTAATTAATTCCACAACACAAATGTATCTTTATATGACAGAGCATGCTGAAAATTTTACTTATTTGTTAGTCAAAAGTTTCGCGGGATAGTTCATGTAATTCCTAATATTTTATGAGATGTGACAATTAATTGCATCGCACAACTTTCATAGAATGTGACGTATTTAATCCCGTGCTGTTACTTGATCTGAGTTATTTGTGTGCTATAAAATTCACTGACCGAAGATACTCCATGCCATGCCGAAATTTTCACCTTACCTAACTGTTAATTGCACATGAAAAATTTCATTCTGTAACATATTTAATTCCATGCCGAAAATTTCGGAGGATGTGAAATAGTTAATTCAATGTCATTGTCAAGTATATTTAACCTGATTTAACCGAGCCAAGTACATTAAAAAAACACAGGCTATGACATAGTTAAGTCTACGTTGAAAATGGCATTGCGATTGTCTGAAATTATCCTTCACATTATAAGTTCGAAGGAGAAACAATATCATAAATGAGAATCCGAGATGGAGACGGAATCTACAAAAACTATAAAAAGTGAAACGCAAGTGGCTGATATGAAAACTGTTCCAGAAGGAAGGAAGAGAAGCCGGTGAAGATGCTGCATCTTTGCCTCCCGTATCGCATTATTCATCGTTTAAGGAGGCCGTGGATGTCGATCGTTCTCCCGGGAGTGGCTTCTCCCCGCTCTCCCCTCGGATTGCCGCAGCAAAGCGGCGACTTCCGGTTTTCCCCTATTTCCGGAAGTGACGGCTCTGCAACGTTCGTCCAATTATCAGCGTGCTCACGTGACGGGCAATCGAATTAGTGTGTGGACTTTGCCTGCAGCTTCCGCGGAGTATCTTGAGAATTTTGTCCCGTTTAGAGGAAACGGGGAACGCTGTGCTCCTGAGACCTACTTGCCTACTTGAAATTCAAGCTGGCATTCGCTTCTAAGATTTTGAGGAAGTCTTTTACTACGTTGGAGGGTTATTGAAAACGTACACGGGACTGAATTTAACACAGGCAGCACTTGTTTACCAAGAACTTTACCACAAATTGTAAAACTATTCTATGTCCACGGAAGGAACAAATATCATGTTTACTCTGTCTCTGAAACAAGGCCGCGCATAGCAAAAAGAGGGGGTTCCAGTGGGCAGAGCGAAGCAGTACAGGTTGCTGCGAAGGCTGGTAACTGCAGTCACTTTCTCCCCCTCCACGCAATCCCGTTCCCTCACGTGTTAATTGGTGGAGCCGTTTCGCATCACTACTTCCGCAGAGACTTGTTTTCGTTAGCTATCTTCAGAGATAGCCGATACAGAGTATAAACAAACCCACGTGACTAGATTGAAGTCGGCGATAGCTGTTCTTTTTTTTTTTTTGCACTTACAAAAAATAGCTGACTCAAATCAACTAGAATAGTCAAGTTGTGGGGCTTATTGTATGAACTACGTGTCTATGGTCAGTATATATATATGGACAAGCTGCGTTAAGAATTAACCAGTTACATATTTCTGCTTAATTTGGCTTCACTCTTACTTGGAGAGAGAAAACCTTCAGATATTTGGAAACGAACCTGAGCTTGCAGGTCCAAGAGTAGGATGAGCTTCCTGCTATCAAACCGACCATTGGTGCATGGAGTTCATCGTACAGCCCCTCCCATCATTGTAATTCGGCTTCGTATTTTACACAGACGTCTCATCAATGGTCACCTGCTACAAGGGCTGGACCCTTCAACGTGTTGTGTCTGCAATGTTGTTTTCGGCATATCCTTATTGAATATGCCAATTTTACGTTCCTTATACAAAGTTTTAATCTTCCCAACTATTTATCATTCATGTTTGGAGGAGATAACAGTGTTTTAACAAATGTTCTTAACTTTTTGAGAAGAGCGGGCCCCTTACAATGTTTCTGAGGAAATGTTTAGTCTAGCCTTACCTTTTTAAAGTGTTGCATTTGTCATGTGCAGATCCCTTTACGATCTTGCACTTTTAACCCTTCTCGTAGGGATACTTCCCCGTACACAACGAATGGCACAAAATGTCCATGTGTGCCGACACATCCACAAATTGTAATTCATTAATTCACAATGGTATGACAAGCATCGAGTGCTTACTTACAACACCAGTGAAAGTCAACAACGTACTTGATTCGCTCGTTTCATTCAAGTTGTAGTTTCATTTGATCAACTTATTCAAGTTCAGCTTATTAAATGGAACTTACGTAACCTGGAAGACGAATATTGAATTACTGAACTTTGTAGTTTGGAAGTAAGTTATACCCAGTTCCGTCCTGACTTTCTGTCTCAAAATAGGTCAGAAGAAACTTAATCTAAAGTGAATCGAACATGTCAACTTATGTCCCACCTCCATATAACATGCAAAGAATTTTCTTTAGAGAGACCGCTCCATAGAGAAATGGTAGGAAAAACTGTCGTCACGAAACGAAGTTTAAGAGATAAAATACTTCTATGAAGGGCATTGCGATAAAGAGATACGCACGCTTTTGGGGAGAAAACGTGTAACCATGTTTTTTTATTTTATTTTCGAATGAAAACTTCTGAGGGATACTGTCAGGACAAGTCAGGACAAGGTACCTACGCGAAGAAAGATGCAAGAATACACAATTTGAAAAAATATTTACACGGTAGAACATGTTCTGAAAACAGAAAGGCAACGTTTATCGAGAATGAAGATAGTATTAACAAGGAGCATAGATTGTTAGGACAAAAGATAAAGTTTACGAGAAATATAAACTGTTCGGAGAATAAGATAACATTGCTCAACTCTTATTTCTCCCTGTTTTTTACATGTTGACATCTTCCTGATCAATGCATATTTCATCAATCGTGTCGACGATATAACTCCTTGTAAAAGTTCTTTTAGACTGTGTTGATCATATAGGTATCTACCAAAACTTACAAGAATGGAAGTGACAGTATCTTGATTCTAAAAGTTTCAACAGTTGGGTCAACGCAATATGTAACCTCCAATCTGTACTTGACATTTACAAACTAGTTTGTGTGTTGCTGCAATAGACCTCAGTTCCGCTTTATTCAAATTCAATGTACGGTCGACATGACTGATGTCTGAACCATAATAGAGGAACTGTTTGAATATTTCCCATGCCAAAATTGGTCTGGTTGGATGACTCCAGTTGTGCCTGTGGTCGCGCAATTGATGTCTCTTTCCACGCTGCCTTTCCTAGTGGTTAGAGACGTCGGACGAAGCAATTAATTCCCGCTTTTAACCGGCACAAACTCAACTCTCCCGCACAGTAGTATCGATCAGCCATGTTGAAGACACTTTCTGCCGGGATATGTATGGATGGGGTGGGGCTTGCGAAAGTTGAAGGGATGGAAGTATGGAAGCTATCTTCTAAGATTCAACCGCTGCATTTCTGATGAACTTTAATATTGAGCATCATATCCAAGAGGTAACATCATGTTTGGAGAAAGTAGATTGGTAATTTCGGCACAACCATGCTGAAAATCACCACTCTCGTCTAGTGAAGCTGCTCGGATAAAAACATTCTGCATTTTTTATTCCTCTCTTGCACTTTGGCATAAAAATTGTTCCAGAGAACTTAAATCGAAATGTATATCCTAACAAGCACGCAACGCAAATTACACAACAAGAAGCTCTACTGCGTACCGTTGAAGGATAAATTCCGACAGAGCAACCATTCCTTGTTTCTTTCACATGTTGCTAAACTGCGTGCGCGTTTGGCTCCTACTGTACGGGCCTCTTAAGGGTTCCCCAAGGTACTGGAGTTCCTCTTAATACGAAGATCCTTGTTTTTACTGCTCTATTTTCCTTCCATGTGCGAACTTTATGAGTTTGTTTATCTCTTCTCCTTTCTTCCTCTTTCTCACTGCTGTTCCAACTTTTCTCCGTTTTCTTTCACCCAGCTGCAATATGCTGTTTGCTCCATTAATATATTTCATTGAATACCTATTTAAGTAAAAGTTGTTCTTCCTTTATGAACATTAAGGATCTTCGAAAGATTCATCTCGGTAATATAAAGTTATTTCCTTGAGTGTAATTTGTTACATGATGGTATCCGTGTTGTAATTTCAGCTGTCAAGACACACACACACACACACACACACACACACATAGGCACACGCACGGCTTCTTCAGATGAATCACTTGGAAAGATCAAAAGCCCTCTTTGCTATTCTGTCCTTCTCTTGTAGGTCATGCATGGCAATAATAATGTACGAGTTGAAAAACGTTCAAAGGAAATTGCATACTTGCTCTGAAATTGTATAATTTATATACAAAGGAACAATATTGTGTTTAATGTTTGGATATTCTAATGGAATCGGTGTCATAAGAAGTTGATAGAAATATACCTCCCATTGCCTTTATTATCCTAAAATGATAGATTACCATTAAATAGACGAAAATAATGAATCGTATAACACTAACAAGCTAAATATTTTCCTTTTTATACACGTATGCATTACGGAAATTCTGACTATTACAAACATAGAAAATCGAGTTGTTCAGAATAGATATTCCGATTCATGTTGGAATATTCCTGAGAAGAAATTTTTATTCTCTGTTGACATGCTGAGTTACATTTTGTTTGATTTGCTTGGGAATAGAGCGACATTTTGAGTTTTACAATAACTAAGAACTTAGTTTTAAGTTGAAGAGATTCTCGTTTCATATTGATATATCCTTCTGAAAGTCATTTTATTTTGAATTACAATGCGCTTACAAAAAAGTTGCTTTTCACGTGTGAAGTAATCCACTAGAAATGACATATTAATATTATGTTATTCTTCCAGTTGTGTAGAAAAACCACGAGAGTTTACCTTTGCACAGACGGTTAAGGTGCTGCTGTAACAAGAATTTCAAATACCTTCAACAGCTGGTACGTTTTGTGAAGATAAAACGAGATACATGATGTTTACCCTGTATGTGATGAAAGTACATTTTCAAGTATTATTGCTGTGTAGGTTGGAAAAATGTGTAACTTATGGAAAAATTACGTGGAAGACGTGAAATGGCACTTGCCATTCTAGTGATATATCATCGGAAAACGAACCTTACTAAATAAATTCAAACATTGACATTGGATTGTCGCCACCTGATGCACATGTCTTTTGTTGGTGGGGCAGTTTATTGTAGACCGTAAAATGTATCATCCGGTCTATTGTTGCGAATGCATTCTGCAGATTGGAGTGTCAAGTGTGTCTGTGTGAGTGTGTGTTCAGCGAAATATAGTGTGTCACATTGGTTTAAAACTCCCTTGGCGCGTGCCACTTGCCAATTGCTCTCACCATGCTGGGTCCGACTGGGGACCGAACCGTGGATCACTCGCACCAAAGACGAGAGCAATAACCGTTCTCCTATATGGAAAACAATATTAATAATTCCCATACTTTCATCTACACACATGCATACACACAGAGTGAAATATCATCAACATTACGTTACATCATTAAACTATTACGTCATTTTGAATCACAACGTAGTTAGCAAAAAAAAACTGCCAAACTTTTCGGATTGAGCCACAGCGTTTACCCCTACTTCACAGTTACGGCCGAGAGGTCAACCCTTTGTAGTGTCCGAAAGCATTGATCAGTAGACAGTTTCATCCTTTCTCTTTTGACAAGTTGGGTCGATCTATCACCTAATTAGCGTCATTGAGCTTTGGAGGTTTGCCGAGAAGGGCGGAGTCTACGATGTCGTACGAACCCAAACCACCTTCTCCCTTTCTCGCCCATGACCGCTCGGCTTCTCAAATGAGAGCATTGGAAGGGCCGACCAGCGTCTGGAGAATGAGTTGTCATTTCCAGAGGACAATGGGAAATGGGTCCTCTCTGTAGCCTCCATTCGGAGATATTTTCTGGCCGGAAAGTGCAGAATCGTGTCTCGTCCCTTTGTTTGCTCATTTCCTGGCTTTCCAAGAAACAAGGTTGTTCTCTTGTTCTGACGGAGAGCATCAGGTTTTGTTCGGGTGCAGTGGCGGATGGTTGTGCCCGTCTAATGGGCTCTGCTGGGGTGGTTTCCTCCTATCTTTCTGAGCCATAAGCTGCTCACTTGGTAATATAAGGAGCGATCAATCAAAAAGATGTCTGTGAAGATAGTACTTATGACGCTCACCTTCTTCTTTGGCCAACCTATAATCGAAGTTTTTTTTCGGAAGATACCGATCAACAGAGCGTCGTCTTATGACGTCCGGGAACAACAGTCAAGAACAAGCGTCATGCTCAGCATAGCATCGTTCTTATGCATGACAATGCCTTCTCCATTGCTGAAACAGTTTCTCCGAGGAAGGGCTTGAACATCCCTCTGCGGTTTAGACTTGAGACCGGTAATACAGGTTCCCTAAAAATAAATCTTCCCAAGAGACACCGCTTGGCATCAGACAAAAATATGCAAGCAGCAGTTGGACTGATTTCTTTCCCAGAGCAAGAACTTTTTCCAGAAGTCCATTCATTGCCTTTTATCTCAGGGGGACAATCACCTTAATACGTATGGTGGTTATGTGTAGAGTCACTCGGAGGAATACGCCCAACTTTTGTTTTGGTGGTTTATACTTCGCTAAATGAAGGAGTGTCGCAATGAAAAGGATGTCAAATGAAAGCTACATGTTTTGTTATTGTTACATATATGTTTTATTACTGTAAGTCTTATAGCAAAAGAACCATAGAGAAATAAACAGATGAACGTCAATTTGGGCAAATCACCCCGTGTTCAGAGTAAAATGCTCACCAATTAGGGGTAAAATGCCCAATACAATAAAATTGTTGTAATAAAGGAAAATAATACACAGCATTAACTGGAAGATTATTAACGTTTATTTCGTAAACAGAACATAATTTGTAGAGACAAGCATAGCGTTTCTAACAACATTTATTTTGAATTTACCGTAGCCTCTTTTACTGTTTACATTTGTGAGAAATTGCATTGCACTTTGGACACATGGACGTGAATTTGATACATATTTCATACATCCACATACTACAATGAATACACTGGATCCAGTCACATTGTGGTCCTTTCGTATCATAATGCCCATAATGTCATAATGAAATGCCCATGGGCATATTGCACTTCATTTCTGTGGGCATATCACCCCACAGCTACAAGCAGAAAATTGAATCACTGGGTTGGCAACTCTGAGCACCATGCGGGAGTTTCACTCTGCAGATATGTTTCCCTGACTCTTGATCTTTACACCAAATATAATTCAGTTTATTTCTCTCTTGGGAATACTATTGCACACTGTTAGTACAGCAACGTCCAAAAAATTATTATCTCAAAAATTGTCTTCTTACCCCATGAAATTAACTCTGGATGGCTTCAGATTCTTCTCACAAGCTCCAAACCTGCTGCCTCGTCTCACCACGGAGGTAGCTTTCAAACAAGAGTCGCAGAATTGTCATAACATTAACGTTGCGCGAGATACGAGGGGGGGCATTTAACCCCGATGGGCATATTCCCCCGAGTCACTCTATACATCTCTGGAACTAAAAGCTACCTTTTAATTTGATCAACCCCTGAGATGATATTAAAATAATGATTGGTTTTAAAATAATGGCCAAACCAATTACAAAAGAAGAAACTAGTTTTTGGCGTGTCTACCTAACACCTTGAGTTTCTGTTTTAAGTCCACTTTATGAACAGATAGGCTAATCGGAACTTGACTACAGTTTAAAGTAGGATCAGAACCACCACGTTCCTCCAACGGAATCGAACCCAGGGCCACCTGATTACAAGCCGACGGCTTTACCAATGCGTCATCGGGGAGACCGTCTACCTACGACCACTCTCATTTCATTGTACGTATGGCATTTGAGTACGTTATCCACAAAGGCCTGCAATGAATCTAGAATGATGCAATGTGGCAATAGAAAATAGCCTAGTAATATACACACTATCTCGGGAATCTATGGAGCAGAGAAGGGGAAATTGAGAGGAGGAAAGCCGTGCAAACGACTACTAGCTGCATCCGCGTTTTGCCCACTCACGCGTTCATTCCTCCAGTTCTACTCGTTCGCTTTCTCAAGAGATTCCCTTGACAGAGTGTAGTTCTTGCGAGGAATATTTTACAATCGTGATAAGGTGCAGAGCGTTTCATCATAATATTTTCCGAACTTACTCGAGTTGTCAGTATTGTTGTTGTCTGCATTGTCAGGAGCATTGTACACGCATCTCAGAGTAGAATGTTGATCAGCAGCATAGAGAGTGAACTCCTTGTTGGCCTAAATCCAAGTTGTTCCTGTAATCACCTTAGTCCAACTCGTCCGGCGAGTCTTCAGTCTCTCTTGGACGGCCTCTTGCGAGTGCCCTTCACGTTCCCATCAGTCTTTGTTACCGCGGGAAGCTTCTTCGGCCTCGTTTGTGGAAAATGCAGTGGCGCACGGAAGAAATGCATGTCTGGAATAAGCAATGAAGGATCCTGTCCCTCCGTGCTCTTCGAGGTGAAATCTGAGCAACGCAAAATCAATTTCTTCCTTTCCGCCCCCCCGAGCGGGGGAATAAATCTCTTCTGTAGTATGAGCGATTTCACGCCGTCCAGATCCAGTTCTTCTAATAAGATTCCTTGTAGAGGGAATTCTAGTCTTCTGAGTAGCTCTGTCTTGCTTTGCTAGTCTTCTTACACATTTACAGCAGACCACTATTTTACAGTAACGCTCCACGGGTGTAACTTCACTGTAGTCCCTTCTAGTTTGCTGCACTTCTTGACTCTCTCTGCACTCACGCGACTAGTTGGTTACATGGTGCAACACCAACTTGTCTACTTCGTTGATCTGGTGTCAAGTAGTGTATTTGGTGTCTGCATCGATTGCACTACGCTCTGGTGTGAAATAATATGTGGTGTATGAGCACGTGGTGCGTGCTAACTAATCAAATAAACGTTTAAAGCAGCATTTTTTGAATCTTCTGAACTTGAACACCGCTATCCGTCTACTTTCTTGAACGTCATTTCCTTGCACCAGCCTGACACCAGGATGCATCTGCACTACACCTAGTGTCAAAAAGTGCAGCAAAGTAGGCGGGGCTTGTGTGTTATCAAAGACTCGATCCGCATGTGGCAGAGACTGGGGCAGATTTGAACGTCGTAAATTTCCTTACCCGGAGTTGGCAGTGATGGTAGATGACAGCCTCAGATGCGCTGTCAGCCTACAATATCCATTCATCAGTTTCTAAACATCTAGGATGAGATCGTGTCTCTAACTCCTTGAAATATATTTCTTCTCGTCAAAAGGTATAAGCAGACAACAACCACGTAGAAGGTCATGGATTCGTTTGTGTGCTACTATTGCGAAACATATATTTCTATTAACTTTTCCCTATGATGCGTGGATTTGTCTGTCATAGCCCTGTGGGGCGCATTTGAACAGTGATCGAAGTTCCCGTACGTTCATCATAAAAATATGCAACATTTCACGTAATTTTAAATGGTGAGCAGTTCATGTAGTTCATGGATGACAGGAACTTTGTTCACAAAATTTCTTGAACATGTTAAGAAACTTGCTGGATGTAAAAAACTATTTTACTAATGGATAGCCACACTCTTGACGCTATTCTGTTTGGAGACGAGAATGTAATAGTTAGTGTAACTTTGTCAATTAAAGAACACATCTAATCCAGCCACTTCGCGTTTTCCCCTCCACGCGTTCATTGGCCGAGCCTTCCCGAGTCCTACTTGCTCAGACGACTTGGTTTTCGCTCCACAGATTCTCGGGGCAGAGTGTAACTGCGTGTGAACCTAAGTTGAGTTGTTCATGATTCACACGAACTTTATAATCGCCCTGTTCATGTCTCGAAAAGAACAGTTGTCTGGCGGTGTGGAATTTTTATTATCCCTCCAAAACTCACGGTAACATCGGGAATTGGCACAACTTTTGGGAACTGCCTATTCGCTATTTATCTTGCAGCTAGAGCGAGGCGCCGAGAACGCCACCTTTTCCCGATTTGAGTATAACGAATGCACTCGGAGGCAACGCCCATTTTGTGTGCACTCACTTTTCCGCCATGCTCTAATTAGCTATTAGCAGAGGGACAACCGTGCCGGGTCACCCATGAGAGGTATTTTTCCCATCGTGCGCAGGAAAAGCTATGCTCTTGGCAAAATGAGAATCCACAACTCCCCAGGGCTTGGTGTCTTCCGCTACACCGAATCTCGCTTTTCCACTTTATATTGTATTAATTGCAAGCTTTTGTATCCTCGCTAAGTTGTCTGTGACGGCATTTATCCAAACTCGTAGTGTCATGCGGAGTAGTAACTGCATTAGCATTGTTATGCACGCTTCGTCTCGCTGGCATGTTCAGCGAGGAAACGTTTCCTCTGTTGGCTAAAGGCAACAATGGAGGAAATAAGGTGAAAGGACAAAGACTTTAATTATGGCTTAGAGTAAATAAGAAGTCCAAGGCTGGCCTAATTATAAGCTTTTCGTCCTTTATTCCTGAGCAAGACTAGGTCTTGTATAAGTATTCACATACTACAATATGGATGCTTTTATTGTCGCGTTTCCTTTTCATCCTCGACATCCTCTTTAATCCCACCGTTTCATCTGCAATGAGAATGAAGTTCTTGTTGTGAGTCGTCCGCTGCTGTTTCTCGTTCGGCATTGGAGGAATTATCACTCATTACCAGATCTGGTCTATAAGGAGGATCTTGAAAATATATTCTTGTAGTTTATGCAACGTGCGTATTGACGTCGACTAATTGACCATTGGAATACCTTCATGGCAATAGGCTTTCTCTGAACAGCTCAGTCGTGTAGAAGTTTCGCATATTCTATATTATTTATTATCGTATTTTAGCCTAATATATTTAGTCGTATTGTATATACTTCCTGCTGTTTTCATACAATGCATAAGAATGTACATAATTTATCTTCCATTTCGTTCTCTTTCCATCATCAGTCGCGAACATGCGGACGAATAATGAACATAAGGGAACATCAAAGAACACCACATGCCAGAGTTTCCAAGCTCAAAAAGCGGTGTTGCCCAACGACTGACTTTTGCTCAGTCGTAAATGACACCTTCTGCTGTCAACATGCGCCCTTCGCTCAGGGAGAGGCAGAGAATCGGAGACCCATTCGTTTGCTGCTCTGCGGCAACCGTTAGGCTTTGCCGCTCCTTGACCTTGTTTGAAATGTCTTTGCCGCCTCTTTCGCTGCCAGGCGTAAGTTTGGCAAAGCAGAATACCTCAAGAGTTTCCCCTCCCACGACGACTGAACCAGGTCGATTGGTTAAAGAATTCATGTAAATAAATAAAACAAGGGTCATTGACGTACCCAAGATTCAACCCTCGGACGACTGAATTCGTTGTTCTAACTACTCTACTCCGGACCTAAACTTCCATTATATTAATTCAACGTTCTCTATCATAATAGGCAAGTTTGTCAGTGAAACCTCCAGGCTTTCCTATCTTGCGGCTTACGCTTAATGTCAGTGTAAGATCCACTTAATTCAATATCATCTTCTTCTTCCCCATATCATTTATCCGTTAACCATTCCTTCCAGCATGTCCTTTAGCAGGCAGTTCCTTCACAGCCAGTGCCCCAGTCATTTTTTTCTTTTCTTGATCACTTCCAGAATTGCTCTTCTCCAACAAACTTTTTCCAACACTTTTTTATTTCTTACTTTATTTGTCCATTTCACATGCTCTATTCTTCGTCATAGGCACATTTGTAAAGCTTCTAGACGTTTTCCCTCAATTCGTCGTAGCGTCCAGGTTCCTGCACTATGCAACGATACACACACATGAGAATAGGAGAACATTAGCCATTGTTTCAAGAAAAAAGAGATCTGGATCTTATTAAAATCATGTTGTACATTCGATAGAAAGCCACTCCCTACATTGTAGTGGCTAACACTGTACTCAAGGGACTCAAGTTTTATTTCCTTGTGTAGGAACTACCACTCATGTAGCACGAAAGTGTTGTCAATTTTTGTTCTAACAGTTTGGAAACTGTTGGTGATGCCCGCCTTACCATATATATATATCTCCCAACCATTTGCCACTTGTGCTCCTCTGCGGTTTACACCACGCCATGAAGGCGTATAGGGGATGTGGAGTTAGGGCACCACACTTTCTTGATCAGCACCACGCCTCTGGCCGCGTTTACCCCCCTCCAGATACCCGCTTTGTATGACGCTGGGTGAACGCCGGACAGTTGGAAAAAATCCCGGTTCTCCCCAGCCTGGGATCGAACCCGTGTATCTTGCATGGTAGCCAGATCCCTAACGACTGAGCTACCGCGGCTCGTATTTCCCATCTGTGGGCCAACAGCAATGAAAAAAATGCTAACCATCTCCCAACCAACCACTTTCCAACAGTATGGTAATAAAGTTGCCAACTATCTCCCAACCAAACATTTCCCAACGGTTGGCCAACATTAGTTAAAAGATTTTCCCAACCAACGAACTCCCAACGTTGGACCAACAACGTGTGCTACATGGGTACGTGTGCTACATGGATACGTGTGCTACGTGTGCTGCCTATCTGAGCTTAAAGTCGACCTAAAACAAAATTTGTATTCGAAAGAACACGATTTCTTCACAAATCATTATTGCATTCAATATTGTATACACAAATCAATTAGTTTGCATGCCAACATGAAACGCATTGACATATTTATACCCGTTCCGTATAATTTGTTAGTGGAATAATTGTAACGAGCATTGGCAACACTGCAAGGGACAATGGTCTACCAGACCAGAAGATTCCTCCTGAACAAAGACTACCCTGTATACGCCTCTATCACGGGAAAGCCGCGGGAGTCTGGAATTATCGAATGATGAATTATGCATGAGACGTTTGCAGAACCACTTCAAACTGACTCAGACAACAACTCAAGACGCATCCGGGAGTAACTCTCGCACCGAATTTATGTACAATTCAAATCATTCGGTTCTGAGGGGGAAAAATATTTTGTCTCGTTTACATTTCATAAGCTCCGCTGAGCAAAGATTGAAACTTACGTGAAGTGAAAGGGGAATACAATTTCTCTGTTTCAAGCCAATCAAATAGTTTCGGTTGTTGGGACTTTGGAAGTAATTATCATCCCAGGAGAGAATCTTAAGTCTTGCTCGTAGAATATTATTAGAGGAAGCAAAAATGTAACAGTTAGCTTTTCATTAAGCTTCTTTCCTTTCTTTACAGTGGAGAGCTGAGATAGATCATTTCTTTCCGAGACCGCAAGGCTATTATTTGAAATAATTTTCTCTGTTGCACTGATTTTAGAATTATCCTTTTTCTTGACAAACTTTAGATACTTGCTTCTGTAAAATTTAACTAAAATCTTTAATGCTGACAAATTCGATGGTTGCATTAAACTTCGTTGAATTTCCAGATTTTACTATCGATTCTGAAATTATTTTTATTAAGCACGTGAAATTAGTGTCAGAAGTTGTTTTCCAAAATTCTGTCGTAGTGGTTGTATTACTCGAGCTTTATAGGCTGCTCTAAGCTAAGCAGTGGCGTGCCTAAGGGGTGTTGTTGGGATCATAACCCCCCCCCCCATTTCACCAAGTATTTAAATAAAAGAATGTGAAAGGCGTAAAAAGATAACGAAATAAGGCCTGACTACTAAAAAGTGTACGTAACCCCTCCCTTCCGAAAAGCCTGGGTACGTCACCGGCTTTAAGGCCTATAATTACGGCTAAGACGATACCAATCCCGATGTATCAGTATCGGTCGATACCAGTGGTATAAGATCGGAAAGTATTATTTTGAATTTATTCACCTTTTCTGTCCGATACTCTCCAAGCACTTCGATCGTTCGCGGAGGTCTCAAAAATGCCGCGCGACACTCTTGCGGAGTCTACATTAAAGTAATGCAAAATTCGAGGTTCCCGTTGATTTTGCTCCATTATTATGTTCAAAACACTGTACAGGGTGGCTCAAGAAGTCCCTTAACACCCCCGGTGTAAGGCCACTGCAGCGCGCAATGTGGAAATGGTGACGACCAATCGTTGCCAGGCCAAGGGGGAACCACATTCACGCCACCTTCGCGGTCGGCGCATAATGAGTAGTGGGGTTGACTGTATTATAAACCCGAGAAAGGATGAACTCTCCTCAAGCAGATTTGGCTACACTTAAAACTTGTTCAACATGCCCATATGAGCTTTTTGCTCAAGTGTGGAACCCTGCCTAATCCAAGATTTTTGTAAAAATGCCCTCAAATATTTTCTGAGAAAGTATGAACTCTCCTCAAGCAGATTTGGCTACACTTAAAACAAGCTCAACATGCCCATATGAGCTTTTTGCTCAAGTGTGGAACCCCGTCTAATCCAAGATTTTTGTAAAAATGCTCTTCGGAAAGTATGAACCCCCCTCAAGCAGATTTGGCCATACTTAAAACAATGCCAAGTTCCCATATGATTTTATTGTTTATAGTGTGTTTTTCTGTCAAAATCCCAGGAATCTTGAATTGATATAAAGCTCATATCTATTGGGTTCTGAGACCCAGTAGAGTGTGGTGCATGGTTTTTATTGCCTTGTAATAAAGGCTCGGGTTTGAATCCTGGTAAAAATGTAAAGCCTCCCCTGATGGCAAAATGTTAATTAGATAAGAGTCGATATAGGTATCGATACAAAGTGTTAACGGCTCAGCCCTAATAATAGTGCCTGGTTTCATGGTCATAGGTTACTCGAGTCCACGATGTACAGTCACTAGCAATAAAAATGGAACACCTATATCCTGAAATACTCGCTTCCGTGGAAGGTGGTTGCCATTGAAACTTTGCTCTTAAAATCAACTTATCGCCGTAGAGTTAGGCAACACACATAACGCCTTACAAGGGAGCGTGTATTTCAGGATCTGGGTGTCCCGTGTATATTGCTGGTGACTGTACATGAGTTTAAACTCGAAAGAGATCAGAAAGCTGCAAGAGCCTTATGTTGAGAAGACATGTGATGCAAAGAGTGAAAAGCGATGATTGGGTGGAATGTTGTCTGCGAGGATGCGCAGGAAAACTCTCTGTCTCGGGAATCTATGGAGGAAGGTCGCGTATAACGGTAGAGAAGGGGAGAAAGCGTGTGGGTAGAGCAATTCAGTGCTTGCTGCTGCAAACAACTAGTAGCTGGAGCCACCATTCTCTCCACGCACTCACTTCCCCCTCTCGAGCGTTCATTGGTCGAGTCCTCTTGCGTCGCCACTTGCGCAGACGGACTTGTTTTCGTTTTCTTGCTCCAGAGATTCCCGGGACAGTGTGGGTGAGCGGGTAAAGCATAGATAGCATCGTAAGGTAGGTGTGCACAGTGACGTGTTCTGAAGCTTCTTATACAGTTGTAGGATAAGTTTTAGCCTAAAAGCTTTCTGTGTTAAGTGAATAATGCTCACTTCTGGTTGCAACTTTTTTCATAGTATGTCTTTGTGACTGTAAAGCAATGATGACGTTGGTTCTTACGGGATTTTATTTTCAAGTAAGAAAGCAAGGTGCATTAATATCATTTCAAAACGCATACGTTAGTAGAAAATTTATAGGTACTTTACAGGAATGAAAACTCGTAGAGTCATCCTCTGAAGTTATTACAATAATGGAATAAAGCAAACTTGTAGAAGGAGATTGAAGCCAGGAAGACTTGGAAGTTGGAAGTTGAAAGTTGGAAGAGCAAAGACATTACCTATATTCAGTGTAGACCTATTAATATATTTCAAGCGAAACCCAACAAAAGACCATTTGTGAGATATAGATAGATGTGTAAAGACTAAGTTAAATCAAAATGGATTGGCGAGAACAGGGAGAAGACTAATTTTGTTCACCCACGACAAGGATAAATTGCGCTGCGGTAGAAAAGAGCTTTGTGCCTTTGTCCTTAATGGCATTTTCATTTCGTAGGCTTCTTGCAATGTTGACATCCATTTTGATTCCACGCTCTTCTGATTAAAGTAAGAAGCCGTGACTACTTAAAGAGAATACAGAACGGTTTTGGATTATTCCAATACTAGAATTACATACCTTAGTTCCATATTTAATGCTTTCTTGATTCCTAAATCATATAATCGTCTACAACTGCTAGGTGGTACCTTTCAGAGATAAATTATCTCAAGACAACTTCTTTCTTTCTTCAAAACTTATAAGTTGATTGATTGAGTCGTTTGCTTTGTTTGACTTCGCTTTTCTGCAACTTTTGGCCAATCGCGATGATAAGGATGATAAGTGATAAGAAGAAACACACAAGGATAAGACACTACACAAGCCTCACATGAGATTATACGGGGTAAGTCCACACTCCAGAGCTTCGTTAGTCTGATCGGACACAGTCCAGAAGATTGTTTTTCACCTTATTAATAATAATATCAACAATATCATTATCACAATATCATTGAAGTAACTAAAAATACAATATTAAAGAATCTGTTCAAATTAGGATGCAGTAATTGCAGTAATAAAATTAATGAATGTAAATTTAAACTTAAGTAATTGAATCAGTGCCGATAAATGGGTGACTTACAGCTCAGATTTTACCGAAATATCTGTGAAATAGTAGTGCTAGGAATGAAACACAAAATTAGCTGTCATTGTTCATACATGTATACATATCGCAAAATTATATTTTTTTTACCCAGAGATAAAGTAGAATTCTTGTGTAAAGAGCTTCCGCACTATGTTGATTGATTGATAGAGTTGGTGTTTAAGTCCACTTTATTCACAGTAAGGCTAATCTGGATTGGACCTACAGTTTAAAGTAGGATCGGAACCACTATGGGCCTCCACCTGGTATCGAACCCGGAACCCTTGATTACAAGGCGACGATGCTACCACAGCGCCATCAGGGAGGCCCTGCTGCACTATGTTGTAATGAAAATTTTCTTGAAGATCAAACCCACTCAAATAATTAGAATAGAGCCGGAAAAGTATACAGACTTTCATTCAAAGTAAGTGAAACCTAATTCGATTATGTATTGCAAGTGTCGGGGAATATGTCATCATACATTTCAAGTTCTGGAAAATATTAGCGATGTACGAATTTCTGAAATCTTGGTACTCAAGATTTCAATTTCGGTAAATCGTTTTCCAGATTGTCTGCATTATGAACATGCCTGAAATTTTGAACCGTTCTGTTTAAAAATGCTTAAGTGTCGAAATTTGCTTGGGAATTCCAAAAATGCGAAAACAATTGCTTTAGGGAGATAATGTATGTAGAATACGAGATTTCTACAAACATATATGTATGTAAGAAATTGTGAGTGCTGAAAAATATTAGGCGCGCGCACACACACACACATGGATGTGTGTATGTATGTGCTAATATCTGAACAAAGTAATGAATGACATCCACCCCATGTACCTTCTCAAATGAAAAAGGTAATCACACGATTCCTTCCCAACGCTCGAAACGTGAGAAATGCTGCTGTTACATCATTCTCGAAGATCTTTCCAAATTCTGACAGCTACATTAAGGGGTTCCATCTCTTCCACTTCCTACAACCTACACACGCAGGCGCTTATTTCTGCACGCCGTAATTTATCATTGAAGAACTTCATTTGTTCAACAATGCAGAGCGGCTCCCTTAACTCAGATTGGCTACCCAGAAGAAACTATTTGTCTTCATTCAGCGAGGTTCATTAAATCAGAACAGAATTTGACGTGAGACGCATCCGCTAATCTGCTGCTTAGGCAAGGGGAGGGGAAAAAAGTAACGTTTTCTCTTCAAAGTCGGCGAATGCTTTTAATCCAATTTCCTTGAAGCCGTGAAACTGCCTGATTTTCTCTTATTTCATCCCCTCCCTTCCCGAAGGGAAATTTGGACGGAGTCGGTTGGATGTAACAAGCCCTTACTGCCGGTTGATTGCGGGAGACCTGAAAAAATTGAGGTTCGCCTGCATCAGTCTGAAAACCTAGACGTTCTGAGAGAAAGAACATTTTTCGAGATGGATTAATTCAATGATCCGCTACTAGCTTAACCTCATCAGTAAAAATGAGGAGCGAACCTCAAATAGAAGGACTACAAGCTCGAATAAGGATTTGGTAGGAGTAGATTTCAACTCTCGTCCAGACTAAGAAAACTTATCGTCAAGCGTACATTTATTATTCAAGACAGGGTTTTCCTCACAAAGGAAATGTATTTTTACACCTTATGCCTTCTGGTTAGCCTTACTTATTAGAGTATGTCTTATGCTACAATACGTGTACCTTGTATGTACATTCGTTTCGTTTATATTTATTTATGTAAGTTGGCCGTACTCCTGTGAGTTTATTACAGTCAAAAGCTTCTGATTTCACGTGAACATAATGTTGAGAAGCCCCAGAAATAACACGTGAACATATTGTTGCTTAGAAAAATATTCGGACCGAAAAGGATGAGGAGACAGTTGAGTGGAGAAGGTTACATAATTTAGAACTGCATAATTTGTATTGCTGTATTATATAGATATTCTACACCATTATTAATATTATATACTATTCAGTTCTGTATTATATATATATATATATATATATATATATATATATATATATATATATATACCGGGTGGTCCAAAAGTCCCGGAACGGTCACATGTCGTGAAAGATACACATCGAATCGGAAAACGAATATATATAATGTTTACAAATCGTATTATGTAATTACAACAGCACACGCATTAAATGTAAAACAAAATTATATTAAATGTAAAATGTAAGACAAATTGTAAACCGAAATTGTACCGGAGAACTGGAACAATCGAGGGATCAAACACAATTGTATTTATGCATGTAAAAAAATAAATAAATTTGCAAAGTGAAATGGGGGAACCAATGTTCGGAGCATAATACGTCCTAGTTTATCAAAGGACCAAAGCGCATACCCACGAATGTATGCAGTTGGAGGCGGGCCTACTTCGGGGCTTCCCCCTTTTATTTTTTATAATTTATATTCATGTCCAGATATTATTAGAATAAAGGTGGGTAGGTCATACGACACGAATAGGAGAAGAAAGAAGAGTTTACAGGATTCTTGTTGAGAAAGCTGATGGTAAGAGACCTGTAAGAAGGCCAAGACGAAGATGGAGGGATAACGTTGGGATGAACCTATAGGAAATTGATAAGGATGGAAAAGATTGCAATGATCTTGCGCAGGATAGGAACAGATGGAAGGCTTGTGTCGCTGCATCCAAAAACTTTCGGGTTTAAGAAGGATAGAGAATTAGTTAGTTATTTAGATATGGCTCCAAAACCACCATGTTGCAAATGGCACTAATTCGTGAAAACATTTTCGAGTAGACAAGTAGAAACAGTCCAGAAGAAGACTTTACTGCTCAATGTAAGTAGTGTGGTCTTCAAAGTATTCCTTTTCCAAGTTATTATTTTTATTTTTGGGGTTATTAGCAGTATTAAGTTAAGTTTATTAACATCATTCAAACTGCCAATTCACAAAAGCAATATCAACAAGAAAATAAAATACAATAACGCGATATACTGTGGCTTATAAAATACTACTGTAGCATTTATGTTTAAATGCTATTAAAATACGCGTTTCATATTTGTTTTAATTTTTAAAATGCCTTCTCTATTGTGCCAATTGTGGTTATATCATAACCAACGTTCTACCATAAATGACTTTCTTTTGTAGACGTTCAATGATTTCAGCCATATATTGAATTGAAACACAATCCAAAGTTAATGTAAACATGGTTTTCACTACATGTTTCACGAAACGCCTGGAAATTTTGATACTACAGCACTGCTTCTCCTGTACTTACAACTGGTAAAATCAAGTCAACATCTCAGAGACGGGGGACGCGAAGCGCCTCGTTTATTTTTGGTACCTCCTCATAAAACGTTATGCTAGGTTTTGCAATCAGGGTAAACACAAATCTATGACGTCATTGGTTCTCTGAAGATGATACCCACTTGGTAGAAACTTCCATCTTGTGTGACCTTCCGTTTACAGTTGGCGGCCATAAAATGAACCATCCGAGGCCATTTGTAGGGTCAGGTGGGCCTTCCCAAACAGACGGAGGGGTTCTGCATAAGAGTTCATGTGGATTTTTAGTGTCAACACGAGAGCACTCGAATGCATGAGTTAGGAGCATTTTCTGCATTCACAGTTGAAGTGCTGTGGCCTTGAGAGAGATACTGCATATGTTTCCTTTTGCTGCCAACCATAATTTCTGCAACACTTTATCAGAATATGTCTTAGTTTAGACATGGTAGAAGGAATAAGGTGGCTTCTGCAATGATCATCATCATCTGGTAAATCTCTCCAGCCTATTTTATTCATAGCTTTCGTCGTCAGTTCTCTACGTTTAGCGTTAGACTCCATTTGAAGGGAAATACCTTATTGAACATTACTTTTATGTCATCTTCAAGCCCAAGCAACTTCCTGGTTCGTGGAATACTGATCTACAAATTGATCCCTCTCAGTCTATCTTGTCACGCCGCTGCTGAAGTCACGTGATGAAATATTAAAATGTCAAATGGGGGTCATAACTCCCCTCCTTTGGCCCAGTATTAAAAAAAGTGTCAATGGTAAGAAAGTATGACAAGATGAGAGCTGACTACCAGAAATAGTGTACAAAACCCGTCCCTTTCGAAAATCCTGGACACGCCACTGGTCTTCAATGATGTCTTGGTTTGACGAAGTGTGGACATTCCACTCCAGCATGCAGTAATATTCCTCAGGGCCTAAACTACAAACTCCAAAAAATACAGAACTGTTGTATATGCTTCGTTATTTAACCCAAAAAGAAAAGAACATATCTTCCCGCTTGTAAGATATAATCTTGGAGCAAAAGAATAAAAGTAGAAGAAAATACTTAACACTCATCTTGTTGCTCAAAATAATTAAGAAGGGCACTCCAAATGTATTAACCAATAAGATCTGTTCAGGTACAATATCTGTCGAACACTATATCCGCAAGAAACACAATATGAAAATTCCAAACATAAAACATTGGCAATGGAACAAACTGCCTGCAGGGAAGGGGTGTTCTATTGTGTTGCTATGACCTCAAGCGATTAAAAAGCGACATTAGTAATTCACAACACAATACAATTCAATACCTTCATAAACGTGTATTAACAATATAACAATAGCACATATATATACAAGTAGTTCTGCCTACTTTCAAACGTGAAAACCTTACTATAACAATAGTGTTCGCGCATGTGAGATGCAACAATTTGGAAAGAAAGATTCCATATTTCTCAGAGTTGCTTTAGCTTTTAACAATGTACAAGAAGTAAAAGTAATATTCAACAAGCTATTCTCAATGATACACATTTCGATAAGCTGTACCAAGAACATCAATAGAAGGGCTGGTGGAAAGTCAAATGGAGGAATTCGACAAATTTTTGGACGACTTGATTGGAAGAAAGGGGGAACGAAGATGTGATGATCAAACATGTGAGCAGAAGAGACTACAGAAGATACAGATTAAAATTCGAACATAATACAGGACCTGTTAAATGAGATTTTTAAGAAACATCGAGGAAAAACTAGAAAAAGAAACGTAAAGTTTCCACAGACATAAAGGCAAATAGGAAGGATGTTTATATCTAGGGCACTACAACAGAGAAGTACCATTCCACTCGTACTTTCAATAAGAGACAGGCAGACTAGATTGGGGCAATATTTTGACCTTTGCCACATATTCTGTGTATCTCAAATCATTGCAGAAAACAGTTGGAAATTATTTCTGTGCGGAATGAAGGGAAATATTTCTCTCTGCAAATGTAGGCGATGTGGGTGTATCTAGTGATGACCAACTGTCTGTTCACGCTTACTGATAAGATCGTGAGCTGTAAAACCGAGAAGTTTTATTTATTCCTCTCTCGAACCTTAACTGAAATCTTATCTACAGAGAGAATTCTGTGCGCTGTGCACCATACAGTACTCAGTGGCGGTATCATCTTAAAGGAACATTTGAGACGCCTTCATTCGACCGAAATGGGGAAGTTTGAGTTTTGGTCCTTGACCTGCGACCAAGTTAACTTCAACTTCCAACATTAGGCTGGGAGCACGGAACTTTGTTAATAGCCATCGCAATATGTCTGAAGCAATCAGGATACAGCTTCGTTCACCTGAGAGAATATGTGCAATATTATTCTCCCCGCTGTCTCCTAGGCCAACTTGAAACTCCAGGAACGGGTAACTGGAAGATGAGAATCTGTGGAAATTGGGGAGGAAGTTTCCAGTCCCCCCGCCGCGCGCCCCTCCCCCAGCTATCAGATTAAGGGTAATCGTATTTCGAGGAGCGATTTTCTGATTTTCGTTAGCCAGGCTCTTTTCGCAAACTGGAACGAATTATTGGGTTTAAGAAAATCACGGGTAGCTCCTGCAAGATGAGCAAACTTGATACTGTAATAGCATCTCAACCAATGTTTAATTTGTGAACATATAAGTTTACCCTTAAATTCTACATAGGGATATAATTTTACACATTTTATAAATATTGTTTCACTAATGGCGGACATAAATATGAATCATCATTCACTTTATTGTTTACATTTTGTACAAATTATTCAAGAGATACGTTATTGATTACAAGATTCTTTTCTATATATAATGGATCCGCGGTGCTCTGGTCGGTAGGGTGTCTGACTGCCACGCGGGAGACCCGGATTCGATTCCCGGGGTGGGTTATGTAAGGTCGGAATTTTTCAGACTTTGATCCCGCATAAAGCGGCTCTGTCTCAAATCAATGCCTACCTGGCGGCAATCCTGAGGGGTAAAGGCAGCCGGAGCGTGGTGCTGATCATATCACCTCCAAAAATGGCTCAGATGGAGAATGTGTGGGGCCCTACCCCAAATTTTCTATAATGTGCCTCATGGCACGGTGCTGTATGCAAGGGGAGATTTTACTTTTACCTTTTTTTATATAATACTAGGAAAATGTACCACTCACTTACAACTAAAAATAGACTAACGATGTTTAACGTTCTACTAACAACAATGTTAACTTATGCGTGCGTTGTGTGGCAGCACAGTGTCCCAACCTACCAAAGGTCACTACAAAGTATCCAGAATAAGGCACTAAGAATAATCTCTGGCGCAGATCGATACATACCTAACATTCAAAGAAGAGAATAGACCAAGAAACGCTATTTGAATTCATGCAACGCGAAAGGTTGAAATTCTGGGCACAAGAACTTCACCACCATAATCCGACCATAAATACCTTAGGACAGTGGATCCCAAAGTGTGCGCCGCGGCGCCCTGTGACTGGCTAACTGGGGCGCCACGAAATGTTCCAATATTCTCAGTGAAATGATATGATTGTTCCAAACATGTGCTTATTTAGTACTTTTTAGACACAAAATGCTTCTGAATTTGAAATATGTGTTTATTTTTTAACTTCAGGCAAGCAACCTAACGTCACTAACTGAACGTTGCAAGTGTTAGGTAGGCCTACATTCTGACTTGGGAGCCGCGGAAATGCCTTGAAACTCTAAGGGCGCGGTGAAGCGAAAAGGTTTTGGAACCCCTGCCTTAGGCGAACGAGATCCAAGAAGACGCATTCACAAAATGCCTAGACGTAATAAAGGAACAAATCCAATATGCCCGTTTATAATGTAATCTAATGAAAAGGAAAATCAAGCAGTGTTATGTCTGGAAAGTGCTTGGATGAGTGACAGTCTAGTCTACCGAATCAAAACATTTCAATTATTGTCAATTAAAAGTTTACTACATAAAACTCGTCATGTTCGTAGTAAATTAAATTAGGACTATTGCTCCTACTTCCTGGTCCTAATGCAATACATGGCCATAGAAATGTAACTTTAAAATGTTTCAAGATTCCCATACCCAAGTAACACGACAGCCGTACGAACAGGAATATAAGAGACAAAAATGAGAATTGCAACTAAGTCATGAAGATAAGGACCAAATACGAACTACTAATGTCCAAAATTAAAGCAACAAACGGAAATTCTTTCCCGTGTGTCCATTTGGCCATATAATACGATCAGGTGATAGTAATATTTATGATGTCATAGACAACTGGTTTAAGATAGAAAATAAACTAACCTTAATGTGCCAGGATTTATCAACAAAAAAATTACGATAGCAACAGGTTAAACTTGGCAAATTTATCAAAAAAAAAAAAAATCACACGAGGAAAGGATTTCTGTTTGTTGCTTTAATTTTGGACACTTGTGTAGAAGGCAGGGCAACAAAGTTGTCGAAACTTCGAAGTAACATAACCCGCCATGATAAATCTTGATCTTGATACCACTAAGTTGGCTGAATAGCGAGCCAAAGCATTGTCATGGTCATCATTTCGTTTGATCACGCCACCTATATTTTTAGCGATTTCTAGCCAAAGGTGCTGAGTTCTGGTACGGTATTGTTATGTATTATTTATAGTATTTTAGGAGGAATGTTAGTTTTATTTATTTATACAAGACTCACTATTACTATTATATTTGTTCCTACACATATCCTTCACTTTCTTCAGGAAATTATATCCTACATTGTCACTTACTGAATGCTGAAGCATTCAAACCTTATAGATTCTCAACCCATAGCTGACACTTCAATAGCATTTCACCGGAGAAACATCCACTTGCTGCAATGCAATGCAGATTATTTTTGCCAAGCAACGGCCATAGCTTATCTCGGGCTACATTTCCAACAATTGATAAAACTGTAAAGTTTTAAACTATTGTGTTTCCGTTAAGTAGAACCGTGTTGTGTACCACACTCCTATTTCTGCACTTACGCCCCAAGGTTTTTCCTCTTTATTTCGGGTTATTCTTTACCCAGTGGTCATTGAAAAAGTTCAACACAATTAGTATTTGAATTAAGAGTTGTGGTGAATAGCGATAGTTGATTACTACAGATTATATTTATTGAATTGCATGTTTTGATTATGATTTATAAAGGAGGAACTACTTACATATTTCAACATGAATAAAGCCTCCTCCTTCATTCATAAGCCCCTTGGTATGTTCATGGATTAGGATTACCAATTCAATCCATTATCATTCAAGTTTTGCCCTTTTGCGTAACGACTGCCTCTAGGTATTAAAGATGCTTTATGGATATTTCCAGTAGTTATACCAAACAACCAAAACTGTGAGCATCCTTGATATGAGGAGGGTGGAACGTTATTGCCACTCACGGAGTAATCGTTTAGAAGCTTTTAAGGCAAAATGAAGCAACCTGGTCGTATTCCAACTTTGTTCTCTGTAGTTTTGAGGGCCCTTGTCAGTTTCATTAATGCTCTTTTCGTAATGGCAGTACCAGGAATAGCGTTTCATATACTAGTATTTGCTTGCTCAATTAGAAGATCGGAATGTGAGCTTATCGATATCTAATATTGCTTCTTTTTGCCCGAATTCGGAAATTTACTTGGTGACGTTCTCTCATTACTTTTGCTCCAATTCTTTTCAAAAGAAGAATTTTCCACTAATTTGATCCAGACATATTTAATTTAAAGCAGAACCTTGTTTCGTGCAGATACAAGATTAGTGACGACGATGGGCTTTTAAAATTGGAGAAGATAACAATACCAGATTCTTCGAGTCTTATGAAAACGAGACAGAGTTCTATAAAATCGAGACAAAAATATATAGCCTACTTAGTGTCCAAGACTGTTGGTCTTGTTCGATTCTTGTTATTTGGCGTCAATGATAATCGTGATGAGTGATGACGTGCTAAAATGACCCATGCCTGGTTTCGAATCCATGACCCCTGACGTCTTAGCGCGCCGTGCTAACCACCCCGTCACGGAGATCGGCTTGGTCTCGTTCGATACTTTGGAAAACTATAAAGTACATTTGTAAACCAAAATTCCTTTACTATGGGACTTATTCAGACTTGCCGCCGGCTCCCGTGATGGAGTGGATAGCACATCGCCCTACGACGCCAGGGGGTCCCGGGTTCGAATCCCGGCCTGGGCATGGATGTCCTTTTATCATATCACTCATTCCCATGTTCTCAAATTAGCCAAAAGTGGCACAAAAGGCGAAGTAAAATAAAGCAAATCAATCAATCATTCAGACTTACCGAGAGAGTATCTATCCCATTCTTATCGATAGGTTCCCAGCTGGCGTATTAGTAACGTAATTGCCTTGTAATCACGGGGTTCTGCGTTCAATACCCGGTGGAATCCGTAGAAGTTCGAATCCAACTTTGAAGTTTTGGTCCAGTCGTGCATAAACTGGACTTAAGCTTTAATCGTATAGATAGGTCATATACGTGTATTCAGTGCTCGAAGTGACCATTCCTAGGTTGGGGAGACGGGGTGTTTGGGTGAGTTTTTCATAGGTGGAGTATGCTTTTATCGATCAAGATGGAGAGAGTGCAGTAGATGGGGAAGCTTATGTAAATTATATTCTGATTTACCGGAACTAATGAAAAATTTCTTACCTGCATTCATCCTACTTCGAACAATACATATTGTTTATCGCGAAGTTAATTTATAAGTGGCAACTATGAATCTGTTAAGTGTGGTTGTATACATTCAGGATAAAATTTTGAGTGCCTCCCAGATGGCGGAGTGGTAGCGTCGTTACCTTGTAATCAAGAGGTCCCGGGTTCGATTCCCGGTGGAGGCACATAGTGGTTCGGATCCCACTTTAAACTGTAGGTCCAGTCCCAATTAGCCTTACTGCATTAAGTGGACTTAAAGCACCAATGCAAACCAAGTATAAAATTTTGATTTAATGGGGTTTATAACATCGAAACGGAACGTCAAACAGAAAAAGCGGTAAGAAAAGATGTTTGCCTTAATGCCTTCATACAATAGAAATGTTTATGCACGTAGGGACGAGATTGAGAACAAGAGGAGAAGAACCTTCCAAGTCTCGACCTGTCTCGTCTATATACCCCCTCTAAATTCAGAACCGTTACACCTGTGCTCCGTGCGCATGCGCAATCGTCGGCGGCTGTATGCGATCTTTATTTTACTTCTGTATAATATTTATCATTGTAAAATAACAATTTTATTATTATCAATTTCTATTATTGTTATTATTTCTACTATTCAAGTTTTATCATTTCCCCCAGCTCCAGCAAATAATTTTGGCAACGCCCATGGTTGGAATAATACCTAACTGATTCTTTTTCTGTTATTATTATTTACAATAAAAATAATATACTTTCTGTTTTTTGTAACTTGAAATGAACGATGCCAACTTCTAGGAGCTGGTCAACAAACCGGTTCGAACCCCCGCCCTTTCCGACGCTCATTTGCATTACATACATTTATTTTCAGCTACGCACGAAAAAAGAAAGAAACCGCTGGTTTATACCGTCGTGCAAAAAGACACTGACATTTTTCTCCAGGTAAACTTATTGCACTGCAGTAATACCAGCACTACTAATAATAACGGAAAATTAGGAATGATTGCTACTGATAAAAATATTTCAACAGAATAATATTAAATGATCTTGAATAAGCTGTCGATGAAAGTAAACACCATGTCAAATTTCCCTTGCAAAACTTAACTCGCTGTTTTCGCTCCTCTTATCTCTGCTCCAATAACAGTTGTGCAAAATATGGAGCTACCGTGAATGCATCTGCACATTTTAGATTGCCGGAATTGGCTCTCGCATGCCATAATCGAAACGTTAATTTTGAAAATCACAGAAAATCCTCTTCAATATTCAGCGTTACAAACACGAGGAGCAACGAACGCCTTCGTGCATGGATTTCTAGAGCGCTAAGCAGTTCGCTGCCGAACGAGAACGTCATAATTGGAATATCCAATCAGAGACCGTTCGGTTCTCGTACACGTACAGCATCAATTTGGCACAACTTCTAAGGGCAATTTCTCGCAAACTATTTCGAATTAACACAAACTATTGTGCACAACTTAATATAAAATGAATGGCATGCAGTGAAACAGTTAAAATCATATTTTAGGTTAGAGTGGAAATGTCCATTTATTTCGGTATCCATAGAGTAGCGAATAGCATAGAGCACTGCATATACCTAGTCTTACCATAAATACTGTCACAAAGTTTTAAGTAAATTGACACAAAATGCTGAGAGATATTTTAATATCCTAATAACATTACTGAAATGGATGCATGACAAATCAAAATCACAAATCAGTATTCATAATCGCCGCCCTTAGCACGCACACATTCCGTAAGTCTTTGTGGCCACTCATCAATTGAATTACGCAACACATCGACTGGAAAATGAGAACTGCCTTCAGAAGAGACCGACCGCTTTAAACTTTCAATATTGGGATGGAAGCTTGGATCACAATTTGTAGTCCAAAGGGTATAGGTCCGGACTTGCAGAAGGCCAATCTGAAGTGGAAATGAAGTCTGGAACATTTGCTATGAGGGCACGCTCCATTTCTGTGAAAAAGGGGTAAAAACATCAGCCAAAGTGTACCAGCAGACAGTGCTTGAGAGACTAGTCAAGAATCTCAACAACACTCTCTTCCATAGTCAGAACTGGAGCTTCTAGCAGGATTCAGCCCCAACATATGGGACCGGAACAACACAGCAGTGGCTGAAGTCAAATGTACCAGAGTTAATTTCCACTTCGGATTGGCCTACTGCAAGTCCGGACCTATACCCTTTGGACTCCAAATTGTGGTCCAAGCTTCAGGAAATAGCTTGCAAGAATAGACATACCAATATTGAAAGTTTAAAGCGGTCTCTTCTGAAGGCAGTTGCTCATTTTCCAGTCGATGTGTTGCGTAATTCAATTGATGCGTGACCACAAAGACTTACGGAATGTGTGCGTGCTAAGCGTGGCCATTTTGAATAATGATTTGTGATTTTGATTTGAAATGCATCCATTTCAGTAATGTTATTAGGATATTTCAATGTCTCTCAGCATTTTGTGTCAATTTACTTAAAACTTTGTGACAGTATTTATGGTAAGACTAGGTATTGTGTTAAAGTATTGCACGTCTATGAAATAAATTCGTGGTTCATCCTCATCGTTGCGATTAACATAGAGAAGTAGAAGAGTGTCGGAGAACGAACAAATCAATTTCTGGGAACCATGGTAATGAAGTCCTGCTCCGGTAATTGCAGATGAAATGGCTCCATTCCTGCCTTTGATGCCACAAATCTGCAGCTATTTCAAGCATCGGTTAAGAGCGTTGATTTCATCTGGTAGAGATCCAACATGGAAGAAGTCTCCCTTTCGATCCTCTGGAATCCGTTTTAATTTCAGTTCCCCTCCCACCCGCGGTTAGTCATTTCCTCCTTAATCCACGTGTGCAAGTGGATGCTTTGAATTCTGGGATCTCTGAAGGGAAGAAGACGAAGTCCTTTGCGGTTTCCTGTTTCAATTTAGAATGTGGACTTCTCCAATCCAACAGAGCATCGTCCAAAGAGCTTTCGAAAAACCGTTAGATACCCTCACTTGCTTTTGGTTCTATTGGAGCTTCACTTCAATTCCAAAAATAATAGGGATGCCATACCAAAACTACATAGAAAGAGCCGTGAATTTAAATGCAAAAAGTTCTTGCGGCTTATCAAAAGAAATGAGATACGTAATCCGTAATCTGAACCCCTATACAGAGACAGCCCACATTTTATTCACTTAAACACCTGAATGATGCAGCTACGATACTCCACTCTTTGGAGCAAGCGAGCGAAAACAAGTCTCTGAGTAAAAAGTGAGTTGAGAGGGCTCAACCAATGAACCCGTGAGAGGCGAAAACCTTGCTGCACCTACAAGCCGTTTGCTGGAGCACGCACTCGCTTTCTCACCTTCTCTACCCGAGACAGAGTGTATATTGATAGTAAGATTTCAAAACGTAGTCTTGTTGTAGGGAAACTGCAGAGGAGGCTCAAAATAAATTTTCACCCGGGCCAGATGCATCTTTTCATCCCGTCTCCCCTCATTTTTCTACTCTGGTTTTCCTACTTTCCAACTTCCTCCAATAAAAAAACATCACCATCTTACATATTTGCAGTTTTAATGACAAAAAATAATATACTTATGTTTAAAATACTTCAAGTTTTACTGTTAAAGCACACGTGACCATGTTACATATTTACAATTTTAATGACAAAAGAAATGACAAAAAAATAATACTTATTTTTAAAATACTTCAGTTTTTAAAGCACACGGGACCATGTCACATATTTACAGTTTTAATGACAAACAATAATACTTATTTTTAAAATACTTCAAGTTTTACTGTTAAATAATACGTTTATTGTACGTAGGTATGTGTTTAGTCAATACCTACATAATTATATCAAACCAACAGTAATATCTCATCTTAAATTGCTACACGATTTGGCAATATACGTATTATGTTATTGAACATTAACTTCAGTTAATTCTTGTGAACCATAAATCCAACTCTTTTTTAAATAAATAGCCCCCAGTCCCTTTGTGTACGGTCAGGGAAAAATACTTCCCCCATACAGTCTCAATGCCAATAATGTTATGGGGGAAGTATTTCTTTTTACGACTGTACATAAAATAAACTTAAAAATAAACTCAAACAAATAGCCACACTTAATGTAAACAGGAAAAAAGGTGCTGCCGCTAATCAAGGGGGGACGCCTCGGGTTGGCGCCCCGGGCAGTCTCCCGGATCGCCCGGCCCTTAAACCGCTCCTGGGAAAATGAAAACCTCTCCGTGGCTGATGAAACTTTGGAAGTGGACACAATACAATTCAAAATTGAAGTTTCATGTTTGAATAAAAAAATCATGATTATTCTTGTCGAAACGGCCATCATAGTTGTGCTTTGAATTCTCGCAAACGCGCCCCCTGGTTTATTTAAAAAGCATTGTGCATGTTCATTCACCGAAAGAAACACAGGTTCTAATTTTCCTGGCTTTCAATTTACCCTCTCTTGTTCCACAGAGATTCAACCCTGTCATTGCTCATGGCCCATGCACTGCAGCTCTTTCTTGAAACTGGCTAATGTTTCCCCTTTATTGAGACTTCGTTGAAAAGCTTTTGTGTCTGTTTAATAAATAGTGTTGCTGCATGAGCTCTTCTTTCGTACTAAGAGCTTTTTATTCACGTTAGAATCTATCTAAAAACTTTTGTTCATCACAAGAATAAACTATGAAAAATGCGGGGTAGTATTGTTGCACATTTTCCAAAGAGTTGACGTAAAATAATGAACGCATTCACTTTTTTCAATAAACCTTATAATTCTAACGCGTTTTCCGAAGTAAACACATTTTACAAATATTTATTAATTACTAGAACAGATTTTTGTTTGTTTCAAACAATAGTTCGGAATATGTCTCATTTCACTTTTTGTTATTTACTTCTCCGAGAATATAAACAAGTTAACTAAAAATATAATAACACCAAATAAATTAGAATATGTAAGATGTAGTACCATTGGCATTAAAGAGGTAACTCAAAAATTAGCTACATCCTCTCTCAAGCCAAGACTAAAATTAGCACAATCTCACCCTTTTATATTTTTACATGTCACAAAATTATTATCTTGTTTAGTTCCCAGATTGCGTCAATCAAATGTACTAGAGTTGATGAGCTGTATCTTTGCGGGTGAACCATGCCCAAGCCTGGCTGCGCAGTAGCTAAGTGGAGGAGCTACCGGCTGCGCGTCATTATCCTTGCGTTCTGTCCTGGCTGTCGACCACACAAAGGGCAGGTAGGTGGCAACTACATAAACGTGTATCTCTCACACACTGCGCGGAGTAGCCAAGGTCACCCGCAAAGATACAGCTCGTCAACTCTAACACGTCGTAACTTCCAGTATACAACTATACTAACTCCCTATAGTATAATCACCATGATAACGTTATCAATTTCAGTGTTCTTTTTTGACCAACTTTTGAAAAAAGGTAATATGTATCAAAGTTGTAAATGTATTTAAATTTCACCATTAAATAAGTTCATAATAATTGTTAATGTCAATTTTGGACAGTCACTCTCACAATTGTCTTAACTTTCGTGTTTGCCATGTTTGTTGTTGACCATGGGAACGGACGTTGCTAGGAAACTTCAAAAATGTTAATTTCAGCCAGAAAACTACGGCTAGTGAATGATACTTAAATTTCAAAATATAATCGTCAAAATTTATTTCAGACGTAAGATCGGACTTTGGGAGGAATGATGGAAAACAATTATTTTTCATTTATATTTATAAATGTAAAAATTACAAAAGCAGTAAATATTGCTTCTCAAATTCGGTGTCACTATTGAATTAGTTTAGATAAAACAAATAAGTACTCGTATTTTGAAACGGACAGTACTTACTTACCCAGTTTATTATTAAGAAAATTAACAAAATTATCTTGAGTATTTGTACAATATTAGAGCAAGGAGCAAGTACACATACAACGTTGCGTTCTAAACTTTTTAAATTAGCGAACGTCCTCACTTGTTTCCTTTCCTCCAATTCTACATGGCGACATTTTGAAAGACGTTAAGAGCATGAGAGCGCACAAGACGTGGCCAAAGGTCACGTTGGCGAGAGCACAAGTTGTGGCCATATTATTTAACATGTAAATTCTCTACGAAAGTCGTAAGAAAACTGAAAGGTTCTTAGTTATTATAACTTTGTAGAAGCAAATTCTTAGCCTACGTAACAAGTAAATCAAATTTATTGTATTGAATTGTAACGCAACCATTCCGTTTCGGATTTCATTCCTGAATCCGTCCTTCAATATTAAATCTGTCTTGAAACTTTTGGATCAAACCTCTTGCAGCTTGGCGTGTCATTTAGCGAAAACCTTGCGGAGCTGGGTATATTGCGAGAGTTTCAGAGAAACGAGACGAAGAAAGAAAAAGATGGTAGAGGACATCTTTCGGTGAGGTTTCGGAGAGGTAAAAGTCGATTGAATTAGAAGAAACAGCTTTCAAGTTGAGGCCACGTTTTGGTCTTCTCAAAACTTCCTGGCTGCTGAACGAAAACATCTGTTGCTGGCAACTTTGGCCGCGTTGCCTACGGAGACGACGACGTCTCGTTTCAAATGCCTTTAATGAACTTTCTCCGCCGCTCACCCCTCCTTCGGCATACGGAATTCTTGCAGAAGTCGCCGTGACAGATGTCATGACGCATATTCAGCGCGAACCTGGTAGGGGTCGTGTTGGAGTCATTGCCGCTACTCCACCTCGTTTGCATACATATCTTCAGTGTAGTCTCAAATATCTTTATGTCATTAATATCCTTAATGTTGAATGTTATAACCTAATGCAGGGTATCCATAAAGTTACAGTACAAGTTATTATTAAGTACGAATCTGTTTCACAGGGACAAGAGTTTGCGCTACTAATGTGAGTATCTTTGTATTTCAAGATGCGAAAGAGTGACGACTACACCATATGTGAATACTCGAGAGAGACGAATTAAAAACGCTTATCCCGTTCTCGGTCTCAATACCATTCCTATTTAGAATATTCACTAGCAAATGAATGGGAGAAAATACTCAAAAATAAAACGTCCTACTTCTTTTACCATTTTTGATTTGATTTTTGTTATTTATCCTCTGTTTTCTGCTACTTTAGGCTAATCGTGACGATGAGGTCGAGTGATGACAAGATGGAATTGATGAAGTGGGACTCGCAAAGAACATCCATGACTAGATCGGGAATAAAACTCGCTACCGATAGTGTTAGTTCTGATATGCTAATTTGTACATGAGCGGAAATCTACTTTGGTCTGGGAATTTTGCGGAAATCACAAACGGGGCGCAAGTTGATATGGTATGAGTGAAGAAAAACAAACAATGGACTCATTGAAACGTTTAAAAGGACGTAGTTTCCCATCACCAATAACTTGCGCGCAATAATAATTTGTAATGGTAATGGGACTTTATGAACACCCTATATATTGGCATTCAGTTGTTTTCTGCAGTTGTAAGCTATTTCCAGTTTCCTATAGTGATATGAAAGTGGGAATTTATCGCATTTATCCTTTTTTCATTGTTTTTTAATGCAGTATGAAAGAGGTAATACTTACATTTTAACTCTTTCCCATTGTTTGTAAATTTAACATCAAGGGCAGATGTATGCATTTTATGTTTTCTCCAGTTCTTGACTGTTTCCCATGCCCTAATATCAAGGAGAGATTTATGCATTGGCGACGCTAAAAGGAGGTCAGGATGGATCACGGCTCCCAGAGAAGCTGTCTTCAAAGTCCCCAGATTTTTTGAAACAATGTTAGGATTTTCAATATACAGTATAATGGTATAACTATTAAAATATACCAATATGCTGTATTAGCTTTCAAACTTCTGTGTGCACTCCAGCTGCCAATCTGATCAACCCTTGGACCCATTTGTAAAATTGCTCGATCGTAACCATTGGATTTATGTAGTCGGTATTTTCACAACTCTTCTTGTCTGATATGGTAATATCAGGAAAAGAATCATATGTTGACTGCTTTGTTCTCTTTTTTAGAAGTTTTGTACTACTTCTCACTGAATTCAACTTGTAAAAACAATAATTGTATTCAAAGATGCTTTCGAACTTTACAGTGGAGATAGCCAGCATGAGTGTGGTTATCAATAACGCTCTGATGACTGTGAAGGAAATATTGGGAAACTAATTTCTTGTATTAAAGTGTCACCAGCTTCAATCTATCAAGTTGAACAAGCTCAATAATTATCAATCAACAGCCTGTCGTGATGAAGCTTTAAAAATGAGGAAAGTAAAGACGTACGAAAGGTAGGTGAAGAAAAAGGTTTATTCGTCTGTTAACGTTGACAAATTAATTCCCCCAAAACCTCCCTTTATCGATCCCAGAAGATCATTTTTCACTGGGATGTTCCCTGTGTGCCAATACTTTGGCTCCGGTCTAGACAATGGAGCATTGGGGAACAGTGATAGCAGAGAGATAGTAAGAATCATAACTTGCAGTCCGCTGTGATTTATTGAGCACTCAAAAACTGTAACGTTTTGTTTTAGGTCGTCAAACCCTTAAACAGAAACATAGGTTTTTACTTCATAATTTTAATTAATATTTGTTATTACATTTTTTAAAGTTCTTTTTAGAAAATAAAAGAGCAAAATTATGATTAATAACTCAAACTTATTGAAAACTAAAATTACATGGGAACAAAACTAAGAAAATCACTTCCAACTTTTATTCATTTGATCATACCTTGGCATTGAATACGTAATGCGAAACACCCGATCCGTTAGACCTGCACGTTTTGCAACAACAATTAGTCTCTCGTAACAAACAGTCACAAACTGAGCAGTAACATGTGCAGAGTGTAGGCAAGCGGTTGATAATAAGGTACTGTGGAGGGGGGAGTGACAGCTCGATCAGTGTTGCCACACTGTAAAACTACAAAACACTAAAGGTCTCACAGACCGATGTTTCTGTTTAAGTGTCACATCAAATATGACCGGACGTAGAGTTTCATGTAATGCTTCCGTTCAATTTTTCTTGCAAGTTTTTCAGGATCCACTTAATTTAGTCATTTATCAGGTGGCATCTTTTACTTCCTCGTATTCTTTTCCCTGTTAACCATTCCTTCCAGTGTGTCTTCTAGTAGGCTGCTCCTTCTTACTAAATGTCCCAACAAATTTTGTTTTCTCTTTATTCACTTTAGTTGAGCACATCCGTTTCTTACTTTGTTCATTTCACATGCTCCTCTCTTCGTCATAGCCACATTTCTAAAGCTTCTATACTCTGTCCCGGTAATTTCTGGAGCAAGGAAACGAAAACAAGTCCTCTGTGCAAGTAGTGACTCGAGAGGGCTCGACCAATGAACGCGTGAGAGGGGAAAACGCGGCTGCAGATACTACTCCCTCTGTCCCATAATTATAGTCCGGTATGCCAAAATGGTAGTACAGGAATGACAGACGAAGAGGCAGATGAAATTTGTACTGATCCTTGAGTAGTAAAGTTGTAAGACTCATTCCCTTGTTTTATGTTCTTCTTCTGTATACACCAATGTCACAGTTTGAATATGAGGCAATTATTATGAGAGAACAACCAAAGGTGTACCGGACAATAATTATGGGACAGAGGGAGTAGCTGTTTTCAGCAGCGTGCACTGCTTCGCTCCACCCACTCGCTTTCTTCCCTTCTCTACTGTTGGGCACGACGTTGCTATGACTCATGGGACGTAGGTTGCATTTCTTCTTATATGGAAGTTGCAAGCAGGTGTTTATGTCGATTATGAAGCTAGATAAAGGCCATTAAAAAGTAATATCAACAAATGCGTTAGCGCTACCGGTACCGTGTATCCCTTTCATTTCTACCACCTTTTGCTAATCGCGATGAAAGGACACTCACAAAGATCACCGATGCTCAGGCCGGGATTCGAACCTGGGACCCCTGTTGTCGTATCGTTCAGTGCTAACCACTCCGCCACGGAGGTCGGCTTATGTATAATGATAACTCCTTCTTCACCTTAACATTTTTACTCCTTAGAACCACATTTTGATATTTCTTGTCCTTCTTCACCTTTCCGTTCATATACTTTGTGCAGATGCTCCTAGAAGAAAGCAATACTTCCGTAAGCTCATGTGTAAAATTGTAGCTTCGTCCAGGCTGCGTGGATCTCCTTGTTTTTCGTCTCTTCCCGCTCCTTGAAGAAAACTATATCCCTCGTCCATATTGATTACTTACTTACCTTTCTTATCTTTCCAGGTTAATTGCAAATTTATTAAATAAACGAGGGGAAATGTTCATACGTGCCTCACTAGTAATTAAAGCCATTATCCCTGGCTTTGTAAAGTGTTCCTGTAACGGGAGCTCTTAACCACTACGCTCTAGGAGGGTAATGAGGTAACTACAAAGTATTCCATAGGTTCAGCCTCCACGGCGGCGTGGTTGCGAAACCAAGTGTCCTAGATTCGAATATTGGGTAAAGCATAGTTGTGTTTAATCCTTCGGTTATTTAATCACCACGATTAATCTAGAGGCAGAAAAGCATCATCCACATGGGGTGGACTTATATGTAAATTCATATCTTCATATGAAGCTATAATCAATTTTTTTTTTGTATTATTATTGCAAATTATCGGGTGTAAACGCAAAAAATGCTATTTTTATTTTACAAATTGTTACATATATTAGCTTTCAGCACATATTTTAGTTAGTTTTACATATATTTTCCATATTTTAAAACATTTTGAACACTCTAAGGAAGCATAATTGCAGTGAAACGGCCAGAACTTCATCGGGACGGATGTTGGCTTCATCATGACAACGCAAGGCCCCATGTGGCAAAATGTTGTAATGGATTGCTTGACTAAGTTTAAAGTAAGTTGTGTACCACATACCCACTACAGTTCTGATCTGGCCCCTTGTGACTTTTTCTCATTCCCCATATTGGAAAAGAAGCTACGTCGCCATCGATTCGAGAACTAAAAGCAGTGTTGGAGAGGTCTGAGGCGATTCCGAAGAACATTACAGAGAATGGCTGACAGAAACGTTGTCATAAGTGCATTTATGTGGGTGAGGACTATATTGAAATAGAGTAATAAATAGTTGGAGGAAAAAATTAGTCTTAGTCTTCGTTGAACAACCCTCAGTAGATGGGGAACGGGATAAGCTCGGTCGCTATTTAATATTCGCAATTTAATTGCACGTACTTATAACTAATTTGCATGTACTTAGAACTTATTTGCACGTACTTAGAACTAATTTGCAAGTACTTAGAATACTTTACATTTATGTATTTACTTATTTATAACTTTTTATGAATATATAATTATTTATTTTATGAAAAATATGTATATAGAAGGTAATTAGAGGTACTAAACGCTATGCATATGGTTTTATATTTATTACTGCAAAGTATGTAATGTATAAATCGATAATAATTAATGTTTATAATATTGAAAATAAGTTTTCTATGGTTTATGAACTGCTATGAACGGTGGTAATGGTACGAAAGAAGACGGTCCCGGTACTCGAACCCGCGATATGCAATGTTATTAATTAGTACTATGCAATTATTTCATTATGTTATAAAAGACGGTGGTTTCACACGCTAGACAGAATACTGTCTCAGAATTTCGACTCTGCTCTGATGCCAGACAGAGAGAATGAATTAATATTCAGCGCAGGTAGAGGAGAAAGGAATTTGGGGGAGTGTGCGTTCAAGGTCAAATGACGTCAGAACGTCAGAACAAAGAACGAACCTGATTGACCAATCAGAGAACGCGTCGGTAGATTTTCAGAACCAGTTTTCCCAAGGTCAACTAGTACGCAAGAACAGGGGAAAGCTATGCAATACTGTAGGGCAGGGGAGGGATTGATCCAGACAACAAAGGATGTCTGGAAATGCGCAGCAAGGGTCAAATCTCTGAAGCTATGCGTCGCTTGTAGAACCGGTTTCCGCCGCCATTTAATATTCCGCTCAGGGTTGCCCCAAAGCACAGGACCCTTTAGCGCAGGTTTTTTTTATCTGTACTATGAAGAAGGGAGAGCTATCAGGGACGGGGCCTACAGTTTTCACCATTTGCTTTTATCACGGGGTAACGAACCTAGGACTCTTTGATTATTGATTTAGGTAGTAAATGTATGTTAGTGTGTGCTATTTAACTTCATTTTGAGTTTATTTTTTACCAAACTTTGACTTTATGTCAAATCTTTTACAAGTTTTTATGTATTTTTACAAAAATAACACTATTTATACTATTCAGGAAACATTTTTTATTAAATTTTGGACTCACAAAGATATTTTTACAACTTTTTAATTTATTATTTTACAATTTTATACCTATTTTTACCAAAATAATACAATTCAATCTGTTCAGGAAAGACTTTTAGTTACATTTTCGACACACAAAGTGTGTGTTCTCAACTTCTATCTGTTTATTTCACAAGTTTAGGCTTATTATTACCAAAATAACACTATTTATACTATTCAGGAAAGACTTTTAGTTATATTTTCGACACACAAAGTGTGTCTTCTCAACTTCTATCTGTTTATTTCACAAGTTTAACCTAATATTTACTCAAATAACACGATTTGAACGTGTTTTTTTATTACATTTTGGACACACACGCACTCACACACAAACATCCACACACACACACACACACACACACACACACACACACATACGTGCATATGCTACCTTGTGGGGACTCTGTTAGTGCACATACACTGTGGGGACCGGGGCAAATTACAGTCGTAGACTGATGTGTTTGTTGAAAATATGTGACAAATAACACAGTAAAACTATAAACTCCTGAAAATTAAAAGTAACCTACATTGTGAGCAAATTATACAAGAAAAACGTTTCCTATCCTTGTGGGGACACCAGTACCCACAAGGCCTGTGAAATCAGGTGGCCTCGGGTCCCCACAAGGTTCATTAGATATATGATAATTTACACATACACTCCATACACACGATTGATTCTGTACAGACGCTGTGGGGACCGATGTGTAAATAAGTTTGAAAATGCTACCCTGTTGGTACTTGACAATAAAAGAGAGGAAATACTTTTAGTCTGTGTCGATTTTTGCAGTTTTTGTCGTTTATGATATTTTTCATAAACAAAATCGTAAATACTTGTCTTGCAGAGAATAAATCACTGGAAAAGAGAAACAGATGTTACATGAAATAGGAGAGATCTGACGGACACAAGAGCACTGGTAAAATTATTTTGGATGTAAATAAATGGCTGACAAATAAAGTTAGCAAAATAATTATAATAACGAGTGTTGTGCTATTTTATGAAGAAATGCAAACTTCTCTGTTTTAAAATGAAGACAAAAAGTAAAAAGCTACATAGCAAGTGGATTACAAATAATAATAATGATGATAATAATAATAATGATAATAATAATAGTAATAATAATAATAATAGTACCATGTGATATGATGTGGAAATCATGCAGAGGGATATAGGACTCGAAATCAATTCAATAAAGTTCTGAGTTCGATTATTTTCTTCCAGTGTCACTTCATCAATTTTATCTAATCGTCACGATTAGCCAAAAAAGCCAGAAAGAAACGATGCAAAATGTGATATATGTGCAAAGTATCTTTCATTGTTCTCACAAACTATTTGTGTTTAATTTATATACATTTCGAATCAAGCTTTGCTTTAAGTTAAATGTTAATTTGTATCTAAAGTCAATTAAACATTACAATGCTGACCAAGGCATGAAACAAGGCTCAACAGTGTTACTAAATTAAATTAGTCAATAATTTAAAAAGTGCTTTTACAAGGGATATAACTTCTGATGGAAAAGTGAGTAGTGTCCCTACAACGTTGTTATCTTCCATTGAAGAAATATATAGTGCGCTCAAGGGTATACAAGCGCTTAGAAATTTTCCAAGGAGAAGCGGGAGGGGTGTATCATGGGCAAAGTCAATATATTTTTCAAGGAAGCTAAAATGTAAATTTACACGTCATGAAAATACTAACAGTAACTGTTACTAATATTATTGATTTATGTACATTTCTAATTTATGATAATATATTATTCTTTAATGCATTATTTACATCTCACAAATTCAATCAATTTACTTTATGTGCTAGCATGTTTTGAAATAAGGAAGTCATGGCTTCAATTCGCGATAGAAATTCGATATACGTTTAAGAAAGTTTTCGATCCACAAGCTTACCTTTTTGTTGTTGAAGTGTATTGTGTGCTCACAAGGTATATTACTGCCGATACAAATTGAGTAGTGTCCCCACAAGGATGATATCTTCTGTTGTAGAAATGTATGATGTCCTCACAAGGTTTATTACTTCTGATGCAAAAGTGAGTAGTGTCCCCACAAGGTTACTATCGTCTGTTGAAGAAGTGTATGATGTCCTCACAAGGTTTATTACTTCTGATGCAAAGTGAGTAGTGTCCCAACAAGGATGTTACCTTATGTTGAAGAAGTGTATGATGTCCCCACAAGGTTTATTACTTCTGATGCAAAGTGAGTAGTGTCCCCACAAGGATGTTACCTTATGTTGAAGAAGTGTATGATGTCCCCACAAGGTTTATTACTTCTGATGCAAAGTGAGTAGTGTCCCCACAAGGATGTTACCTTATGTTGAAGAAGTGTATGATGTCCCCACAAGGTTTATTACTTCTGATGCAAAGTGAGTAGTGTCCCCACAAGGTTACTATCTTCTGTTGAAGAAGTGTATGATGTCCTCACAAGGTTTATTACTTTTGAT
Organism: Lepisma saccharinum; assembly: GCF_977018435.1. Taxonomy (NCBI): domain Eukaryota; kingdom Metazoa; phylum Arthropoda; class Insecta; order Zygentoma; family Lepismatidae; genus Lepisma; species Lepisma saccharinum. The sequence continues at coordinate 22,885,882 of NC_139253.1, forward strand.
GCAAAGTGAGTAGTGTCCCCACAAGGTTACTATCTTCTGTTGAAGAAGTGTATGATGTCCCCACAAGGTTTATTACTTCTGGTGCACAAGTGAGTAGCGGCCTCACAATGTTGTTATCTTATGTTGAGGAAGTGTATGATGACCTCAAAAAATATAGGGGGGCTTAAAAATTTTCCAAGGAAGGAGGGGCGACATAGCGCATGGGTAAAATCAATATTTTAGTCAAGGAAGCTAAAATGTAACTTTACATATCAAAATAATAGTAATTGTAACATTTAGTGCATATAACTTATTTATGATTAAATTATTGATTTAGTTTATTTTACTTCGCTTTTGTGCCAGTTTCGGCTAATTGCGAAGATGGAGATGAGTGATGATATGATAATATATTATTGTTGCATGCAGTATTTACTTCTCACACATTTAATCAATTTACAGCAAGCGGAGAACAAGTCTTTGCGCAAGTGGTGACGCTAGACGGTCACCAATGAATAGGTGAGAGGAAATGGCTTTGCGTGAAGAGGGAACACCGATTGCAGTTACCAGTCTTCACAGCAGCGTGTACTGCTTCGTTCTGCCCACTCGATTTCCCCCTATCTGACGCTAGGCGCAGTTTCGCTCCACTTCAATCATGTGATGTACTTTGGGGCTTTTCTTACGATAATCAAAAATTATATTAACCAATTGCATCAAATGTGAATCTGATTCTTAACAAAATAATAAATAAAATACACTTGATGCGTTCTAGTGCATCAATAGATATGATGCATTTAGTTTTCTGTGTGTAGCCTTTTTCACAATGGTCTCCCCCAAGGCGGAGTGGTAGCGTCGTCGCCTTGTAATCAAGGGGTCCAAGGTTCGATACCTGTAAACTGTAGGTCCACTCCAAATTTGCTTTACTGTGCATAAAGTGGACTTAAAACACCAACTCAATCAATCAATCAATTTTTCACATATATACTGGCTTCAAGATTCCACTATGTCAGTGTTATATCTAAGGAGGAAGCCACTGTGAATTCATTATGGCGGGGAAACAAATATGTTTTTTCTTTTCGCTTTGGAAGATTCCTTCCACTGGAACTGCTTACTCATGATATCCGATTAACTGTAAACATGTTGAAGGGAAAGAACGGCGCCACATATCATGGTAGAAGAAGAAGGAAGTGCAGGCACAGTGAATGATCCAGTGGATCATAATGATTTTTTTTTAATGCGAGTGTTATTTTTGTCTTCGGTGCGTCCTTTCGGCGGTACGAACGTTCAAAAGAGTCCGGTTTTATGACATTGCTCTCTGTGGTAAAACCATGCGTGCTAGGGGTGCAAGGAACACATATTCAGACCAAAGTAACGTCATCAAAACACGAAGCCTTCGGTTGGCAGAACCGACATTTCAACTGATTCAAGTACTGTTCGACGATATATCGTCCAGACGATATATCGCGATGTTGAGAAACTATCGTCCAGGCGATATTAACTAGACGATATATCGTCACGATATTTTTGCGATATATATTGTTCAGAGGGAGACGATATATCAAGCATATCACGATACGGAAATAATATCGTATCGTATCGTCTGCTACGATATTTTCGTGACGATATATCGCGATATCAAATTTCCGATATTGTACATCCCTAGATTCAAGTCCAATTTATGCACAGATGTTAATCAGCCCGCCTATGCGTCGGATACGATGTTTGTTTATTAAAGTTTACGTATTCTGGTTATTTCACGTCATTCGAAGTTGAGGTTTAGTTATAATGATGAGGATGACTGACGAACTCAGGAACATGGTGATCGAACCTGGGACCTCTGACATACTACCAGTCGCATAATGATTTTTAAACGTATCAAGGAAAACGTCCGGTAACCCAACGGAAATCAGACTTCAGTTTGCGGGATCCAGAAGTCCTGTCCCGGGAATCTTCGGGAAATGATTAACTTACTTTCGGGATTTCGAATAGGTCAGGAATTTAAAATAATCGCGAAATAAGAATAATTTATTTGGGGACAAAATGTGCGTGGAACTCAATAATTTCAGTAGTGTTAGGAAATTCTGAACATTACCTATCGATAAAATTTTCTGAACTAGTCGGGAAATACGTGAAATTTTCTGTCCTGAAGATCGGGATAGTTTTATATACCGTATCGATCCCGTCCCGGACCCATAAACTCCGATCACTCACACCCATAAAGTCAAAGAAAAAGTGGGAAAAAGAATAAAGTATCCAAAAGAAATTGTGCAAACTGAGGCATAAGGTTTTTGATTGATTGATTGGGTGTTTTAAGTCAACTTTATGCACAGTAAGGCTAATCGGGATAGACCTACAGTTTAAAGTGGGATCCGAACCACTATGTGCCTTCACTGGGTATCGAACCCAGGACCCCTTGATTACAAGGAGACGACACTACCACTGCGCCATCGTGGAGGTCTGAGGCATAAGGAAAAGAAATGAAACATTGCTTTCTTCCAGTAAGCATTAATTTAGCTTTATCTAACTTGTAGACCAATTTCATTTCATGCTTTTTGGTCTTTCCATTAATTTACAGTGAACGAAAATATTCTCTAAATAATTTGAAAAATGTAATTAGTTTGGTCGTCTTCTGTGGCGGAGAAGTAAGTGTAGTGCCAGAATTCCTGGATTCGAATCTTTGTCAAGGCATAATGTGTTTTTGTCTTTCCATCTATTTCACAATTTTATCCTTATCGTCGCGATTAGTTAAATTGGCAGAAAAGCGAAGTAAAAATACAGATGGAATTAGTTTGATCTTTTCTCAAACAGCACATTTGCAAGGATCATTCAGGGTTAACCGACCAAGACTACAAGTCCTACAAGGACAAAACTACGTGAGTTTTTTAAAGGAATCTCCCTGAGCATACAAGCATAGCTGCTATCAATGTGTGAGTTCCGTGAGTTCTTTGGCCTCTGAAGCGTCGCCACGAGTACTGTTTGCTAAATGTAAGGTGTTAGGGAGGAGAGCTCTCGTTTTATGACATCTGTAGAGGAAATTGCAATTTAGTCTCATAATATGTGATTTTTTGTCAATTTTAGACGGGGTCGTCCCGTCGAACTCATACCTCCTTTAAAAACAATATTATTCATCGTGCAAGAAATTCCGGATCTCGGTATTTAAAATTTTAAACTGGGTAGTCCCTGTTGAACTTTTTGAGTGACATTTTTTCATATTTTTGCACGTAAACGTTGTGTTTTTCTTCGCAGCAACCAAATGAAATAAAAGGTAACAGTTCTTGCTGTTCTAGAGCAGTGATAAACAAAGAGCAATACAGTGGACGGTACGTACCTTTAGGTTTCGAAGTAATCTCCATCAGCATCCAACACCTTTTGCCAAAGTTCCTGCAGCTGCACAATACCCTGGTGATAAAACTCGATGGGCTTGGATGCAAAGAAGTCCGTGAGTGCGTTCCGCAGGTCTCCCTCATTTGCGAAGGGTCTCCCACGGAGGTGGTTGTCGAGGGAATGAAACAGGTGGTAATCTGTTGGTGCAAGGTCCGGTGAATATGGTGGATGGCACAGTGTCTTCCAGCCAAGTTGCTGAAGGGTTTTTCGGGTCCTCTTTGCCACATGTGGTTTGGCATTGTCGTGCAGGAACAGCACACCCTTGCGATTCACCAATGCCAGCTCCTTCTGCCGCAATGCACGGTGCACCCTTTGCAACTGCTGAGAGTAGAGGTCAGCAGTGATGGTCTGACCAGGTGGAAGGAGCTCGTAATGTACCACTTGCCGACAATTCCACCATACAGAGAGCATAACTTTTCGTGGGTGCAGAAGTGGTCTTGAGGTGTGAGGAACAGTGTCACGTGGCGACAACCAATGTCTGGTATACTTGTCATAGAGGACCCACTTTCCGTCACCAGTGACCATCGGGGGTGAAGAAGGGCAACTACGCCTTTTTATTTCAAATTTTGTACAAATAAAAATACATTTCGTATTTTTCTTGCTCGCAATACCTAATTTTCTTACAGTCTAATCAAGTTCAGAACCGTAGGTAGAGGGGCGGCGGGAGTCAACCATAGAAGCCAAAAGATACAAATGAAAAAAAAATGTAAAAGAGAATCTATATTATTTTCAGTTTTCACAATTTTGGTTCTAAAAATTTTCTGGCTCACTTCGCTCGCCATAAGAAATAAATTCGTTATGCATTCTCTGTCGTTCAAAAATGCAGTTTGTGAGCTTGTTTTTCATTATCAGCTAATGAAATTGAACGTGTTGAAAAAATATTTCAAATAGTTTGATGCTACACTATTGCTTGGGCGCCGACTTCTAACCCCCTTATTGCGTGAATAATAATGCGTTTGGTACTACTACTATTAATAATAATAAAATTGTAATACTAATTACAATCGTGTTATTATTATTATTATTATTATTATTATTATTATTATTATTATTATTATTGATACGTTTATTCTAGTGGTTGCATCCCAAACAAAAATTCGTGGTTGCGCCTCTGACTGAAATATTCTTAAATATGCTAAAACTTTTGTTAAAATCAGAAATGCAAAATACGAATCTTTAAATGTAACCCATATTATTTTTAATGAGCTTTTATTTCTTTCCTTACTCCAAAATTTGTAGGATGTAAGCATTCGCGCTCGTATTGGGAAAGGGGGGGACAGTGAAGCACTTGACCTACCTGAGATGTCTGGGAACACTTAATATCATTTGAATAGTGAAATTGTTGCGTGGACAAGGTGTGTCTTGAAAGACATCAGACTCAGTGGTCTCTGATATTTCAGTTTTTGTTTTTTTAAGTCCATTTTATGCACAGATAGGCTAATCGGGACTTGACCGACAATTTTAAGTGGTATCAGAAGTTTTGGTTGCCTCCTTCGACTACCGAACTCGGAACCCCTTCATTACAAGGCCACGCCATTACCACTACGCCATCGGATTGACACATTGTGAAGAAATACAAAAAGACACTGAACTGTTTCTAAAATAAATGATAATGTTTATGGAAAGGAAGCAAGTCGAATCCAGTTTATATTTAAATAGTGGACTCAAGTCTGAACTTAGCAACAACGCCACGGTATTTTCAATTCAATTAAATTTTATCATTTGTAAAACAACGACAACAATAATGATAATAATAATAAAATGTCAAGGTAATTTTTTATGACTGAAGGGTATGATATGAAATATTACCCTGCCCCCAAGTGCTCGAAGTGAAAATCCTTGCCCAGTTGGGGAAAGGATATGGGAATGCTTGTAGTTGTATGTATCAATTTTGAGAAAATGCGGTAGGTGAAGGAATGCCTATGCAAATTATCCTTGTCGTGGATGCTTTGTTAGAATTTTCTTAACTGGGGGATATCATTACTGTGGCATAAGAAGAAAATATCGAAGGACGTATGTCAAATGTCGGTGCTTGGCGGAGGGTAACCGTGGGTAAGGCGCCAGAATATCGAGCTGCGGAGCTGGTTATATTTTTCATAATTGACAATGTAATTGTTTTTGGAAAAAAAAACTCGTTGGATGTATTACGAATATTAAATATCTGAATTCAAAAACATCTGAAACACTTGAACGTGGATCGATCTCAGAAAGAAACCCATTGGAACAGAGGCGCAACCACGAATTTTTGTTTTGGGGGGCAAGTACCAGGATAAACGTGCCATATTAATAATAATAATAATGCTAATAATAATTATGTTAATAATGTTATTATTATAACATTATTATTATTGACTTTGCCTTATTTTACTTCGCTTATTGTGCCACTTTTGGCTAATTTGCGAAGATGGGGATGAGTGATGATTGGATGAAATTGATGAATGGACACTCACAAACATCCATGCCCAAGCCGGAATTCGAACCCGGGACCAACATTATTATTATTGTTATTAGTAGTAGTAGTAGTATCAAAGACATTATTACCCTCGTAAATTATTCAAGAAGGGGGTAGAACTTGGTGCTAAAGCATTTGTGTTCGAACAAACGATTTGAATTATTTTTCAACACGTTCAATTTCACATTAAAAATAGAAAACAAGTACACAAACTATTTTTCAAAGACAGAAAATGCTTGATAAATGCATTCCAAATATAATTATTTTTTTACATTAACATGTATGACTTTCGTGCACGATATATGTTTCACATATCGTTGGTGAAGGGACGAAGTGGCGTATCTTGATTTTTATGATTTTTCAGGAGATCGATTTAAAGTTTTTCGTTAAACATAATACCGTCGTGTTCATTTGATATTTATTATATCAATTGAAAATTTTGTACAATAAGTTTATGATTGTTGTTATATCTGGGAAAAAAGTTACATTTTGAACATGTTTTCATTTCTGCTGGAAGAAAAATGCTGGAATGTGCTTGAATCACTTACGTCCCTTCGCCTTTTCTTTTCAAAGATTGTGATTAAAGTTACGCCCTCCATAATTTTTTTTTAAAAAATAATCTTTTTGGTATGTAGAGATACATTTATTAATTTTCCCGTTAATATAAATTATTTAATAATAGTTGTATTGATTTTATACCTTTATTTAAAAGTGATCCATACATTCACGTCTATTTATCCATTACTGTTGAAAATAGTAGTTAAAAGAAGTGAATAAAATACAGAAATTTAATAATGGTTTATCTTTAATGCAATTCAAGATATAGTAACACTTCAGTACAAAGATAATATGAATTCTGGTTGTACTTGTAACTAAGAATAACTATGGGACTCTAAAGGCTCGTACAATAGCATATTTTAAATATTTTTTTAATATGATATTCAGTGTGGAAGATTTTTGTAGAAATACACACTCAGGTTCGCTCACTACAGGTGTATCTCCTTCACATAAAGACATCAAATCTGCATACATCTGTGATGAAATCCTTGGGGGATGTGAGTGAAGACACTTTGGAGTTTTGGTGAATATAACTTTCCTTTGCAGCGAGATACTTCGATAAACCACATTTAAATGGCTGGCCTTGAAATAAATTTTATCTGGTTGATCCTTGATCACCATTAGTTCTTGTATGCCTGTCCAGTCAATTCCTTCACCATTATCATCCTTCCTTACAGATAGGATCCTCACATTTTATGCGACATCTCGGAAATCTAAGAAATTCATGCATCGAAGGGAATGCACAGTGTATGGTTTATCAGATCGTGCAAGTCTAAATATTGGTAGCAGCTGAGCTGGAATGAATACATTTCCAGTTGATTTTAGTGCCTTCATTCTGTCCGTGGTACGATTCAAAGAAATTTAAATTGATGACACTGATATGCTGAGCCATAATAACAGTGTAGAGCATCATGGCTGCAACTATTGAGTTTTTATTTTGCCCTGTACAACCATCAGCGAACAAGTAAACATCTTCAACCTGTTTTACATCCAATTGATGAAGAAAATTGTTTAGGCAAGTGGAGATTTTCGCATGCACCTCTGTGGTTCACTCCTTCGTGCCAAACAAAACAATGGCATTCCCTTGTCTTCAGATCATAGACTGTAATATTATATGTGCATAATCGTCTTATATAAAATAACTTTATTTCATTTGAAATGGGAAAATAAATGACTTGCTGCAAATGAAACACTGAAGCAACAGTCTTGCATTGAAAGTCCGATGTGTCTTTAGCTTCCATTTTCTTCTTTCTTACAGCATCCTTCTCGGCGATATGTTTTTTATGCTTATCAGCTAGTTCGCTTTTCTTCGACTCATCTCCTTCCAGAAAGTTGCTACACAGACCGTACGTATCCTTTTTCGGTCAATGAAAAGAAAGGGCCATGCTTTTGAATATCTTTCTGTATGTCTGACAAGTTGGTAAAGGGGTGATGTTCTCTTTATGATCCTCAATAAACATTCTATACATTTTGCTTTTTGGCAGATCCGAATGAAGACATTGTCTTTGTGTATCTTTCCTGCAGTAGTGAGATTTGACTCTTGGGGCCGGACCCTGTGGTCGAGTGGCTAGCACATCGCGCTGCGACGCCAAGGGTCCCGGGTTCGAATCCCGCTCGGGCTTGGTTGTTTGTGAATGTCCATTCATCACTTTCATCTTTTCATCACTCATCCCCATCTTCGCAAATTAGCCAAGAGACACAAAACGCGAAGTAAAATAAACTAAATCAATCAATCAATCAATCGACTCTTGGGAATCTCTTTATGAGTTCTATTATTATTTTCTCTATTATTTTGTCCCTTTCCAGTAGGGTCTGAAGTTTTCCTCCTATTTTCAATTTCTCAATGACACCTGAGCATCTTCTTTTGGCTAGAGCATTTCGCATTGTTTTCTCTGGTGTTAAAAGTGTGTTTATAAACATGGTTTTACACAATGATACTACTTCTCTTTCCTTCTATGGTAAAAAGTAATGATTTGTTTTTGATCTTCGAGATTCTTCATTTTGCGTAGTTTTGTGTTTAACGTCAGAAACCTTTACATTTGTGTTGACGAATTCTCGTTGAAGCTGAAGGTCGCCACTTGCATAAAAGTCCTTAAAAATTTCAATTCTTTCTGTATCTGTGATTTTAAAGCATTCTTTACCAAACTTTTCACATTTTCCATCACATTTTACTTTCAGATTTCTCCCTGGAACTAACTTTTTTTGTGTATGGACTTACGTATGATTCACCCTTGTTTCATAAATCTTATATACATTTATATAATCTTTCGTAAATCGTATATCTTGTTTCCCGATATAGGCTAAGCTTACGCCAGTATGCAGAAAATTTCAAGATACGCCAATTGCAGGGTGCTTAAATTTCTGGAACCAGTGGGAATTCAGCTACGAATTCAGGTAACAGAGGAGGTAGTCATAACTCAAAAACGCAATTTTTCGAGTTACAACACTTCGCCCCTTCACCGACGATATATGCATCATGGAGCGACGTGGACACTAAATTGTGTGCATATTCAAAGTTTATTTAATACATATTATAATCAACTTATATTATTTAAATCCATTAGGCAACCAATTCATCCATCTCACAATAAACCAACAGCAAAAATTACATAAATTGTCTCTCAAATGTGCACAGTAGAATGACAGCACTATGTTCCTACGCGTCAGCAAAAATTTGATGCGGCTGGTGTTATGTTACATCCGGTGTAGCGGGGTACGAGCGATTTTATTGTTGAGTCAGCAGAACGTGTCTCATCACCTTGAAGACATCGGAAGCGGTGGGGGGAGGGGGTCAATGGATTTGTCACGTTGTTTCTTGATGTATGCTAACCTAACACGTGCGTATGTTTGTGTGTGTGTGGAGGAAATGCGCGCGCAACCATTGCATATGATTCAAAGACATGAAGAAATGATTTAAAGATGGCGCCGAAGGTGCTTTACCCCGAAAGTTTAGCGGCTAAGGTTATTGCTCTGTAAAACAAGAGGCGTCGAGGGTTCGATTCCTGGTAGAGTCAATATTGATTGATTGATAGATTGAGTTAGTTTTTTAAGTCCACTTTATGCACGGCAAGACTAATCAGGAGTGGACCTACAGTTGAAAAGTGGTGATTCAGACCACTATGTGCCTCCACCGAGTATCGAACCTGGGACCCTTTGATTACAAGGCGACGATGTCAATATTGAATGGTCTCGATTAGCCTGTGTGTAAATAAAGGCAACAAAATGGTTGAGTTCGAAAATCGAGTTGGGTTAGTGGTTAATGTTGTCACCTGGCAATGAAGAGGTCGCGGGTTCGATTCTCTAGGTAGTTAAATTAGGCCAATTGTTTAGTCCCGCCATTATAGGTCCTTGATTAGTCCATCTGTGCATAAATAGTGTTTGAATAAAATCAAGATGGCGGCCTTGGGTTAGTGGTTAATGTTGTCGCCTGGTAATGAAGAGGTCGCGGGTTCGATTTTCTAGGTAGTTAAATGAGGCCAATTGTTTTGTCCCGCCATTATAGGTCCCGATTAGTCCATCTGTGCATAAATAGTATTTGAATAAAATCAAAATGGCGGCCGCGTTTTGTGTTTAGCGGCGGCGGCGGCGGCGACCGGGGCGCGGAGCGGGGCGGCGCGGCGCGGCGCGGCGCGGGGGTTGTTTTTTATTCCGCGAGATGTTTCAACCAAGTGGTTGAGGGTTCGATTCCCAATGTTGGTGAAAATTGGATATTCAATTGTATTTGTTTAAAAGTTCCGATTAGCTTTTTGTGCACAAAGAGAAAATGAACTAATTGGAAATAGGATGTTTATGCTGTAATGAAAGGTCCCCGGGTTCGATTCACAATGTCAAATTGGCTGATAATGATGTTGTTTTTAAAATAAAAAAAGAAGTGTGTTGAGTCCCCATTAGTATTTAGGCAGGAACAGATATTAAAAATCAAAACAAAATGGCTGTGACTGGTGTTTAGTATTCGAAAGGTTCCAGGTTCGAGTTCCTAGTTATAATTTTTTTTTTTTAGTTTACAGAATTAGTCCCCATTTATTGCGTTTTGGCGAACACGTCCTCCCCCTTTGTGGCATTTGGACATGTTGGAGATATACATAGAAATTGTTGTCAAAGTGGCTAATAATGATTTTCTGTTTAAATAAAAAAGAAGTGTGTTATCAGTCCCGATTAGCACGAACAGATATTCAAAAAGCAAAACAAAATAGCTGATATTGTTGTTTAGTATTCAAAAGGTTTTGGGTTCCAATGCTGGCAAATTTGCAGAATAACATTGATTTGTTTAAAAAGTGAGTTACTATTCCCGATTATTTTTGATACACAAATAGACAATGGGGTGATTTTGGAGTTTTGCAACCAAGGGGCTAATGTTGGCGTTTTTTAACGCAGTCCCGATTAACCGTAATGCATAAAGCTGTTTCAACGAATATCGAACCTGGAACCTTTTGATTACAATGCAAAGACTTTACCACTAATGTATGCTATGTTTTAAAACCAAAAATAAATAATAGTATCGAATTTTTTTAAAAAATGCGTTACCAGTCTCGATTAGCCATTATGCACAAACAGATGTGTTTTGAAACCAAAGAGGGGTCGAGGGTTCGATTACAACTGGGTATGTGTGTTGAGGAAACTAAAGGTCAACAGGCATGGAAAGTTTTTATTCGCCATCTCAAAATAAGTTTTTGGGGCTGGTACAGGTAGCTTTTTGTAGAAAGCCCCACAACGTCATCAACGTGGCTACCATCTGTGGGGGCCTCTTTTTTTTAAGTTGGAGAGGGGCACAAAGCCGTTTGTACCATACAACATTGCACCGAAGAACCAACTTGTCAACTAGTCACTCACTCCATCATTAAAGTGCACAACATAATATCAGATTTGCACTGATAATAAGCAAAAAATTATAGCGGCTGCATAATTATATTTCAATGACAGCAAATGGTTTCAAATGAATGGTTTTCACTTTTATTTTTTACTAAGTAACAGATTTGGTAATGAAAAGCTTTAACATTTGCATATAATATGAGATTTGTTTTGGTATCCAGTTTGTATGTTGACCAAATCACAGATATACTATTACTAAGGATAGCATTAACTTAATCTAATAAAAATATATTCCACTGCATTACAAAATTAACTCATTCTGTTTTCTGTTGTTTGAATCCATATGGTAAAGTCTCGAAACTTGATGCACATCTTTTTCTTTTGGTATATACCACCTGAAAAACCCTTATTTCCGGCTTACTAACAACGGAATGTGTTTTTGTGCGTACGATTTTGTTCGAGTTGAGTAAAGTTAAAGAGGAGGTGTTGTTGAGAATAGCATTGGTGAGTGATTCGAAATTGATTGTGCTGCTGTTTTTATGGTTTAGACATATGCCTTTCACCTTGCAAACAGTAGTAACATTAGTATTGTCTGGATTTACTACCTCAAATGCATAACTTTTCGGCCCACTGGATGAAAATGCTCTGATATAAGCATTTTTCCCATAGAGTTCTAGTTCATTTGTTAACTCCCCTAGGTAGTCTCCAACAGGCAGATCAACATCACCTGGCCTTTGAATATAAATAACACTATCGGTATCATAGTACAATACATTTTCGCCTAATGTATCCAAATATTCATAAAGCTCTAATCGTGCATGTGTTGTAGTGTATGCTGCAATAACTACATTTACAGTCGATAATGGAAGTGCAGATTCTTCGAGATATTGCCAGTGAACAATCAACATATCTTCATTTATAGGTATAACTTGATGTACTTCAACATTGGGATTTTCTAGTTTATCGAAAAAATCCTTAGGATTGTTGATAATACTAACTTGACCAGGGTTTTCTCTCTGTCCAAATTTACCCCAAAATGAATTCAGCATAAGTTTTGCTAAGCTTCGTAATCCAGGATTAGCACATATTCTGTTTTCATCCAACAACACACCCTCCTTTTCAAAATAGTCAGCTATGTATTTTTTTTTTGGATTCTTCATCAATACACCACAATGGCCAGCCGCTTGCTTCAACTTTTGCTTTGAGAAATGTATTGATGTACTCTGCAAAAACACCACCTGATTTTTTTGCAGGATCATATTGTTCAACATTATATTCCCATACCTCATGTAATTCTAAAATTGTGTATTTCTTTTGAACTGCCTTCTGAACTTCATCCACAACCCAGGTTCCAGTTATAGCTCTTTCCCTAGCAGTATGGTTACATTCCGCCTGGTTTATTTCATCGGCACAAGTTCTACATAGAGGGAAAGTTAATTTTGAATTGGTTCGATATGGTAACACAGGATGGTACAGATCTCTCGGTGGAAGTATTGTTGCTTTGACAAGTCCTTCAAAAGAATAAATATCGGGGCATTCTTCCCCCACATAAATTTTCACCGGATGGCCAACTGGAAACTTTTTAACTTTGCAACAATAAGGGTACAGGCTACATACATCCTTATATTGAATTGTTTCATTTTCTTTCACAGTGTAATGTAGTTTGGTAGCATTAGTTCTACCACCATAAAACGCCTCCCGGGGAATTATGGGGGCTTTAATTGATAACGGATGTTTTTCAACATAATGTTTCATGGTTTTGTTATTTCTCAACTGCTGGTGAAATTCGCACCCCCACATCTCATGGACAATGTAGTTAAGTGCTTTTAATCTGGTAATTTTATTTTCTGTTCTTTCATACCGAAAAGACAAAGTATCATATGGGTCATCATGAAGAGGTTCTGTACGTGAAGTAGGGAAACATTTGACACAACCATGTGTTCTGCATCCTTGATATTCAAATACATGCTCTTGCCCCTTTTGATCTTTAAAATATCCATCTACTTTCAAATTTCCTCCAACTTTTACTTCTGGTCCTCTGGCTGCATGTTGGATTTCGATTTTATGTTTTTTTTCCTCCCATACCAACCATTGAATAGCCTCTATAGACTGAATATCACACCATCTGTATCCGTTTTTAGGAATAATTCCTATATGTTCTGCTTTCAAAAATATTTTACGGAATACTTTATTACAAGCTGAAGCGATGGTGATGGCTTCCAATAATGGGTTCACTGTTGTTTCTTTTTCAAAAGTGGTCATGAATTTCAAACAGGCAGCACGTAGTACATTAACATCTTCTACACAGTATTTTCTCAACTCCTTCTGCATATCGAAAACTACCCCTGTTTTCTGTTGTTCACTATGCCATTCCAAAAAACTGGTTCTCTGATTCTCCATCATAGAATCAACAGCGTAAAATTCAGTACCAGGGATACCAGGGAGACAGGTAGGCGGTGGCGATGATGCAGTGTTACATCATGTTGAAGTTATAGAAGAGACAAGAAGGCGTTACCAAAGATTCAATATGGAAGGACGAATGGTGCGTGCTCGGTTGCGGGGGGCACCACACAATGAGAATCCGGTGATATGGGTTCAGGAGGGATTGCAAGAACTGATCCAATATCTTCTACGTGATGTGGCCGAGCATGACCAAGTTGGTATTACTATCAGGAATGAAGATCACCCTGATCTCCCTTTTTGGTTATCTTTTCGGGAAGCACAGGCGATAAATATGGAGATATTGTGGGCAGCATTGGAAAAAGTATTGCAGAGCAATACAACATTTCTTTCTGACAACAATTTCTATGTATATCTCCATCATGTCCAAATGCCACGAGGGGAAGGACGTGTTCGCCAAAATGCAATGAATGGGGAACAATTCTGTAAACTAAAAAAAAAAGGAATTATAACTATTAAAAATTCCGATAGCAGGTGTTTGGCTTATGCGTTGGTTGTGGCAAGAGGTATTAATGTTTACAAAAATGAACCTAAAAAACGTTATCAGTATGTTAGACAACATAAATGTGTTATGGAAGAAGAAGTGGATAAACTGTGCAGAGAAGCTGGGGAAAATTTGAGTGGTGGTGGAGGAACTACCGAAATTCAAAAATTTCAGGACTATTTATCTGATTTCAAAATTACCGTATATAATGGATTTTCCGGGGGTGATGTGATATATGAAGGTCCTTTATTACCTAGGCGCGAAACTTTAAATTTGGTGTACATAAACAACCATTTTAATGTTATAACATCTCTTACAGCTGCATTCTCCGCTAATTTCTATTGTGAAACTTGCCATAAGAAATATGATCATGTTTCTAGACACCTAGGATCCTGTACAGCTGTTTGTTCACAATGCCAAGAAAAGCCCAAATGTACTGTTTCAGAAACCAAAATAAAGTGCACTGATTGTAACAGATTTTTCTATGGTCAAAAGTGTTACAATAATCATAAAACATGTTACAATAGAAAAAACTCTCTTTGTCAGACAGTAAAATGTTGTGAAAAATGCATGAAAGCGTATGCTATCCGTACAAACAGAAATCCTCATATATGTGGAGAGAAATTCTGTGTCAGCTGTAAAAATATGGTACCATCTGAACATCTATGTCACATCCAAAAAATTTATAGCAAACAAATATCTTCTCTTATATCAAAAAAAGCAATGCTTGTTTTCTACGATATTGAATCGAGGCAGGACACAAAACTAGAAGGCACTGAAAACAAATTTCTGCATATTCCAAATCTTTTGGTGTGCCAAAATGTATGCTATAATTGCATTGAGAACAAAGATATGTCTCAATGGTGCAGTGTATGCGGAAAAACACAGCACATTTTTGATAGTACAGAACCTGTTTACAATTTTCTGCAATTTGTTTCAGCTCACCGCACCAAAATTAACAATATTGTGTGTATTGCACACAATAGTAGAGGGTATGATTCGCACTTTGTACTGCAAACTATGATCGAAAAAATGAAATGGACACCGTCTGTGATCATGAATGGAGCCAAAATATTATCTTTGAAGATGCACAATATCCATTTCATAGATTCTCTCAACTTTATTCCAATGGCGCTCAACAAATTACCGAAAGCATTTGATCTCCCAATGTCCAAAGGGTATTTTCCTCATTTTTTTAATACTTTGAAAAATAAAGAATATGTCGGATGTATCCCTGGTACTGAATTTTACGCTGTTGATTCTATGATGGAGAATCAGAGAACCAGTTTTTTGGAATGGCATAGTGAACAACAGAAAACAGGGGTAGTTTTCGATATGCAGAAGGAGTTGAGAAAATACTGTGTAGAAGATGTTAATGTACTACGTGCTGCCTGTTTGAAATTCATGACCACTTTTGAAAAAGAAACAACAGTGAACCCATTATTGGAAGCCATCACCATCGCTTCAGCTTGTAATAAAGTATTCCGTAAAATATTTTTGAAAGCAGAACATATAGGAATTATTCCTAAAAACGGATACAGATGGTGTGATATTCAGTCTATAGAGGCTATTCAATGGTTGGTATGGGAGGAAAAAAAACATAAAATCGAAATCCAACATGCAGCCAGAGGACCAGAAGTAAAAGTTGGAGGAAATTTGAAAGTAGATGGATATTTTAAAGATCAAAAGGGGCAAGAGCATGTATTTGAATATCAAGGATGCAGAACACATGGTTGTGTCAAATGTTTCCCTACTTCACGTACAGAACCTCTTCATGATGACCCATATGATACTTTGTCTTTTCGGTATGAAAGAACAGAAAATAAAATTACCAGATTAAAAGCACTTAACTACATTGTCCATGAGATGTGGGGGTGCGAATTTCACCAGCAGTTGAGAAATAACAAAACCATGAAACATTATGTTGAAAAACATCCGTTATCAATTAAAGCCCCCATAATTCCCCGGGAGGCGTTTTATGGTGGTAGAACTAATGCTACCAAACTACATTACACTGTGAAAGAAAATGAAACAATTCAATATAAGGATGTATGTAGCCTGTACCCTTATTGTTGCAAAGTTAAAAAGTTTCCAGTTGGCCATCCGGTGAAAATTTATGTGGGGGAAGAATGCCCCGATATTTATTCTTTTGAAGGACTTGTCAAAGCAACAATACTTCCACCGAGAGATCTGTACCATCCTGTGTTACCATATCGAACCAATTCAAAATTAACTTTCCCTCTATGTAGAACTTGTGCCGATGAAATAAACCAGGCGGAATGTAACCATACTGCTAGGGAAAGAGCTATAACTGGAACCTGGGTTGTGGATGAAGTTCAGAAGGCAGTTCAAAAGAAATACACAATTTTAGAATTACATGAGGTATGGGAATATAATGTTGAACAATATGATCCTGCAAAAAAATCAGGTGGTGTTTTTGCAGAGTACATCAATACATTTCTCAAAGCAAAAGTTGAAGCAAGCGGCTGGCCATTGTGGTGTATTGATGAAGAATCCAAAAAAAAAATACATAGCTGACTATTTTGAAAAGGAGGGTGTGTTGTTGGATGAAAACAGAATATGTGCTAATCCTGGATTACGAAGCTTAGCAAAACTTATGCTGAATTCATTTTGGGGTAAATTTGGACAGAGAGAAAACCCTGGTCAAGTTAGTATTATCAACAATCCTAAGGATTTTTTCGATAAACTAGAAAATCCCAATGTTGAAGTACATCAAGTTATACCTATAAATGAAGATATGTTGATTGTTCACTGGCAATATCTCGAAGAATCTGCACTTCCATTATCGACTGTAAATGTAGTTATTGCAGCATACACTACAACACATGCACGATTAGAGCTTTATGAATATTTGGATACATTAGGCGAAAATGTATTGTACTATGATACCGATAGTGTTATTTATATTCAAAGGCCAGGTGATGTTGATCTGCCTGTTGGAGACTACCTAGGGGAGTTAACAAATGAACTAGAACTCTATGGGAAAAATGCTTATATCAGAGCATTTTCATCCAGTGGGCCGAAAAGTTATGCATTTGAGGTAGTAAATCCAGACAATACTAATGTTACTACTGTTTGCAAGGTGAAAGGCATATGTCTAAACCATAAAAACAGCAGCACAATCAATTTCGAATCACTCACCAATGCTATTCTCAACAACACCTCCTCTTTAACTTTACTCAACTCGAACAAAATCGTACGCACAAAAACACATTCCGTTGTTAGTAAGCCGGAAATAAGGGTTTTTCAGGTGGTATATACCAAAAGAAAAAGATGTGCATCAAGTTTCGAGACTTTACCATATGGATTCAAACAACAGAAAACAGAATGAGTTAATTTTGTAATGCAGTGGAATATATTTTTATTAGATTAAGTTAATGCTATCCTTAGTAATAGTATATCTGTGATTTGGTCAACATACAAACTGGATACCAAAACAAATCTCATATTATATGCAAATGTTAAAGCTTTTCATTACCAAATCTGTTACTTAGTAAAAAATAAAAGTGAAAACCATTCATTTGAAACCATTTGCTGTCATTGAAATATAATTATGCAGCCGCTATAATTTTTTGCTTATTATCAGTGCAAATCTGATATTATGTTGTGCACTTTAATGATGGAGTGAGTGACTAGTTGACAAGTTGGTTCTTCGGTGCAATGTTGTATGGTACAAACGGCTTTGTGCCCCTCTCCAACTTAAAAAAAAGAGGCCCCCACAGATGGTAGCCACGTTGATGACGTTGTGGGGCTTTCTACAAAAAGCTACCTGTACCAGCCCCAAAAACTTATTTTGAGATGGCGAATAAAAACTTTCCATGCCTGTTGACCTTTAGTTTCCTCAACACACATACCCAGTTGTAATCGAACCCTCGACCCCCCTTTGGTTTCAAAACACATCTGTTTGTGCATAATGGCTAATCGAGACTGGTAACGCATTTTTTTAAAAAATTCGATACTATTATTTATTTTTGGTTTTAAAACATAGCATACATTAGTGGTAAAGTCTTTGCATTGTAATCAAAAGGTTCCAGGTTCGATATTCGTTGAAACAGCTTTATGCATTACGGTTAATCGGGACTGCGTTAAAAAACGCCAACATTAGCCCCTTGGTTGCAAAACTCCAAAATCACCCCATTGTCTATTTGTGTATCAAAAATAATCGGGAATAGTAACTCACTTTTTAAACAAATCAATGTTATTCTGCAAATTTGCCAGCATTGGAACCCAAAACCTTTTGAATACTAAACAACAATATCAGCTATTTTGTTTTGCTTTTTGAATATCTGTTCGTGCTAATCGGGACTGATAACACACTTCTTTTTTATTTAAACAGAAAATCATTATTAGCCACCTTGACAACAATTTCTATGTATATCTCCAACATGTCCAAATGCCACAAAGGGGGAGGACGTGTTCGCCAAAATGCAATAAATGGGGACTAATTCTGTAAACTAAAAAAAAAAAATTATAACTAGGAACTCGAACCTGGAACCTTTCGAATACTAAACACCAGTCACAGCCATTTTGTTTTGATTTTTAATATCTGTTCCTGCATAAATACTAATGGGGACTCAACACACTTCTTTTTTTTATTATTTTAAAAACAACATCATTATCAGCCAATTTGACATTGTGAATCGAACCCGGGGACCTTTTCATTACAGCATAAACATCCTATTTCCAATTAGTTCATTTTCTCTTTGTGCACAAAAAGCTAATCGGAACTTTTAAACAAATACAATTGAATATCCAATTTTCACCAACATTGGGAATCGAACCCTCAACCACTTGGTTGAAACATCTCGCGGAATAAAAAACAACCCCCGCGCCGCGCCGCGCCGCCCCGCTCCGCGCCCCGGTCGCCGCCGCCGCCGCCGCTAAACACAAAACGCGGCCGCCATTTTGATTTTATTCAAATACTATTTATGCACAGATGGACTAATCGGGACCTATAATGGCGGGACAAAACAATTGGCCTCATTTAACTACCTAGAAAATCGAACCCGCGACCTCTTCATTACCAGGCGACAACATTAACCACTAACCCAAGGCCGCCATCTTGATTTTATTCAAACACTATTTATGCACAGATGGACTAATCAAGGACCTATAATGGCGGGACTAAACAATTGGCCTAATTTAACTACCTAGAGAATCGAACCCGCGACCTCTTCATTGCCAGGTGACAACATTAACCACTAACCCAACTCGATTTTCGAACTCAACCATTTTGTTGCCTTTATTTACACACAGGCTAATCGAGACCATTCAATATTGACATCGTCGCCTTGTAATCAAAGGGTCCCAGGTTCGATACTCGGTGGAGGCACATAGTGGTCCGAATCACCACTTTTCAACTGTAGGTCCACTCCTGATTAGTCTTGCCGTGCATAAAGTGGACTTAAAAAACTAACTCAATCTATCAATCAATCAATATTGACTCTACCAGGAATCGAACCCTCGACGCCTCTTGTTTTACAGAGCAATAACCTTAGCCGCTAAACTTTCGGGGTAAAGCACCTTCGGCGCCATCTTTAAATCATTTCTTCATGTCTTTGAATCATACGCAATGGTTGCGCGCGCATTTCCTCCACACACACACAAACATACGCACGTGTTAGGTTAGCATACATCAAGAAACAACGTGACAAATCCATTGACCCCCCTCCCCCCACCGCTTCCGATGTCTTCAAGGTGATCAGACACGTTCTGCTGACTCAACAATAAAATCGCTCGTACCCCGCTACACCGGATGTAACATAACACCAGCCGCATCAAATTTTTGCTGACGCGTAGGAACATAGTGCTGTCATTCTACTTGCACGCTCCCTTTCCTCGAAACAATTGTTCATGCATTTAAAACAAAATCAATTAAGACAAGTCTTATTTCTCTGTCTCTTTAATACAATTTTCACTTGTTAATATTACTCCTAAGTATTTGAATTTGGAAACTGGTTCAAACGAGTTGTTATCAATAATTAGATTTTGATTATTACCTAACACTCGGTTTCGGCCTGTAAGCATATATTTAGTTTATTATATTAAAGAGGAAATAATAAGTAGGCTGAATTCAGGAAATGCATGTTACTTTTCTCTTCATAAACTTTTGTCTTCTCGTTTAATATCTAAGAAACTAAAAGTTAAAATATACAAAACAGTAATTTTGCCTGTAGTATTATATGGATGTGAAACTTGGTCCTTACATTGAAAGAGGAACATAAATTGAGAGTATTTGAAAATAAGATCCTTAGGAAAATATTTGGTCCTAAAAGGGATGAGGAGGCAGGTGAGTGGAGACGGTTGCATAATTTAGAAGTACATAATTTGTATTCATGTCCAGATATTATTAGAATAATTAAATCAAGAAGACTTAGGTGGGCAGGCCATGTGGCACGAATGGGAGAGGAAAGAGGAGTTTACAGGATTCTTGTTGGGAAACCTGATGGTAAGAGACCTGTAGGAAGGGCAAGACGAAGATGGAGGGACAACGTTGAGATAGACCTAAAGGAAATCGGTAGGGATGGAAAAGAGTATATAGATCTTGCTCAAGATAGGGACAGATGGAAGGCCTGTGTTGCTGCAGCCATGAATCTTCGGGTTTAAGAAGGCTACAGAGTTAGTTAGTTAGTTATTTTACTTATTTCTCTGTCTTATAATTAACAATGCATTACAGAGAACAATGACATATTGCGAGCAAAGCGAGCAAGAAAATTTTTGGATCCAATTTTTTTGCAGGCTGAAATCAATATTGATTTAATAGGGCTCAAACAATTTCACGGGACGCCAATGCATTATCTCTTACAACTTTTGTGCCTTCCCGACACAAAAATATATACACTTGGGAAAATGCGAATGGTCCAATAAATAAGTTTATTATGGTGTTCACTTCATGTATATTTTACTTGTGAATATTATCTATATTACAGACAAGTTCACATATTATCATTCAATAAAAAGCTTTGTTGTCCTTTGCCGGAACACTGATTTCATGAATAGGTTTACAAAAATCAGAGTAAATAATAAGTTGAATGGAATTAATTTAAGCTTTTCTTTCAACTTCCTTAACTTTAACATTGGAAATCGAAAGGAATTTCCAAATCTTTTGAAACAAAAAATGTTATCTAATGCCCACTTGTATGCTTAAGCCTCGGCTGGATGTTGAAAGAAAACCAAATTTCTAGGGTGTCGTTAGTTCCGTTCTAACAACAGTACCAAGGGAACACGAGGGAGGCGCTGACGTCGCTTTCAAGAAATTCTCCTTCTTCCCAGCCACAAACCCTCCCATATTCTTACCATCGTTACCTCGCTGCTTTTACGATCTTGCAGGGAGGGGGAGAATGGAATGGTCGTACCCACTGGCCATTGACAGATGTTCCGGAACCCTGAAGAATAACTGTTTTCCTTTCCTTAGTTGAAAAAAAGCTTACACATCGTCCTTTGAGATCACCAGCCTATGCACTGTGAAGCTGCATGTTTCTTTTTGTTTCCGTCGGTACATTCATTAAGTTACAGTAAAATGGCCAACTAACATAGATTATGTAGTAAAATACGAAGGGGCGAGGTGTAGGGGCCCCACAATGTGCTCTTGATTTTTTTATATAATCGCAGAAATTCCACAGATAGTGTCGCTTATAAAAAAAATAGATTTACGAAACAGAAATCTGGTTCCCAGTAACATCATATACGACGTCTGCGATAACAAGCAGTGACGTATTATCTCAGCCAGAGGGGCCCCGGTAACTTGTCATATGGGCCCCCCTCCGAAATGCAGAATTAACTTACTTGCTCGCAGATGTCAATCGATAGGAAAATATCCCTCATTTCATACCTTTGTATCTACGCAGTTTGTCGTAAACGTAGTGTAGCGTGTCAATTGTCTACAGTTAGGAATCCAGTAGAAATATTCAGTTGCTCAACCAGTCGATCCTTATTTTACAACAAACATCAAAATTGTTAATTCGTAACCTTTTAGTTTTACACGTGATATTTAAAATGTAACTTCCCACCAAATATTTTCAAGGAGGGGCCCAATTCTTTTCATATTGAAATAAGAGCTGAAATGAATTTCCCACATTGTCTACACTTGTTTTACTTCAAAGGGGCTGAAAACCTCAGTTAAAGGTGGGACCCATAGTAAATTATCCCTTTGCTGTAAAGACCATTATTCCATCCTCTGCCACGCAGGGTATACAACTTATGAGTTGAATGTGACCATTATTTTGTGTAATTTTGTAAGTTCATATTTCTTACAATTTGGCATTTTGTGGACATTTCTGTCGAACTAGTTCTTATTTTCTAATGTGTTACGATTTTGTTATCTGCAGTGTTCGAAAGGAAAATTCCTAGCTGCAAATTTCCTTGTTCGCGTTGGGGATAGAAGGAAGGATCCTTGTGTGGAGCAACTTGAAGATAATGAAGTAGATGAAGGAGAATGATTATGCAAATTCGAGCACTGATGGTCTATTAATAAAAAGGTTCTTGTTTCATGAAAAAGTCTTTAAGAAAGTATGATCACTGGTCTATCGAAAAAAAGAATGGCATCGTTAAAATTATGAATAATGATGTTGAGGTCTACTAACCTGTGGCAACCTTATTTTATTTTGGGATGGGCTCAGTCCTTCGAAGCTGCATTTCATTGAGTGATAAATTTTCAGTGAATAGAGTTCCTTCGCAGCTTTATTATCTATCACTCAAAGACTAGAGTCCGCAGTTATTTCTTCGTAGCAGATGGAAATTTACCTTGTGATAGGTTACTACCGACAATCTAGATGTCCGGTTCAACCCCCATTACTGAAGGATAAGTTTGTTGCTTGAGTATATTAGGGCTACTCACTCAGTATTAGAAGGCTAATATGAGCGACTCTTACGTTGAATCTTGGCCTGGAGGAACCAGGGGCTGAAGGCACATTCACCTCAAAGTCCGAAAGAGGAGTGTTTACTATTTTTTTACAATTCCACCAAAACAGTATTTTTTAATATCTGTGTAATATATGTAACTTCATAAAAAATATTTCAAGCAAAAATACAAAGCATCACGAACAAAATATTTGGCAGCTGGAAGCTTCCCCCTCCTCCAAAAGTGATTCCTGGCTGTGTCGCTGCGTTGAAGTAGAGAAAATATTTCCAGATTCTTCTTTCAGTTATTTTTCAGAGATTCAGCCCATCCTGATTTAGTTTCAAGAAAGTACTACAGTGATATAAGTCGATAACAAAAAAATGGGAAGGCATAATATTTGAGGTAAAAGTTAATTTCTTGTACAACGAAGGGGGGAGGGCAGCTAACTATTGTACTTCCGTCCCACTCTGGCATCATATTTTTTTTTGGCACTAATGGGGCCCCTCAATATTTTACTTGCAGGTGGGCCCAAATATCTGCGCTACGCCACTGAGTGGCTCGGATCCCACTTTAAACTATACGTCCAGTCCCGATTTGCCTTTCTGTGAATATAATTGGTCTTAAAACAAGTTTAACAAACAAACGTTTTGCTATCAGTTCACAATTATGATTAGCTGTGCTCTAATAGTTGGTGATATTGATAAGTGTCCAAAATGGATAGATGCACGTAAAGAGTGAGGTATTTGCAAAATTTCCTGCAACTACTCTTGAAGCATCGATATATTATAAATTGTACATATATAGTCTCCCCACAATAACCAAATGTTAGCAAGTAGATGGAGCACTTCCCCTTCCCATTAAAATACCATTCTGTACATAACCCCCGAACTCGGGATCTCTATTACTCAATATTAGTCTGTTCGATACCCGTTGTAGGCACATGGCACAGTGGTTCGGATCCCACTTTAAACTGTAGGTCCAGTCTCGATTAGCCTTCCTGTGCATAAAGTGGACTTAAAACAACAAATCAATCAATCAAGATTAGTCAAAAGCAGGTACGTATCAAGAAATATATTTCGGGGGGGGGGGGGGTGTCCGAACCAAGTCTCAGAAATAATATTAGTAATAATATAAATGATTAAATTAAAGTATTCACATTAGATTAATGACATTAATTAAATATGTAAATTAATGTATTATTATTATTATTACTTGAATAGGCAAAAAGACGGTGTAGAAACAGGGATATAACAAAACGTATTCTTTATTTAGGTGTAGTTAATATCGCAAAAAAATGAAATGGGGAAATAAATGTCAAATAGATCAAGGATCGAATATTTATTGAATAACAAAAAACAAGGTTGGATCCAGTAGACGAAAAGTAAATTTCTTGGTTAGTTCCATAAATCTTCTTTGACACTGGCCTTAACAACCGTATGTTCCCAATATAATCGTTGCCTTCCAATAAGTTCGGCAGAAATAAATAACCTTCGATTATACAACAAGTACTAAAAACGTATATTTTTATTATTTAATTTCAGTACTTGTGTACGATGAATTAGAGATTATAATTATATTTTCCTATATATTTTGTTTTGGGGGGCTGAACTTGTGAACTTGGATCGTGCATAAACAGTGGCGCAGGAACATTTTTCATCTGTAAGGTACAAAATTCGTCCTCAATATTATATATATATATATATATATATATATATATATATATATATATATATATATATATATATATATATATATAAAACGGAAAATCAGAGTTTTGTCATTTGAAAGTAGCGAATTTCTAATAATTTTAATGCAGGGTGACATTTGAAGGGACAATAGGAAGGATTTTCCCCCGTCAGTGGCGTTACGTGGGATTTTTAAAAGTGTTACCGGTTATCAGTAGGACATTTAAGGGAGACTTGGGCGCCTCCCCACCTCATGCCCCCCCCCCCCAATGTCTTCCAAGTAGTTCATATAATATTAATCTGGTACGTCTGCAATTCATCAATTTCATCATATCATCACTCATCCCCATCTTCGCAAATTAGCCAAAAGTGGCACAAGGAAAGCAAAATCAATCAAATCAAATCAAAAAAGTTCTATGATGCTGTCATAAAGTGAAGTCTTTCATTTGAATTTGAATTTTTGGGTGCGTCATGGTCATGGTCCATGTTATCCACACCTGAATTCCACACGTTTTTTTTTTTCACCCGAAAATTGAGTACATGGCCAATAAAAGAGTTTCGACAACTGCGCACATCCACATAACAATGGATAGTCGTTATACCACGAAACATTGAAATGTCGGTCATATCCAGCAGACGAGTTGGTTTTTAAATCGTTCAAAATAGGCTTTGGCCTCCCTTTCGCCACAATTTCGATTTTTTCTGCAAAAGAACGAACCGGAAGATTGCTTCAAAATATCTTCTATCGCACGATTACACACACTGTTCAGATAGGATGAACCCGCCACCTCGGAACTCGAAGCAAGCTCCATTAATTAATTGACAATGCCCGAAAACAACATAAAGACGAAAGACACCACTCACAAAACTCGCACTGCACAGTCCCTCCCACAAACCGTTGTTTACTTTTGTAACACGTGAAGCACCCTTCTTGCCCCTTCCCCTTTTAGCATCGGCGCTTCCCCAATATTTCCTTCGGAACCTGCAAGAAGTGCAGTTCTACTACTGGTGCCATCTTAGTTCATTTGAAACCAGATTTGCCCAAATCGCGAAACTTTTCGTTTCAAATAAGACGTATGTAGAGTGATGTAGTCTTCATCTGTTTCCTAACTACTCCCACTCCCATGTTTCGCTAAATCCACTGAAATCTCATTTCTGACACCACTACTATTTCGTATATTTTACGTCCTTTGCTACCTTTAAGGCTTTCGCTTTATAGGATAATCGTGACGATGAGGATGCATGGTGAATTATTGAAATAAAATTATTATTTATTTGTGTATGTAATTATTAATTTTTATAATTATGTAAGTAAAATAATAACAACGAACATTGAATAACCATTTCTTGCTTAGGATTCGAACCTGGGACACCTGACACTTCAGAGCGTGCTAAGATAACAATCGGGAAATTATGCTTGTAAGTAATGTTTTCACCAAAAAACAGTTCTACCATCTCAAGAACATTGCTTCAATCCGAAATTATTTAATTCCTGCGACAACGTATGTCAATCTCAATTGGACCTTTCAACAATTATCAGAAATTTCTGTAACCGAAATAATATTATATGTGTGAAATATAGAATTTTAGGTTGACATTTTTAGAAGGACAGCGGACCCCTTGATCATACCCATCCCTCTCCTCTCCTTCTCGCCCATGATGTCGAAGAAGGACAAAGAGGACTTTCGTAATTGCTGATATTTAGAGTAAATACAAAATATCACTTGGTAGTTTGCTTTTCCCCCAGTGTGATTTGATTTTTTAAAATTTTGATTTGGCAATTTAAGTCCACTTCATGCACAGTAATGCTAATCGGGACAGTTTAAAATTTGGATCCGAACCACTTGTGCCTCCACCGGGTATCGAACCCGGAATCCCTTGATTATAAGGCTGCAACGCTACCACTGCGCCATCGTTCCCCAGTGTGACTGGACACCTTCAGAGTAAGATAGACCCGATTAGGCGACTTAGCTCTTTTCTGTCAATTGAATATGGCAACACTGATCTGTATCCGGTAAGGATCACCGGCAACTGCGGCGGCTAAACAGTCATGGCAATAACCCGCCTCCTCCTCCCGCCGTAACAGTCTTTGCCGCGACGGAAAGTCTTCCTTGCGTGGGCTCAGAGCCCTTTCCTCATGTTGCCTGAGGAGGGTACCGGATCAGTCCTCCTCTTCGCTTTTGCCGGTGTCAGAAAAAATGTCAGTCTGCAATGTTTACTTTACGACAATATTAGCAGTTTATGTACGTAATAATATTTTAACACAGGTTCTTCAATTCTTTATATTTTGGTGTTACCTGCGGTAACAGCGGCTACATGCACGCCACGCCTCTGCCCCCCGTCTTGTTTTGAAACATCAAATTTCTAGTTATGAGTGACACATCTCAACCTGGGATCATTATTTTGAACCCACTTGTAAACTATATCGTACTTATGGTTTTCCATTTGGATTCATTTAAGTTTACCACACCATAGCTACATACAAAAAAATCTCGTTATGTAATTTATGGTGACTGTGTACAGTGACACCAATTTATACGGGTCTGTGGGACCCGAGTCCACCCAATAATTTATGTGATTTGTGAATTCAAATTTTTGAGCCCACCCAGTGTTTTTTTTTAAAAAAATTGGCACCCCTGACTGTCTCTTTTAAATGCCATGTATTCGGTATTTTTTCAGACTTCTGGTGATTCACAAGTATTCTTGTATCGAACACTAAAACTGGGCGGTGTATCTGACGTATGTTGAGTTGCTTGGTCATTTAATCTTCTTCGAGAGCTTGTTGAGATCTGTAGTATTTTGTTGTGTTTTATAAAAATAAGTCGAGGTGGTCCCCGATCTAGGAAAACCATACGTTTGAAAGCATTGTTTTCAATCTTCGTTGCACAGTATGAATGGCCGCTTTGAAGACAGGTTTATTTTTTAATATAGTCCTATTAAATGCACACACATGGCATTTAGATGATTAAGAACGTGTGTTTTATGGAAACATGTCATGTCAGCCAAAACACATTTTCACCTCACTCAAGTATTATGTGAATTCAATTGAAATTGTACCAATATCTACAACTGAATGTGAATGCGGGTTCCGTGCCATGAATCTAACCTTTACTGAACAGAGGGAGATTAAATATTTGGTTAAATGATAGAATACATTGCCGTAAATCAATTTCAGTGTTGGTGTTTTATTTTCATTTGGTATGAGCTCAAAATTTTAAACCTTCGTTTTAAAAGTAATTCAAACACAAAAATTGTTATTGGGGGCCATTTTGAGTTTTTTCGACTTTATTACTACCTTCATTTGAATATTTTATTTTCTAAAAATTTCGGGGGGGGCTGTAGATCCTTCAGCACCCCCTCTGCGTATGCATGCCAGTGCCCTCTGGATCTCCCTCCCCTAAATAGTCCTCGCCTCAAAAGTGACAGAAAAGCCAAGGTGAATTCCTTTTTCTAATCTCTAATTCTCCGAAACTATTCTTTTTCGAATGAGAAAATAGAGATTAAAGTTGATTTGAAAAAAAGAAAGTATTGAAGGACAATAACAGGGAAGTTTTCCCTTTGTAAAGTCGGCTGGGCGTCTCACTGGCCTGCAGGAGACTAAGATTAGATTCCTGGGCGTGTTTTGTAAGGTCGGATTTTTGCGGCCTTCTCTCTGCATAAAACGGCTCTGGGGTTCACTCATTCTCAAATAAATAGGTACCAGTGGAGGACGACACTTCTAGGGGCGGGGGAAGGCTAAAGCAGGCTGGAGCGTGATGCTTAAAAACCAAAGGATAGAGAATGAAAGTGAAAATAAAGATTGATTGATTGATTTGTGGTTTTATGTCAACTTTATGCACAGAAAGGCTAATCGGGAGTGGACCTACAGTTTAAAGTGGGATCCGAACCACTGTGCCATGTGCCTCCAGTGGAAATAAAGAGGCAAAACAGACTGAAAGAGAAGAAAAGGAAGTGGAAAACCAACCAAAACATACTATAATAACAGAGGGAGGGGTGGATTGAGAGAAATGAAGATAAACATTTCTCACGATGGAGTGAGAATAGGAACAAAGAAAAGAAACAGTACAGAACGATAAAGAGATAAAGGAAGGAAGAGAAACAAAAAGAGAGGCATACAGAGAAATCTATAGAAAGAGAGAATGAGAAACAGAAACAAAAGGTAGAGGGAGAGAGAGAAAGAGAAGGGCAAGAAATGAAGGATGATCTATATCTGAAGAGCCAGGGAGAGAGAGCAAAGAACGCAGGAGGGAAAATGGAACAAGACCTAATCGTGAAAAAGATACTATGGTTTTACACACAGAGAGAGATAAAAGAGTTATAAATAAAATTGAGTTTTCTGTATTACAAGTTCTAGACTCTCCCAAGTCTCATTCCAGCTCAAATGAGGCGAAAAAAAAAGTCGCCCTAGTTTCGAGTGTAAACGAAATTTTAAAATTTTACTCGCTAAACTGCTGGAAAAGGAATACAATTCAATTGTATTCAAATATTATGCACCATTACCAAGGAGGGCCTACTTGTAATCAGAGGGCCCCGGGTTCAATAGCCGTTGAAGGAACGCCGCTCCCGAAGGAGTGGTTTGGATCCCACTTGAAACTAAATATTAAGATTTCACCAGATTTCTGACTGTGATGCACCGCAAAGTCATAAGTCCAATAGGCTCGAATGTCAGTTAATGAATGAATGCTTCCTTAGTTAATGTTACCAACGTCAAGTCACTGTTCAAATTGAAGGGGATTCCAGGAAAGTGTCTCCTGTCTCATTTTCCCCAGCCTCTACATCTTCAAACCAGTAACTTTAATTTTCCCCTTCGTAAATTTTCTGTTATTTTTGTATAATTTGTATTTTAATTTTTAGGTTCATTTAACGCCGACACGTCAGTCAAAATTGTCAATTTTTACATAATATTACATTAATTTTTGTATTAAGTCCTATGTTATGCACAGATAGGCTAATTGGGATTGGACCTACAGTTTAAAGTGGGACCCTAACCTGGGAACTCTTGATTACAAGGTGATGACGTTACCACTATGCGATCGGGGAGCATTAATTTCAGATGAAATTCATGGTTTGGAAATAAATTTATTAAAATGTTGTTACTTCACACCAAACTCAGACAGAGCATTGTCGACCTATTAAATTTTGCGCTTTATACGTTTCATAATAATAATAATATCACGCATGATGATCATAATAATAATAATATGATGAATGTTAATTTAAATTTTTATTCTATTATTTACTTTGAGCTTCAATAAATTAAAATAAATCAGTTCTTGGGTCTCACCGCGCCGCAAAAGATTTAGTATAAGTAATATAATTGTATTAGGTAAAAAAAAGTCAAAATGCGAAAATGGGAATCTCTGAACCACTCTCTTCCATCCTACATTTTCTTCAATTCCCATTATGATGCATAACCTAGATATGTAAAAAAAATCGGAGAGCATCACAGAGTAAGTCAACGAAGTAACTGGCTTTCTTGTTTTGGATCAGACTTGTAAACCGACGTAATTTGTGTAAACTAAGTGATGGCGATTCACTTCCTCGACTTGCAAGACTGTCTGTCTTGTATTTTGAACGTAGCCACCCACTGAAGGAATGGATGCACTTCCCTGAGTTTCCAAGGTCTTTGCGCGGACAAAACATAAACCAGATGTCAAAGCAAGATAAGTTTGCAAATTGCGGTGTTTAACCCTCCCCCCCCCCCTCCTCCGCTCCGAGCGGCACATGACCGGTGCCGCAGATGGGAGAATACACATTCAGAGGGTTGCTTGCCCATAAGCGACAGCAGCGCCATAAGCGGAAAATCCTCGAACTTCTAGAAGGCGTGGGAACTAAATACTTGTATTTTTTGTAATAAAATTATGTAATTTCTGTTGAAGATATTGTGCAAACGCTTGGAATTATCTATCTAAATTCACGACACTAAGATGCACAATGTTGAACCTAAACCGTAAGATGGTTTAAAATTCTTCAAACGCCCCATTTAAAGCTGCTTTCACATCCAATTAATGCTGCATTTCCAATTTTTTGTACGCTAAACTAGAATCCCAATTCGATTTTTTATTCAATACATCCCTTCGTGTATCCTTCTAGAAAAGCCTTGCAGAGTATCACCGAAATTGGAGGCATATGTTAGGAGATTTTGTCAACAGAACGAGAAGCAGTTTTCAGCTGTTGAGAGAAACATCCAGCCGAGGCTTAAGCAGCCAGTAGGCTTAAAGGGCAATATGGGAGGCGCAAAATTTTGCAGAATATGATCAAGATTAGAACAGGATTATGGGCCTGAGGGCTGCAGCTTCTGATCTTCACAGGGATGATGCATAAAAATTACTTTGAAAATGTGCCACATAATGAAAGAAATAGATACTTGAAATGTGGCAAAAATATAGAAATATAATTAACTGTCTGCCATAACTTGGCCAAAAAGTTGTAACTGAAACTGAGTGTAGAAGGGGTGGAGTGGAGTTGCTTGATGTTTTCAACTCCGGGCTTCCGGCCTGGGTATGATTAAGGTGATCTGTTAAACAAATAAAAACCTCTTCTTCGCGTTGCTTCCTCCAGCAACACACAAAGTTGTTTAGTTAGGTCTATATTGAAATACTAAGACAGAGGTATTTTGATATGTCCCTTTCATCATTACGATTTTATATACTTGTCATCTTTTAATTTCGATATCGTATCCAAAATAGATAATAATAATTTTATATTCATTCTACTAATAAGAAGCAATCACAAAAAAAGATTTTGATAAAACAGCTCTGTAGGTTTGAAAAATAGCTGCAGAATTATTCACTTGATGAGTTAGCAACCGTATGTAGAAATCTAGTTGTTGTTTTAAGTCCACTTTATGCACAGATAGGCTAATCGGGACTGGACCTACAGTTTAAAGTGGGGTCCGAATCACTATCTGCCTACACCGGTTATTGAACCCGAGACCGCTTGATCACAAGGCGACGACTCTACCACTATGCCATCAGGGAGGCAAAAAATCTTCTTACAGATACATTTTCCCTATCAGTTACGTAATCATGTGATTTTTCTTGTGGTTAACTAACATAGAATAGGGACAAAATTTTAGAACTTTGTGCTTCATAACATAATACATACAATTTTATTTATTTACTTATTTATTACATTTCGATTATATTTTTCCAAAATGTCCTTCTTTAGCTTAGGTAAATATTATGCAGAATGAACTAAGAATTTGATTTATACCGGGTTCTTGCTTTTTTTTAAAATTTTGCTAAGAAGACATTATTCATACTTATGTCAAACGCTGAGCTGTATTGGGCGCTCGGAATGCACACGTGATGTAGTGACACCCTTATACAGATCGGATTGATTATAGTTATTATGTATTAGTTTTAATCTGCGAATTAATTAATGTTTAAACGACATTTTTCATTTTATTGCAAGAGCTTTTACAATTCATTATTTTCAGTAAGGGGTTTGCCCCCGTATTATGTGAGGCACTCGATTAGTCATTTAGAAATAAATAAATAACAGTCTGCGTGTGAAACAAAACAAGGTGGCGAACACACTATGTTTGCATTTCTCAGTTCGTCCATTTAATCAACATGTCGTAAGTGCATCTTGCGATTCACGATTATTGGTACTGCACGACACTCGAAACACGACGGGGACATTTTAGAAAAAAGTGTCTTGAATTTCAGTCCGTTTATGTTGGAAATTCTTTGTCTTGGCCAGTTTGTAAATACTTCTTACAGGCATAGGTGTGCACACGGAGGTGCCAAAGGTACCTGGCTACCCCAAATGTCTTCTAAAAAATAAAGAAAATATGTTGAACTACCATTAAAATAATGAAAATAATATCAGTGGTAAAAAAATAAGGAATTTCGTTTCATTTGAGATGACCATCTCTCTCTCTCTCTCTCTCTCTCTCTCTCCCTCTCTCTCTCTCTCTCTCTCTCTCTCTCTCTCTCTGAGTCTCTCCCTCTCCACAAAACAATATGATATTCCTTTACTATAGTAATCAGTAATCACGTAGTAAAAAAATATTTTTCCCTTGATAAATCGCAGAGCCCCTTCACATATCGGACCGTAAATATTATTTTCCCGAGACCGACTTGTTTCTTAATGCAACCTTCTAACATTTCCAATAAGACTTTCATGAATGCTCTCTCACTTCTCATTCAATGACAAGTGTATCAATTTTCAGATTTTTGCTTACATCTGAATTCTACGGTTTAAAATGATATGTAACATATGGCATTAACTATCGAGTGACCAGGTACAGCAATATATTTTATGAAGTAGGTAAATGTGCATTAGAAAACATGGTAAAACTGAACCTACAGATGTACTTCGTGAGAGTGATTCAGCTGATAGTACCTGTAGATATAGCCTTGTATTTATCATTTTCAATTGTTTACTTTCATTATTAAAATATCGACACGGTGATAGTAAACCTGTGCTAAAGTGATAACAAATGCTCATTCTATAATGTTAAATTTTCATGTTCATATACTTAATAGTTTCTGTGAAAATAACATGAAGTTACGACTATAGGCTAGCTATGTCCAGATAGGTAACTGAAACTTCTCTTAACGGACCCCCAAATAAATTATTCTGCGCGCAAGTATAATTATTCTTTTGTATTTTGCCAGATAAGACTCCCAAGTTGTTGTTTTCAATTCAAGTGGCAATCTTGTTACGCGTCCCTGGAAGTTACGTCAGAGCGATCGGTTGGTGAGTTGGGTTGTATACGTCCAGTCATTTCTGGGTTGTAATGATTGCATTGAAAGTTAATGAGATTGTTATAACCCAGAAGTGTCCGTGACTGTACATACAGGTTAGATTTTCAGCGCTCATAAATCAGAAACTAAGCACTTTCGAGGTTATGAGTATGAGGAAAAGTTTCTTGTTTTTTTATATATCTACCAGCATCCAACCGCTGTTGAAGTTGCTTTAGGACACCCTGTATATGTTGGAGGGGGGGGGGCAACGGGCATGAGTTCATGGAACACTCATATACGGTCTTTGATTTATACTGCCCACCCTAATTTATGAATATACAGCTTCTGCCCACCCGGTTGAAAAATTTCTGGCGCCGCCCCTGCTCCTCGATGGTATAATGATAACATCGTTACCTTATGATCAGAAGGTCCCGGGTTTGATACCCGCTGGAGGCACATGGCACAGTGGTTCGGATCCCACTTTAAACTGCAGGTTCAGTCCCGATTAGCATTTCTGTGCGTAAAATGGACTTTAAACAACAACCCAATCAATCAATTTTACAACTTAATTTACTTCAAGTCGTCCGGCGCCCAGGGCAGACTCCCGCCGCCCCCTAGCGACGGTACTGAAAACTAAGAAAAGCAGGTAATGTGAGCGAAGCGATGAAGAAAATTTTGCGAAAAGTATTTTTATTTGCATACAATTTCAAGTTGTGAGCGGTAATTGCAGGTACACTTGGCCGTCAATGTTTGCCCCCTTGCCCCCCCCCCCCAAGAACTCATTTCCGTCCAAGGTTGGGGCAATGCCTCCCCTGCCCCTCCCCCTTGTGGTCGCGTCACTGCAACGGAATGAAAGTGGCGACACGTGAGCTGCGTTCGCGCTAAATCTTTCGTTGCTTGGTCACTTGATGTCGACAAATAAACTCAAGGTCAACAGATTTAGGGTCGCCTGGGTGGTGGAGGGAAACGTGTAAACTGCTTACGTGTCACCTATGATGTAAGAGCTCTCATTTTGATAGGAGTTTTTGGGATTGATTATGTCAGGCGAAATGTTTCCCTTACGCTAACCTGATGTGAGGGTAGGAAGTATCAACTAGGAATGAAGTTAATGGCAAGCAGAAACACACCTGTTGTGTGTGTTTACGTAGAGGTCGATTTGGTTGATTTGATGTTTTAAGTCCATTTTAAGCACAGTAAGGCTAATCGGGATTAAACCTACAGTTTAAAACTATGATCTGCACCACTGTATGCCTCCACCGGGTATCGAACCAGGGACTTCTTGATTACAAGGGAACAACCCTACCACTGCGCCATCGGGGAAGCCGAATTAAATATTATCATGAGGATTCATAACTAGGGAACGGAAGTTTAGGTAAATAAATGTTTTTACTCCGATAAGATAGAGACCCTCGTTTTTGCACAAAATTCTGATCATAGCCTTATATGTCAAAACAGCAAATTTTATTTTACATAAAAACACATATTTTCCAGTTTTCCGTATGTAAATACATATTTTGCGAATTTTCATTTTAAATACATAAAATCAGTCATTGACTTCAGCTACCTCGAAATCCTCGAAGGAAAAATGTTTATTCTCCGCAACTCTTTCATATCGAGAGTGTTAGGTTTGTTTTGTCTTTGAACACGCTCGCTGGCAGACTTCTGGCGCCTGGCCTACGATCCTATTGGGGGAAAATATTACCCCCACTGGATCTAACCCTCAAGTGCTAATGTCTAAATGTACAGAATTTTTTGGGAAAAATCAAGGTTTTCAAACTTTGTGCCAAATTGCACGTGTTTTGGAAGGTGAAGTAGAGGAACAGGAAGCTTTGGAAAACATCAGCGTAGGTGGAATTTCGTGCTTCAAATATGCAAGAATTGTTTCTTGTGACGTGGAGCGATGTTTCTCGCAATATAAGATGCTTTTTAGAGATAAGCGTCACAGATTTACAATGCAGAATTTGGAAAATCTATGGTGATCCACTGCAACTCTTCCAACAAATAGCTCACTAAGAGGTAAGCATTTAGAAACTGATTTCAGGTGTTTAAAATGCATGTAATATTTTGTTTTTGTTACCAAATGTTTTTTTTATTTTTGTCACATATTTTCCTGTTTTTATCACATATTTTCAACATTTATGACACATAAAAAATAAATATTTCTGAGTTTTTTAGCACATAAAGTTCCGTTCCCTATTCATAACATACCCAACTTACAGACCCTATTTCCAAGATGCCTCAACTACAATTTTACATTAAACAACTCTGGGAATAATTGAATGTCGATGCTAAATTAAAATGTAACACAGTTCAAAGAAGTTGTAGCACTTTGCTAGCTTCTTCCTTGCTCAATTCATTCAACTTAAATTGACAATTTGTACTAGGTGGTTAACCGTGGTGACAAAGTAAGAGAGTTATGGAAAATGTGATAAACAAATAAGAGGAAATAAAATATTTCTGCAGCATTTGTCTCAAGTGACGGTGGAAACTTCAAGTTAACATCCACTGAGACGCGGCAACAGAAAGCAACAGAACTTCTGTTGTCTGCTTCCACTACAGGGAAACGCACGGAATTTCCATGCCAGAAGTCTGCATGTTATCTTAAAGGTTATCGCACGCTGAGACGCCGGAAACGCGTCTGTTGCGTTCTGTTGCTGCGTTTAACAACGTCTCAGTGGGCGTTAAGCTTAACTCGTGAATTATAACCGGCTACTTCCAAAAACGAATCCGTTATCTTAGACGTTGAAAGATAACGAGGTGTCTGACAGACCCGAGTGAAACTTAATTTGTCGACCATTTTGTGATACAAACTGCCATGGCAATCCCTTTTGATTGTACCCTATGCTAGGTGCTTGCACTTTGGACGTATTTCTACGCTCTCTCGTGTTGGCTTGGCGTCCCTCGGACTCACATTACCAGTTGAGTTACACTTCTTGACACAAATATCACTGACTTTTATTCCACAGAAGTCGAGATTTGTTGAACTTTAAGTTTTGAAAGTGAAAGTAATTAGAAAATATTAACTAACACTTTGTCATTCCTAAAACGGAAAGTGCGAGCGTCCCCTTGTAATAGAGGGATCCCGGTTTGGATACCTGATTGAGGCACATAATGGTTCGGATCACACTTTAAACTAGGCCCAGTCCCGACTAGCCATACTGTGCATAGAGTGGACTTAAAACACAAACTCGAACTTAAACTCTAAAGTGGAAAGTTTATTCTCACAGCAACCTAAACTTTTTTATCCGTTCCTACAATGGGTAAGATTAATTCAGGTTTCTCCATTGTTACCAGTTTCCTTATAAAGCATCTTATTTATTGCCATTCCATCTTCGTCTTGGCCTTTCTATAAGTTTCCTACAATTAGGTTTCCCAACCAGGATTCTGTAAGTTTTCTTTCTTCTCCCATTCGTGCTTTATGACCTGCTCACCGAAATCGTCTTTATTTAATAATTAATAACATCTGGTGATGAATATCGATTATCAAATTCATTATTTTTTACTCTTCTTCATTTTTCCTATTTCCGACATACGACTCGCACAAGACCCTGAATGAAAAAGAGGAGGTCAACTGAGCAACACATGAACATTTAAAAATTCTTGGTGAGAACAGTTGTTTGGCAAAAAGCACGACAAATAACGTTTTCATTTGTTTCAACAGGAGACACTGGCACAGTTCCTCTGTAACACTTAATCCAGCTCATTACTATGAGCAAGAAATTTCAATGGTGCACAATAACGTTTTGTGTGAACAACAAATCACACAGCATTTCACAGTGATTGTCGCTCCTGCGGCATAAAAACATATTTTTTAGAAAATAATTTTAGGCTCAATATGTTTCAGGATAGTGTTTCATATATTTACATTACATATATAGTATTTCATAGGCTGAGCCTTACACTTAACTTTTGTAGTCAACAATCATAACTAATTGATATATTACCTACGTGTAAAACGCAGATTTTCAGTTCCGAGATGGACGTCCATTGTATGTTTTAAGTCCACTTTATCCTCATATAGGCTAATCGGGACTAGACCTACAGTTCAAAGTGGGATCCGGACAAATGCGCCCTCCACCGAGGGTCGAATCAAGGACCTTGATTAGAAAGTGACAACATTAGCCACTTCACTGTCGGCGTTTGTTGAAAGCTCCTTCTGTTTCAGTGTACATACTCTGCGTTTACAACATACTTTCCCAACTATATTTTCTGTTTCGTATTCTTTCGTTATTCTAACAAGCTTCTGTTTATGTTTTCTGATTCGTGTCTTTCGCTCTTGCTGCTTTCTGGTTTCCGATTAATTCCAGCCCCCTTCCTCCCCCGTTGACAATTTTCTTCAAGAGTCCTTGAACAAAATAAGCAAGGAAATCGTTAACTGGAATATCCTAATATGACAAA
The DNA here is from genome assembly GCF_977018435.1 of Lepisma saccharinum. Classification (NCBI taxonomy): domain Eukaryota; kingdom Metazoa; phylum Arthropoda; class Insecta; order Zygentoma; family Lepismatidae; genus Lepisma; species Lepisma saccharinum. Next base: position 22,923,644 of record NC_139253.1, read on the forward strand.
AGTCTGAATGGAATACATGTACGTACCCTACATATTTTTTTAAATATTTAAACAAGTATGCACAATTCGAACAAGTGTTCTCGGGTTACCAGTCAGGTAAAATTCGAGTTGGCTTCCAACGTTGTTTCGAGGGCATACATTGGATAGTAATGTTAAGTTTTAGATTGGCACAGAATTTCCATTGTAAGGGGGATCGAAATTTGAAGTTCGGGGAGGGGGGCAATCAATATTTAGCGCTTTGGCATAAAATTCGTATGGTGATCATTATTTAGACACCATACCATTTGACGATCATATGTATAAAGTGGATTTTACTCTGGATTATTCGCTAAGCGGCGTGGCGGCGGGTGTCATAGTCATCCGCCCTTCTTCCTTCTCTCCTAAAACAAACATCTGATGCATGAAAATGTAGTGAAGAAAAATAGAGCATCGACTACAAAATAAGAAATCCACATGTAACTATTCCTTATTTTACGTTACTTTTCTGCCACTTTAGGATAATGAAGGTGAGTGAGATGGTTTGACATAGCATCAGGTACGGTGGCGCCACGAGCTCAGACACGACAAAGTGGGTGCTGAAGAAGCAATAAGAGAACAATTTGGAAGGAGTAAAGGTCGCGGCACCGTGTGCAAATATATTTACTCCTTGTTAAATTAGTATTATTGACAGTTTCTTAATTAATGCCCTCATTATTTTCTTGCTCGATTCGCTTGCAGTGCTTCGCACAGTGTAAAACAGCGGATTGAAGAAAAGGGGCATAGAGTTCTGGAGGTCACCCAAAAAAAAAAAAAAAAAAAAAAAAAAAAAAAACGTTCACATTTTGTGATATTATATACGAAAAGATTATTGTAGTTCGTGTCTTACCATTTACTTGATATTGTACCACTTTTCCACCCCATTTCTTAGTGATGTACCCTTTTCGTTTTTGGCGTCCATGAGCAAGTGGAGAATAATTTGGGAAAGAGTAAATAGCACGGCATCCTTTGAAAGTATTGACGCAAAATTAAATTAATGTAATATTCTTGTAAGTATGCAAATAAATAGATATAAAAATTTTCCCGCTAGCTTTGCTCGCAATTATCCCTGTTTGGGTATTGATAAGATGATTGTGATGGATTATACTGTAGCTACATTACGATTTGATTTCCTTTTTGTTATTTAGCGTCGCTTTTCTTTCACTTTGGGCTGATCGCGACGATGAGAATGAGTGATGATATGATAAAATTGATGAAGGAACACTCACAAATAACACTCATGCCCAACCCGAAATTCAAACCCGTGGTCCCTGGCGTTGTAGCGCGCTGTGCTAATCACACCGCCACGAAGGTCGGCTTCTACATTGCCAGACACGACCAATATTCTTGGTGTTGATTGAATTTTTATGTAAATTTAGGAGATGATGTCGCAGTTCATTAGGTGAATCACTTTCTAAAAAGCCCAAAAAGTGCTTTTGCAATAGAAAAATGGGCCATATCACAAATCGAGCGTCCCAAAGGCAAAATTGCACTAATTTTGCTTCGAATTTATTCCCCATCCAGCCTATTCACAGGACTTGGCCTGTGCCATTTCTTCCTGCAGGTGCACCATTTGTCTGTTCCGTGTGCTGTCATAATTGTACTAAATATACTACATACTAACGCATTGTAAAGAACCCGATACAACAGAAAATATGTAATGTAAGATTTTTTTACTTTGAAATACTCTAAGCCTAAGAGGAAAATTTGTTGCAGGAGGTAACAAATTCTATTTTCACTATCAACAACTCTGTGTATGAAATGATAATTGAATCAGTCATACGAACAAACAAGTTTTGGTTAAGACAACTGCAGCATGAATATTTGGTTTGCCCCACTGGTGTACGCAGGGTAGGGGTTGGGGGAGATGATGGTGCTGTAGCTCCACAATTACCTATGAATTTTTGAGAAAATTTGAAATTCTGAAAGCAGAAAAAACTCTGGAAAGGGCAAAATGATAAAAGCAAACTCCCCTTAAAACGACCCCCCGATATTTGTCTTTGAACAACTTTAAAAAGGAAGGCAAGAAAATAATATTAAATTTTATATCCCGTCTTCTCCCAGAACAAATTGAAGCAGCTATGTAATATCTACCTTTACGATTCCCGCCGCCTCCGAAACGAAAAATCATGCGTATGCAAGTGGTGTGCCCAGTTAGATTTTTCTATCTTATCATTAAGTTGTGGGTTTTTTAACATCTATTCCCCGTCCAGAAACACTGCATGCACATAATTTATTTCCTGACATTTCAAATTATCTAAAAACTCAACGTGCTAGCTTTCTGCGTGTCGAAAATATACATTTTAAGATATAACTATCGACCACTTGACAGGCTATTGCATCCAAATTAAAATCAGTTACTATATTTATCAAAATAATATTGGGGGGTTATGATGATCGAATCTAGTTATGAATTTTGGCCTATTATCTTTATGCTTGCTGCCTTGAAATTCTTGATTTGGGGGACTGCGTTCAGGCCCTTGAGGGGGATGGGCATTTCTGGTGTAGGGAATCATAGTCCCTCTTTGGCCCAGTAAAAAGAATGTCTAAAGCAGGAAAAGGTGGCAAAAAGATGGCTAACGAAAGTCCTTGGTATGTCACTGTATGTAGAGTTCGTTAGAGTTTTATTTTTAAACCCACTTTATGCACATAAAAGCTTTTCGGGACTGTGGACTTGCAGTTTAAAGTGGAATCCGAACAACTTGTACCTCCACCTTGCATTAAACCCGGAGACCTTTGATTACAAAGAGGTGGCATTACCACTACGCTACTCATCAAAGAAATAAAAACTGTAACTCTTCCACAACTTTTCAAGACAGGAACTGTTCCATTTGGAACATAGAAGGGGAGGAGAAAGGTATGTTCCTCTTTCTGATAGGGAAGGAAGTGTGATAATTTACATTGACATTTCTTAACACTTTGATGTTTTCCCCTCAAAAATAGGACGAGGCCCCAATGATTTTTTATTTCCATGTGTGAGTACATACAGCGTAAGTCAAAATGATGTTCCCGATTTCAGTGTCTATTTATTTCATTGTAATGATACGTAAATGACTGATATTACACACACAGATTGAAAAACTCAAAATGTTTTTCCTGGCGTATTATAAATGTTATCTGTGTGATCCACGTGTTACACGACACACATCTAGTCTATAATCAAGTTCCTGCCACACTCTTCCTAGCATGTCAGGGTCCACGTCGGCTATGGCTGCAGTGATGCGCTCACGCAATTCCACCAATGTTGTAGCATTTTCTAATTGACTTGCAGAAGGCGGTTCAACCACAAATCTTGTTCGGAAATGCCGCTGAACGAGAATACAGAACACTTTCTGCTGTCCAGTGGTAGCCATTTTCCTCACTGCTACTAAACTGCCTTCTGGTGGCCGACAGCGCCACTACGAGTCTTCAATAGAAAGAAAAAAACGAAAAAAAAACCTTCGCATACCAAGTTTTACTCTTCCCTTTTGCTGTTTTGAGAAAAGCCTTATTCTAAAGTTGCGGATTTTGCAATAATTTAGTATTTAAAGGGTTATATCTACTAACAGCGTCAATATCCAAGTTATGTGCTATTTCAGTGAGTGCTAATAGTGAGCTTCCATGCAGAGTAAAAAAATGGGTAGTGTTGTTTAACCAAGATATTACGGGCCGAAATAAGTAAAAATACAGTCGGAACCTGTATTTTGGACCCTCTTTATTGCCGCATAACAATGGAAAGCAACAATGGCTCATAAAAACAATTGACTCTATACAAGCAAACAGTCTTACACTAACAACATATTTTTAAGAGGTATAGATAGAACCTCAGAATTGCATGTTTAAGGCCAGTGGTGGCTATTGGGTTCCAAAACCTGGGGTAAGGGGCGGTGCAAGGAAAATTTACTTTCTCTTCGTAGACAAGGCTTACCATTAAGAGGGCATAGTGAGGAAGCAAAAAAATGGGGAGCAACTATCCCTTAAATCGTCGCCTGTTTAAGGTTGCCATTTTAATTAGAACGTGAAATCGGAACTTTTTTTACCACACGACTCCTCTGTTTCCAAACATTAACATTGTGTGCCGGAACCATCTGAGTATGTGCGTTTGTCCATTTCTTCTCACCAGGCATCAAAACATCTGTGGTATCTGTGAGTGTTTTTACGAAGGTGTTACACATGCACGGAATGGGCAATCCACTCGACTAAGCGAGATTCAAACTGTGGGCTTCGAACTGAACGCAGGCAGTTCTGGAATATTTCTTTCTGATTCGAACCAGAACACCACTAATGTGTCTTGTCCTCCCATGTTTGCAGCTCTTATAAAAGCCGAAACCCACCAAATTGTCCACATTCAGGCACTCGCAAGTGTTCAAAATTGTGATTGATTCATTGATCTGCTTTATTTTACTTTGTTCAAAGATGTCTATCAAAGCTTCCTCAGTCTTGTCATATATCGGCACGAAACAAAGGAAGTTTTCTCGAATATAGCCGGATCGAAAAACAATTAATGCACAGTTCCCAACACATCTAATGTTTCGACTCCCAATATGATCAAATGCTTACTCATTTGTCTACAGTGACGTGCCCAAGGGAGAGTTGGTGGGGTCATAACACCATTTGACAAAGTATTCCTTAAAAAAAAGAACGTCAAAGACAGACAAATATGGCAAAATGAGGACTGACCACCAAAAATAATATTCATAACCCCTCTCCCTTCCGAAAATTCTGGGGATACCACTCTTTATCTCGGACACATTATTTATAATGAACTCACCAAAAGTTTTTATCATTTCGTATTGGAGACTTAAGTAATATCGTTCTTCCCGCAGGTTTGTATACGATCCTTTAGGGTGTTGTCACCTGCCTTCGCACCTAACCTTAAAAAAGCCCTAATTTTCCATCCTTGTGACTTGGATTTTCAAGACTTTAGAAGATTGATTGAATTGCTTTATTTTACTAGTTTTTTGTGCCACTTTTGGCTAATTTGCGAATATGGGGATAAGTGACGATATGATGAAATTGATGAATGTACACTCAAAAACATCCATGCCCAGGCCGGTATTCGAAACCGGAACCCCTGGCGTCGTAGCGCGATGTTGCAACATCCTCCAGTTGGACACCAGTCGTCACAAAGTTAGTCTGCTACTCCATTTGTCGGGAACATTAGACTCTTAGTAACTCATCAAGGCTTGCTGGGTAAAAAGTATAACAAAGCCAATATCTGAAATATCACCATGTGTTGTAGGTTCACACATGCATATGCATTTTTCTATTATATAAGGTTACAAACCGCATACACGGAATTTGGTCCGGTCACAACTAAATCATCAATCAGAACTTTGTTTTTCAGTTGATTTGTGCAGTTTATTTCTTTCTTAATAAACTGCTCCAATACCCGGTATTGCTGAAATATTAACTTTAGAGAAAGAGACCTTCGATCTCTTCGGCTCTCGACCTGAATTAGCACTACACCGAGACTCTGGAAGTTCCGCTGTCGTCATTGTGTCTTTCTTTGGACCCGAACTGGAACTAGAAGTAGACTTCGTTACTTTTCATTTTCAAATCACTAGATCTTATAAAGCCACCAATGGACACTGACTGATCGCTAATCGACTGTATGAGTTGTCACACTTATCTCTGAAGTCTCATTAACCGATTCTATTGTACGGATCAACCGGGAAATTGAATATTCTCATATTCTAGAACGTTCAGCAGGAAAACGATTCGTTAATATACCCAGCAGTAGTTCGACTCCTTCTCTTATTCAAGAACGTTCCCTCTCGCGCTTTCCAGAGATTAAAAATTACAACGAATCGTCCTACTTGTGGCGATACCTTTGTTGTGCAGCTTTCAAATGCTGACAAGTCTTTCCATAGTGCTCAAGTTCGCTGCGACAACACCGAAAGCGCAAGAAAAGTTTACGTGCAATATTATGAACAACAGGGTTATAGAACATTCTTCGTCTTGCCTTGATAATTATTTCTCTCTTTAAGTCATCGTCCCATTATTCAAGAAGACAAAAACCTATTTTCTTCTAAAGTAAATTGAAAAATTTCCGATCCCCACCATGGATACGTGCTATTAACAATAAGAGAGTAATAGAACATTCTCTGTCTTGTCTCGATAATTATAACTCTCAAATTATGATCACATTATTCAAGAAACTAAAAGCCTCATTTTATCTATTGTAAACAGAAAATTTTCGGAGGGGCTCGAGCCCCCAAAGCCCTCCCCCTTTGGATACGTGCCTGATGTCAGATTAAGATCGATGACTTGCCTGTTGCATGCAGTAATACCGATCTCACTTCAAAACCTTTCTATGCTTAATATGACATGGTTTAACAAATTGAACAAGGGATGGTGGACGGCGTGAGGAAGAAAATTAAGGGGTGACGAAGCATCCTTCCCCACCTCCTGGCGACCCCCCTGATTCTAAGTAAACCCAAACTCATACACGAAGAAACTGTATATTGCCAAGTTCATACTTAATGCCAATCTTACAAGTTTCTTGTGAACAATTTAATAAATGTAAAATATCAGCACTATGCCACGAAAATTTGAGTTTCTGTTGTGTCGGCACGGTGAGGTTGTCAATTTCGTGCATATTTTGGGGCAGGGAAATCTTATGACTGGACCATTAAGGGACAAATGATTTTTCAATTGTGTCTGTTGGAATAATACGTATGGAATAATACGTATATCGTATATCGTATATCCTTTCAATTACATTTTTCTTTAAAGGGATAAAAACACTTCTGGCAGGGATAAAAATAATTTTCTTTTGCAGGGGATAAAATTTATTGTGGCGGGGAAATCACCGGCACCCACTTCGCTTAATTCGCACACTGCTTAACTCATTTAATTATTAACCTTCCTAAAATACCACTCTTTTTCCTCTCTGTCTTAACACATTCTCCCCGCTCCCCAACCTTCGTTTCATTACTAACATAAAAAGTAAAGTGTTCCCCTGTGCTTTGCACCAAGCTATGAAGGCATATACGGGGTGTGGAGTTAGGGCCCCACACTTTCTTGATCACGGCCGAAGGTGGGGCCGCCTTTATCTCCCAGAGCATCCTCCACGTACCCACTTTATACGACGCTGGGCGGGCGCCAGGGCCGCTTGAACAGGTGGAAAAAATCCCGGGTCTCTCGCATGGTAATCAGACGCTAGCTGAGCTACCGCGGTTTTCATTACTAACAATGCAGATGCCATTAATTTAATTCAATTACTAGCAAGTAAGATCTTACAACCAAGTTCGTTTCTAGAACGCCGGAACAATCTTGGTCCACTATATCCATGAGACGTTGACTAGATTTAGTTTAGCGCCTCGTACATACATATAATTGAAACCGTCAATAAAGAAGGTGGAAAAGAAAAACGGGGGAACCGATATTCCGCTGATCTGACGCCCTTGTTTATTTTAAAGGCACCAAGGCAATAAGCGTCTTCAGGGGTTCTCCCTTTTTCTTTCCTTATCTGTTTATTACTGAGGGAAATGCAGGGCTTGAAGCTGAACACTTGTTGTGGAAGCATTCCCTTTCATCCCGCACTGCGGCGACCTATTGAAAGAATATACATTCCAATTATTTTCTACAGCACGCTGCATTCTTTATGGAACCAAAACACAATTATAGTTTACCCCTTCCAAGGTCAAGTGGAAACAACCTGCATTTGTTTTCTAAACATATGAAGTCACGTACGCGGTCACGAAGACGACGTGGGCGACCCAATTCTTTCCGAATCAAGTTATGTTTATTCCGTATCGAAAGAGACAAACAATACCCAGTCTGTAAACCACATCGAACCAACGCAAAGCGACGTAAAATAACGAAGAAATAACTAATACCACAAAGAGCATATAGATATCTCACATTTTTAATAATAATAATAATAGGTAAAATGTAAAGTTTCCCGCGCATATAGCACCGTGCATGAGGCAAATTTAGGGGAGGTGGGAGCACATATTCTTGATCTCGGCCATTTTGAAGGTGATGTGTTCAGCACCACACTCCGGCCGCCCTTACTCCCGAGGATTACCCCAAGGTACTAATTTTTTTGAGTCAGGGTGAGCCTAAAATAATAATAACAATAATAATAATAAACTTCTGTATCTGTATAATAAACGAAACTTTGTATCAAGATACTGTAACGGGTTTGACCATTCGTCCTGAAGACCGAAGTCCCCAGTTCGAGGTGCCAAACAACTCTACCGCTAGTCCGTAGGTTCAGGGTTCCGCGGCCGCCCGATTGGACGGTCGTCGGTCCTTGGTTCGCGTCTCCGGTTAAGGAAACACGATTCCTACCACCAGCTAACGGTTTAGTTCCAGGTTCATGTCACCGGGTCGGTTATTTACACCTCCGGCGGTAAGCCACGTCGTGCATAAAGTGGTGCTGTTATTCATTTATAGCTATAATAATAATAATTGTTGTAATAATAGAAAACTATAAATCTTCTGGTCAATGGAGACAAGCTATACAGCTTCAAACTCAGGACTAAAACCAAAAAAATATCGACCATACGAGGATATACATCTATGCATATATATAAATAAATCAAGAACACCTGTAGGATAACGAATATATATACGTGTATTCGGTAAAAATAAACACAACAATGATAATGTAACCATTACATATCCCCTCACTCTCATTCTATCATGCACTCACACACACACACTGCAGGGGTGGACACAATATAGCATTACATGATGAAATATCTAACCGCCTCTTTGGTTTATTTCCCGTGTACCTTCGAATTTGAGATTTCTATTAGCCCCTTAGGCTTGCTTTCAATGTAAATAAGCGCGGCTAGCGCTCTGTCACATATGAGACGCGATTAGCTAGGCGTCAAAGTTTCCAAAAGTAAATAATAATTGACATTACACATTGTTGAGGCACTACAATGCAAAAAAGAAATAAGCATACACTAAATGAGTGACAAGAGGAAATTGCTTGATTACAAGTACACGAGTGCTGATAATACAAACGACTGTAATATAAACTAGGATATATTCAAAATTATTAACTCAGCTATACTATTGAGTACCTAGTTTTTCTAATACCTATATATATATCAAAGAGCACGGTAAAAGTCAAATAATTAATTATATAAATACTCGGCGCGAGAATAGGAAAACAATAACAAATAGTAGGTCTTTTACATTTATAGAACTTCGAAGGGTGAGCGAAATAGGTTCTTAATTTTTGAAGATTTATAGAACTTTCGATTTGATTGGCCAAAATAATTAATAATTGCAGGCGACATTGTTCGATTTCATCTCGCTTTGTGTTAAGACGAACCAGTGACGACGTAGGTGGACAAATGTTCACTCTCACACATAAAGAAATAACTGGAGGATACTATACCGACTCAATGGCGGCGTGGTCCTCGTTGCGGCGTCCCGACGATACTCGTGGCTATGCCAGTCTGTCCTCCTGGCGGGCGAAAACTGTCTCTTCGACTTAGACGTAACATTCATTTTTCTTCCCTTTTTCCATCGCGGCGACGAAGATGGGCGGAAAAGCACCTCGCTTCCATCTGTCTGCTCGGGGCGTTGCATCCGATCATGGCTTCAATGGCCGTTCGGGGATACGCAGGGCGTCGGGTCGTCTAAGGGCGGACGTCGTTTCATCTCTCTCTCTTTTCTCTATCTCTTCTCCTTTTCTCGGCGTAACATCCGTCTCACCGTTGTGGTACTTTCGTCTCTCATCTGGGTCGGCAATGCGAGTTGTCGCTGCGGCGTGGCTTTCATCTCAGACATCGTTATGCAAGCGTCGTGGTGCTGGTCTCTTGACTTAAGGCGTCGTATACTTAAGCAAGGCGTCGTGGCTTCTTCTCTTGGTTTCATGGCAGCAGTAATCGGAAACCCGAAGGTCCCGTCCCTCTCGTAGTTTTCAGCCGCCCATAGTTATTCAATGTCCCTCCTTACAAAAAGGGGAAAAAACACACATGGAGCACGTGAAACACGTAATTAACACGGTCTCAATTCCTGGCACTGTCACTGTGATCACACACTCACGACAATTAACACGACGCGGTCGAAAGGTTAAAACAAAGCAAAGTTCCGTATCTCGCGCAAAGTGACGCGGAGATGGTGTTCGGTCTGAATATGGCGCTAAACTGTTTCAGTCCTCTGGAGTCCAGGGGTATTTAAGGAAAACTTGAAACTTCAAAAATCAACCGCCTCGCAGTTCGTTAGCTTAGAAAAAATTCTGGACGGTGGTCCTTCTTCCAGGCTCGTTGTCTACTTGGGAGGTTTGGGGGTGAAGAAAAAAAACAGAGCAGCCCTCACACGTGTTGCGAAAGAACTCCCCCTCGGTCGGCAGCTCGGACGTTTTTTCCATTGCTGGACAAGTAAAAGTCACCCTTAGTGGCAAAAATTCCACAAGTCGCTATTGTTTTCCTACCCTCGCCGTCTAGAACCGAAAATCCAAGAAAAGCCAAAAAGCAGAACTGGCTACTGAAAGTTGTTAAGAGTATTTACGAAATTCTAAAATACACTCACATACTACAAAAAGACTGGTGACAAAAGTAATTGTCACAATACTTTGAGAGTTACTTACAGATATGTACTTAATTTTACATTCATTTTGGAAGACAATATATGTTTCATAATTCCCGGGTCTCTTTGGTTATTCCTAGAACACTTCTTTATGAGATGGGGCCTAGTGTTGTGTAGGCCCCACCAGATCAAAACAAACATTGGAGGAGCAAGGGAGTTTGTGCTTTCTTCATAGCATTGCTAGCGACTTCTGGCCTGTCACGAATTCACAGCTGTCATAAACAAATGCGTGTGAAATAATGTGTAACTGTAAAGACAAGATAAGAATTCGCACGAAACCTAGTGGTGTGCAAAGATGGGTAAAGTAAGGTTGAACCCGCATTATTTTATTTTTTAAGAAATAAGCTTGAAATGATGGTGAGAAAACAACAACACCAACAACAAAAAGACAGGTTTGGCAGAAATATTGACCTGCTTTCCTGATGATACATACCACATTTCATTTAGCATAACAGAGGGCTTCCAGCCATTGGATGTAACCGTCACTTGAACCTTACAACCATGCATATACCTACCTATATGTACATATGTATGTATGTATGTAAATATATTTATGCATATTCACTACTTACCCATTTTTCACATTTGCAACGCTCTGTAGAAAATAAATATTCAGAGCTTAATCATCGAAACTGAAAAAACAATAGATGTACAATTTGCCAGTAAGAAATTTACTTTTGAGTGCATAGGTGGTGGGCGGAGGGGAGCGGGAACAAAATAGAAAACTTACAACTCTGCTAAGATGGCAATTACTGTAAATTTAGAGCTTTTAGGCAGATTTTTTTACAGTCGCTGTATACCTTTGAGGACTAGAGTGATAATTCATTTGAGTAAAATTGGGTCATAGCCTTCGATAAGGCCGGAGGAGAATGGATTTTCGCTATTTTGCGCGATTACAAAATGCTGTAAGTTGAGAGATGTTTAGTTTTTCTTTCGGCGAAGTGACGAACTTGATTGATTTATTGATTTGGTGTTTAAGTCCACTTTATGCACAATAAGGCTAATCGGGACTGGACCTACAGTTTAAAGTGGGATCCAAACCATCATGTGCCTCTACTGGGTAGAAGTGGCGAACTTGTTTCAACAAGTTAAACTTACTCTAACCTCTGGCGTAACTACTCTAACCTCTGGCGATATCTTGAATTGTACAAACATTGCCACAACAACAGAAACAGTGCTTTCATGTCGCACAAATATCTACACATTCAGTTTCTTGCTATAAGCGAGTGGTATAAGCTACTATTTTAAACAGTGGATCTACAAGCTGATGGTTGATTTGCTGACTGGATTGGTTTTCGTAGACACACCCGCATAATGTCGTTCGAAGCTGTGCTTCAGGACAACTCAGGGCATTATTAAATGCCTCGATACCCATAGAGAACATTATAAGCTGCAACCCTAGCTCCAACTTGTTCAAACACAAATCTAGAACATATTTTAAAAACGAAGATTAATTGCTTCACAATGAAACTACTCGTTACGACCCTGTTGATTACAATTTTACAACTTTGTTCACTACAATGATTGATAACAAACAATTGAGGATTTGAGGAATACAAGGGTGGAGGAGCGGCACCTCACGGTCGTACACATGCTTGACACATGCGTACATGAACATACCTTAGCCTATAAGAAAAATTGTCCCTACAAGAAAAAATGTCATTTAACCAACTTTTACCTCAAGTATGCATTTTGTATGCTTTATTTAATGGGAATAAAATTTGACTATTCCTAAAAAAATATTTCGGTCCCCCGTTTTTTTCTATCTTTCTCGGCGACACTGTAATGTTGACAGAAGCTCTTTGATATTTTCAAAATAAAATGTTTCCTCTATTCGGAGGAACGTTGTTGTCCATACCTTACTTTCTTCTGTTTTGTTATTTTACGTCCTTTTTCTACCTCTCTAGGTTAATCACAATACAATGAGGATGAAGGATGAATTGATGAGACAGATGACGGAACAAACACACATCGATTACCCAAGATTCGAACCTAGGATCAGTGTGTGAAAGTGCAACCCCCCCCCTTTGAAAGGTTAGCCCCCAGTCCCTGGTTTCTATCCGGCCCTCTGGATTACTTCCTGCTTTAATCCTTCAAATCTCTCCTTTCACCTCACCCTGGGTGCCAAGCGAGCAGATTATATTTGAGCCGGAAATACGAAAGGGGGGTTTCACATAACAATTTATATTTTTAGTCCATGGTTCGTTACGCATGTACATCAAGTGAATAAACAACTGGTTTAAAATGGACAGTACTGTAGTTCTTAGAGTTAATTCAGCAAATCATAACATTTCTAGTAGGGTCTCCTCGATGGCGCAATGGTAGCGTCGTCGCCTTGTAATCAAGGGGTACCGGGTTCGATACCCGGTGGAGGTACACAGTGGTTCGGATCCCACTTTAAACTGTAGGTCCAGTCCCGATTAGCCTTCCTGTGCATAAAGTGGACTTAAAACACCAAATCAACAACAGCAACAACATTTCTAGTAGGATTATATTGTTTATTATACGTTGTTATATATATACATATTTACATATCGTTTCCATGTGTGTCTTGCATACACCAAATTAACAGAGCTATAAATCAATATAATTGCGCACCTATGGCTTACACCATCGGCACTTCCTTTACCGCAGAGTTAGCAAAACTATCTCTGCGGGCCTACCCTCAGCTTAAATTATATTCCGTTCATTACAAATGTGTTTCCTCACGCCTTTACACTTTCTTCTGGGCATCAATTATTCAATACGGAAATAGCCAAATATTCAAAACTTTTCTAAAGGGGGCTTGGGACAGCAAACAGGGGCTGGCTTACACCAAATGCTACACTCTTATAATAGTCTAGCCACCAAAAGTGGACTAAAATCGAGGAGACATTCTTCGTCATCGAAAGATGGGGAAACACTGTTTTCTATAAAAGCCCAATTGGCTTTTTTATAGTCTGGATAAACGTCCGTGGACGTGGACCCCGTAGCGTTGGAAAATTCCACTGTAACGGTCTTTGGAAAGACATCTCCCCCACTGGGGTGATAAAAAACAGGGGAATCTAATATCCAGTAAAGCACAATCCAATAAGCACATACACTTACATCCAGTAACAACATAAAAGTACACACATGAAAAACATATTACTTTACCCTACACCTTGTAGCTGGCCAGCAATTAATTAACATATTTCCAAAACCAGTAATGCTCAATCCGACCATTACAAGTGCTGCGAGGTTTTTCTTGGCTATGACATTTATGTTACGAAGATTTCACACAAAAGATACAAATAACAAGTACGTACAGGAGACAAGCAAGTTGCTAGAAGCAACAGAGGGTTTCGTACCAAAGCAACAAAATGTAAGGGATACAACACCTGGATCTTCTTTGCAATCTTCAAAGTAGCATGCACTGCACGTGAACGGTGCAACTAGACTATAGAAAAAAACGAACCTTTCCGAGAGTCACCCAATCTACAGGCGACTGAGCTGCTTATTGCGTCGCCCCGGTGTGGAAGGTCACACTTGCTTCTTAATGTTCGTTTCTTGTTTACTTATTCTTCTGAAATCTGCTTTGGCCTGAATCTTCCTTAATGCAACAAAATATCTGCTTTCGGAAATTTTAATGAGCACGTTTTAAGAACATCTCAACGACCAAAGTCAAGAATTAGTAGAACTTTTGACTGTCTTCTAATCACCGCAAATTAGCAAATATATTTCCATGAATTGATTGTAAATTGATTATGTACGAGTTACATGTAAATATATTTTGTAAACTTCAAGTTAGTATATTTCATTGATTGATTGATTGATTTGGTTTATTTTACTTCGAATTTCTGCCACTTTTGGATAGTCGCGAAGATGAGGATGAGTGGTGATTAGACGAAAATGATTAAGTGATACTCAGAAAGAATACTCAAGCCCCTGGCGCTGACCACTCCGACGGTTAGTGTATTTTATTTTACATAGAACTTTAAATAATATTTTTCTTCCATGTGCAGAAAGTTGTACCACAGTTATGTTCGGAATTTGGCAACTTCGACATTTCCGTTAACGAAACAAATAGTTGATGAAGGTACGATGAATAAAAGCGAACTATGGAGATCACATTTTATGTATTTTCCGTCCATAATTATAATACATGAATAAAGTTAACCCACAGTTTTAAATTTTCACATGCAAATTTGCTTCATTATTCGGGCTGGTTGATTAGAGGATAACAGCAGTGTACGTAAAAATGATCAAGCATAGCATTATGGACCTCAGGTTGAAATTCTAAGTAAAGCATGCAGGTGCGAAAATCCCTCCACTTATTTCTTGAGTTCATGATTCATGCTTATGTCACGTCGTAGAGATGTAAAAAGAAGTTAGAGCGGTGTTTACAGTGTAACTGAGAATGCTCTATGCTATGTGTACTAATCAGAAAGTAGTATATCCATAGTTGAACTCACATTGACAGACAAACAATTTTATCGACATGTCAATTATTCCATAATACTAGACTTAAGACTACTTTCAATCCAATTTGCAATTATTTCTGAGCAATCGACAGGTATATGTTGTCAAATTGTTTACCCTCACCTACAAACAGACAAACCATTTGAGAACATTTTGCCAAGAGAAGTTGCCATAGGCATAACTTGGCGGGGGCAAGGGCGAGCAACCGCCCCCCCAAAAAAAAAAATCAGGTGTTGAGTGAAAGAGAGATATATTCCACACATAAAATGTCAGAGACAGAAAATAGTTCAGAACTCAATGTGCTGTCAGAAATGTGTGAATATAAGAACACTGATCATGAGTGTCAACCTAGATCTTTCTTGTGTGTGAGGAACAACATTTACGAGAACATTTCCAAATTTGAAATGAACTGTTCAAAACATTATTGACAAATTCCGTGAGTTCAGGATGCTGTGAGCATTCTTTCTTGCCCTCGAAGGCTCAGGACCAATACACTGTATACTCAAAACTACTGGGCATTAAATACTTCGCCTTATTGCTGTTTTGTATATTTAACAAACGAATGATATTAATAGGTCCAAAATTATAAATGAATTTTACTCGGACGCAACTCGTCAAGAAAGGAAACTGAAGCTTCGTTAGATTGATTTTGTGTTTTAAGTCCACTTTATGCACGGTAAGGCTAATCGGGACTAGACCTACAGTTTAAAGTGGGATCCGAACCCCTTTGTACCTCCACCGGGTATCGAAACCGGGACCCCTTGATTACAAGGCGAGGACGCTACCACTGCGCCATCGGGGAGGCCTGAGTGCTATATGTGGTATGTAGCGGATCGCATTTATATGCTATATAAAGATCGAAATAGGCTATGCATAAAAACACCTTCTAAATTGTATTATGGTCTATATATGTTTATGACCTCACGGATACTCTTGGGGATGCCACGTCACACATGATTCCAAATACTGAAGGAATTCCCGTCTAAAGCCCACATTTCTTGCGTGGCTGGGTACCATTATTTTTCAACATAGATAGCCCAAACTATTGCATTTCTATCACTTGTATTTGAAGAATATATATCGTTTACAGAGGAGGAATTGATGAGTTGCTGGGCTCATTTATAGTTTTCTTGTGCAATAATAGAACCATTATGCACTAGAGGTATTAACTGATCAACATCGGTGACAAAACTTGCTGCAAACAAATTGTAAAATAACACGACGTTTTTTACACGCTAAAAAATAGTTTTACTATACTGTGCTAGATGAAACTAAATTCATGCAAACAACCTCACACCGTACTGCATACTTTGCACACCATGGCACAGATTTTTCAAAGGCCTGAAATTCTGGCCAAAGCACATGACCAGTTTTCTTGAAAAATATTATTATTTAATGAGGATACAGGGGTAAAAAGATGATGATAAATAATTCAGAATCACCCCTTCCCCTCCCCAGGTACACTTTGGACGTCATCGTGGATACATGGTTGAGCTCTGATTCTTGTTCTTTAAAAAATAGCAGAAATACAAAGAGCGAACTGTCGCGCCCTATCACAGAAAAGACTACAAAATTTAGAAAAGAGAACTACATTGTTTAAATGTCCAATTTATAAAGTAGGTATTTCAGGGCTTTGGAAATACTGTGTGGTCGTTACGGCATGGAGGAAGTCCTGCTCTTCACGGCCACCGGAAATGACATGAAATCGTGGAAGATATAAGAGTGGAAATTTCCATACAAGTCGATATTTCTCTACGGCTCAAGTGCTGAGACGTGCACAGTGGATAGAAGAAAGTCAACGAATCTGAAAAGTTTCATGCTTTGTGACGTATAAATTATCTTGTTAAGTTGTTGTTCTAACCTCACTTTATACACTAATAGGATAATCGGGACTGGACCTACAGTTTAAAGTTGAATCCGAATCAATATGGGCCTCCACCAGGTATCGAACCTGGGACCCTTGATTACAGTTTAAAGAATATTGACAACAATTGTATTTGTAAATTCCCACGTGAATAACCAGATGTTACTTTAAATATCAAAAATATTAAATTGAATATTTAAATGCGGACAGTTTGCAATATATTAAATAATTCTGGCATCAGCGAATGTGCATGATCATCATCTATTCACTGTTGAAACAGTTTGACTTTAACTCCTTCAATATTAAAATTTCTAACATGTACCATTTGAAACAAGTATTTTCAGGTGGGGAAGGCCACCTTAAAACAAGCCCCCAAGAACTAATATTTGCAAACAGAAAGAAGAATTCTCTTTTATCTCCTAAGTTTAAATTAAGTATAACAACAAAAGTTTGCTGTGTGTTTAAAATTTCTATTCGGCTTGTTAATTTTCCAATAAATAATTAATGGTTTTAAAAGTTTAATTAAAATTTGATTTTATATTAATATAACTTTTTAATTTTACAAATACAGTAGTTATGGGATGAAAAAAATTTCGATCCTGCCCCCCCCCCCCCAAGTTAGGTCTCAAGTTACGCGCATGGAAGTTGCTATTTAAAATATCTATCAAATTACACGTTCGTAGCTTTAATTGAGTCCAAGATATTTAAGTATAAGAATATTTTCATTGTTGACTTTCGATTCATTGCCTCCCATAAACAGACGGATACTCACATCCAGATACTTTATACCGCTCCATGCTAGTATTTGACAGGTCTAACTATCTACGCTTCTATTTTATGGTTTTTGACTATCTATCAAATTATTTCGTGAATGACTACAACAATCAAATGAAAGACCCAATAGAGATTTTTAATAAGGCGTCCGGTTGGTTTGACAAATTTCAATTTATAGCTCGAACAGTTTCGGTCACGTCACCACTTTAAAATTCAGTGTGATTCGAAAGTCGAAAGAGAAACACCCATATAATTTATACAGATATTATAAACCGTGAATGCAATCACGTGCAGTATGTAGGAGTCTATGTGTCCATACCTTACTTTCTTCTCCTGTTTTGTTATTTTACGATATTTTTCTACCTCTCTAGGTTAATCGCAACACAATGAGAATGAATTGATGAAAGTGGATAGAAAGTTTTTTCTTTTTTTCTCAAATGGGGATAGGCAAATGACATATCAAATTCATGTAAAATTTTCTGAAAAATTGAATGGTGAAATCCGGTTTTAAGATATCTGTATTACTTTCGAAGTTACGGGGTGTCAAAAGGTACCGACGTATAAACAGGCAAAAACATGGAACCAGCCAATTTCATGACAACGCATAACGTTAAACCAATAATATCATTACCATTATGTCTTGGACTGAAGAGTGCAACAAGAATACCCGCTCCAACTTCAAATCCGCTTATTATTTTTTAATTCGAAAGGGAATCATGTTTCATACCGAAATAACGGGAAATTTTCTGAAATATCACATTTTGAAATCCTTTTTAAGGGATTTTTATTCGTTTTTGAGTGTCTGCATAATATAAAATTACGTACTTAATCATGGTTCTCCTGAACTCGAAAACTGTCAAAGATGTTTGATGTGTTACTTTTCCCTATTCCCATTTGAATAAAGGTTAAATCAAATATGTCGAATCCAATATGGAGGACGGGGTATCTAACATGCCTCAGAGATGAAGCACTTTATCTCCTAATACCGCATATGGCTACATTAATGGTCGATGTTTCAACTCGAACAGAAAATGTAAATTTTGAATAAAACTTCAAAAAAGCGAACTTCGAGTCTTTATATCGAAAATTAACAGACTATGACTGGGTAAATCTATGCGATATTGAGGATGTCAATACACTAACTAATACGTTTTATGATATTTTATATAATATTTTGAATGACTGCGTACCACTGAAATGCATCAAGGTACCTAAATATCCTGTGTGGTTCAATAGTGACATTATTAGGAAAATAATGTCAAAATTATATCATTACAAAAAGTGGGAAAAGGTCATTGCAACGCAGAGTATCATGAAGGGAAATACAAGAATCTTAGGAAAGAGATAAAGAAAGGGCTAACAGCAGCGTACAAAGCGTACATCCGTGAGACGGAGGAAAACATAGGGATAGATGTAAATAATGTATGGACTTATATTAGAAATAAAAAGAGGGATTCAGGTAGTAATACTTTTGAATACAACAATGAAATCTAACACAATGGGCACGATATTATAAATGCATTTACTACCTACTTTCTATCGGTGTTCAAAGATGCTTCACAGTACTCTATAGTTGAATCAGATAAGTGCGAAATCGGAGTGCTTTCCCAACTCGATATATCGCATATCGAATTGAATGATATCGAGGAAGCAATTAAAATGTTGAAAGCCAAAAAAGCAGTGAGGATGGACATCATTCCTCCCTATGTGGTCAAGGGGTGCGCTGAACCGCAAATAAAACCATTGAGTATAATATTCAATAACATTTTAGAACATCACAACTTCCCATCAAAATGGAAAATCACTAAAGTTAATCCCTTCCCAAAAAAAGGCAAATGCAAAGAACGTTGATTGCTTTAGGCCAGTGTAAATTCTCTCAGTTTTTTGCAAAGTATTTGAACAAATACTGTACGAGAGAATAATGGCCAACGTACGACCGGCTATATCTCCCATGTAACATGGTTTTATATCGCGGAGGTCGACAATCCCAAACCTTGCCGAATTTGTATATTTTGTAGCTTAAGGAGACAGGTGGATAGATGTATTCTATGCTGACCTGGCCAAGGCGTTCGATTCGGTAAATCATGACATTTTACTTCAGAAGCTATCGTATTTTAATATTTCTGACAAGTAATTATGCTGCTAAAATCTTACCTAATGGACCGAAAGCAATTTGTCAATTATAGAGGACACATATCTCGGGAATACCCTACGCCTTCTGGGGTGCCGCAGGGATCCAATTTGGGCCCACTCATTTTCTTACTCTTTATTAATGACCTCCCGAAAATTATTACGAAATCACGTTGACTTATATTTGCTGACGATGTAAAAATATTTAGAACAATTTGCTCTGACGAAGACAGCCTTGACTTGCAGGCAGACGTAAATAGATTACTACAATGGAGCGAAAATAATAGACTTTCATTTAATCTTGATACATGTCAGGTAATGTCTATAACAAACGCTGAAATAAAAAGAAACTTCCAGTGTCAGATGGGAGGAAAACAAATAGCTAAGGTCACTAAATTCACGGATCTTGGTGTCACGTATGACGCAAATCTATGTTTTAAAGAGCATATGCATCATATTGTTAACCAAGCATATAAGAAATTGGGATTGATAAAAATATGTGGGGAAGATCTAGAAAGTACATCAATATTAATAATTTTTGTATGTCTCCCTAGTAAGCTCACTCGTAGAATATGCATCGGTAATATGGCAGCCCTTGGACAAAAAAAAACATATGAGGGAAATAGAAATGATTCAGTCCAAGTTCTTGAGGTTCATAAAGTATAGAGAAGAGAAAGTATATCCTAAATTCAATCCGTACTCTGAGCTTGTATCGTAGTTTAACATTGAAAAAATTGAAGAAAAGTTTAATCTTAATTTGATGAGCACGTTATATAAAATTGCAAATAACAAAATAGACTCTAGGGGTTAGTATCTGCATTACAATATCATGTACCTCAAATGAGAAGAAGACCGAAACCCGGTTTGTTTCATGTATAAAAATCTAGAACAAATTATGTAAATATATCTCTGATGTGGAAAATGGGTAAAACTTATAATGAAGTAGTAGCAAATGATCCGAGCGTTGATATAAACAGTCTGTCATTTCAATCATTCAAAAGAGTCCTACTGGCTCATTGGGGAAAGGCGTGAGGGGTTCGTCTGTATAGGAATTAGTGAAACAATTTATGTTATGCACAGATATATGTAATGCACATATACAAATGCACAAAATGTATGCATGTCTTAATGGAACAATGTTCTGTGGCATCATTTGTTAAATAAATAAATAAATATAAAATATCTGGAGAAAATATATGTGCGGTTTCCGACTTTTGGATTGGAGATAATTTATACGGGGATTGTTTAGAATTTTCTTTGTCGTAAAATTGTGTTTATTTTTGCGGATGTAGCGTCAACAGATTCTGTGATATGGATGTCTCACCTCGCATCGACTCTTGTCCCTCACGGCCAGACAGACGGACGGTCCGATAGAGATGGATGTGTTTACCTACTATCTGTTAGGTCTATCAGATTTTTGAATTTGTAGCTTTGAGACACTGATCGTTCATACGGGCTGATGGACTTGGACAGAAACACTTTACACATTCGCTAATCAGTTTCCTAAAAGGAATATAAGATAATCCAAAAATATAATATAAAAATAATATGGCAATAAATATCGTGTTTAGTAACGTTACAGAAAATCATGAAAAATAAAGTGTGATATTACATAGCCTTTACCCAGTCAGAACTATATTTATTAATATATATTAAACATAGCTTGTTTATTGTGATAAATGTGAGGTAAAAGGTAAAGTTCCCCGTGCAGATAGCACCGTGCCATAAAGGCACATTTAGGGGATATAGGTATAGGACCCCTCATATTCTCGAACTCGATCTCGGCCATTTGGAGGTGATGTGATCAGCAGCACGCTGCCGCCGCCTTTACCCCTCAGGGTTGGCCCCAGGTAGCAATAGATTTGAAACTGTGTGAGCCCAGACCCGCTTTATGCGGGGACAAAGCCGGAAAAAATTCCGAAAGTATATCATGCCCCACCCGGAAATCGAACCCTGGTCACCCGCTGAGGAAAATAACTGCCATTAATTTTTTATCACATCATTCGTAGCATATATTTTGTAATATCAACTTTATAATAAAAGATGTATGTATTTCGACGTTCACAAGATGGGACGTTTGATTCCAATATACCTGCATCACACGATGCAGTTCAAAGTGATTCCAGCGAAGGAACTCAAGGTCGAAATGGAGCAGTGGACATGCTGTGAGCAACTTCCACAAATGTTCTCTGGGGCTGCTGTGTTTTTATCAACAACGAAACACAAGACATTATGTTCCAAGCATGTGTGTGGGTATCACGAATCGAGGCATTGCAATCTGAACTTCTAACCTGTCACGTTTCTCCTTTCCTTCTCAAGTCACAAGGCAGCTGATTCCGATATGCTTACGTCACGCGGAACGACCTACGTTTTTTTATTCACGTCTGCTGAAAGGTTTTTGGAAACTATGAGTTAAGTTAATGAGAAGCGGAAAATTGAAGGATCTTTTTTTTTGATTGGGTGCTTGTTTATTTACTCATCGTTGCTTATATGCACAATTAGCTGAATTGATTGATTGATTGATTGATTTGGTTTTTTAAGTCAACTTTATGCACAGTTACGCTAATCGGGATTGGATCTACAGTTTAAAGTGGGATCCGAACCACTATGTGCCAGGGACCCCATGATGACAAGGCGACTACTCTGCCACTGCGCCATCGAGGAGGCCTCACAATTAACTGAACAGAGACGAGAGGATAACGGTGTATAAAAAGTGAAAATGAAGGACAGAGAATAAAGCGTCAGCGGCACTATCTCGGCAGTCGCCTGAATAGACTCAACAAGACAACGAGAATTTTAAGGCTGTCGTGAGATGTGAAGCAGTGACCACCCAAATATAAATACGTATATCCTTTACCGAGAAAAATGAAAAACGTAATACAACTGATAGCGAGTCGTTGAAGCTTCAATCAAGGGTCCCCGGGACCGATTGCACATTAAACTGTAATTCCAAACACGGTTAAAAATATATGCTAACTAACTTACTCTATTATTGACACATACACTGAGGAATTTAAGTAGGGGCTTCGCCGATAGGACGTTGATCTTGTAAATATAGGTTCCAGGATTTGATTTCTTATGGGGTCACGTTTCAAGTTGTCCTTGTCGTACTTTGAATTTGTAGCTCCAGTTCGATCAGATCGGGCATAAAGTGGACGTAAACTTCCGTTCGATTCGGTCAAAAATAATATGAAATACTGGCAAAATACATCTGCAAGAGTGAAAAAGCAGCATTAGGCTTCTTACTAATTTTCTGGAAGCGCCATTGAATTCATGGCAGAAATAGACGTTATTTAATTTCGTTCACATTAAGACGATTCGATTTTATGATGTTATTTATCTATTTTTTTTTTATTTATCTAAATTTAATTTTCCTTCGATTTCTTCCACACTTTTACGTCAACCATAAAACTTTACCTTATTTTACAGAATGAAATATTCAATGTTTGTCTGGTATGCTCAGAATATAGTATAAAAATTTGGAGCTTAACTCCAGGGGGGGGAGGGGGTGGAGGAAAATATTTTCTTTTTTGCAGCTCATAGAAATATCATCCAGGAATATTTTGATAAATAGGTGTTACATTTGCAAAATCATAAAATTACTGATTACTTTAATCCTCGGGTTTCAGGAGTTAACAAAAGTACCATTATCTCGTGATAAACCAAAAAAATTGGGAGCAAGTGTCTCCTATGCACCTACTAAGTTACGCCTATGGTTGCCTCACATAAATGCGTCGCTGAAAACCCATAACAGTTTGAAGAATCAAGAATTCCTTCCTAGTAGGCTGCAACAATAATGAATAAATTGAAACGGGACGGTGCGGGGTACAGGTATCTGGATAACTTAGTGGTAGCAACTGTCGTCTTTGACTGTCTCTAAGTCATCGAGCAACTTGGCAACAATATTAAACGTACCATGGCATTGTTACATTCAAAAAGGCATATGTGAAAAAATATAAATTCTATTCATATTTTTAAATCACATAAATTGGAATGTTCTGAGAAGGTTCAAATTCGATAGCCCCCTTAAACACACCAGTACCTTCAACAAAACGATTTTTTCAGAATTGGTCTAATTACTTTTGGGACAGAACTTGCATAATATATAGGCTGTGTCCTAGAGAGCAGTAAGTTTACAGTCAAGAGACAAAGAAAAAAATAGGTATTTACGTTGTTCTTCCCTCGTTTTTAGTCTGTGGTTATTACTCCCTACACATCGCAGTAATTAAGTACCAATAGAAGTTTCTTCACTTCAACTGAATCTTAATTTTCTCGCTATCGAGGTTGAATCAAGGAGAAATAAGTGGGAAAAATAACTAAACAACATGTATTTACCCGTGATAGGGCCTCTCTAACTTTACACTTTTAACGGACGTCTTTTTAGCTCATGACTTCCTTCTGACACTAACACTAACATTACGGCACACGACACACAATATAACCTATCCTAACAAAACATTACCAAACCAGTTACACACTCTTGTGATTTTGTATCTGTATTCATAAATATTATTAATGTTGAACACTAACACACATTTACCGTCTAATGTTTATTTTAATCTTACTTATCTCCTCGTAGAATGCTGTAAAAGCAACGTTGTTCAGGAAAACCGAACAAATTTGGTTCTTCATGCCAATGTCACAGTGAATTACTGTAAACAAAAAAATAAGGAAAATAAAGGATGAATGAAAGAAGGAATCCGTAAAAGATAAATCGCGGAACTCACGCCCTGAGTTAATTTTAAGGTACCAGGGCATAAGAAAATACCTCCGAAAGTATGGTGGTCCCCCCTTTTTCCTTCTGATAATTCTAAACCCATCAAAATACTCGGTCATCTGTAAAAGTAAAGGTTGAGCAATGTTCCGCAACCTTCTTGTCCTCGCAGAATACCATAAATTATCCAGTACTGAACACGGCACATCATAAAATTTATTTATCTAAAAAAAATACATTACGGCACTGTTGATATAAATTAAAAGTTTAGGAATGAGACAATATAATCAGTTAAAAATACTACTACTACTACTACTACTACTACTACTAATAATAATAATAATAATAATAATAATAATAATCCAATTCACTGCACTCATAGGTACTTTTGGTATTATTATTATTATTATTATTATTATTGAAACGATTCATGTAGCTGATTATATGGATCCGAAACGCCTGTAGAGATTATGTATTTGTAAAAACAAACTGACCTTTGCCATCAAGGGTCGTCTTATTTAAGTCATCACAATGACAGAGCGAAAAATACAAACATAAGAAAACAAATTTGTAAAGTAAAAGGTCAAGTGCTTCCCTGTGCATTGCACCATGCCATGAAGGAGTAACGTGGGTGTGGAGTTTGGACCCTACACTTTCTTGATCACGGTCGAAGGTGGGGTAGAAGTGATCAGCACCACGTCCAAGTTTTCTCCAGGTGCCCACTTTATACGACGCTGGGTGGGCGCCAGAACTGCTTGAACAGGTGGAAAATATACAGGTTCTCCACCGCTGGGGATCGAACCCGGGTCTCTCGCATGGTAGTCAGATTAAATAATTTACATTCAATTTGTTACTACAGACAAAAGTTCGCAGCACACCCGTGACCTTGTGGAGGAACACCGGTTGCGAAACATAGATTTAGATAGAGGGCAATGGCGCCAAATAATAAGAATTAAAAGTATTTCAGAAATCGAATTCCAGAAAGCTGTGGGGTAAAAAGTTACCTTCAGCCAGACACTGTCGCAACCTCTCCTGACGAGCGCCGATACACCTTGAATATCTTGGCCTTTGACCGGGAGGTGATTCTCCGGTACCCACAAGGTCTGCGCGGAAAGAAATCGTGTGTATGCGCTCCCCCTCTCACCGCACCACCACCCGAAACCTCCCCCCTTACTCCACTTCCCCCGGGTACCGACAAGGGCGATAAAACCAGAGCGTGTGGGTGTGTAACGCGGACGCGATTTTTCTGCCACCTGGTGTGGAAAATAGTAAGCTCATCCCACACGTTGCATTGAAATTTGCCACCCTGTGGGGACACGTGAAAAACAAATTTTCCCAAGTAAGGATGCTATCCATCAGGTTCTTCCATGTACTTCCTATTAGGTAATTCCGTTATCATTCCTCAAAAATTCAAGGGCAGTGATCCGAGGCTTCTAAATGTATTTTCGTAACGATTTCCTTGTGGGGACCGGATTTTGGTCCCCACAAGTCGGTGCGGTCCCCACAAGGTGGATTCACAACTGACGAGTGTCCCCATAAGGTAGCATCTGCAAAAGCACACACATCCACCCCCACACACACGCGCACACACACACAGAGAGAGAGAGAGAGAGAGATAGAGAGAGAGAGATTTTTTCCAACTTTACAGGATTATTCTCTAGTTTACTCAAATAACACAATTTAGATGTGGTTTGAATTAAATTTTGTACACATGAAGTGTGTTTCGTCAAGTTTTACCCTTTTATTTTACAAGTTTAGGCTTAATATTACTCAAATAACACAATTTAATCCAGTCAGGAAGGATTTGTTATTATATTTTGGATGCACAAAGAGATGTTTTCAACTTTTTTACCGATTTTTAGCAGGGTATGTATTAATTTTTATTTATTTTGTTTTGTATCATATATACAATTACAAATTTTTAACTTAGAGTTTAGTATTTATTTTTTTTTCTAAGCTAGAAGAATAATTTAGCCTTATAGCCTTTTTCAAGGTATTTTTGAAGTATTACTGGTTTTTTGGGTGCATCAACATTTGGGTTATTTCCATTTGGTTTATTATACGAGGCTACAATCACTATCTGAACACTGAAATCCTCTGATTGAAATTAAAAGCTTAGGCTGTAACTAGGGACTTAGTATGTATATCGACAATTTATAGGACAACACGAACCTTACAAAGGCAGTAGCGGCTCGTGCCTAAAATAACAGGTGAAGAAGTATATTTATAGGCAATGAAAACAAATAGTAAGTGCCTGTGCCCCCCCCCCCCCCAATTTAAAACGTCTTTTTTGTCTTCATCCGTCCATCTGGAAAATGGTGTCTGCAACAAATTACACACTAAGTCATTTACTGGGTTCATTGTAGAAACCACAGCTCAACACATGAACACAACACACGATAGGAAACGCGAAACACACACGCGGAACAAGATCTCGCGAGAACGCGAAGATTTTGTCACAACCACTGGATGCGATGTTTTCTCCGACGAGAGAACTGATTCACGTAGAGGGCGACACCATGTTCAAGGCCAACGCTAGGTGACGTCACCGTTGCCATGACAACCGGCTAAGTCTTCCGCACCCTGGCGGGGTTTGCTCTTCGACGAACTCACGTGCGTAGCGCCGAGCGGCGTAATTTGAGTATTATCGCGTACGTTCTGCTGAGAAATAGTTTAATTTAACAAGCAAATGAAAAATGTCAATATTAATTTGAAAATTAGGTGAAAACATCTGCACTTGTTGCACTTGGCGAGCCGCCACTGGATTATAGGTGACGTAGGACCACACGCCTGAGCTTTGTTAATCTGCAAGAAGCACTTACAGCTAATATTACGAGGAAATGAGGTTGATTTTTACTGTTTCACAAGAATGATATCTTTTATACACCCAATATTTGTTTTTTCAAGTAACTACTTGTACCAGAAGCATTTACAGGCCAACTCTAACTAGACTTCGACTTATTCTATATCAGGTGCTAAATTTATAAAGAACTATGATTGTGTATATTTCTGAGGAAGTACGCAAAAGCAGATTACCCGATTAAAGTATCTGAAAAACAGATTTTTCTATGCAAATATATTTTTATTGACTGGATTATTTAACAGATCAAACAGGAGGACTGCAAAATTCATTAACCTAAGTCTTCTTGATTTAATCATTCTAATAATATCTGGACATGAATACAAATTATGTACTTCTAAATTATGTAACCTTCTCCACTCATCTGTCTCCTCATCTGTTTTAGGTCCAAATATTTTCCTAAGGATTTTATTAAGACTTAGGTGTGTAGATCATGTGGTACAAATGGGAGAGGAAAAAAAAAGAATACAGGATTCTTGTTGGGAAACCTGATGGTAAAAGACCAATAGGAAGACCAAAATAAAGATGGAGGGATA
Source organism: Lepisma saccharinum (assembly GCF_977018435.1). Classification (NCBI taxonomy): domain Eukaryota; kingdom Metazoa; phylum Arthropoda; class Insecta; order Zygentoma; family Lepismatidae; genus Lepisma; species Lepisma saccharinum. The sequence continues at coordinate 22,951,516 of NC_139253.1, forward strand.
ATGTAGAGATGATCCTAAAGGAAATTGGTAGGGAAGGAAAGGAGTATATAGATCTTGCTCAGGACAGCAACAGATGAAATGCATGTGTTGCTGCAGCCATGAACCTTCGGGTTTAAGAAAGCTAGAGAGTTAGTTAGTTATACATTAAATAAGCATAATATTTGCATTGTAAGTAGTGAATATAACAAATGTACAAAGCATTGTGAGAAAACTATGTCAACTTTCCATTATAAGCAGAAAATTAAACCAGTTTGCCTTAGAAATACATTTTAAGAATAGCACAAAATAGCATGCATAATAGAAAATTTAAAAAAAAAAACTTTCTGATGCATAAAAGTACTGACTAGTGCTGAATGAATCCATTACTGTAAAATATTATTCTCTGATTCAAGTGATTTAACTGTATACATTATCTTTTGTGTGTAAAATATAATTGTTAGTTGCACTGATAAGTACAAATATTAACTTTATACGCCTTCATACACTCTAAATAACATAACTTTGATATATAAATTAGTAACAATTTGTTAAAAATTAAGTTAAACTGTAGAATTGTTTTCTTAAATAAATATAAAGTAGTATAAATACTAAACAAATAATTCCTTCTTTTGCTATTTAAAGGATGTCAAATAGTGTAAACCAGTTGTTAGTGGCTAAATAACATAAAATTTGAAGGCAGCAACAATATTTAAAAAAAATACTGTTTTTTACCTAACTTTGTGAATTACATACTAGTACATTTGGTCAAATTATAAATAAAATATATCTATTTCTTTGGTATTAGTACTATAGTGAAGGAAAATGTTACTAAAACTTGGCTAGTACAGTAAATCTGAGAGTTTTAGCTTTATTTGTCCGTAACTGGATATAATTGTAACTTGTTAATCTCGCCAAACACTATCTTTACCTCAATTTTGGAAGTTAGCTGAACTTTAGCGTTTCGAATTACATATAGTGAAGGCCTCTATAGTGGAAAAATACACCCAGTCTGTAAAAATTTGGAAATGTTGTCTCCTTCACTGTCGAACCAGACCAAGAGTGTTCTCAAATGTTTCAATATATTTCTTAACATAACTAACTTTTCAAAAAAAGAATACCTTGTGCCCAGATAGCTTAGTTGGTATAGCGTTAGGCTTTTAACCTATCTGTCCAGGGTTCGAGCCCCTGTCTGGGCGATTACAATTTTTAAATTTTGTCATCGGATCTTGCGCAGAATGGATATAAAATATGTTTACAGTCTAACAGATTATTATTTATCTTAAAATTTTGCAAATAAGCTTTCAAGTTTCTCAAATATCAGCATCTTTAGCTAACAGTACAGCATAACCAGTATTATTATGATAGAAAAGTTCTGGTGGTAGAACCTACACCTACTGTAATATCTCTGTGGTATTAACTTACATGCAGCCCATAACGTCTGGGACTGTTTCTCCTCCGTTACATTTCCTCGCCATTTACCCTTAGCGTCGCGATTAGCCTCTGAAGCAAAAAAAAAGCGAAATCTTATATTTGTTTTTTTTTATATCTCTGAAACCACCTATACTATAGAACTATATTTAATGATTTTGCAGTCCTCCTGTTTGATCTGTTAAATAATCCAGTCAATAAAAATATATTTGCATAGAAAAATCTGTTTTTCAGATACTTTAATCGGGTAATCTGCTTTTGCGTACTTCCTCAGAAATATACACAGTCATAGTTCTTTATAAATTTAGCACCTGATATAGAATAAGTCGAAGTCTAGTTAGAGTTGGCCTGTAAATGCTTCTGGTACAAGTAGTTACTTGAAAAAACAAATATTGGGTGTATAAAAGATATCATTCTTGTGAAACAGTAAAAATCAACCTCATTTCCTCGTAATATTAGCTGTAAGTGCTTCTTGCAGATTAACAAAGCTCAGGCGTGTGGTCCTACGTCACCTATAATCCTTTGTAAGGTTCGTGTTGTCCTATAAATTGTCGATATACATACTAAGTCCCTAGTTACAGCCTAAGCTTTTAATTTCAATCAGAGGATTTCAGTGTTCAGATAGTGATTGTAGCCTCGTATAATAAACCAAATGGAAATAACCCAAATGTTGATGCACCCAAAAAACCAGTAATACTTCAAAAATACCTTGAAAAAGGCTATAAGGCTAAATTATTCTTCTAGCTTAGAAAAAAAAATAAATACTAAACTCTAAGTTAAAAATTTGTAATTGTATATATGATACAAAACAAAATAAATAAAAATTAATACATACCCTGCTAAAAATCGGTAAAAAAGTTGAAAACATCTCTTTGTGCATCCAAAATATAATAACAAATCCTTCCTGACTGGATTAAATTGTGTTATTTGAGTAATATTAAGCCTAAACTTGTAAAATAAAAGGGTAAAACTTGACGAAACACACTTCATGTGTACAAAATTTAATTCAAACCACATCTAAATTGTGTTATTTGAGTAAACTAGAGAATAATCCTGTAAAGTTGGAAAAAATCTCTCTCTCTCTATCTCTCTCTCTCTCTCTGTGTGTGTGCGCGTGTGTGTGGGGGTGGATGTGTGTGTGTGTGTGTGTGTGTGTGTGTGTGTGTGTGTGTGTGGATGTTTGTGTGTGAGTGCGTGTGTGTCCAAAATGTAATAAAAAAACACGTTCAAATCGTGTTATTTGAGTAAATATTAGGCTAAACTTGTGAAATAAACAAATAAAAGTTGAGAACACACACTTTGTGTGTCGAAAATATAACTAAAAGTCTTTCCTGAACAGATTGAATTGTGTTATTTTGGTAATAATAAGCCTAAACTTGTGAAATAAACAGATAGAAGTTGAGAACACACACTTTGTGTGTCGAAAATGTAACTAAAAGTCTTTCCTGAACAGATTGAATTGTGTTATTTTGGTAATAATAAGCCTAAACTTGTGAAATAAACAGATAGAAGTTGAGAACACACACTTTGTGTGTCGAAAATGTAACTAAAAGTCTTTCCTGAACAGATTGAATTGTATTATTTTGGTAATAATAAGCCTAAACTTGTGAAATAAACAGATAGAAGTTGAGAAGACACACTTTGTGTGTCGAAAATATAACTAAAAGTCTTTCCTGAATAGTATAAATAGTGTTATTTTGGTAATAATAAGCCTAAACTTGTGAAATAAACAGATAGAAGTTGAGAACACACACTTTGTGTGTCGAAAATGTAACTAAAAGTCTTTCCTGAACAGATTGAATTGTATTATTTTGGTAAAAATAGGTATAAAATTGTAAAATAATAAATTAAAAAGTTGTAAAAATATCTTTGTGAGTCCAAAATTTAATAAAAAATGTTTCCTGAATAGTATAAATAGTGTTATTTTTGTAAAAATACATAAAAAACTTGTAAAATAATAAGTTAAAAAGTTGTAAAAATATCTTTGTGAGTCCAAAATTTAATAAAAGATGTTTCCTGAATAGTATAAATAGTGTTATTTTTGTAAAAATACATAAAAACTTGTAAAAGATTTGACATAAAGTCAAAGTTTGGTAAAAAATAAACTCAAAATGAAGTTAAATAGCACACACTAACATACATTTACTACCTAAATCAATAATCAAAGAGTCCTAGGTTCGTTACCCCGTGATAAAAGCAAATGGTGAAAACTGTAGGCCCCGTCCCTGATAGCTCTCCCTTCTTCATAGTACAGATAAAAAAAACCTGCGCTAAAGGGTCCTGTGCTTTGGGGCAACCCTGAGCGGAATATTAAATGGCGGCGGAAACCGGTTCTACAAGCGACGCATAGCTTCAGAGATTTGACCCTTGCTGCGCATTTCCAGACATCCTTTGTTGTCTGGATCAATCCCTCCCCTGCCCTACAGTATTGCATAGCTTTCCCCTGTTCTTGCGTACTAGTTGACCTTGGGAAAACTGGTTCTGAAAATCTACCGACGCGTTCTCTGATTGGTCAATCAGGTTCGTTCTTTGTTCTGACGTTCTGACGTCATTTGACCTTGAACGCACACTCCCCCAAATTCCTTTCTCCTCTACCTGCGCTGAATATTAATTCATTCTCTCTGTCTGGCATCAGAGCAGAGTCGAAATTCTGAGACAGTATTCTGTCTAGCGTGTGAAACCACCGTCTTTTATAACATAATGAAATAATTGCATAGTACTAATTAATAACATTGCATATCGCGGGTTCGAGTACCGGGACCGTCTTCTTTCGTACCATTACCACCGTTCATAGCAGTTCATAAACCATAGAAAACTTATTTTCAATATTATAAACATTAATTATTATCGATTTATACATTACATACTTTGCAGTAATAAATATAAAACCATATGCACAGCGTTTAGTACCTCTAATTACCTTCTATATACATATTTTTCATAAAATAAATAATTATATATTCATAAAAAGTTATAAATAAGTAAATACATAAATGTAAAGTATTCTAAGTACTTGCAAATTAGTTCTAAGTACGTGCAAATAAGTTCTAAGTACATGCAAATTAGTTATAAGTACGTGCAATTAAATTGCGAATATTAAATAGCGACCGAGCTTATCCCGTTCCCCATCTACTACCCTCGTTACAATAACTCGCTCATTAAAAAAAAAAAAACTTACGAAAGATTAGTTTGCGATACTACATAGGTCGTGTTTTGCAAAAAATATATGCGAAACCCGTGTGCAGATTAACTGAAAGCGGTAGATGCTTTCAACAGTTCAATTTCCAACGCGCTTACATATATCAGAAGGAACATGGCATCCGATTTTTCCAGTTGGCAATCCGAGAAGACCCGCTGGAGCCTCTGCGTGTGAAACGGCTCCACATCATTCATAAAATGTCATCGGGTAAGAGCATGATTTAACGCTCCGACCTCAGCCTACCTGTAGAGACTGGAGCGGACGGGAGGAGGTTGCATGCAGACTGAGCGCTCTGGAAATGCAGCTGTGAGCTTTCACATGTAGTTAGCAGCTGCAGACGGTAATTGGATCCCTGAGCGATTAGTTGGATGTCGAGAGAGTGTGGAGAATGGTGGAGTGTTGGTTTATGCAACATTTATTTTCAATTAAAGGTACAAGAACTGCACTTTTTAAAGCAATAGGGACGATGTTCGTAGAGTAAATACGTGATATATGTTATTTTACTAACCTCCTAGTGCACAGCTTTGTTACAATCAATATATATAATTAAAAAAGCTGCTGTTTAGCAACGGGAAATGTCACTGAACTGGAAGTTGTATCCTTGCGTGATATGCAATCTAGTCGGCTTGTGTGTATTTTTGTGTTGCATATCCACAAGGGAGCAGAGTGTTAATTATAACTACTTACAATGTTGATTGTACGTAAACACATGCATACAACTAATATTTTCTTGGTTTGCTACCGAACCAAACTTATAATCCGATGTAATTATACAGTGCCAAGAACGTAACGGATCTTTGCTATATTTCCATTAGGTCAGGCGCGTAGCCACCGTTGGGGGCCTGTGAGCCTAGCTGACTGGAAGGCCAGCGACCTGACCAGCTAATTAGACTACATGAGAACTAAGTTCACATAAGCAGAAAGGGGATAAAAAGAGATGAGAAGAATAGGGTAGAAATAAAGGGAAAATAGAGAGAGAGAGGAATAGAGAGTAAAGGAAGTTCGCAACAGAATCCGAAGCGTTTACTATTAAATTTTGATAAGTAATTCATTGTATTGGAATATAGGTTATGCTCCAATGAGGTGTAGTGTATTCTTGTTCTATAAATAATTCATAAGTTAACTAAAGCTCCACTTACTTTGAAATTGCCTTGCATATGGACAAATCATTTCTTTCTTTAATATGTAGACAGTAGGCACCATGCACCACACTCTTCATGAACTGTTGCCAAGTAATGTTTCTAATTGCACTTGTTTCAAGAGATTGAGTCAACAGTTGAATCAATTGTTGCCTTCTATTACGTTTATTCCGCTTCATTTGAGCCTAACCGTTAAAATATATTCTTACATTCAGTGCCTGATAAATAATACTTGTTGTTGCTACTATATTAATTACAACTTTAATCTACATCAGGGGTTTCCAACTGGCGGCCCGCGAGCCGCATGCGGCCCCCGTTGCCTTTTTCTGCGGCCCGCGAAGCCAGTTTGCAAAATACATTAATTTTATTTATTTTTATTAAAATACGTTCCTTTTTTACTGAATCCCGGGTTCGATAGCCGGTGGAGGCACAAGTGGTTCGGATCCCACTTTAAACTGTAGGTCCAGTCCCGATTAGCCTTACTGTGCATAAAGTGGACTTAAAACAACATATCAATCAATCAATCAATCTTTTTTACTGAAGGAACGGATGCTCTGTGAAGAAAGACAATATCACAGGTAGAATTGGTTTTGCAGTCAATAATGATAATCAGAAGAATCTAAAGTGACGTAACTTTCTCTTCACACCATGCATTCCATCCCTTCGCTATGTGGAATGAACTCGTCTGCTTCCGCGAAGGCTTCACTCTTTGTGTTCAGAAACAAACTGCAGATAGGCGCTATAGAGATCTGTTTCTTTACGCATGAAGTACGAAGAGATTTCCAGTGTTCCAACTCGGATTGTACTGTGACTGATTGTTAAAGTTTGTGCAAATATCGAAATGAGCAATATCTCCAAAAAACGTAAGATTGAAAATTAAAATAGCTTCTCTCCAACTTGAATTGCGTGATTTGCAAGGCGATGTGTTCCTTCAAACTAGGCAAGAAAAGGGGCCAGAGTTTTTCAAATACCTGTCAAAGGAAAGTTTTCCAAACCTTCATAGTTTTGGGCAAAGAATGACATCGATGTTTGGCAGCACATACACATGTTAAAGTGTTTTTTCTACAATGAAGTTCATCAAGAACCGCTACAGAAGCCGACTGGCAGATTCTTCACTGCTTCACCTTCTGAGACTTTCAAATACAGAAATTCAAATACAACTTTAATAAAAGAAGCAGATCGGGCTCAATTTTCACATAGAACACTTACTATGAAGGATTCTTATTTGTATGGTGTGTCTTTAATTTCTTTCAATTCATCAATAAGTATTGGGTTTTTGTGAAATAAATTGTAATTATACAATTTTGAATTGTAATTCCATTGTTTTATTGCCTCATTTTAGAAATTTAGGTCATGCGAAAGTACTACATTTTCAGTTCAGTACTTACAATTTTTGTAATTTTTAATCCCCACCCCAAAAAAAAAAAAAAAAAAATGCGGCCCGCCTATCAACTGCTGGATATAATTTTGGCCCTCGGACCTTTTGAAGTTGGAAACCACTGATCTACATCATGATTATCAGATAGATGTAACTTTTAGTGTTAACCTCATCAGTACTATCTGCAATTACTAAATGGTTCTGTCCTCTGACGTCTTATCATTTTTTCGTTCTCATTACTAATACATGTTGCTACTTAATTGTAAGAAGAAGTGATAATAGTCCTAAAGTTCAAATCACCAACCCTGAGACCTTCTGTAAACAAAACCACGTGCATGCAGAAAGCATTGCAAAGTCATTCATTCATTCATTCCTTTATTTGGGTTCGATACCCGGTGGAGGTACATAGTGGTTCGGATCCCACTTTAAACTGTAGGTCCAGTCCCGATTAGCCTTACTGTGCATAAAGTGGACTTAAAACACCAAATCAACAACAACAAATCAACAATTCCTTTATTTGGAACCTAACAGCTTTTATGCCGTTTTTTGTCCATAACAATACACATATAAAATGTACACAATTGTTTTACAATAAAATTATCAGTCCATCCTTCCTATTTTACAGATATTAGATTTTTTTTAAGAACACTTTGCCTTTTACAATTGTATGTTACACTTCCTTAAAAATGATAACAAACTATAACCAATTCTCACATTTGGATTAACAACTTAACTTAACAAATTTGTTGGAAACTGAACCTTTAAAGTTTTGTACAAGATATTTCTCTCTATATAATATTTTGTGCATTCCAGTATTATATGTTGCGCATCTACACTTTCCCAGCCACAGTCACATTTCTTATTGTTCGTTATTCCAATTTTGGATAAATGTTGCCTAGTACACAAATGGCCCGTTCTCAGTCTATTAATTAATACAATCACATTTCTTGTAGCACTTACATGATGAAACCATGGTTTTTGTGTTTTGAATTCAGCAAATGGACTGTATGATTCTCCAACTGTTGTAAGTTCATTTCGACACCAATCAAACCATTCATTCAGAATTTTCTTCTTTACTCTAGGGAGAAGATCCGTATAGTATAATGATAAGTTCGTAATATTTGGAAGACGCACTGCTTTCTTTGCACATTCATCTACATGAGAATTACCTGTAATATTGCCACAGATTAATAAGATCGCTTACTTCCTATCTCTCTTTTGTAATCTGTGCGTATACCAAACCGGACATTGCTATGAGCTTTAACCCAAGAAAACTCAATGGTTTTTCCAGATTTTTGTATTGTTTGAACTAATTGTATACAATTTATAATATAAGGGGATAATTTGTAAAGACTCTTGTAAGAAGATTTAAGAGCCTGTAATACACTTTGCGAGTCAGTAAGTATTAAGAACTTTCGTAAATTTAATTTTTGGACATATATTAAAGCTTGGTAAATTGCGTAAGATTCTGCTGTAAATATTGAAGTCTTGAGGAAGCCGAAATAATAGGTCTGTTTTATGTTGTGGATCGTACACTGCACATCCAACTCCTGACTCACTTTTAGATCCATCTGTGTATATGAAATAAAAACTTGGCCATTGAGTAAAATATTCCGATATGTGCGAATAATGAGGGAAATTAATATTATCCAGAGACTGTTGAGAAAAAATGAAAAAACAGTCCGTGAACGCATCTGTAGAACATCCTGGTATTCTTGACAAAACGAATTATACAATTCTATCCACATAGCAGATTTTCTGTTTGTTATTTTTCCTGTTTCATATAAGTGTATCATATTGCAAAGTCATAGAAGTAAAATAATCCACACGAAAATCCAGCGTTGTTACAGGATTCATTACGTAAGGTAAAACAACGGCCAATTTGTAGTATGGGATACGCTGCCGCGAATGACGTCTCACTTTAAACCCAATGTTCTTTCTTTTGTACTTCACCTTTATGGTTAACTCTCTGCACCAGTAATGATTTTCCATAAATTTGGCTTCTTCTTGCATGCGAATTGAATATATTTAACTTGCATTTTTTTAGACAAAATGATATAACATGGTATAGATAGGAGTGTATTTGAAATTTGTTTGTAGATTTTATGTAAATTGTATCTTATGTAAATAAAATATATAATGGGCATAAACAGCCATATACAATGCTGTTAGTCCAATAAAAATATTGATGATGATGATCAAAATAAAACAAAGAAAGTTCGTAAATTTATTGCGGTTGGAAACTTTGAAAGCATCCTAATAACGATTTTTGTTCCGCCAAATATGTGCACTTCGTAAAATAACTTGTTGACATGGCAAGGCAAGATAAGTGTGATCATTTTGTAGGAATATGCGTTGTAACTTTCAATGAGCTTAGAGATTTGTGTACATAATGATATTTTATAACATTGGTTATTTTCTAAAAATAACAGCAAGGAAGTAGTGCCACTTTCAACATTGCGAGTTCTATGCGTGCGGGAAGGTCTCACGCGGAATGATAACATCGAATGGGTGAGACGGTTTGTTTACAGAAGGTTTCAGGGTTGGTGATTTACAATTTAGTATAATAGCATGATAATCCTTGAACAAATAAATATCTTGAAATGAACCACTGATTATAATACATGTTCGTTCATATTGGATCTGTTTCAGTTGACTGGTGGTGTTCACTAGATACATCAAAGCGCTTTAAAAATCTTGAAATATGAAATGCACATACCTTTCCCTGTGGACAAAATAGAATAAATTCATAGAATGCTACTGCGATAGATGATCGAATGGTCATCTCAAAGGACTGGGAAATTGGAAAACGCTGGTTCGAACCCATTGTGATGAAATATGCGACGGAAATAATAATAATAATTATACCTAGGTAATTGTAGAATATGATCTAAAGCATTTACTATCAGCTTCAACTTGTTTTATCAATTTGTTGTTAATGCTATGGAGGTAACCAACTTACTCTCTGATAGTCCTAAACCCAGAGGTTACTTCCTCACAGCAACAACCCTTCAACCTCTCACCACTATACTGAAAGGCAACATTTCCGTTCCACCTTCGTCCTGGCCTTCCTAAAGGTCTCTTACCACTACATATCGTATCCCAACAAAGATCATGTACATTTTTCTTTCCCCTTCCATGCGTGCCATCGAAGTTTCCATGATTTTACAGAGTGAGTCAAACGTCAAGTTACATAGGGATTTATAGTATATTTTCAATGCGTGCACCTTGCATTTGTGCACGCGACGTTTCCAGTTTTCCAGAACCTTTTGCAGAACGTCAGTCATAATCATGTCTGCACATTGCACAATGCGTTCCTTCAGATGCTGGATGTTCTGAATCTTAACTGAGGAGACGAGCGCCTTCAAATGACCCCTAAGGACAAAATCCATTGGTCTGGAGACCGCGGTGGCCACTCAACGGGGCCACGGTGACCGATCCATGCACCAGGAAACTGGACATTCAACCAGGACAATTAACGAGACAAGGAAAACCTCCTATGTAACCTGACTTTTGACTCACCCTGTCTTATTCTCATAATTGGTATTCCGTAATGCCTTCTTTTTAACCTGCAGGCGTTCCAGTATTTGCACATGCAAAAACTTTGCAAAGGTTGCCCTAAACGTTATCCCCCCCCCCCCCACCAATTCATTCAAGCTGACATCCCCACAACTCGACTCTTTCATTCATAGCTCGGAACGAAGATAACACGTGACTCGCTTACAAAGTAACGGACCGTTAAACACAACGGGGTCCCCTTCGAAAAAGCCCGGACAGCTTCATCACGTTGGAAAGATGGGAATTCAGTGAGCCAGGTTGATTAAAAGAACAATGCAGCCAGTGTCAACGGTTATTGTTGAGCGCCAACGGTTAGCGTGTCTTTTGTCAGGTCCCCGGTGAATGCCGGATCGAATTTCGAACCTGCATGAAAGACATGTAATTGTGCATTGTGGTGGGAGAAGTGATTATTCTTGCAAGTTACCCGTTCACACAAGCATGTTCCACTGGGAGACACACACAGAGAAGGAGGGGATAATAGATGACGTGCCATTCGGAATTAATGCCTTTGTGTCCAACGCTGGTGAATAGTGTGTGTTGAAATGTGGGGAAGAATGCGCTAGATACTTCAGTGCAGAATGGAACATGATTGAGCTGTTGTTTTTTGTCGCGTGTATACTGAAAATTCTCGCGTCAGTTTCTGGAAGGTCTCAAACCTGCGTCCTTCCAAATCATAGACGGAGTTCTGGAGGAGCCAGGGCCTGTCCCTCCCCCCCCCCCAACTTAAAGGAGACTAAAAAAATAACACATGATTAAGTTCAGTTACTACATTTTTGTTATGAAGCCATACAGCAAATCTTGACGTTTGGCATAATGGAATGTGCGGTAATTGCGCCGCAATAGCGGGTCTTGTACGATTTGATTGATGTGTACAGCTTGAAGAAAGAAAAACGTAAAATGACTTTGTGTTGAGTCAACAGTTACTGCTGAGGCATCAAAATAACTTTTCAATTTAATTTTTCTAAAATTTTTGAAGCTTGCTTACTATTGTACCGTAACTTTTTTAAAGTAACACGAGTATTGTATCAATAAAAAAATAATGAAATGCAAAATGCAATAATCGTACTGTTTTGCTTCTTTTAAAGCTGAAAACCAATATACTAATTAATATTTGTTTACTTAAGCGAGGAAATTTAACATTTTCAAATCTAAAAGGCCTAAAACTCAGTGTTTTTAAGTTGTTTTTTTTATTTCCGGGGAAGACCTCCGGACCCCTTATAAACTAGGGGATATTCAATAACCCTCAGGTACAGTGGTGGAAGAAAGTTCTTTCCCATAAGACTTGAATGGCAGTTAATAATACCGGAAAGGTAGGCAACACACATTGCACCTTTAGATGATCGGGTGATTCTGTCTGTCTCAAGGAGCAACTCGTCTTTCATGCAATAGCCAACAGACACAGGAAATGCAGGAAAGTCACGTGACTTGTCAGGTGGAATGTTGTTCGTCAGAAAATCGCCTTTTCTCAAGCAAAGTCGCCTAAAACCGTTGAACGAAACGCTAAAATAATTCTTGCCTTAATTACAAAGGCTACTATACTATATGTGCCGCAGTAGCTCGGTCATTAGGGAGTTTGATTACCATTCGAGAGATCTAAGTTCGATTCCCGACTGGGTAGAATTGGAATTTTGTCCACCTGTTCAAGTGGCTCCGGCGCCCACCCAGCGTCGAATAAAGTGGGTACCTTTAGGAAATTTAGGGGGTAAAGGCGGACAGGGGCGTGGTGCTGATCACATTATCCCCACCTTCGGCCGTAACAAGAAAATGTTGGGTCCTAACTCCACACCCCCTACACGCCTTCATGGCTTGGTGCAAAGCACAAGGTATCACTTCGCTTTTTCATTTACCTTAAGTCAGATTTTGTCGGAACAGAACTTTGTAATCTCTACGTGGACTTCCTTCCAAGCTCCGTAGGGATGTTAATAGGCTCCAGTTTTTCTTGACACAATTCATCCATGTTATATTTCGTTATAAAAACCACGGCCGATATGCTGTGTGTGTGTGTGGGGGGGGGGGGTTAATTCAAACATGTGAGGTGATCCTTTCCCATTTCTCCATTGTCCGATCCTTCGTATCCAAAATAACTCTTAATTCCACACACTGAAAATATAGCACTTCCTACATCTTAGCATGCAAATATCTAGTAGCAAAGTGATGTGTAGGCACATAGTGGTTCGGATCCCACTTAAAACTGTAGGTGCATTACCGATTAGTCTTAATGTGCATAAAGTGGACTCAAGACACAAAATCAACCAACCAACACAATCCCGTTGTTGTCCAGATTATCGAATCCAGAACCTTCGTCTCGAATAACATAAGCAGGAAGACAATGTAAAATTACCGAACAGGAACAGAACCTAAAGACTACAACGGATAGATTGGATTAAATCGACGATACAGCACGGGTTCTGAAATGAAGAAGAATACGAAAGTGGAAGGACCTCCATACACACACACGTTTCCTTTCCTCAAAGGTAACCTATCCTTCTTGCAGAGAAGCCTTTACGTAGGCCTTCAAGGCCACGACCAGAAAGTGTTCTACATGCAATGACGGGACGAAAACATACGTCTAAAAAAAATAGTTTGATACGAAAGCTGTGTTCCTCCTTATTTCGTACGACATTGATAACAGGAACACGTGGCCTCGTCTGTAACCCTAGTTTCGCAGAGCAGACGCCTGTTTGCCACCCTTTGGTTCAGTGACCTTCGCTCGTAGTTAGCAAGAGTGAATGACTCACCAGATACCTGTTGCCTGTGAGCTTATACAAGAATTTATATTTCGTTAGCGTCTGTAAGTATTGTTTCATGTGCAGTTATATCAGTTAACGTTCGAATAGTTTCCTAATGGTTACGTTATTTATAAATTAGTTCTCGAGAGTGAACTTTCTATCCATTTGCACGGGTGTTTTTTTTATACAGCATGCATGTATTATTTTTTTCTGAAACAAGAAGAAATTCCAAGACGCAAAAAAAGAGCCGATTAAGATTAGTTAACAATAAGAAAGAAGAAAAAGAAAACGAAAATGTAAATGTTGAAATGAATTATTGTAGAGATCGAGTGAATAACATTTTGTCACGGAGCCTCCTCGATGGCGTAATGATAACGTCGTCACCTTATAATCAAGGGATCCTGGGTTCGATACACGGTGGAGGCACGTAGTGGTTCGTATCCCATGTTAAACTGAAGGTACAGTACCGATTAGCTTATCTGTGCACAAAGAAAACTAAAATAATAAAGTTTCACAGCGTAAGAAAATTTCATGTTCAACCACATCCGAAACAAAAAATAAGAATTTATTCCATGTTGGAGTTCACATCTGTAGCATCTAACCAACAAATTTATGGCTCGCAACATATTTTCTCAAATCCATTTTATGTAATTATACATGTATGATAAAATAACGGAAGTAGAGGAAAGAGAAAGCCAAGCGAAACACGGATGTCTTTTCCAGAATTTCAAATCTCGTTACGTAAGGTTCTGGGTTGAAGTCCCAGGCAGGCATGACTTTCTTGTTCTTGCCCTTTTATCTGCTTTATTTCTTCATAAATCGTCGTTATGGTTTACCTACAGGGGAAGAATAATTACAATAATTGCCAATACAAAGCCAATAACAAACAGAACAACAACTCAATTAGGGAGATGTCAAGAAAGAAACAAGACTTGACAGTGTCCCCGTCTCTCAGTTTCTCGAATTGAAAATTTTTCTTCCGTTCTCGGACTCGACTAATTAAATATAGAAATCGAAAACGTATGTGAAGATACATATATTTCATATATCCCGGTTTTGTAGGAGATTTCGTGAGAGATGAAATAAGTACCCTTCGATCATGTATATTTTTATTATTTTTCTTACGTAACATCACATTTCTTCCTAGTCGCGGACGAGTGATCATTACATGAAATTAATGACGAAATTCTCAAACACCTGTGACAAGGACGGTACTCAAACCCGGTAACTTTGGTGACGAGATCGAATGTCGACCACTTAATGAGCTTGCTCACAGAGTCTGCTTAATGTTGCTTGTGTCAGGTAATTCGTAATAACTGTCAATATCTCACATTCATTATCATTTGTTTCATAATTTATCTTATTGATGTGATTAACCTGAAGTCGAAGAATTAGCTGAAAGGCAAAAATGCAAGATTGAATGTCTCTGATGTTACTTCATGCCAAATAATATGACTTGATATTATGATATGAATATTAGTAATAATATAATATTCCTAGTCATTCCATTGATTGATCCCAATTGCGCACACAAAATATCGTATAATGTCCACTCCTAAATGACCTCCGTGGCGGAGTGGTTAGCACAGTGCGCTACGACAACATGGGCCCCTGGTTCGAATCTCCGCTTGGCCATGGGTGTTCTTGGTGAGTGTCCCTTAATCATTGTCATCATGTCATCACTCATTACTCATCTTCATCGTCGCTATTTGCCAAAAGTGAAAGAAGAGTGCCACTAAATAACAAACATCCAATCAAATCGAACATCTTCACCGATTTAATTCTATACCGTACCAACATCCCACTTTATTACTGCATTTTGCTTCATTTTACAGCATCCCAATTGTTTTCCGATTCCAAAACAATTGGAATGTTGTTTTGTGCAGTTGATTGTGCATTGTTTTGTTGTTTGGATTGTTTAATTAACGTCGCATTAATTCGTTTAGACCAATCGTGACAGAGGGAAGCAAGAGCACAAAGGAAGGGGAAAAGACAAGTTAGAGACCACGGCATTCCGTGAATACGACTGAAGTGACTGGATAAAATGTGTTTCGCTTTTTCCTTTTATTTCTGTTTCAGTTATTTTCTTCGCTTTTCTTCTACCTCTCGTGTTAATCGTGTCGGTGAGGAAGAATTATAAACTCGTGAAATGGACGATGGCACAAAAATCTATGACTCTCCCACGGTTCGAACCTGTGACCACAAAATATTGTCTTATTTTTAAAATTTACGCCAAATATGGTTTCAGTCTCTTTCTCAAGGCATTCCATTGCCTCTCCGTCTTCGCCATTATAATCAAAGGCTTCCGAATTGAATAACAGATAGAGGGACATTTGGTTCGGTTCCCACTTTAATCTGTAGGACCAGTGCATAAACTGGACTTAAACAATTAGCGTGTGGCATGTGGTCTTTGATGAGAACCATCATTTCAGTGAATCTTATTGACAATGACTCTAATAATACAGGAAAGAATATTTCCTTACGAGTAGCTCATGTTAAGAAACCAGTTCCTGAAATTTTCTTCTGGAGGCCTTGTAGCACCCAGCTGTTTATTGCGGCTGGGGCATGAGTCATGTGACTCATGCTATCAATGCTAAATCCTTCCCGAGAACTCAGATCCACCAGACAAACTTAAGCGAATATTTTGTTATTTGAGTTGCATAAACAACAGGCTTTAAGACGTTACGAAATTCTAAGTCCCGTGGCCCAGGTAATTCTTTCTCTGACTGTACATCATATGCTTTTCCCAGGGTCTGCCCCCCCCCCCCAAAGCAAAAGCTCAAACTCCGTCCATGTTCCAAATGCGAATTTAATCTAAATCGCTCGTTAATCTTATTCAAGTCCTGTACTCTAACCATCCCAAACTCTTACGGGTCTGGTGCGGGGCACACCCAGCTGCTTACAGTAACAAAAAGTAATTTCTAAGAGCTCTAGACCTGGCGCTCCTAACCTAACTATTCCTAATGTACAATTCCGCTTAGTTCTGACAATGAATGTATGGTGAGATTAGGAGAAATTAGAAATTATTTTTAGTGACTGTTAGCAACTGGATGTGTCCCGCACCAGACACATACTTTCAGTTCTGTGTGTTCGTCCTTTTGCAACCATCTCTTTCTCGTACTCTTTTTCGTTGCCTTTATTGCGTGCCTTTTTCATCTTATCCTTATTCTTGGTGTAAAATTCATGTACAGTCTGTACCTGGAATCTATGAAGCAAGGTCGCGCATAACTGCAGAGAAGGGGTGAAGGCGTGGGCAGAACAAATCAGTCGTGTTGCTGGAAACGGCCGGTAGCTGCAGCCGCGTTTTCCTTCCCCATGCACTCACTTCCCCTCTCGTGCTTTCATTGGTCGAGTCCTTTCAGAGTGCAAAGGCTTGTTTTTGTTGCTTGCTCCAGACTCTGGACAGAATTGTAAAGTACATCTCATGGTATGCTAGTCTCTGTAGATCCATGGACCGTCTATGTTTCTATACTACTTGTCGAACCTCCCCGATGGCAGTGGTAGCACCGTCCCTGGTAGAAGTTGACATTGAAAATTTACCATTAAAATCCACTTATAGCCGTAACGTTAGGCAACACACATGACGCCTTACGGGGAAGCGAGGATTTCAGGATCTAGATGTCCCATTTTTATTGCCGGCGACTGTACCTTAGGAGGCACATTGCATAGTGGTTCGAATCTCACTTTAAACTGTAGGTTCAGTCCCAATTGGCCTATCTGAGCACAAAGTTAACTTGATAGAAACTTTTGACAATACTAGTCTTTCGTACAAGGTTTATTTTCTTCCTTGTTATTATCATTGCTTCCCAATTACAGTAAACCCTCGTTAACACAAATCCCAAGGGACCGTGTTAAAAAAATTCGTGCTAACTGGCAACTCAATTTTTTTCTACTTCCTCTAGGATTTTCAGTTTTGTTTACAGGTCTATGCCTGTCTTCTTCCTCTTGGCCATGACTCCCGTCTTACTGAATGCAACTTGATGTTTCTCGTACGTTTTAAAGAATAGAAAAACACATCTGAGCACACAACTGAATTTGTTGGTTACACGTATAAGCTCATTCTTGACGCGATGATCGCGATTGTCGAGCAATTGCAGCCAAGGTTTTAGTGATGGGTCGTTCGTGAACGAGTCGTTCCTTTTGAACGACTCCCTCTTGGGAACTGTGAACTGCTCGCTCCTTCGGAGTGAACGAGCAGTTCCTCTGTGGTAGTTCCTCGGAGTCGTGAGCTTTGAGTGTACGTTGTCAAGCGCTCCTGCAGTTCCAGCTCCGTCGATGACTCATGACTGCGAGAGAGCGAGCGACCGTGTTTTGTTTTGTTTCTGCTGTGTACGTGCTCTGGTTTTCTTGTGGTAGGTGGAGTAGTAGGCGGAGTTCCCTCTCTCCTAATTCTTTTCACTCAAGCTAACTCCAGCAAGTCCTCCCCCCCCCCCTCACTTCAGCTGCACGAAACCAACATCGAGAGGAGTTGATCGTTCCTTTGAATGGCTGCTTGAGTGAGCGAGCTCCGGTGAACTGCCTCCCGAAAAGGAACTGCCATGACAAGTGGTAGTTCCTCAGGAGTCGTGAGCTTTGCTTGTATGCTGCCAACGCTCCCAGTCGATGACTCACTCCTACGAACCTGCGCGAGAGAGGGGGAGAGAAAGAGAGAGCGCGAGAGCGAGCGAAAGAATGGACTTGGAAATTCTATTTTTGTCTTTTCTGTCGAAAGTTAGGGAGGGTCACGTGAATCGCTGAACCAATCGGCTTTGACCAGTTGCCGTGTCGAGGAGGAATTCTCGTGGTATTCTGCGTTACCAAGTGTATGCCTGACAGCAAAAGTTCGGCGTTATTGTGCGGTTTGTTTGTGCTTTTTTTTTTTTCGTATCTGTGATTTTTATACTGAAAGATGATGAGCATAACGCGAATACACCGGCGAAATCGAAAGAAAAAAAAAGTTGTCGGGCGTGGTATTCCTATGCGTGGCCAGACTCGTGCAGTGCGAGATTATTTTGAAAATGAAAGAGATAATAATGGCCCTTTGATTCCGTTTTAAAAAAGTGATTGGGAGAACAGCAGCTGCTCTGGGAATTATCAGAACGTCCGTGATGTCCATCTGGAAGGAAAAGTCCCGCTTAATGGAGACAGACGCATCATAACATGCTATAGTACCACTGGAGTAAGCAGGATTTTATTTCGGAGGGTTGGAATTGTAAATGTGGATGTTAGAAAGCTGCATTTTCCCCCGTGGGGCGGAATAAGTAATAAAACATTTCATAATTATTAGAGTTGAACGGATATCCACACCCATGCTGATTCTCTTACCTATCTCACCGATACCCTTGTTTGAAAATGACGCGTATTAATTAAAAGCTGTTTAAAATATTGACTAATATTAGTGTAAGTAAATACTTCCAATTGTGTGTATCAATTTATTAGGGTTATGCTTTAAACGTAAGAATTACATCAAAATCTGAAAAATACTATTACGTAATCACAAAATACATTTTTCCATACAACATTGGTTCAAAACAACGGAAACTTGGAATTATGCATAAATTTAAGGACACCCTGAAAGTGCTTTCTGCATATTTGCAAGCCTCGCGAAAGATTTAAATGTTGGAAAAGTATCGGCCGGTGTCGGTAAATATAATCCAACCGATATCTTCCGATACTGATATACTGATACCACGGGTAAAAGTGGTTTAATGACAAAAATTGTATTTGAGAGGTTGATTTAAGAGGTTCTTCAGTTACCAATTTGGTTTTCCTGATTTTTTTAAAAAAATACTTTTAGTTGAAACTTTTGAATTTCTCAAAATTTCGGGAGGGAACTGCAGCCCCATGAGTCCCCCTGGACCCAATCACCCATTCAATATTACATAAATTCTGAATTCAACCTAAATTTCGGGATCTTACTAAACATTCTGTAGATACTCTTGTGAGGATATCAGTAAAACACACAATGTTCGTTCAATTCCAATCAATATATAATTCACTATTTCATATCGCTGTGTAGACAACAATGAAATTAATATAAACTCTAAAGGATGGATAATATTGAGTAATCGGAACTCGACGTGCAATTTTAACTGGCGAGCAAAACGAAATATGCTACGAGAAGTAACTGGACCCTAAACCTTGATTGCAGTGAGATCTTCATACGAACAGTCTCCACAATACCCCTAGAAAGAATTCTAACCCTCCGCAATAATTCCGAGTTTTCAGCTCATCGTCCCCCCCCCCTCGAGAGAATTCACTCCCAAAAAGGCCAAGCACGGCGAAGCCTTCTGCCTAGGGGTAGCAAGCGAAAGCGTGGGTCTCCGCCTCCCTGCCTCTGCCTGAAATGCGAGCGAGCGAAGGGTGCATGTTGACAGGAAAAGATGTCCTGTACGACTGGACAAAAAAAATCAGATTCTCAGACGTTTGGCAACAACGCTTTCGCCCCTTCCCCCCCTTTCACACTAGCACAAGTGGAGACGAAAAGTCTGGGGTTCCTCAAGTCCAAACTCTAGCCGGAGTGACTTTAGTAGCTGTTTATGTTTTCTTCCATTCTTGCGCGAAGGCGGATTCCTCCCCTCTAATTCTTTCCATTCCCTCCCCCGCCCAACGAAATCAACTTGGAGCTGTGTTGGTATGGTAGCTCCTGTGAACGACTCTTTCAATGAGCAAGCTCCAAGGAACTGCCTTTCTAAAAGGAACTGCCTCGTTCGAGAGCATGCTCCGTGGCCTCGTCGTTCCTTTGAACGACTCCTGGTGAACGACTCCTTTCGGTGAGCGAGCTCCGGTGAACTGCCTCCCGAAGAGGAACTGCCATGACCCATCACTACAAGGTTTAATCTTGATGTTACTCGTACTGGCTATGTTTTAAAAAATAGAAAAACACATTTGAACACATTGTTGATTTGAATTTGTTGGTTACAATACTGTAGAAGTTGATTGTTGACAAGATGATAGAGATTGTTGAGCGATTTCTTACATACCTAGCAGAGGAACAACAGAAAAAAATATGAAAAACTTTGAAAGTTCGTGTTAAATGAGATATGTAATGAGTAATGACGCAGCTGACTAAAAAACAGTTCGTAATTCGTGGTAACCGAAATTCGCGTTAACCGATAAAACTTTCTATAAGATATAATACATCCCTGCCGGGACAAACATTTTGTTCATGTTAACCGAGTGTTCGTTTTAAGCGAGTTTGTGTTAACAAGGGTTTACTGTATTCATATTTCTTCCTGTTCTGCTTCATTTACGTCCATCATGCCTCGTCTTCTAAATAACGCAGCTTTGGTTTTCGACAAGGTTGAAATATATTTCTTGGGTAACGGCAGAGTGATGTTATTGCAGAATTTCCATACATCTTTAATGATTTCTTCTTTGAAGTGTTGAGGAGACATTTTCCCTGGGAAACGTGGAGCGCATCAATGAAAATTAACTTGTTTATTCATCCACCTGAAGACTGAGGTTGCAGAACCAAAATAGACGATCCTCGCATATTTAATCTCCGTTGCTAAGCGACCAAAATGAATGTATTTAAGGAGAGAGAGAGAAATAAATGTGACTCCTGGGAATCCTTGTTTCTGGAGAAATAAGAAGGTTCCGCGTTATTTACGTGTATCAAGTTTCCTTGTAATCAAGAGACAAGAACCACAAAGCATAGAAGATGCAGACTCTTGTACCCTCGTTGCGCCACTCTCCAGGAAAGATGAATGCCGTAACTCTGTTACCACAGCGTGATACACGAATATAAACAATAGCGGAGAGATTTACACTTTCCCTGAAATGCTCGTGTGCATTATGAGATGTATTGAACTCATATGTAAGGTTTTGTTTCTTTTGTACAGGGTATCTATAAAAGAACTCCTGGGTTTTGTATGAGATGTATTGAACTCATATGTAAGGTTTTGTTTCTTTTGTACAGGGTATCTATAAAAGAACTGGGTTTTGAAGCTAAATATTTTATTAAAAACTGAAACTCAGGAAAAAGTAAATTCATATTTTTGAAGGTAATGTTATCAAGTTTTGTTTACAATTTACTAAATTTCCATGTGTGCCCCGTTTGTAGCACGGCACACATCCAAACGATAATCAACTTCTTTGCCACGTCCTGGCTGGATGTCTGGGAAGATGGTTGCCACAGATGCGATAATTCTTTACCTTAGATGGTTGACATCTTGAATTTTCTCCGCATAAACCATCTTCTTCGCATGTCCCCATAGGAAAAAGTATAAGGGAGTTAGGTCCGGACTTCTTGGAGGCCATGGAATAGGCCCTTTCCTTCCAACCCACACTTCCAGTTTCTTTAAACGCCTTAAGTCATTGATGAATGGTTATGTCCAAAGGCTAAACACCACCATACTCCCGTCGAAAGTTCCGCTGTACAGTAATAACAGATCCAGTTTGTACAAGCCATATCACACACTGCCCCTTCCGTTGCACTGAACTGCACTGACTGTGTTCGGCTCGGCTCGGCCACTTCAAGGTCAACGCTGCGCAGCGTTGCAAACCTATGTTGGAATAAACTCCAAACGGCGTGAATAAAACTTGATGAGATGCTGATTTCAAAGCAATTAACTAACCTGAGTTACCTAATACCGTTTGCGCGCTATAATTGTTTAAAACCCCGGAGTTCTTTTATAGACACCCTGTATATTTGAATATTAGATATTCTCAACGATTAGAGCTATTTTAATAAATTCTCAAATTTGTTGGCTTTCCTTTGGAATTAAATTATCTACCTCCTTGCTGAGTATAGCCGGTTGCGAAATGCTCCCTACATCGTGGGGCATGATGCAGATGCTACACTCTGTCCCTGGAATTTATGGAGCAAGCAAAAGAAAACAAGTCTCTGCGCAATTAGAACTCGAGATGGCTCCAGCAATGAACGTGTGAAATGGGGAAAGAGTGAATGGAGGGGAAAATGCGGCTACAGGTACCAACCGTACGCAGCAGAGCGCACTGTTTTGCTCCGCCCATTCCCTTTCTCCCGTTCTCTACAGTTATGCGCGGCCCGAGACAGAGTGTAAAGAAGTAGTGCGTAGCAATCTTCAGTGATTGTAAGTTGATCGATTAGTCTCGACCTGGCTTCATCCTTCACGCCTTTATCTACCCGATACCGTAGTGGTAACGTCGTCTCTTGTAATCAAGGGGTTAAGGTGCGATACCCGGTGGAGGCACATTGTGTTTCGGATCCCACTTTAATCTGTCCCGATTTTCTCCCTTGCGCATAAAGAAGATTTAAAACAAAAACTACAAAGGAAAACACGTCTTTAACTGCACAGTAACGTTTAGTAGCATCTGTTTAACTGCAATCGGTAAATAAATGATCAAAAGAACATCACGAAAGAGCTGAGATATCTCCAGTCTGTACCAGCTGCATTTCTGACTGCAAAATGGCCAATACCAGGAAAATTGCTGTACCGTAACTGCAAGGACATCTTACAGCGCAATATTCATTCACTGAAAGACATCGACCATCGAACGAAATCGGCCCTTTCAGCACGGCTCTCGGATTGTAAAGGAAGTTTTTTTTTCCGATTTCCTACAGAGATGTCGCCGCTCCCCTCTTCTCATCTCAAAATCTGGCGAACCTTTCGATACCACCTGCACGAAAAGGGGAGAGGAGCGTTTGGTATCAGGACGTACTATGACTCCAACCGACGACCTCTTCATTTACTCCCGGTGGCCAGGTGGTCGCCCAGGGATCAATAACTCCTACAGCACTTTTGGCACTTCACCTCGAGATCTTCTCAGCACCCTCTCTCTCTCTCTCTCGTCCCTTTCGGAATTCATTTCCATAAATCAATCTGTAATGCACGGGGGAAGCTGGTGCAGGAATAAAACAGGCGCTCAAGACCAGCACCTCATTGGTATTTGGGATGTGGAGAAAGGAGAGACAGAGAGAGAGAGAGAGTAGGGATGTTGGATCTTTCACTTCTTCCACTCCACCCGCCTTCCTCTTGGCTCGTCTTTACCAGAAGAGATGACGCGGGCTTTTATTCTCCTATCTTCCGTTCAGAACTCTCAATCGCCCACTCCCTTTTTTTCTCTTTTTTATTTTTAGAGAAAATGGGGATGGGGTGCTTATCGTTTTCATAATTTCCGCCGGAGATTCACTGTGGTGAAATTTCGAGGCATCCGGAAGGGTGGAAATTTTAATCTCTACCGAAATGGGCTTCTTACTCTTTCGACAGGTCTTTTGTCTTGTAAGAGATGCTGTGAGAGAAGTTTAGTGTTAGTGCTAGACTTACACTGCCACTTATGCACTGTCTTCCATTGTAATAACAATGGAACTACAAAGGAGCAATAACTAAGCATGGTAACAAAAGAAATAAGGCACGTTTTGTATTTGAATTTTGCATTACAATTAATGTCATGTAAGCATAATACAAAATATTTAGATAGGTGCTTTATGAAAATTGCATTTTCACAATTATAAGTCCATATTTTGATTAAAATAGCTAAATATATATTTACGTATCTAACACCTTTTCAGCACATGTAAATCAGTTCTCTGGTAATTAGTATAAACGTGAGGTAACATTTAGAGAAACTAATATACTATTACCACAGATAAACGTATTACAGGATCAGTTTTCGATGCAGCAGCACAGAGGCTCCGCAGGTGAAAGTTTGTTTGGAACTTTCATCCATCCGGCGCAATGGCTCCGGTGACGTCAGTCTTATCCCTCCACAGGCTTGAAATTTAGCAGCACCTTCTCTTGTCGAATATTATAAGCACGGTCACTGACACTTCTGGATTTTAAGATTACCGTTGACTTCCAATAGAATCATTACAACCTAGAAGTGTCCGTGACTGTACAAGTGATAGCAAGAGTGCGAGTGGCGCCTCTCAGCGGATTATTTTAAACTTGTAATTAACAGCAGGAGGTCGGCGCAGAGGTGCTCCTCCCTGAGTTCATCATCTGCATATAGTACGTGTATCTGTGCTATTACCAGTGGAACGAGGAAGAAAATATTTACTAAATATATTAAAAATTAACAACATAACGTACATCCTTCCCCATATAATATAAGAATTATATAATTAGCATTGCCACTGAAAGAGCGAAACCATATATATAGATTAAATTCTTTTCTGGCTAATGTTACGCAGACCTGGTGAAGCCCAAACCACCTTGGTTCGTATCAAGTATCAAATCCATTCTTATACATCCAGACTTAATGTAGGGATATAGAGCCACCAGCAGAATATAATTTAAGATAAAAATGAATTTCGAAAAGTGGAACGTATATCCTCGAGCGCTATGCAGAATACCAACCATCTTGGTTACCATCTTACAGGCGTTGAGCATTATATTCACTTTCTTTATTGGTTTATACCTTGACTTCAATTTTGTTCTTCCAGTACCGGTACACAATAGAGCTAATACTTTTGACCTCCGGTAAATCGTATTTATCCAACATTCCTTAATGTTTTTACCACACTTTTTATCAGGGGTGCCCATCCCCCTCAAGGGCAATTTCACATTCCCGCCAAAATCATGTCATGCGTCCCCATATCATTCGCGCCCTCAAACCATATCGTAATCCCCACAAAGTATTTCATTACGTCAGCGTGTCTACCTAAAGATAACTTTTTTCTTAGCTTTACTGAACACTATGCTTGATCTGCCCCTTCTCCCTAAACAGGGGTGCCCATAACTCAAGATCGCCCCTAAAATCGTTCATCATAATCCCCAAAAATAGTTTCGATGAATACGTAATAATTGATGCTGCGGGTGGCTTTATAAAACTCACAATTTAAGTATTTAACACTAATTGTTACACAACTTAAGATATATAAAATTCAACCTTGGCAAACCAAATGACATGCTCCAGCCGTATGACCAATTCAATTATTGTTTCACGAGACATTACAGAATTCAAGAGACAACATTCTTATGCTCAGAGCGATAATATAATACGGTTCCTCTTTCAAAGAACTCATCCCCCGTTTTCTTGGGATAAACATAATTATTTTTGTAACCTATAACAATAATTACGTGGATTTCATCTTCGGTGCAAATTTAACTTGTTAAAGGAAAATTTTTCTGTGACAAGGAGTTAGAGATGCGGATTCGATTTATTTTTGTTCCAAATGATGCACCTGCTTTAAATTTACCAGTATACCAACACTAAACATTTTATTTTAAAAGGTGATGGTATTAATGAATATCGAGAATATCGCTTATGTCTTGTAATGTAGCTATAGTATAAAACTTCACATTCACCTCAGTAAAACGCCAAACAAGCATTCTTGCAATGGATTGCGAGTGAAGCGCATCCATTTCTTTGCAGGCTTTCAATAATATTAATTTAATGGGGTGTCAATACTTTCTCAGGATCCCGAGATATTTAGTCTTTTCCAGCTTCTCTTTCGGGGTCGAAAACGTGTGGGTACCATATTGCACAATATTGCCTCCTCCAAAAAATTAATTATCAGTCTCCACACCAGAATTTTCGCAACAGTATAAGACAATAGTAATACACAATAATTCAATACCCCCTCAATTTAATGTTCAATCCCCTTCTAACTAAAATACCCGCCATAATCTAAGACCTAGAGTTGGATACTGTCCCCCCTCCAATGTTTAATTCAGAATTCCCCCCCAGAACCCACGTGACAATTAAGGCCTAATATTTAAGAGTTGGATATTTCTCCCCCCACCATCTTCTACGGTAGTGCCTTAAAGACTTTATTTTCTTCATCTAATGGATTAAATATTTAAGATGTAACATTTTTGCATAGAAAAATATATACCTAAATGTTGAATTTTATAATATTTGAAGGGGAAAAATACCCCAAAAAAATCTCGATGGCTCAACCTGCGTCATAATACCCCCCCTGTGAGCAACCTGCATTTTATGTACACCATAACGGAAGTTGAAAGGTACTGCCAGCGAAATCTCTCTCACTGTGGTTTTCCCCGGAACCCACACGCCTGTCATCCATGTCGGGATGAGGTTTTCGACAAGGCTATAAAGTAATATCAGACATTTCATTTAGTGGCAAGCAAACCTGACATAATGAGACTTTCGCGGACTAGAAAAGAGTTTTCAGGAACTACTTTCTCTGCTTCACCCCTTCGACGAGATACATTCCTTTGCAGGAACGAAGGAATCCAGAATACTGTGGTGGGAACTTTTCCGTTGTAAGGAATCTTATAAGAACAGTTTCTCAGAAACTGGTGTAACGCCTCAGCAACAAGATTTTTCATTGTTTTTTTTATTTTCTTTTAAGACCACTAACCACATTCCAAGTACAGTAATTAATCCAAATTCTCTTCCACGTAGTATGTATGCTCTGGCGTCTGTACCTATAACTGTGACTGTCCAAAACTAACATTCACAATTATTATGAACGTAATTAGTGAGAAAAATGTCATTGTTTTCAACATTGATACATATTTTATTGTTCAAGAAGTTGTTGATAAAATTGATTATCTTGGAATGACTTATAAAAGCAATGCTACCTTAGTGATTGTGCAAGTGAATTAATATAGTTTAACACTCAAAGTTATGATGTGTTCATATTTTTATTTGTGAAATCTGTGAACTTAAGTAAAAGGTACTTTGGGACTAGTCAAACAGCCAGTATAAATCCTTGGAGTTTGTTTTGTCCTCCTGTGTATATGATTGTCCTTTTTCAGTTTCATCTTATGATAATTCATCTCCATCTTTTCGCTATTAGCCAAAACTGGCAGAAAAGCGAAAAAAATTAAATAAATCAATCAGTACTGAGACTTTTTACATTGTATTGTACTCTCATCAGTTCAACAATTAGAATAGCATAACAAAGGGATGCAAAAACATACACACAGAAAACTAAATGCATAAAATCTATTTGATGCACCAGAAATGCATAGAATGATGCGCTAAAGTACAGTTTGATGCATTATTGTGTATCGTTTGTAAAGGTAACGCCAAAGTGCATCATGTGATACAAGTGAGTATTTTTTTATGTCGAGCTGTACTTTAATGCATCAAAGGATGCGTTTCCTCATGCACTTTTCTGCATATTCCTTGCTGATGCTCTTAAACATTTGATCTACATTTTTTGTTTCAACTGATGCATTCATCTTTTTTGTGTGTATTTGATTTCACACTCAATCCAAGTTGAGACCTGAATTGTCTTATGATTGTTCCTCAATTTCATAATTTAATCCCCAACGTCGCGATTAACGTAAAATATATAAATGTGAGCCTCAATACCTAATATCATCACTCATGCTAAATTCTGCAGTTGTCTCCGCAATGTACACAGTGTTGTAGGCGTTGCAATACATATCGATTTCAACAAGCACGCACATGGCTACTAGTCATATCAAATTCTGAAAGTACATCAGAGATGACAATCCTAGACCGCGCGGCTAGTCTATGGCCATAAAGATAAAGTTCCCGGAATGGAATATGCGACCAGTTCGCACATTCATATTTCTCGGGCAAAGGCTAACGACGTACTATTCCGCCCATATGTCATAAATCCGTTTTGCGGTCTTGCCCCTGGCACGTTACAGCGTCTGGTTCCGGAAATTGGTTCGTAAGTGTGAGCATAAATAAAATGTCTACTCTTCCGGTGTGACCCAAAATCCAATCTCAATGTTTACGAACGGCTACGTTCTCTTACATACCAATGTTAAAGTTAATAGGATGTAAACGTTGACATACGTGTTACGGCCTACGTTTTCCACAGTCGTGCAAATTGTACTGGACGTAAGCACGTAAGCAACAATTCCATTTGTTTCAGGATCCCAAACGCAACCTTGTATTACAGATCCGGTTAGAGTAGCATGTTCGAGGCGGTAGCATCTGAATCGCAATTTAAACCTAAAATGGACCATTTTCTAGTGCACAAAGACAGAAGGAACAATCCCTATTTCCTTCTGTTCCTTTATCTACTTGTCGCAGTCCATAACACGTAGAATTCTCGCTTCATGTCGGTGGAAAGAGCCTCAGCTAGATGATACCAAGCCACCACATTCTCGTACTTATGAGGAACACAGACTTGAAAGTTCAACTGCATTTACACTCGAAATTTCTTCTAACATTCGTCACACAGAAAAGTTGAAACAAAAAAATACATATAGTCTCTGTAGCTCAGACCATGTATTATCGAGAAAGATGCATAAAAAATCGCATCTATTGATGCATTAAGACGTAGAAAGATTTTGCTGGATTCGATACTCGGTGGAGGAACATAGTAGTTCAGTTCCCACTTTAAACTGTAGGTCCAGTCCCGATTAGCCTTTCAGTGCATAAAGTGGACTTAAAACAAAAAAATCTCAAACCTCAATGTACTTACTTGCATTATATTATGCACTTTACCGTTACATGTACAAATAATATGCAAAAAACGCTCCCTTAAATAATCCAAGAAAGTATATGCTGTATATGTATGATCTAAGTTCATTACATATATGTATTCAGTGTGCCTTAATTATTAGCTCAGTGTCCTTTGTAACGTCCTATGAATCCATGGGTACTCGGTTCCAATCTCTAGTAAGCTCTGGATACGAAGTCTAGACTTGCCCTTCGAGTCAGAGACGAAAACGAGACGAGTGTTCATAAATCGATACGAGACCGAGAACGAGGCACTGTCTAGTTTCATCTATTCTCGAAACCATCCATAATAGTCACACCTATCAGTGGTACAATTCTGTCGTTCATATGAGTTGTAATTCAACTTGCCTTCATATCTATACTGTATCTGCATTAATGAATTCACAAACAAATCGAATGAACAACACGTGTTGTTATTTTAATAATTGAATATTCAATTTGTATTACATATGAATGAGCATTGTTAGACCATCACAACGTGGATTTATTGTATCATAAATACATATATAGATTGAAGAGGTAGTGTCGACTGTTGCAGCAATAAATTCAAGACAAGTACTAGTATTACAAGCTTAATATGGTCTGAATCTGAATTAATTGCTCTCGTTTATTCGGATTATCATCATACTGCTAACTTTATCACTTAAGCGATTACAATGCAAATAGGGGCGACATGAACAGTATTCCCCTTTGATAAGCTATCATTTCGTGTAGTTTGTCTTCTTCCTGACAACTAACATTGGTGTAAGGAAAATTAATTAATAATTGTCAAGGGCAATATGAGGCTATGCGTTTTTTCTGTATTAAAAGCTACTTTCGGTGTTGCTTATCCAGATCAGCATATCTGTACGTATTCATACCATATCGCTCTCCCCTCTCCCTGTGATTTCTCTCCTCCTCCTCTCTCAGGGTTGCTATGCATCTGGAAAACCTGGAACACAGGAAAATGTCAGGGAATTTTGCAGATCGTCTGAAATTTGCGCGCATTTCTGGAGTCTGCAAAAGAAAAAAGTTGCAAAACTAACAAGTGATTCATTTTCACTTCCGGATTCGGCTCTTGTGATTCCAGTACCCAAAAAGATTCAGTTTAGAAACTTGTTCGTCTCGTCCTTATGATTCCCAGTCTGGTACAAAATTATGGATCTTTTGAATTTCGGTTCAACATAGACTCGTAAGTAATATATTTCATTTTCACCTTTTTACACTAGGTTTTTAGAAAAAATATCAAAGTAAAAGTTGTAGTCCAGCTATACTGATTGACCCTTGGCCACGTCTTGTACGCTCGCATGCGTCGTTGTGGGCGTAATATTATAGATGGGGTAAAATGTCTGAATGAATTGGATGAAGGGGAACAAGTGTATAAGTTCGCTTATTTGAAAAGTTTAGAAAGTAACTTTATGTGTGTATGGGCTCTAAGGTACAAATATTCAAAATAGTATTGTCTAATTTCTTAATAATAAATTGAGTAAGTAATAACCGTTTCAAGATAATTAGTTGGATGTTTTGCATAAACGAGTTCAATAGAATCGAATTGGAAATGCAATATTTAATTATTTTGTCATCTTCACATTTTTAAACGTAATTGGAAAATAATTGTTTTCCGTCATTCCTCTCAAATTCCTACGTTACGTTGCCTCTGGAATAAATTCTGACACTCGTATTTTGAAATAAGAAATGTCTCATATAATTCACTTACAGTAGTTTGCGGGATGAAAGAACTATCTTTAAGTTCCCTAGCAACGTCGTTTTCATGGTGAACAACAAGCACCGCAAACTCTCTAAACAATTGTTAGTTATTATACCTCTAAACATTTAATTAAAACAACCGCGATGTAAATATTTTCGCATTGAGTATACCGATATATACGTAATTGTAAAAAAAACTAAATATGCTGACCAAGGCAGTAATTTATTTTATTAAAAACATAAACTAAACGTAACGTTTCAACCTTCTAGCAAGGTCTTCTTCAGATTCTGCCTTGGTCAGCATATTTATATTTTTTCATAATCATGGAAACAAGGCTTAATGGCGTTACACTATTTCTTTCTCTCAGATACATACTAACTTCTTCTTTTATGAAAATGAAAGTGCCAACACTTTGGAAATGTAACTAGATATAGTCTGTCTAACACTGATTTGAGCTTGGAAATAACGTTAGTTTCGAGTGTGATCAAGGCTTATACAACCACACTGATGGCCGCGTGCACCAACGCCGATTATTTCGAAGTTCAGATGAACGAGATCAATTTTAATCCACTCTAAATTAACTTGGTTTAAAGATTTGCATTGCAACAACGAAAAACGACGTTCAGAAGATTCCGTTCAACTGATCCGAGATTAATATGTAAGGCTATACCTGATTGGTTGGCTGAAACAAATGACTATCAAGAACCCCATAGAGTAATGTGATGTGTTAAAGTATCAACATGTAGGAGAAGAAAATAATTCGGGCTGCAAACTTCTCTCAATTTGAGAAATGTACTAATCAACCTTGTCAATATGTACAAGGAAGGGATTATCTACGAGGTAAAATGTAAAGAATGTCAGAGTGAGAAACGAAAAAGAGGCTGAAAGACAGGTTGAAACAACATAGGGATGATGTACGACTTAAGAGAGAGAGAGAAATGTGATATTTAAACACACGAGAGAAACAGGACAAGACATAGAGTGGGATGAGGCTAAGCAGATAGGAAGGGAGAAGAGAATGCTAGTGAGAAAATGGAAGGAGTCCAAGGAAATACAGAAGAAAGGTGAAGAAGACACAATGAACTGGAATGTGGGACTGAAGTAAAACAAAGAATGGAAGAAGGTGTTAGAAAGAGTGGAAAGGACACGAGTGAAAGAGGAGAGAAGAAGGAAGGAAACGCGTGAGATAAAGAGTCCAAGCACATTCTATATGGAAGTAAATATGTTTAGCCTTTTAGGTGAAAGTACAGTTGACAAGGGAAAGCCACCTGCTAGAAAGTTCCAGAACAACTTTCTAATAGTCTGGAGGGAGTAATGTTTGTGAATATATAATGCCCTGTTTTTGTATCTTGTTACTTTTGTACTTGATACAGAGTCTGAAGAAGACCTTGCTAGAAGGTTGAAACGTTACATTTAGTTTATGTTTTTAATAAAATAAATTACTGCCTTGGTCAGCATATTTAGTTTTGCATAATCATGGAAACATATCTTAATGGTATTATAACGTAATTGTAACTGGACTGAAACTCCTTATGTAGATGTCAGTCTTGTTTGAGGCACCTTTATTAACCAGGAGTTCATTCATCTGTGTGTTATTGTGTTATTGATCTGTGAGGAATATAATGTAGTTAGACAATGAGGAATGAATCAAACAATGTGTGCTGCAAAATGCCCGTGGCAACGGGTTGCTAAGGACGTAAAAAAATGGCATTTTCACCATTAAAAAAGGGCTTATTGAGCGATTTTTTAATTTTGTCGGCCTTTAGGACAATATCATGGAGGGTCGTAATCGGGCAATATTTGGCTCCGGAGCTTCCTTCATGGAGAACATTTATGTCAGTGAGTCAGTCAGTGGTGGGATTGGAACATTATATACAGAGTGTTTCAAAAATACTTTTACAAACTTTGAGGTCTGGTTCCTCAAACCAAAACAAGAAAAAAAAGTCCATGTGAACATGTCCGAAAATCCTTAGTTTCTCAGTTATAATGAAAGAAAATAATGACATATCTATTAGACATTGTCAGCTTATTAGCAAGTATTAAAACTTTCATCAACTCAGAAACTCATAATAAGTGTTCAAAATGTCATCCTCTTGCTTCCAAACACGTATACACGCGTCGGAATATGGACCGGCGCACCCTTTCACATACTCCTTCACGGTGTCGAACGGTTTCGCAGGATTCCATGACACGTTGATGAAGTGTATCTGCATTAGGAATGTCTGCTGCATAAACCAATTGTTTTAGGTGGACCCACAGATAAAAATCCAAAGGGTTGAGGTCTGGGAATCGTGCAGGCCATGGAACTGGTCCTCCCCTACTTATCCATCTGTCATGGTAGATATCAGCCAGTGCATATGAAATGTGCTGGAGCCCCATCATGCATAAACCACATGCTTATTCTTATTTGAAAGGGCACATCCTGTAGCAAGGCTGGAAGAGTGTTCTGAATAAAGCTCCTTTAGACAGCGCCTGTAAGACGTGCTGGGAGTACATATGGACCTACTAGACAGTCTCCTACAATTCCAGCCCACTCATTAATCTTAAACAGATGTTGGTGACTAGCCTGAATTGTACCATGGGGATTTTCAAACGTCCACAAATGTTGGTTGTGAAAATTTTTAATTCCATCTCTTCCAAATGGTGCCTCATCTGTAAAGAAAGACAGACGAAATTAGCAGTTTGTGCAACAAACCACTGGCAAAAGTTCGCCGTGGTGAGTAATCGGCAGGCTAAATACCTTGCACCAATTGAAGATGATACAGATACATGCGCTGATTGTGAAGTACCTTCCATGCGGTGGTAGGAGATGCACCACACACTCCAGCCACTTGTCGTGTGCTGATACCCGGTATTTCTGCAACAACCTGTAAAATGTGTTCTTCCTGGTCAGGCGTACGAGCGACTCTTGGTCTTCCTCGATCCATACGTACTTTTTGGTGCTACGGATCCTGTCTCAGCAACACAACGATAAACAGAAGCAAATGTTGGATGACTCGGCTGATATTATGCCTGCTCATAATATGAATAGCTTGCCATGGTTCACCCGATCTGCAACACAAGAGAAACAGATTGCCCACAAATGTACACATATGACAAATGTAAACAAGTCTCCTTGGCAACACATCGCCATCTAGGATACAATGAGTACATCAGCAGACTTCTGTCGATAACATCATTAGATTACACTGGGGAACAAAAAAAAATATTTTATTTTGTGGCATAAAGTTTAATAACAGTTTCAGCACACAAAACAGCTGTGATTGCCAATTGTATGATTGGTTCAGTTGAATTGACTCCAGTTATAAAAATAAACACACCATGGAAAATGTAGGAGGTAAAATTACTCCACGCTTTTCTCGGTAACATAAAAATTTGATAATGGGCTGAAATTGTTCAAAATTCTCAATTTTACGTAATGTATACAGTGCTTAGTGAAAATGAGTAACATAAAATAAAGAATTTTGCGTTACTATGGGGACTAAAATCAACAGCCATGTAATAGCTGCATATGTGGTGGAAACCGAATAGTCAAGAGTGAATTGCATCTTCCATTGTCATATTACAAATACAATCAACCTTGTACAGGCCTAGCAACAATTTACAAATAAATAAATAAGTTTCTTAATAGTAAAAAGATTGTAATCACAAAAATAAATATTAAATTGTTCTTCGAAGTTCATTTATATGTATGTCTTATGTTTCCGCCATTTTGGTTTAGTTGCATTTATTTCATAAATTAGAGCCAATTCGGGAAATATGTTATTACGTCATTATTCAGCAGCATGAAATTGCCCTAAATTAGCTCTCAAACACTGTGCCGCAATTTCACTGTTCCCCAGTGAAT
Organism: Lepisma saccharinum; assembly: GCF_977018435.1. NCBI lineage: Eukaryota > Metazoa > Arthropoda > Insecta > Zygentoma > Lepismatidae > Lepisma > Lepisma saccharinum. Next base: position 22,985,781 of record NC_139253.1, read on the forward strand.
TATCTAACAAAATTAATTTTATTATTGGTTACAAACTTAAGTTGGTGGATTGTATGTACCTTAAAACGCGTTGAACGTAAACTTTTATTAATAACTGAGAAACTAAGGATTTTCGGACATATGTTTATATGAACTTTTTTTCTTGTTTTTGTTTGAGGAACCAGCCCTCAAAGTTTGTAAAAGTATTTTTGAAACACCCTGTATATTCGAGATAACTAAAGTATGTTGACAATAAGATCATAATTATCGGAAAGGTAGGAAAATAAGAGGTTATAGCAAATACTCTGTCCCAGTTAACTGTGGAGCAGGCAAACGAAAACAAGTCTCTGCGCAAGTAGTGACGCGAGACGGCTCCACCAATGAAGACGCGAGAGAGACGGAATTGCGTGGAGTGGGGGGAAAGGGACTGCCTTCCCAGCAGCTTGTACTGCTTCGCTCTGTCCACTCGATTTGCCTCGCTTCTCTGACGCTATGCGCAGACTTGCTCCACAGTTAGCTGAGACAGGGTATAATTATATGAATAGTGTCGTAGAAAATGCTGTTTTTGTTTACGTTTATAAGCGAACAGCATCTGGAGAATGTTTTGTTATATACTGGCATTGTATAGCAAATCCGCTGGAAAGTGAACATTATGTATGGTTTATGAAGATTATGTTGTTTATACATTTCCCGTTGTATTTATAACACGGAGATGTGTTATGGTGAAATGATGTATCTCTGTTACCTTAGCCTGAAGGCTAGATGCAAGTCATTGCAGCACCCGACACGTTTGATGCCAATTTTAATATTACTTTAGTCTTCGAATTTTCCCATCCTTTTGTGTGTGTAGAACGAAATTTGCTTTTAAGAAAGTTGTGGAAGTGAATATTCATAATAATTAACGATTCTGTATATTTAATTGAAAACACAAGGTCCAAGAGCAAAAATAATGACATTAAACGTGTTTGTAATTTTTTTGGACTGAAAAACCTGGACTTAGTAACCCTGTCTCTCTCTGCCCCTCCTCTTTCTCTCCCTCTCTCTTCTCTCACCACTATCTCCTATGTTTCTTTCCCTTAACCACTTCGCCCCCCTCTTTTTTCTCTAAGATGTAATCCCCCTCTGTGTGTTCTTCTACTATGTGTCCTTTATTTTGATTTTGAGTGATATACCGAATCAGTTCGTACATAAAATTATGCATGAGCATTTTAAAATGATGTTTTTGATATGCCTGTATGCACATACACACACACATTTAGTGGTATTTCTACCATTAGGCTAAAGACAATGTTATGGAATGTACGAATAAATAATTGGAACTACACTTGTTATCCCTGTACACTCCATGGTTGTTAATTAGAATGTAATCTAACTTGATTGGTGTACGTGTGTGTGTGTGTGTGTGTGTGTGTGTATGTGTTGTGATTGTTCGTTGTTTCAGCACAAGTTCATTTTCTTTCCCATTTTCGTTGAAAATCTAAAATGAATAATTACTGTGTTTTAACTTCATGAACAGGTTAACGTTCATGTTCAATAAATTTTGTTTTCTATGATGATTAATTGAGTTGGTGTTTTAGGTCCACTTTATGCACAGAAAGGCTAATTCGGACTGGACCTACAGTTTAAAGTGGGATCCGAACCACCACGTGCTTTTCTGTGATGGGTTCTGCTGTATACCGCAGCCCTGGCCCATATCCATGGTAACAGTTGAAGTTTTTACGTGCGATGACGTGTAACCGGCCAAGTGAATGCATCACTTCAATGTGAAGTCACGTGAAATGACAGAACGACAGTGCTGCAGTATGCAGATATTAGACACCAGAACAAGAACAATGTCTAGATGAGGATGTGTACTACAGGCTGTGGAAAAGGAGATACGATAGCCACTAACGCCGTCAAACGGTTGGACGGGAACTTTACGTCACCTACCATGAAGAAGTAATAGGATCTGAGGTGATTATGTCCTTTGCGATTAGTCCACTCAGAATTAGTTCACTTCATCAAATGATTTACTAATCTCATCAATTTACATTGTCGACTTCATTATTTGTGTTCTTTTTGGTTTAGGTTCAACATTTTCACCGAAGAGTTATGCTCATTTCTTTGTTTTCCTTGTCCCTGTACATCCAGGGTCAAGGAAGTCAGTAATAAGGTGTGTTATATACAGTGTGCACCTACAGATTGAATTGTATCTTCCCCAAATATGATGTATAAAGAAACAAACTGCTGGAGTGTACATTTTTATATTACTAGTATAATGGAACCACAAGCAAAGAAATATGTGGAGCATGCTCTCTTATAGCCCGACTTGAACGGAAGAGGAGGAAGGTGCCCGGGGACTTTTCGACGAAGGTTCTTTTTCTTGTGGTTGCTCTTATAAGTAAGGCGAACTGTGATTGGTCATTCATCTATTTTATCACTTCTTCATCATCTCAATTGGCTTAAATGGCCGGAAGAGCAAAGTAAATTTATCAAATATAAATACACACACGTACTGTGTAATAAATAACCAAAATATAATGAAAAATTAGCAGTTTGTATTGTTATTGCTTTATGTGAATATGTAGGAAAAAGCGAGAGAGAATTGTAAACCAATGGCAAAAGAAATGGTAGGCGAATTGCCCATCACCATTTTCCTCCAATGTTTTGTCCCCAATCTGGTGATCACAAATTGAAATACGCAGAGGACAACATCTGCTTTCCATTATTTAAAACAACACAGGATGTAGAAAAAAATGAAAATAGCCATGGACAATTTGCCTACTATTATCTATTTCTTCAAGAATAAAAATACATCTAAATTTAGAACCACACTAAAGAGCTTGCTAATGTAACATTTGATTTATAGAAGATTATTTGTGTCACGTTTTCCATTAATGGACATTAACTTTAAAACTTTTTCTTCTTATTACAAAATACACTACATTACTTCTTAACTTTCTTAAAGTATTATTGTTTTTACTAAAATAATAGATATAACTAGAGTATAGGTTAATTTCCTTGTATTCAAAATTAGACTACACATCGAAAGGTGGAAAAAATGTGCTCTTGCATCTTAACCTAAAACTGCAGTGGCGTGCCCAGGATTTTCGAAAGGGAGGGGTTACGTACACTATTTTTGGTAGTCATCCCTCATTTTGCCTTTTTTTCATACATTTTACGTTCTTTTTTTTAGGAGCCAAAGGGGAGGGGTGGTTATAATCCCCACCAACTCCCCCTTGGGCACGGCAATGCCTGAGAACATGCCAAGTTTGCGTGAAAGCAAAGTTGAACAGTATTACATTTCATGTTAGGCAGACTTTGATATATTCGCGGAAATATGTTGTGCACTGAAGAAAAAAATACAAGTGCATAGCCTAGTGTAAATATAGCGTACATAAATGCACATTTGAACTTTTCTTTTCTGGTATGCACAGTATATTATGTTCAACGTACTTGGAAGATGTATCTTGTGCTGAACTAAAATAAATAATAATAACAAGTGGTGTGCGGTATCTCGAAAAGTCGGGGCCGGGATCGGAAAGAAAAATTCCGTCCCGATCCCGACTTCAGCAAATGACTTCCCTACTTTTCTGGATCCCGAGCAGTCGGGAAATACCGAATGGTAATTTTAAAACGATATAAATTCTTGGCGTTTTCTACATTGCAAGTGTCTGGAACTTATCGGAAATTGTTAGTTTTCATTCCAGAAATGCAAAGACAATCACTTAAGGTGAAAATGACGTAGAATTTGAGATTTCCAGAGCCTCGGGAAATTTCAGAACATTCCCGTCCCGAAAATTTCAAGAATACTCGAGAAATTGCGAATATTTCCCGTCCTGAATGTCGGGATTTAAAAAAAATAACGTTCCGATCAATAATATTCTGTCCCGCATAACAATAAGTACCCATCGATATTTATTTTCAATTTGTCTGAAGCCACAAAATGAAAATGGGTGAAAATGCTCATTTGTGTACTCGATTTCGTGTGTTCAGTTTCTGGTATATTTTCCTATCTGCATATTGCAACACTAGCGCATAGATTTGGAATTCATTTCATGGATAAATTCACCTCTTACCGTCGTTTCGTCATCACGAGTAAACAACGGATTGGCCCAACCTATACTTCTAATAACCTTATTATAACGTTTGTGTTTGAAAACATTGACGTTGCTATAGTAACAAAAATAACAGTTCGGGAGATAGTGATAAAAAATTTCTATCAAAACTTGATTTGCAGCTCTTTTTGTAGAAATATCCAGGCATTTGGAAATGTAGTTATATAATTAGCTCACAGAAGTTTAGCTTCACATTCCTCAAATCTTAAAGATACTATTCAGTTTAATATCAGTACACACATAATTAATCAACGATGTTAACAGCACAGGGTGTGTGTGTGGGTGTGTGTGTGTTGTGTGTTGTTGTGAAAGACACCGGTACTTATTGGGATTTTAGTTTTAAAATGCTGGCCTCAGCGTCCCCTCTACGAAGACACAGGTTTCAGGTTCGACATCCTGAATGTCTAGACATGTAATGTATCATTACGTGTGTGTCCCATAATTCATTTCGTCTGTTCATCATTCATTCTCATCGTAGCTATTAAACCAAACGGTAGAGAAGCGACGTAAAATAACCAGAAGTGGAAATGGTTCACAAAATGTTATCTTCCTTGCCCTAGTAGTTCACGAGATATTCCTGACAGACACGACTGTCACATAACATAACCATCAAGACAAAGATGTCGCTGTCTTCGTGTTTCGAAGCCAAAACCTTTGGTTTCGCTATACCTACTACCTCAAGAGTAGAATGTTGTGAAGGTTTTAGACATGCAACATATCCGCACATTTTCTAATCCACCTAATCATGAGATGATGTTTAGGAAGAATATATATGAACTACTACTTCCTAGTAACAGATTGTCCCTGCCCTAGTCGTTGTTTGCAGCTGTCGCATGACAGAACAAAACTTTTATAGGTCCAAAAGGGATGATTACCCCCATTGGAATCGCATTGATGTATAGTGTAGCAGCTGCAGTGAAAGACTGTGTTCAAACTTCAAATCCTCCTATGACTGATATATTGAAAGAACTTTTGGAGAATTTACGAAGTTTGCCGTGTCGTAGTGAAGGGCTTCTTCTCTTTCATCTTTCAAACTGGCAGGTAGTCTTTCCTGATCTACATACTGTGTTGTGAGGTTAGGCGACGCGTAAAAACTTTTCTCCCTCCTTTCTTTCACAGTTATTTGTTATCTGTCAAATGCTGACTGCCTTTACTGCTGATTTGTGTAGCGGAATAATGTAGTTTGCAAAGAATTGTCGCTGACTTCCGTGGTGGAGTGGTTAGCACAGAGCGCTATAACGCCAGGGATCTCGGGTTCTTTCTGGGTGTTACTTGTGAGTGTCCACTTCATCAATTTCATCATATCATCACCCATCCTCGTCTTCGCGATTAGCCAAAAGCGACAGAAAAGAGGAGTAAAATAAACCAAATCAAGCAAGCAAGCAAGAATTGTCTCAGTGTGGTTGTATAAGACTTGATCACACTCAAAACTAACGTTATTCTCAAGCTCAAATCAGTGTTAGACAGACTATATCTAGTTACATTTCTAAAGTGTTGGAACTTTCATTTTCATAGAAGAAGAAGTTGGTATGTATATGAGAGAAAGAAATAGTGTGTATGTAATGAAGAGAAACTTGGGAAGACTATGAAAGATTTTTGCTCTTCTGCATGGGAAGGGTCAGTGGAAGGCAGTTGCGTGCTCAAGAAAGGGGGGTGGGTTATTGTGGGTCAAAACCATGAGCGTATATTCCAAGCTAGCTACGCTATCTGCGAAGCCTGAAGTCTAGAAAGCAAAATCCTGAAGAAGAGTCGATTCTGAATACTTAAGAGTTGGCAACCTGAATACTTAAGAGTTGGCAATCTGAATACTTAAGAGTTGGCAACCTGAATTCGTAGGAGTTGGCAACCTGGATTCCCAGGAGTTGGCAACCTGAATTTTTAGGAGTTGACAACCTGAATTCTTAGGAGTTGGCAACCTAAATTCCTAGAAGTTGGCAACCTGAATTCTTAGGAGTTGGCAACCTGAATTCCTAGGAGTTGGCAACCTGAATTCTTAGGAGTTGGCAACCTGAATTATTATAAGTTTGGAACCTGAATTTTTATAAGTTGACGTTGAAGACGTCAAGAATGAGCAGAGTCTTCTCCCTTCCTCCTAAGCCTAGAACCAGGTGTCATAGTGAGCTAGTCTAGGTCTTAGACTCAGAATACGCCACTGGTCATAACCTACCATTACCCAGTACCTAGTCCTAAAAAAAGAAGAAGAAAAAGAACGCCAATAGCAATGAAAAATGGCGAACTCAGGGCTGACTACTAGAAAAAAGTATATTTAAACCCGCCCCCCTTTCGAAAATTCTTGGCATGCCACTGGTGGAAGGTAAGAACAAATATGGAATTGGAACACTATATTGAGATCTGGCGTAGCAACTCTTACCATAATGGAAAATGAACTAATTAGTCCCTGCGCCAAATAAAAGACGTTTTGGTATAAAATAGACGCAATAGATGAAACAACACTTAATGGATTCTATCAAACACGAAAATAGGCGATAGGTTAGCTTTCAGAGGTATCGGTCATTCAAAATGGTTTCTAACATTGAATTATTTGACGCCACATACCTTGTCTTCGATTTATTCGAATCTATTGACATTTTAAATGAAATCTCAAAAAAAGAGGAAATTTACACATGCATCTCCTCCAAGAAAAAATTCCTAATTCTAAAGAGGGAACTGATATCGACTCCTTTTCAGCCATTTGGAATTCTTGGTTCCCATCTTAGTATTGCGGTAAACACTAAAGACACTGTAACAGACAGATGAAGTAGACAAATAATGAAGAACTCCTCCTTAAGGAGTTGCCAAATAAAACGACTAAGTTCTGAAAGCTGAAAGTGTACATAATCTGGCCGTTCCCGCTCTCAAACACAAGAGACGCTCCCTGGTTGGTGAACAATACGGCGCGCAAAGGCATCCCACCAATCAGTACCATCCTCGCAGCCTGTTGGCGGGAACCTTACACCATGCTTCCCGTTTCCACATGCTTTCAGCTTTAATGGCATGAACCTTGGTAGCAATCCTCGCTAGATTCTTGAGATAAAGATATTTTGTATGCCTCTGACGTCATCGTTATATAAAATCGATACTTCCTCCTCGTTGCTACAAGGTTAGTAATTATGGTAAGTTGTAGTTCTTCTTCCACGGGGACAATATTGTTACCTAATTAAGCGGTTTTGTTGCCAAGAGCCCTAAAGACTTAGTAACAGCACACCAACAGTGTTTACCAAACATGAAACTCCATATCCCCACTTACAACATACAATTATGTTTCTAGTAAGCTTAGCAAATGTTCTGTTTTCCTCATTTCGTCCTTGTGTTCCCACTAGTCTTTTGTTACCGTTAGCCTATCGTTATTCATTTTGAAATGTAAATCAGTTACAGTTTCTTTAAAAAGTAACTAAGTTACTTTTACAAATACCTATTCATGTAGAAACTGACGCTTTTTTTTAATAATAATCATCTAAATGTTACCTTTATTTTTGATTAAATAAAGAACTAGTTGTGTGTATGAAAGTAGAGAGCTAAGAAAATTGGCAGTAAGCCTTGTGTTTGAAAACATTCGTCACGCAAAAAAAGTCTGTACGTAACAAATGTACACACATGAAGATTAATATTATATTTTTAGACGATCATAATTTTGTTCCTTTCGTTTGTAATATAATGTAATGTACAGAAAAGTAACTCTTATGTTCGTTACTCTTTCCTGAAAAGTAACAGATTTACAGTTACACTTATTTTTAAAACGTAACTGTTACTTCCAGACAGTGGTTCACATGCTATGATAAACTGTTTTCGCACCACTTGCAATGTTCACGCGGACAAAATTACACTGTCATATGTTTCAAACACGTAATGTGCAACGCAATATTTGATGGTAAGCCATGCAGAGCGGTGAGCTATTTGAACCGAAATGCTGAAATTGACAGTAAAGTAAAAAAAGTAAAGTGCTCCCCTGTGCATAGCACCACGCCATGAAGGCGTATAGGGGGTGTGGGGGTAACGCCCCACACTTTCTTGATCCGGTCGTGAGTGGGGGTGATGTGATCAGCATCACGCCCCTGACCGCCTTTACCCCCCAGGGTTTCCCCCAGGTACCCATGTTATTCGACGCTGGGTAGGCGCCGGGGCCGCTTCCACCGTTAGAAAAGTTCCCGGATTTGAACCGGCCGGGGATCGAACCCGGGACCTTTAGCATGGTAGTCAGACGCGTTACCGACTGAGCCACCGCGGCCACAGATGTATGCAATTATAGATTGCAATATGTTGACTTTTCGTTGTCTATACAATTGGCACATAAGAGAGAGACAGGACATCACATATTATGTAGCGGTTTGTTTGTGATATTCAAACATTAGTTTTGCTAAAGTTATATGATTACTTTTTTAAAATTACATGTTCGTGAATTCATTTATAGACCGTGGAAAGTATATGACTAAATGTAATACACGTACTACACACACACACACACACACACACACACACACACACACACACACACACATATATATATATATATATATATATATATATATATATATATATATATATGACTTTTAATCTTCCACTTTCTAAGTCGAAATAGACATATTTAAAATATAATTTCGAAGGGGATAAAGTAGAATATTTCTTTGGGAATTTGAAGATGAAATGGAAATAGCTATTAGCTATAAAACACATTGTTGACACTGCATCTTAATTAGTATAGAAATTCGAAGTCAGACCTAGGATCGAGTTCTGCCGATGCCATATTTTACAAATTTACGAAAAATGCTGTACTTACTCAATCTCACTTTTATATGTCTCTGATAGTTAAGTAATTCGTGAATGGAGTTCGATTGGGCGAAAGAACCACGCAAGCGCCACGTTTTGGCAACTTGTGTATCTTATAAATGAACTATAGACGATTATATATTTGATAAATAATGCCATATTTATTATAAAAGCAATCGTTTGCACCTCGGTATCAGAGTGAACTCATGATGACACCTGCGAAGGTTTCTGGGTCGAATTCCGACCACAGCGTGTGTGTTCCAGAACATTCTGTTTGGTGTTGTCATCGTTCAGTGTCGTGTAAGAAGTAACCTAAAGTGGTTGAAAAGCGACGTAACAAACCAATACAAAAAACAAATAGCTGTTAGACTTGAAGACGTTTCCTTGGTGCTGACATAACAGATAAATAAACATAGCTCTCAGATCTCGGATATGTATCTAAGTGGAAACTTTCCCCCCTTGAAAAGTATGCAACAGAAGAAACATTCGTGTCTATCAGGTTCCATAGAGTTCAGGATACGCCCACTCGAGACACCCTTTTCGCTGAAAATCACCGCGTATGTCTTCCGATGCCCACTTCGGCGCCTTCAGAAATGACAAGCGAGAAGATCCAAGTGTATGTTGGCAATTTTTGTCCCTCCCAACATGATGGAGAGCAGAGAAAACAAGCAAATGCTCTCAAGTGCTAAACCATCTGTGGAAAACGAGAGCAGCCTCCGGGTAAGAAAACAGGCTCAGAAATGCTGACGAGTTCGGTCAGAAGGCTCGTCCAATGTCAACAGCTTGAGACCAAGTAGCACCACACGCCACTGCTGCATATATTTCGAGGAAGCATGTGTTTACGTCACAGTGACAGCAGACACATCTGACTTATCCTTTGCCTCTCGTTCACATAATATTATATTGCCGAGGTACTACAAAGGTACTATATTCTCCACATCAATGGTAGAGGAAATGTGTCCCAGATTGCAGCACAGGCAACATCAGTTCGATAGACCACCAAGGTACCTGCAAAACAAGCAAATTGGAGATCGGTTTGGGCAAACGAATACATTGAGATATCCTAATCTACGATATTCGATTTCTATCAAGTAATAAAAGGTTTGTTTTAAGTCTACTTTATGCTCCGATAGGTTAATCGGGACTGAACCTACAGTTTAAAGTAAAAATGCAACTCAGCCGGAAGTCGAACCCGGGACCCTTTGATTGCAAGTCCAGTAGAATTTGCTTCCGGCTTCACATATTTTTAATCTTAGATGTTTTACGTTGCTCTTCTGCCTCTGTATTTTAATCACGACAATGACTAATCTCTTGTCTGGGGAATTTATGGAGCAAGGCCGTGCGTAACGGCAGAAAAGGAGATAAAGCGAGTGGGCAGAGCAAAGCAGTGTGATTGATTTGGTTTGTTTTACTTCGCTTTTGTGCCACCTATGGCTAATTTCGAAGATGAAGATGAGTGGTGATATGATGAAATTGATGAAGAGACTCTCACAAACAACCATACCCTGGCCAGGATTCGAACTGTTAGCGTCGTAGCTCGCTGTGATAACCACTACGCCACGGAGGCCGGCAGAATGCAGTGCGAGCTGCTGCAAACGGCTGGTAGTTGCAGCCGAATTCACGATTTCCCTTCTCACGCGTTCATTGGTCTAGCCCTCTCAATCACTACTTGCGCGGAGACTTGTTTTCTTTTGCTCCAGAGATTCCCGAGACAGAATGTAGGTGAACTAGGGAGAACAAATACCCTGAAAAGTGTACCAGGGATTCGAACATGGAACCACAGGATTCGAGGCGCTCTGCGCTGATGTTTTTTCATAGACTATTGTAAAAAAAAGTCATGCGAAGTATTTGACCAAAGTAAGTGCTACAGTATCTTCTATTTTTGCATTTCCTTTAACCTAACCTATGATTGATTGATTGACTTGGTGTTTTAAGTCCACTTTATGCACAGTAAGGCTAATCGGGACTGGGCCTACAGTTTAAAGTGGGATCCGGACCACTGTGTGCCTCCACTGGGTATTGAACCCGAGACCCCTTGATTACAAGGCGACAACGCCACCACTACGCCATCGTAACGTAACCTATGCTTAGACAACCAAATACGATGAAGTGATTGATGTGGATAACAGGACACACAGAAAGAAGAAACAATGTATTAACTGAAACTGGAAGAAAGGCACACATTGTGATAACCACTGCACCACGGAGTTCAAAGACATCACACCTGAATTGCTTCAGAGGTCACTAGCTTGTTATTGAAGAAACTCTGAGATTAATGGCTAAGTGGTTAAAACAGATAACTTCAGAAGCCATTTGAGGATATGCATAGTATTATAAATAGAAGATCCATCACGGTTTCAAATTCCATAAAGCAAATTTGCTCTCTTTTTCAAAGTGACGTTTAAAACTAACACACAGCACCAAGCATTATAATTTATCACTATTTGCAAATATGAGGAAGGCTGGCAAAGGTTAATTGCAAAATTCTTGAGAGACTTGGGACAAGAAATGTGTGTCGGAAGGAATAATGTTGAGAACTGAAAATAAATTATTCCGCTATGAGCGGATGAATAAAGTGAAGAAACAAATTTACATTGGATATAAGATTTTATGAAATAAAAGTCAGATGTTGCTTAGGTGTTTTTCATACCACGGAATCAATCAATTCTGGTAATTCGAAACTAACATTTCATTTTAAAGTTATTGGTGCTTTTTATTGTAAAGTGGCAACATTGCAAGTGCAAAAGAAAAATACTATCGAATGATGAATATTTGTGAAACGGGAAAAGGCAAGAGTGATTTCGTACCCAAAACGGATACATGTCTTGTTATCCATCTGTATTTGTATTATTCATATTGTATGTCGCCTTCCTGTTCCTACAGGGTAATGAGTACGATGAAGCAAAGATGATTAGTTGAAATTGATGAAGGGACACTCAACAAGGGTCATTCGTGCCCAGACAAGGAACCGTCAGTGGCGAAACCATCTAGTGACCACCGAGACTGCCCTGAGTCTCCAAATAATATAAATTACTATAGTGTAAATATAATTAGAACAAACTGAAAACCAAGCTTTTGCACATTAGAGAACTTGTATCTCATCAAATCTCAATCCTCTGCTGTATTTACTGTAATTTCAAATTGATTGATTTGCTTTATTTTACTTCTCTTCTTGTGCCACTTTTCGCTTATTTGCGAAGATGGGGATGAGTAGTGATATGATGAAATTGATGCACTCACAAACATCCATGCCCAGGCTAGTATTCGAACCCAGGACCCCTTGCGTCGTATAGTGTGATGTGATGTGATAACCATTCCGCCACGGGGGCCGCCTGTTCTTTTAAATATTTTAGATATCATGCATTTATAGTTTGTCATTTATTCAATGTTTCCTGTAAGTTACAACAGTAATGAATAAAATTATGGTTTGCTAAAAAGTTGAAATAGAATGCTAATTTTCATGCATATACTTTTTAATACGAGTAATGTAAGAGTTTTCTTCGATTTTTGCCTCTTTATTTCCATATTCAAAATATTAGACCCGTTGTACGTATATTGATGAAAATTAATTTTAGTCTTAGATAATCATTTAGTGAGGAAAAACGAGTCTGCTTGCAGATAATGTATGAAACATGTATGAGTTATATCTTATCTTGAATAAAGTTAACAGTCAAACTAACTTACAGTTACTCTTTACAGTTATAACACCATTAAGCCTTGTTTCCATGATATAAAAAAATCAATATGCTGACCAAAGCAATAATGATTTTGTTATAAAACATAAACTAAACGTAACGTTTCAACCTTATAGCAAGGTCTTCTTCAGACTCTGCACCAAGTACAAATGTAACAAGATACAAAAACAGGACGATATATATACACACACAAACATTACTCTCCTCCAGACTATTAGAAAGTTGTTCTGAAACATGTTCTGGAGTAATGTTTGTGTATATATATCGTCCTGTTTTTGTATCTTGTTACATTTGTACTTGGTGCAGAGTCTGAAGAAGGCCTTGCTATAAGGTTGAAACGTTACGTTTAGTTTGTTTTATAATAAAATAAATTACTGCCTTGGTCAGCATATTGAGTTTTTTATCTCTTTACAGTGTATGTAACTGTAGCTGAATTACTATTGCAGCAAAGTAACTGATTTAGTTACTTTTTCAAAGTAACTGCAATTCAGTTACTGTGAAAAACTAACTCTCCAAAGATTGCTTTTATGCACAAGAATACGTACTCTAAATATCGCCATGGATCTTACCAATTATTATGGGCGAATTAGTCGACCTTCCTACGCTGAACTGTTCACCCACGTGAATTTGAAGAACTTCATTAATGGACGGATATACATTCCCTCGTTTCGTTGCCATTGACCTATGCAGAATTTCCCTCCGAACTGAAAGGGGAAATATCCATAACTTTCGCTTAGCAAACAGCAAGTGAAAGATATATTTCGCGAAGTTTCCGATCGTTCCAAGGTTGAAATTCAGGTGCTCCCAGCATTGCTTGCTTTCATTACCGGCGGGGCGTTCGTTGCATCAACACTTCCTCTTGCGATTAAGAGTCCTTGACATTGGGTACCAGCCAGAGCATCTTGGGAAACCGCTTTGGAACTACCTAAATGTCGATGACTTCTTGACCGTACGTCGGCAACCCATGCACAATTGTTTGAACAAGAACAAGGCAATTCACCTCAATATAAATATTTTGATGCTAAATGAAACTAAATCAGCCATTTGAACAAATTACAAGCTCCCGGGGAAACAGAAAATTCTCCTTGACTGTCTTCAAAAATCTGACATTTCCCGAGCTATTTTCTTGTATTTATCTACAGCTATTTAGTCAACATTCAGCATTTATCAATAGCGGTATTGTCAAAAATTACCTTTATAATGTTGCAGCAGAAAGAGAAATTGCTACACGTTCTACACTTTGACTAAGTAAGAAATTGAAACTAAAATAGAATCAAAGTTACCACACTATTAATAAGATAAATTATATTGATTAAAATTTATTAACTGGCATATTATATTACTCTATAATTATTTAAGTCATGTTTTGCCATCTTCTAGAACCAGAGAACAATGCAATAATATAACAAGGAAGTTATTCCCACTACCTAATCTCAGAAAATAATCTATTTTGTGATCCATTATATCCGCTACTTTTATCCTAACCGCAGTGGTACAGTTGGTTGGGTGTCTGATTGCTAAGCGTGAGACCTGGGTTCTATCCTTACCGTGGAACATCTCAGGTGGAGTGTAATCCGGGGGCTACCCTGGAAGCCGGAGCGTGGTTATGATCACACCACCTCCACTACAGACGGGATTCAGAATATGTGGGGCCTTGCTTCCCACACCCCCTATGTACCTTCATGGCACGGTGAAATGACCGGTAATACTTTTACATTTTTCTGTTGAAACGATTGTAACTGTAATTTATAACCAGATTTTCGGCCATAATAGCAGTGGAACAGATGGAATTTTGATACAATTGAATCCAAAATCCTTTAATTTTTCAACAAGCGTTTTATGAAATTTCAATTTTTCAAAACCGGTTTTGTTACATTTAAATTTTCAAACTCGATTTTATGAAATTTCAATTTTCCAAAAATGGTTTTATGACATTTCTTCAAAATACCTGTTTTATGAACTTTCAATTTTTAAAAAAGCCGAATTTATGAATTTTAAATTTTTCAAAAAGACCATGGAATTTCAATTCTAAAAAAAATATTTAATTTTTTTTAACTTTAAGTTTTCCAAAGCCGGTTTCGATTAATTGATTGAGTTTGTGTTGTAAGTCCACTTTATGCACAGTAAGGCTAATCGGAACTGGACCTACAGTTTAAAGTGGGATCCGAACCACTATGTACCTCCATCGGGTATCAAACCCGGGACCCCTTGACAACACTAGTTTCTATTTTTAGCTAATAACACCCCTTTTCTCTACCTCACTCCCGTCCTTTGAGAAAGAACTTGATCCAGCTTCTAATTGAATTGACGCGACAACAATCACAGAAGAAGCATCGCGCAGAACCTACTAATAGCTTGCTCTGCGATCCCCTTTCGCCCTTCATTGAAGATGGATTGGTTCTCTGAATTCCAGTTGTTCACCGGACGCCGTTGCTAAGAAGCCATTCTATCCGTGCTCCCCAAACACACAACTCCGGTTCTAAGGCTGGCAGCAAGGATTCCGGAAACTAACGAGATCTCGGATGTGCCTTCGAGTATCGGGTTCCGGTCTTTAAGTATTTTTTTCTTTCTTTTCCTTTTAGCTGAAACAACACCCACGGCAGCCAGATGCTGGAGAACAATTTCCATTCACATAGTGCAGGGTCACTCACTGCTGACGTTGTTTGATAGTGATGATGGAGACGATGCTATTATTAATAATATTTATTTATTGTTGACGTTTGTTTATTATTAATAGTATATTCTTTAGTAGATACATGCAGATGAAATATAATATGAAGATTTAGAATACATGACAAGAAAAATGATGGACGAATGTCAACGAATGGGGATTAAAAGTACGCATTGATAAAAACGTACAATGGAGAAGAGTAAAGAGATAATTAGAAGATGGAAAACAAATCATTACAAAAGTGTCTAATCGCTGGTGGTATGTTGATGTGTACTATTTATATCTTAGCTGAAACATAGCATATCAAAAAATAATTTGCTAAAGCAAATTATATGGATTTATCCTCCCTCTTAAATCTCTGAATCAGATGAGTGGTGATTAAATGAAATTATTGAATAGATACTCACACCGGTGGTTACCCCCCCCCCCCTCTTTGGACCAGTATTCTTAAGAAAAGAACGTAAAAGGTAGGAAAAGATGGCAAAAATCCTGGGAACGCCACTGACTCACACCCACACTTATACTTCGTGGTTATCAAGAAATACTCTGGAATATTTTAATTATTGTTTCATAATAATAATGACAAATTCATGAAGTGGGCAATACTAGAAAACCTACGCTACACCGTTGTAAGTTATTTTCACAACAAACCAGTGTACAATGAGATGAGTTAATGAACAGTTACATAAAAATACATTTTTTTACATTTTAATATGTTTCAAAAGTCAATCACAATTTATAAAAAATAAAAAAAATAATAAACCATAGGGAATGATATGTATGTTAGGAGAATTAAAAGATTCATTAGGAAGCTCTATAATTTTAATTTTTCTTCTACGTATCTTCATCCAAAAGAAAAAGTCGATTTCTCTATAAATGTATACGTGCATCTTTTGTTTACACCTGCATCCAGCGTTGGATGGCATTCTCCCCCAGAACGTGAATTAGCTGGGGGAGAGGGTGCATCATTACATCGCTACACAAAAAGACTGAGTTGATAAATTCTTCTCCGTAATTCATTTACAAGTATATATATAGGAAGATGAAAAACTAAATATGCTGACCAAGGCAGTAATTTATTTTATTAAAAAACATAAACTAACGTAACGTTTCAACCTTCTAGCAAGGTCTTCTTCAGACTCTGTATCAAGTTTTGTACAGAGTCTGTACTTGATACAGAGTCTGAAGAAGACCTTGCTAGAAGGTTGAAACGTTACGTTAGTTTATGTTTTTTAATAAAATAAATTACTGCCTTGGTCAGCATATTTAGTTTTTCATAATCATGGAAACAAGGCTTAATGAAGTTATAATATAGGAAGATCAGAAAAATGTTCGTTTGAACACTGGATCTAAAAATTTATTGTATTAATAAATGCCATAACAATTCGTGAGAAATAATCAAAAAGGCCAGTAGACCAGCACTGGAACAGTGAACTGCTGAAAAGATATTTGAGGAAACGAAGAGTTATTGTGTGATTTCCAGTTAATGTTTCATTGTAGTTAGTGTGTGTTTGCTTCCCATAAAAAAGATTTAATGTCCTTGTAAATACAATATTCATTTCTTGTTTACACCAGCATGAAATTGTTCCGTGTCCCCAACACCCAAAAAAGCAAAAAGTTTAATTTGCACACTGTCCTCTTCCTTCAAAGCAAATAGGTTATTTCACGCATTGCCTGCAGTAGCCACTAGTTTACTAATGGATGCTCCCAAACCCGTCTTGTAGTTATTTTAATTTGCAGCTTAACTGCACATCACAGAATACTGGCTCGAAGCAGAGATTAGGTAATCTTTAGGGAGTACAGAAAATTGCTTGTTTACTCCTGACATTACAACTTCGTTACAATGTACTGCATAATATAACTAAGTTGCAGTTAATCGTCTAACAATTGTGTTATAGTTACTGAAAGCATTGCATTGTCCCAAGTCTCTGATTGTACTCGCTACGAAGATAGTTTCCGCTATTTACGGAAACTCCATTGTAAATCCCCACGGCCAATACAACTGGAAATTAGGAAATGGCTTGAAGAACCCATTCACCAAAGTAGTTAGCCTGTAGGTGTTGCAGATGTAAGCGAATTATGTGCTGAGTACTGTCATGGCGTCATTTCACGAAATTCCCAATGGCATTGTTGGAGCATTCCGTTCGTTATTGCTCCCACAATGCTCAGGAGTCCCACTGGACTACTGTTGTTACAAGGAACGTTCCGTTCCCTATCTAATTTTGTAACTTCGGGAACTGCAATGCGGAAACAGAATGAAAATTCTCTGGCTTCAAGAATCCGAACAAAATGAAAAAACAAGTTTAAAAGCTCTCAAATTCCTTCATCGAAAAATGAAAAATGTTGTTCTTTTGATCGCGTATGTCAGAAAATACTAACAGGTTTCTTAATCCTTTCATTGCTATTGCAGAATTAATTATAGATGGCACTGCTTATGCTGGATATGTGTTTACTGGATCTATCATTTACTCTTAATGTTTCACTATCAGTTATATATACTTGTTTATTAAGTTTTTAATTCAGGTTTTACAAAGTGAAGAAAACAGATACAACAGAATTCACTATCATTAATATAAGGGAAAATTGATTGATTGATTTAGTTTATTTTATAACTCGAAGGCTACGGCTACTTATTTAACGTGCCTGACGTCGTTATGGTTCTACATTACAATGGTAATGTCAAACCCACAAAAACAATTAAACAAATAAACAAAAGGCAATCATTAATAACCTATTTACCTTTTGTCCCAGGGTAAGTGCCATCAGTCGGAGCCCAAGAGATTACATAGGGTAGAACAAATCACACCACAGGGTTAGTTCTATATATATACTGTAATTTCTATAAAAGAGCACATGCATAAACATTACATCATTGCCCCTTTCACTCACGCATTCATATCTCGGCAATCCAATAGACATGAGTAATTAGTACAATAATAGTTCGGCGGCATGTTTAAAGTTAGCTACATTGATTTAAACTGTTCTTAATTTGACATTTACTTTTGCTTTCCGGGAAAACCATGTTCCGGTAGGAGCTTAACCTGTACGACAAAACACTACTCCTTTTATGTTGTTGTAATTGAATGTTAATCTTTATATTATTACTTTTGCAGTTAACTAGGATCACTGTTATATAATTATATTGACAATTTATAGCGTCGTACAATCTGAATGTTAAATACTTTGGATAATTGAATAAATGAAAGCTGTACGGTTTTACATGTTAAAAATATAGTTGATGCAATTTAATCACCGTAATAAGCAATGTCACTTGGAGATATTTAATGTAATTAGCGAGTTCATTGGATGTCACGACGGGGCGAACGAAGCTTATCCATTTTCACGTCCATTCCGGCTTACCTTTGTCGGCTCTGACTGAAGTCCTCGTGGTGGAAATGTGGAAGCTTATCGGCGTGGTCAATAGATGGTTTCCTGGCGATAAGATTGGATTTCCTGCATCTTCATATGTGGCAACTGGGTCAGACGCCCCTCCCAGCGGGGCCTTTCGCTGTCTCTACTCCATCTTGATAGTAAACAGCCACGTTCGAAATAAACACAACACGGAACGGTGCGACACACAAAGCGGATACTTTACGCGGGTGGTTCGCGAAAGATTGTGTACGATAACACGCCGAAGAAAATCTGAGTAAAACTGTGTCTTCCGCTTCTCCGCTCGTCTATTTATTTGCGATTCAAAAGGTTCGTTACGGTACCCTCTCTGTCCAAGCGTTGTTAAATCGTCCTCAAGTTGTAGTCTGTAGTCCTGCTATCTTCCCCCGTGTATTTGGAGTTCTTTGACCCTTCTCCAAAAGCACCTCGAAGGGAGGTTACCCAAAGACCGGGCCTATTGTAACCTGCACGTTCGTTCCGAAGACAGTGCCAGGGACTCTGTAGCTATTGTTATCCAGTCTAGCTGTTTAACCTTTAATGTCGGGCTTAATTTATCTCCTATCAAATTCTGCTTGGGGGATTTCGTCGATGATAATCTGCTGCTGGGCTGTCTCTAATTTCAGTTGAATCTGACCATTGGTAATAAAGTTGTATTTTTATATTTCTTTACCCGAGGCTCGGCCTCTTCTCTCGGGAAACAGGCTAGTCCTCCGCGCTCCGCCGTCCAAGTCCCGGTGAACAGCCACAATCCAATGCATATTATTGCTTATTACGGTGATTAATTGATTTACCTGATAATTAGCAAGATTTTATCGTTATAATTTTACTTCGCATTTTGCGCCTCTTGACTAATTTGCGAAGATGGGGATGAGTGATGAAATGATGAAATTGATGAATGGACATTCACAAACAACCAAACCCGAGCGGGATTCGAACCAGGTCATTATTGTATGACTTCGTGCATGGTTGTTGAAGTACCTCTTAAATCTTTAATCCTTCAAATTGGTAACAGAAAATGTTCTCTTCTGTTTTTTTCATCTGCCAGGGGAGTGGATACGTGTTATCATAATGGCATTTCTTACAGTATTTTCCTACAAACTGAAATGCTAAAGAAATTATGTGTGGATTAAAAATTGTTTAGTTCGATGTCTAGGCAGTGTTCCTCCAAAACTTGAAAATGTGTGATGGAACTTATTGTCATTTGTAGAGCAAAATCTAATTCATTTTCACTTACTCTGCATGAGGGATGGTAGAGTTTCAAGCTCTATTCTTATTACTTGGGTGAGTTTGAAGATGAGGGATTTTTTTAAAAAAATTGAACACAGTGTTGTCAGCTGTTTCCATTTCACTTCCGCTCCATCTGTAGGCAAGAAATAGAAAGTTTTGCGATTTTGGTATTGCGATATAAAACAAATGAACAAATGTTACAACTGTTCATACTTTATTGTGAGTACTAGTACTTCAAAGATCTTTATGCACGCCATGCATACCCTAAAACGGAAGGACTTTGGTTCACTTTCTCTGGGATAACTTTAGATATTTCTAGTCATAATATGGACGGGTTAAAATTACAGTGGTGTAAGTCACTTTCTTAAAAAGAAAAATAAGTCTGACTCACAGCACTTTGCTGATCAACACAATAGCTGTGTCCTTTATCACTAGACCTTAAACTGTCATCTGTTGACAGTTGAATGAATCTCTGACTTACTTCACGTTTTCTGTTAGCAGATTGACTTATAAAGATCTGATTTCTGTGTCTAAGTCATTTCTTTTAAAAAGTGACTTACACCACTGTAACTTTAACCTGTCCATATAACTCGCAAAAATCCATAAAAATCTCTTAATTTTATCAAGAAATCAATAAGCGAAACACAATTTTCATCATGATTGGTTGAAGCGGAAAGAAGCATGCGCAGTAACGTATGTCGTAGACTTCAGCGCATGCAGTGAGTCGAACTCTCTGCACTGCCTCGCGTTAGCAACTCGCATTGAGGTTACACACATGATATGAGCAGAAACGTTACAAAATAAGGTTCGTTCTATCTTTCTACATGAAAATTAATGTAAAAAACTATTATTTAATGAAATCTCGTAAAATATTGAATTAGTTTGATGGACTAGTTTTCTTCTCATAAATTACCACTAAGTATTGCCAGACTGTTTCATCAGAGTTGTACACATGAGTATTTAAAAGATATAGATAACTAATTGGAAACTTCACCACATGATAACATGGGTAGATATAATACAACTTTAACAACAGAAATGATGCATAATGAAGTTTCCACTTAAGTACGAAAAAATAAGGGCTGATACTCAAGCCTGCGATCCCATACTTATGTACGAGGGCAAATCGAAAAGTCTTTGCCCCAATTTTTTTTCAGCCGAAATAATAAACATGCAGAGAAATCAAAATATAGGAATTGTTCTATGTATCTTGCACTATTTACCCACATAGTCACCAAAGCGGTTCAGGCATTTGTCCCATCGCACCACTACTTTCGAGATGCCGCTGTTGTAGAATTCGGTCGGTTGATCGTGGAACCACGGCAGGACAGCGCTCTTCAATTCGTCGTCGCAAATAAGCGTCTGTCCTGCCAGAAACGTCTTCAGGGGACCGAACACGTGGAAATCACTGGGGGCGAGGTCTGGACTATACGGTGCATGCTCCAGAATCTCCCGTTCGAATGTCTGAAGTCTGTCGACGGTCCGGTTTGCCACATAAGGCCTGGCGTTATCGTGGAGGATAACCACATTGTCCACATCGAGAATCCCTTGGCGCTTTTTCCTGATGGCAGCTCGCAGACGTGAGAGTGTGCCACAATAGCTGTCAGCGTTTATGGTGCCACCTCGTGGCATGAAATCCAGCAGGAGTGCTCCTCGGCAATCACAGAAGACCGTGAGCATCAACTTCCCGACTGATGGCGTTCTACGGAATTTCTTCGTGACAGGCTAATATGGATGTGTCCATACCATGCTCTGCTGCTTTGATTCTGAAGTGAAATGCAATACCGACGTTTCATCTCCAGTGACAATGAGATCCAGAAAAATTTCACCCTCCTCGGCGTAACGCAGCAAATGTTTCAGTGAAGCCATCATTCGCTTACCCTTGTTCAGGTCATCCAAAAGTTTAGGCACCCACCGACATGAGACTTTGCGATACCCCAAGGATTCGTGAACGATATCGTAAACACAGCCATAAAAATGCCAGGCGTCTTGGAAATGTCCTTCAGAGGCACACGCCGATCCGTTTTCACCTTTGCATCCACACGGGCAATGTTTTCCGTTCTGAGAGAGGACCGCTCATTGTCATGAAGGTCTTCTCGACCGTTTTCGAATTCACAACACCACAACCGCACACTTCTCAAAGCAAGACACTTGTCCCCATAAGTCGGCTGCATTTCCCTATGGATCTCGATGGGCGTTCATCCCTTGCTCCATAGGAAACGAATAACACTTCTGCAAGAACTTTTTGATTTGCCCTCGTATATATTTTCAATATGCATGTCGTCTCATTAGTACTTGAATAATCCTGGACTTAGCCCTTCAGTTCATGCCATTGGCCACATACAATATGCGCTTTTTTTTATTTTCTTACTGTATTATTAAAAGTACTGATACAACATCTGACAGTTGTATGACGTAACGGTATCACTGGGGGGTATTGTATGGGAAAACCCAAACATGCTCGCTGGGAGATGGGAAGATTGTTTAATTAACCGCTGGAGTATTTTAGTTAATTCGTTGCTTTGACGGTTAATATTAACAGCATTTTCGTCAGTCGATTGTGGTGTTTCAAAAGTAAACATTGCTTCACATCGCATCGCTGAAGGTCAACAATTGCTAATGATTTATAAACATTCCTGAGGAGAAATAGAGAATTATGTAATATCACGTGAACAACATCAGTTCATGTTTGTAATTGAATTAGTCATGCATTCCTGCATATTCTGATCTAAAAGTGTATGCTTTGCTAAGACCAAATTATTATTGTTCTTATTATTTACACTTATGAAATATTTACACACACACTGATATAAATTGCAAAACATTATAATACTATGGCGGCATAAATTACTTTCACCGTAGTACAAGTGTTCAGAGTCACTGTTTCTGAAGTTCTACATTTATGATTTTTTTTAACTGTGGTTCAGAATTTTTACGTTCACTCCTGTTGCAGACTATTTTCTCCAAAATGTAGATTCAAAATTGCTAGTGTTAGTGGCTAGTATATCTACAAGGAAGGCATGTTTGTGCAGCTTGTCACCATAGATGATGTCTTTACCTGTTGTATCTTAATGGCCGAGCGGTCCTGTAAAGTTTATGTGTATTCAGAGTTGTATTTGTAGCAAGATGTCTACTGATTTATTAATGCTGTGTAGCGAATTTCTGGCATATGACTTTCGTTACTAGGTTATGTCGTTGACTATATTAGGTTAGATCAAAAGCCTGCAAAATATTTATATAACCTTTGTACTTATTGACATGTACTCGTATATTCCGAAACTATTATATTATTCTGTAATGTTTAATGTTTCGATTGTTGAATTTATTGTGCAAACGTCCTGTAGGTTATTTACGGTTACCTGGAAGAATAGAAATCTACAGTTTAGTACATTTTTCATAGTATTCTGAAAAGAAGAAAGTGTACCAGTAAAATAGATTCAAATACGTTTCATTTGCAATTACAATTTCTGGTGTATTTTCTAAAATAATAGTAGTCTGAAAAGAATATAAATTGTTTACTGACAGGATAAAAACAATGAAGCTGAACGGTATATCTAGATGTATCTAGAATATTACACACACACATCACACACACAGCCTCCCAGATGGCGCAGTGGAAGCGTCGCCGCCTTGTAATCAAAGGGTCTCGGGTTCGATAACCGGTGGAGGCACATAGTGGTTCCGATCCAACTTTAAACTGTAGGTCCAGTCCCGATTAGCCTTACTGTGCATAAAATGGCCTTTAAACACCAACTCAATCAATCAAAACATCACACACACACACTTGTATTTGTTTAAAATTCATCAGAGAGAGAGAGAGAGAGAGAGAGAGAGAGAGAGAGAGAGATTTCCATGTTTTGCCTATTGTGGAGAAAGCTCCGGAACATTAAATTGTTGGAGTTTAGAATATAAAAGTAAATCTATATTTTAGGTTATCACTTGCACTACATTTGGTAATAAAAATTGTGTAATATAGTGCACTAGTTGATTATCCGGCGTTGCCCGGCTATTTATTTATCCCAATCTCCTATTAGACAGGAAAACAATGAATTCTAACTATAGTGTAAAATGTTACTAATTTTATTTGCAGGTATTTAAAAGTTTAACTACAGTATACAAATTATAAAGACACTAAGTTGCTGACCAAGGCAATGTATTATTAAGATAAAAACACTTAACAGGTAACGTTTCGACCCTGTATCAGGGTCTTCCTCAGACGAAGAACTAAACTAAAGTATTGAATTATACTACACACAGAAAGATTACATACACATAGCAGGTTCACTAGCCACACAACAACAAATCAAGATGACAGTCCTTATCTAGGAAGATTTCTCCAAAGGAATTAAACATATCACCTCCTGACAGTTGTTGACTAATTGGTCTACTAAACTGACAGGTGATTGACAGGTCAAGATGATGATGTCTTGGAATGGAGGACTCAAGATAAACAAGGAATGGAAGAGTGTGTTAGAGAAAGTTGAAAGGATGAAGAAAAGGAATGAAGAAAAAAGAAGTATGAACAAGGAAGAAAGAAGAGAAAAGAAGAAGACCAGAGGAGGAGGTATTTATCCATAACCAAAAATTCAGGAGGGGTGGGGGAGTGGTAAGCAGGTGGTTCTAGACTCTTGCTAATCTTGACCTGTCAGTTTAGTAGACCAATTAGTCGACAACTGTCAGGAGGTGATATGTTTAATTCCTTTGGAGAAATCTTCCTAGATAAGGACTGTCATCTTGATTTGTTGTTGTGTGGCTAGTGACCCTGCTATGTGTATGTAATCTTTCTGTGTGTAGTATATTTCAATACTTTAGTTTAGTTCTTCGTCTGAGGAAGACCCTGATACAGGGTCGAAACGTTACCTGTTAAGTGTTTTTATCTTAATAATACATTGCCTTGGTCAGCAACTTAGTGTTTTTAAATATGGAAACAAGACTTAATTATATTAAAATTATAAAGTAAAATCTTTTACAAATTCACTATAATATTAATTTAACTCAAAACTTGATTATAAACAACATTCTTAGTTTCACCTCCAGGAGCAAGAATAAATAAATTGAACGGCATTGGGATTGTCACTATTCATCTTAGCGACCCCGAAAGCTATGGATTCCACACTGATATCGGTCGTTTATTTTTGCATGTCACCCCTACCCACCCCACCCCTAGGGGTGCCAGGAGTGCTGTGATATGTGTACCAAGTTTGGTTGAAATTGCTCCACACGTTCGAGAGTTAAACTGGAAGAGACATACATACATATATACAGACATACATCCATTTTTATGTATGTAAAAAATATAGATTGTTGTGGAAGACCAGGGGAAAGCGTCAGGAATTTTGTGACCAGGATAATTTTCATGAATTTAGGACTTTATTGTCGAAGTAGCTAGAGCTCTCGCCACGAAAACAGTCCAGTCAAGGTCACGCCACCCACCTACAGTGTTGACAATTTCAACCGATGAAATCATCCGCATACGTAAACGCGGGAAGAAGCTTAGAAGAAGTGCGGCAACCCTGGAGGGTCAGGGGTGTGGAGGAGGCAAGGGGAAGCTCCGACCTTGACTGGACTGTTTCCGTGGCGAGAGCTTTAGACATTTCAGAGAACTGGCCTGATATTTCATATAAGTGAAATTGGTTAGCATATTTCAGCATAATGGTTTTTAAACCAGCCTGTCAAAACTTTTTAAAATACCTTTGGCGGGGTTTATGAGTATAAGAGGATTTTTCCCAAGAACTTTTTTGTTGGTTCATGTGTGCTAAATTCCACTGCCTTTAAAATATATTTTCCAGCTTATCTATTAAACGCGAGACCCTGTTCTACTCCTAAAATCAAACCCCACGCACGTCCCTTGCCTCTAGAGAAAAGAAAGCCATTTGGTCTGGTGGCCTGGCTTGTTTCTTTATGAAATTTTCAGTGCGGGAACTGCTGCGCGCTCTTGCGGGTAGTTGGCGAACCACCGTTATTTCTCACGTGCTTTGAAGAAGACCAGATCAGAAATAGCGAATACGGTCTCTTCTCCAGGTTGAGCTTTGTAGTTGCGTTTGACGGTTGGATCTGAGTGAAACTGTCTGAGATGAGTTGCTGGTGATGAAATCCTGACGTGAAGGGGGGAGTTTCATAACACTGAACAGCTGCGGTTTCGGGCTACAGGACTTTGAATTTGGATACCTGACAACACGTAAGTAACGATTTCGAGTTTGGAAACTAGTGTTCAATGCTTGATTGGAGATGTTTATACTTTGATTATTTTTCGTCACTTTCCTGCCTCTTTAAGCAAGTACGACGCCAGGGAACCAGGGTTTGAATCCCGACCTCAGCATGAATGTTCTTTGTGAGTGTCCCTTCATCAATTTCATCATATAACTACATGTCCTCATCTTCGCGATTAGTCAAAAGTTGAACAATTGCGAAGTAAAATAAACCAAATTAATCAACACATATTTATGCATATTATCTTTCTTGTTGTAATAATGACTGCTGATGTGTAGACTACAATTAAATTTTTCTTCCTTTATTTTCTTCGGGAATGGACCTACAGCTTGAAGTGGGATCCGAACAATCATGCGTCTCCACTGGGTATCGAACACAGGACCTCTTGATTACTAGGCGAGGACATGACTCCTACGCCATCGGTAAGGCTCACTTGGTCATATAAAATAAATCCTGTATACGATTTTTAGCAAATGATTACCATGAAAACGGGGTCTGTGAGTGTTCCAGTTTCATCTTTCTTGGCACTGCAAATTCTGAGGCTCAAGACATTACAAACACGCGATTAATTTACAATAAATTAAAAATATATAAATATAAAAAATATAAAAAAATAAACAACGTTTTTATTTTTTAAAGTTTGTCAAAATATGTTTCTAGTCCACCTTCTGCTCAGATAGGCTAAGTGGCAAGATGAACGTGCATACAGTTTAAAGCGACATATGAATACTGGAATATACCAAGAATCGAACCCAAGGCCTCTTGATGACCAGACACCAATGTCAAGTGGAAATGGCTAAATGAATATAGGATAGTCTTAATGTCTAATAAATTCTGTTTGAAGCTTGAATTTCTGAAATGGAAAAATATGATAACAAACGGGGGTGTTTAAAATTCTTTTGCAAAAAGATTTACAAATACAACACAAAATCGAAAACTGCTTTTATGTGGAACAAGGAGCGACAAGAAGATGAAACAGACGCAATAATGCACTGATGTAACATTCTTATTTATTAAATATTATCGCCAACCTTCTACTAGTCACGAATACTAGTGCAGGTCGTAGAAAAATCATGTTTGGTTACGCCTGTTCAGAAGAGTTAGCTTTCAAAATACATGCCTGCCGTCACGAATATACGGGAAGAATCGGCGAAGAATAGCCACTAAGTCTCCGCAAAATTTAAAGACGGTGCTTGTTGCATATTTCATGCTCGATTTCTTGTACTACATGAGGAAACGAAGTGATCGAATGAGGTGAATGTGAGAAACTAAGGAAGGTGTAAGTGTTAATAGTCTTGTCTTTGAATTTTTGGCACGTCCTAGAAACGTAGTGGCTAATGATGTCGTCTTGTAATCAAAGGATTCTGGGTTCAATTCCCAGTAGAGGCACTTGGCCCAGTGGTTTGGACTTCATTCAAAACTGTAGACTATATCCAGATTTCCAGATCCAGTTTATTAAATTAGCCAGCTTAGTTATCGCCTGCCGGACCCTGTGGCCAAGTGGTTAGCACATCGTGCTGCGACGCCAAGGGTCCCGGGTCCGAATCCCGCTCGGGTTGGTTGTTTGTGAATGTCCATTCATCAATTTCATAATTTTCATCACTCATCCCCATCTTCGCAAATTAGCCAAGAGGCACAAAACCCGAAGTAAAATAAACTAAATCAATCAATTAATCAATTAGTTATCGTCTGCTTAAGCTGCTTTCAGACCAAAGTGAAAAACGACGCGTGTGAATTGTAAACGAACCTTCGGAAATAAATGCAACATTTCGTGATGGAGTGACACAAACTACACATGTCGCTTTGTGTCACTCGAGCTGGGCCGCTTTCATGTCGCCTCGGATTGTTGGTCACGTATGCGTACTGAATGCTTTCTTGCATGCTGGAGGTGCCTGTGTCGCTTTGGTCTGAAGGCTACCTAAGGCAACTTTTATTCCGAAGTGACAAGTGACATACAATAGTTGACAAACAACATGCTACAAGTAGATTTCACATTTAATTGACAAGCGAAAAGTGTCACGAACACCTTAGTCTGCAAAAAAAATATTCATTGCCCATTCGCGACCAAAATATCTTAGCAATACTACAAAACTGGTAATCCTAGTAACACACAAGCGGCAAGCGACAATTAAATATCGGGAGTGCGGCAGAGAGATTCGAAATCAAATTCCAGGAGTGCTATAGAGATACTCGAAAATCAAATACCGGGAGTGCGACAGAGAGACTCAACAAACAAATTCCGGGAGTGCTATAGAGAGACTCAATAATCAAATACTTAGAGTGCGACATAGACACTGAACAATCAAATTTCTGGAGTGCTATAGAGAGACTCAAGAATAAAATTCCGGAGGTGCTACAGAGATAATCAACAATCAAATATCGGGAGTGCGACAGAGACACTCAACAAACAAATTCCGGTAGTACGACAGAGAGATTCAACAATCAAATTCCGAGAGTGCTATAGAGATACTTAACAATCAAATACTGGGCGGGCGACAGACAGACTCAACAATCAAATACCGGAAATGCGACAGAGAGATTCAGCAAACAAATTCCGGGAGTGCGACAGAGAAACTCAACAATCAAATTCCGGGAGTGCGACAGAGAGACTCAACAATCAAATACCGGGAGTGCGACAGAGTGACTCAAAGTTCAAATACCGGGAGTGCGACAGAGTGACTCAACAATCAATTACCGAAAGTGCGACAGAGTGATTGAACAATCAAATACTGGGAGGGCTATAGAGTGACTCAACAATCAATTACCGGGAGTGCGAGAGAGAGACTCAACAATCAAATACCTGAAGTGCTGTAGAGATATTCAACAATCAAATACCTGAAGTGCTGTAGAGATATTCAACAATCAAATATCGGGAGTGCAACAGAGAGACTCAATAAAAAATTTCAGGAGTGCTATAGAGATACTCAACAATCAAATACCGGGAGTGTGGCAGAGAGCCTCAACATCAAATTCCGGGAGTGCGACAGAAAGACTCAAGAATCAAATACCGGGAGTGCAACCGAGACACTCAACAATCAAATTTCGGGAGTGCTATAGAGATAATCAACAATCAAATACTGGGTTGGGGACAGAGAGGCTCAACAATAAAATACCGAGAGTGCAACAAACACACTCAACAAACAAATTCCGGGAGTGCGACAGACACACTCAAGAATCAAATTCCGGAAGTGAGACAGATATACTCAGGAGTCAAATTCTTGGAGTGCTATAGAGATACTCAACAATCAAACACCGGTAGTGCGACAGAGAGACTCAACAATTAAATTCCGGGAGTGCGGCAGAGAGACTCAAGAATCAAATTCCGGGACTGCTATAGAGATACTGAACAACCAAATACCGGAAGTGGGACAAAGAGACTCAACCATAAAATACCTGGGGTGTGACAGAGAGACTGAACAATCACATTTCGGGAGTGCTATAGAGATCCTCAACAATTAAATACCGGGATGCGACAGAGAGACTTAACAAACAAATTCCGGGAATGCGATGAAGAGACTCAACAATCAAATACCTGAAGTGCTGTAGAGATACTGAACAATCAAATACCAGGAGTGCGACAGATAGACTCAACCAACAAATTCCGGGTGTACAACAGAGAGATTCAACAATGAAATTCCAGGAGTGCGACAGAGAGACTCAAGGATCAAATACCGGGAGTGCGACAGAGTGACTCAACAAACAAGTACCTGAAGTGCTATAGATATACTCAACAATCAACTACCGGGAGTGCAACAGAGAGACTCAAGGATTAAATACCGGGAGTGTAACAGAGATACTCAATAATCAATTACCGGGAGTGCGACAGAGTGACTCAACAAACAAATTCCGGGTGTACAACAGAGAGATTCAACAATCAAATTCCAGGAGTGCGACAGAGAGACTCAAGGATCAAATACCGGGAGTGCGACAGAGTGACTCAACAAACAAGTACCTGAAGTGCTATAGATATACTCAACAATCAACTACCGGGAGTGCAACAGAGAGACTCAAGGATCAAATACCGGGAGTGTAACAGAGATACTCAATAATCAATTACCGGGAGTGCGACAGAGTGACTCAACAATCAATTACCGGGAGTGCTATAGAGATACTCAACAATCAGATGCTGGGAGTGTGACAGAGAGACTCAACAAACAAATTCGGGGAGTACGAAAGAGAGACTCAAGAATCAAATTCTGGGGATCATATAGAGATACTCAACAATCAAATACCGGGAAAACGAAATGAAAATAAATTGTTAGTGAGAAGTGCTGCGTCTTTACATGAAGGCAGTGAGTGTCCTAATACGGTTGGACTTCAGTTAGAACGTTTTTTTCTGTCAATAACTATTGATTTTTACACATGCAGCAGACGATGAGCATGATCGCGGCTCCTTCTTTCTTCACCGTGTCAATTTGCGTGTATCAGTGGGGGCTCTGGAGCGTCATTTTCCTATCAACTGCGCAACTGATAAGGTAAACGTTACACGACCGTGGTCAATTCTGCAAAGGAGGGCGAGGCAGTTCACGAGTGAATGATGATGGCGTCGAGAAAAAACGAGGTGGTGCGAGCTACGACGTGGCATCAAGAAGCGTACACGCATCACGGTCAACCACTAGGAAAATTTGAAAGGGGTTGGCTCGTCCGCGCTAGCGTGGCTGCAAAAAACTAGTTTTGGAAATGCAATTACTGGAATCGATTTCAACCTGGTGGAAGCGAGTAGGCAAGTCTATGGGCATTTCCTGTATTAGGGCCTACTTAACATCCAAATCTGGATGCGTCCAACATCTTAACATCCAAATTGCTGTACACCGAGATTCGTTGCGTGATTCCGATGCTTTTTGCGTCATTTTGGATTGCTACTTCTTTGTTTCTATTCAATTTACATAAATTGTAATGAGTCTAATACATATGTACTAAAGTGTGATATGGCACTGAAACCGTTGAAATACAGTGTGTCCGTAAAGTCATGGTGCACTTTTGACCGGTCACAGGAAAGCAAAAAAACAAGATAGAAATGTGAAATCTTCACCAAATAAAAGGAAAACTCTCCAAGTTTCCGTACTATGATGCGCAAGTGTGTGCACACACAGGTGATGACGCAACACCACGAACTGCGCAGCAGCGGATCAGCCCTAGCCCACGCCAGTCGAGATGTGGACGGTACAGAGGCAAGTCCAGTGTGTTCTGTGGCTTGCGAAGTTCGAATCCGTGAGGAAAGTGCAACGTAAATATCGTCGCGTGTACAACGAAGCGCTTCTGTACAGTCCACATCTAGACTGGCGTGGGCGAGGGCAGATCCGCTGCTGCGCAGTTCGTGGTGTTGCGTCATCAGCTGTGTGCGCACACGCTTGCGCATCATAGTACGGAAACTTGGAGAGTTTTTGTTTTATTTGGTGAAGATTTCACATTTCTATCTTGTTTTGTTGCTTTCCTGTGGCCGGTCAAAAGTGCACCATGACTTTACGGACACACTGTATTATCCACAAAATAGATATAACTTCTAAACTGGTGGAAAGAGGCGCCTAAGGAAAAGTAAACTCTAAAAGAGTGGCATTAGCCATTACTAGGGACATTGAATTTTTGTGATCCGCGAAATCGCGAAATGTGAAAAAAAAAAAAAGATGCAATTTGAACATTCTGCACGTAACTACGCCCCCAATGATGAAATATGCATGAGTTTTATTCGCGAAGTAATGCGAAATGTGTGCTTTTCCACGAAATGAAAGTTTTTTCGCGATATAACCGTGAAATATCATCAAATTAAGTAGAAAACACGCAAAAACCGACAATCGAGGTTGTGCGCGCAAACTTTCGATTTGTAACGAAACGTTTGCCTAAAGTTTCCTAACATTTGCAGCTGAAGAACGTTTTATTTTCGATCACATCAGGAAGACGCTGAAAATTATGATTTCCCATGCACATAATCTCAGTTCGAAAACTTAGCTCCCTGTCAAGCTGCATTCCTTTCTTCCCCCGAATGTCTACTCAAATTCCAGTTTCATTGAACTTGCTAGCTGTAGCAGCGATAAGATTAGTCTGTTCCCTCACATCAAGGGAAACAATGGTATCATTTGTGTTCAGTCATGAATTAATTTTGTTTATCATCATGTGATTTTGAACATGTGTTTGTGTATGTGCAGTAGTGATTATTTTATTTGTTGGACAGCAAGGATATCCTTTATATACATACAATGAATAAATCACTTGAGATATGCAATTTAGAAATGAAGTGATTTTGTGTTGATGTTTTTTTTTTTGGTTGGACAGCTAAGTACTGTGTATGTGCACAGTATATAAAAATGAAGTAGTTTATCAATTTATAGCTCTTTTGTATGTTGTTTCCTCATAATGAAAAAGTGTGTACCAATTTTTTTTTCTACCGCTGGTATATACCGCTGATGTAACATTTCATTTACCGATCTCCTCAGTTTTTATTTACCATAAATTTGTCTCCCTAGCCATTATGATGGTTAGAGATACGCAACCTAAAGAGAAAATAGGCACGAAAACCGGTCATAGGCGCTAAAATTAGGAAAGTAAAGTGGGCACTAAAATAGTTCAAATTCATAGAATGTAAATTTACAATAAAATGAGAGGCAGTAGTCACAAAGTAGCTTAAATGAGCACTGAAAAAGTTTTAAAAGACTGCAAGAAAGAGTGTAAAAAAACTCTCAAAATCATTACCAGTAATACGAAACAGATTCTGAACAATCTAATACGGGATAACTGAAGCATTTCTTGAAAATTAAATAGGGCTAAGTAGTTTACATGTATATGATTTTAAGATGCTAGGTTAATTGCAATAATGTGAATAAAAGGTTATGAGACGAAATTGGTGAAAGGACACTTACAACCCAATTTCTATGCCAAGACCAGAACTCGAACCTGGAATCTTTGGTATCGAGATCGGTAAGCTGGTATTTGATTGTTCAGGAACCCTTCCTTAATCCCGATCTTTGATTGTTCCGAATCCTTTTCGTAATCAACCGTTCAACGCACTCGACCACCAGCGTGGAAACATATCAAGATTACAAAAGAGAATTCGGAACAATCGAAGATCGGGATTAAGGAAGGGTTGCTGAACAATCAAAACACCTGATGAACAGATTCTCTCGGGCTATCGACCAGGCGAGTTGTGGAAATGATTCCAAGCTTTCGAGATCTAACATCACTCTAATCTTCAGGGTAGAAGTGCAGTTCTGAGCGTCAATCCGGCGTATATACTTTCGTGAAGGGGGGATCCCGGTGAAGATGGCGGACCAATCGAGTGGCGTGTCTGCTACGTGCGCGTTTCTGGTTAACTAACACTAAAAAGGCAATCGTAATCGCGACACGGGGCTCGAACTGGACCCAGCCTGGTTAGCGTTTTTTAACTAGAAACTAGCCCGAGAGAATCTCTTCATCATTCGTCGGCAAGAAAGCTTCAAGTCTTAAATCAAAATACCTGGTTTGCAAAGTGATTCTGAACAAGCAATTGCAAAGAGCTGCCTAGAGGTACAATATTTCTCATCGTGTTATGGCTTCGAACATGAAGATTTATGCCAGTGGAGCTTCATTGGGGGGAAATTATAGTCAGAAGCGAAAGTCGATCAGGTCATTTATTTAACGGGTACAAAAGAGTCCGGGACCTTCCAGGCGCCCAGGCCTCGTGAACTTGGCAACGGAGACGCACAGAAAGCGCCAGCGATGAAAGCTTCACCGAACAGATCTACCTCCGGGTCATAAAACACCAGAAGTGTTGGTGGGAAGAAAAATACACACACACGTGGTCCAAACATTCCGGTTTGCGGGACGAGCACAAGGCTCTTGCAGCATCGGAAACTTGTAAAGTCCAAGAACGCTGGCTTTTTTTTCTTTTCTTTTTTTCTTCTCCAGAAGATCAATTTCCAGATTCCGTTGCCCCATCTTGCAGCGGTGAATGTTTTCTTTTTTCGCCACTAACTCGTTCCTTTACGCCGTCGTGGCGAACCGAGGTACGCATGCAGGAACCCAATACTCCACTGCAAAGAGTTCTTTTTTATTAGCGCCTGAGCAAGGAGTGCTTTTAGCTCCGTTTCTTCGACCGCCTGTTAAGCGCTGTCTGTCGTAAAAGCAAGACACGGACCGCCACTTATAAGCATCGAACCTATGGCCCAAGGACGAGAAGTTCTAGATCTAAACGTTGAAACCTCTTAGTAACCAAACTTTAGCGAGAATCATGTCTCCACTCGGAAGAAACTGATTAACCAAAAGCGTTGGATTAGCCTTTACTGAATGTGGTCAATTAGGCCAGCATTGCTAAGCAACCATTTGTTTATTGTCTATTGGAACAAATATTGGTTACGAGATTTATCCAGAATTTTCCATGCGCGGTGGTGTAAGTGTACATTTAGAGCCAAAATGGCCATAAATTGGGCCATTGAGAAAACTTTTTACGGGGTGTTGAGGACATTTCTGGAGTTTTGGGAGCGTGTGGATAAATCGCATCTATTCTTTGATTATTGCAGACACACTTTTCTTTCTGTACCATTGATACGTTATACCACATCCTGACAATACATTAATACATTCTCAATTACCTAGCAAACGGTTTATTTACGGATCCATGTTTACAAAGACTTTTTAGCTTCTAGTAGTGCTTACATTTCACGCTCACAGTTTGGACCATCCCTTATGAATCACTCTGTATATTCACAGCGGATTCGAATCCCGACCTGGACATGGGTGTTCCTTGTGAATGTCCCTTCATCGATTTCATCATATCACCACTCATCCTCATCTTCGCGAGTAGCCAAAAGTGGCAGATAGGCGAAGTAAATTAAATCAAATCAATCAATCAACATTCATGTTTCGTGTTCTATGGCTTTCCAGGTTCTCGAACAATTATTTTAAATAAAAATCCCTGACTTTTCCAGGTTTTTCGGTACTTTCAGATGAGTGAAAAATTTGTTCTGGCCTACAGAACTTATGCTCCTTTTTATCTTCATTACCTAATATGAAACTAAATTCCTCTTCCTTCGTGCGAATGTATTTGGTCGTTTCCCATCGTATTTCCTGTGACCAATTTTACCCTATTAGGTTCATATTTGGCAGTTAATTAGTTCGCTTTATTAACCAAATAGTCTGTTGCGTTGAAGCAGATAATGCTTTTAGATTCAATTAACGTGTCAAACACTGTCGGTGGATGGAGGGTACAAACCATGTGAAGTGTACCACACTGACCGATAGAGTTCTGTAATAATACACTCAAATGTTCTCATGAAACGAGTTAGAATAAAACATAGGGTTGCTGATGGCTTATTCTTCCATTGTTTCCTACACACATTTTACAATTTTACAAGCATGTAATTTAACTTTTTTTAGTCTTTAATATTAGCTTACTTGTCGGCCAATCAGAAACAGTGCCAACTCAGAAACTATTAGATGTCAGGAGCATATATTCTATGCTAGCTAATAAGCTATCTGCGAAGCCTGAAGTCTAGGGAATAAAATACAAGAGAAAAATCGATCAGAAATTGTAAATAAAATTATTCATATCAGTGAGATAATGATGGTGACTCTGAAGTCGGCTACCAGATTTCTTATGAGTTGGCAACCTGATTTCCTATGAGTTGGCATACTGATTTCCTATGAGTTGGCAACCTGATTTCCTATGAGTTGGCATCCTGATTTCCTATGAGTTGGCATCCTGATTTCCTATGAGTTGGCAACCTGATTTCCTATGAGTTGGCAACCTGATTTCCTATGAGTTGGCAACCTGATTTCCTATGAGTTGGCAACCTGATTTCCTATGAGTTGGCATCCTGACTTCCTATGAGTTGGCATCCTGACTTCCTATGAGTTGGCATCCTGACTTCCTATGAGTTGGCATCCTGATTTCCTATGAGTTGGCAACCTGATTTCCTATGAGTTGGCAACCTGATTTCCTATTAGTTGGCATCCTGATTTCCTATGAGTTGGCAACCTAATTTCATATGAGTTGGCAACCTGATTTCTTATGAGTTGGCAACCTGATTTCTTATGAGTTGGCAACCTGATTTCTTAGGATTTGGTAAACTTATTTCTATTCATAGCCTAGGACCACGTGACATAGTAAGATAGCCCAGATCTGGGACTCAGTATACGCCACTGTTAGATGTAGATACATAAAATGTGGTGGACTGAGAGATATAATCTGTTTATGAAGGATCAGTACTGTGAGATACCGAAATCTTATGTACTGATGAAAATTTAAATTTTAAAGGTAAAGTACTTTTGAAAAAGGCTCATGGGGAAATAAGAGGTATTAGGATAATCATACCTTGCTATTGGACGCTACGGATATGTTACCATTGTTAGTATATTCTGTGAGGTGTAATTGTTTCGTTTTGGCACCAAATCTTTACAGAAAAACTAAATATGCTAACCAAGGCAATAATTTATTTTATTAAAAACATAAACTAAACGTAACGTTTCAACCTTCTAGAACAGTGGTTTCCAACTTCTTAAGGTCCGAGGGCCAAAATTATATCCAGCAGTTGATAGGCGGGCCGCATTTTTTTTGGGAGGGGGATTAAAAATTACAATAATTGTAAGTACTGAACTGAAAATGTAGAACTTTCGAATGAGCTCAATTTCTAAAATGAGGCAATAAAACAATGGAATTTCAAATCAAAATTGTATAATTACCATTTACTTCACAAAAACCCAATACTTATTGATGAATTGAAAGAAATTAAAGACACACCATACAAATAAGAATTCTTCATAGTAAGTGCTCAATGTGAAAATTGAGCCCGATCTGCTTCTTTTATTAAAGTTGTATTTGAATTTCTGTATTTGAAAGTCTCAGAAGGTGAAGCAGTGAAGAATCTGCCAGTCTGCTTCTGTAGCGGTTCTTGATGAACTTCATTGAAGAAAAAACACTTTCACACGTGTATGTGCTGCCAAACGTCGATGTCATTCTTTGCTCAAAACTACGAAGGTTTGGAAAGCGTTCTTTTGAAAGGTATTCGAAAAATTCTGCAACCTTTTCTTGCCTAGTTTGAAGGAACACATCGCCTCGAAAATCACGCAATTCAAGTTGGAGAGCAGCTATTTTAATTTTCAATCTTACGTTTTTTTGGAGATATTGCTCATTTCGATATTTGCACAAACTTTAACAATCAGTCACAGTACAATCCGAGTTGGAACACTGGAAATCTCTTCGTACTTTGTGCGTAGTAAAACAGATCTCTACAGCGCCTCTCTGCAGCTTGTTTCTAAACACAAAGAAGGAAGCCTTCACGGAAGCGGCAGAGTTCATTCCACATAGCGAAGGGATGTAGTGCTTGGTGTGAAGATAAAACACGTCACTTTAGATTCTTCTGATTATCATTATTGACTGCAAAATAAATTCTACCTGTGATATTGTCTTCTTTCATAGAGCATCCGTTCATTTAGTAAAAAAAGAACGTATTTTAATAAAAATACATAAAATTAATGCATTTTGCAAACTGGCATTGCGGGCCGCAGAAAAAGGCAACGGGGGCCGCATGCGGCCCGCGGGCCGCCAGTTGGAAACCCCTGTTCTAGAAAGGCCTTCTTCAGACTCTGTATCAAGTACAAATGTAACAAGATACAAAAACAGGGCATTATATATACAAAAAATATTACTCCCTCCAGACTATTAGAAAGTTGTACTGGAACTTTCTAGCAGGTGCCTTTCCCTTGTCAACTGTACTTTCACCTAAAAGGCTAAATGTATTTACTTCCATATAGAATGTGGTTGGACTTTTTATCTCACGCTCTTTTTCCTTCATTTTTCTTCCTTCTCCTTTCCTCTTTCTCTCTTTTCCTTTCCACTCTTTCTAACACCTTCTTCCATTCTTTGTTTAATTTCAGTTCATTGTGTCTTCTTCACCTTTCTTCTCTATTTCCTTGGACTCGTTCCATTTTCTCACTAGCATTCTCTTCTCCCTTCCTATCTGCTTAGCCTCATCCCACTCTATGTCATGTCCGGTTTCTCTCGTGTTTAAATATCGCATTTCTCTAGTGAGAAAATAGAAGGAGTCCAAGGAAATAGAGAAGAAAGGTGAAGAAGACACAATGAACTGGAATGGGCGACGGAAATTAAACAAAGAATGGAAGAAGGTGTTAGAAAGAGTGGAAAGGACAAGAGAGAAAGAGGAGAGGAGAAGGAAGAAAAATGAAGGAAAAAGAGCGTGAGATAAAAAGTCCAACCACATTCTATAGGGAAGTAAATATATTTAGCCTTTTAGGTGACAGTACAGTTGACAAGGGAAAGCCACCTGCTAGAAAGTTCCAGCACAACTTTCTAATAGTCTGGAGAGAGTAATGTTTGTGTGTATATATAATGCCCTGTTTTTGTATCTTGTTACATTTGTACTTGATACAGAGCCTGAAGAAGACCTTGCTAGAAGTTTGAAACGTTACGTTTAGTTTATGTTTTTAATTAAATAAATTACTGCCTTGGTCAGCATATTTAGTTTTTCATATCATGGAAACAAGGCTTAATGCTCTTAAAGTCTTTACTTTTCAGCGCTCCAGTGTAAGGACCAATCAAATAGTGCAGTGGGTAACTGAAGCTTTTTGGGGCTATTCTGAACGTTTTCCTTCAGAATAATTTGTTATACCTCATGGATTATATAGCATTGAAAAATTGCTACTGAAGTTTGCACATCGCCGTATAGTTAGGCAACACATACTGCGCATTGCAGATAAGTTAGTATTTCGGAATCTAGGTGTTCCATTTTTATTGTTGGTGACTGTACCACAATATTCTGTCATTCAAATTATTTTCTAATTCTAGCAAGAAGTATGCTTTAATTTCCCGTTAATCCTAACTTATAATGTCACTGTGTTGATGTTCAGAGAACGGTCGTAACAGTTCGTATAACATTAAACCGCCGATGAATAGTTTAATTTTCGCTGCATAGAAAGACAAGTTTAGGAGCGTACTTCCCAAGGTTTATGGATATGCCTTGCGGATACAGGACGTAGAATTTGATATGATCTTCAGCAACTCGAACGTACCTGCGATATGAAATATAAAATTGTTCGTCATTTTCACTTAGAGAAGCAGTAACTCCTCGGCATCTATCATCCTTCCTGTTCTCCTGTTATCTGACTCGGAAGATGAGGATGATGACGATGGGGTAATTAACTATGATGAAATGCCTGGAGTAAAGACATGGTTTAGTGTTTCTGTGACGGCCGAACATGTCTTGAAGCCAGATTGCCTTGAGCAATCTAGAAATTCAGCTTCTACTTCCCTCGGATTCTCCAGAAGTGTGCTGCTTCTGATTTTGGTGGTGCGGTGCATTTCCCCACTGTACACATTGCCGTTTGATTGGCTTCTCATTGGTTGATTTTGTTAAAACTATATTGTGGGAACAGACACTAATTCTAAATTCCAGCTTTATTAAACTACAACCAGGAGGGTGCGAGTTCGAATCCTGTGAACGGCCATCTAGAATGGCAAGGTGGTAAAGACTAATATAAAAATAGGGAGCCTCCCCGGTTGAGTAGTGGTAACGCGTCGCCTTGTAATCAAGGGTCCCGGGTTCTATTTCCGGTGGAGACACATAGTGGTTCGGATCCACTTTAAACTGTAGGTACAGCTCCAATTAGTCTATCTGTGCATAAAAGTGGACTCACAACCAATCTCAAACGAATATAAAAATCGTTTCATGTTTTGGTAAATTTGTAAGATAGGTGCACAAGACACAACCTACAGTGAAATAAGCTATACAGAGTGGAAGCCCTTTGATTGATATTTTATGTACCACTCTGTCTCAGAAATCTGTAGAGCAAATCCGCGCATAACGGTAGAAAAGGGGAGAAACTTTTTCTTTCTACCTACTTTATTGTAATTTGAAACACAAACTGGTGCAGAACTTTAATTTCTCTGATATTAAACACTTTTCTGGGCGAAATTCTTCTATTTCTGTTTCATATATTTTCCATTATTTTACATCGGCAATCGTAATGACACAATGATGTCATTATATGCGTGTACGATCCCTAACATCTAATCTGATTATTACATTGTTAGTAAACTGAGAACATTTCAATATAAATCTGCTTTTATAGTCTTTCTTATATGGCTTCATTTCCTTCTTTTCAGAATATTATCCAAAAAAGTGGACACAAGCAAGTACGGAGCGTTACTGAAGGAACACTCTGCAGGTAAGATAATGATACCGTTTTATGCTTAATTTTATCATCAGGAAAGCACATTAAATTGTGCCAAACAAAACTTTTCAAATGTAGATTTCCATAACATCCATGAAACTTTAGCCTTTAATATGTAACGTGTAGCTAAGTATGTGAAAATCAACATACTACGTACACATTTACACCTACAAAACGTGGACACAAAATTATTAAAATTTACATTGTTCAGTTTCCAATTTCGGTAAGTTCATGTAATTAAAAATAAAAGCACCATGAGTATTTTGCCGGACCCTGTGGCCGAGTGGTTAGCACATCGCGCTGCGACGCCAAGGGTCCCAGGTTCGAATCCCGCTCGGGCTTGGTTGTTTGTGAATGTCCATTCATCAATTTCATCATTTCACCACTCATCCCCATCTTCGCAAATTAGCCAAGAGGCACAAAACCCGAAGTAAAATAAACTAAATCAATCAAAACCATGAGTATTTTCCTGTACATTCCGTGTGCTGATACGCTAACAATTATGAACTTTTCTCCAGTGCATTTTTCTGCTCTGTTTGCTTTTATCTCTTTGTTTCCTTTGAATTAAAGAAGTTTGCTGACATCAATCATAATTATGTAATTATATTTCTGATATGTGTCACGTGAAACAATCCCCTCTTAGTTTTATTTCCCCTTAAACATTCCCTACAAACTACGCTATTGAAGTAAACCGTGTGCCACTGTAACATTTCGAAAATGCTCACCTTTTGCTTCCTGTTTTGTTAGTCTAGAATTTCTGCCTCTACTTCCCTCGGATTCCCAAGAAGTTCGCTGCTTCTGATTTTGGCAGTCTAGAAATTCAGCTTCTACTTCCCTCGGATTCTCCAGAAGTGTACTGCTTCTAATTTTGGTGGCCTAGAAATTCTTCCTCTACTTCCTTCAGATTCCAGAGGTTTGTTGCTTCTGATTTTGCCAGTCTAGAAATTCTGCCTCTGCTTCCCTCAGATTCCGCAGAGGTTTGCTGCTTCTGATTTTGAAAGTATAGAAATTCTATATCTGCTTCCTTCAGATTCCTTAGAGATTTGCTGCTTCTGATTTTGGCAATCTAGAAATTCTTCCTCCACTTCCCTCAGATTCCCCAGAAGTTTACTGCTTCTGATTTTGGAAGTATAGAAATTCTGTCTCTGCTTCCTTCAGATTTCTCAGAGGTTTGCTGCTTCTGATTTTGCCAGTCTAGAAATTCTGCCTCTGCTTCCCTCAGATTCCCAAGAGGTTTGCTGCTTCTGATTTTGGAAGTACAGAAATTCTATATCTGCTTCCTTCAGATTCCTTAGAGGTTTGATGCTTCTGATTTTGGCAGTCTAGAAATTCTTCCCCCACTTCCCTTAGATTCCCCAGAAGTTTACTGCTTCTGATTTTGGAAGTATAGAAATTCTGCCTCTGCTTCCCTCAGATTCCGAAGAGGTTTGCTGCTCCTGATTTTGGCAGTCTAGAAATTCAGCTTGTAGTTCCCCCGAATTCTCCAGAAGTTTGCTGCTGCTGATTTTGGTAGTCTACACTGCAGCTAATTTACATTGTTGATTTCCGATGAAAAATGAACAACATGAAAAGTAGATAGAACAACAATGTTCCAAATTATTTATTAATATGTAGATTTTCAATGTATATTTATTGACTTCATAGTTCACAATACTTATACTCTGTCTTACGAGGCCAGTCAACTAACGAGGTTGCGCTAACATTAGGCTCGCGTGACTTAGTAGTGATACAGTTTGCTTCTTTATACAGCATATATGTCAAATGTCGATCGAACTGTACTTTTGTCGGAAATGCTCTAAAAGGAAGAGGTTTGATTTTGTTGTTTTTATTATTATTATGTGCTTTATTTTACTTCGCTTTTTGTGTCACTTTTGGCAAATTTGCGAAGATGGAAATGAGTGATGACATGATGAAATTGATGAATGGACACTCACAAACATCCACGCCCAGGCCGAGACTCGAACCCGGTACCTAAAAGGAAGGGAATTGCCGCAGTACTAAATGAGACAAGTGCACGTACTTAACTCACATCCGTCGACTTGCCTCCCAGTGTGTTCCAGTCTACGCTATTAAGCTACGTGAATAATATATTAGCTAGGTCAAAGTTGACTAGCGCCAGGACGTCCCCAGAGCAAAGACACACGCGAAGTAGCTTCGGTGCTGGCTTGAGACGCCAATCAATATGTCTAACGGGGCAAATTCTCCGGGCGTCATCTTTTATTTAACGTGGCTGTTTGACCAAGTAAGTGGCACGCTCTAACGCTTAGGTCGGCTACTGCTCGACTCCAGTATAGCTTGATTCGATGGCTTGTGTACACAGTCCTCACCAGCGAACATATCTTTTTACATCCCCACTTTAGGCTTCTGAGATAGGTTATATGTCCACGTAACTCGCATTAGACATGCTAGTTAATTAACTGAGTTTTTATGTGCTTCAAATGTAATTTTTGCTCCGAAAACCAAATCTCACGCCGACTGTCAGTAAGCTGAAGAAACGAATTATGCTATTTATTTACACTAGGTTGTGTGACTTGACTGTCACGCAAGACACACAAGTAGCTCTGGGATCCACGCAGCTTCTCACCAAAGCGTAACTAACGGTCAAGGCGGCCAGAGTATGGTGCTGATCACTAGGGAACGGAACTTTATGTGCTAAAAAACTCAGAAATATTTATTTTTTATGTGTCATAAATGTTGAAAATATGTGATAAAAACAGGAAAATATGTGACAAAAAT
This sequence comes from Lepisma saccharinum, assembly GCF_977018435.1. Taxonomy (NCBI): domain Eukaryota; kingdom Metazoa; phylum Arthropoda; class Insecta; order Zygentoma; family Lepismatidae; genus Lepisma; species Lepisma saccharinum. The sequence continues at coordinate 23,028,707 of NC_139253.1, forward strand.
AAAAACGTTTGGTAACAAAAACAAACTATAACATGCATTTTAAACACTTGAAATCAGTTTCTAAATGATTACCTCTTAGTGAGCTATTTTTTGGAAGAGTTGCAGTGGATCACCATAGTTTGTTTCCAAATTCTCCATTGTAAATCTGTCACGATTATCTCTAAAAAGCATCTTATATTGTGAGAAAGATCGCTCCACGTCACAAGAAACAATTCTTGCATATTTGAAGCACGAAATGTCACTAACGCTGAAGTTTTCCAAAGCTTCCTCTTCCTCTACTTCACTTTCCAAAACACGTGCAATTTGGCACAAAGTTTGAAAACCTTGTTTTTTCCCAAAAAATTCTGTACATTTAGACATTTGCACTCGTGCGTTAGATCCAGTGAATTCTTTCAGTTTCGTTTCTACTATACGCGGACGATTCAAGCTTTCGTATGGAATTGGAGAGAAAGGACAGGTTTCTTGAGATGTATGCCAATTCGACTTTTAAGGAGGGCTCCATCAACAGTTCTTGCAGAATTCTTCTTTGTCGAGATCATTTACAACAGATACAATTTTTTCAAAGTTCTGGGCATAACATCTGCATCCAACCAAGTGCCCTATCGCGTAACTACAGGTGTAGGGGGAAGGGGAACTTCAGGACATTTTTGTTTAAAAATGTCTATTCTTCTAGGCGACTTGATAAAAACTTTCTTCCCATTTGAAACCAGTTCATCGACATTGGGATAAAGAGCTCTTATCTTTTCACATATTCTATGCAACGCATGAGCCACACATGTAACGTGCACCATTTTGGGGTAGCTAACAGCAAGGCCTACTGCATGTAAGCTGCAGCATCTGTCAAGAGAAGAACATTGTCAAATTTTATGCCTTCCGGCCACAATAGCTGCATTGCTTCATTAAAAAGCCTTGCTATCGTTACGTGTAGCCAGCCCCAGCTACTTACAGCTATTTTCTCCCAGTAGGATCGTAGGCGAGGTGCCAGAAGTCTGCCAGCGAGGGTGCTTAAAGACAAAACAAACCTAACACTCTCGATATGAAAGAGGTGCGGAGAATAAACATTTTTCCTTCGAGGATTTCGAGGTAGATGAAGTCAATGAGCGATTTTATGCATTTAAAATGAAAATTCGCAAAATATGTATTTACATACGGAAAACTGGAAAATATGTGTTTTTATGTAAAATAAAATTTGCTGTGTTGACATATAAGGCTATGATCAGAATTTTGGCAAAAATTAGGGTCTCTATCTTATCGCAGAAAAAACATTTATTTACCTGAAGTTCCTTTCCCTACTGATCACACTACCTTCTGTTATGGTCCGATCGAATGTGTACGTACAGTGTCTCACCTCTACATCCCGTACATAAAAGATGAGACAATTTTACGGATGATATACATACATTCGTTCACACCAACCCCTTCCTCCATCCCCCAACACATATAAAGTCGTTATTATATAATTCTATCGGCCAACCTCCGTGGCGAAGTTGTTAGCACAGCACGCTACGACGGCAGGGGGTCCGGGGTTCGAATCCCGGTCTTGTCATAGGTGTACTTTGTAAGTGTCCCTTCATCAATTTCATGATAATTATCATCACTCAACCCCAACTTTGAGATTAGCCAAAAGTGACAGAAAAGCGAAAAAAATAATCAAATCAGTCAATCAATACATAATTCTATCATCAAACTTTCAAATATTTTAACATTATGTGGTTACTTTCTCTCATCGTCAATTACAGGATTAAGTTACTCATAAAATTAGGGATGGATGATCAACTAATTGGGAGCGCTGGGAGACTAAAGTTCGATTCTCGGAGTGTATGATCCCATGTGGAGAATTTTCCCGACAATGCTCCTGCATAGAGTGGCTCTGCGGTTCACCCAGCCTCTAAAAGCTGGCTGAATCATGGTGTTGATCACATCATCTCCACTACGATCGAGAGCGAAAATGGGCCTTCACGGATCAGTACATTGCGCAGGGAATAGTTTACCATTAATTCTGCCTCTACTTCCTTCAGATTCCAGAGGCTTGCTGCTTCTGATTTTGGCAGTTTAGAAATTCTGCCTCTGCTTCCCTCAGATTCCACAGAGGTTTGCTGCTTCTGATTTTGGCAGTCTAGAAATTCTTCCTCTGCTGCCCTCAGATTCCTAAGAGGCTTGCTGCTTCTAATTTTGGCAGTATAGAAAATCTGTCTCTGCTTCCTTTAGATTCCTCAGAGGTTTGCTGAATCTGGTTTTTGGCAGTCTAGAAATTCTTCCTCCGCTTCCCTCAGATTCCCCAGAAGCTTACTGCTTCTGATTTTGGAAGAATATAAATTCTGTCTCTGCTTCCTTTAGATTCCTCAGAGGTTTGCTGCTTCTGATTTTGGCAGTCTAGAAATACTTCCTCTGCGTCCCTCAGATTCCCCAGAAGTTTGCTGCTTCTGATTTTGGAAGTATAGAAATTCTGTCTCTGCTTCCTTCAGATTCCTCAGAGGTTTGCTGCTTCTGATTTCGTTAGTCGAGAAGAAAGAAACATAAATTGTTTTTTTAAAAAAACGAATTTTCAGTAGTCGGCAGTTTCAACTCTCAACTTATCTCCTCGGCTACTCTAAGGAAAGCGTGAGATGGTACCTTTACAGAAAACCACGGACTCTTACTTCTCTCTTTCAGCGCCGTCCATTGATAAAACAATAATGAAAAGCTTCAGTACAGATGCAGTGTCATATATGATCCTAGAGCTAACAGCGTAGATATTTCTAATCCCTGCAACTGTTTCATCTTCCGGTGGAAATGAAAGCAAAGTAAGGATATTCGGGATCCAGAAGGAATTTTCAGAGGTCATGAGTGACATATAGGTATATTTATGCACCTAACCCATTACTAACTGATTTTGTAGTCTTGTTTTAATTTGATATGATTTGTCTTATTTAACTTCGCTTTCTTGCCACTTTCGGCTAATCGCAAAGATGAAGATGAATTGTGGTGTGAGTAAATGGGTGAAGGGATAACCACAAACACAAATGGACAGCACACAACACAATCCCCCACAGAGGATTATGCTGGTTGTGAGTCCAGGCACCAGAGCTTCGTTAGTCTGCAACACTGTAGTTGCCGGTATGCACTACATGGAAGTGAAGTTGACTCTTGGGTACTTTTAGAAAGAGTCACCCCTTACACCCCCACAGTTGTTTTTATAACAACAGTTAAACTTAACCAATAACATAAACCAAGTTAGCGAGGTTTGTCACAAGCTTATCAGCGAGCCTACATAGGTGTGGTAATAATAACCTTTTGGGGGGGGGGGGAATAGATACATAATACCCAATCCAAACTCTTCGTCATAGGTTAATCGTACGCATAGGTACGATCAGTAATCATGGGCGTCCGGAAGGGGGAAAGGGGGGCCGAGGCCCCCCTGGAAAATGAAAGTCAACCAAAAATTATGTATTTCACACACAAAATTTCATTTTAGCCACAATAATATGTGTTAATTATTGCATGAACACCATAAATTCAAATTTAAGCAATGTTTTTTAGGGATCAACACTCTTTTGGGGGGAAATGTGACTTGTTTGCCCCCCTTGGAAAAAATACCTTCCTTGCCCCTCCCTGGAAAAAATCCTGTAGACGTCCATGTCGGTAATGCTCGCGGTCCTTTCGTACACCCACCATACGACCCAGACTTGGCTGCCGCGCTGCTTTCCCTCCCACGTTTCGAAACGCAATCTGCCCATGCATGGGCTCGTTGAAAGCAGTCGTTTTGGTTGGATTAAACTTGAATTAAAGGTTTTGTTTCGTGCACCACTGATGTTAATTGGCACCGCAAGCGCTCATCTGTGTCCCCACTTTCGTTCTGAATTGATCGGGTGCTTAATTATGAACAGGGATGCGTGATCGAATGAAATGGTTGAGGTCGACTGTGGCTGCTGATGGATTTATCGTCATTTACATCCACGCAAAAGAGACGCCATTTTGTTGTTGTTTCTTTCAGCTGTGTTTGTGTTTCAGGGTTTGAGAGAGAATTTTTGCAGATTCAACACAAATTCAAAACTTTCAAATTGTGTTGCCTTTACTGTAGTTGCATTTGTTTGTTATTTTCTTATCAGCCGGTTCCTACCAATCTCTGGAATATTCATTGCACATCTATATCTGCTTCGTTTTCCTATGCGTCACTTTTCTATCTCAATATGTTAATCTCGACAACGAGATTGAATACTGTGTGGATGAAATAGGTTGAGGAATTATACAATAAAAACGACCTAGGACCCCCTGGCTTTGAGGTGCGGTATCTTAACCACTCGACCGTGTAAGCTGGTCGTATTATTCACATCAAAATGCAAATTAGAGTTCCAGACTGAAATAACAGCTATACTTGTAACTCGTTGTCCGGCCAATCAAATGTGACTAAACGTGCAAACGGGAAGCCAGCCAATTCTCTTACCTTAAAGAAACTAAATTCTGGGATAATAGAGCAAACCGTAATGCAGGAACAAAAGGATTTTAGCAATGATTAGTCTCTAAGTTTATGGAAGACAAGAATATGCAACCACAAACAACAAATAACAGACGGTCTTCCCGATGGCGTAGTGGTAACGTAGTCGCCTTGCAATCAAGGGGTCCCAGGTTAGATACCAGGTGGAGGAACATTGTGGTTCGGATCTCTGTGCGGCTGATGTCCAGCACCGATTAGCTTTATTGTGCATATGGACCGTAGTGCGCGCGGAGCCGTCATTTTGTTTATTTGTGTGCCAGATGGATGGAATCTTCTTAATTTTGCCACCAGAGGGCAATAGCATCGGTTACGCAATGACGTAACAAGGAAACCTTGGTGCGAAGTCGCAGCCCTTCAGGCAGCGCATTTTGGATTCTGACCCAGGGAGAGGAAGTAGTTTTTCCTCTAGACAGACACCTTAGGAAGGTGTCCGAGAAACCACGACATGGGAGGAGAAGGATAAGTACTTTTAAGTTTCGAATTGGCACTCACACACCCAAATTATATTTTGTTCATCTTTCTCGTCCGTTAAACTACGTGGAGAATTGATTTGACTGTAAAGGAATAGATTTAGTTCATCATTATTAATTATTTAGTTCAATTAATATCCATCCAACTGGCACAAGTGGTACGACACGAAAATGTTTATTTCAGCGAGTTTAACATCGAAAAATCTTTCTTTATGTAGACTAATGGTGCTTGCACATTATGTGAAAATGAATAAACTCGCATATTTTGGAAAAGGTGTTGTATCTGTACTTTCTATTAACATAGCTGCCCCATAGCAAATAAGTAGACCTATAAGGCGGAAGTTTCCACTGCGCGCTTGCTAAAGGTTTGTATGCATTAAACAAGCCAGTTTAACGTGCATATGCATAAAGTGGTCCTAAAACACAAACTCAAAAAAATAACAGTATGATTTATATGACAGTACAGTATTAGAGAGCAAGTATAAGGTTGGGAAGGACCATTTAAGAAGGAAAACAAGCATACGATTTGCTTTATTTTTATTGATTTCAATAACGTCCCTTGTTTGTCCATTTTACCAGAGGTACCCAGTATCAAGATGCCCGTTGCAATATAGGATTTTTTTGCGAGGGGAAGCAAAATTAATCTAATCTTGGTAATACAGTGTAATAAATAATAAACTATTTGCTGACTTTTGGTTATTCAAAATCGTTTTCTACTTGTAGGTTAATTGCGAGGTAGGGATTGCACAAATATTCATGCCCCCGGCTTTGTAAGGGGTCTTGAGTTCAAATCCTAATTAGTTGGATATTTGCATGTGCTTTTCATTAATGAGACGAAGACTATTAGATTTTAGTGGCTTTGCCCCAATATTTAATAGAAGGCTATTTCGGCAATGTTGTGACTAGCCACCAACTAGTAAACCCGCAGTTGTTTTCCAATGCTTTTCACCGGTAGGAATAATCATATCATGTCTGTTGTGGATTCAAACCTAAAAACGCCTGACTTTAGAGTACAAATGTAAAGCAAGTCATAGCAGCTCTGTAAAGGTCAGATATGTCCAGATATTCTATTATAATATATACTGTTATGATAACATTTGCACTGTTATGATAATAGATTTGCAGTAGAACAGCAAAAGTGTCATGCTAAACTTTATTTGCCTATTATCTACTCTAATGCCACTTATGGTTCAAAGAAATACAGGTGGGCTATTGCCGATGTTGGGATTATACAGTCACCGGCAATAAAAGTGAGACACCTAGATCCTGAAATACTCGCTTCCCTGCAAAGCTTCATGTGTGTTAACTATCTCGACTGCTATAAGTCGATTTTAATAGCAAATTTTCGACATCTACTTCTACCACCTCCGCAGAGTTAAGCAACACACATAACGCCTTGCGGGAAAGCGAGTATTTAAGGATCTAGTTGTCCCATTTTTATTGCCTGTGGCTGTACATAAAACTGTAGATCCAATCCCAATTAGCATACGTGCGCAAAATAACTTTACTTTATGGGTTTTATTTACACATCCTTTTCCGTAAATGTTTCGCTGCCGAAAATAATAAGATGACTTTAACTTAAATAAGGCGTTGGAGTTGATGGGAGTTATTTGGAACTCGAAGGCGAGAACATGATGCAAGGGGAAAGACAAGAAATGTGAGAACACATCCGTAGCCTTCGTTAAAGGTACCGTCCCGACATTTCTCTGGGTTTACTGAGTAAAATAACTGTAAATGAGGAAGAATATAATATAGGAAAATATGGAATCAATTCACATACCCAGACTACCTTACGGACGGACTTTGACGGGGAAATTCCTATCTCAGATCACCCCGCCCATGGAATCGAACTCGGATCTCCTGCTTTACAGTCAGATACCCTATTGACATGAGCGCCGCAACTCCTATACGAGAACATACACCTTCTTCATAACCACGTTAACGCAGTCTTTCTATTTGCATTCCAGACGAATCAAACTCACCAATCAATCTATCCAGTTCTCCATAAGATTATTTTCCTATTATCCTCGTGCTTTCGTGTTTCTAAATGATATTCTGCACGATTGCATATCCGAGTATGCTTGCATATTTTGTTTAAAATATTATGCAATTAATATAATTGGTCCTTATTTTAAAGTTTACAAATGTTATTAATACAGAGCATGAAATTAGTGGAAGTGAAGAGTGAAGTACCATGATAACAAAACTCTTAATAATAATAATAATAATAATAATAATAATAATAATAATAATAATAATAATAATAATGTCAGCAGGCCCGAAAACAAAGGATAGCCTAGGGGTCGAAATTTTATAAGTACGCTCCCCTCCTATTTGTTTCATACTTTTTCTGCTCTAAATATCTTCAAATAAAAATATTTTTCAGCACGACATACGTAAGGAATTAAAAATCAATAAACTGAGATATACAAGCGAAAAATGTTGAGGCAAACACATAAAAATCCACATGTTCCGTCTGAATACGATGGAAAGATGCGTCTATACTGTTTTTCACCAATGTAGTTTCACTCCTTTTACTATATCAAAGTTAGAACAATTCCCTCCCGTGTGGACTGCCTGGCATTACTCTCCTAACCGTGCTCATTTCCTGCAATCGCAGTCGTCCTATCGTAGTTTTATCAGCGATACTCTCCAGTCTTCCAGCGAGTCCTGATCGTTTCCCATTCTCAACAGCCCACTGAGCACTCCAGACTGACAAAACCCCCAATAACTGTCGCTGGACTGAGTGGATGGCTCCAGTTGATTTTCGCGGATTTTCTCGTCCCACGCTCTTCGTGCACAGCTGACAGAGTGCTTCGAGGAGTTTCGCGAAGAGCAAGCAGAAGTTTTCATTGTCTTTCCACGTTGATACTAGCTTATATTTCCGAAGAAAGGAAACCGTGTAAACAAAAAATTTAATTACGAGGATAGATGAAAAAATGACAAGAAAAGGTCAGTTTCATCCTCGGAGTATATACACTCACATACGAGATACTAGCATAACTTAATGCATTGCATAACGTGTATAAAAAAATCGCGTGAAGAAAGAACTAGGTAATATCATCTCTAACCTGAATGTAACTGTTTAATATTCAGTTTAGTCTTAATGGTGCCTCACTTAGATATCAGCGAAAGTTACTTATATGTATAAATAGTGAACATTTCAAAGTTTCTTTTAAATCAACTTCTATGCACAAATAGGCTAATCTGTGAAGCAAGTGTGTACTGCCACAAATGAAATCGATCCCAGATCCCTTCATTCGGAAGAAATTATCATCGTCATTCATATAAATGGTAAAGATGGTTCTTGTGATCGTAGCAAGTTTTATTGGGATTCGAAGAAAATTGAAGGATATACTCATTCTACTTCTGTTGACTTACTTGACAAAATTCCTTTAGTTCCTACTGGAACATACGGCATCCACTAAGCGTCTCCACCTCACTCTATTGCATGTGTTCTTCTTCATTCTACTTCTGTTAGTAGTCTTAAAAGTCTCGCCCTCCCCTCTCGGTGAACTCAAACGTTCGTCTCTACTTCCATCAGCAATTGCAGAAGTTCTCTACTTTGCTATGTTGAGTCGAAACTCTATTGGCATTCCTATCAGCAATTTCAGAAGTTTGTTACTACTTTCTCACATTGTCTTAAAAGTCTCTCTACCTCCATCAGCTATTCCAGAAGCATCCTACCACTTCTATCTATATTTTCCATCAGCATTTTCATAAGTTCGTTTTCTACTTTCCTATGCTGCTTCTAAAGTCAGCTTTTACTTCCATCAGCAGATTTGGTACTTCCCATGCGTCTTGAAAGATTTTTATCTGCTGATAACAGTAGCCTGGTTTTATCGGCATTTCCATAAGTTACGAAGGCTGCCTCAACTTCCCTCCCATAAGTCTGCTAAGGAAATAACAGGATGAAGGAAAAATGGCTGGACATCAATTAGTTAATACAAATACACGCCCATGCCATAAAAGTTTGATTTCTCCCAACTTATCGTGTGACGGCGAGAAGATATTGTTTGCCAAAACAAAAACCTGCTGTTGACAGCCGTCGAGAGGGTCATTTTTAGAAGATACTTCCCTTGTAATTTATCAACGCGACGTCGCATCCAAATGGTGAAAGGCAATTACGTGATGCATTTCGTTTGAAATTACGGGCGGGGTTAGAAGGCCACTTTTTATTTCACGCTTGGAAGTATTTTGTCCCAGTCACATATCGATAAATTCAAGGCACCTTAGGCTGCTATCGTATCATCCATCAAGCCGTAAATGTCCGATATGTTATCACTTTATGTTGAGAATTGTTTTTTTTTATGGGTTAGTGGAAATGAAGAAGTAGGACTGGAGTTCAGAGAAGGTGTCTGGAAGCACAAATGAGAAGTATATTTCTTTTTATCCTGCTACCAAGGAACTTGAGAGGTCACAACAACCGAAACTAACTCTTGAAGAGCCAGTGATGTAACTGGGAGCCTACGTCAGACTAGATAACAAAACTGTTTTGGAGACATTGCGTCTAAGAGAATATGCAGTATGTGTGATACACAGTGCAAATTATTCTATTTCGCAGGATGCCCAGCAAGCCATAGTACTCGAGGTTTTCGTGTGCCAACGTATCTGAGCGAACCTGTCTGTATTAAATCTTGTTGTTGCTGATTAAAGAAACTTTCTGACGCCATTCTGTCATATCACAGCTATACCCTGTCCCAGCTATCTCTGGAGCAGGCGAACGAAAACAAGTGTCTGTGCAAGTAGTGACGCAAGATGCTCCACCAATGAACACGCGAACAGGAACGGTATTGCGTGAATGGGAGGTAAGCGACTGCAGTTCCCAGCCTTCGAAACAGCGTGTTCTGCTTCGCTCTGTCCGCTCGATTTCCTCCCCTTCTCTTCCGCCATGCGCGGCCTTGTTCCAGAGATATCTGATACAGAGTATGTGTACTGAAACATGTCTTATAAGAAAAACGTTAATCTGAGGTAACCTGGTGGGTATGCTCGGATTGGTTTGGCGAAACTAGTGTAAACACGTTTTGCCTCTTTGGTTCAGTGACTCGGTTAAACTGGTCTACCAGTACTACCCATACGGTGGGTAGAACGGCAGGAAAACTGTTCCAGCTACCAAGTGGAATGTATAGATTAAGCTAATCTAGTCTTGTCTTAAGACGGAGTTGGTTGAGTAGTAGAAAAACCTGTTCTTACTGCCAAGCGAGTAATCCAATCGTGCATCTTTCCTACCGAATGACAACTACGCCCAGCAACTATGGTGATAGAGACGTAAGCAACATGCCGAACCTGATCCGCCTCGACACCTGTTGAAAACCCACAAGATTGGAATCCTTTGATGTTGAAGCCATCTTCTTACTTTGTTGAGCAGTTCTTCTCAGCAGCTCTCTTCCTTTCGCCTTCCTTGATGCATTTCTCTGGATTCCTGTGAGCGTTAGAGCTCTTTCATCATACCTGTTCAACACTTCTTTATGTTCAGTGCCTTTGGGTCTCTTGCATTGATTTTGAGGGAGGAAATCAGGATCACAAATTGTTGCATGTTTTAGAAGTTTTGCATGTGGAGAAGTATCTTCATAGTGAAAGGAAGAATTACTCGGAAAATTTGATGAGAAAGAGATTTTAATGCAAACAATAAAACATAAGAGGAAGAAGGAGACTTTGAAAAGATACTGCGAAAAAATTAAAAACTCAATATGCTGACCAAGGCAGAAATTTATGTTATTATAAAATATAAACTAAACGAAACGTTTCAACCTTCTAGCAAGATCTAGAAGGTCTTCTGTTTATGTCTGGACATAAACAGAAGAAGGAAGAAAAGTGGCAGGGAAGAATTGGAATAGAAAGAAAAAGAGGAAGGGAAAGAAAAAGAGAGGATGTTTGGAATAAAGAGTATGGGGAAGACCACAGAAAAGATATGCAAAGTGCTTAGGAAAGCGAGCATTAAAACTTACAGGAAGGGAGGGAGAAGCATCTTAAGAATAGCGAAGAATGCAAACAAGGAAAAGGAAAACAGAGAAGAGGAAGGGATTATCTACGGAGTGAAATGTAAAGAATGTCAGAGTGTGTACATTGGAGAAACGAAAAAAAGGCTGAAAGACAGGTTGAAACAACATAGGGATGATGTACGACTTAAGAGAGAGAGAAATGCGATATTTAAACATACGAGAGAAACAGGACATGACATAGAGTGGGATGAGGCTAAGCAGATAGGAAGGGAGAAGAGAATACTAGTGAGAAAATGGAAGGAGGCCAAGGAAATAGAGACGAAAGGTGAAGAAGACACAATGAACTGGAATGGCGGACTTAAGATAAACAAAGAATGGAAGAAGGTGTTAGAAAGAGTGGAAAGGACACGAGAGAAAGAGGAGAGAAGAAGGAAGGAAAAGTGTGAGATAAAGAGTCCAACCACATTCTAGATGGAAGAAAATATGTTTAGCCTTTTAGGTGAAAGTACAGTTGACAAGGGGAAGCCGCCTGCTAGAATGTTCCAGAACAACTTTTTAATAGACTGGAGGGGTGTAATGTTTGTGTATATATATCGTCCTGTTGTGTACCTTGTTACATTTGTACTTGGTACAGAGTCTGAAGAAGACCTTGCTAGAAGGTTAAAACGTTACGTTTAGTTTATGTTTTATAATAAAATAAATTTTGGCCTTGGTCAGCATATTGAGTTCTTCATATCATGGAAACAAGGCTTAATGGTGTTATTATGCGAAAAAAATATCAGAAAAATGTTTTTATTGAAATTGGTCATCTGTAGCTCAAACGATATACATGTACACAAAGCACTGGCATGACGTAAAGTCAAGAAATACTTCAACCACCATGGACCAAGAGATGCCCGTGGAAGAAGCTGATGGCGTGCAACCTCCCATAAATCAATGAGCGAAAGAAATGAAATTTTGAAGAAAAATTTAGGCAAAGTTATAAAAAAAATATTTTACGAATCTCGAAAAGTAATATATTTCGCTAATGTAGTGAAATATGTATATTCTACTTGCCATGAAAAATACAGGGTGGTGAAAAATACAGTGGTATTGTTATTTTGTTACAGTGTGGAAGGTTTCTCTCCACTTCTGGCGCACCGTTTCTGCACTTTCATATTTCCAGTAATTCTTCAGGATATACTTTCTGTCCTGGACTAGCAGGTTTCCCGGAATTACAAATCACCAATCTGTAAAATACAAAATAAAGTTCCGGATGCACATAAAGGCTAATCGGAACTGAACCTGCAGTTTAATGTGGGATCCGAGCCACTACCGTATGTGCCTTCAGCGGGTATCAAACCGGGGGGCGTTGATATTACCACTACACTATAAGGTCCCGTAAAGAGAAGAGGCCAGAAACTTTCACCAACCTTACAAATAGGTTACATGAAGCATCAGATTAACTCTAACCCCTCCCCCCTCCAAAATCTTCAGTATCCTACAGCTTTATATCAGCATTCCAAAAGTCCTGCAGTAAATCCCATTAGCTAGAATTAATACTGGTACGCTGATAACAAATGACACGGCAGTTATTCTCCGAAAACTCGTTGCAAGTTATTTGCGGATGAGTAAAAAATGGACAACACCCTATTAGCAGTGTACGTTATAACCCAACATCCATGTAATTAGTTACATGCGACTCATACTGAGCCGGGTAACGTATACAATTACGTAAGGACAGTTGTCGGGTGTGGTCTGGATTTGCAAAACCTCTCTTCGCTCTCCCTGCTGCACTGCGACGTGAAATTAGCGATTCTTTACACGTTGGAATTACCAGAGTTCATTTTGAGGGAACAGTGAGACCCCGGTTTAGGCAAGTACCTCCTTCGTTCAGCCCTAGAGGAAATGGGCATTGTAACTTTCATCTGGAAGTACCCTTAGTGTGGTTTGTTTAACCGGTGCTTGTTATCAGGACTTTTTATAGACTGGTCAGCGGAGACCTTTTCCAGATGGTACGTGAGGATTGGTGGCTATCACATAATGTTCGAGATATAATCTTTGCGAAGAAATCGAGAATTTGTACACCTACGAGCAAAAGTGTGTTATAATTATACCCATAGAAATTGATATTCTCTTTACTAGTATTTTGACTTCAGAAACTATCAATGAGTATGCAGACTTGGCTACTTCATCAATCAAAAACTCAAATATAATAAAACGAAAAGTACTAGCTAAATTCTGTGTGCACAACCCATTTTTTTGCCTCTGACTGTGCCTGTATATGATGTACAGTCACAGACACTTCTGGGTTGTAAGAACCCTATTGACTTTCAATGGAATCGTTACAACCCAGAAGTGTCCGTGACTGTACATAACCTATCTTTTGCATGGAAATGTAGCGTTTGGTACGGGAATGTTACCTGATACGTTCCTTAGGACTGTAGACCACCGATTCGATGTAATCATGGTACATAAGCTTGTTACATTGTATAAAGAAACTGTTTTCAATGAACAAATAGCATTAGTGCAACGATGTACTCAGGTCAGATAAAACCTTCATTCATATATATATATATTTCGTTGTTACAGAAACAAAGCCGAATAATTAATTCCAGAGTGTTCCCAAATTAGACGAAAAGTCAAGAACAGGGCTGGGTGGCTAACCCATGGCACGCTGACACTAAATGTGGCACACGCAAAGTCACAAATAATAAAAATATATTAAACAATGAATGAAATGTGTCTATAATGAAATTAAATTACTTACGAGAATTTGCTAGGTAAGACTCGAGACTTATTAAGACTCTGCACATAAAAAATGGTCGAGAGCTACAAAAATATTAACACAACCTCATACTCAGATCATCGAAGAAGTTTTTAAAAGTTGAGAGGACAGAGTACACGAACTGCACCCCAGTGTTTAATGTTGCAACATCAATCATGGTTCTTTTGGTACATTTTACTCATAAAAGATACGAAACATGTAACTAAACTAAATAGGTTCAAAATATGTGTTCGAAATCAGGAATTATTGGAAGTAGTGCAAGGACCTACAGCAGTTCTCTATACAAATTATATAATTGTTCTTGAGAGTAAACACGCACGGTATTTACGTTAGATACATTTAAGATACTACTAAATATTTTATGTTACGGTACGCTTATGTCAGTCCAAATATTGTATGGGTCTACATGGTGGAGAGAACTTTGTCTTCAAAATCCATTGATACCATCAGTGATGTGCGTACCTCAATTTCGGCACGATGCTGGTATCTTACACGTAACAAAAAATCCCTAAAGCTAATACCTCCTCCAACCCGAAACTATAAACCTCAATTTACCCTGTTTCTAAAGGGTTGGCCGCAGAGGATCACCCATCCCCGGCTTTAAAACCCGACGCCTCCCACGTACAAGCTCTCTCGCTATTGGCAGCTTTAAAGAGCATCTACAGAAAATACCTTCTCATCATTCCTAAGCGTCGCTGACGATTGGGTGCTTGAAGCATCTTACATGACCCTCCTTTAAGGCACATTATATCCCTTTTTATACGTCTCGACAGAAACAAAATCTCCCCAATTATGGTTTTGCGACGTCCCATTCTCAGGGATCCGCTCCTTAATGCTTGTCTCCGCGAGGGAGGTTTATGCTACCCATAAAGTGCCAATATATTGGAGCCGGGAAGGATACGGAATGAGCCACACTATAGATCTATGGGGTTTTGTTTATGGTTGTTATTGGACCCGCAGAACGCCTCGGAGAACGCATTGATCTTCAATTTTTCCCTTCGCGACGTGATCTTTGTCCGAGAACTCCGGAGCACTGACCTCGACTTGTCCCTTGATCGATTAATCGAAGTGTTACTTACGATCAATCGATCCTCATTTATCAAGCTTTTCATGGAGAATAGAGGTCGTTGGGAATGAAAGAAGGGTAGAAATTCTGCTTCAATGACATCAAAAGGAGGAAGAGAAAAACTGACGTTATCTAAAGGCGATGGAAAGAGCCATCCTTAGTTCGTGTTAAAGGTTTGGAGCACGTTTTCTTTTAGCGTGGCGAAATGGGGTGGAATTCGCAGTGACTGGAATAAATGGGACCCTTACGCCACCATCAAATCCAAGCCGGGATTAAATCTGAAAGGCCTGCGCCATTCTAGGAAATATATATTGCACCCTAGTCTAAAACCTGGGCTATTAACGGGGAATATGAAAATTAACTCGTTAGATATACATTACAGGGACTCCTGAACATACATGAAAGCTCCCTAACACGTGATAACTACCATACTGGGGATTTTCAAGACCTAATAAAATTCATACTCTCATACAGCACGATCAACGAATTTCTATAAGTTCGGCATTCATTTTAATGTAGCCAGATCGATCTACGATTCGATTTAATTTAGTGAGCCACACATGGTGTCCATTGAATCAGACTAGCACTAAAACCTAATCAATATAACCTGGTGTTCTCTAATGGCAAATCAATTGGATGAAGTCAGCTCGGGCAAAACTGATCACTGTAATCCAGTCATTTCTAACGACAAGTCAATTGAACAAAACCAGATCGAACACCAGATTACAGTAATCTAGTGATCTCCATGAACAAGTCGGTTGAAGCAAACCAGCTCGAAAAGGAAACTTTGACAATTTGACAATCTAGTGATCTTCAATGACAAATCAATTGAATAAAGACAGCAGTGAAAAAAAGATTCCTTGAATCCGATAATCTCTAATGACAAATGAATTGAATAAGGTCAGCTACAACAACCGATCCCTTGAATCCAGTAATCACTAATGAAAAATCAAGTGAACAAAGCCAGCTCTAACAACCGATCATTCCAATCTAAGTGATCTCTAACGGCAAGCCAATTGAATAACAACAAATCACTTCAATCCAGAATTTCTAATGAAAAATCAATTGAAGCCACCTTGAAAAACAGATCACAGATTCTTTATTTTACTTAAATATATTGCACAAGGTCAGCTTGAACAACTGATCACTATAATCTAGTAATCTCTAACGAAAACGCAATTGAATAAAGCCAGCTTCAACGACAGGTAATTTCAATCTATTGATCTGTATTGACATATAAATTGAATTAAGTCGTCTCAAATAAATTATATCACTTCTATCAACTTAATAAAGTAATTTCTAACGATCAGTCTACATTTTATTGTCGTAGCACGTCATGGCAATTACATAATAGATAATTGATTCTATTTTCTATCATTTCCAATTATTGTATGTGAAATTCAACTCCTCGAAAGCAGCGGGAACATCAAAATCGTAGCCTTGAAGATTTCTTCCGAAAGCTGAAACCTGATATTCTTGCTCTTGTTCTATCAACGCAACAATAGTGTGGAACTTGTAACGGGAAGAGTATGACATAAACTCTTGTCTGGAGAGAAGCTCGTAAACCGTGCCAGCGATTCAGACCGCGTTTCATCAAAAGTTGCTTCTGCAGGATGACAATGTTTCTGGCATTGTCTGGTTCTTCCAAACTAAACAACATTTCCCCCGGGAAATGGCTCCTGTGTCCTAAGCCATTCAGCAGCTTAACAAGGCGGTGACTGCCTGAATTAATGTCCCTTGTAGATCCCTGCCAGAAAGCAGGGACAATGGTTATATCGTCGAATGTAGCTTTACAAGGATTGTGACGTTTTGGGGTCAGTTTACACCTTTGCCTTTACAATCACAATCACAGCAGGGAGATGATGTTTCCGCAATCATTGCTGATGCTAAGGTTTTGTCTCACCGACAGTATGTCTGTGTTTATCCGTGTTCTCATGGAACAATGTACAACAACAGGCAAGGAAATTAATGTTATTGTAACAGACTCATGTCTTTTCGTATCCTACAGAAATTACTATAGTCCCGATTGTCTTGTGCATATATTGTGTTTAGTTAGTGGACTCTTAACGTCGATGTATACTGTACATCGTCTTGTACTGGAGGGATGTAAATCTTGACACCACTTCCGACAAAGGAAGATACCATACTGCCTTTGTTGTTATGCTAATATTACATACACCTTTCTCAATTTATTTTATTTCCTTTTATTCTCCCTTTTATTTATTTCTTTATTTTATTTTTATCCTCTTTCCCAATTCTGCATTTTTTCTCTGTATGTCCACATTTTTGTCATTCCTTTCTCACTTACTTATAGTCCTCTTTCTTATTCAGTGTTCCTTCTCCTTGTTTCCTCTCGCTTCTCCCTTTCTTCTTCCGTCTGTTTCCATATTAATACATTTCTTTCGTCTTTTCATTTTTCCCTATCTCTGAACATAATAATATACGTATATGACTCGTGGCGCAACAGTCCGTGAGGGTCAGGACTTTCCTACCGAATGCCGGCCTCACTCCCACCTGCCGAGGTGGGAGATCATTTAACCAGTTACGGGGTGACCTGTAATCAGCACGACGAGCCCCCAGTCGTTGTTGCAGGTTTCCACGACCGGGTTACGCTACTCATTCGTAGCTCCCCAATTTCCTCACGTTGCCACCGCGCCTAAACACAGGCTGAAATTTCAAGGGAAAAGTAGTTACGCTTCCCCCAGGAGATTGCGCGTGTACCGTAGCCAGGAGTCCAAATCATGACGCCTTAGACAGCACGGCCACGGTGCGGGACATCTCTGAAGATAAGTTCAACTAAATTAAGTAAATATTCATAATATTTTGATTCTTCTCTTCGCTTCTGTACCTCTATAAGTGGTACCCTAAAGTTGTAACCGATAGACCCGTAATTACTCTCGACGGGTAGTTGGAATCACATGAATGGATACATTGCGATGTTATAAGAACAAATACACGGCTCAAACTCGGTGACGACGTACACGGACTTCTCTCGTAACCATTTGAGTAGTGTAATTGATGCTACAACCATTTCGATAAAGTATGAGCCCCCCTCTGGCAGATTTGCCTACACTTAAAACTAGCTCAACATGCCCATATGAGCTTTTTGCTCAAGTGTGGAACCCTGTCTAATCCAAGATTTTTGTAAAAATGCCCTTGGGAATTTCCTGAGAAAGTATGACCACCCTCAGATTGATTTGTCTACACTTACAAAAGGCATTTTTGTTAGATTGTTGTTTATAAGAGTAGTGCAGGTGGACCGGTTCAACGTCATTAAGTGAGGATCAGTGTTGCCAACCCACCTCATGAAATTTTCTTGAGGTGATGTCATTAAGTGAGGATGCACCAAAACCTCAAAAATTTATTTTGATGTATTGATTGATTTGTTGTATTGATGATATTACTGGGATGAGAAATGATGAACCCCCCTCAGGTAGATTTGCCCACACTTAAAACTTGCTCAACATGCCTATATGAGTTTTTTTTTGCTCAAGTGTGGTACTCTGTCTAATCCAAGATTTTTGTAAAAAAAATGCTTTTGGGAAGTTCCTGTGAAATGATGAGCCCCTCTCAGATTGATTTGGCTACACTTACAAAATCTACTTCTGTAAGATTGTTGTCCATAAGCTTGTAAAAAATATGCCCCTTTTGATATTTTTTTGCCCACACCTAAAACTAAGCCAAATGTATTAACACACACACACACACACACACACACACACACACACACACACAGCACACTGCTGAACCCAACTGATATTTTTTATTAAGTATAGAGTTTTGATTTGAACCCCAAGAAATTTTATATAAATACCAAAGCCAAAAATATTAACACACATACACACACACACACACACAAAGTATACAAAACACACTGCTGAACCCAACTGATATTTTTTATTAAGCATAGAAGTTTGATTTGAATCCCAAGAAATATATATAATAAACCAATAATAAAAATGCCAAATCAAAAACATTGTAATCAATGCAATAATAATATATCCAGCCCCAATTGGGCTAAGCATCAAAAGAATTGTAATCCAGACAAATGCAGAACTCCCACAAAAATATGCCCTAAATGCCATAGAAAATATAGCATGGAATATTTCACATATAAACATATGGCTACTTGTTCTGCACAGTCATCAACATTGCCCCCACAACCATCTACATCTGGTCTGAAAAGGAAGCATGAAACACCTGTTAATGCTGGACCAGCAAAGCAGCCACGCTATGCACCCATCCATAGCAGTTTTAATGGCCAATTAAGGGATTACCGGTTTGTATCAGAGCCAAAATGTGGTATTAAGAATTTTTTGAACAGTATAAATCCAGATGTGCAGGCAATTCTAAATGCACAAAATGGCTCTTATAAGCTGTCCCTCAAATTGTTTACACAATATAAGAAGCCAAATGGCACAAAATTTACACAGCCGCACATAACAGAAACTGTACCGGTATATTCAAATGCAAATTCAGACAAAATAATAAGCAGTTTGATACATCAATTGAATATTAAACACTCTGAATTTGCTGCAAAAGAATCAGGATGGAGCCTATGCGGATCTCCACACAAGTTATATATTAATATTTCTGAATTCAGCCCATTACAAGGATCTACATATTTGCCATTACCTGCCAATATCAAAAACAAAACAGCCGTGGTTAACATAAAAAATAATGATGAGAAATGCTTTTTGTGGTGTATTTTAGCTGCTTTGTATCCAGTTTCAAGGAATCCTGAGAGAATAACTTATTATAAACAACATGAAAATGATTTTGATGAAGCAATGGAGGGTTTAGAATATCCAATGTCTGTTCAGAATATTGATAAATTTGAAAAAAAGGCCAGGGATATTAATGGTAAACAATTATCTATTAATGTATTTACTTGTTCTACTGGCCGTGGCAATTGCTTGATAGATCCTCTCAGAATCAGTACATTTGATGATGATTCTGCTGTTCCGATTGATCTGCTCTTAATTGAAGGGGATGATCCACGTCATTATACTCTGATACATAATCTTGAAGCTTTAGTGAGAACACAACTAGACAAATTTAAAAGAACATTTAAGTTGTGCCGAAGATGTTTAACTGTATTTGATGGTCAAAAAATGGTAAATGGGGTTCGTGAAAGGAATGCAGAAATTGCTAAAAACAAGTTAATTGAGCATCTGAAATACTGTGGCAACCATAAACCTGTTCATATGGTGATGCCTAATCCAAGTGAAAATGCCAAATTCAAAATATTTGAAGCCCTGTTGGAACACCCAGCATATATAGTCTGTGATTTTGAATCAAACCTCAAACCCCATGCATTCTGCAGTCCAGATCCTGATGAATCTTCAATTACATCATACCAGCTACATGAACCTTCTAGTTTTTATTATGTTGTTGTACAGGATGGGGTTGTTAGTAAAGAAGATTTATACATGGGAGCAGATGCCATCAAAGAATTTGCACATAGAATAGAAAATGAGTGCCATGACATATCATCTAATGTCTTATTAAAATCAAAACCCATGTTGCCTTTAACAGAGAAACAGATTGAAGATTTCAACAATGCAGAAAAATGCCCGGTATGTGATTTTGAATTTTCACATGCAAATATCAAGGTGAAACACCATTCCCATACAGATGGTAAATTCTTAATGGCCCTGTGTAATAGCTGTAATATTAAGATCCAGAGACCAAAATTTGTCCCCATATTTTGCCATGGTGCATCCAATTATGATTTTCATCATTTGATCAGGTACGAGGGGTTTGACAAGCAGAATTTAAATCTTTTAGCTGAAAATAATGAGAAATATATTGCCATTAGCAAAATAATTAAAGTTAATGGTGTTCCTATTCACTTAAGATTTCTTGATTCATACAGAATTTTATCGGCTATCCTGGCTACACTGGCCACTCAATTATCTGATGATCAATTCAAAATCACATGTGCTTTGTTTCCAAATCAGGAGCTGAAATTAATTAGGCGGAAGGGTGTATATCCATATGATTATGTTACAGATTTTTCTAAATTTGATGAGTGTTCTCTGCCACCACAACAAGAGTTTTACAGCAAAATCAGAGGATCTGGAATCACTGATGAAGATTATCACCATGCCCAGTTGATGTGGAACAATTTAAATGCCAGACATTTGGTGATTATCACAAGGCATATTTAAAACTTGATGTGACCCTCTTAGCTGATATACTTCAGGCATTCAGAAAATCTTCCATGGAAAATTATAAGCTGGATCGAATGTATTTTTACAGTGCTCCGGGCCTAGCATGGTCTGCAATGTTTTTAAACACTAAAATGCAATTGGATCTGATCCAGGATCAAGATATGTATCTGTTTATGGAACAATGTATAAGAGGAGGCATGGTGCAATGTTCTCAGAGATATGCCAGAGCAAATAACAAGTATACTCCTGATTATGATCCAGCATTGCCATCAAATTATATACTGTATGTGGATGCCAACAGCCTCTATGGTTATGCCATGATGGATAAACTGCCATATGCAGGGCTTGAGTGGGTTGAAGATTTTAATATTGAAGATCTTAAATTGATGGTCAATTCAGTGTATGGCAAAACAATTGAAAATGTCAGAAAACATATTGATGTTAAAATAATTACTGACCCCAGCCTGAGCAAAAAATTGATTGCAAAGCCCAACTTCAATTACAGAAGAATTTATGATGAGAATATGGCACTTTTCAACATGAAAAAAACAAAGATTAAGTTTGATAAGCCTATTTATGTAGGGGCTGTGATATTGGAATTGGCCAAATTACACATGTTAAAATTGTATTATGATGTGTTGAAGCCTTTTTATAAGGATCGTGTAAAACTGATGTACATGGACACAGATAGTTTTGTTCTTGATATTCAAACAGAAGATGTTTATCAAGATATAGCACAGCCTGAATTGTTTAAATATTTTGATACCAGTGAACATACAGAGATTCAACACCACAACAAAAAGGTGCCTGGCAAGTTAAAAGATGAGACACTTGGTGATGTTATTGTGGCATTTGTTGGGTTAAGAGCCAAGATGTACAGTTTTGAAACATGTAGTGGCGCTGTTGCCAAAAAGGCCAAGGGCATTGGCAGAGTGACTGTAGACAAAGAGCTTGAATTTGAAGATTACAAAAATTGCCTCAAATCATGTAGCAGAATCAGAACATCAGAATCCAGAATTCAGAGTGTGGATCACTTGTTGACTACAAATATTGTAAGAAAAGTGGCTCTGGACCCACATGATGACAAGAGATGCATTTTATCATGTGGCATACATACTCTACCATGGGGTCATTGTGATTTGAAAAGTGGCAAACAATGCCCAATTACAGAGCATGATTTGAAATAAATAAACATGCCTATGAACTTATTTGGGTTCAAAAAACAGGCTATTATGGACCTGCCAACACCACAACCCTCTTCTGATATGATATCTAAACTAAGTGCTTTGTTAATTCTTCATCTGAACAGCATATTTACAGATGTTGATGATGAAACAGGTAAAACATTGTACATATTTAACAATAATTTAAATCATTACCAATTACCTGTAGGTGGTCAATTGCAATTTATTACAACCCCTGAGGGTAATGTCAAGATTTCAGTGGGGAGAAATATTTATAGAATTAAGCACTCAAACATGATTTCTGGCACTGTATATACTGTTTCTGCTGGTGACTGCTTATATATTGAGGTCCCTGGATCCTATGACAAGCTTATACCTTTTTTTATAGAATTAAGAATTAGATATTCAATAATAAATAACCACTAAAACAAAAATGCCTAATGATATATTTGGCCATACAAGGCATGAAGATCAGAGTGATGAGATTCTGATGCTTGATGTCAGAGTCAAGAAATTAAGAAGTGATTTACAAGCTTTACAAACCACACTCAATGCCAGTCTTCAACTAGAAATTACAAATTTACAACCACAATGCATGGACCCTCTTCTTAAAATTGACTCAGAACTCAAATTGCTGCTTCAGAAATATACTGATTTGGCCACATTAGATAATTTTCAAAGTTTAGAAGAAGCTGTAGTAGCTCTTCAAGCCAAATTTAAGACCCAGGCCACCAACTCTGAGCAATTGAAACAGCAATTGGAAGAGCAGATAAATAATGTCCAGACACAGCTCCAAACAATTGTCAAAAGCATAAAATCACAAGAAGATTTTGATCTAGTGATTTCCACTCTAAAGGAACAGATTCAATCACTCCAGATACCTAATCTGGACCCCTTGAACAATGCCATAGCCGAGGTTAAAGAAAAAATTGAGACACTTGAAAATTTTATGAACAACTTGCCATCTTCTGATGCTTTGAGTGCAATAACTCGGAGTGTTGCCAACATTAAGCTGCAACTTAAAACATATGAAGATTTTGGAAAAATTCAAAGTACCATAACCCATCTTGAGGGTACAATAGCAGCAGTGCAAAGTAATTTGACAAATGTACAAGAATCTATAGAATCTCGCCTGCCCAGTATTGTAGACACTCTTGTAAGTGTCCAGCAACAGATCACAAAGCTTGAAAACCTCAACACTGAATCTGAGCTATCTCATTTTCATCACTTGATCGATGATATCCAAACAAAACTTGAAATTTTACAACAATCAACACCCACTCAGGCAGATATAGCCCTGCTCCAAAATGCTATGCAAAATGTGGCTGATGCTTCTGAATTAAATAATGTGAAATTGGCACTTGAATCTTTGCAAAATACTGTAACAAATCTGCCTACATCACAGGAACTTAAAAATATTAAGAAGGCAGTGAATCGCATATTGAAATCAGAAGATATCAAGAATATCCAGACAGAGATCAAACAACTTACTCAGACAGTGGCCACTCTACCAACTAATCAACATATTAATGAACTGCATGCCCTGTTTGAGGATATCAGAAGACAGGTCCATGATCTTACTGCTCAAAATTCAAAATTGGCAGTTATTGAAAATTTGCAACAAATTGTAGCTAATATCAAGCAACAGCTAGGGACCATGGAATCCAATCAAGCAAATGCTCTGTCTGTTTTTGCCACCCAGCTTCAAGAGATTGTGCAACAATACAAGAAACTTGTTGTGGACATAAAAATCAAGCCAGGCCATGATGATGTTGTTAGGACCATCAATGAGCACCTTGAATCTGTAACAAGCAGATTGCTTACAGCAGAAAAAGAAATAACCGGCATAATCGAGAATCCAAAACATATAGTAATTCTTGAATTGTACAGCATCCCCAACAAAGAATATGATTCACCATTTACACCAGGTGGCAAAATATATATGCTGTCCCCTGCACAATTTTATTACCAGTTTTTTTGTTGGGGGCACACTGAGACCAATCAAGATCAAATATTGGCTACAACCACAGGCACACCACTACCCCACCTTATCAATAAAAAATGCTGACAACAAACCAAAAATCACCAGTGTAGAGTTAGAGGATTTTACAGATCCCAATACATTAGAAACATCTTATGCTGAAGATGATGGCTCTCTGGAATTTCATATACAAATAGGAGACAAATTATATTTAGAAAATCCTGTAGTATCAGCTGCTGAACACCCCATAGTTGCAATATTCTTGTTTTCATATTATGTCTAGACAAATTATTGTTGATGAATTACACAGACAAGCCAGACATAATTATAAGAGACTGCCAGTAGTCACAAAAGGCATAGATGATTTATGGCAGAGCGACTTGATTGAGAT
This sequence comes from Lepisma saccharinum, assembly GCF_977018435.1. Taxonomy (NCBI): domain Eukaryota; kingdom Metazoa; phylum Arthropoda; class Insecta; order Zygentoma; family Lepismatidae; genus Lepisma; species Lepisma saccharinum. The sequence continues at coordinate 23,053,158 of NC_139253.1, forward strand.
GGCAAGTGGACAGCTGAAAAACTTAGACAAAATCAACAAGGGCTACAAGTATCTACTCACTGTAATAGATACATTTTCAAAATTTGCCTGGGCTGTGCCACTCAAATCCAAGACTGGAAAATGTGTTACAGAAGCCTTCAGGACAATCATCAATCAGAGTGGAAGATCACCGCGCTATTTGCAAACAGATAATGGCAAAGAATTTTATAATTCTGTGTTCCAACAATTTATTAAAAGCCAGTCAATACAACATTATTCGAGTTACAGTGATCTCAAAGCCTCAATTGTAGAGAGATTCAACAAAACCCTAAAAAATCTTATGTATAAACAATTTACACTTCAAGGTAATTATAAATGGCTTAATATTCTTCCAGAACTTCTACAAAAATATAACAACTCGGTCCATTCCACAATCAACATGAAACCCTCTGAAGTGACTTCATCTGATGAGCAAAAATTGATCAGGACTGTTTATTATCCTAGATACCAGCCAACAACAAGAAAGGCCAAATACAAGGTGGGTGATCAAGTAAGAATCAGCAAATATAAGCACTTATTCAAAAGAGGCTTTACAAGAAACTGGAGCACTGAATTATTTAGTGGTTCAAGTTAAACCTGGGACCCTTAACACATATATAATAAAAGATCACCGAGGATAAATTCTCAAAGGCAGATTCTATGAAGAAGAACTCAGCAAAACTAAACAGCCTGACACATATCTCATAGAAAAATCATCCGCAGAAAAGGCAACAAGTTATTTGTCAAATGGCTAGGACTTCCAGAACACAGCTGGATCGATGCAGACAAAGTGATAATATGAGCACCTGGGATGTTATAAAAAGGCTGCCAGAACCTGAACAGCAGATTAAGAGAAATGGCAAGTTGCTGCCTGAAAATATTAGATGTCTTATTGTTGGGCCATCGGCTTGTGGTAAAACTACACTAATGATTGATAATTTTTTATTGGCACCCAACTGGTTAGACTGGAAAAACAGGCACTTGTATGTCTTCTCTAAGAGCTTGGAACAATTAAAATATCAGCAGCTGATGAAGCTATATGATGGATTGGATATAGCCATTTTTGAACCAGATGTTAAGCCACTCCATGAATGTCTTGATAACTCTGTTGTTGTGTTTGATGACATTATACTGGATAATCAAAACAAGGTTAGAAATTTCTTTACACAGGGGCGACACAAAAACATTGATTGCTTCTACCTGGCACAGACTTTTTCTAAAATACCGAAGCAGCTGATCCGAGACAACAGCAATTTTATATGTGTGTTTCATCAAGATCATACCAACCTCAAACACATACATTATGAATATGTAGGTGGGGACTTGAGCTACATTGATTTTTCCAAGTTTTGCAGTAGGTGCTGGAACCAGGACAGTTATGGGTTTGTCACAATTGATATGACAAGAAAACCCAATAGTGGCAAATACAGAAATAAAATCAACAATTTTCTAGACATTGAAACATATATAAATAACCATGAAAAGGCCAATCATTGATGATCTTAAATTAAGAGATTATCTTGTAAAAAGATTTAAGGGATGGAAATCAGAGAACCGAGATATTTATGAACAACACAAACAAACAGAACAGCCTATTATTGATGCTATTAGTGAATTAGGTCAAAATATCAAAACTGTTACAGAGCAAAATCAAAATTTGATCACAGAGCTTGTACCTGTAGCTGCTAGGAACATATTAGATTATCCAATCACCCCACTTTCCAGTATTCATACACCTAGTCCTGTTGCTCCTCGAAGAATTGAAGCTACTCTGGATCCTATTGAATTGGGTCTTCTTGCTCAAAAATATTTAAGCACACCTAAAGACAACAAAGATGAGGTCTTTGGCTTATATGCTGACACAGAGCGTGATGGTAGCATCATACATAGAATTGGCAATTTCAGAGTAACATTTATGGGAGATGATCTCATTGTATATTCAGAATCTCATCTTGGAGAAAAAGATGGTTTTGTTAAATATCCCGGCACACCTGGATTGTGGGAACTGATGACTATGAAAAGACCTGGCAGCTATACAGATCAAGACTATGAGCACTACAAAGAAATATTAATAAAATCAGATGCCCTCTACCAGAACAATGATCCCACACAAAAAAGAGTCAAGTCTAGCAGTGGAGCAAAATATAACAACTTAATCAAGCCCATATGGTCACAGATCAAGACAGGCAGTGGAATCAAACAATACAACACCCTGCCTAAAGAATTTGTGTGGGTTGATGATGTCAGGAAACTTGTAGATAGGTTATTGGTGATAGCTGGGCATCAAAAATTTTAGAGGTGTGTACATGTCTGATTCTTTACCAGAACAACCACTCAACAAAGAGTGTGGCATTGTTAATTTGGATAAGTACAAAAATCAGGGCACTCACTGGATTTGTTATCTTAAATATTTAAAAAATGAGGCATTTGTGTTTGATTCATTTGGAGGTGTTCCACCTGAAAATTTAATAAAATATCTAAAATCAGCTAATCTTTATTACAATAATGCTCGTGTTCAAAATTTCAAAGATGTTAATTGTGGACATTTGTGTTTATCTGTTCTTAGATATCTGTCTCAAATAAATAAACCATCAATTGAAAATTTTCAAAAAGCCCTGTGGTATTTAAAACATCATGGGGGTATTCCATCTCACCAGCCAAAATTCAATATTGAAACTCAAATTGCATGATGATATAGTGTATCCCAAAACAATAGCTCTCAGAGCATTTTATGGCATGTACTTGATCCCTAATATTACACACCACAACAACAAAATTGCAGTAGGGGATCAAAAAATTGTCATCACTCCAGGGCAATATAATCTGTCCACTCTAAATGCTCAGTTACCCAGAGGTATAGTCTTAACTCAAAATTCTGTCACTCACAGAGTAGAGATTGTATCTGCTACAGAAACAGTGGATCTGGGTACTATAGGAGAGCTGTTAGGCTTTGAGAACAACACAAAACTCGAACCGGCCATCAAACACACTGCTATTAATATACCTAAATTCTTAGCCATAGAGACTCTGAATATTCACTGTAATGTGGCCGAGGGTATGATCACCAAATCAAATGGCATAGGCACTCACAAACAAACTGGCATCATTGCAACATTCAAACCTAATTCTGAATTTATGGAGCCCATCATCTACACTCCATCCCCAACATTATATTTTCCTGTGTGCCATAATAGAATAGATAACATTGAATTGATGGTCACTAATGAAAAAGAAGAATTAGTTGATTTTGCTGGAGCCACAACAACTGCTATCATAGAGATTAATATTTAAATAAAAATACATACAAAAAAATGGAAAATATTGAGAGTTATGAGCTACAATCATTCCCCCCAAACAGGAGGACATTTGCAAATTTAAATCAACCCAACACAGAAATTGAGGTTGATCTTGATGTAGGGGATGGCTTTATACACCCCCACAGAGCAGATCTATACATCAAATTTGATGTTGTAAAGCTCGATGGAACAGATTATCCGGCAAATTCAAATATAAGATTGGTGGACAATTTTGTGCCACATCTGTTCTCTGAAATTGAGATCAGAAAGCATGGTGTTGTTATAAACAGAGTAGATTACCCCGGCATTACCTCCACAGCTTTGGCCACATTAAAATTATCCAAAACCGAGGCTTCTTACTACAAAATAGGTGGATTTGAGGCTGGTGATAAAATTATATCTAAGAGCCACACAGTGCTGTTCCCTATGCGCCTGTTGCCAGGATTCTTCTCAGATTACAAAGATATTATGTGAAAGGGTGGTTTAAGAATCACATTTAGAAGAGCTGCCAATGATAATAATGCTTTGATGAGGTACAGTACATTAAATTCTACAGGGGAAGCTCTGCCTAATACCCTACCTGATGAGGGCAAGTGCCTTATTCAGACTATGGAGCTAAGAATCCCAGTTGTTGAATATGAAGCCAGTTATGCTCTTAAATACAAAGCAGATATAATAAAAAATCCACAGATTCCTTTACAATTTTATACATATCAATGTGTACAGAAGCCTGCCACTGGTACTTATTATGAGTTTGATGCTACAAATTCATTCTCCAGTATACAATATGACATGCCGGATTTTGTGGTGGTACTGTTTCAGACTGGAAGACACAATAATCAGGAAAAAATTCAAGTAGATTTGATAACTGCAACATCAAGAACATATATCTTAAAAATGGCAGAAATGAGGTATTTCCCAGAGAAAATTATAATTTAGACATGTCCAAGGATGATTTCCTTAAATTATATGAAGCATTTACAGCATACAAAAGGGTCACTACTGGCAATACTGACATGTATTACACACCAGATGAATTCAAAGCACAGAGACCCATGTTTGTCATCAACACTTCAAAAAGGAAACAAGTTGTGGTTAATGACAGGACAAACATTAAAATTATCTGTGAATTCCACGATGCACTCCCCGATGACACCATATGTAGTGTTATTCTCATAGGTGAAAAATCATATGTTTATGATGTAAGAAATGAGAGAGTCACAGAGCAATTCTAGAGGGCCTCTGCATATTGCACAAGTTGAGCCTGGTGCCCAATTAAACTTAAACCGGAAGTAAATGTGTGTGTGTGTGTGTGTGTGTGTGTGTGTGTGTGTGTGTTAATACATTTGGCTTAGTTTTAGGTGTGGGCAAAAAAATATCAAAAGGGGCATATTTTTAACAAGCTTATGGACAACAATCTAACAGAAGTAGATTTTGTAAGTGTAGCCAAATCAATCTGAGAGGGGCTCATCATTTCACAGGAACTTCCCAAAAGCATTTTTTTTACAAAAATCTTGGATTAGACAGAGTACCACACTTGAGCAAAAAAAAACTCATATAGGCATGTTGAGCAAGTTTTAAGTGTGGGCAAATCTACCTGAGGGGGGTTCATCATTTCTCATCCCAGTAATATCATCAATACAACAAATCAATCAATACATCAAAATAAATTTTTGAGGTTTTGGTGCATCCTCACTTAATGACATCACCTCAAGAAAATTTCATGAGGTGGGTTGGCAACACTGATCCTCACTTAATGACGTTGAACCGGTCCACCTGCACTACTCTTATAAACAACAATCTAACAAAAATGCCTTTTGTAAGTATAGACAAATCAATCTGAGGGTGGTCATACTTTCTCAGGAAATTCCCAAGGGCATTTTAAAGAATCTTGGATTAGACAGGGTTCCACACTTGAGCAAAAAGCTCATATGGGCATGTTGAGCTAGTTTTAAGTGTAGGCAAATCTGCCAGAGGGGGGCTCATACTTTATCGAAATGGTTGTAGCATCAATTACACTACTCATTTGCTAAAAGGTCTCTGGCGTCCTCATCTCCAAGGGGAAAAGCGAGGAGTGGACGGCTCTCCTGATCGTCTGAACCATCATCCTTCGATGAAACTTCTAAGGGCCATCAGTGGAATCGAAGACAGTCTCCATGGGACACCATGTGTAAGACACTTCAGATATAAGTATTCGGCCTGACTGTACCACATCACCCATACGCTTCGGTGGTGCAGGAGACAATGGAATGATGGATGCCTTTTCAAAGCCAGGACTGTAATCTTCCCACTTCACAGCTCATCCAGAGGAGAAGAGCCGATCTGTTCGTAAATGGCGGTGGGAAGTCAGTCTAACATGAGTACCGAGGCTGATGCCACTTGAAAAATGGCAGATCCACCTTAATCTTCCAAGGTCCCTTGGAGACACCCGCCGGTGGCGTTTGGATTTAGTTTGGGGGCCCGTATATATAAACTTCAAGAAAGGTTAAGACCGAAAAAAGAGGGTTGCTGTTGATCAAGGAGTGATGGAGGACATTCCAAAGCCGGGGGTCTGTGTTCTGGGAAGCAGACAGGTTACCTTTAAGGGAGTCATCTTTTCTCATAGATTCCGGGTGTCGTTTCATCTTCAACATTCGACAACTCACTCTTTTCGGTCGTCCTTGGAATGCATAGGTCCATCTGGCAAAGATTTTATGATAGCTCTTTTGCCTTCCACTACCGATCTTCTCTTCCGTTTGCGACTTCGTTAAGGTTAGGACTTTTACATTTTGGGTTTTTCGCACATCCGTACCCTAATGAAGTCTGTGCAAAGTATGACGTCACCGAGGTTTACAAGCTTCCTTGGTTTATTCTCGGAACTTCCCTTGTCTGTGTTCTTCTTCGTTTCTATTGCTTTTTTCCGATACCAATCAAAACACACTCCCAGTATACAAAACAGAATCCCATCCTATGTAGCAATGTGACTAATGCATGCTTCCATGATTGTAGGATCCCTATCGAAACCTCTTATCCTAACACATATTAGGTTTGACGGGGGGGGGGGGGGGGGGTTGCGATTTTTCTGCGTCGTAGACATGTACTTAGTCCCACTCTATTATAACCTCGAGTTCGCGTTTGCAGTTGCAGCCTACTTCCATGCTACTTCCAGCCTGCGTGCGCTTCCAGAACGCGTTGCGATGTTCTTCTGTCAGTTGAAATCATTGGTTGAAGTAGATGCGGCCATCTTACACTGACCCACTTACGCTCCGCCCACTGGCTTCAAAAGGCATTGAATGATACAGACATTGCAGGGGCCTGAGCAAAACACTTCACGCTGCTGCAAAACGGCTGGTAGCTGCAGCCGCGTTTCTCCCTCCGTGCACTCACTTCCCCTCTTACGCGTTCATTGGTCGAGCCCTCTCGAGTCGCTATACCCTGTCCCAGCTAACTCTGGAGCAGGGCCGCGCATAGCGGCATAGGAGGAGGAGGAAAATCTAGTGGTCAAAGCGCAGTGTTGCCAACCGTACGATCCTGACTGTACATATACAGACATTTCAAAGCATGTAAGGACGTACTGTCCAGACCTTAATCCGTATGCTAAATGTACGGCTTATCAAAATTTGAACTTTCTGTTTTATCCCTAATATTTCCCTAAGAAATTCTTAAACCAGGCGTACTGGCCTGGAGATAAAAATACGGTCCGTTGCCATGTGCGTACGTTATTGTCGCTTTCCAAAGTTTGCAACGCTTCCAGAGCTAAGCAGGGAAATTGGGTAACTCTCACTGTTCATTGGTGGAGCTGTCTCGCGTCACTATTTGCGCAGAGACTTGTTCTCGTTCGCCTGGTCTACAGTTAGCTGGTACAGGGTATATTTGCACACAGAACTTGCTTGCTCCATATATTCCCGGAACAGAGTGTAGTTTTCTCGTTATTCATGTAGGCTATGTGGGTGGGCTAAGTCTATTGAGCACAACCTTTCCCACCGAGACACCCCTAGCTGAAGTCACTCAAAGGAATCACAGAATAAATACGGAATTTTTACCTTTTGCGAAGTTTCTCGGAGTTAACAGAAGTAGTGGGGAAGGAGAACTGAAGAGCCTCCAGCAACAATCAACGCAAAAGCAGTGGCAAGGATCTGCGGGTTTTCAGCCCGTCTGCTTACATTAGTCCAGTTCCCGGTGAAAGATAAAGCAAGGCTTTGAGGAAATGGAAGCGCTTTGATTCTCCAAAGCTGTCCTCTGGGCGTTCGTGGCAGACGGAACGACAATTTGTCTAGATTCGGGATTTGTGCTGGAAAAAGAAAACGTATAAATGTTGAAGCCAGATTGGTGGGGGCGAGAAAGATGAAATGACGTCTACTTTGCAAGACAAAGCCTTCTTTTTCGACAGTCAAAGTCCCATGCCGTGAAGATCTGTTGATTCCTGTCCTTTGTGTGGATGAAAACTCTTTTTTGAAGTGTTTCCTGACTTTCAAGTTCTCATGCAACCTTCCTAACCTTTAGGGCGATTCAAAACACTCTGGTATGTAGGTGACGAGAATAATATTACGTGTAACCCAATACAACTTTTTATCGTTTCTCTGCGTGCATTTTAAGGCAAAGACGAGGCTTGCAAAGTTGCGAGGCCAGCAAGAGAACAGTCAATTAAAATAACATTCATAGCCACGTGTTATGTAATAGGGTGATTCAAAAGTCCCTTAACACCCAGTATAAAATGTAAAATAGTTACGTTCGTTCCGCATTAAATTTTAGCATGAATCTACTGCATCATATATTTGTGGAATATTACTAAAATAATAATAAAATATAAAAATATACAGTTGAGCCTGAGTTATACGTATGTCAAGGTGAAGAGAAAATAATACGTATAGGGTGTACCAAAAGTCCCATTACTCCCACTTTGAATTGTAGACAAACCTGCAAAATGTTATTTTAACAGTATGCGTATGATGTGAGGATGGTATACCATTAAATCAGACAAATGATCACCATTTACTCCAGAGGATCTGTCTGCACACCCCCATTTTCATGGCACAGTATTATTCGCCTCCAGGTGCGATGTGAAATCCTCCGTAACATAAGATTTCAGATCTGGATTTCAAGTGGCCATTTTAAGAGAATACCTCAATGATGTGTTCAGAGACAAATGGCTTTGACGAGGATCGCCAAATTTACCAGCACCTCTAAAATGGCCACCCCAAAGTCCAAATCTGACATCTTGTGATAATGGGCTATGGGGACACATCAAACAGAAAGTCACCCATAATCGTTATCAGAGAACTGAGGCACTTCAAGAAGCTGTTCGCAGTGCGTTTGCTTCCCTCACGCCAGCCATGTTACGGAGGATTTCACATCGCACCTGGAGGCGAATAATACTGTGCCATGAAAATGGCGGTGTGCACACAGATCCTCTGGAATAAATAGTGATCATTTGTCTGATTTAATGGTATACCATCCTCACATCATACGCATGCTATTAAAATGACATTTTGCAGGTTTGTCTACAATTCAAAGGGGTGGTAATGTGACTTTTGGTACACTATAAATGAGAATAACTTACAAGTCAGATTTAGATACCATGGCATATCATAATTAAAATACTGTAATTGTATCTATTTTTGGAACAATATAGCCTATACGTAATGCAGGTTATTTCTGTCATAAAGTGGTAAATTAACGAATCTAAAAGTTTGATTCTTCATTTGCTACTTTATTAGTGACTGTATTTTACGACAATTAGTACGTATAACACCGAATTACGTATAAATGCATCACATACAAATAATTAACACGTCTTTAAATTATATTTTGCCGGGACCTACAGTATTTTACGTATAAAACAGAATTACGCAGAACTGAGTTACGTATAATGCAGTCTTAACTGTAGTTATGTAAATAAATGTAATAGTAATAATAAAATAATGAGGAAAGGTTAAGGTTTTCATCAAGCCTATATTGATTTTTACTATAATTTTAATGAGATATTTTAACAGAATCAAAATTTCTTAATTCCTCTCATTCATTGATGAATTTGTGACTTTTTAAAATTAACCATATACGTTTAGTTGAACTGTTGTTTCAGTAACTGTAAACAAAAATGCATTGTACCTCTCTCCTAAACTTGGTAATTTTGACTAAATTATTTGCTAATTCAAAAATATTGTGTCTGATTTGGTAAGAATTACTAAAAAAAATTCATGTGCTGTGAACAATCATTTGTTTGTCGAAAAGATTCTCTCGGGCTATCGAGCAGGTGAGATGTGAGACTAAATAAAACTATTCGAACGTTGTTAGTCTATTTGTTTTAAGTTTTATAACAAGAATATATTAATACATGCGAAACTGATACTTCATATAGCCGTTGTGAAACATTTTTCGGGGCTTTGAGCGACCCCTAAATATATTTCTATTGCCACATGATTTTGCACAGAGTATGCCTACATCAAATGGAACCAAATTTGTAACTATTCGTTGAAATCGGGCCAAAGGAAAAATCCCCCATGTTATGATGTACCACCCTAGTGTTTATATTTATATTGTTATTATTAGGGTTTGGAAGTTGAAGATCTAAAAAATCTCAAAATGATCTTAAAATTATTAAAAAAACGCCCTAAAAATAATTTTCGCTCTTAAAATAAAAGCTTGATTTTTTCAAAAATTACAACATAGTAGTTGAATAATTATACAAAACCCGTTGTCTGGTGTTTTAAACTACTGAAGCAAACGGGGAAAAAGCAATTAAGTGCTAATGTAGTTATCTTAATTTTTAATTCAAGAATATTCTGTGAAAGTCATTCACCTCCGTTCAGATTAGGCCTTGCACGATACAGTTATAGGTCAGCATCTGAAAATACAGTTGTGTTCCGCGTACATCAGATTATACAGGGTGAGCATAAAGTATTTCCCTGATTATGAATATTTATATCTCAACTTCCACGGTAGATAGGCAAATAAAACCTATGGCAATAAGTAGTGCAATACATCAAGTTTTTTTTTCCATTCCTTTGTTTTGTCTGATTCTTACTCTGATTCCCATATCATGGCCACCGCGTTCGCCGGACATAACCTATTTTGACTTTTTTATGGGGTTATGTTAAGGACACAGTGTTTATTTCACCAGTTCCTGATATGCAAACTCTTCAGACACGAATAAGAGATGCTATAGAGACGGTGACGGAAGAGATGTTGGCAAAGACATGGAGAGAAATTGAGTATCGCCTAGACGTTCTAAGGGCAACAAAGGGAGCACATGTCGAAGTGTACTGAAGTGTACTGATAACAAAACATTATGAGTTAAGCTACCATTTCCAAAAAACCGCATATCTGTATCTAGCATAGTTCTTTAGCAATAAAAGTTTGTAATCAGGGAAAGACTTTATGCTCAATATAATATGACTAAAATCCAAGATTAAAGCGATTATAGTGACCAGTAAGGGAACCTTAGAGTAGGCTTAAATTTCTTGATTTGATTTCATTTGCTTTATTTTACTTCGCTTTTCTGCGACTTGTGGCTAATTTGCGAAGATGGGGATGAGTGATGATATGATGAAATTGATGAATGGACACTCACAAACATCCATGCCCAGGCCAGGATTCGAACCCAGGACCCCTGGCGTCGTAGCGCGATGTGCTAACCACTGCGCCACAGAGGCCGGCTAAAGTATTTTAAGTGTTGGAGGAAAAATAAATATACCACAATTAATTATTTAACACATTACCAAACTTTCAGTTAAACATAATATCGTATCATACCCTGATTGTGCATTTCCATTGACCGTATTTTCGATTAATGGCAAACTTGCTAAAAAGATCATGTCAGGAAATTTAAATACATAAATTAAATGCTTTTAAAATTCAGAGAAGAAATATACTCAAAAATTAAGAAAAATGCAATAAAGGCGGCTAAAAATACTGAAAAATGACCAAAAAGCCAAAAAGGTTGAAAAATTCAAAACAATGCAAAATAAAAATAATGTTTTCTGATTCTAACTTATAGGAAACGGACTGATATCAGCTTTAGCATTGTTTTTAAAGTTCAGAAAATAAGATCATTTGTCATCATCTACCGAGCACTAGTTATTATCATAATCATTATCATCATTTCTACCGTTAGTATGTCTCTGCAGCTCACACAGTCCACGATTGCAGTGCAGTTGCACACCTTAGGAAAATTATTTACAAAATAAGAATGTATAAGTCAACCGGTGATGATGAGCATAATAACTTCAGTTCGAGGACGCTGCTACGGTTAATATTTACACCAAAATATCATCTAAACGCGTGCTTATGTAGGTCGGAGGAACGTCAATTACTGCCGTGCATGGTTGGTAATTAGGTGTATCCAACGCAGGCAATGAGCCAAGCCTGGTGATAAACTCATCCGGAAATTGAGGTAGGGGATCGTAAATAGGCGCAACGTAAAAATACTGGGCAATTAGTTAATGAAATGCTCCCGGAGCAACGACGTTGATTCAATAAATGTTGACGTTTGTTAAGCCACCGCTCTCTGTCGGGCCAAGTTAGCATAACACGGTGCCAAACCAGATAATTAAGCCGAACGAAAAGACAAGTCAATTGATGTAGCCATCTTCCGCACGCAATTCGAATAATTGGATAGGCGAAATTTTGCAAATTGCATTTTGACCTATTCACATAAAGCCAACGTCACCGGATAGAAACGAGCTGGTTGTTCTTAACGGTTCTGACAACCATGCGAAATGTGTGGCGTATGAAATGATGATGTGGTGATAAACACTAAATTTTGCATGGAGTCCAAAGAATGTTGTCAGTTGTGAAGCAAGTTCCAATGATGGTTATGTGTAGCTGAAACCAGTGGAGGCTGTTTTAGGACACCTTCGTTCTCTAATCGGGACTGGCTGTACAGTTTAAAGTGTCGTCCAACCCTCTGTCAATATTTGAACCCGCTGCCCCTTTATTACATATCAACATTAACCACTACGCTATCAAGGAGGACCAGATTATGCAGCTTCTGATGGTTAAATTATTCCCTTCATTGTCACGGTAGACGATAGCTAAGTGGAGAATACATTATACACCCTTGACACCCCTTAATGACGAATGATTCCTCCATCTTTTGACGGAATATCTGCTGCAATTCTCCTTAGTATAGATTCCACAAGTTTGAGGATGCAGGTAAATCAAATTTGCAGTCACGTACCTATCAGACTGTTCAGATGACTGCTGGCGTTTCAACAAGTAGTCCCTCAATTTTTTTGTAATATTCAAGGCTTGAGATATCTGATTGGCCAGTTTTTCTACAAGGGTGTTTCTGAATGGCCATCGTGCTAGACAACTGTCGTCATGAGAAACTGGAGCACTGTGTTCATCCTCCAACATTCGTCCATTCAGAAACTGGTTCATGTCTTTACTTATCTCAACGACAGAGCCCCATTATTGTTCAACAAAACATATCCAAAAACACACACATCTGCCTTCTGATTGAGCAAAATCCTCAAGAAAAGCTTCATTCCATCTTCTACACCTGTCATCTTTACGATGCAAGCAGATGACACGTTTGCAATCATTGGCTGTGACGTTTTTCTGCACCGAGACCACTGCACGTTGCGATCAATTCTAAAATAGACCTCTTCGTAGGTACTCTGATCCAAATGTCCACAGAATAAAAGTTTCTTTCTAAGCGTTAGTTCAGAAATTCTTTATTAGGTGGAGCCTGGTTCGAAAGTGATTTACTGATGCTAGTGAGGAAACACGTTAGCGACCCCTCTCAGTGAGCACTGTCTTTCGGCTGCTGTGAGGTGCACCACTCCTGGAAGTCTTCTTGGATAGCCCACTTTGACGCCGCAAATGAACTATGGTCAGCTAAATGCAATTTCCCCCCTTTTGTTATACGGCCGGGTCTTCCTTTCTGCTTGTGATATCCACACGGAACGACATGCATGTAGTGCAAAACTACTTCATGACCTCGCTCGTGACGTAGAGTACAAGACAGCCATTTATAGAATGGTATGACTACAGCCTTGACCTAAATTGGCGCTAAAATCCAACTACTAGGAGAGGTCAATAATTTTTATCTAGTAAAATAATATATTAGGTTGGGGGTGAACCGTTTGTGTAACAGTAATCGTTATATTCTACCAGTCCAAGAAATAGATTGATTGATTGAGTTGGTGTTTTAAGTCCACTTTATGCACAATAAGTCTAATCGGACTGGACCTACAGTTTCAAGTGTGATCCGAACCACTATATGTGCCTCCACCGGGTATCGAACCCACCCGGGACCCCTTGATTACAAGGCGGCGACGCTACTCCAAGAAATAGAAAAATATTTAATTACGTAACGTGCCGAAGTTTGTTTTAAGCCAACTTTATGCTCATATACGCTGTACGCTGTCTCTCCATAGAGATGGAGCCTGGCGCCCCTTAATTACAAAGCAACAGCGTTACCATTAGCAGCTAGGAAGGTACATACATTACGTTATTTATACTCTGTTCCGGGAATCTGCGGAGCAAGCGAACGAAAACAAGTCCTCGGCGCAAGTAGGGACTCGAGAGGGTCCGACCAATGAACGCGTGAGAGTGGAAGTGAGAGCATGGAGAGAAAACGCGACTGCAGCTACCATCCGTATGCAGCAGCAGCAGCGCACTACTTTGCTCCGCCCTCTTGCTTTCTCCACTTCTCTACCATTATGCTTGGCCTTGCTCCACAGATTCCTGCGACGGAGTATACATGTATTACGAGTCTTGTTTGACTACGCGTAGATTGTAGACTTACACGTATTAAATAGCCCTCATTGACTACACGTACACTGTGTGATCTACGACATGACATCCAGCGTAGGGTGTTGTAGAAGTGGAATAGACATTACCAGTCGTAGAGAACGGACTGACTGCTGTTCCCATGATCTTCGCAATTGGTTACAAGGTCAGGTAAAAATAACCTCTTTAAATGAAGAGCTGCTCATTGTTACACGGGAAGTTTAGATTCCTGGAACTGACATTGTTTACCTTTCGTCGGACAAGGAAATGCTTCCTTCATACGTCAAGCTCTGAAGACGAAAGTACGTAAACACACAAAAAGCGACGAATAATTTATTTATTTCTTCTTCATATTTTAATGATTTCCTAGAAAACACTTTCTACTTCCCATTGCATAACGTTGCGTTCAAGCTCATCGGAATTTGGGTTTCATTTCGAAGTTCTAACCGCTGAAATGTTTCTGCTCCGAGTATTGAACCCTGGACCAGTTGGTAAATCACTGCACTGTCATATAGGCTGACTTCCCGTGTAAGAAAAACCATTATAGATTTGTATATCCAAAGAACATGATTAGAGCAGTCGTCACTCTTCTTATTGAAAAACCCAGTGCATAATGTTTGAGTAATGCGTGCTAAGTCGCTAATAAACGAAGTACAGATGTCTGTAGAATGTGACGTGAATAAGAGGTACTTCACATCAACACTGTTACCTGAATTTATGTAAAAAGAAAAAAGAAAAGTAAAGTGCTCCCCTGTGCTTTGCACTAGCCATGAAGGCGTATAGGGAGTGTGAGTTATGGCCCCACACTATCTTGATCACGGCCGAAGGTGCGGGTGATGTGATGTGCACCAAGCACCTGGCCGCCTTTACCCCCCCCCCAGAGTTTCCTCCAGGTGCCCACTTTTACGACGCTGGGTGGGCGCCGGAGCCGCTTGAACAGGTGGAAAAAATCCCCGGTTCTCCACCGCCGGGGATCGAACCCGGGTCTCTCGCATGGTAGTTAGACGCCATAATGACTGAGCTATGAGGATTTACAAAGTGTAATTAAAATGCTTTATTTCGCACAAAATTATATGTGCTCTTACTAAATTACAACGCCTCTATTACTAGCAACGTTCTAAATATTAGGTTACAAAAACGTATGGATATAATGTAATAGGGAATAATTTGAATGTATTCTACAGTTGCCAGATCTGGTGAGTAAGCAAGCTGTTGTTATTTTTTGGAAACATCTAAACGATATTTGCGTTGTGGGAAGTAGCATTATTGTGCAGCTAGAACCACTTACTATATGCGGCGCTGTCTGTTTCAAAACGCATGCCACATTTTGGTTCTGCGGAATTATTCTTTAACGACATTTTGCAGTCGATGAAACTTACCGAAACAACTGGGGAAAAAACAACATTCTACAACATCTGTGACATCGTACCTACAAGTGAAAATTGTAATGTATTTGTTATGCATCTTTATTTTAATTGCTTTCTTTACATTGGTATTCAACAACATTAAGGTTTAACCAAAAGAAAGCACAGGCACGAAAGAAGTCCAGACAGGGTACAAATCAGTTCCAGCAGTGGCCGCTAGATAGAGCAGGTAGACATTTACCTTAGGTGCATTATTTCCAAACTTTTTAGACGAGCTTTGTAAATGAGCGAGGTGGTAACTTAATGCGGCACAGCGTGCTGAACAAACCGTCTGTTTCTCTTTAACGAAATTGCACTGCCAGAAGAAGCTCTGCCAAACAATAGAGCCTCATTCTTGGCTTAAGGGAGTATCAAGTAATTGTCGTTTTGTGTTCAGAGAATGCATGCACCAATTAGCAAAGAGCTCGGGGGTTGCTTTGATAGGATGGCACTCGCTGTCTTTGTCTGCACAGGAAAAGGGTGATACTCCCTCTTGTGAACGTCTCTTCTTGTGGCAGACTTCCAAGATGTTTATTGCGAATGAATGTCAGGATTAGCATAATTCCATCAACGCTCTCACAGATGTGATTCTGTATGGTTCCATTTTGTAAGAAAAATATGCAGCACGTACAAGGTGTATCAGAAGCTCGTGTATATATGAAGATGCAAAAGTGGATGTGGAAATTACACTGGGGCTAAAGATGATAGTGAAAGTGAAGGTGAGGGTGAAAGTAAAAGTAACAGTGAAGGGGGCGGTGAAAGTAAAAGTGACAGTGAAAGTGAGGGTGAAAGTAAAAGTGACAGTGAAGGTGAGGGTGAAAGTGAAAGTGACAGTGAAGATATCGTACTATTTGTGGAAAGTAGATTCTTTCCAGCCACAGGAATCCATCGATCACTGTTGTATACTTTGCATGGTTAACTTTGAAATTTATGTTTGTAGAGTGAGATGCACAAGTATTGCTCGGCAAATTGATTTATTTTCTTTATTTTACTTAGCTTTTTGTGTCACTTTGGCTAAATTGCCAAGATGGGGATGAGAGATGACATGACGAAATTGATGGATGGACACTCACAAGCATCCATACCCAGGCCGGGATTCGAATCCCGGACACCTGTCGTCGTAGCGCGATGTGCTAACCACTCCGACACGGGGTCTGGCTGCTCAGCAAATTATCCGTCACTATTTTTATTAGTTTTTCTCTTTTAACGTACGTGTTTTTATGGACTGTGATATTTACGTGTGCTGGTACAGAGGTTGTCAGCAGCTTTTTGTTTGTTCTTGAAGCTCTCGTTGGATAAAACAGAGAGAATAAACACGGTGTTGGACAATTTTCCTGGTAATACTAATGCATCCCACTATACAATTATAAATCCGTAATTGAAGATGAATATAAGTGAAGTAAAAAAATCAACAGTAAAAACAACATTGTCACATTTAATGATTAAAGAGGGAATTGTCTATTTTATGGGTATATTTAATGTATACATAATGATTTATAATTCTTGTTAATGCAAGACTTGTCCATCATTGAAATACTGTGACTTTTGTGTAAGAATGACTGTTAAAAAATAAGGATCCGAATTTTAATTAATTTTTGAGTCATAATGGCCCTTAAATTATATTTCCTTTTCAAGCTACCATTAAAAATCAAACGAGTGGCGATATTTATAGCTTCCATTATTACTTCATTGCATTAGAATTGGTCTATTCGTTCATCTGCAGCCATGTGAAAATAAACGAGAATAGGAGCAGATTTGCTCCAATACGTGGTATCGTGTTAATAACCGACCAATGAAAACTCAGATTTAATTCCTGGTTTCCCCTCACAATCGACCAGGTTTGGCCAGAGCGAGAGAAATATGGCAAATATCTAATATCACCATCAAAGCCATAAGGGAAGAAATAAGAAATCCTTATCTAGATTGAATCGAATGAAACACATGGTCTCCCTCGCGCAGTTTAATTGGACGCTGTCCTAATCACCTGACTCTTTTCTCTTAAATCTTCGTCCTCCTCCTTGCTGGAAGAAAGAACTCCAATAGCGGACATGTTTACTTCGAACACCCACCACCGAAGGATTCCGAAAACGAAAATAGGCTGTTTGTTTCCTCAGGATGGAGGAAATATGTTGACGGAACTTTCTTCTTCCCTGATAAGAAATTCTAGAGACGCTGTTAAGAAAAATATGATTTATGTGTTGTTGTGCCGGGAATGTGTATGTGGGCGGGAGGTTATTAGTATATTAAGTGGACTCATAATCGCCCCCAGCATTTTTTTCCTTACCTGAGTGATTCGGTTATGAGCAGGAAAATGGGGCGAACTAATTATTTTACCCTTTTGAAGACCAAAATGGGGATTTATGAGCCCTATGCATAATAAGGAACAAAGAATGCCACGTTTCTTCAACATAAAATAGAAGCTCTATGATGGCGCTGTTGGTGGCGCTCAAGGGGTTGAGGGTTGGATTCCTGGTGAAGGGACGTTGCACGGTGGTTCGGATCCCACCTTAAACTCTAGATCCAGTTCTGATTAGCCAATCTGAGCAAAAATGGACTTAAGACATGTCATCATAATATGTCATGGTAATTCCTTTTAAATGCTACTAATTTAATTAATTTGTTTGGAACGAATGTGTACATGTGTGTGTCGTGAAAACACCGTTATGAAATATTTTGTTACTCCAGAAAGGGATCAAGGGACCACGTTTCCCTTGAGAAATGAAAGATAGCCTAAAATTTTAATATGTATTTTACACATGTATTTTACACATGTATGTAATTTCATTTCATTCACAGTGTTACTGCGTTAATTATTATGAGGGCTACGTATTGCAAGTCCAGTGGGATCCATGAGTATTACCGTGCAAATTGTCCATGACTATTTTCATTAATTTTTCTCTTACATCCTATGTGTTTTTAAGCTATGGATTTTTATGTATGCTGGTGAAGAAAATTGTCAACAGCTTGTTTTGAGTTTTCTTTTAATTCTTGAAGCTGTTATTGGGTCAAATAAAGTGCACGAACATGGTGATGGACAATTTGCAAGGTAATACTCATGGATCCCACTGTACCTGTACATGGTCATCGCACAAACGCCAGTATTTCAAATTGCATCATTTTTTTAAGGGACCAACACAGTTTCGGGGAAATAATGCATTGCTTCGTTCCTTCTGGAAAACTCTCTTCGAACGTTCAGCAACTACACCCTAACGTAACTGCCTCTAAGTTTTTTTGTAGCATTTCCACATATACAGGACTTTTAAAAAAGGGGGAAATATTTTTTCTCGTGGTTTTCCGCCGTATATTTATAGCATATGGTGAATTATGGTGATAATCAAAGAAGATTCAACGATTAGAACCCAGCACCATCTCAAGTTGTCCTTGCTTTAAATTTTAAACTTGGTATATGTATTTAGAACAAATTACAGACTACATACTCGACTAAATAGACAAACCATAGTGCATTATTCCTTGATCCACCACGTTATTCTGAAGGCAGAGAAAAATTCGGTACTTTAGTATTATACAGACTACCTCACTTGCTTCACAGGTGAATAAAGTGGGTTTAAAACATCAATTCAGCCAATCAACCTAGTAATCAAGAAAGCCCCCGATTTCGATACCTTAGGTTAGGTTAAATTAGGTTATTCCCAGAAAACAGACGGTCTGAAATGAGTTAGTCCGTACAATACTAAAGTACCAAAAATTCTAGCTCTTGCTAAAGCGAGTCGTTTTATTATATTGTTCATATAACTTCTCTTCTTTCTTCCTTTGTATTGTTATCCTTCTTGCATATTTCTTTAAACATTCACCACATTTTTGTCTGAACCATATTCTTATTCTGTTTGATCTTTACTGTAACAACTTATCCAAAACTATATTTCATTGTGCTGTCCTCTATATTCATCCATATCAGTTTGCTTTCATTGTAACTTGTATTGTAAATAGTAGAGTAAGGGGCTAAAAATGTAGTAAATAGGAATTGTTTACGCAAGCTACAGATTAACGGAATGATGTCAGTAATAATCCACCGATAGACCCAAATAACCCTACATACAGAACCCAAAGTGTGTCAATTGATAATAATAAACATAAACCGGTAATGCTGCAATTTTGGTACATGAAATGCAACAGGAATGCATAAAAGAGTACTTTTATCAACTGCTGTTTCATGTGATGCTAAAAATGCATTGTGAAAGATCGACATTATCATTTCAAGGAAACCCAAATGACGACCCGAAATCGGTCTGGTAAATGTCGCGATAAAAGTAACAAGAAAAGATAATACTAGATAATGATGAAAATAGATTTTTCTCTTTAGATTTGGCAACACCATAAAGTCTGGCACCGTCAATGTTTTTCAATGGAACAGTGAATCAAATTTAGTTTTACCAACTATCATGGATATAAACTAATTTTGTTGCGAAGCATCATCTCATGACTGAAAGACCGTAATATTTAGAATTTGAGCGTTGTTTAAATTCATACCATATTTCTCGTGTGTGGTGTTCGAAGTAAGGATCATAAATTTCTGAAAATTCTGACAATTGACAATAACAGTGATCTAAGGAACGCAGCTCTCTACATGACAGTGTAATCAGAATCCATGCCGAGCAAACTTGACACTGTGATTGGACAACGGGTAGCATAAACGTTCCTTGGCCGATCAAGAGATCATATAAGCTCACATAATGGGACAATTTTCTTCAGAATTCTTTGTCTGGCCCTACTCTATAAGTTGGGGGGTTACCTTGCATTATCCCCTTATTCATTTTCCCCATGTGCTACCGTTCCCTTCAGACAAGTCTTAATACGAACGAATAGCTACGGGAAGATAGTTTTTAAGAGGATATATCCGAAGCTCATCAACTTTATAATAGGGCGGCGGCTACGAATTTTATAAGGGAAAGATATCACCGTAAGAGCTGTGCCTTCTTCTTTTAGTAGTCAGACATATTTTCCTTCAATTGGCGTTCCATTTTTTTAGGAAGGCTGAGCCAATAGCGGATAAGACCCCAAGCGCCCTCCTTGGGCACGCCTCCGTTGTTCGACTTATCAGAAAATAGACTGTAGTCGCTCAATTATGTAAGGGATGACTCTACCGATATTCTGTCCTATCAATGAAATGAGGTTTTCATTTTCATTTTAAACCTGGTACGGCAAAGTCTGTAAGTAACAGTGGAGACACTGTGCAATTTAGCTTACATTGTAACTTTCAAACGGAATAAATTCTCAATATATTTTGTAGCATTTCCATGTCATTATTGTGTTCGCATTCGATCCTCCCAACATTGTAATATTTCTACATTTTATGTTACTTTGCCTTGGTTTGGTTTGAATTGGTGTTTTAAGTCCACTTTATGTAAGGCTAATCGGGACTGGACATACAATTTAAAGTGGGATCCGAACCACTATGTGCCTCTACCGGGTATCGGCACTGGAATTGGGGTTCCATACATTCACAACCTCGGCCATTTGTGAAGGTGATGTGATCAGCACTGCGCTTCGACTGCTTTTACCCTCAGGGTTGTTCCCAGGTATCTATTTCAGTAGAGGTTTGGCGAACCTCGGAGCCACAAGACAGTGTCGTAAAAGTTCCCATCTGAGCTCACTCGCCTTGGGAATCGAACCCACGTTTGCTGTGTGGCAGTAAGACGCCCTACCGTATTTGTCTTTTTTATCGTCGCCTTTCGGCCACTTTTGGTCAATCGTGACGATGAAGATTTGTGGTGATTAGATTAAATTGATGATAGACACTCACAAATAACACGTATGTCCAGGCCGGGATTCGAACCCGGGAACTTAGGTGGCGGGACCGAAAGTTGGTCACTTATCGTGTGTGTGTGTGTTTTTATGTAATGTGTAATATTTTGAATGATAATAATTGGATTCTGTAAGTGATCTTTTAGAGAAATTTTCAAATTCTAAAGTATGTTTCGCACACAACAGAACTTGTATAGCATTAAGGACTTGAAGTTTAGATTCTATATAGAAGCAAATTATTCTCCATAATTTGCGTGTAGTGCAGACTAAGATATTACTTACATGTTACCTAAAATTAACATTGTCTTGAGTACTGATTTTTGGTTTCAAGCCACTTATAAGATTAAGGAGGCAGATAATGACATGAGCTGCTAGATGGATAGTTTGACTAAGCATTTATCTCGATATCTCTTGTGGAATTTAGTCTCAAGTTTTCTATTGCGTCTGTTTACTTCAACATTCCTTTTGCCTGCTAATATTTCCTGCATTCAGTCCCCCCCCCACTATACTTGACCTTATCTACCAAGGGAAAGTAAACTGTCCTGTATTCATGTGTGTTCATGTGTTACGCAATGTACCAATTCCGTGTGTATTGTGGATTCACTTCTCTACGTCATAACTTATACCCACTGTAGCTTCTCACTGTGTAATTCAATGTTTGATTGATTTGCTTTATTTTACTTCGTTTTTGTGCCACGTTTGGCTAATTTGCGAAGATGGGGATGAGTGGTGATATGATGAAATTCATGAATGGGCACTCACAAACATCCGTGCCCAGGCCATCATTCCAACCCGGGAACCCTAGCGTCGTAGCGCGATGCGCTAACCACTCCGCCACGGGGGCTGGCTTGATTGTGTAATGTTCTCTTGATTAATAAGACATAATGTTTCCTTGTTACACAGTGGTTGAATCGCACATGTAATTATTATTATCTTACTTTGCAGGATCCACCACTTGCGGCGCCACCAATGACATGATCGTTGTTATTGCAACTTAGACTCACCAGGCTGCCACACCATGGAGGACGAAGAAAGCTTGTCTAACAACACTCTGGATACCAACTGCACCGCCCTTGTCTGCATTTCCCCCAACGAAACAGGATATCCACCGAAGTACTTGAATATCACGCAAGAATCGCCTATCGAATATGCTCAAATCATGTACGGTTACATTATGCCTTTTCTACTCGTCATCACCATCATCGCGAACACACTGATCGTTGTCGTGCTCTCGAAGAAGCACATGAGGACTCCCACGAACATGGTTCTCATGGCCATGGCACTGTCGGATATGTTCACGTTGCTCTTTCCTGCACCGTGGTTGTTCTACATGTACACGTTCGGGAACCACTACAAGCCTCTGTATCCCGTGTCCGCTTGCTATGCATGGCAGATCATGAGCGAGGTGATCCCAGCTCTTTTTCACACTGCCTCCATATGGTTGACGCTGGCGCTCGCCGTGCAGCGATACATCTACGTGTGCCACGCACCGGTTGCAACCACCTGGTGCACGATGCCTCGCGTTGCGAAAGCCATCGTGTGGATATCGGTGTTGGCCACGCTTCACCAGTCCACGAGGTTCGTCGACCGGTACTACTTCCCTTACCAGATCGATTGGAGGGGACAGAGGACCCTCGTCTGCGGGGTGACCACGTCACCCTGGGTGCACGGTATCGGGGACAACTTCTACTTCACGTTTTATTTCGGCTTCCGCGTGATCTTCGTCCACATGGTCCCTTGCATCTCGCTCATAGTCCTCAACGTGCTTCTCTTTCGCGCCATGAAAGAGATGCAGAGACGTCGCGATCAGCTCTTCAAGGAGAACAAGAAAAACGAATGTAAGAAGCTTCGGGACTCGAACTGCACAACCCTCATGCTTATCGTCGTCGTGACGGTCGTGCTGGCCGTGGAGATCCCCCTGGCCATAGTCACGGTCCTCCACATCATCTCCAGCATCGTGGTCCAGCTCCTCGACTACCACAGCGCGAATGTCCTTATCCTCTTCACCAACTTCTTCATCATAGTCTCCTATCCGATCAACTTTGCCATTTACTGCGGGATGTCGCGCCAGTTCCGAGAGACGTTCAAGGAACTCTTCATCCACGGCGTTGTTTCATCCAGGAGGAATGGCAGCTCCCGATACTCCTTAGTCAACGGCCCTAGGACCAGTACCAACGAGACGGTCCTCTGAGTGACGGGGAAGCGCCGGACCAGTGCCGGCACCGCTCTCTAAAGTTCTGGCCTTCTTCACCATCCATAAAAGTCTTGCCTTCTTCACCACTCAAAATGCTCTAGTCTTCTTCATCCCTCAAAGTTCTGGCCTTCTTCACTCATAACATTTTTGGCTTTTTGCACTATATAGAAAAGCTGGCCTTCACTAACCGCAAAGTTCTGTTATTTTTCCCCACCCACAGTTCTCTGCTGCTTCATACCTCAAAGTTTTAGCCTTCTTCACGGTCCACAATGTTTTAAATTTTTTCGTTTCCCAGAGTTCTAGCCTTCTTCACCGCCCTCAGTGAACTGTTCTTCATTGTGCACAAATATCTGCCTCTCCCTACAAATTACGTTCTGCCCTGCTGCCACTTATAACTGCACTACCAACAAAGATCTGAACTCTTCACCAACTACAAAGTTCTGGCCTTCTTTACTACCCATATATATTTCGCCTCTTCACCACTCACAAACTCAGGACCTTTTCACAACCCACAAAGTTCTGGCTTTCTTCCACATAATTCTGACCCTTTACCATCAAAACCTGCCTTATTCCACTGTACGCATCGAGGATAATTACGTTCTGACCCAGACATTCCATTGCGGCCTCACACCATACATATGTCCTATCGAGGTTTACTTACATATCTTACACCTGTTCACACTTTCAAGTCGGAAAATGGTTCCAAAAGCCTTTCCTGGTAGCAACCTCAGCATTTGAATTCACATAAATCTGGCACCTCGTTCTTTGCTTCGCGTGAAATTGCTGTCTCGGAAGGGCTATCGAGGCAATCCTTAGCCAGGCAAACAACTTGCTCAGGAGTTGAAGGAAAACGCCGCACATCACTCGCATCGAACAATAATATTGGATGAGCCCTGTTTGCAACGCATCATCTTATGTAGAACAATTCTACCTCTAGCTCCTATAAAAGTTGTGGTGACTGGTGGAATGTGACTCATCAATGCGATAACAAGACTATTATGCATGTGAGACTACTGAGAACTAGCCAACACAAACAGTGAAAAGTGTTGATCGTGCACATGAGGCTAATAACACAGTGTGTCGAACTTAAACGACAAGTTAATTTAAACTGTCATTCAATTAAACTATGTGCTGTGCCGTCATACTCAAAAATACGCTTATATTTTCTGGGAGAATCAGTATGAGTGTAAAATGTCTCCCGTGTGTAATAATGTATATTGTTCTATATTTTATCCCTTCCTTTTAACACGATATGTGCCTTTCCCTACCCAGTTAGTACATTTTAAACTGATACTTGTTTAAGCCAATGGCTGTTTATGATAGGATCTGAGCCCCCGGAATATCTAAACTATCATTGGCTTTGTATTGAACAGTGAGATTCAGAAGAGTGCACTACCTGAATAATCCCTATCTTTCTCTCAAGGCCTCCTTTACTCTCCCTTGTTTGTTGGGTACCCTTTTTTGTGGTTCATAAATTTTGTGTTACCTGTACTTCTGTTTTTCTCTGTCATCCAGCGCCTTGGACTCGTTCAGATGAATAAACGGATTAAATAAATGTTCACTAAAGCTGTTATGTTGCTATTATTTTATGAACAGCCACTGCAATTGATTTTTTACTGTAATTTCAAGTTCATACAACTCTGAACGGAATATCGCTACTTACTCAACTGTTGGCAGTATTAAGTACCATTACTATATTACTAATACAGTACTCACGTCGCAGCCAAGAGGGGCGTGTATATTATGATATTGCATTTCCTAATGAATTTCTTGCTCGTACAGTTTTGAAACTTATTACACAATACGAACTATCCAAATTAACTACATAAGCTTCACGACAATATTCAAAATACGAAACTGTGGTGTTAATATTAATTATTAAGCTTATCATATTTAGATTGATATTTCTATGGTCATAAGATTCTTATTCGTATTTACAGTTCGAAATTTAAAAATCATCAGCACATATCGTAACACTACAGATTTATTTCCTCCAGAACTGTACACAGTACGTTCGTGGAGGAGGGATCCCGGTGAAGATGGCAGACCAATCGAGTGGCGTGTCTGCTACGTGCGCGTTTCTGGTTAACTAACGCTACCAGGCTGGGTCCAGTTCGAGCCACGTGTCGTGATTAAGTTTGTTTTTTTCTTCATGAATGGCTATTGTTTCCTTGATAATACGGTCCCAGTAGTTTGAAGTTTTGGCTATGATTTCTGTGTTGCTGAAATCTGGTTTATGTCCCTCGTTGATTGAATGTTCTGCTAGTCCCGACTTTTCAGGGTGGAAATACTTGATGGAGCTTTGATGTTCTTTACAACGCTGTTCTATTGTCCTACCCGTTTGCCCAATGTATGCTTTCCCGCATTTGCAGGTAATACAGTACACTCCCGGTGTTTTGAGTCCTAACTCATCCTTGGGGTTGCGTAGTAGGCTTCTGATCTTCGGAGGTGGTTTGTGAATGGTTTTTATGTTATGTTTCTTTAGAATTCGGCTGATAACTCCGGAAAGATTTCCGGTGTAAGGAAGGATGACTATCTTCTGGTCAACTTTGTCCGTGTCCCCTAGTGTGTCTGGATTCCCCGATGTGTCTAGATTCCCCGGCGTGTCTGGATTCCCCAGCGTGTCTGAATTTCCCGGCGTGTCTGGATTCCCCGATGTGTCCAGATTCCCTGGTGTGCTGGTCTTATTGGACAGTACTCGTTTTAATGTCATGTTGATGTTGTGTTCCGAGAACCCGTTCTGTTTGAAAGTTGTGCGAAGATGTTGTATTTCTTCTGATAGATGCTCCGCGTCGCTGATGGAAATGGCCCGGTGAAATAAAGTAGAGAGAACTGTAGCTTGTTGAGATGGGTGGTGAAAACTGTTGGCATTGAGATATAGATCGTCGACGACACCTTAGTCGTCTGGCCGCACGGTAAAGAAACTCTTCAGCCATTCCTAGATCATCTAAACAATCAACACCCAAATATAAAGTTCACCATGGAGACTGAGAAAAGCAACAGCCTGCCGTTCCTGGATATTCTCATCAGACGCAAGCCAGACGGATCCTTGGAACACAGTGTATACCGGAAACGGACTCACACCGATCTATATCTCAAATGTCAACAGTTTTCACCACCCATCTCAACAAGCTACAGTTCTGTCTACTTTATTTCACCGGGCCATTTCCATCAGCGATGCGGAGAATCTATCAGAAGAAATACATCTTCGCACAGCTTTCAAACAGAACGGGTTCTAGCAACACAACATCAACATGACATTAATACGAATACTGTCCAAGAAGACCAGCACATCAGGGAATCCGGACACATCGGGGAATTCAGACACGCCGGGGAATCCAGACACGCCGGGGAATCCAGACACGCCGGGGAATCCAGACACGTCGGGGAATTCAGACACGCCGGGGAATTCAGACACGCCGGGGAATTCAGACAAGCCGGGGAATCCAGACACCCCGGGGAATCCAGACACCCCGGGGAATCCAGACACATCGGGGAATCCAGACACACCAGGGGACACGGGCAAAGCTGACCAGAAGATTGCCATCCTTCCTTACACCGGAAATCTCTCCGGAGTTATCAGCCGAATTCTAAAGAAACATAACATAAAAACCATTCACAAACCACCTCCGAAGATCAGAAGCCTACTACGCAACCCCAAGGATGAGTTAGGACTCAAAACACCGGGAGTGTACTGTATTACCTGCAAGTGCGGGAAAGCATACGTTGGGCAAACGGGTAGGAAAACAGAACAGCGCTGTAAAGAACATCAAAGCTCCAAGTATTTCCACCCTGAAAAGTCGGGACTAGCAGAACATTCAATCAACGAGGGACATAGACCAGATTTCAGCAACACAGAAATCATAGCCAAAACCTCAAACTACTGGGACCGTATTATCAAGGAAACAACAGCTATTCATGAAGAAAAACACGATCTTAATCGCGACACGTGGCTCGAACTGGACCCAGCCTGGTTAGCGTTAGTTAACCAGAAACGCGCACGTAGCAGACACGCCACTGCCACGTCCTTTCACGTAAGCACCTACCAGCTTAGCACAGGGGAGAGACAATGAGATACCTCTGGGCACAGACCAAGGTTACTAACGCTAAGAATATATGAAAGGAAACAACAGATTTAACCCACTACGGAGGGTACAATTCGTACTATATTCTTGAATAATTATATACAAATATTACTATCTTTGTAAATCCTTTTATACAATATTATTCTTCTATTGTAGCTGATCTTCTTTAGACTTCTTCTTCTTGTAATCAATATGGCCTCTTCTTCTTATGGCATCTTCTTCTTATGACCTCTCAATGAATATGGCATCTTCTTCTAATTAATGTGGCATCTTCTTCTTACAGCCTCTTAATTAATATGGCATCTTCTTCTTGTAATCAATATACTTATTCTTCTATTAGTTAATAGACTTCTTCTTCTACTAATCAATATACTTATTCTTCTATATACTTCTTCTATTATTTAATACACTTCTTCTATTTGTCAATAGGCTTCTTCTTCCATTAATTAATAGAATTCTTCTTATACTTCTAAAATATACTTATTCTCGCATTGATTACTATACTTCTTCTTCTACTAATCAATGTACTTCTTCTTCCTTTTCTTTGTCGATCGAAATTTACGGAAATATTAATAAAATCAATCCCCCAGACAAACAAAGAGAAAGGGGTTAGTTAAAGATCGCCGCCTAGCCGGCGCTAACCTTAACTTGGAGCTACAATGTATGCGCTTCCAAATGTGCTTGGGTGCTGCCGTGAAATGGCGCTACACCTGGGGAAATCAACCCAAAAGCCACACGAAACTCTCAGTTCGTGGGAACCGTAATAGACACAAAATCGAAATTACAACTCGACTTCATTACTTTTGTATATTAATCACTTATGCCATTACTGAATGATAATTCCCCTTTTCTCCTTATATATATCCTGTTATTATGTTAAATTTATTTATTTATTTCCTCATAATTAGTAATAATATATACAATCACTATTTCATCATATCTGCTCTTTCCGTTGTCTCTATTTACAATCGTATAAGTTCTCCTTGGTGGTGCCATCTCTTACCAACTTTCTAAACTGCTTTATGCATCACCTCATATAACCGTTGTTCCTTTTGCATGCTGCCATCTATGATCCTTTATTTCAAAGAATAACAATGCAGTTTGTGTACGTGACACCACCCATTGGTCTGCCATCTTCACCGGGACCCCCCTCCACGAACGTATATACACCGGGTTGACGCTCAGAACTGCACTTCTACCCTGAATATGAGAGTGTTTTTAGCTCTCGAAAGCTTGGAATCATTTCCACAACTCACCTGGTCGATAGCCCGAGGGAATCTGTTCATCATTCGTCGCCAGGTAAGCTTCAAGTCTTACTGCTGTTTATGTTTAGTTACAAATAGTCGTATGCTACGTCATTCAATGAATAATAAAATATTTCCCTCGATCATTTCCCGAAGTCATGATCGGGACGGGACATTTGTTTGTGCTATGTCCAAACTGTTGAGTTCCAAATGCATCCTTCACAACAGTTTCGCCACTCTGAGCTGTATTAGATGCGGTTGCAGATGAGTAAAGCCTGTTTTACATTGGTCGAGTAGACGGAAGAGTAGCTGGAGCGAGTAGGTAAACCGAGCTACTCTCCCGTGTAAACAGCTGGGGAGAGCACTGGAGCCAGTACTCGTTCCAGTAGTCAAGACAGTCGAGTGGCTGTCCATGGAGGACAGCGACTCGACCGAGTAAACGCTTTCTGAGGACGGACAGTATAGAGTCTGTGTTGTGTCTTGTCTGTGAGTGTCCATGGAATTTGTGTCGATTATAGGAACAAACAAAATAAACTACGGGTGTATGAAGTTGAAGAGATGAGACTTGATGTACAGGGTGTCCGGCTTAGACCTTTAACATTACAAAAGAGCATAGTTTTGCAGAGAAACCCAATTTTATTACCAAAATTTACATTTTGGTAGAAAAACTCGTGCATTTTTTGTCCCAGCAGCAGCACTTCACACAACCTCGATATGAGCTCCCTTGTGGCACGGCAGATGTCGAAACGATATTTAAATTCCGTCCAGGTATTGACTAGCATTTGAGGGGTCACATTGTTAATCGCCTGACGAATTCTGTTACGCGGATCTTCCAAGTTCTCGACGGGCATACTGCAGACTTGGTCCTTGATGAACCCCCAAAAGAAAAAGTCTAGGGGGGGAAAATCCGGCGAGCGCGGAGGCCAAGTAAGTGGTTTAGAACCTCTTCCTATCCATCTTCTAGGAAAATGCTCATCGAGAAATTCTCGTACAATGATAGTAAAATATGCGGGGGCTCCGTCTTGTTGGAAAATGGTTTCTGGAGGCATTTGAGGCACAGCGTAATGCTGAAGCATGTCTAAATAATTCGTTCCTCTCACTGTATCTTCAGCAAAGAAGAACGGGCCTATTATCTTCTCTTTCATTAAACCACACCACACATTAACTTTTGGCGAGTCTCTCATAATTTCACGAAACTCATGAGGATTGTCACTTCTCCAAATACGGCAATTTTGCTTGTTAACTTTCCAACACGTGTGGAATGCAGCTTCATCAGAAAAGCACACTTTGTCCAGAAAAACATTGTTGTTGTCAATTTCGGTTAACATTTTGCCCGAAAACATCTGTCTTTTAGTCTTATCATCAGGATAAATTCCTTGATGTAACTGGATCTTTTACGCCCGTAGACGTAATCTTTTGTGCATAGCGTCATGGATAGTAGACCGAGGAATGTTGAGCTTTAAACTGACACGTCTTATTGATTTTCTTGAACTTCTTGTGAATGCAGTGCGAATCATTCATTTTTTTCCTCTGATACCTTCCGCTTCGCGTACTTCACGCCCACTGACACAAGACTTCCAGTTTCTCTTAGTTGTTTATCCCACTTAGCAATACTCAAATAGGAAGGAACATTGTCGTGACGTTTTGAAGATTGAATTCACGCCGAAAAGCACGTTGAACAAGCTTCACAGATTTATTTTCTGCCAGTGAAAGAACTCAGAACACTTTCTGCTGAACCGTCAACTCCGCCATCTTGGAATTTATACGTTACACGCGCATTCGCGTCACGTCAACTCGAAGTACTGGTGATTCTCGCAAATGGCCACAGTTGCCAGTCCCATACAAACAATAAATTTCATTTGAAATTGAATGTAACTAAAGCTATACTGTTTTGTAATGTTAAAGGTCTAAGCTGGACACCCTGTATTTGTCGTAGGATAAATAAAATTAAAAATAAGGATTTTACGTTCAACCAAGAATAATCGAAAATAGAAAAATCAAAGAAATTAGTTTTTTTTTCAGACATGTTCTTGTGCATTATTTCATTTCTCGTGAAAAAAGAGTGTGTAAACCGTTTCAGAACTTTTTTTAAAAAAAATCGACAACGACGTCGATGGGTTCATTCTGTTAAAAGAGTACCAAACAGCTGCAGCTACTATCCCACTTTGCTGGAGTCGAGTAGAAAGTGTGTAAAAAGCTACTCGCCATAGAAGGGTCGAGTCGAGCAGACATGCCAGTAACTCGTCCCAGTAACTCTCCCGCTCACTCGACCAATGTAAACTAGCCTTAAAGCGTTGACGTGAGTTTTCCTAGAGACACACACATGGATCTGGAGCCTGCCCTTCGATATTTTACGTCATAACTCTCAATCTAAAACAACTTGACCAGCATAATCCACGAATATTTTCATTTCAATGAAGTGAAAAATACTTTCTGATCCTTTCTACCTGCATGTCAGGTTTAGTGTTCTGTGGATCTGTTCTGATTATTATGACGCGAATCACATAGGAAGGAGCTTTGTAATCTGTTGGGGCGAGGTTTGTGCTTCACTTGTGTGCCTCTAGTCAAACCCGCGTACGTCACGTGTTTCGTTAGGGCTGTTCTCCATTGGGTCTCACTTATCACACAACACTTGAGCAACCGTGTGTTCTGACGTCACTAAAGACCTACGTTGCTAGGTTAGGCTAGCTATGTTTGGTTCTCTTAGCCTAAATAATATTTTTTCATTGTATTTTTGCTAATGGAACCTAACCTAATAGGCCTAACTTAACCTCTTAGGCTGGCTCGTCTGACGTCAGAACACAAGGTAGCAAGACGGTTGTACGACAAGGAAGACTCCAGGGGGTGCTCGTTCGGCGGCGCAAATCGTATGCGCAGTCGTTCGTGGATGCATGACGTCATCGTCGAAACGCTCGGCACGGAAAAGGCTGGTTCCTTATGCAAATATTGAGATATTTGACAACGAATATCTTCTAAAATATAGTAGCAGGGGAAAAGCTACAACTTTTACTGTTAAGATTCATCCTTTCTAATCAATTTATCACAAAGTTGATTCAAATGTGTAAAATGGTATTCAAGAAATCGTGTTACGAAGGAACCCCTGTTTTGTTCTCTCCAGGCTTCCAATGTAAGGGAGTTTTAACTTAAGCGCGTTGGATTTCTTTTTGCTCTATGTTTTGAAATAAGATTATTTTGTTCTTGCCAACTGAAATCATGCCTAAATGCTATGGAAAGCTGTGAAAACTATTATCAGAAAACTAACGGAAGAAATCTAAAATATCACAGCTTGATTGATATAAAAAATGCGGGATTGCCCATTTTTGTGAAAAACGCATTGTGCGAGATCTAAAAGCAGAACTTTTTAATATTGTATGTAAATGTAAGGGTGTAATAAACGTGACTGCTTCAAGTAAAATATCACTGCACTCTCCACGTTTCTCTTCTGTCTTTTCTTTGGCGCCGTCAATAGCTTCAACACGTTGTTTTATATATACAGGGTGTTGCAAAATACCTGTTACAACGCTTGGGAGGTGATTCTACAAGTAAAAACAAGGAAAAAATGTCATGTGAAAAAATGTCGAAATCGGCACCGTTTTCGAGTGACAGGCGTGCGAAAATCGCCTCACACCATGTGTAAAGTACAATAACTCAAGAAGGAAGAAATATAGCAATGTCGGAATAAAATAATACAAACAAAATCGTACCTGGTGAATACAATGGTGCATCAATTGAGGCCCAGTGTAAATTGCGCAAGGGGACTCTCAAAGAAAGTGGGGAATCCCCTGATGGAAAATACAAGAAATTTACTACTATCTTCTACATAATGTTGAGATCGGAATGTAGCCAGTAAAAAATGGCGACGTATGTCCACATGTCCCACTACTGCTGGGACACCGTCCCACACCCGGGAAATAGGAAAATAACTGCAAATCTCCTGTTGTACACGGTTCACATTGCGGTTCGAAGAAAAGAAACCAATTTGTCGCATGTCTCACTACTGCTGGGACACCATCCCAAATGGAAAAAAATACTGGAAAATCATAAAAAAAAGTTTTCAATCCCTTAATGTTGACACACTACTTTGCAGTACGAAAAACAAAAGTTAAACAATGGCCACATGTCGTTAGGCTGTACATATACTACAAGAGAGCTCCCCAAAGAAAGTGGGTAATCCTCGAAGGAATGAAGACGGAGAATGGCGAGAAAACGCACACAATGGCATGTAACATTTCCAGGCACAGCACATCTGGAAGGGATTCCACTGAGAAGCGCACAACCTCCGCACATGCAGATCGACGGTATGAAGTACAGCGATATCCAGCATCTTCACTCGTACCTTTCACTAAAGGACACTATGTGGTGCTGATAGGGGCTCACACAAACACCGGTATACTCAGAGACGTTGTTGAAAATGTCCGCCATTGACTTCAAGACAAAGATGGCATCGGCGAAGCACTGATTGTCTGGTACGTGCAAATACCTCTGGCATGTCACCAATTGTCCCAGCAGCGGCACTAACACGAGCAACGAGATCCTCAGCACTTTCCACAGGGGTTTCATACACGAGCCTTTTCATTTCTCCCCACACAAAGAAATCCAGTGGTGTGAGGTCGGGGGAACGAGGTGGCCACGGTAAAGGTCCACCCCTGCCAATCCAACGATCGCCGAAAATATCGTTGAGTAAGGCTCTGGCTCCCCGGTCGAAATGTGCGGGGGCGCCGTCGTGTTGAAACCAGATACGTTGTCTACCTGCCAGTGGCACGTTTTCCAAAAGTTCAGGTAATACGTCATGTAGAAACACCCGATAATTCCCACCACACAAAGTAGATGGCAAAATGTACGGGCCTATCAAGTGGTCACCTACTACGCCACACCACACATTCACTGCGAACCTATGTTGATGATGGCGCACAATGATTGCATGCGGATTGTCCATATCCCAGACGTGGCTGTTGTGGCTATTGAACATGCCGTCCCTGGTGAACATTGCCTCATCGGTCCACAAAACTATTGTTGGGAACTCTGGAATGGAAAGAGTTTGTTGCACGTACCATTGGCAGAAATCCATGCGTAGGGGAAAGTCCGTGGGCAGTATGTGTATGCAATTTGTATGGGTGCAATCCCTCCTCTCGAAGAACGCGGAACACATTGCTATGGTGGGTTTGTTGAGTACGAGCAATGACACGTGTGCTGGTGTCAGGACGGTCTCGTATCGCGTCCAACACGTCCTCTTCAAATTGCACAGTGCGCACAGTGCGGGGTCTTCCACAATCCCACCTACGGGGTAGTAGAGATCCAGTTTCACGCAGTCGAGCATCAAGTCTTTGAAAGAGTGCATGTGCTGGTAATCGCCTATTGGGAAAACGTTCGTGATACAAACGACGTGCTTCACGGCTGTTTCGGTTTGCCTCTCCATAAACGAGATGCATATCAGCAAGCTCGTGGGTAGAGTACTCCACCATTGTCTTGTTCGAGAACTGCCCAGAAACAGGGGCACTTTCCCTCCGAGTGACGGATCACAACTACCGTGATTAGCACCCACGTAATGTCACACAGGTGTCCACGCAGTTGTTGCAAACCGAGAAAGAACACGGGAATACGTACTCTACGTACAGTATTCCTTAGCGCAATTCAACCATACACACACACCAGACTAAACTCCACGCTGCGAGACGCAGAACAAGACAGGAAAAACAACGGTCGACTACAGTCTCTACGTAGTATCCACCAACACTAATACGTAACAGGTGACCTACACTCACAGCGCCTCTAGTGGAGCTTTCTGTACCAATTAGCTGAAATCAATCTGAGCGTAATTTGACGGCATAGCGTCATTTTCGAGTGAATTTCCTATTTCCCGAGTGTGGGACGGTGTCCCAGCAGTAGTGGGACATGTGGACATACGTCGTCATTTTTTACTGCCTACATTCCGATCTCAACATTATGTAGAAAATAGTAGTAAATTTCCTATATTTTCCATCGGGATTCCCCACTTTCTTTGAGAGTCACCTTGCGCAATTTACACTGGGCCTCAATTGCTGCACCATTGTATTCGTCAGGCACGATTTTGTTTGTATTCTTTTATTCCGACATTGATATCTTTCTTCCTTCTTGAGTTATTGTACTTTACGCATGGTGTGAGGCGATTTTCGCACGCCTGTCACTCGCAAACGGTGCCGATTTCGACATTTTTTCACATGACATTTTTTCCTCGTTTTTACTTGTCGAACCACCTCCCAAGCGTTGTAACAGGTATTTTGCAACACCCTGTATATATTTGTCACATGTTTGTTTTAATTTGTATTCTGCTCGTTCCGCCACCTGAACGCAGCAGCTAGGGCTCAAAGGGCAGTGCAGTTACACCGGAAGAAGGCTCGGAAATGGCAGACTTCAGAAGTTAACTCATCCAAATTAAATTAAACAGGTATGTGCTCTCTCAAAATTTAAATCATAGTTCACAAATAATTTGATTAAAAGTTTTAAAAGTATCTGTTTTATTTAATAGCGTATTAATTGGTGCATTCTTCACCAGCATAGCTATAGGCAGTGACCACACTACAGGGGGGAGGGGGCAGGAACGCACCCTATTCTCGTTCGACAATTTCTCTCTCTCTGTCTCTCTCTCTCTCTCTCTCTCATCTGCCCCCAGTAAAACGACAAAAATAAATAAATGAATGAATGCTCTTTTAGCCAAAATATGCATTTTTGTGTCGGAATAATAAACATGATTGCCTCCACACACGTACGATTTCAGTTGTAAGTTTTAGACTAAGCTTGTCAAATGTCCACTTATATCTTTGTATTCTTGAGGCATTTTTAAAAAAGATCATTTCGCCCCTTCTTCTGGACTATTTCATAGCAATGTTTTCCCACTGGAAGCCCCTTTGCAGATCGAGATCCGGGGCTATAGCCTTCCCAAGCCACCGTCCCCTCCAAATACTCTCTTGGCCTCATGAAAGAAAAATATATGTATTTCTACGAAATATTAATTTGACTTGGCAGTTTCTTTTTTCGAACAGGAATGAGTTTTAAATTTTAATAGCTTATAAATTTACACTAGCAATTTTGAGTAAAGGTTTTGCGTAACCCTAAAAGTACATTTAGAGACTCCAAGGTCAACTCTCGATATTTCAGATATATTAATAATTTTCATCACAACGTCTTGTAATAATTATTTGTTACTTCAATAACCTCCTCGCAAATGTTTCTCGCATATTAAAGCATAGACGCCATTTTCTGTTTATTTCCTTGTAATGCTGAACTCCGTGGCGAAGTGGTTAGCACAACGCTTTACGATGCCAAGGGCCCCCAGGTTCGAATCCCCGCCCGGGCATGGGTCTACTTTCCTTTCTTCAATTTTATCATATCATCACGCATCCTCATCTTTGCGATTAGCCATATTAGACAGAAAAGCGAAGTAAAATAAACTAAGTCTATTAATCAATTATTATTTTAAACTCTTTAATTCTTCTTTAGCATGCCACGTTTTTGTTAAATTTATATTACGATTCGTAAAATGACGAAATTCTTTGTAGCGCATCGGTCAGAAAGTTTTAGGAATATGGATTTTCAAAATACATTTTTTCACATGTACTTTGCCCCCTTTTAAAAGTAGGGCGTTTTCAATTATGTTACTAATCATAAAAAGAATGCCTCAATACCATCTTGGAGGATGACAATTATTATTTTCCCCCTCCTAAAAGTAACAATATACTTCCGATCTCTGAATCTCCCATATAAATGCTAGGGGCTGTCTGCTTCAGCGAGCTCACTGCTTCTCCGGTGAGGTCACGCGTTCGTGCAAGATCGGCAATCTTCGGATGGCTTTATCTAATCTCTATGTACCTTGGGAAGACTCGGACTCATCCGCTATTAAGCACTAGGCAGATGATATGGAGCGGAGCGTGGATTTAAAGTAGTAGTTTAACGTTAATCAAAACTTTTTAAAGAACACGTTCGTCAACGTGCTTTACAAGCTGTATTCTCAGTTACAGATGGAACTATGATTAGGGGAGGTAGGGGGAAATCGGATCATTTTTTTTAAAAAAAAAAACTCTATTTATTGAATATCAGTACCTTTATTACAATTGAAATTATATGCATAAAAACAAGCAAACCTTCAGCTACTAGACAAATGTATAAATTACTTTCATTTCTTATTATTTTATCAGATATTGTCACTTTAAAGCACATGGTGCACTGATCCGATTTACCTCACCTCTGCGGGGTAAATCGGATCGGCGGTGGGGTAAATCGAATCACACAGGTTTTGATAAACAAATACCACAAATAAACTGCTTTTTACCAAAAGCGTTTACACAGCGTTCATGGAACCACCCTTTGCAAGCCTGGCACTGTATCCAATCACCAGCCTGGTGACTTTTTTTGTCGTAGTACGAAAGACTGCAGAATCCACACCTCCACGCTTCGTTCTTCTCACTTCTCGATGCGAGTTTTCCAGCTTGCTTAACCTCTCTCGTATCCTTCTCATTCTTCCTCTTATCCCCAGGGTTGAGGTAAGGATAATTTTCACCAGATGTCAGACGAAGTGAAGGAATAGATTTTCGTGCATTTTTCTTCTGAAAGTTCGAAACATTTTCTCGTGTCATGCCATTCATTCTTGCACAAGAAAGACCTTCGGCTTTTCGAATAGAAAGTTCCGGGTGTCTTTTCATAATTCCCTGAAACCAATCAATGCCGGCCATTTCTGAATCCCTCGCTCAGTCACATACTTATAGGCATACTCACGTACGCTCCTCGGTGTCAAACCAAATCCCCTTTTGGACAGGTAGACTAGACGCACAACTAGAGCTGCTTCAATGTCTGGAGGTATCACTGGTTGACGTCCAACATTATGCACTGGAACATTTTCAGGCGCTGAAGTTCTTCTTTGAAGGGTTGTAAATGGGACACCAAACACGTTTGAGACTTTGCGTATTGAATATTGCCCTTCTCTAACAGCAGTGACAGCTTCTTCCATAGCTACAACCAATCAGGAACTATAAGGACCATAAGCAGTTTTCCGAATGCAGTTACGAGGCATCTGAAACAAAAGAAAACGTTGCTATAGCCTAGATTAAAGCATACGTACACATGTGTTGTGCTACAAATTAGGCTGCTGATGATCATAGATAGACAGACTGATTTATTAAAATATAAATATAGCCTACTGGATCCCTCCAGTTATTTCAAAACAATCAAACAGAAAGGAGAATTCGAATGATCCGATTTACCCTGAAATACACCTTATTAAAAATCTATTTTTTTGTTGGCACTGATTTCTGTGTTTTGTTTAAAATTATCACAAGATCTGGTGAGGCATACTTAATTCAATGAAATATTACAATTGAAAATAAAATTTACTTAACAAGAAATGAATAAAAGCTTATTCCACGACAATGAAAACTTACATCGGCTGCTTTTTGGTCCGCACAAAAATGCACAACTTGAAACATTGTAGTCTGGAACTCTTCTGGAGCCAAACAAACAATGGGTTCGGGCAGTTCTCGTTTCTTCTGAGAGGTGGCAGCACAATGCACACCGCAATGACACAAAAACTTCATTTCTTGTGTCTGCAAAACTGAGTTCTTTTCAGCCGATCCGATTTCCCCCTACCTACCCTAATTTAGTAAAAAAGACATCATTTAGATTCCACAAAGCAAGTACATATCTGAATCGTTGGAACATCACGAAATTGTTATAGCAGTATTCCTTGACCTCTCTAAGGCATTTGATAGAGTAAATCATAAAATTCTGATGGACAAACTCTATAGCTATGGAATAAGAGGGATTCCACATTTATTAATACAAACATATCTACAGTACAGGAAAGAATGCAATATACGCAAATACGTTTTAATATACATGGAACTATCACTGATTACACCTCTAACACGAGAAGTATTATTAGTGGTGTTCCTCAGGGATCAATTTTAGGACCATTACTATTTATCTTATACATTAATGATATCCCAGAATATCAAGGTACGAGGGTAATTACTTATGCAGATGATACAACAGTTGTAATTAATGACAAGGATATTGCCAATCTTGAAATTAAAATTTTTGTAAAAGTTAACCAAATAATTCAATATCTAAACCTAAATAAACTAACTATTAATAATAATAAAACTAAATTAATGACCTTTAATCCAAGAAAAACAACAAAAATGTCCCACAAACTACCTTCATTGATAATATTCGCGATTAAAATTAACCGATATGCCATCTGCCGGGATTTTCAGGAAGTACTCTAAGTAGGATACGTTGTGTTGAAGTCGTTTAAAGCATGGTGAATATGCGAGAAAGTAAGGTCTACTGTTCAGGTTTTTTTTTGCTCTAAATAGTTTTATGGGTCAGAACAAATTAAAAGTTTTCATGTGTTTCCACCCCGTGGAATCAACAAAATGAAATTTGTTAATAAATCATGGAAAACGTAATTGACAGAAGATTGGTATGGGGGATATAACACTGTAATTCGGCAAGGAAATTACGAAGAATGCACGAGTCTGCTTACTTTATTTATCGAGAGATAAATATATATTTCCATGAAAGTAAAGTTTTAAATTGTACTTTATAAATAAAGCTTTTTTTTTTTCGAAAAATCATGAAGCGTCTTAACCAATGCGTCCATGTATTACCGGTGTTACGTATGTGTGAAATTTGGAACAGGTGCAAGTCGATTAAGAGGTAAGATGAAAATAGTTTGAGAATGAATTAATGTCAAATGTAACCAGAAAAGAAGTGGATATGCTAATGTTACTGTTTCATTCAGTACGATGTCCTTTTTCAGTGAGTATAGCCTGGTCATGAAATCGTGAATATTATTATTAAACCAGCCTTTCTCTTTCGAGAAAGAACTGCAACGATATGTTCGTAATTTTCTCCTGTCCCTGCTTTTCAAGTACAGGTCAATTTCAATTCCTTTATTTTCAAATAATTTCCGAGAACCCCAGTTACATGACGTGCAGATGATACAGCACTGCTTTGGACAACCAGTGCGTATACATAGTTTCGTCTGCATTTTCCGTGTTATTTTTGCCTATCATAATTAAATGCTTCGTTCTCAGTACAGCTTCACGTTTGTTAGAGTACCTGGAATTCACATCGCATTAGCAATATTTAAAAATAATGCGTAATTTAAACGTTTTCTACCATACCAGTCATGACAACACGCTGCCCTTTGTACTACTGCTGAATGTAAACAAAGATCTATCCTACTTAGAGCGGCCATATTGGAAGCGACACTAGCGCTCAGGTGGTAATTTTAATCGCGAATAGAAATAGAAGGAGAATATTCTACCAAATTATTGGGTGTTATCATAGACAATGGTTTAACATGGGGCGAGCAGATTGATATATGTAGTAAACTAGCCACAAATCTGAAATTAATAAAACTATCTATTATGGACTTATTTATCATCATATTGAATATGGCATTGTAGCATGGGGTAGAGCTTCTCATGCTAAAATCTCCAGAATACTAAGACTTCAAAAAAGAGCCTTGAGAATTATGTTTAAACTAGGTTATATAGGGTGATCAGATATTTGTTGACCAAAAAGAGTATAGTCTAAGGTTGAATGTGCGCATGCACAAAACATAAAAAGAAAACGAAAATAAGGGTGGCTATTTGTTATTGCTCCTATTATAGCCCCTATAAAATAGGCCTACACTCTGCAGATTCAACTTACTTATGGGTCTAATGTAATTAGCTAGTTACAAATACTTACTCACCAATGGGCACCATCATTCATACTTCTGGGATGATTTTGCTTTCTTGAGTATTTTTAAGTCGTCCTTTATTGCCAGTCCAAACTCTTCACAGGTCATGTCCACATTGAATTTCACTTTCATTACTTGTTCGAGTGTTGATACCAGGAGTGTACTTTTTCCTCTCGCCTATAAGTTTAAATAACACTGAAGAGTCTTTCACAATCAACATTTGTACCAGGCAGAGTAAACAAGAATTTTATAAGAGGCACAATCACTTTTAAATTTGACCCAGCCTGTAGTAAATTTTTGAACACTGACCTCCACTTACCCATCATTGTTTCTCTTCTTTTTGTGGATTTTAATGCATTTTTGCACGTAAAATAATGAATGAAATTAAGTAGCAAGGAAAAGAGTATATTTGGGGATTTTTGCAAATTGAAAAGAGTATAGAGTATATGAACCTCTAAAAGAGTATGTCTGGTCACCCTAGGTTATAGAACTTCCTAAAGAGCAACGAATAATGATTGTTTTCTCTCTATACATATATAAAGTCATCCTATTTGTTTTAAATACTGATCAGGTGACCAAAAATTACCAAATAACACTAGAAGCAAAAATGACTACCACCTACAACAAAACAGACTGAAGTTATCAAAAAACACACCTCTGAATTCTGGAATATGGTACTATAATAATCTCCCAAACAATATTAAAATACTCACCCCCCCCAAAAAAAACAGACATTAACTATAAAAGACTATTTGCTAAACAAAGCACTGTATAGTCTAACTGAATATTTGGAAAATCCAGGAGGTCTAGAAATTAACTAATAAAACCTCTAGTTTCTATCATATATAATTATACCATATTCATTCATTATATAGACTATATATATATATATATATATATATATATATATATATATATATATATATATATATATATATATATATATATATATATAGTGTGTGTATATATATATTCAATATTTTGTATGTAACATATATGCCCTCATGTATGAAATTCTGTTTAGTAATATCTCCCTTTGTGTATATTAATTTTTATGTGACTTTTTAGGATATATCATAATCTTAACAATCATGTATTTTAATCTATTTGTAATCCTTGACGTTTTTCATGCCTATGTATTGCAGGTTTACGGAAATAAATATTATTATTATTATTAGATCGGGGCCACGTGGTTTTATCATTTTATCGCTACAAAAAATTAAAGGGAAGTAGGCTAGTACAGATTTAACATTTATAAATAAATAACCTTAGTTAGATTAGTGTATGATGAAAAGTGCATAAATATTAATAAAATGCACAAGATAAGAAAATATATTTATAAGGAGCTGGAAGCTGTACGACTTTGTGTAAGGACTGTTTTATGAAATCCACCAGTGAACACTTCAAAATATGATAGGAGTTATGTAATGTGAATATCACTGAAAATTTGAATGCTCAACTCCGAGCACTGTTGCTGTTCTTGCACTAATAAACAACTTTTATAACTAGCTTTGCATTCCATACTGACCGCAAAAGAGCTATGGAAAGTAACAGACAAGTTTAGTTATGCTCAAATTCCTTTCATTCTCAGTCGAAAATATTACACTTCACCTGTTGTATTCCTACTCCCTTCTTATTCAGTTGGTAAAATTTTGATAGCGTCCCAACTGATTTCTTCATTTTTACACAAGAAACTACTTACCGAAATGAGTTTCTGTAGCATTTAGAAGTTCTTGTTGGTATTTTCTTTCATCGAGAAAAACCGATGTTGTCCATATATGCTAAATTGAACGAAATGAGTACTAATGGAACCTAACCTAACAGGCCTAACCTAACCTCATAGGCATACCTCATCCCCGTGATGGTTCGTGGGGCTATCGTGAATTTGTGGGGCTAACGTCAATGGTTTGTGGGGCTACCCATGGATGGTTTTTGGGACTAACGTCAATGGTTTGTGGGGCTAACGTCAATGGTTTAATAATTACTCTTTAGGTCAAAAATTGAACTTTTTTTGGTGAATAAACCAAAATAGCACCTTGAAGAATCTTTTGCAATGCAGAATAGGTAAGTACGAATGTTAAAAATGACGAAATAAATGAGTGAGAGGTGTTGGGATGCTATCAAAGTTTTACCTAAGTGTTCAAAATATCGCCCATGGAATGTAGCTTAAAGTCCTAATTTCTGAAAATCTCTTACTGAACTTTCATTTCATTGGTGTCAATAATCTCGCAATAAAGTCCGATATGAAACCTTCATCTTATTACTAATCATAGTACTTTTTTTGCTTTTTGCAGAGTTCTCATACTATATGCTTTGTGATCACCTTGCTCCAGAATGCAACTTCCATTCTAGAGTTCTCTTGTGGGGAAAGAAGCAAGTAAACATTAAACATTATATGATAGCTGTTGCCTGTGGATTACACCGGTATTGCTTGGCCATCTTCTCTCCAACCAGATAGTTTTCCATCAGGCTAGGGACTGAGCATGTGTGGACTTCTGTAAGCAAAAATTCTTCAGGCAGGAACTGAAGATCTCTGAAAGCTCTGCTGAAAGTTGGTGGTCTACTAAACAGGAATGTGAATGCACCAAACGTTAAGACTTTTTTTTTTTTTTTTTGGCCATGACGATTTTCACCAAGTGCTAAGAACAGCATACAGGGCTATTTTCATCAGGTGCTGAGAACAGCATATGGGGCTATTTTCACCAGTGAAAGTTAATTACCTGAATCACACTATAATGTTGGCGTTTATCAATGTTTATTATATTCATTGGCAGTGTTGCTGAAGTTACTGCTAAGAAGTTAAATTACTACTCCTGTCACCAGGTAGTGAGAATGGTAGCAAGTGCTGAAAACCAGAAATTACATGATTAGGTGTTGGGAAGTATTTACAGAAGTAATTTTAATGCTAACAGCCCTAAATCTGACCTATCTAACCTAACAATGAAAGCATTTACAAACTGAAGGTACTTGTCGCCGACAGTAAAATAACATCAAAAACTAAAGAATGGACACATCCATGTAGCAGACCAGGCCAGTTTGTAGAGGAGCCACTGTACACTCTCAAGAATTATGTTGATTTTTTTTTTAATAGACATATTTTGGTATTTTACATATAATTGGTTCCTGCATGCAAAAAACAAAATTAACAGAGATTTTTGATCCCTAAGTATGGCCCATGTAAGTAAAAACCTACAATTGGGTAATTCCATGTCAAATCAACCAGTGCATAAACCTTTGATGTCATGGATTTGGCTAAATTTTGGTATACATGTTTTTTATCTGAAATATAGAATATTTTTTATTTTTCATGTTGACGGTTTTTGAGTTATTGAAATTTGAAAATTGACAAAATTGTCCAAAAACTGCTCACGGCTGAAATTTAAATACAATTTGCAAGAGACCTATTTCAACTACAGGGCTGGGCATGGTCTTATTTTAAGCTTATGATATACAACATGCTTGCTTTTTTGCAAAAAACTAAATTTACAAAAATTTTACACATATTGGTACACATTTACTGAAGGTTCAGTCAAGATTTCAAGGTGGTATCTCTTTGGTATCATGAGTGAGAGACAGTTAAAGCTCAAGTATGAGTCATCCCTTTCCTGCAGTGACTTGTTTATTCATGCTCTCCTATGCTTCTTTGTCCAACTGGATCAGTTGTGGTGTAGCTGTCATAGCCCCATCTAGTTCGCTGCACTTTTTGACACTCGGTGCAGTGCAGGTGTATCCAGTGTTGGGGAGGTGCAAGGAAATGAAGTTGAACCAACTAGTGGTGTTCAAGTTCAGAAGATACAACAAATGCCTGTCTGCTGCTTTAAATGGTCATTTGATTAGTTAGTACTCACCACATGACCATACATCACACATACACCGATCCGGAAGGTAGTGCAAACGGTACAAACACCAAATACACTACTTGACTCCGTGTAACCAACTAGACGCTTGGGTGCAAAGAGAGTCAAAAATTGAAACGAACTAGATGGGGCTAGTGTGTACATTACCGTTAACTTCTGTGCTGTGAATTATTTGAAACTTGCCTTATTAGTGTCTAAATTTTTTTAAAAAAATCTTGATATGGATGGCAAGAAGTGGTCCATTTACTGTTGTAATCCTTTGAAGAAAAAGGGGACACTGGTGTAGGAAAGATCGGAGGAATGTGGCAGCTTAGATGATTTCTGTAAATTACAGAACTGAAGAAAACATGAAAATTTGCACTTCCTATACACTGCAGTTGGGGAAGGAAAAGCAGGCTATTGTTCCAGAAAAAGAAAATTTTTCACGTTCAGATGATAATGTGGGTCGTAGTTGCAGTAACCAAGATTCAGAATATATGGATGTTGATACAGGGTTCAGCTACTTGAATGCCTCTTTGAACTCTTGGTTAGTCTCCAGTGAGTACGAAGAAACTGAAGAGTTCGAAAAGGTATTGCAGAGAAAAGATA
This sequence comes from Lepisma saccharinum, assembly GCF_977018435.1. Taxonomy (NCBI): domain Eukaryota; kingdom Metazoa; phylum Arthropoda; class Insecta; order Zygentoma; family Lepismatidae; genus Lepisma; species Lepisma saccharinum. The sequence continues at coordinate 23,098,044 of NC_139253.1, forward strand.
AAGAAAATAAGAAATACTTAGACCCAATCCCTTTTTAATGCAGAAGGTGATAAAGATGAAGAACGCCACTGTAGCAATTCAGAATCAGAAATCTTTGAGCAACTTAAAAGAGAGATTTAAAACTGCAAATAAAAGTGAAAGGTTCATGACTTTGTCCATTTTGCCCAAAAGTTGGTCATGTGAAAAAATTGAAGAGGAGTTTGGTGTTAGTAATTACATAGCAGGGGAAGCAAAAAAACTCATCGAAGAGAAGGGAATTTTGTCCTCACCTGACCCCAGACCTGGAAAAACTTTACCAGAAGAAACAGCCTCGTTAGTTAAAGATTTTTACTGCAGTGATGAAGTTAGCAGGCAAACGCCTGGCAAGAAAGACTATGTTTCCGTGAGGAACACAGGTGGTAAACGTATCCACATTAAAAAAAGGTTGATTCTGGGAAATCTGAGAGAAATATTCAGACTTTTTAAATCTAAATACCCACTACTTAAGATTGGGTTTTCAAAATTTGTAGAATTAAGACCAAAGAGTTGCATAATAGCAGAAGCCAGTGGTACCCACACTGCATGTGTTTGTGCCACTCATCAAAATGTTAAACTAATGATAGCTGGAGTGAAGTTGGTATGTATGCAGGTATGTAAAATATGTTAACTTAAGTCATTGCATGGTCTTGAAAGGAATTCACTTTTCATATGATACGAAAGAGATACCACCTTGAAATTTTGACTGAACTTTCAGTAGATGTAAAATTTTTGAAAATTTCGTTTTTTGGAAATTGTAAAATAAAATTTTGAAGCAACTTTCAAAATTTGTTTTTCACAAAAAACCAAGAATGTTGTACATCAAATGAAAGCCCTCTCCATAAGCTTTAAAATGAGACCATGTCCAACCCTGTAGTTGAAACAGGTCTCTTGCAAATTGTATTTAAAGTTTCAGCGATGAGCGGTTTTTGGAAAATTTTGTCAATTTTCAAAATTCTATAACTCAAACCAGCAACATGAAAAATAAAAAAAATAAAAATATTTTCTATATTTCAGATGATAAGAAACTTGTATACCAAAAATTAGTCAAATCCATGACATCAAATTCCAAAATTTATGTTTTCTTGGTTGATTTGACGTGGAATTACCCCATTTCGGAATACTTCTCTCTCTCATATTCTTAGTAAACACGGTTTGTACGCCCACTCAAATAGCGAGAGAACACATCGATAATAACTATCAGTCCCAAACCTACGTAAAATTATATCAGCTGTTGGGGATCTCATGTTGGATGCTGTATTCCCTTGTGCAAAGCCTTCGGGCTGTTCTGTTCTGCTTCACGGTAACAGACATACTTAACTTAGCAATAATACATTTCTGAGAGCTGAAATTACTGAAAACGTTTATAAACAATAAAATCTTCATAATAGAAGCAATATACGTATTTCACTTGCTCGAAGGGATACAGAGGGTTGAGGGTACAGTTGAAGATCATAAACATGCACAGGTTAAAATCTGGTGAAAATAGCTAAAAACTAGCTACACCACCAGGGGGGCAAGGGGGGCACGGCCCCCCCCCTGGAAAATGAATGTGTACCAAAAAATTATATATTTCACACATAGTTTCATTTCAATCACAGTAATTTATGTTAATTATTATAAATTCGTTGAAGAAACATGATAATTTCAGACTGAAATAGTGTTTTTTGAGAGGGCATCACTATTTTGGAGGAAAATATGTGTCCTTTGCCCCCCCTGGAAAAAAATACCTTGCTTGCCCCTCCCTGGAAAAAATCCTGCGGACGTCCATGCACCACCTGGTGAAGATAATCACTCAGTTTTTTTGTTTTTTTTGACCATATAATTACATTTTACTGGAACTATTAAATTGTATACTCAGCATATATAATATCATATTTTACTCTGCATTTCTACCACTTTTTGCTAATCGCAAAGATATGATGAATGAAAGAACACAACACCTTTACCCAAGCCAGGATTTGAAACTTGAACCCTTGGCATCATAGCACACTGTGCTAACGACTGAGATCAGATTTTGTATGTTGGTGTTATTTGAATTGTGTGTAAAATGTTATTGCTTTTGTAGATCATAATAGAAAGAATTGGATATGGGTAACGGTTCCGATTGTTTTATGATTTTTTCAAATTCTTCCAGCAGAAATACTAATTATCGTAGAATTTTGGAAATCATTGAACCTTCCTTAAAGTAATGATCACTGTTTATATATGTTGAAAAAATAAACTTAGAAACTGCCATATGCAAGCATGTGTGCTTTCTATGGTTAAGGTATTCTCAGTCGACAAGTGACAGTAAGTAACATAGACTAGTGGGAATTAATGTAGATGTAAATCAGAACCTTAGTAAAATGCATTTAGGAACCTTATTTTAATGCTAAGAGAACCGCAGTTTGTCAAATATAGTAATGACAATATATTTCTACAGTTTGAGTTTTTAAAAATAACCTTTAAAATTTGAAGAGTTATGAAAATTGAATTTTTCAACAGCAAACTGTGGCAGGCAACCCAATGATGGAACAATGGTGGAGAGCAACGTGACACCTGAAATCAACATATTCATCTCATAGTTACAGAATGGCACCCTGTATGGTCCTGGGAGTTTGATATGGGTTCTGATGAAAGTTAGGATTTCCTAACAGGTAAATACAGTGTTAAGTTTATAATATTTTTTTATGTAGATTTATCTATTACAGTAGAAATTATATTTGCATTATTATGTGGGTTATGATGTTCAAAATGTAATGTATGATTTACATACACAGTGTGTGTACAAAGTTTTGAGATAGAAAGTGCAAATATGTAAGACCTACCATGAGCCTAAGTTAGTCTTCAATTGCACATCCCTCCTAAGTTCACACACTTAGTGGCACGGCTGTTCAATTGCTGGATGCCCCTGTGGAAACCTTCTTTCGGGATTGTGTTTAGGTGTCTCATCCCAGCTGCTTCAGTTTCCAAAGTGGTGTCAAAACATTGGCCCTTCAGGTGGGACTTAATTTGGGGAATAATAAGTAGTCGCCAGTATCAAATTTAGCGAATAAGTTGCGTGGTTTAACACAATCACTTGTTCCCATGCCAAAAACTGTTAGATAACAATTGGCCTTGTGGCGTTGCGCATTGTAGTGCTGCAAGAGCCATGCACCGGATTCAACTAGCTCTGGTCTCACTCGTCACAGCCTCTTTAGCAATCACTCCAAAATGGCTCTATACACAGCTGCAGTCATCAATCATCCTCATTGACTGTGGATGGTTTTCATTCAGTTTTTGTTTAATATTTTCAACATTATCGTCAGTTCAACTGGCGGAGGGACGACCCTTCCTAAGATCATCTTTCCAACTATCACGGACTTAGTAGACACACTTTGTGTAAACCTACAACGTAAGTTTCAGATAGCAGGAAATCCTGCCACCAAGCAAATATATCAAATTTGTTTAAAATTCAGTAGTAATTTGTTGTAAATTATACATTGGTTATGGATAATCATTTCGCATAATATTTTAGCACATAATGCAACTTATTTGTTACAGGCACTTGTACCCATATACCGTATTTACTCATGTATGAACCAGTTTTGTTAAAAAAAAATATGTTAATGCATGAACATATATTTTTAAAAAAATCTATTTTTTAAAAGTATATGATTGCAGTTCATGGATTTATTGGGTACTTTAACTTTGTAGGTTAGAAATCTTGAGATTAGGTTCTTTTGAACATTTAACCTTTTGCAGGTGGATGGTCAAGGTTGACAATGTAGGTATTAACGTTGGGAACAGATGATAGATACATAGACCAGCACTGCAAGGCAGCAATTAATGTGTCATTTCTTGAAAACTATACACAATATTTCAGTTCTGTCTTTTTTATTAATTAGTATACCTCTAAAGGTATTACATACTCAAATATCAGTCTGAAGTTCTACCCAAATGTAGACTTGATTCTCAATTATTGTGTTCAAGATTTCCATGTTATTCACTTTAATATATTTTTTTTAAATTTCTGTTTTGTATATCAACATTTGAACTATGTAAATATATAGCTGTACATATGACTCGTAATTCCCCCGTTTCCCAAAATTCTCCACCATTGTCTCATAATTATCATCTTTGGAGATCAATTATGATACACAGATTCTCTCCTCGGTCTGCAGCTGCAGATTTGGTATAAATCAGTGGTGTGCATACAAGGTAAGCTACCGAAGCACTGCTTTGGTATTCAATTCGAATTTTGCATAACTCCCAGGATAATGAGACTCCCCAAAAGTGTCGAGAGGCATTTTTGCGGAGCCCGTGAAAGACTAAACTGGCATGCGATGTTTTTATCAAGGCAAGCCTGCCCCTTGATGTACTATTGTTTATTTAAAAATTATATATTCAGTGCTTCAGCTATCTAAATAGTCACTGCACGCTACTGGTATAAATATATATGCTCCTTCCAAGTCACCAATATGGTGATAAAATCTCATTTGAGAATGTCTGCAATTCACCAAGTTATGTGAAAGGTTTTATTTTTGTATCATAATTACCCAGTCTTACCCAATTTGATTTTTCTTTATCTAGGTATCAACAATCGCTAGTTAAGATAACTTAAACATGACTTCTGACAAATAGTTCCTCTCCTGTGTATTAGTTCTGGTGTTGTTGGTCGTAGCTGTCCAACCACTTGAACATAACATCTACGTTGAGTGGTATGCATTTATCACATACACTTTATTCCTAGGGATAGGGTTCCTGAGAATTTTTCACTGACTTCATTCTTACAGTAGACAGAGAATAGACATCAGTATGAAGTCACCATTGTACTATTGGCTGGTTGACTTTGTTATATTACATTGACAGGTGCACCATAAATTCTATTCCAGTTCCAGCAATTTCAACATTAATTCAATTTTGTATGCAAAAATATCAACATTCAAACTGGAAGATAAAACTAATTCATCACTGCACTGTCTAAATTTTAGAAGTTGAATCCAGGGCTCGGAAGTTGATGAAAAATCATCATTTTTTCTGAGCCTTCAAAATGATGCTAAACCTGATATATCAGTTTTCCTTCAGTTAGAACCAGAAAACATAGTTTATATTTTGAAATTTTTTGGGGTCTTTTTTTTCACTTTTAGGTCATTTTTCATTTCTGCCATTTTTGTTACATTTTTCTTTATTTTTGAGGTTTATTTTCCTCCACTGTTGTTTCCTGAATTTTAAATGCATTCGCTAGCATAACTTACATATTTAAATTTTGTGACATGGTCATTTTAGCAAGTTTGTCGTTAATTGAAATACGGTCAATGGAAAAGTACAATATTATTCTAACTGAAATGTTGGGCAATAGATTGAATAATTAATTGTGGTAAATTTATTTTTCCTCCTGTAAACTTAAAATACTTTGTGCAAAGCCTACTTCAATGTTCCCTTGCTGGTCACGATTATCGTTTTAAACTGTGGTTTTAAGATGCCAGACTGCTTGCGCACATGTAATCCCTTTGAACCAGACACCTTTTCAAGTGTGCACTTTTCAAACTTGCCACAAATAAAATCTTAACTCTAGAACTAATTGTCATAGACAGATGGAATTGGTTTGTTTTCTTAAAGACAGGGTTTGAGGGGAGGTAAAATTTATAAATTGTACCTCCCAGTAATTTGTGTTATAGGGAGACGAAGAAGAGGAATATTGATTTTTTTAAAAAAAAAAAGTTAACCTGCCTCTGTGTCCCCCCCTTTCAATCCTCAATAGATTGAAGTCAATGATAAAAATGTAGTATGTAGCAGTGGTACATTCCTACAACCGTGCAAAGATTCGTTGAAATGAGACTGATACTTCTTGACTAGAAAATAATAATATATAAAGTGGTAGTGTTGCCATCTTTGGGACAATGTCCAGAATTTCACCAAATTTTGAGAGAAGCACGACAAAAAACCTATCTATGAGGCAGTGGTGTGCGGTGATAAATCAGGCAGGGGAACAGGTCACCTGCACTTGCTCCCCCTCGCATGGGTGTCTTAATATAATACAATAGATCAAGTAAAATTCAACCCTTATTGAAATGTCAGAAGTGACAAACATGAGGCACGTTAAAATTATATGACAATAATAATTTTAAAGCAAATGTGATATAATATAAAGAAAACATTAAAAATAAAATTGTTGATGCGTAACAAAGAAAAATTTGATAATATAAATTTATGAGTCATCAGAGAAAGAAAATGATATTTTGTCGTGACCTGTTTCATCTCTTTATTCGTAGATTAAGTTGACGTTTTTTCATAGAGTTGAGTATTCTTGTAATTCAAACTTCCTCAATGCAATAATGGCACGCAGATGGTTGAGTTTTTTCATGACGTTCGCTAGATTAGTCAGGGTGGCTACTGTAGGACCATAAAATAATAAAATTCAAGTATAATTCCCGGTTTTCAAGGCGAACTTTACAAAAATTCAAGCAGATGTTTTATCTATTTCAAACTAAGGTTTTACCGTCTCTCACCACCCACACACATACACACAAACAAATTCTTATATTAACAATAGGCCTATATGGTTTGTGCGATTCCAATGAATCCAATAATTCTAATTCACTTGGACGGTACATATATATAATTTAAGGTGCAGAGTTTACATTTGTCATTTCACATAGCTACTCGGCAGTAGCGTGCCCGGGGGGAGGGGTTGGTAGGGGTTATACCCCCCCCCCCTTTGGCCCAATATTCCTAAAAAAGAACGTCAATGGTAGGAAAATACGACAAAATAACAAAATGAGGGCCGACTACCAAGAAAAAGTATAGGTAACCCCTCCCTTACAAAAATCCTGGGCACGCCACTGCTACTCGGGACTATAAATACATCTACAAACACAAGTCACAAATGTTACGGGAAATAGTAATCTACGAAAAAATGTTAATTCTATAAGAATTTTAAATTTACCTAATCAACTTCAAGATATTTTATCTTGCAATAATCTTCCGTCCATCAGATGGATTGTTCCGCAAAGAATACTAACAAAGTAAACGGATTCGGAGAATTCTGTTTCATTTTCCACACAGCTTTCTTTTTCTTCCTTGATAAAAATAAAATCTAAACTGTGAAAAACTTGTTTCAGGTCATTAATAAATATGTATAAATTCAATGGATTTGGGATTTTAAAAAGTTGCAATTTTTCATGTCTACGGAGAAAATTTCAAGCAGAATTCACGCACAATTCCAGGAGCCAATAATTCACGCATAATTCCCGGAATTCAAGAAATTCCCGGTGAGTAGCCACCCTGTTAGTAGAAGTTGTTAATGTGACAAAACCCGACCTGTTCCAGACTCCCTTCTCAGGATTAAACAAGGACAACAATATAATTTGCCACTGGAAGAATATCCAGTTAATCATTTTACAGAGTTTTAGTAACTCGTTTGAAAATGCCTTGTAAATGATTTCGTTTTAGTTTTTAATTCAGTTAGGATGTGTGTTGGTTTGTTATATTTTCTGCAAAGTTCAATGAACTACAAGCTTTCGTACTCAGCCGGTCGATCATACAACATTCGTAACATTCGCTTTCTTGTCCTGCCGCTGCGTGCCTTGAAACTTTGGTCTTGGGGTTGGTGGAACAGGTGGATGTGAGCTGTTCCCTCGGAAGCTATTTCGCAGCGTTTAGCCAAGGCATTTAGCAGACGCTTAGACTGTAGAAGATTTTTTCAGTTCATTATGAATGTCAGATGCAAGTTCTCAACGAGATTAAGAAGTTAAAGACTTTTTACACTCAAAAGTATCACTTGTGACGCGATTAAACTTCAGCACATAGCAAAAACTAGAAGAAAAGTGAATCCGCAATATCTCTCTGAGGGAACAGCTAGAGTGTTCGGCTTCCGTTGTGCCGTGGGGATCGTTTACCTTCGCGCCTGGTCGGAAATACTCGGCTTCAGACAGTAAAGGGCATGATACTAAGAGACCATGGTAGAGCATGGGGTGAGAACCATGATGCATTGGGTGTAGGTGACGTCAACAAACGTCCAGCCACGGTGAAACATTTTCTTCAGTGTTACTTTTGGAAACGTTGATTTCGGGAGAAAGAAGTGTTCTTATTATGTTAATATAAATAATTTAAATAGCCCAAAAGCGCAGTAAGTAGGAGGGAACAGCCTGTTCCCTCTGTTCCATGGAGGGACTGCCACTGCTATGAGGATATGTAATGAACATGCTGCTTTTACTCATTCTTAGAATTTAAATTGTTCAAGAAGATGCAGTGGTTGAGGAGTTACAACCTTTTATCTTCAATTTATCCCATAGTAACAAAAGAGAAACAAAGGGCTTTTTCAAACAGTGCTTGTTAATAATAGTAACAATGGATGTATTGTTTTGTAATTCGAGTATGTAATACCTGTAGACGTAAACTGAAATATAGTGTATAGATTTCAAGACAAATTTCGAGGATTGGGCCTTTGCCTCCCGCATCTCCCCTGAATCCTTAATTGTCGGACGTTGCTTAAAATGTTGCTTTTTACTCAATTTTGCTTGTAGAATTGATTTTTTTCAAAAAGATGCAGTAGTTTTGGAGTTAAAGCCATTCTTATAAATCTATCCCATAATAACACTGTGGTAAGGAAGGGAAACAAAGGACTTTTTCAAACTTTACTTGTTAATAGTAGTAACAATAACATATTGTTTTGTAATTAGAGTATGTCATACCTTCATATGTATACTAAAGATAAAAAAGACAGAACTGAAATATAGTGTATAGCATTAATTGCTGCCACGTGGCACTTGTTCGAAATATTGTCCAGCCACTAAAGGTTAAAGTAAAGTTAGTCACAGTATAAAAATAATTTTAATCTGATGTACAAAGCACGTCCAGAAAGTAAGTTCCATTTGCAATTTATGCCGCAGCAGCTGCACTGCAATCGGAAGGGTGCACATGCACAAAGAGTAGTTGGACCATTGGCAAGGCAGAGATGTCAGTGTTAGAGAAGACTGAAATGCAGACGCTTCATAGTGGGTTGTGATAATGTTCAAGAAAATCGAAACTCCCACCGCTTGTGAAGTCGTATGGTTTTTGAATGCACAGTGTCAGCAGTTGAAATTTACTATCAAATTGGTGAACAAATCATGAGTGCCTCAATGGTATGGAGATGGGTGGGACAGTTTAACAAAGGATGGTACAATGTGCATGATGAGGAACGCAGACGAATTGGTCCTTGCTGTGGAAGAGAAGATTAAAGTGAACCAACAATTCACCCTGACAATGCTGTCGGTGCATTTTCCACAAATTTCCCAGTCGCTGCATCATGAAATTGTGTCAGACAGACTGAACTTCTGTAAATTGTGTGCCCGCTGGGTCCCACGTTCGCTTACAGAAGACCACAAAAAGAACTGAATGGGGAGTGCATTACTGTTTTTGACACTGTACTATGAGGAGGATGATGGCTTTTTGAATCGTGTCGTGACTGGGGATGAGACATGGGTGTTGCATGAGCCTCTGGAAACAAAACAACAGTTCATGGAGTGGAGGCCCACATCCACCACGAAAGCCAGTCCGGGTCTGACCACTCGGAAGTTCCTGTGCACGGTGTTTGGGACAGACAAGGTGTATTGCTTGTTGACTTTTTGGAGCGTGGTGAAACCATCAATGCCAACATCTATTATGAAACTACGAATATTCCGTCGCACAATCCAAAACAAGTGACGTGGCATGTTGACCCATAGTGGTGTTTTCATTCCGACAATGCTCGTCCCCCATACAGCAGCTGCAATGCAACGACTCCTTACAGATTTGTCTGGGAAACATTTCCTCATCTCCCTTATAGCCCAGATCTCATCCCGTCTGAGTTTCATGGCAATGGCAATTATGTTGAAACATAGTCCAATCCCTGTACTTCAGTGTACAATAAAGTGTTTTGTTCCATTATATTTTGAATTTTTTTAATTGGCCAATGGAACTTACTTTCTGGATGACCCTTGTACGTGAAACACAGCTGTCTTGCTGGTTTTTTTTATGCTGACCGACTACTGTATCCAGCGGCGTATACTCTGGGTCATCTAGGTAATCGCAGATGACCCGGCTGTATTTCTTTCTTTTTTTAAAAAAAATATATATATACATTTCTTCGCAATATTCTTCCAAACCAATTTCGATGCATACATTTCTTTGCTTCAAGCGCGCCGCGAATGCTTCCAACCGTTTGCCGCTGAATGTCCGGGAACCTTTCTCCAGCCGGTGGAATGACGTTAGGGAATCTCACCCTGACGTCATTCCACCCGCTTCTTTTACAACCCTTGGCGAGAAGAGAAAGAAAAGAGGGGGGAGGAAACTCTGCTTCTCAGGCGCGCCGATTCCGTGGCCAGGGTAAGCTCCTTCTGGTGAGAGTCCACCGGTCTCAACCCCTAGAGTTTGCCTTTCCTTCCGCTGGCGACCATTGACCTCCTACAACCCTCCTCCACAATTCTCTCCCGAAGGCTATGTCGTCGCTAAACATAGAAACTGTGTTTTTTATGGCAGGGACATTTCTCAGGAACGGGAATCTTGGGTTCACAAATTGCCTTCTGTAAGGCAAATAGGGAAAAGATACCCGGTAAAGTGCGAAGAACAGGAAAATATGAATAACATAGGCAAACCAATTCTACGCTAATTTTCACTATACATTTACTTCTGTCTTGCTGATGTCTGTTACAAAAGGAAAAAGCTTAAATATTGAAGATGAAGCAAACTAAATTAAAATTCAAAACTTAAGCAATTAATGCACCTATAAGCTGACTCCCCCCATTCTTGTATTTGCAAAAATAGTGATTGTTTCTTCTCTCTAATCTTCAAAAGCAGCGAGAGTACTTCCTTCACGGAACTGAATATTTTTTAAAGGTAAAAAAGGTAAAGTGCTCCCCTGCGCATAGCACCACGCCATGAAGGCGTATAGGGGGTGTGGGGGTAACGCCCCACACTTTCTTGATCCGGTCGTGAGTGGAGATGATGTGATCAGCATCACGCCCCTGACCGCCTTTACCCCCCAGAGTTTCCCCCAGGTACCCATGTTATTCGACGCTGGGTGGGCGCCGGGGCCGCTTCCATCGTTAGAAAAGTTCCCGGATTTGAACCGCCGGGGATCGAACCCGGGACCTTTAGCATGGTAGTCAGACGCGTCACCGATTGAGCCACCGCGGCCACACGAATATTTTTTAAAGGAAAATATATAAATAAATTACATATATTTTAGTTTATTTAAGTTACTATTCCACCTTTTTAGATTAATAGTGATGAAGATGAACGACTAAAACATATAAGGAACAAACACATCAGGCACGTAGCCAGGTGGAGGACTCGGGAAGCTGAAATCCCCTCCCCGAAATCATTCATATATCTAATTTAAAAAGTGTATAGTGGTAATTAATTTTACTTCATTTGCAGATTAAACACCTTGCATAATACGTTGTAATTATCTGAGATTTATCTTCAGAACTTCTACCCCCACTTTTTCAACTTTATGATGCGGCTGGTAATAAGGGATGAGTATCCTCTTCTCCACCCCACCCCAAAATAAATTTCTGGCTCAGGCCTGCACTGATTCGAACTTTTAAAACCTGTCATTGCAGGGAATTTGGAGCTCGGAAAGGGATTTTTTTTTTATCATTCATAGGGAATTTCATTCTGAGTCCTGGAGTAAGTTGAATTTTGCACTTAAATTAATAATGAGGGTTTCTATTTCACTAGTGCATGTCTTTCATTTTATATTTCAGTTTTTTTTTTATTTTGCTTTATAATACTGTCTTGTTTTATTATTTGAAATTCTACACGTATATTAAACTGCAATAATGAGAATTAATTGATTGTGGTCGCCACAATAAGACAAAAATTCCCACAAAATATTCCTAAATCCCATATGGATCCTGATATAAAATGCACGGAAACATTTATTAGTTTGATGATCAAGGGTCGGAGATTACCCACTCGTTAGAACCAGCATACGCCACTGACTGTATCATGGAAGGCCTATTGTGAAAGGAGGTGAATGACTTGCACAGAAAATCTTTGCAGTGTATTTTATGTAACCTTGAAGTAAAAAGTTAATAAAAACTACATTAGCACCTAATTGCTTTTCCCCCATTGTTTCAATAGAGTAAATAGCCAAGCAATGAGTTTTATCATATAATTATTCAACTACTCTATTGTCATTCATGAAAAATCAAGCTCTCATTTTCAGAGCGACAATTTACATTAATCATTTTTTACCATTTTTAGGTCATCAAATCCCAAGTCCTAGTTATTATACAAAACTGAGTGAGTCTCTGTGTGTTCATTCTTGTTGAAAATTAGTTAATCTGTGTTAAACAACGGCTTCTTTTAGCAGTTGCTCCTATATTTCACTGTTTTTCCCTGCATCTGACTTTCTTTTCTTAAAGTATGCCTAGGCATAAAGATTTTGATTATATATAAGGTAAAAGTTACATCAAACGGCAATTACATTATGGAAAAGAATAGTTTTCACATTTTGTCTTTAATAAGCATTGAGAATAAAATAACTTCTAATAAAAGTAGTGGTATCGGCTTTAAAAAATTCTGGGGAGCTAGAATGCAAATTCAAAATAACATTTATTGTGTTAAGTGAACTTTTAATACCATTTTATAATTGTTTAATGGAGAGAAGATGTGAGTATTCTTGTCTTTGTTCAAATGCATTCAAGCAATAGGAAATGTGGTTTGTTAATGTGAGCTATTGTTGCAGCCCTCAAAATCCACTTCATCCGAATCGTTCCATGGCACTGGCAGAATGACATAAAGTTGCAGGCAAGGCTTCAAGGACCTCTACAGAGGCACTTCTGCTTCTTCCCCACCAGTAAGAAGCTGTATGGTGTTCACAAATAATACCAGAGGTATGTACAGAGATTTTATATTTTATACACACATATTCCCCCAGTCAGAATAAAGTTAAAACATTAGTTTTTACAGACTTGTACATTATAGTCCAAATATTACACTTGATGCAAAGTATAAACATACAAAATTTAATCTTCTGTATTCTGCACCACCATCATTGGTTTCGTTATCTGAAGCAACTATTATGTGATGAAAGGTTATAAACTAATTTTTTGACTGAGAAAACAGGGTGCAACCATTTTGTGGTGAAATACTGTTGTTTTTTTTTCAATACCGTGCATTGTGCCACTTCGGTCTGTTGATTGCACATTGCATGGTGAATATTTTGCTATTGGCTCAAGGAGCCCACCTTGCTTAGGTTTTTTACTTGCACATCTTTCCAAGCACAACCCCCCCTCCCCACCCCTGATGGCATAGAGGCACTTTCTAGTTGAGGGATTGTGGATGTGATCCCCAGTGGGGGCACATTGCCTAGTGGTTCAGATCCCACTTTAAACTGTAGGTCCAGCCCTGATTTGTTTCTCTGAGCATCAATTGTTTTTTTTTTTTTGAGGAATCTACAAAAAAAGTTAAAATCCTAATTTAAAAAGTTACATCCACCCTATTTAGTACACGGTGCCAATAGTTTGGACTAGCGTCTAATAGTTCACAGGAAAGATAGTGTACAGAATTGAGAGTTTCTTCGCTGGAGTGAATAATGCTCGAATAGGCAAAACAATTGGTATAAGCTCGAAGTCCAGTAGTTCGCATAACTGTGGTACTGGGCCTTCAAAGTTGGATTGTGATGTGAAACATGCATTGAAATTGAAACTTAACTGATAGTAGTCATCATCTCCATGCTAAGATGTAGTTCAGTACATAATGATATGTGAAAGTCAATAGATGATTGTTGGCTGAAACTACTCGAATAGGGTACTTACTGGCATGTATCATGCTTTTTATTGTTATTTATGTGTAAAATTTACTTCTTTTGAAAGGGGGGGGGGTACCAAAACTCCTTCTGAAAGAAAACAACTGAAACTTCCTTAGCGGTAAATAGTTTTCTTCTGCTTTTTATATGTGCAACAGTGCACATTCTAAAAGTGTGAGCTTGGAAATTCAAGACAAGGTTTAGCAGCTGTCATTTGTGTAATATAATAGTTATTAGATGTTCAGTTTAAGTACTTACTGGGGTGATCCATGTCAAATCCAATAAAACGTCAGTTAATACTTGCTATTGCTTTCTAGGTATGCACACACCAGACTCTTAATTTGCCATCTTAGGGAGGAAGAAATTGGCCCACTTAAAATGAGCTCTGGTGCGAACATGCTTGATTATGTTTTAGTGCCCCATGGATTTGATAGTAGTTTTAATGGAATATTTTAAGCATATGTAGCCATTGAGGTTTCAATGTAGATCTGTACCTTTTCAAACATGTCTAGCCAGTGTTTTCAGTATTGTAGTACATACATCTTTACAATCTCCAGTACTTTTTCATTATAGTTTTTAACTGATAAACTATTTTCCCGATATGTATTATTTCTCTTGTAGTCTGCAGTTATTACAAGCTGGCCCCCATGGCGGAGTGGTTAGCACATCGTGCTAAGATGCCAGCAGTCCTGGGTTTTAGTCCCAGCCTGGGCATGGTTGTTTGTGGGTTTCCATTCATCAATTTCATCCTTATCTTTGCAAATTAGCCAAAAGTGGCACAAAAACTGAAGTAAAATAAAGCCAATCAATAGTTATTACAAGCATAAAAAAACAGTTTTTCGTTGTAACGTTTCAGGAGAACCCACGCTCTCTTCATCAGACATTTATTTTTAGTTTGATTAAAGATAGGTACTGTATCTTTAATCAAACTCATAATGAATGTCTGATGAAGGGAGCGCGAGTTCTCCTGAAACGTTAGAGAAAAACTGTTTTTTTATGCTTATAATAACCGTAGACTACAAGAGAAATAATTCTTCAATGCAAGCAAGCAATGCGTAGATACAAGAAAAATTATTTTCAGTGGTTACTAAATAACAATCAAGCATGCAGTTCAAAGACTAGCCTCCTTGAGGCAATGGTCTCAGGTTAATTTCCACTTAAAATTATAGATCCAATTTTGATTAGTCTCTTGAGCATAAAGTAGACTAAAACAAAAATTGTTACAATTCATAAGGATTTTATATCTAAGGGGCACCTGCAATTCTTGTTTTCATTTTGACATTCCCAATTCTCCTTCATTTCTATCTGCTGCCTGATTTGTTTACTAAGGTGCCTGTGCTCCCAACAGTAAAGGAAATTGTCCACAACCATTTTTATTTAGTTTGTTTCCAAGAATAGGATGATCATGATTTGAAATAAGAGAATACTAGGCAAAATTGTCCATCAAAATGTTTTTTCTCTCTCCTGTTGACTGTACAGGGGATTTTAGTAATGGCCATATCAGAGGAAGACAAAGCCAAAACTAACTAACTAACTAACTCCCTAGCCTTCTTAAACCCGAAGGTTCATGGCTGCAGCAACACAGGCCTTCCATCTGTCCCTATCTTGAGCAAGATCTATATACTCTTTTCCATCCCTACCGATTTCCCTTAGGTCCATCTCAACGTTGTCCCTCCATCTTCGTCTTGGCCTTCCTACAGGTCTCTTACCATCAGGTTTCCCAACAAGAATCCTGTAAACCCCTCTTTCCTCTCCCATTCGTGCCACATGGCCTGCCCACCTAAGTCTTCGCGATTTAATCATTCTAATAATATCTGGACATGCATACAAATTATGTAGTTCTAAATTATGTAACCTTCTCCACTCACCTGTCTCCTCATCCCTTTTAGGTCCAAAGATTTTCCTAAGGATCTTATTTTCAAATACTCTCAATTTATGTTCCTCTTTCAATGTAAGGGACCAAGTTTCACATCCATATAATACTACAGGCAAAATTACTGTTTTGTATATTTTAACTTTTAGTTTCTTAGATATTAAACGAGAAGACAAAAGTTTATGAAGAGAGAAGTAACATGCATTTCCTGAATTAAGCCTACTTTTTATTTCCTCTTTAATATAATTTTCATTTGTTAATATTACTCCTAAGTATTTGAATTTGGAAACTGTTTCAAACGAGTTGTTATCAATAATTAGATTTTGATTATTACCTAACACTTGGTTTCAGCCTGTAAGCATATATTTAGTTTTCTCTTTGTTAACTTCCAAACCTATCTCTTTAGCAGTTTTGAAAAATATTTTAGCATTATTCTTAATTGTATTCACATCATCCCCCAGTAAGTCTACATCATCTGCATATGCTAACAACTGAGTCACACCATTTAATTTTAGTCCTTCTTTAGTTTCTTTTACCTTCCTTACAGCATATTCTAAGGCAAAATTAAAGAGCAATGGAGAAAATGCATCTCCTTGTTTTAACCCATCATGAATTGTAAATTTGTCAGACATATTATTACCCACACGAATTTTACTTTCTGTTTCACTGGTGCATATTTTTATCATATTAACAAGCTTCTTAGGTATTCCAAACTCTACTAATATATTATATAATTTATCTCTTTTGACCGAATCATATGCTTTTTTGAAATCAATGAATAGCTGATGGACATTTTGATTATATTCCCACAAAGCCAGAAGAAAATATTTCTTGCGCAGAGATGTTTTAGATCACTGCTTTATTTTTCAGGAAGCAGCTCCTGGGTGGCGAAGGGCAACCAAAAAAGGCAAGATTAGAAGAAAGCAAAGGGAGGCATTCTGAGAGAAGAGGAGGTTGATTGAGGAACGTTTTTCTCCCTGATTGTACAAAGGATAGAGAGATTTGTGCTACTTGCATTAAAGTGGCTTCAGATATGTGTACCATTTCCATTGTTTTCATTAGACTGGTTATGTGAGAGAATCTGTAATTTGAAACACCATCATGCTAATCAAGTGTTATATGTAAGTTGAGATGTATGAAAAAGTTTCGAAGGTTTGCATGTATTTGTCAAGTTGAGTTAATATTGTATTACTAAGTAGTCCACAAACAAAAACCTGTCATGGAACTCTTCATAATACAAGATTAACTCAACATGACGGGTGCGAGAGACCTTCATCACTTTACTACATACATATCGGGTCACCAATGGAAGTAAAACTTTGATTTGTTCAGGAAAATGAAATGTACACATGTCCAAGATTGGATTTTATATGCAAGTGGATGTATGCACTTTCCTATATTTTAATAAAGTTGCATTGTATTGGAGACCTTTATTGTTAATTTTTAAAGAGAAAACATTCATGAATGTTCAAGATATATATATATTTTTTTATGTTGAACTTGAGCAATAGTTACAAAATTTCTTTACTCCTGAATTGTAATTTAAATGTTTACTAAACACCCTGAAATACCAGGTGGTTATAATTAAAGTGACTGTGTTCAGAGTGGTACAAAACAGGCTGTAATGAGAGTAGCAGTCTGAAACTTCGTAGATATGTTAATGAAGCAATGCGCTCGCGAATTATGCAAAAAAAAAAAAGTTCCAATTCTCGCCACCAGGGTACAAAATGGCACTGTAAGCAGTCAAAATGTGGTATAGTTACAGGAAAAAGGCAGGGAAGATCAAACACAAGAGGACAATGGTTCGGGCATGTTTATTAGGAACTATGGTTACAAGAACTGTTCAATATTTCTAAGTCTGGAAGTTATTATTAATGTGGCAACATAGCTCTTGAGTACAGGCCTCTACAGTAGTTGAGAAATCCAGGGGCAAAATTTTTATGTTGATGCTTACAACATGAAGACAGAAGCTATGTATGAGTCATAATGGCAGAGAATAGTTGCAGTTCTGCATGTTCAAATTGCAAACAGAAACTTTGGTGAGATTGGGAATAGCAATTGCCTTCATGTGGATCACTACCATGTGCAGTGCTTCCAATCTCACCAACATTTCTGTTTCCAGTTTGAACATGCAGAACTGCAACTATTTCTACCATTATTCCTCATACTTACATGTCTTCATGTTGTAAGCATCAACATAAATATTTTGCCCCTGGATTTCTCTACTAGTCTAGAGGCCCGTACTCAAGGTGGTCAGTTAACTTTTGGAGAAGTGTACATGAATGCCTGTTACTATTAGGTTTACATGCAACAAATGAAAAGTCATTCTTGCAATTCCTACAAGTAGGTTTCTTCATCAGTTGCTCCTGGGAAAGCTGAAATGATTCCGTCATGCACTCCAGGTTCCAGCTGAAAATAAAGGAATTTATCAGATATATAGACAAATTAGATAGTAACAATATTTGATACCAAACCTGGTCATGACTTTAAACAATTTTAATTCAGATAATGGGAAGTGTAGCTTTCAGTGTACAGTGGGATGCACAAGTAGTGCTTGGCAAATTGTCCATGAATATTTTCATTAATTTTTCTCTTGAATCCTACTGGTTTTTAAGGAATATCTTTTTAAGTATGCTGATACAGAGGCTGTCAGCAGCTAGTTTGTTCAAGCTCTCATTTGGTAAAACGAACATGGTAGTAGACAATTTGCTTAGTAATAATTATGCATTGCACTGTACTAGTATTCTCAGGTTATCAACCAGGTTAAGTTTGCATTACTTTCCAAAATTTCGAGTCAATGTATTGTTTGCGTCATGTTACAGAGAAGTCAAGTCCAAGCATGACGGAGCTGGAGTCCCAGGACCCTGTTGAGGTTTGTACTTTCTCAGGCAATAGCTAGGGAGTCTTTCCATGTCAAATTACACAGGCTCACATGATATACGAATTACTGCCTTTGGCTAAAATATGAATTTCTGCAATTTAGTGTTTCTTGCAGTAAGAAACACGATGCAGTAAGTTTATGTAAATTAATTTTTTGACTGCGAAAAACACAGAAGTTTGCTCTGAATCTACACACTTTGATTGGCTTACAGAAAAAGCTTCACGTTAGAAGAGTCTGATGTAGCTTTGATTTTCCTTTTGTCGCTGTCCTAAGGTACATACTGTTTGTCCAATGTACAGTGTCCCACATTTGCAACGGACATAACAGGCACCAAGGGTCACACATTTATTTACATATACCAAAAACATAGCCATTACCTGAGAAAAAACAAACTTCAACAGAATGTGGGATCAAGTCACACCTGGAATCCATTTCTCTGTAAAAGCATGACATCCACCGAATGGAACACTGGGAATCAGGGCAGCTAAGCCTCCTCATCCCTGCACATTCTCTGATGAGGGCAATATATGTGGGAGGACCCAAAAGAAAATGGAATCGTTCTCTGGCGGGTAGGTTCATTGTAGTACATGCTTCCGCTGCTAGATCAGTCTGCCAAACAGTGTTGTCAAGTGAAGTCGTGCCGTTGTAATTTTTTTTGTTAAGCGCCTCTCACTTTTTCGTCAATTATTGTGATGGCTGAAAAGTGAACAACGTGCGGTTTGAAATTCTGTTTTCTGTTAAGGAAAATGGAAGGGGGAACAGTTGTAATGCTTAAAACAGCTTACAAGGAAGATACTCTGGGGAAGACATAAGTTTACGAGTGGTTTTTCCCCCTTCAGGAATGGGGAATTGTCACTTGCAGACCAACCTTTGTCAGGTTGACATGTCAAGACAATGCTGATTTATTTTTTTATTTTTATGCAAATGACATTGTTCACTCAGAATTTGTTCCTAATGGTCAAGCGTTTAACGTACAAGTTCTGAAACTTTTGCTTGATGAGATGAAAATGCCCCGAATTTGGCAAAGTGGGAGGGGTGGCTTCATGCCAGTGCACAAAGCCATGAGTGTGACACAATTTTTAACCAAAAACAGTATGACCACGGTTTGAAAAAAAAACTTTTTTTTAAAAAAAAAAAAACCTAAGCCCAGGTGGGTTTAATTGGTTTTTTTCAGGTTTCGTTGAGCTTTTATAAATAAAATGTGAATACATGTAATATAATTCACATTTGTAATTGCCGCTGAACCTATCCACTGCACTTTGCTGCCCAGCACACCAACTAGCAGACCAAAACAAAGTGCTAAACCATAGTAATGTTTATTTTTATCCTTCATTCTCTTACGATTTCCTGGTTACCTCTGTGGATAGCAAGTTTGTATGTTTGAATTGATATTAGCAGATGTTGCAATAATGGATACATTACGAAATAAGATACATTACGACTCTTGGCAGAAGCATTAATAGATCAATTGCAGGTGTGTATCTTAAGTCGCAAACATAATAAAATAGTGATAGCATAGATAGTGTACATAGTATTCCCGATGTAGATTTTTTCAAGAAATATGCTGTTACGTAGAACGTAATAGTTGTGTTATTGTAATAATGTAGTAATCATGTAATTCTATGCTATTTGGAATACAAACTGCAGTAATGTATTCAATATTGAGCAAACAAATATGTTGCTGTTCAACATACATATTGGAATCTTTTGTCTAAAGTACCTGCAGAATCTACAGCTTAATATAGGCCTATGTAATTTCTTAATAAAGATTAAACTTTTGTACTGGTGTACTGAGCTCTGATATTTCGTTCTACTTCATTTCAATATTAGAAGTGTTGTGCATTTTAGATAGCAAAATTAATCTCGAGTTATTATGACAGTTGTGACAGTTGATTAAATTTGAAACACCTAGAAAATAAATACAAAATTCCTGTTTCTTTTGGGTCCCCCCACATATGCACTCAAAACATTGGAAGCAAACACCTATAACCTAAGAATACTTTTTTGAATTACGTCAGACAATTTAAAATGTTTCACCAACTCTTTTCTGGTTGCAATAATATTTACTTACTGCATTTTTGTCCCATTTTAATTTAATTTTGGTTGTATCTGGCAAATAGTAAAAAAAATCTTAAACCATTGTGTCCTGTGTCTTCCTTTTAAGAGTAAAAAGTATGGAAGATCAGGACTGATCTCACTAATGAATAGAGGGTTATATATACTAAGATTGGAACACACAACCAAAAAAATGAAATTAAGAAACCTGTTCTCATGGATTATAGAGAATATGTGAGTGACAATTGGTGGGGAACAAAAATATGAAAATATCAAGGAAATGGGACAGATACTGGAATTTACATACCAAATTATGAATGCCATTCTACTCATACAGTCCACATGAAAAATATTGAGCCCTCAGTTTACGAGCTTGTAAAACTGCTCCAATGTCCATTTGCACCAACAGAAACGGCAGTTAACATCCGAGTAAAATGAGTACTGTATCAACTTTAACCTCCAAGGTCAACACATAAAAGCAGAGCTAACCCAGATGCAGTGCAGCAATGGCAGCCATCTGCAACTGGTAATGTACCACTTCAGAATTGCAAAACCAAATAAATGTTATGTAGGAAGTAATAGACTCAAACTATGCCCATAAAAAAGCAAGAAATATATGGATTTTTTTGTGCCAATTGCTTGTCATTATTCACAGATACCATTCTTTTTTTCTAAATACCCTTATACTTTCATTAAGTAAAAAGAATAGTTCCTTGCAAATGAGAAATTAATGTTCATTTTGTTTACCATTGCTTCCATCCTCCCTCTTCTTTTTTCCTATCATTCAGTAACACCTTTTCGAAACAGCTAACCAATCATGTACTCCCCTTTGTATAACATTTAGGCACTTGCTTTGAGGCTAGCTACTATACTAGAGTGAACACTGAGTTTCGTGATTTGTACAGTCTATCATGCCTTTCAGACTGGTGCAACTGGTAACTCGAGGGTAACACTAATTTTCAGAATTGTGAGTTTGTACAACGTTAGTGCAAACAGACTCATGGAAAGCTTCAAGTATCTATTTTTGAAATAAGCATTACCTGAAAATTATTATTCACTCCATTTTCTTGTTATAATGAAAATTTCACGAGTAGTTTTTGTTCCATTTTACAAGAACGGCTAACTTACTACTGAAAAGTTCATAATTAACTGTGGATATAATATTGAGATTTTTTGTACTTGAAGTTGGATTATTTTTGCACCTCTCTGGATAAATTCAAATGTACACTTTCACGAGATACTTCAAAAAGGAAATTTTAGAGAAACATGGAAACTTGAAATGCATAATTGGAAATTCAATGAAATTGTGAAAATCAATTTACATAACACATTTTATCCAAATCCAGAATTTTGATGTGTGTATGTCAAGTATGACCACAGATATTAATTATTATTTACCACTCCTAGGCAGTGTAAAATAATGAATAAACAATTTGTCATATTACGAATGAAAGCAATTTTCTTTCTGTACTATAGTTCTTGTTGCATTTTCTAGCTTTTACCCAATCTATATATCAGCCAGAGTGAGTGCAATGATGAGGATAATTTGAATGAAGTCTATGAGAAATCTTATCAAACATTTGAACCCGTGACCTCTGATTTTGCATGGCAAACATCTATGACAAGTAACAATTTTTATGTATTTCATAGATGCATCTAAATTGAGTCTTATTCACTTAATTGTGATGCAAAGTGCATTTGCACTACACAGATTTGTAGCATCAAGGTGAAAAAACATGGGAGCCTGTCTATTATTTTTAATTTGAACAATGTGTAAAAATGATATATGGACATTTGATTTTTATTCCACAACCATCATTTTTATATGCATTGCATTGCCACTGGGCTGACCCTTACCGAGATTGCAACATTGTAATTAAGCATTAATTGTGTCTGATCCATGTATATGACTGAAATATTTCTACACAAACAAGCTTCAATCACAAAAAAAATCATATTTTTATGACAGATTTTATAAGAAGTTGCACATAATTGCATCAGACATGTATAAAACACCAAAGATTACACTTTCTTTCTTTGTTCACAAACATTTTTGAATAAAGAACAGCCGGAGTTATAAAGTCATTTAACCTTGCTTTTGTATATAAGCAGATATTTCTGGCTTTCCAATGGAGTACAATTTCACAAGCATGTAAACAGAGGGCTTAATATTTTTGATGCAGACAACAGTCTTTGCAAACATTACTGGTATAGAACAGATTATAAAGAATCAGCACTTGACTTCTATGCTGACCCAGCCAGAGGCAGGAAACGGCAAAGGATGATGATGACTTAAAAGTCAAGTTTGCATCAGAAGGTTGACACGAAATTTTGACAATTCTGCCTAGAGAATCTGGAAAATTCAGCAAAAATTTAATTAGCTTTTTAGGGACATTCAAAACTCTGCAGCTTAAAACCTACATGAAAATGTTGATCTTTTGCTTCAGTGATTGTGATAAAAGGAGAACAATTGAAACAAACAAAAAAGGCTATTCCTAAAAACTGCATTAAATTGCATAATTTAAATGAAGAATGTTAATTCTGAAATATTATTACTATTTCCCAGAGGTAACCAATAAAATAATAATAATCTGAAAGGAAGAAATCACCTTATACAATGTATGTAACAGAAAAAAAATTAAAATAACCTTGTGAGAAATTCAGTACATGCAACTGAAAAACAATTTTTAATTTTAGTATCATGTCAATTTTACACAAATGACACTCCTCTAGCTTCAACAAAAAACCTACATATGACACTTAGGAAATATCTCCTCAGTCCATTAAATTTATCTTTTAATACTATAAAACTTATTGGCAAAAGGAATTTATATGTTACACTGTAATTTTGTTACATCAACAATGGCAAGAATATTTTTTAAAGTTTGCTTATGCAATACAGGGCCCTATACCGTAACACTAAAATGACCTTTGTATAATTACTTCAGTTTTTCACAACACATGGACAGATGCCCTACACATTAATATATGTACAACCGCAAGTCAAAATGTTCCTGGAATTCCCCCTCCAGATGAAGAATGAGAGATGAGATAGCACCAACATTGTTGTGGTGGGAAGCTTGGTATGTTCCCTTGCAGCTGCAATAGAATGTGCCAATGCAAGGTTCATTCAGGGGCAGATGAATGTGAACGTGATTAGGTAAGCATTGCCATATTGCAATGCTATAGCAAAATTCCAGGAACTTCTTGACTGCCTCTTGTAACTACAAAGAAGGGGGAGCTTTAAGCCTCGGCTGGATGTTGAAAGAAATCCAAATTTCGAGGGTGTCATTAGTTCCGTTCTAACAACAGTACCAAGGGAACGAAGTGCTGACGTCGCTTTCAAGAAATTCTCCTTTTCCCAGCCACAAACCTCCCATATTCTTACCATCGTTACCCAGTTTCAGCAACCCGACCTCGCTGCTTTTACGATCTGGCAGGGAGGGGGAGAATGGAATGGTCGTGCCCACTGGCCATTGATAGATGTGCCGGAACCCTGAAGAATAACTGTTATTCCTTTCCTGAGTTGAAAGAAAGCTTACACATCATCCTCTGAGATCACCAGCCTATGCACTGTGAAGCTGCATGTTGCTTTTTTGTTTCTGTCGGTACATTCATTTCATTACAGTAAAATGGCCAACTAACATAGATTATGTAGTGAAATACCTAAAATATAAATTCTCCGCTTTGGAATCAGGATTCTGTTGTTACTGTTCTCGTGCAAGAAGCTACACACTTTGTGTTATCAGGGTCTCTCCGATGGCGTAGTGGTGACGTCGTCACCTTGTAATCAAGGGACCCCGGATTCAATATCCGGTGGAGGCATGTAGTGGCTCCAGTGGCGTAGCAGCCGCCCCCGCAACCCCCGCAATGCACTCTTGAATTTTTTATATAATCGCAGAAAGTCCACAGATAGTGTCCCTTATAAAAAAATTGATTTACGAAACAGAAATCTGGTTCCCAGTAACATCATATACGACGTCTGCGATAACAAGCAGTGACGTATTATCTCAGCCAGAGGGGCCCCGGGAACTTGTCATATGGGCCCCCCTCTGAAATGCAGAATTAACTTACTTGCTCGCAGATGTCCATCAATAGGAAAATATCCCTCATCTCATACCTATGTATCTACACAGTTTGTCATAAATGTAGTGTAGCGTGTCAATTGTCTACAGTTATGAATCCAGTAGAAATATTCAGTTGCTCAACCAGTCGATCCTTATTTTACAATAAACATCAAAATTGTTAATTCGTAACCTTTTAGTTTTACACGTGATATTTAAAATGTAACTTCCCACCAAGTATTTTCAAGGGGGACCCCAATTCTTTTCATATTGGAATAAGAGCTGAAATGAATTTCCCACATTGTCTACACTTGTTACGTTTTACTTCAAAGGGGCCGAAAACCTCAGTTAAAGGTGGGACCCATAGTAAATTATCCCTTTGCTGTAAAGACCATTATCCCATCCTCTGCTACGCAGGGTAAACAACGTATGAGTTAAATGTGACCATTATTTTGTGTAATTTTGTAAGTTCAATTTCTTACAATTTGGCATTTTGTGGACATTTCTGTTGAACTAGTTCTTATTTTCCAATGTGTTATGATTTTTTGATCTGCAGTGTTCGAAGGAAAAATTCCCAGCTGCAAATTTCATTGTTTGCGTTGGGTATAGAAGGAAGGATCCTTGTGTGGAACAACTTGAAGATAATGCAGTAGGTGAAGGAGAATGATTATGCAAATTCGAGCACTGATGGTCTATTAACGGAAAGGTTCTTGTTTCATGAAAAAGTATTTAAGAAAGTATGATCACTGGTCTATCTAAAAAAGAATGGCAGCGTTAAAATTATGAATAATGATGTTGAGGTCTACGAACCTGTGACAACCTTCTTTTATTCTGTGGGGGCTCAGTCCTTCCAAGCTGCATTTCATTGAGTGACAAATTTTCAGTGAATGGAGTTCCTTCGCAGCTTTATTATCTATCACTCAAAGACTAGAGTCCTCAGTGATTTCTTTGTAGCAGATTGAAATTTACCTTGTGATAGGTTATTACCAACAATCTAGATGTCCGGTTCAATCCCCATTACTGAAGGATAAGTTTGTTGCTTGAGTATATTACTTACTCAGTATTAGAAGGCTAATATGAGCGACTCTTACGTTGAATCTTGGCCTGGAGGAACCAGGGGATGGCTTAGGGGCTGAAGGCCCTCAAAGTCCAAAAGAGGAGTGTTTACTATCTTTTTACAATTCCACCAAAACACTATTTTTTAATATCTGTGTAATATATGTAACTTCATTAAAAAAATATTTCAAGCAAAAATACAAAGCATCACAAACAAAACATTTGGCAGCGGGAAGCTTCCCCCTCCTCCAAAAGTGATACCTGGCAGTGTCCCTGCGTTGAAGTAGAGAAAATATTTCCAGATTCTTCTTCCAGTTATTTTTCAGAGATTCAGACCATCCTGATTTAGTTTCAAGAAGGTGCTACAGTGATATAAGTCGATAACAAAAAAATGGGAAGGCATAATATTTGAGGTAAAAGTTAATTTCTTGTACAACGAAGGGGCGAGGGCAGCTAACTATTGTACCTCCGTCCCACACTGGCATCACTATTTTTAACACTAAGGGGTCCCCTCAATATTTTACTTGCAGGGGGGCCTAAAGATCTGCACTACGCCACTGAGTGGCTCGAATCCCACTTTAAACTATAAATCCAGTCCCGATTTGCCTTTCTGTGTATAAATTGGTCTTAAAACAAGTTTAACAAACAAACGTTTTGCTATCAGTTAACAATTATAATTGGCTGTGCTCTAATCTTGATTGATTGATTGATTGATTTGTTGTTTTAAGTCCACTTTATGCTCAGGAAGGCTAATCGGGACTGGACCTACAGTTTAAAGTGGGATCCGAACCACTGTGCCATGTGCCTCCACCGGGTGGCGATTATATACAGAATGGTATTTGAAAGGGAAGGGGAAGTTCTCTATCTGCTTGCTAATATTTGGTTATTGTGGGGAGACTATATATGTACAATTTATAATATATTGATGCTTCAAGAGTAGTTGCCGGAAATTTTGCAAATACCTCACTCTTTACATGCATCTATCCATTTTGGACACTTATCAATATCTCCAATAGTTGAGATATAGAACTTCCCCTTCCCTTTCAAATACCATTCTGTATATAACCGCCACCCGGTGGAGGCACATGGCACAGTGGTTCGGATCCCACTTTAAACTGTAGGTCCAGTCCCGATTAGCCTTCCTGAGCATAAAGTGGACTTAAAACAACAAATCAATCAATCAATCAATCAAGATTAGTCAAAAGCAGGCACGTATCAAGAAATATATTTTTGGGGGGAGAGTCCGAACCAAGTATCAGAAATAATAATATAAATGATGAAATTAAAGTATTCACATTAGATAAATGACATTAATTAAATATGTAAATTAACATATTGTAGTCACTTTATTACATATATTAATATAATTTTATCACTAGAATATTGGTTATCAATATCAGTTCATTTACATCAGTCCCTAATGGTATCACCGAATATGGTCCTTTCCTAGATTTGGGGATGGAAGGAGAGAAGGAGGAGGGGAGGGTCAAAGATTACTTTCATTTAACCATGCTAAATTTGAAATGTACTCACTAACTACCAGTAGCGAAGCGTAGTCTTACGAAGGAGGCAAGCAATGTTTCAGTACAACAAAACATGTAGTACAACGACATGCCGAGGGGAAAGATTCAAGGTTTATAGCCTCATTTACCCAGTCGCTGGATTTGTCAAAATATCGTAATAAAGTGACTGTACTAAAAATAAACCATATGATCCGCAAACGTCACATTTACTTTCTAAAAAAAATCCAGGTAACGTTATTCATATGATATTAAACGTTTTGCATATGCGAACTTTCCGCATACGACTAAAGGGAGACGGAATTTCTTACTTACTTATTAGTACCTTTATTTGTTCATTATTATTTAATATGGTCAAACGGTGACCAAACCGATTTAGATAAAAAAAAAATGGGAATCATTTGTTTATTTTACGCTGCATGATGTAATTTAGTATTTTTGGGCACCCTAAAAACTGGAGTAACTTAAACACTAAATAAAAAGTTAAACACAAACAATAAAAAATTCATTTCAAAGCAAAGAAACACATGCATAGACGATGTACTCACCACAATAAATTTCAAACTCTTGGTGTTGGTCGACCCCCTTCCACGATTTTCATTTTAACACTTATCTCTCTCGAGCTAAACGAAGCAATTTTCAATTGCTCAATAATACACCCGCACTTCACATCAACCGTTCCTAAATACGCGTCACAAAACACGAAGCAACAAACACTCACACTATCCCACGTGCTTTCCACAACTGCAAATGCAAGCATCCACACAAGATCACTTTGAAAATCTCTGAAACAACAGAAAGTGATACCAACCTATTTCCTTAATTTTATCCGTCACAAAGGAAATATATATCAGTTTGGAGATAAAAATTACGCGGAGGAATCAGAATCATTTCAGCAGAACGAGTATGTACATTAATATTTAAGTAATAAAGTGTCATTCAATGGCGTGCCCGGGGCGAAAGGGGGGGGGGTGGATGGTAGACATAACCCCCTTTTGGCCCAGTATATCTAAGAAAAAACGTCACAGGAAGGAAAAGATGACAAAATGGGGACCGTAAAAAGACCCTGGGAACACCACTTGCATCATAATAATAGAACTTAAAACATATTCGGGCCTCCCCAAAGGCGCAGTGGTAGTGTCGTCGCCTTGTAATCAAGGGGTTCCGGGTTCGATACCCGGTGGAGGCACAAGTGTTTCAGATCCCATTTTAAACTGTAGGTCCAGTCCCGATTAGCCTTACTGTGCATAAAGTGGACTTAAAACAACAAATCAATCAATCAATCATTAAAACATATTCTTGTGCTCATAATATGCAGAATGTATACGATTTACTTCTATGCCATGTACAAATATCAGTAGATAGTTCTTTCTCAGATAGCTTTATTTTCACCCCAAGTTTTATTCAAAAGCAATCAATTTATTGATTGTAAAATTTGTGAAAGAGCTCACTTGAATTACTGCGTAAATAATTTGGCAGTTGCAAACACTGGTAGCGGTCAACACTTCTGGCGTAATTTGAGCTGGACCGACCAGGAAGCAGGGTACAGGACCAAGGTCCGTCCAATCTTCCCTCCCTCCCTGAGAAAACTCTTCACGGGGGTGCAGAAATTCCACTGCCCCAACTCCCAATGTCAACTTTTTTTACGCGTTTTACATTTCGCGAAATCTAAAATAATTTGTAATATAATATGATATATATGGAATTTAGAACAGTGATAATAACTTCTTTTAGTTATTTTATGACTAACAATTATTATTATATTTGCGATCTTGTTTATGTGTTCATGAAGACAAATATTCGTTACTAGTTTTTGCTGGCAACGTACCCATAGATGAATCCTTCTGCTTTCGGTTGAACTCGGCTATTTTCGGGAATCACGCAAGCTCGGAAAGCACAGCTTTTTGTAGAAGCTTTGTGGACGGGTTCCACCAGAATTTCATGCTTCGCCATGTGACTCCTTCGGAGGCCTTATTTTCCCGCAGAACGGCTGCAAGAATTGAGGCTGGTGCTTGCTACAGAGCTGCTGGGGGAGTTTGCGGCCGCATTTTTTCGCGAAATCGAGTGCGATGGAAACTAAATACGGTTAGAACAATAAGTACATTAAATGATATTCGAATTATGCAAGCAGTGCTTGCATTGCTTGTACTATATCTTTGCCTCTGCTAACTACGTAGCACAATCAGTATTGTTTGAAAATTTATCGAATAGACATACTCGACAGAATAGACCACTCCATTCTTCTCCAGAAACTACTTAATGTCGGAATTTCAGGTAATTTGCACAAATCACTAACTAGATATCTTTCTAATCGCACCCAAACAGTTGCAATAAACGGATTAGCCTCAGCCGAGAGAGGAGTTTCATCTGGAGTTCCCGAGGGATCCAATTTAGGTTCATATTTGTTCCTTCTGTTTGTCAACGACATTTTGAATCACCTACAAAAGGTCAATATCCTAATGTATGCAGATGATATAAAAGTGTACTCTCCAATCAGCTCAATGGATGACTGTTACACGCTGCAGGAGGCTTAAACTCTTTCCAAACTGGTGCAAGCAGACAGGAATGATCATTAATGTAGATAAGTGCAACATAATGACAAAAAAACCCAACAACAACAACATTATGCTGGAGTATAAAATTAGCAGCTTGATGGTGAGGCATACGAGTGATGTCCACTTCACATCTAACCTGTCCTCCAACACTCATTATGAATCTATGGTGAAAAGGTGTGTAAGACTAGTTGGTTTCATTAGAAGAAACTTTCTATTTAATTTTTCTGCACCCACAGTTGTAAAAATATACATTACACTTGTTCGCCCATTACTCGAATACTGCAGTTCCCTATGGAATCCACAGTACAAAACATGGTGAGACAAAGTGGAGAGCGTTCAAATGCAGTTTGTGAAATGGCTGTCTCAAAGTGAATGTTGTTTACCACAGAGAGGACTACAAAACGTTATGTAAACATTTTGGTTTGGACTCTTCATTTAACAGAAAAGAACTGCAAGAACTGCTATGTGCAGATCCCATGTTCTGTTAAGAAAACAGCATATTTGAAAATCTAAAACATAAATATTAATGTGTTAATATACAGTGTGTCCGAAAAGTCATGCAACCCGGTGTTTACGACCGTATAACAGAATAGCGAAATGGAATGAGAAGAAACACTTTCTGCCAAGTGAATGCCCTGTATATTGGGAAAATTTAGAGAGACAAACATATGTAAGAACATGCATGTTTTAATAACAAATAAGCAAAGTGTTGCCAAAGGCAGAATTTTTTTTTTTTTTTGCAAATCGTGTGTATTGATGCACAGAACTCACTGAGGTAAATTATTGCAACATTTCACAATACCAATGAACAATTTGGATGGCCATCTATTGAATTTGACAGAACAAGAACTTTGACAAAGTTTCAAAAACATTGCACAAGGGAATAAATGGCCTGTTCCAAAAATCTATGTTTTCACAATATTACGAAGGACACTGGCAACACTGTTGCTGTCACGTGTCACTAACAGACGTGTTTCACCTCAGGCTATCCCCAATAGGAGACGAGCAAGACTATTTTGAGGGTGGATATTCAAATTTTATGTAGTCCATATTCCTACATATAATATGCAAATTTCTCTTTTACAGACAAAAGTTCACTACCAGGTTATTTACTACTGGAGTTTTCACTGTTGAAAAACCGACAATAAAATGGGAGAGAAATGTCTATTAATTATTAAAGGTGCAACATCGCACTAACCTTACAGGAATGAGAACTCTAGAAAATGTGATAGGATGGAGGGTTACTAGCTTTGAATCTGCGACCTCGAGATTTTTTGTTCCCCGTTGCACATATACTAGTGTTACAACATAAAATGTTTAGGAGATACAATGTCCCTTACCTTGTTTTAATTAATTAGTTCATGGCTACCACAACTAATGCCCACATTCCACATCTGGTTCGTCTTTGTTTATAATAAAAATTAATTAGTACATTATGCAATATATTCAGCGTAAGTATGGTGCAATATCCTGCAATCAATCGCTCAAATAGTTACTGGCTCTGCTCATAAAAAGTTTGAGAGTCACTGGATACGTCTGTCTGGATATTTATACATACATAGTATGCATGTGTGATCCCCCGAAACATCAGTGGTGAGGGGACACTCAACCCTAATCCCTCGCAAGGATGTATCCAGGATGTGGGTCCAGGGTCCGGAC
Organism: Lepisma saccharinum; assembly: GCF_977018435.1. Taxonomy (NCBI): domain Eukaryota; kingdom Metazoa; phylum Arthropoda; class Insecta; order Zygentoma; family Lepismatidae; genus Lepisma; species Lepisma saccharinum. The sequence goes on from NC_139253.1 coordinate 23,129,463, forward strand.
CCCCCAAAATTCCTTAATTATTTTGTGGATTCTGAAAATACCATCAACTAAATTTTATTTTTTAAAAAAACAAACAAAAAAACTGTTTTGGCACAGTAAGTAAAGTTGATGTTTTTTTAAAATAATATATGCAGAGGTGAAATACTAATAACAAATACATTGCATTATGTACCAGACATTAAAAAGAAAACTATTGTCAATGTGTGAAACTAGATTTCTACAAAAACATGATTCACTTCATGTTTTTGTTAAATTTGTTCAACCTTGTCAGTTAAGCAGAGCTGTCCAAGTGAACCATCCCAAGCAAGTGATCGTCTAGCCGCAGTTGAAAAGAGGACTTTCTTAATTGTACTATTTATCTGAGAAAAGTTTTTCAGTTTTACTGAACAGTTGTCAAAGCATGCTTCACTCTGCCCCTCCCCTCCACGTGGGAGTATGATGCAAAGGAGTAGCGGGTCTGCGTTGCCTTTGGTTCTACGTACTTTTCCCATCAGGGCTCTGGCACCTGGACCTACAGCCAGTATGTATAATCCTCTGTGGGATTATGTGTTGTTCTTTCGTGTGCTTCAGCTTTAAGCAACGGCATGGAGATTCTAAAAAAGTTTTATGGGTCTTAGTCTCACTTCCGATGAACGTGTTGAAATCAGAACAGTATATTTTATAAGGACCCTGCAAACCCACAATACAAAGGCTTCTCAAAAGGTTGGTTTCTATTCTCAGTCATTACGTTCTTCTAACTATGTTCTAGCCATTGGTAATTTTCTATATTTAAATGATATGATTTAAAAAAGTGTCTTGAACAATAAAGAACTGTATATTAAGGAGCACCTCTTCTAGATCGTGAAGTGACCTTAACGAAGCTGATATTGCTCCAATGTATACATACTATCACAGTTTAGCTAACAGTAAAAATAAATGCAATTAAATACGTCAAGAGTATCGATTGACTGGTTTATGTATTTATCGCTGTTTGTGCAATTAAATTACATAGGACGATTGCAGCAGCATCTCTCATTTAATCTGAAATGCAATATAAATTACATGTATATATAATTATTAATATAATTTATATTAATTAGTTATATATTTGGTCTAGGAATTAATTTGTGCGGTTGTTACGCACACATTGAAGCTGTAGTTCAAACACAAAATACATAAATACCTTAAGAAAAATATTGTCCATCACGAGCCACCACTTTCGCCCATCTGTCAGGCAAGTTACGGATTCCGTGGCGAAAGAAGTCCTCATCCTTTGAAGCGATCCAGTCAGAGACCCATTTTTCGATATCTTCTGAAGAAGTGAACCACTGTTCAATCAAATCGTTATTCATGCAATCGAACAAGTAGTAGTCCGAAGGAGCAAAGTCTGGTGAATACGGCGGGTGGGGTAAAACTTCCCATCCGACATATTCTAAATAGGTTTTGACCGGTTTTGCGACATGTGGGCAAGCGTTATCATGTTGAAAAATAAGGTTATCATGTCTGTTCTCCCATTCTGGTCGTTTCCTGGCCAGAGCTTGCTTCAAACGCATTAATTGTCATCGATAACATTCTCCATTAATAGTTTCACCCGGTTGCAGCAGCTCATAGTACACCACACTTTTCATATCCCACCATATGCACAGCATAACCTTTGCACAGTGAATATCTCGTTTCGGTTGTGATGGACCTGGTTCACCTGACTTCACCCAGGCCTTTTTTCGTTTCGGGTTCTTGTAATGGTTCCACTTCTCATCGCCAGTAACAATGCGATGCAAAAACCCCTTTCTTTTCTGTCTTTGAAGCAGCAATTTGCAAATGGTATTTCGTCTTTCAACGTCTCTGTCTTTCAATTCATGTGGAACCCAATGTGACATCTTTTGGATCATTCCCATGGCTTTGAGGCGTTTGGAAACTGTTGTTTGATCAACGCCTAATGCTTCTGCAAGTTCTTCCTGCATTTGACACGAATCCTGTTCGAGCAATGCTCTCAATTCTTCGTCTTCAAATTTTTTTGGCTGTCCAGGTCGCTCTTGGTCTTCCAGGCCGAAATCACCACTTCTAAACCGTGCAAACCACTTCTGACATGTTCGCTCAGCTAGCGCATGGTCACCATACACTTCCACCAAAATACGATGACTTTCGGTAGCACTTTTCTGCATGTTAAAGTAATGAAGCAGAACACCCCGCAAACACTTTTTCTGGCACGAACTGCGCCATGTTCAGTTGATTACAAAATGCTGTTGTTGATGCGTCAATCAACTGCCCTATACTACGAACGATGCACGTTGACAGAAGTTTTCAATGCATGTGTGGATACACGAAACTGTGGGACGATACGCTCGTTACGCCATCTCTTGTCCAGGCGCACAAATTAATTCCTAGACCAAATATATAATTAAGTAATTAATATATAGGTATATATATATATATTTAGAAAAAAATGTTGGTGGATTTAAGAACTAGTTCCGACATCCCTGGCCACCCGTGGCTAAGAACACTCATGTCCCGGCTAAAACTCAAACCCAGAAACTTGGGTGGTGAAGATGATTGCTTTCATTATCTGGAAGTCTGTCTTGAAGTGTTTGTTCTTGTTTCCACCTTGATTTTTACAAGCAAATCTTTGTCTCATCTGTTCTTTTCATACAATCTTTACTCAAAACCAAATGTTCCACATTTGACTCCCAACCTCGGCATGGTTGTTTCTTTGTGAATGCATTCCCATGGATTTCATTTTATCATCAGTCCCCAAAGTGCAAATTGTTAGATGGGGAATGTTTGCTTGAGCATTTGGAGATGCTTCATTTGGTAACACGGTTGAAATGAGACACAGATGGGAGTGATGATTTATGTAAGTTTTGCTGGTTGGGGGAGGGGATAGTATGCTCCTGCACTCCCCAATTCAAACACTAATCATCATCATTCATCCTCATTGCCGTGATTAGCCAAAAGTGGTAGAAAAGCGACACAAGAGAAGAAAAATACTAAATCAACCACTTTTCCTCATCACTATGAATGGCCAAAGTGACAGAAAAGTACAAAAAGTAAATGCATTTGCAAAATATATATCAGCCTAACTAAAAAAAAACTGTCATTTACTACAGAAATTTAATAACTTTTATGTACTTTTTACCATGTCGCCAGTTATATTGAGGAAACTGATTGTAAATCCGCGTGTTCTAAATACATATTGGAATTTTAACTAACTATTGTTCTTGGAACAAAAAATTCTGGCCAATCAGAACCTACCAACCTACCAGAAAGGGGTCACCCTTTTCACAGAAATATGGAAGACATACAAGTTGAGTTATTTGATAATTGATATCACAAAAACACAACAGAGATGTTGTGGATATCATAAAGCTATATATAAAAGTCATTGAAATGTTTATTTACCTTTGCCAATATCTATCTGATATTGTCAAAGCAGAAATAAGAAAAGTTGTTGATATAACATCATTTTTAAGTAGAAGACAAAACAAAAGAACATTCAATAAATTGTTTCACTGTCTTCGTATTCAGTCATTGACCGTTATTTTCTTTGTCAGATTAATGGAAAACCCTCTTGTGAGTAAGCTGCAAAAAAAAGTAAAAAAAAAAGTAAAGTGCTCCCCTGTGCTTAGCACCATGCCATGAAGGCGTATAGGGGGTGTGGGGGTAATGCCCCACACTTTCTTGATCCGGTCGTGAGTGGGGGTGATGTGATCAGCACCATGCCCCTGACCACCTTTACCCCCCAGGTTTCACCAGGTACCCATGTTATTCGACGCTGGGTGGGCGCCGGGGCCGCTTCCAACATTAGAAAAGTTCCCGGATTTGAACCGGCCGGGGATCGAACCCAGGACCTTCAGCATGGTAGTCAGACGCATTACCGACTGAGCTAGCCACCGCGGCCACCAACTGTTAGAATATAATGTAACTTCAAGAAATGGATCACATGTATTGCACTACAAGTTGTAAGGTTATGCTTTACATAACAATGAATGACTTGCTTTTACCTTTACTGTCAGGGTTCATGCTCAGTTTATGGGGTGATACAAAGTGCTGCACTGTGGTATATGTTGTTGTTAATATACAACTGAATTTAAATATATGTGTACTTATAATTCATTACTATTTTTAAGGGAATGGAATTGTGATGACCTTCTTGACATTTCCTCATAAGGTGGAAACTTTCCGTTAATTGGCCAGTGTGTAAGTGACACACTGCATATGTCGCTTGTCACTTCAGTGTGAAATTAGTTACTAACCAGCCGGCCCCCGTGGTGGAGTGGTTAGCACATCGTGCTACGACATCAGGGGTCCCGGGTTTGAATCCCAGCCTGAGCATGGATGTTTGTGAGTGTCCATTCATTAATTTCATCATATCATCACTCATCCCCATCTTTGCAAATTAGTCAAAAGTGGCACAAAAGCGAAGTAAAACAAATCAAATCAATAATAAATAGTTACTAACCAGGAATACGAACTACAAAAGTGCTAGAGAGAGGCTGAAGACCTTAATAATAATGATAGATGAAGGTAAACCAAGAAAACTGTTCCTTGTAACCACACCCCAATATCTCCTGAAGTACAGCCTGCAGCAAAGATTATAGTCCATTGCTTTTTTCATTTTTCTCTCTTCTACATCCTACTTTTTTTAAGAAAAGGAAATGTGTTGATGATGGATCAAGGGTTGACCTTTGTCTGCTTTGTTTTAAATCTTGAACCTTGTACTGCAGAGAATAAGTGGATTGGTGATGGTGATGGATAATTTGAATAATCATAGTTTTACTATTGGCCAGGCATAAAATAATATGGCAAGAATTTTGTAGAGGAGGGAATATGGTCGTAAATAGGGTATACATATTACTTTCTGGTTAGCAAATATTTTAATTTTTTGTATATATATGGGCCAGAGTGGGGATATAGCATTCTTCCCAAATACATGCCACTATACATGTATGTGCAATCATGTCACTGTATTAATGCCAATGTAACACTTGGGCATGAAGTAAGAGGAAATCCTGATCTTGTCCCCGTATAAATTAGCTCTGGTAAATAAATTAGCCTAAAAAAATGGGTACCTGGGGGCTGGAGCATGGTGCTGATTACCTCTATAAAGGTGAGACCATGAATGTCTCAGGTACTACCTCCACATCTCCCCTATGTGCTTTCATGGCAGTGTAATGGCCACAAGGTAACTTACAAATCCCATCATTAAAACAACCAAAGGTTCACCTAAGTGGGATCATATCCTTCCTTTGGACTTAACATCACTTAGAAAAGAGGGTACTGTCGTTGATTTCCAATTTTCATACTTGAATTCAATCTTTCTTTTCAACCTGTTGAACCACATGCACCTCCGTGCTTACGACTACAACACAATTTTATTTGATATGGGGAAGGATTTTCACTGCAATTTATAAGTGTCTTGTTAGTGCTGATATCATGATGAAGAGAGTTTCAATTTACTTCGGCCACAGCTAGTTAAAACCTTATTTGGCCAAGTATGTCCCTTCACACTCAGATCTGGCATAAAACTGCCATCTTTTGTTGCATCACATGGTATAAATGCGATGCTAAGGGCACCAAACCAACATAAGTTTCCAATCTACTCACATATCTATTATTTATTGGTGTGAAAAATCTATCTTACAATTACACGCTCACATGAGTAAGTTAGGCAAGTAATTATGTATATATCATCTTTACATCTGTCTTGAAGTTGGGGCTTTATTTCAATTTCAGGGTGAGGAGCTGAATTTCTGTTGGCCACACAAACAGGTCACACTTTTTACACCAATATGGAACACATACAAGTTGGCTTGTTTGATAATTGATATCACAAAAACATAAGAGACATTGTGAATTTCATAAAATCATTGAAATGTTTATTTACCTTTGCCAATATCTATCTAGAAATAAGAAAAGTGGTTGATAGGAGACAAAAAAATATAATGAAGTGTCTTGCTGTCTTCTTCTGGTCTTTTTGCAATAGAAACAAAGATTGATAAATATTTCTAAATCATATTTCAATTAATATTTATGTTATATTTCAAGCACTCTTCATATCTAGAGAGAATATATAATGTAAAATATTTTGCTTTATTTTCTAAAAGATTGGGTTGGGCAATTTGGTGCTCTCCCGAGTAGGGCGAACCTACAAAAGTCAGAGCTTTGGATCTTGTATCCTCAATAAACAAACAAATGATAAAAAAAGAGTGAATCACATTTTTCTATTTGAATAAAAAAAAGGCTGAAAATAGAATTTTTAATGCACAGTTACATGATTTACAGCACCAGAGACACAGCAATGATAGAGTACATGATTAATTCTTGAAGATTTTATGTATATATAATAACTGATTGTTTTTCATTTTCATGTATAAATGTTAAATGGTTACCCTGTAAATGTGAGTTTCCAGCCACTTGGAAAAACACGTAAAAGCTTGTGAAAGTACATATACAATTTTAAAATATAACACTGCTCATATTACATTGGCATATACTGTATACAACTTTAAATTGACATAATTTAGCATTTTACCAGACAACTTCAATCATAAATACCTTCAAGTAATATAAATGAGCCATTTTTGTTGTTTCAAAATGCATTGCATTTTCATTATTTTCTGAAAATTTCAGTGGCGTATTTAAAAAATTTGAACTTGTTTACCACAACAAGTCTTATTTACTGAATATATTAATTAGATATAATAGAAATAAAACACTAATATAGCCATAAAATTTTCGGCAATTTCTGTATACGTATATGAATAAACTTGGTTTACTAGCATTAAGCCAAATAACATGGGAGAATACACCACTAGAAAATTTATTCATGAGCACTTCCATGAGGACAGTAAATGAAAAAATATAACTTCATAAAATTATGTAGTTTGGCATTATTTCATAATCAACAAAATACATATGGCAATAATGAATATACAGTGTATATGATAAATGGTAGGGATATATTGTTAACCCTTTCGAGGCGGAGCCTCCAGATGACAAAAGTAACTGAAGGACGGTTGATGATGAAAATTTCGGCAAACACATATCTTCATAATAAATGTTCAATAAACAGGAAACCAAAAAAACCCAAAAAAACATGGAATCTTTTTGGTTTTAATCTCCAAGCATCCACCTCACATCTGCCAGGTAGACTCTGACGTTATTGTCGTGTCGCCAGGCAGATTGTTAAAAGCCACAACAAAAGCCCACGTGTTTTTCAAGGCTTTACAAGTTAAAGGGCTCCGTCTTTTCAAGTTCTAAACAAGCATCGTTTCTACGCAGTAAATTTGGCTCTGGAAGGAAGAAAGGGATTAGAGCTTTGTTTGTCCTGTGTTTTCCACTTAGCAATAGGCATGAAAGTGGGAGGGGGAGGAAGCCTTTCTGTATAGCGTTATTCGAGAGTGCTTCTCGCGGCATCTGTGCTGCACAGGTGGCTATGGTCTTCGGGGAGGGGAGAGGCGTGGGTGAAATGTAATACGCCCTTGCAGGAAAGAAGTTTGGCTGCACAAATCATTCTCTTGTTATCGGGCTATGAACGTGAGTGCTTTTGAAACCTTGTTGTGAGAAGAAAGAGCCTTTTGTGATGGCATCTCTTCGGCCAGGAGAAATTCGTGACTTGTTGGAGGGGTTTGACACAGGGAATGAAACAGAACTTGAAGATATACAGGGTGGTTCAGAAGATGATATACAGGGTGTGCCAGATGATGATAGAGAAGAACCAGAAGAGGAAGGGGGGGAAGATGAAGATAGTGGTGATGGTAGTGCAGTGCAGTTGGAAGAAGTGAAGAGGGGAATAGACATCGGGAGAGGGGGGGCAAATATTCTTCCTTTCTCTGGAGAGCCAGGTGTAAGAGTTTGTGCCCTTGCGAACAATCCTACTCCTTTTCAAGCTTTCAGTTCAGCATTTACCAGCGAAATATATGATATTCTCGTGGATGAAGGTAAATAAATAATCTGGAATTTGAGTTTCTTTTTATATATATATATTTACTATTTGTACTATCGTTTTGATACTACGTATTCGTCATTATATAATTGATTGATTGATTGATATTACTTTACTTTATGTTTTGTGCCTCTTGGCTAATTTGCAAAGATGGAGATAAGTGATGAATGGGCATTCACAAACAACCATGCAGTAGCGGGATTCAAACCTGGGACTCCTTGAGTTGCAGCGCTATTTGCTAACCACTCAGCCACAGAGTCCGGATCACCTTTATTGTATAACTTGGGTGCAATCAGCGACTAGTGGTGATTTGTCCAGATCGATGGGCAAATTTCTGATGAAGTTTCCAGTCAGTTGTGATAAACATTCACCGTGACTTTGAGATTTCTTTCTTTTTTTTTTTAAAAAAAATTACTATTTGTATTATCGTTTTGATACTATGTATTTGCCATTACATAACTTGGGGCAATCAGCGACAAGTGGTGGTTTGCCCAGATCGATGAGTGCTACCGGATGGGAGCTAGCCAAACTTTGAAAGAAAGAAAAAATGAAATTCCTCTGTCTGTTGCTTCCAAAAATGGGTACACATCGACATGTTTACCTTACCAAATGAAAGCCTTGGAAATTCTAAATAAAACGAACACTCATTGGCATTTATCGTGTTCTTACATTTTGCTTAAAATGAGCCCCGTCTTTGGGGAATTTCCATGCATGACGAATATTTTGTCATCCGCCTCGAAAAGGTTAATGGTAATGCAACCACGTAAGGATGAATGTACACTGGGTAACTAGATCATGGCAGTCAAAGACACAACTACCACCACGACCACAAGTTGCACAGCCAATTCAGAAATTTATTTAATTACTTTAAAACTGGGTTGCAGTTGACTTATCTATTATTTTCTTGTCTGTTCTGGTAAGATGAGAGTCCAAAGTGCTCTACGATTTCCTCCCAGTTGTCTTTAGATACTCTAGTATTGTATTCTTCACCAGTTATGGTCCAAATGGATTGTTTCTCTACTTCAATTATAAATACCAGGTGTCTATAAATGATGTATACAACTTCCTTTCCCTGCAAAATGAAAACTAAATTACACATGTCTTCTCTGTGACAGGAAAACTAATTGACAACTGTGAAGGTTTGGCAACGTTGTGCTAGTTTGGGACTCCGGTGAGTGGCGTCTCCGCAGGAAAAAGCTGTGTGCCTTATGGAGTTAAAATCTGTAACACAAGCCCGGGAACTTTTCTAACGTTGGAAGCGACCCCGGCGCCAACCCAGCGTCGAATAAAATGGGTACCTGGGGGAAACCCTGGGGGGTGAAGGTGGTCAGGGGTGTGATGCTGATCACATCACCCCCACTCATGACCGGATCAAGAAAGTGTGGGGTGTTACCCCCACACCCCCTATACGCCTTCATGGCATGGTGCTAAGCACAGGGGAGCACTTCACCTTTTTTTTTTACCTTTTTATCACAAGTGCAGCGAAAGTTTAGAACAATGCATCACCGAGTACCTCCAACTCTGATCTCCAAGAATGCATTAACACAGCCTTCGGTCGTGTAACACCGGACATTATGCAGCATGCATGGATGGAACTGGACTTTCGTCTGGGATATCTTATCCAATAAATAGTACACATGTGGAGACATACTGAATGTGTTGTATAAAACTTTCACTTGTGGTATGTTTGAGACATAAAAGTTCTTTGCTCTACATTGTCGTTTCATTTTGTAAGCAACCTGAATGTGTATACTTCATTTGTGGACACCCTGTAGTTCCTTGCAGAAGTTATTTCTAAATTTTCAACTAAAAACACAAAGCAGGTAGGTACCAAAACACGTATAACAGATTGGTTGCCTAATTTTCGACTGCCAATGCACTATCTGCAATTAAAGCCTGTTTATTTACTGGTCACTGTGACTGACTGACCACTGTTCTGGCCTTACAAGTTCTATTGGCAGTCGCAACCAGCCACTGCAACCAAGTGCACATTGACCCATGTATCATAATAGTACTTGTTGGCCACCAGGACCTGTTTGCCCATGCATACCTGCTCTAAAAGTTACTGATAATGAATAGTGAGCAAATGAGCATATATTATGTTCAGAATCTGAATGATACATATGATTCCATATTCATTATAAGTGATAAGATACCTCTGTTGAACACCATACCAGAAGAAATTGTGTATTTAGAAATTCATTGGAAAACACCATGCAAGTATTTTTTTTTTAAATATTCACAGGGAACTAACTACATTCTTGAATTCTGTTATTTTAGAAATTGGATCAATAATATCCTAATAAACAGTATAACTATGCCTTTGCATCTACAATTTAATAATAATAATTAAAAAAAGAAATGTATTCCATGAACTTACTAGTTGCACTTTGGTTCAAGTGTATTTAGTGGCTTATTCACGAATTCAGCACCAAAGTTTCCAGGTATAAGTCCTGACCTGTGCAATGGGATTCTTTTGTGTGTGTGTGTCCCTTCATCAATTTCTCTCACCTAAACACCATTCATGCATATTCTTGCAATTAGCTTACAGAGGCAGAAATGAAAGTAAAATAAGAACAAATACATGAAATCAGTACTAAAAATACACTTACATGTTTCAATACAAATTGAAAGTACATAAGCTTGATATATACTAATTTGTTTGTTCATGTTGCTTTTGTATCACTTTTTAAAAAGTAAGTATAACCCGAGGTGAATACAACTCAGGTTCTACCTGAAATGTTTTCCATTTATAACAAGTTACTACTCTATATATTCACGTATCAGTACATTTTCAATCAGTACTTTAGCGGAAGAGGTAAAAAAATCATACAGGATTATCACTCACAATTACAAAATAAGATACACTGAGCTAATTTCGTAGCCTGAATTACTGTAAAAAATCATCAGATAAGAGATGTTATTATAAAAACTTTTTGCATGACAATGTATCTTCCCATATTTTCTTTGCATAATTAAGTTTGTTAAGCACAACACTTGAAGACAAATAATTTCCTATTTCTTTTGATATCATACATGCCTTGGTTTGAAATAGCTGTTGCCAGCAGCTCCCATATAAGAAGGCCAACTTTGTTGTTCATATGGTAAGATTGTCGCACACTTCTTACCATTCTTTATACTCTCTGGACTACATGTGCACTTGATTTTCAATCTGTAAACGGTCATCTGACCCATTTCTAAGCTAAATGGATCATCAGGATCATCAGTTGGCATGTCATACTCGTCTGCATCCTGGTCGCTTTCACTTTTTCCCAAGCATTCCTTTGTCACCTGTGCTTCATAGGTGTCCCTATCCATGCCATGATACTTGCCTAAGGAAAAAGAGTCATTTATAGGAATATCCATATCTTTTTTTACCGAACTGCCTAACACTAATAGTAAGCTTTCCATGAACCAATTAAAGTTTGTGCTTGGGCTGGAATACTGTTGTAAGGAGTTGAAATTCTATTTTCTTCACTACTGATCACTTGATTAATATAATATTTTTACAGAATGTGAGATTGTCTAACAAAACACACGAACAGGAGTACTGATGCTAACAACAAATGTAATTACATTTTAAAAATGAGGTAAAATCACATGTACCTTATTTTTCCCCATGAAATTTTTAACCTTGGTCCTTCTTCAGCGGTAGAAGAAAATATAATTATGGAAGAATTAAACCAGGTATAAAATAGTTAAACAGGATTAAAGTATAAAAAGTCAATGGTTGAAGCTGACACCATGCTGAGGCAGATGCAAAGAACTGCTGATTGCTGGAGAGACATGATCATGGCACCAAGTTTGTATACTTTTCAATCCCCTTTAACTTCCCACTTTGTCTTTTCTTCCTATACTGAAGGATTGAGGTCTGTACAAAAATCTAGTGGACAAAAGAAGGTACATATTGTGATTCTATCTTGTTTTAAATACATTGTCAACACATGGTGTGAAATACCAACATTTTAAAAACTGTAATGACCGTTAGCTGCAACTGGGTGCAAACATTATGGAGGTGCAAGGACAGTTTACTTTCTGTTGTAGACAAGGATTAGCATTAAGAGGCCATAGTGCCCTCGCACTCCTAATCAGTGCCACTCAGGCGCGGTTGGCTGTAAGCGCAAATGTGCAGTGAACCCCCAGTAATATACAAAATAAACAATAACTGAGATGTTCATAAGCGTAGAGTGGCAAATTCTCTTAGTGAGAAGGAGAAACCGCGGGCCAGAGCCACTCAGCTCCCCTCTAGATCCGTTTCGTGCAAAGTCTCCGCTGAACCTCCGCAAGCCAACCCCTACCATGCTAAAAGCTTAGGACGGCTAGCAGAAGCTCGACGCGTACATATGGCGAAAATACATGCAGTCTGAGACTGGAGGAAGGCCGTCTCGTCAAAACAGACATGCGCAGTTCGTAGGATCACCAGCGAGCTGGAGTGAATCACGCTCTTCTCTCTTCCAGTGTTGCACTATGTGTTTCAATTTGAATTCATTTGGCATTCTCTTTGTATTTTTATATTTTACAAGACTTATTAGATTAATGAAGAGGGTGTAATATAAATGTAGAGGTAACACCGAACGAAAGCTAGAAGTAAAGATGATGGGACAAATAAGATAAATATGATTGAATGAGTTTTCATCTTTAAGATGGAAACACTTCAGGTGGAAGGAGCCGAAAAGTCAAAAATAGCGCGAGGGCGAGTGGTCGCTTATCGGACAAGACTTAAACAACTTTTTGGTCTTCTTACGTCAGACTAAATGCTTTCGTTGACATGTTAGGCTTTTTAGGTTTAGTTGTCTTAGAATATATACACTCAATTTTCGGGGCTTACCGTGCTTGACCAAAAATGTAATATTTGCTATTTATTCAAGCCTAACCTAACAATGAAGGCATTTTGCACTTACGTCAGAAGACGACCAAAAAGTTGTTTGGGTTTCGTGCGATCAGTTATACTCTAGCACGAGAGGGTGTTCGAAGGGACGCGCGCATTTAACTTTGTTACGTGTCATTGTCTCCATACTTGTTAGTTTGTTTTGAAGTGCATGGCTGGTGATTGAAATATATATGGCATAGTGATACGTTGAGTGAAGTGAGGTGGATTGTGTATTGGAAGGAGTGTAGTTGTTGCTGTGCGAGAAGTTAACATATTGCATAGAATAGAATCTAATCGCTATAGCGATATACTTTCGAATAGTTATATAAGAATTATCTTGCAATCAAGGGGTCTTGGGTTCGATTACTGATACATACTCATTTTAGCAGGCAGAGATTTGTATTTTTTAACTGTAGGTTCAGGATCCAGTTTCAATAATATAGTCTATTTGACAGTGGTGGGACCAGAAAAGAGTTGGCAAGAGTGGAAGAGGCAAAATTGAGGCGAGAATATTTTCTGAATTCTGAGATACCCCTAAATACAATACCATACGAAAATCTTAAATTAAAATGATCGCCCCCTACACATACACTCCTTGGTGCTGTCACTGTTATCTGAACATAAAGCAAATCAACTTTGTCAGTAATCTACCGGGCAAAATTTGATAATTTTCCCAGAACTATCTCTACGAACCAAAGCGTGTAGTGTCTCAAAAGGTTTAGATAAGTCCACTTTGCATAATTTTGGTGAACCCCCAGGAAAATTATGCACGAGCCGCGGCTGGTGCCACTGATAATGACAATAACAGTATTAATAGCAATAGTGGCGGTGATTAGGGGGGGGCGAGGGGGCAGTTGCCCTCCAATTTTCAACACTATTGCCCCTGCACTATGCTAAACCTTATCTACAAAAGGAAATATACTGTCTTTGCCCCCCCCCCATTTTAGCACCTTGCCCCCCTGGTTTTGGAACCCAATTGCTGCCACTGAATAGCAATGAAGGTAATTAGCATAGAATATGGAATGAGAAGATTCGACAGATAGTGGGTGTGGTGAAGCTTTCAGGACAGGATAGATCAGGCACAAATGAGATGGTTCGGACACATGAAGAGGATGGATGCAGAAAGATTACCAGTAATAGCTTACAAGGAATCTGAATAAGGCCAAGGGGGAGACCGAGATGTCAGTGGAAAGAGCAGATAGCAGAGAGTGTTAGGAGAAGATTGGAAAGAGAAGAGTGGTGGAAGACCAGGAAAAAATGGAGAGGCCTGACTACTATGCTGACCCATCCAGAGGCAGGAAACAGCAAAGGATGATGATGATGATAATTAATTTCCTTTGCAATGTATAGCTACAGCAGTGCATCTATAACTGTGTTATTTGTTTGGTAATTGAAGCTACTTTTGAAAGTGTACCTTACATTTATTTATTTCTTTCAAACACAACAGACAAATGCCCAATTAAAGTGTTGTACAGTGAGTGATTGTACATTTTAGACTGCCAGTGATTGTTGATAAGACATATTTCATCATAAGGGATATTTACAAGAGAAAAATAGAATATTTCAAAACGAAAGAAAGAGACAAATAAAAAAATATACAATCTAGACAAAAGCATCTACACAAACAGAAGATGCAAAAACTATGAGGTATATTCATGTTTGGGGAATAAAAGACATGCATGGGTGTCCGGAAGGAGGGGGGGCAAAGGGGGGTCATGGCCTCCCCCTGGAAAATAAAAGTCGACCAAAAATTATATATTTCACAAACATGATAAATTCAAATTTTCGCAATGTTTTTTGAGGGAACAACACTATTATTGGGGAAAATGGGCCATGTTTGCCCTCACATGATGATAATGATGATGATAAACAAAATTCATTCATGACTGAACACAAATGACACCATTGTTTCCCTTGATGTGTGGGAACAGACTAATCTGATCGCTGCTACAGCTAGCAAGTTCAATGAAACTGGAATTTGAGAAGACATTCGGGGAAAGAAAGGAATGCAGCTTGACAGGGAGCTAAGTTTTCGAAATGATATTATGTGCATAAAAAGGTAAAGTGTTCCCCTGTGCATAGCACCACGCCATGAAGGCGTATAGGGGGTGTGGGGGTAACGCAACACTAATTTATGGCACAAATCGACAGTTTGCGCGCACAACCTCCATTGCCGGTTTTTGGGTGTTTTCTACTTAATTGATGATATTTCACAGTTATTTCACGAAAAAGCGTTCATTTCGTGGAAAAGGACACATTTCACATTACTTGGCGAATAAAACTCATGCATATTTCATCATTGGGGGTGTAGTTACATGCAGAATGTTCAAAATTGCATCTTTTTTTCACATTTCGCGATCGCGCATTGCGAAAATTCAATGTCCCTAATTATAAGTAAGTCTCACGGATAAAGTTAGTAATTTGTTTACGTGTCTATATGAGGTACATGTTAGGTCATACATAAAGCACCAGCCATCTTGGATCTGGCTGAACACAATATGTAGTTCATCATGCTGACTTGATCTTGTGAATAGCATCATTTCTAATACGAATGTCTATTTATAACATTAAATAGCAAATAAAAAGTATTTTTCAGCATAAGATGGCATCTTGTGACAACAAAAATAAATGTTGATATACTGAGTTATAAGGAAAGAAGAAGATTACACCTGAGGTGAAATTTGAAGAGAGAATACACCTACTAATTTATGGCACAAGCATGTAACATTTGCATCAACTGTTAGGAAAGAGAGCAAATTATACCATGTGTTCATTTCAATCTTGAGCCAAGAGATCGGGAGAAGCGTGGCGGGCGGCGCTGACGGAGATGCCGACATTTGCGGCCTGTAATACCCACTTATTTTTATGGACATATGCAGACATTTATATAAATATTGCAAAACGAGCACTAACCTGTGTTACAACACGCAAAAGTTCTTCTGTAATTCATCCAAGTTCTGCCCTTATATACACAAATAAATACGCTTTAGAAACGATGTTAAGAGCCACAGATAATAAAACATTTTAATCATAGTTTTGACCAGTCATGTCCTGCTTAAGTTTATATCCTTGAAAGAGTTTTGTGTTGATGGGGATCGTTTGGAGGTTTCGAATGTGCAACACTGTATCAAGATTACGCTGCAGACGAAACCGTTAAAAGTCAATGGATTTCGTGAGCTTCCTTGTAATCCGAAATCTCAGAGCTCGAGTTTCTTGTTCCTTCGCGACTAGATGAAGACAGAGCTGTGAATATAGTGGCGAGCAGATGTAAACCAAGAGCGTGTTAATTTCGTACTGTGCACAAGAGTGTTATTCTTGGTTACTTGCCGTTACTTTATTGTGTTATTGCATTGTGTATGTGTGTTGTGTCAGTGAGACGATTGGAATGCCAGCCGCAAGGTTCACGTTAGAACAAAGAACTTTTATGTATGACACTTACGTGAAAATAGACTCGTGTCGAGACATGTGTAGGCAATTTGTACAGAAATTCCCAGGCGTTTCACCTCCACATAGAGATACGGTTAGACATCTCGTCCTTAAATTACGAGAAACTGGATCATTAAATTTTAAAACACCTAAGCAAAAACGACGGATTCTAACTGAAGCAAAACTCGATGAAATTGGTGCAGCGTTAGAACGTTCTCCAAACAAACCTCTACGCCGTGTTTCACAGGAGATGGGTGTGTCAAAATCATCAGCACATACAGCCACTAAGCTACTAAAATTAAAACCGTACTCTTATAACACAGGTTAGTGCTCGTTTTGCAATATTTATATAAATGTCTGCATACGTCCATAAAAATAAGCGGGCATTACAGGCTGCAAATTTTGGCATCTCCGTCAGCGCCGCGCGCCACGCTTCTCCTGATCTTTTGGCTGAAGATCGAAATGAACGCACGGTACTTCACAGATAATGTAAAAACTTCAGGTATATTTTACCTAAATATCACATGTAATCAGTGATTATCCTCATAAAAAAAAGGTTCCAATAGTATTCATAAGTTGGTTTGCTACAGAGAAAATATAATCATGCAAAGTTTTTCATTATAGCTGTTAAAAATACTGTGGTATTTTTCATTTGTATGTACTTCTTTCATTAACACAAACTAATGTAGATTTTATTCTCCAGCTCTCAGATATGGAAAAAAAATTGATGTACTACTGAGTACTGCCAGAAAAAAAAGCACTTTATAGTAATATACAAATTGCTTCTGTACTTACTTGTTTTATCAAAGCGCACGTCATCATCAGCAAGACGCTGTTGTATGCAATCTTGGTCCCTCGTTAATATAAACTGTTTCTTGGATGGAAAAACCCAGTACGCAGCAAAAATAAAGTCTATACTATGATTCATGGAGGTTACTGGTGGAGCAAGTGTGCCTGGAAAATGTGTATGAAATAAGTATCTACAACAGAAAAATTCCTGGTAAGTCAAATAGAAAAAAACAACACATTTATGTAATTAGTAGAGACAAACATGTATGAAATATTTGCCAAACTGATAAAATTTACTGATATCAAAACACAAAATTACAAATATTCCTTGAACATAAATGGTTCATTAACCTCCTAAATTAATGTATGTGAGCAGGTGACTGCAATGGATTCTACTTTTGGAAAATAAACTCTCTATTTATAGAGACTTATTCTATGAAAGCAGGGATTGCGAATTTTATAGACATGAAGACAATAACAAGCTGCTGGAATTTTGTAGTCAAATCACACCCCCTCAACACAACCACCTCCAAATTTTATTAAATTTAGTTAGATGGTGAGGTGTAGAAATAGGGTTGCCAACATCAGAAAAAATGACATATTTTAGCATGCTGATCAAACAAAAGATAATTATAGCTCTTCATCTGTCAGAAGCAGAATTGTAATGGTAAGCTTATTGTGAATGCAATATTTTGAAATTTTGATTTCAAGGCTATGCAATGTGACCTTTGACCTTGAATTTTACAGAAAGTGTAATTTTAATTTTCTTCAAATATTTTATATATTATGCATTGTTTTGTTCCCTCTCCTTTTATTTTTAATTTAGGATGCCTATGGGGAATTGTAGTAATAAAATTAAAGTTGCAGTGAGAATCCATATGACTTTCACGCTTCTTACACTAAACGTATAACAAGGAAGGTGAGACTGGTTGAAGTATTTATTTCTTGATCAGTCAAAAATCCCAGTAACAACCGTAGGTAGTACAGTGGGATGCACAATTATTGCTCAGCAAATTGTCCATTAGTATTTTTAGGGAATGAACTTTTACACATGCCGGTGCAGAGTTTATCAGAAGCTTAGCACTTTGTTTGCATACAAAAAAAGTTTGGACAGCATTTCTGTAACCATTAAAAGCAGATGGAACTTACCAGTAGATTCAGTGTAGTGAATAGCACGGGGTTGGTCTTGGAAGCTGCTCCCACGCTTTGACCATTTCCTATTATAGATATTCTGATTCCAATCCCTATCTGAACCTGCCGCTGGAGTATCATACGCATATGGCACGTAATCTCTATTTGCATCATAGTTCTGTGGTCCATTCATGTTCTGATAGGGGATGTTACCCTGCTGGGACCAATCCGAAGAATCCTGGGGCAATTGCCAATCACTCGCATGATCCACGTCAGGATGAGGGTGATAATTGAATTTCCCATGCTTCCTTACATTATGGTATCCGGCAGGGTATGGGATCGTTTCGGTTTGTTCTCCAAACTGCTGATGGGGAAGCATCCCTTGTTGGTTCATTCTGAGCGGAATCCTCCTGCCATCTGGTGGCAAGTAACCATTTCTATTAACATTATCATAGTACATCCCTTGTTGATATTGGTTTCTGTTGCTTGGACTTTCCTCATTCATGTTATCAACATTTGTTCCACTATAATCTCTGTCTTCAAATGTATCTTGGAAGTCTTTTACTTTGTAATCTCTATATTTTTCCCAAAAATCCGGATGCATTTTCAGATACCTCTGTGCTTCTCTTGATGTATTTATAAAATTGCTGTATTCAAAGTTTTGGCGCATTTCTGAAAGATTCCAAAAATAACAAGTGAAAGTATTAAACTGTTATTTTCATATAATACCGCTATGGTGTACACATTAGTGTATACTAAATTGGAAAATTTAGTAGTTTATTAGTATCCCAAATTTAAATTTCCAGATTTTCCATTTTCCCCACATTATGCATTGAATCCTAATGGTCCCAACAATATCTAATGTTACAAAATACTCATTGATTTTACATTTTCCTGCATTTTAAGTTTTATCATCTCAGCCCTGTATACTGTTCATGTTTGTAATTGTATTCAGAGTGTATGACCTATCTTCGTGGAAAGTACATAATCATGAAAGTACATGGAAAGTACCAGGTGGTTATAATTAAAGTGACGGTGTTCAGAGTGGTACAGCACGGGCTGTAATGAGAGTAGCAGTCTGAAACTTCGTAGATATGCTAATGAAGAAATGCGCTCGAGAATTATGAAAAAAAAAAATAGTTCCAATTCTCGCCACCAGGGTAAAAAATGGCGCTGTAAGCAGTCGAAATTTGGTATAGTTACAGGAAAAACACTATAAATCGCAGAAAACAATACTCTTTGTAATAAAATATCCCTACAATTTCACTATTCGAATTACATGAACGTTACTAAAGGAAAAAGCAACAAGCGTCGCCAACAACAACCAGGGAGCTCACACAATGGTTAGGCAATGTCACCGACTTTGACGTCAGAGTTACGGAAAATTCCACGTTTTGACTGCTTACAGCGCCATTTTTTACCCTGGTGGCGAGAATTGGAACTATTATTTTTTTTGCATAATTCGTGAGCGCATTGCTTCATTAGCATATCTACGAAGTTTCAGACTGCTACTCTCATTACAGCCCGTGCTGTACCACTCTGAACACCGTCACTTTAATTATAACCACCTGGTACCTGCATTAAAAATCAGGAAACACGAACATAACAGCACAAAAACAAAAGGTTGCAACTTTTCGAGGCCATCTCATCCCCATTGCCAGGATAAGAAGGAAGGATAAGAAGTAAAAACTTACATCACTCAGTAAAACTGTGGCATATACTTTAACTTTAGATGTAACAAAAGACAGAAGATCATGAATGATTGTTGGTGAATTTGCTTGATGTAGTATGGAGATATTTCATAAAATATCCCCATGGTTTAATGGAAAATACAGTTCCTCTGTCAACTCTGCTATTTCCTAGTTTTATGAAATAGATTCATTATTTATAAACTTGCACATTATATAAATTAATAAATTTTATTTAGTTTCTCCTAGGTCTTTACAATGCTGGCCAGTTTTCATAATTAGACTCCCCCCCAATATCAATGACAATAATATACACAGATTTTGTGGTTCAACATTTGTCACATTTGAAATGCAACTCGGGAACTACTGCATAGGGATGGTATATGTAGAAAATGTATAAAGTAGATATCATTTGCACTTATCCTAGATTGTACTTAAAATATACTATTTTTTTCAAAAATTGTAACTTACCTGAGTTATATATTTCCACACCTGGAAGAGGACCTTGGTGCCGGAGAGCAAAAAGTTTACTAACTTTCTTGGCTTTAAATCTTAGTTTACATAAATCATATTTTCCTTGATCTTCTGCACTTGGTCCTGAAACAAAATATTTATATAATAACAATTATATTTATGAAACACAACTATTACATCTATAATGACATTCACAGGAGAAAAAAACATATTAAATAAGTGTACACTTTAATTGCATATGTAAAATGATATATGTAATTGTGTAGTACATAACAATTTTATACTTCAATTTTAGATATATTCAGGCTTGGGCAACTCATGTGCTCCTGTACAAGCTGGTGTTCGTCATGCACTGTGAGCGTTGTGTCTGCACATTGCATCTGAAGGTCTCCTGCCAAAGTTCCATGGAGCTTCACTAATCCAGATATTTGTAATCTTACCATCTCTTCTTCAATTTGGGCAAGCTTGTCAGTATTCCACATTGTGCTAACTCACTCTCTGATTTACAGGCATCTAGTGTAAATTACAGGACCTAGATAATGCAGCAAGGAAAGAGGGTCTGTGCAATAATTTAATATGGAGATCTAAACAAATCTATCAAAACAAAAATTACATCATTCAACGCAAATGTAAAATCTGTTTAACTCTATACATGTGAAACATGGAAAGAAATGCAAGTTATGGAAAGAAATGCAAGTTATAAGAAACAAACTGCAAGTATACATGAAGAAATGTTTAACCCTAGCTTACACAAGGGGGAGGGGAGGGGGTTCTGTCAGGCCCACCACCTCTAGTATTTTGATTTTTGAACTGTGAATTTTTTTTATAAAAAATTGAAAATAAATTACATTATTCCCTAGGGTGTTTCCAATATTTGTATTTCTTTTGTTCATAAAAATCATAAATGTAACATATATGGGGGGGAGGGAACTCACTTCATTGACCTAATACCGTTATCCAAGACATTAGGGGTGTGCAGGATGGGATCAGGATGGGAAATTTTTTAAATACCGACATTCGGGACGAGAAAAATTTGCCATTTCCCAAAGCTCTGGAATTCTCGAATTCTACACGTCATTTTCACCTTAAGTGATTGTTTTTGCATTTCTGATACAAAAATTAACGATTTGCGAGAAGTTCCAGACATTTACAATGCATAAAACGTCGAGAATTAACAACTTTTTAAAATGACCATTCGGTATTTCCCAACTGCTCAGGATCCCGAAAAGTCAGGAAGTCATTTCCCAAAGTCAGGATCAGGATGGGAAATTTTTTTCCCGATCCTGGTCCCGACTTTTCGGGATCCCGCACACCCCTACAAGACACTCATGCCAGTGACAGTGTACAATTGGTTGGTAATTATGGTAATTTTTGTAATTATTATAATTAATTAATAACTGAACTTATATAATCAACTAAGGAAGCAGTGATTGAGTAACAAAATGGATTATTGAATTTTAGTGATAAAACAAGTGTGGGCCTGTGAGCCTCACATGCATTGCTTGTATGCACATGTATTGCTTGGTAAATTCTACATGACTATTTTCATTAAATTTTCTTGTGCACCTACATGTTTTTTAAGGGTTATATTTTTAAATATGCTAGTGCAGAAGTTGTTGGCAGATTGTTTGGCTTTTTGTTTAAATTCTTGCAGCTCTGATTGCATAAAGCAGAGAATATAAACATGGTAATGACAATTGGCTTGGTAATAATTAGGAATCGTTAGGCACCTGCTAGTGGGGTATAAGATGTCATGCTTTGGGCTTCAGCAACAGGATGCGTGCAGGTTCAAGACTCCTGGGGGGAACGTTACAACTTTTCTCCTGAGATTTCAGCCTGTGTATGGGACCAGTGACCATCCACCATTGTGAGGAAATAGGGGAGCTACAAATGAGTAGCGTAACCCGGTCACGGAAACCTACAAGGACTGGGGGGGGGGGGGTTGTCGTGCTGACCACACATCACCCCGAAACTGGCTGGATGATTTTGCACCTTGGCAGGTGAGGCCGGCAGTCGGTAGGTTAGGTCCTGGCCGTCAAGGGTTGTCGCACCACAGGAAAAAAAAAACCTTCTGCATTCCACTTTACAAGGTAATCAATCTGTTTGCTGCCATAAGGCAACATACAGTATGGTTTAGTGATGAATATTGGTTCTAATTTGCTGATCCAAGCAATCTATTGTACAAATACTACAAATTCGGATTAACAGAATCAGATGGAAAGCAAATGTTAAGTAGTTCAACATCCCAAAGAGTATTACATCGAATTAAATGTGCAATAGGCTTCATCTATTGCTGAAATTTCACCAAAATTTAAAATTGAAACAAACCCTTAACAAATCCATATGGTTCTTTAGACCCTTCATGCCCTTTACAGTCAGAAGACCAATATAAAAACAAGTCGTCTCCTAGTTCCTCCATACTGATTGTGACGCTTGATCCATGAGAACCAACAGCATTGACAATTGGCTTATGTAGCGGCTGTCCTGTTTTGCCACTCAAAACCACTGTCTATAATAAAAGAAACAAAACTTATTAATTACCCTGCATCAACAAACAAAAACCTAGATAAACAGTAAAAATTAGGAGTATGCCAACAACAGAACAATTTCTTGATAATGATAATCTATACTCAAACAACTCATTGTAATATTTCAAAAGTTCAATAAAGTAAAATGAATGTTTTGTGCACCTAATCAAATAATGTAAATAACAAGGTGACTACAATATGTTTTGCTTTAAAAAAGAAACAATATATTTATGCCTTTAACTTACAAAACAATGGTACAAGAATTAAATATTATGAATTCATTTATTTAATATACATTTTTATGAATAATCATATTCCACATCATATGTCAAACATGAAAATTGAGATCAATAAAAATATTAATTTTAAAATAAATTATCTCACCTGTGAATAAAAGTACAATGGATATCCTTGGCCAGTTTGATATTGCACTAAGAAATCTGGTATATTGTCACCATCAAAATATCCTGCTCCTGGTATGCTGAAAATATTAAATGAATGTAAGTACAAGATTAAAAAAATTGCTACAATTCTTCAAAATTGTCCACATTACCACATTCATGATTAAGTTACAATAAAATTAATAGGTACTTTGTGGTGTTATTTATATAGCTATCTCAATGTTGGCTAACAAACGTTAGCCCTCTTAAGGAATATGAAAATTATAACAGATCTAGGGCCACATGACTCTGGAAGATGAATAATGTTAAAAGGTTAAAAATGTAAAAGGAGAAAATCTATACACAGTGCATCATCAACAGAAAGTTACATAGTAGTAAGAATGGTGCATAATAAGAAGTAATGTCCACTGAATCGCATCTTGGCAAAAATGATCCAAGTAAAGTGGTAACATTGGGAAATAAATTTCACTACCCATACTGATTTCTTATTACATCGAACTATCTTTCATTAATTATTCCATTAGTGTCCGGAACTAAATTTGGTGGCACTTAGGTGAAATGTAGCTCCTAATGCATCAAACATAGTCACCAAAGTTTAAAACCTAGTTGCCAAATTATATCTACATATATAAAAAAATATAAAAAAATAAAAAATCCAATGTACAAAAGACTTACAACATTATTTATCACCCTGGCAGTGACTAAAAATTATAAAAATAAAAAGAATAGCATTTGTCTTTTATTAGAAATACTGTTTGTTTTAAAATGTAGAATATTTAAGTAAGAGTTTGGTACAAAGTGGGGAAGTGACAATTGAAAATTTAAGGAAGGTACTTAATTTTAGTTTTCCACTGTATTCCTACATTTATAAAGGTCCTTAAACTAATGAGGGAGTATATTTCTGGAATACCTCAGCTCTTCCTGAATTTTTTTATTATTTTCCTGTAGTTTACGGTTATTACAAGCATAAGAAAACAGTTTTTCTTTGTGACGTTTCAGGAGAACACACGCTCCTTTCATCAGACATTTATTTTCATTACATATTACAACAATGTAACATTGACAATATCCATTATATAACAGATTCATTTTGTTTAAAAAAAAAATACTAACCATTGTTATAACTGTATCTTTAGTCAAAATTAAAATAAATGTCTGATGAAAGGAGCGTGTGTTCTCCTGAAATAATAAAAAGAAAAGTCAAAATGAAAATAAATGTCTGATGAAAGGAGCGTGTGTTCTCCTGAAACGTCACAAAGAAAAACTGTTTTTTTATGCTTGTAATAACCGTAAACTACAGGAAAATAATTCTATAATGCAAGCAATGCGTACATACAAGAAAAACTATTCTTCCTGAATTTATTGGTTCAAATGGCAGGAGAGAACACATGCTGAGTTGTTGATTGATTATTATTTACGACTACAGGCAAAGCAAAAAGCTCTTGAGTAACAAATTAGTGAACTGTAAAATACTGAGTAGTCACTAAAAGTGGCAACTTCAAAAAATTATTTAAATGTACAATTGTCTAAAATCTAAAGACAATTTTGGGGTGTACGGGTTGACCCTTTCCGAAGACACTAAAATGTCAACCTCCCTTCAACATAGTACACCCTGGACTGCTTTTGGCAGACTAGCGAGGCTCTGGCATCTGGACTCGCAGACAGTATAATCTTCTGTGGGGCTCGTGTTGTGTTGTCCATATATGTTTGTGCTTGCCCGTTCATCTATTTTTTGTCACCATTCATTCTAATCTTTGTGATTAGCCAAAAGTGGTAGAAAAGTGAAGTACAACAGTGGAACCCCGATTTTACATTCCTCGATTTTATGTTTTCCTGCATTATACATTCAATCTTGATGGTCCTAACATAGTAAAACGTAAAATCAGCATTGATATGGGTATTGGTTCAAGGTGATATCAGCTCAGCTTCCTAACCAATACAAATTGTAACACAGATTGAATTCCTGCACAAAGTGAGATTTTTGTTAATTTGAGGAAAACTTATATTTACAACCTAAGCTGAAAAATGTTGCACAAATCTATCACAAGTTAATGAGCTTTCCATATTTCTATGAAGAAAATATTTGAAACACTTACTTCAGACTTTCTGATGAAGGAAAAGTGTAGTTCCAAATTACTTCAAATGTATAGCCATCAAATGCAATGACTGTTGAATTAAACATGGCCATTATAATATCTTCTGTGCCATCTTGATTTATATCAGCCAGAATGGGTGATGTTAGTATTCCATTGAATTTGTCCACATAAATAGTTTTTGCCTATAAAATACAATGTAGAAACTATGGAAACATTTAGTGTTTCAACTCCACTAACGTTCATGTACTTTGTATTTGTTACAACATAATGTGGAATTATGTACTTTTTTTTTTTTTTTTTTTTTTTACAAATAACAGTTCCTCATTATTCAAGTGCATTGCACAAATATTCATTGTGTACGTGGCAACCCTCAAATTACACCTACAGTGCATTCATTTGGGTATTGTACCACTCTGGATACATGCAATCCCTCAACTCAATATCATAGATTTATTTTAATTAAAATATTTCACAATTACAAGTAATCACATACTTTTGTCATAGACACACATTCTTCACATCTTTTGAGAAAGTTACTTAACAAATACCTTCTCCCACTTCTGCAAGAGTTCGTTTTCACATAAGAATTGTACATAAAAATTCTTTGTTCTAAAGTGTACTTAACAATACTCATAGCACTTATTGGTGTATCACTTAGCTAACTACATGAGCAAATATACATCTTTTATCATGAACAACCACTCATATGAATGCAAATACTGACATTCATGGCCAACAGAGCAGTGCAACCTTCCAATGATATGGGTCTGTCCTCTATAATATGTTGCTGATCAGAGTAGCTCTATCACAGTATTCCACAGTGTGCTTATTGAATAGAAACTTCATTAAACCTCGACTTGGAAAGCTACAAAATGGGCTATGAATTTGAGTTGAGGGGACACGTTTGATTTCGGCAGCAAGGAACGTGTTCAGCTGCCACAAGGGCATGTGTTCGAATGGCACAATACCTAAATTAAGGCACTGTAAAACACACCAATACCTTGTATAAACTGGGTTGCCAACTATAAAATGCCATTATATTTGTGAACTATTGGAAACTATTGATGAACACAAAACAAACATAAGTAACAACAATGGAACAAAAGTTAATAATGAAAAGAAAAAGAACTCTGATTTGTCCTACCTCTATATACCAGGGTGTTCAAAAAAAATGTACACACACTATAAAAGCATGTCATACATGCGATATGCTTCAATTCATGTTGGCTACAGGTCCAACATGTAGTATTATGAATCAGAAACAGCAACAGATAGTGTTAGTGTTCAGCGACGCGATGCAATAAGTGGAAAAAGTGCAGCAATGGCGCAAACATGGCTGTCATTCGAGGCGCGAAAAAAACATTCTGAAGTGGTATTGGAAGTTCGCCTGATTTACCCTCCTATATTTTTACTTGTGGGGGACCGTCAAGGACGTAGTGTACAGTAAGAAGCCACGGTCACTAGTGGACCTACGCCATGAAATTGAAATGGGTTGTGAAGCAATCCCTGTGGCTACTCTGGAAGATGTTATCTGGAATGTACAGCATCGTGTGCAAAGGTGTTTGCAGGCTGGTGGTTTGCAGTTTGAGCACTTATTGTAATTGCACGCAGAAACTGTGTCTATGTTGTAACTTTTTCCTTTGTATTGTTATAGTACTCACAATAATATAGCAGCTATTCCATTTTAAAGTGTGTATACATTTTTTTGAACACCCCGGTATTCATATATACGGTATATATCATATATTACAATTTTACCCGGTGGGGGCACATAGTGGTTCGGATTCCACTTTAAACTGTAGGTCCAGTCCGTATTAACCTTACTATGTATAAAGTGGACTTAAAACACCAAATCAAATCAAATTAAAATATATTACAATTTAATAAAAAATGTATAAACTTTAGACCGTCACAAATAAAAGCATGAAAAATCCTCTTGTATGTAACAGTTTCTACAAGTGTATCTAGAATAAAGCACCTGCATTAAATTAACAGTAATAGTAATTGAATTCCATTTAAAAAAAAGAGTACCTGTAACTAAAACTAAGTTACTTTTTGAAAGTAACTATCCAAAAACTATATTGTATGAACTAGATGTTGCGTCCCAAATTGAAATCAACAAATGTACCTTCTCAATCTTCCTCTGGGCAAGCTCATGAAGAGGAACAACATACAATGCTCCTGAATGTGTCTGTCTTCCTGTACCAAAGAGTACAATCTCTTCACCATTTGGACGAACAAGGATCTGTGGTGTGTAGTAACTCTCACTGTTATTGGGTGCATGGATCGCTTGCAATATTTGTCCATCTTTACCATTAAGGAGGAAAAATGGACCAGTGGAATGGTGTCTATTTACTGAAAAAAAGGGAAACTTACCAATAATATGTAGTGTAAGGTAAGGAACAAAACATTTTGTAAAGGTAAGTTAAGGAAAGATGTTTTAATCTTTAGCGTCAAACTTTTCAACTTTTAACCTATTTTTAATCTCTACAATTCTGTGTTCTGATGAGAAACCGAGGCATGTTTGAAAATTTGGGACAAAATTACAAGTTAAATGTCTACGCAAAAATGCGTTACTAGTTACAAAGTTATGACATGTTTTATACCTCACAGTAATTTACAATCCACAATGGAATCCCATGTTTTAGAGCATCTTTATCAACCAAGTGCTAATGAAAACTCATAATAGAGGACTCCTCAATAGTGTAGTGGCATCATCGGCCTGTGATCAATTGGATTGATTTGGACTGATTTGTTGTTTTAAGTCCACTTTATGCACAGTAAGGCTAATCGGGACTGGACCTACAGTTTAAAGTGGGATCCGAACCACTATGTGCCTCAACCGGGAATCGAACCCGGGACCCCTTGATTACAAGGCGACGGCGCTACCACTGCACCATCAGGGAGGCCGCCCTGTGATCAAGAGGTTCAGTGGAGGTTCATATTGGTTTGGATCCCACTTGAAACTGTAGGTCTAGTCCCAATTACCCAATTTGTGCATAAAGTGGACTTAAAACAGCAACAACAATCTTAAAACCTGAATCTTACCTCCATCCTTTAACGGAGTTCCGTGGGAAGCTAGTACGTCCAAAACACCATCTCCATTTAGATCTTCAATGAATGTTGCTGTGAAGAAATTGCTCCTAACTTTACCCCCTTCATATGGCTTGAACTGCCAAACTAGGCTTCCATCATGGCCATTCACAGCACAAAATACCTACAGATGAATACAATTTTAGACATCGCAAATAATGAAACTTCAACAGGTAAAAACAAAGTTCCAAATTTTACAGGTAGTGAAATGTATAATTTACGATGGTATTATGAATATATTGCATGCATAAAAGTAGCACACAGATGTAGTGTATACATATATTAGTTATAAGCAGCGTGGTATTTGAAAAATTTCCAGTGGAGAGGATATTCCAGTGCAGCTGCCCACTCACGAGAAGATCCACGATGGAAGTGAAGTACTGTAGCGAAAGGGGACTCCACTATTAGGGTTGGGAAGTACACCTTGAGTCAGAAACACACACTGGCAATGTTACAACATGTGCAGCAACGCAAGTCATTGTCGTATATCTTCTATGAAATACAGACTATGGGATAAGCAATACAAAAATACATGGAAAAAAGCAACAACCTGTTGCCACAGACATACACTTCATGCTTTGTGTAACTGACATAAATCAACTCCCAAGCACTTCCACAAGGATATTAACCCCGCCAGACTTTCTGCTACCTAAAATCTTCAAATGGACCAGTCTTTCCCTGCAGCCCCGTCTCTCCTTGTTTGGGGATCTTCTTATGGGCTGACTGCTGTAACTAATCTTAAAGCACCTGAATATTTTATAAATTAACAGTTGGGCTGAAAAGTTCGTAGGCTAACATAGTAAAAAATATTTTTTTGACAAAATTCTATTTTATTATTCAATATAGTTGCCTTCGAGGGCGATACAACGATTATAGCGGTCATACAATTTTTCGATGCCATTTTTATAGTACGATTTCTCTTTAGCCTCAAAATAGGCCTCAGTTTCGGCGATTACCTCTTCATTAGTGCTAAATTTCTTTCCAGCGAGCATTCTTTTAAGGTCTGCAAACAGGAAAAAGTCACTGGGGGCCAGATCTGGAGAAGATGGTGGATGGGGAAGCAATTCGTAGTCTAATTCATATAATTTTGCCATCGTTTTCATTGATTTGTGACACAGTGCATTGTCTTGATGAAACAGCACTTTTTTCTTCTTCAAATGGGGCCGTTTTTTCGTGATTTCATCCTTTAAACGCTCCAACAATTCTTCTTCTTCCTCTAGTCCCCCTCTGCCATCATAGCGTAGGGTTGGTTGCCTCGATCCATCTCCTCCATTCCTGTCTGTTTCTCATCATTCTCTTCATCATATTTATTGTCTTATTCCTTTCTCTTCCAATCTTTTCCATTCTGTCTTCAAACATTATCCTTGGTCTTCCTTTACCTCTCCTACCTTGCACCTTTACTTCTAGAATTTGCTTTACCTTTTTGTCTTCATTCATTCTGAATACATGTCCCCACCACTTTAGCTGTCTCTTTTCAATTATTTTCTCTAGCGACTCCTGTTCCACTTCTCTTCTTATTCTTTCATTCCTCACTTTATCTCTCCTAGTCTTATTAACAGCTCTTCTCAGGTATTTCATTTCACTAGCCTGAATTTTACTCAGATGTTTATCTTGAAGTGGTAAACTTTCCATTCCATATGTTAATGTAGGGACCAATACTGATTTGTATGCTGCATTTTTGTCTTTACTGCCACTTCTTTCTTTCCCATTATTGTTTTACTGAACTGATAATATACTGTATTTGCTTTTCTTTTCCTATTTAGGATTTCTTCATCACACCTACCATCACTTGTTATGATGGTCCCTAAATATTCATATTCATCTACTTCTTCCAAGTTCTCGTTTCCATATCTAATTGCTATTTCATGATCTTTTTCTCCTTTTGCCACCTGCATAACTTTACTTTTCTTAATATTAATCTTCATCCCTTTTCTCGCAAGTTCTTCTCCCCATTCTATTACGCTCCTCTGTAAATTCTCTTCACTGCTAGCAATTAAGACTATATCATCAGCATATAGCAGTACTTGCAATTGTACTACTCTCATATTCCAATATCCTATTTGTACTCTTGGGGTTCTTCTTTTGCAAATTTTAGTAATTTCATCCATTACATTAATGAAAAGTAAAGGACTGAGACTATCTCCCTGCTTAATTCCTTTTTCTATTTGAAATTCCTTAGACTCGTTTCCTTCTATTCTTACTATTCCTTTTACATCCTTATATACACTTCTTATTGCTTTAATAAGTTCCTTAGGTACTTCCTTACTTTCTAATGCCTCCCATAGGTATTTTCTAGGTACCGAGTCAAATGCTGCTTTCAAGTCTAGAAATGCTAAGTATATTCTTTTATTTTTGTCCAGCATTTTCCACATCATTGTTCTTAATATAAAAATGTGATCTTGAGTCTGTCTCCCAGGTCTAAATCCAGCTTGTTCCTCTTCAAGTTTTCCCTCTATGATTTTTCTCAGCCTCCTTTCCAATATATTCGTATACATCTTATATACCACTGATGATAGACATATTGCTCTATAATTATCACATTCCTTATTACTCCCTTTCTTGTGTACTGGCACAATTATGTTCCTTTTCCACTCTTCTGGTATAGTCTTAGTTCTCCATACTTCCCTTAATATATTCAGTAGTATTTCAGCCATTCTTGGTCCTCCATATTTTATAAGTTCTGGTGCTATTCCATCCCATCCTGCTGCTTTCCCAATTTGTATCCGTTTAATTACTTCTCTCACTTCATTCTCTGTTATCATCATATCTTCTTCTACATGCTCCTCCTCTTCTCTGTTTCTTATTCTCTCATCCTCCTCCTGTTCCTGTTCCTGCTCCTCATCTTGTTCTTGCTCATTTGTCCTATCCTTGAACTTTTCTTCATAGTATTTTCTCCATTCCTCCATCACATTCTCCCTTCCTATGACTAGTACATTTTCCTTATTTCTTATAGCTCTTGCTGCTTTTCCCCATTTTCCTTTCAGGCTTTTGACCATATTCCAGAACTGCTTTCTATGTTCTACAAAACTTTGTTCAATATCATTTCCAAACTTCTCCCATGAATTTCGCTTTGCCTCCTCTACAGCCAATTTACTCTCATTTCTATTTTGCACATATATTAACCTATGTTCCTCTGATCTTAATTCTAGGTAATTCTTCCATGCCTTCTTTTTCTCTTTCACTTTCCTCTTTACTTCATCCGTCCACCAATTAGTTCTTTTCATTTTTGTATTCACCCTAACTTTGCCACATACTTCAATTGCTGCATGCAGTATCACTTCCTTAAATTTTTCCCACATACTGTCAATTTCCATTCCTCTTATTTCCAATTCATTCAATTTTTCTTCTACTAGTTCCTTATACTGTTTTCTCTTCTCTTCCTTAGCCAGCTGCTTTACTTGTATCTTTTCAAACTTCCTATCTCTTTCTCTATTATTCCTCTTAAATCTTGTTATAGCTATTAGCAGTCTGTGGTCAGTACTCAATTCAGCACCTCGAATTACCTTTACATCCATAAAGGCATATCGAAGTGCTCTTGCGTAAATTATGTAGTCTATTATACTCTTTGCCTCCCTTCCCTCAGTTTCATAAGTGATTTTATGAATTTTCTTATGCTGGAAAAAGGAGTTTCCTTGTAGCAATTGGTTCTCTACACAGAATTCTATTAATCTTTGTCCATTTTCATTCATCACACTTCTCCCTCCATATGGTCCCATACAACCATGTGACCTTATCCTATTGTTTCCAGTTCTACCATTAAGATCTCCCATCGATATTACCTTCCTATTCTCTTCATTCTCTTTATTCACTACTCTTTGTAATTGAGTGTAGAAAACTTCTTTCTCCAATATGTCCTGATCATTTGTCGGGGCATAAACTTGTATTATTGTTATTCTTTCTTCCATTTTCAGTCTAACTACTATTATCCTTGAATTCACTGGTTCCCATGATTCCACCCTTTCTTCCATTTGCTCATTAACTATTATTCCAACTCCCTCCTTAGCTCTTCTTCCTCTACCTACTCCAACATATCTCAGCACATATCCTCTTTCAAGGCCCATTATACCACTGCCTTTCATCCTTACTTCACTTAGTCCTAGTTCTGCTAGTTTATACTTTTCCATTTCTCCTACAATCTCCACTTCTTTCCCATTAATTGTTTTAATATTCCAAGTTCCAATTCGGATATTCCATTTCCTTGCTTGTCGTCTTCTACTAAATCCATCCTTTCCGAGGCTACCTTTATTTCTCTGAATCCGCTAGTTTTAGTCTGGTGTGGGGGATTAGCCCAACGACCAGGCTGATTTTTCTTTTCAGGGTTTTCTCCCATATCCTTTGGTGTTCCCACACCCCTGCAAGGCAGCAGTTGGTTTTGGATATTTGACGGAGATATCCAATCCGCTTCTTAGTGGCTCATATTGGCCACTAAGGTCGTAACTCCAACAATGCTATGTAATAATCTCAGCTATCTCGATCAACTTCACTTTACGATCATTTAAAATTATTTTGTGGACTTTTTTGATGTTTTCGTCATATGCTGCTCTATGTAACAGCCTCTTTGGGGCGTCCACTGCGTGCATCGTCTTCGATGCTCATTTCGCCTTGTTTAAATTTAGCAAACCACTTCTCAACGGTTGATTTTCCTGGTGCAGAGTCCGAATAATGTTTATCAAGCCAAGCCTTGGCTTCAACAGTATTTTTTTTCGCCAAAAAGCAATGCTTTATGAACACACGAAATTCTTTTTTATCCATTTTTTCACAATAACAAAAGCTGCTTCACTCACAATGCTATATCTCACGAACTAATTATCCAGCAGCTGTGAAATTTATACACGTATCTTTTGAAGGTTAGTACTAAGTAAAAATCACATGGATTTAATTCTAGTAACGCCATCTATGAGTCAGCCTACAAACTTTTCAGCCCAACTGTTACACCCCTCCCCCCCCCAAGAGTAAAAATCTGCAGCTCTTTTGTGGTGATTCCCTACATATTTCAAGTGAATAGTGTCCAAGGGTCTAATGCTACAATTGATTTTCAGAAACAATTCTTCTCAGCCCATACTTTTTCACTGATAGAAAAAAAAACCTTTTTATGGAACTGCCTATAAAGAATACTAACATTAAGTGAATTGTTTTGATATTTATCAAACCTTCATATGAAAAAAAGTACTAAAGAAAAAAAAGAACTGAAACAAATCTTGATTAGTTACAGAGAAATAACATGCTAATTATGTTGCATGTTACTGTGACAACTACTACTCCAGCCATCCTTTAACGAGTTACAGACACTTGGAAGAAGTTGAAGATGCAAAAACATAATACACTACAACTTTGTATCAAATTTGAATGTAATCTGTCTACACCTAATACAAGTTATTTCTTTGAAATATATCGGGTGATCTATTTGAGATGCCACAAAAGTAAACCGTTGTATACAATAGGTTAATGTATGTATCACTGAGCAGTTTGTTGTAATATATGCAGAAAGGATGTAAGTTTTAAGTGAGTGCAGGTTTACAGACTTCGGCCGCATGGTGCTAGCGTTCATGGTAGATAAAGATAGTGGTCATGCCACAACACCGCACAATGTATCGTATGGGATGTGAAATTTTGGAGTGTTATATGCACACTAGAACAGCCACATGGCTGAAGTCCATAAACCTGCACTCACTCAAAACTTACATCCTTTCTGCATATATTATAACAAACTGTTCAAAGATATATGTACATTAACCTATTGTACACAACGGTTTACTATTCTGACATCAGAAACATATCACCCGGTATAATTATGCACACTTGAATAAAAGATAAATTAATCAAGGTACTTACACCTCCTCTTCCCATTATAAGACAATCATTCGTACCATCATCCGTTAAGTCAGCTCCACAATTAACAGCATAAACTTCATGTTGCGTGAGATGTTCCCATATAACATCGCCAGATTTACCATCAAGAGCAAGAACACCACCAAAGCATGGTTTCTTACCAGCAAAGTACAGATCGCACACAAAATCAGGCAAGTTTAAACCGTCGGCACCTGTAAATTTGTAACACTAATTATATGTTGAAAATGAGTACACTTGTGGCTTGTACATTAAATCTATTAGAAAAGATCTAAGACTGAAGCAATGTAACATTCTACTTCATTTTCTTACTCATTAAAAAGAAGTGCAACAACACCTTAAGAGCCAGGGTCTGAAAATGGTGTTTCATTAAGTGATGCATTGTCAGTTCATTAATTGTCCTGACGATGCTGGGTCAACACTAAAATTTTGGTATCTTCCGCCAGGAATCAAACCTAGGACTGTTTGCACAAATGTCAAGGGTGCTAACCATTTGGCTATTACCGAGTGCGAAATGATGGGGTCTAATCCCCACTGCATAGAGGTTATTCCCAACAAGTGAAAATTTCTTGTCTTTCATAACCATTCTGTCCATTTTGATGAATAATAAAGATACTGTAATTTTAAAAGAATAGGGGGAACTCTTCAGATATATAAGTGCAAGTGTTCATGATGTGAAATACATACTCAACATTGCATTGGTAGAACAATCAACACAATACAGGAAAGCATAAAAGTATCTAAAAGGAGCAAAACAATAAACTCCAGAATAAGGACATAGGATCACCAAGATCAAGAGTTTACGCAAGTGAAATATACTATAAAAGAAGCATTCACTACAGCCGAATTCTAAATGCAGATAAAGGACAGGGCCTCCAATTTTCACAAATACTTTTAAAGAAAATTACAAACTAACAATAAAAGAATTTCAAGGTAAAAAAAACTGACATAGAAAACCAGCCTAAAATAAAGAGGAACAGCCATGGGCGAAATTGACCAGATACATTCTTGAAATTAATCTGGAATAAAATACACTGAATGCTAATTAACAGCCATTTGTGAGTGGTAGCAGGGAATCACCAAAATATATAGGCAAATAAATTATTATCTAATTTAATGCAAGCTACATGGAACTATTGTAAATTTGTAGATGAAGTCAACACATGACGAAGTTGATTATAAGATTCTTAGCATAACAACTGGTAAAAGGTAAAGGTAAAGTGCTCCCCTGTGCTTAGCACGATGCCATGAAGGTATATAGGGGGTGTGGTGGTAACGCCCCACACTTTCTTGATCCGGTCGTGAGTGGAGGTGATGTGATCAGCATCATGCCCCTGACTGCCTTTACCCCCCCCCCCCCAGGGTTTCCCCCAGGTACCCATGTCATTCGATGCCGGGTGGGCGCAGGGGTTGCTTCCAATGTTAGAAAAGTTCCCGGATTTGAACCGGCCAGGGATCGAACCCTGTACCTTTAGCATGGTAGTCAGACACGTTACCGACTGAGCCACCGTGGCCACATCTGTATAACAACTGACACTATATATTTATAATAAAAAAACTCATGAACAAATTTCTATTTTCTATACATATTTCTATGAAAAATGTATCACCTGAAACAAGTATTAGTCATTTCCTGTTTTTATATGCTACATGAACATGTTTAATTGACTATATCTTCACTTCTACAGACTCTTGTACAATATGGTTGTTACAGTTTAAAATTTCACACAGAATACCAGTTTGACCTATGTACTAAATTTGAAGTGTACTTTACATGTGGTTGCCAATACCATGAACAACTCATGTCTTCTTTCTCAAGGCACTTCAAAAGGAAAGGTAAATGTACTGAATTGTTAGCAACGTTCTGTCAAGAAAGCATCAAAGTGTAAGTTACTTTTTAGTGCCAATCAACAGAGCAATGCACACATCTAGCATTGTTCTACTGTCAGGTGACCTATTCACACCAAATGTGGACTTTTAATTTAAAAAAAAAAAATTTAAAATAAAACTAAAAACTTACATAAAAACGATACGCACTCACAATGAAGCACATGTTACGAACATACATTACGAGAGACAATCTGTAAACAAAAAATAAACATATCTATAAAAATAAATAGCATACCATTTGAAAGCAAAATTTCTTCTTTAAATATTCACAATTCAACTCAGAAATTTTACAACTAGTTGATTAAAGCTCACATCTTATTAGAGGTAACAATTCCACTTTTACAGCCAATGTATAATTCATAAATAATGTGCCATATTTCAGGTACTAATAAAATGTGTGTGTACTATTAAGTTTAACAATTTGCCAATAATTATACAGTGTAATCATAAGCACTGGTTCTCAAACACATCACTACATTTCAACTATTTTATGTCCTTGTTCACATACAGAACATCACTATGTGATAAATGCAATGAAATGCAGTCATGACATTTTCAAGTTTTATGGCTTGCAAGATTTCAACACTGTTACTCAAACTGTAGGAACATTTAATGGATTCCTAGGTTTTGAATGTAAATCACAATTGACTATCTGAAGAAAATGGGAAAATTAACTGAGGTTTTGCTTATGCAATGTTGTTCATTCCAGTGAAACAACTGAGAAAAAGCCAAGAAAACCTGTAATTTCTAACATATTTTATCTGATTCCAGCAATGAGGATAAGAAGGCAATTTTTCACCAATGCGCTTCAGGGATTAATTAATATATATTTTTTGGAAACTAAATACTTTGTTACATGTTTTATAAAAAATATTGTTGGCTTATTTCTTCAGTTTACTCTGTTACATTGCATATATTGTCTCATTACGAAAAACTCGGATTCAAAATAATGATTAAAGTGGAACCCCAATTTTACATTTTCCCGCATTTCAAGACTTTCTAGCTTGGTCCCCTGAAAAACGTAAAATGGAGGTTTCACCGTATGTACCCATTGCAGAATTATTTATGATTATTTGTGTTCACAAGATGTCATGCAGTGTTCCCACTACTTTTCAAAAACCAAAATCCCTGACTTTTCTAGGTTTTCCCTGCACGTTGTTTTGGCATTGTTATGGAAATGTGATGTGTATGATTGTGTTCAAAGATTTGGGTGTTATCATTCAATAAACATTTCATATTTAGTGTCTGATGAGATGAAATAGTTTTCCAAATGCACAAAGGCAAGCAATATTTTTTTTGTCATTAAAAGTATGTCTCAATTTTCCAGAACCAACACAATGTAAAAATATTAAGTAAAAACAGTAAAAATGCATGTAAAAATAACACCGAATTTTGCTCTAAACAGCAAAAAATAACACCGAATTGCAGTAAAAAATAACATCGAAATTTAGGTGAAAATAAAACGAAAACTTCATGTCCCTACTAATAAATAAGTATTATGTCTCCGACTGTGCATCATAAACAAATCAAGCTTAATCAAAATTGGTGAAAGAGCATTTCTATGCAAAATATTCCCCCAAAAACAAATCAGTTGGAACGTAAAAGTAAAATAAGTTTTTAGTTAAAATATAATATTTTTTTCAGGTTTTTGAACATTTTTGCATAATTCCCTCATTTTCCATATTTTCCAGGATTTCCGTCAATATGAACCCTCTCATAAATCACCATGTAATGTAATAATGTGTCAGCATACGTCAATTGAAATTAGGATAAATATAAAGTTTGTGAAATATAATCAGGTAAAAATGACAAAAAACTTAACCTGTTCCAAAGCCAAAAATGACATCCACGATTCCATCCTTATTAATATCGTTCAACCTAAATGCTGTCCTGGAGAGCATCTTTGGGAAACTCATTGTCCACACATCCTCTACTGATATTTCATTGCACGGCACTAACAACTTTTCAGGTTTCGGCTTCCAAAATGTGAAATGGCCAAAAGAAAATGAAAAGGTGTTGATGAGGTACACTACTAACACAATCAAACCTGAAAACAAAAATACACAATAAATAAAAATTTGCAAAATTGAAATTCAATTTAATTTATTACTTCTGGAAAATTTCCAAGCTTTTACTACAATCGCCACGTTCTTTGTTTATATTCTTCATTCGCTTCACCTTTCCCCCACTTTGGCCTAAATGCAAAGATGACAATTAATGTGATGTAATTGCTGAAGGGACACTAAAAAAAGTTACCCATGTTCTCATTCAAAGAGATTAGAGGAAAAACAAAAGGTACGCAACTTTCCTTATTTCCAGCTTAAGATCAGATTCTTTCTCAACAACCTAATTTTTCATGATTCAAAATTTTAATATTCAATGCAATTGTTAGGGGCATGCATATTTCGTTTTTAACGAAAAAACGAAATTTGAAAAAACACATTGTAGTGTTAATTTTTCATGTTTTTGAAAGGTGTGAGATGCATTTTGTGACCATGTTTTGTCACGAAATAATGCGAAATGAACTGCAAAAAGTGAAATTAACTCTTAAACACGAAATTCAGGGTTTATTCACCGACGCGACACCTTCTGAGGTCTGAATTATCCTGAGAGTTATGCAATTCCCGGAAAATTGATTAATTCTGTAGTTAATATTGGAGAAGCAAAAATTGCCTCCTTTACACAGAAATAAACTTAATACTCTTGATAACTACATAAATGTGCTATTAGAAGTGAAATGTTAATTCTGTGGAATAAGTGTAGTTTCTAAATCAAATTTAGTATTATATTCACAATTTTAAAACCAAAATGTCTTTTTATATACCACTTTTCACACAATTTTTCACCGCTATAACACCGATATTTTATTCTATTTACCGCTTTTGAACCCGAAATTGACTCAATTTTTGTAACGAAATTTTACTTTTTTATTTACCAAAAATATGTGCCTCTAGCAATTGTTCACTTGGTTTACTTTTTGTCATTTTTAGCTAATCATGACAATGAAGGTGAATGCTAATGAAATGGATAAAAGAACAATCATAAGAACACTTGGGGACAAGTAACACGATCCCCACAGAGGAATTGGCTGCAGGCCCAGGCATTAGTGTCTCATTACCCGGCAGGTGTACTACATACCATTCAATATAAATGAAACTGGATATGGTAACATTCAATTGCTAAATTACACTTATTTATCACAGTTATACTTCAAGAACAGTATGAAAGACTGGTCAGGTGAAAACTGTTAGTAATATCACAGATGAAGACACATTTTTTAAATATTGTACCATTTGTGGCATATTTACACCACATTTTAATAACACTCGTGATGAAAGCTTGTGTATTTAGCAAAATGTAAACCTGGACAGACTTTGTTTCAAGAACAGACTGATTTACATATAAGTTGTAATGGACTAGAACTCACCTAATAGTACTGATAAGGCTATAACCGCATAACAACATGGGGCACATAGTACTTTGCATGGAGGAACTTTTCGAACTTCAGCATGAAGATGTCCATTTTTTGCACACTGGTAAGAAAAAATATTCACAAATTAATTCATTTTTATATAAATATCTTCATATGTATTTGTGAGTGTATAGATAAAATATTACAAAATTTAATTTAAAAAGTTGAGTTGAAAATGAGTTTCAAATATTGTTGTTCTTATTTAACTCCTTAATAGTGTGTACACTGATAAAAATATATGAATTACTGATATTCTGTGTGTATCAAATAGATAGATCTCTCATGCTTATTTGCTCATTTTCTTGTCATGTAAAGCCTCCCCAACGGAGCAGTGGTAGCGTCGTTGCCTTGTAATTAAGGGGTCCTGGGTTTGATACCTGGTGGAGGCATATAGTGGTTAGGATCCCACTTTAAACTGTAGGTCCAGTCCTGATTAGCCTTAAACTTGATGCCCACTGAGACATGGAGAAACACAGCAACAGAAACGTTTCCGGCATTTGAGTGGGCGATAACCTTTAAGATAACTTGCAGACTTCTGGCACGGAAATTCCCACTTCGGTTCCATGTGTTTTCCCTGTAGTGGGTGTTACACGATTTGATTTCAATAGAAGCAGGCAACAGAAGTTATGTTGCTTTCTATTACAGCGTTTCTTCACGTCCCAGTGGGTGTTAAGCTTTACTGTGCATAAAGTGGACTTAAAACACCAAATCAATCAATATTGTCATGTAAAAAAATGCATTCTTTACTCACACTCCTTATAAATAAGGGTATATTAAAACATTAAAATCAGGTATTAAATTACTTGACACAACATTGTAGTATCTATTGATTTTCCTTTAGTATTAACTTAACCATATATGCTTCACATTCACATGATTAATAATATTTGAAAGTCTTAAGGTGTACATACTTCAATTTATGCACTAGTCACAGATGTTATTAAACAACGTATTCTTATCACGTGATATCAATCACAAGATATCAATGTCCTGTGAAATATATACCAGAGTTGAGCCAATAGTAATTTTGATGTATCGGTATCAGAAAGAATTGGATTGAAATGTATTTACCAATACTTTTCTGGTGTTTTGGTGTTTCATGGGGTTTGCAAAAATGCCACATTACATTGTTGCAGTCTAATCATCATAAAACATTTTTTTGTGAGAAACATCATGCCATGGCCAAGAAGTACCAATTCGAGGTCAAATAGCACATGTAATATGATCATCCAGACTACAATAGGGTGGTTATGCTTATGTTTTAATCTTTTCTTCTCTTTCCTTATTTTTCTGTACATGCATACAATGATATTTAACACACAGAGACGGACAAAAAGTTTAGACAGATGCCACCTACTATGAATCACATTTCAGGATATTTTCACCTCAGTTAATGGAGTAATGACATCACATTATTCTTCCAAAGTTGCTATGAAGATAGCACACTACATTTCAATTAGATGAATGCTTTATCCTTTCTCCCATATCAAGTAGCAAACATTCACCCCAAATTCATAATCAAATCTATCATAAGTAAATAGATAATACTTACCTTTCGTCTTGGTGCCATAAGTGGCCTTTTAACTCCACTTTCGTCATCCACTTTAAAGCCATTCCTACCATCTCGTATAAATACTTCATCATCAACATCATCACTTGCATCATCATCATCAAAGCTGTCTCGAACAGCTAACTTAGTAGTGGAATCATATGATGTCATTGCTGAAACAAAGAAAACTTTAACTCTGACTAGTCATAGAACATGTTAATTATTTTCTAGATAACCAAAATAGTTATGGTTATGCTTATAGACAATTGTCTAGCCATGCATGGGTTCATCAGGCTACAGTTTCTCCCTAAATTTTGCCAATTATATAGAAATATTGATCAAAGTTTGAGGATCATGGGGGAAGTTGGCCCCCCGTTTTGGAATCCAATTGCCGCCACTGTTTAAGGATGTTTACAAAGTACTTTGGGACACATCTTGATCACACTTCCATTATTTGAGTTGAAACTTATGTTTTGAAGCAACAAACATTGAAAAATATTTACAATAGAAACAACCAACTACAAGATACAATAACTTGACCAAATGTCTATAGGCTACTACAATTCCTCCTATCGCTACTCCAAGAGATCACTCTCAACCATTAGTCAATTGATGATAAGTTTGCAAAGGATTTGCAGATCACATCAGAGTAAGTGTAAAATCTGTTTGTAAGAAATCTTTGAGAGACCAAAAATATATATCCCACTATAGTAATGGTTAGCTCAAATACAATATATTTATGAATACAGGAGTCACAATTGATATATATTGCAAGTCATTATTTCAGTAGGCTAATATTATGGTAAAT
Source organism: Lepisma saccharinum (assembly GCF_977018435.1). NCBI lineage: Eukaryota > Metazoa > Arthropoda > Insecta > Zygentoma > Lepismatidae > Lepisma > Lepisma saccharinum. The sequence goes on from NC_139253.1 coordinate 23,171,446, forward strand.
GTTTACTATACACAAACACATTTCTTCATTTTTACAGAAGAAACTACTTACGGAAATTAGTTCCTCTAGCACTGTTGAACATCTGGAAGGTGCTTTCTGTCATGTGGGAATGTGTCATAGCGGAAATGCATTATTTTTGTTGAAAATTAATTCTCCGACGCACAATAGCCTTTGACGTGTACACCTTTTTGTACATCATGGCACGTCGTGATTGTGTTTTGTCGATGTTCATTGGGTATGCAGTGTTTCCAACCAAAAAAAAAAAAACATAGTTAAAATCCGTTGAACTATTCACGATAGCACCAAGAAACATTACGTAAGGTTAGGTTAGGCAAACATAGTTAAATGAATTTTAACTATGTTTGGGCCAAAGTGGTGCCTATCCTAACTAAACCTAACATAACTAGTTACACGAATTTTAACTATGTTTGCCTAACCTAACCTTACGTAATATGACTTGTGTCAATGGTTCAACGCATTTTAACTATGTATGAATTTTTTCGGATAAGAAGGTTGGAAACACTGCATACCTAATGAAAATCAACAAAACACAAGCACGACGATCTACGAAGGTGTACGTGTAAAAACGAAATGAAAGAAGGGCTCGGGTACCCTTTTCTACACCCTCGATTTTTCGCACATTTCAAATATTCTCGTTACAAAAATTAGTTCTTCATAATAAACAATGTTTCTAAATAGCGCGGAAAAGTACTCATAATGTGAAAAATTGAAATTACTTTGATAAAAAAAAATGTGAATACACCTTAGAGAATGTTCCACGAAGCAGATACGGGTAACACTTTACTATACCAGAGACGGATTTCTTCAAATTTACAGGAGAAAGTACTTACGCAAATCATTTTCTGTAGCATTGTTGATGTTCGGGAATGTGGTTTTGATCCATTTTAATACGAATGCATGTGGTTTTCTACGAAAATCTATTTCCGACGCGCTATTGCTGCTGCTGCCATTTGCTTTCTGCTCGAGAGCACAATATGCTCTCGTATTGTCCGTATATGCTAAATTGAATGAAAAGAGTGCTAATGGAACCTAACCTAACAGGCATACCTCGTCCCCGTGATGGTTCGTGGGGCTACCCGTGGATGGTTTGTTGCAAATAAGGAACAACAGTAAGTACTCGTTAATGTAAGAAATAGACATTATTTTCGTTAGAAATTCATTATTTCACCTAAAGAAATGTTCCGCAATGCAAAAAAATGGTAAATTTCTCATATCGGACAAACGGATTTCTTCAAATTTACAGGAGAAATCACTTACCAAATGCAGTTTCTTTAGACTTGTGGAAGTTCGGGGAAGTGTTTTCTCGCATCGTTCATTGAATTTTGCCGGTAAATAATCAATTTTTCGATATAAATGTCTGACCGATGCACGAAAGCTCTTGCATCCATTTACTTCCAGGTGGATGTAGCCTGTGTGTGATGACGTAATCCCGGTCAGTGTTTCCAAACACGTGTTTTTGTAACTGAAGAAGGTGCGTTTCCGCAAATGGTTTGTGGGGCTATGTGTCAATGGTTCGTGGGGCTATGTGTCAATGGTTCGAGGGGCTATGTGTCAATGGTTCGTGGGGCTATGCGAGAATGGTGTGTGGGGCTATGCATTTTTTTTTCGAAACCAATTTTTCACTATTGTAACCTATAGTGACCCTACCTAACCTAACCTTCCCGGAAATGGTTCGTGGGGCTATGTAGGTATTTTTGGGTGCAGTGGGGTGGAAACACTGCATGCCGAGTACGGTAGTGAAACTGTGATCGCCATTTTGCGTGTTACCGAAGGCAAAAAGAAACGAAGAAAACTTACTCGATATGTCGCAAATAGAGCTTATTTGCGTGAAATAAGCGAAATGCCACCTTCAGCAATGTTTCTCAATGCAGAGTACGTAAGTACGAATATTCAAATTAAATGAACTAGCAAATTTCAGCCGTTTGTTCGATACGAGAAATTTACCCAAAAAAATTGCGAAATAAATTATTGATAGGTGTCTCCGGTATAGTAAAGTGGTACCCAAATACGTAAGTACAAATGTTAAAAGTGACAAAACAAAGAAGTTAAACGTGTTTGTGAATAGTAAATTTTTACCAATATTATTCCCTAACTAGGGCCAAGTCCGATTGTTTAATTCTGAATTTATCATGCTGCACAGACATTTTTTACATAATTTGATTTCTAATTATGTCTAACACATCCTTCAGTGTCTTAATGATTACTTACTGTGCGCTTCTGGAGAACAATTTTTCTCTCCCGTATACTCCTATGTGATTCTGTTTGTGAGAGGCTATTCATTTACTGTTCTCTTGGATACATTCTGCTAGTGTCATCTGCTTTACGTGCATGGTATGTATAGGAGTATTTTATTGCTAAATGCTTTCGTTGTTAGATTAGGTGGGCCAGGTTTAGGGCTATCAGCATTAATAAACTATCCCAAAATCCTTTCCTTATCAGGTAAGGTGGGTCAGATTTAGAGCTCTTAGTATTCAAATAACGCAACACGTAAATCTGGTCTCGAACACAAAATCCATTCAAGCCTCGCATGAAAATCTGCAAAAAATTGTGTCCGAGTAGACAGGAAACCAAAAAAAGCCCGCTCACAGAAGTTAGGATATATTACAAGATAACAAATCTCATTTCAGGGTAAAGTAGATTTTGTAATTTTTAAGACATACTTTTTGATACTGAAAATACATTTTTGCTTCATATTCTACACGTGAATTTGTATGACAATACACCTAACGTTCTAAACTTAATAGCAACAACATCATGAAAGAGAATAATACGCATACAGGCATATGATGGTATACATTTATTCCGAGTTTACTGAACTAAAATTGTGCATTGCACAAGTACAGTATAAAGAAGCAGTTTTACGAAACAAAGGCAGACGAAGACATAAACCAGTATCATTTATTGGTTGGATTTGTTTTAACTCTGGCGAGATGGTCAAGCATAGAAGAGGGGAACATCCTCGTACACTGCGTCGGATCAGTTTCTTACCATACGTCTTGTCATAGCTTCTTTCAAATGTGAATGCAACATATTTTGCGCATAACAACTAAGAGTAATATAGCCATGTGATGTTGGAACGTGTGTGCATATTCTTATTTGTCAGTCCTCATGTTTTTTTTAACATTGCGTACCATTTCCCTAAATTGTCCTTTGGTACAGATGTTCTGCATGACGGTATGCTCACTAACGTAAGAGACGGATACGTTTACAAGAAAAGTATTTCAAAGCTTCTAAACAACACATGCATTCCTTGTTCACATTATAATACTGTAAATGTGAATCTTTAAAAATAACAATACGGATATTCAATAAAATTCTACCTGTTTGTCTGCTTCGATAAACCACTTGCTGTTTACATCTGATCTATTGACCAATAATTTGTATTTGAGTAAAAATAACCATCCAATCGAATAGTACTTTCGGGTTGCTATGACAACGGCACTAGTTTTAAGCATGGCGGTATGTCTTCTTGTTAGTGATGGCGATTCTGTCATTCTTCGATAGTATTTTTTTGTAATAAGTTTTGTGACAAAATTGTGGCCAAATAAGTAACAATGGAGGTGGAAGCTCAAACCATCACAATTAATAGGCCTAAGTATCGATCATCGAGACCTCATGATTACGTTTATGGTAAGTTTGATTGGAGCGAATTGACAATATAGAGAAAGTCTCCAATTTTGTTAATTTTCGGTATACTAACTAATTTTGGCCTCCTAATCACGAATCTGTTGTAAAAAACCGGGGGTCACGTCTGGAAATTTGAGAAAAAGCCGATTGATTTTTTTTTATATATAGCTGTATATATGCGTAGTTTTACGAGCGAAAATGTAATCTCCTGTCATTGTTTCCAACCACGCCTTTGTTTTACAAGAAAATGATTTATGATGTTCAATTTTAGTATGAACCCTATTTTTTCGATCAATTTAGGGGTGAAATGAATGCTAATGGAACCAAACCTAACAGGCCTAACCTAACCTCGTGTGAATGGTTCGTGGATGGTTTTTGGGGCTAATGTCAATGATTTGTGGGGCTACCCGTGGAAGGTTTTTGGGGCTAACGAACAAGGTTTCATCAAAATTCACAATTTCCAGTCGTGACCCCCGGTTTTTTACAACAGATTCGTGATTAGGAGGCCAAAATTAGGCTAGAGTCTAGTTTGCATCCGTCTTGCCTTTTGGTGGTAACCGATGGGAGTTAACAACACTGCATGCTCGTCTTTGTGTCCGTTTTGTGAATGCGTGTTAAAGAAGAACAGGTTCCAAAAACTTCTAGATAGTGTAAAATACATGCCAAATACGTTTATCCCCAGCGATAATTCAGTGCATCGTTCAAAACCGTGCTAGCAGACAGCCGGCGCTCCGGCATCTCTTAGGATAAGTAAGTTTTTCTTTTTACACTTTCTGTCACTAACCATTCACGGGAACGAGGTATGCCTACGAGGTTAGGTTAGGCCTGTTAGGTTAGGTTCCATTAGCACTCATTTTACCCCTAAATATGTGCTTCATCATCGAAAAATGTCCTCAGTACGTTCAATCACGCATATCCGGACAACATCAGTTTTTCTCGATTTTCTCCTCCAGGAAATTTTTCCTCGCCTTGGGATTTACTTTGTTGAATTCCTTATACATTATACAATAACCTTTCCAACGATATATGACACGTATTCCTTAGGAAAAGGACGTAAACTAGACTCTTACCCAAAATTAGTTAGTATACCGAAAATTAACAAAATTACAGACTTTCTCTATATTGTCAATTCTTACCGTTTGATTTATATCTATATATGTCTATGTTTGGCTAGAATTTACAATATAGAGAAAGTCTGCAATTTCGTTAATTTTCGGTATACTAATTAATTTTGGCCTCCTAATCATGAATCTGTTGAAAAAAACCGGGGGTCACGTCTGGAAATTGTACAAAAATTGTTCGTTAGCGCCAAAAGCCATCCACGGGTAGCCCCACAAACCATTGACGTTAGCCCCAAAAACCATCCACGGGTAGCCCCACAAACCATTGACGTTAGCCCCAAAAACCATGCACGGGTAGCCCCACAAACCATTGACGTTAGCCCCAAAAACCATCCACGGGTAGCCCCACGAACCATTGACGTTAGCCCCAAAAACCATCCACGGGTAGCCCCACGAACCATTCACACGAGGTTAGGTTAGGCCTGTTAGGTTAGGTTCCATTAGCACTCATTTCACCCCTAAATTCATCGAAAAAAATACGGATCGTACTAGAATTGAACATCATAAATCATTTTCTTGTAAAACAACGGCGTAGTTGGACACAATGACAGGAGATTACATTTTTGTTCGTAAAACTACGCATATACACCTATATATAAAAAAAATCAATCGGCTTTTTTTCAAATTTTCAGACGTGACCCCCGGTTTTTTTCAACAGATTCGTGATTAGGAGGTGAAAATTAGTTAGTATACCGAAAATTAACAAAATTGGAGACTTTCTCTATATTGTAAATTCGCTCCCTATGTTTTTACTAATAATTAATTGTCTGAATGTTGGTGACAATGGTTCTGCATTAGCATGCAATGTAATTGGACATTATTCATTGTCTAGTTCTTTAAACTAGAGAGAGTACATCATCTTCAGGCGAACAAATTATTTTTTGCCAGTGGTGGGGATCAAGCCTATGACCTGTGATTTTGTTTTTTCAAAGGTTCGATCCCCACGACCAGAAAAAATAAATTTGTCCACCTGAAGACGAGAGAAGATGTACTTTCACGAAACGTAGTGTTAGACTAAGTGTAGTTTAAAGCACTACACAGTGGATAATGTTCAATTGACCTTGCATGCATTTTTTCAGTGACGTGCACTGAGGAGTAGCTAGTCTAGCAGAGATAGATCAATCAATCTCACATCTCGAATTATATTCAAATCTCAATATTTATTGTCTTGTTAAAGCCACCACAGCTCATACGCAACACTTTCTTTTCCACGCGCTTCTCGTCCATCGGTGTTCTCCGCGGGCAAAGCTGGCTGGATACCCTAGCTCGCTCTTCTTCCGCCAGACCAGTTTTCAGGTAGAAACGGCCAGCCCAAGGAAAAGGAAGATTTCTACCTCTACCTCTCTTGTCCCCTCGCCCCCCCCCCCCCCGCTGCAATGGTTGAAAGCCCAGGCTTTCAGGTCCCCCAGTCTATCTCCTATAGGACAGATAGGGGATTGGTTTCTCATAGATTTTTTGTAAATCCTGTAAAGAACTCAGGGTAAAATTTTCTGCAGTACTTATGTTCTCTGTATTTACACAACCTTTTACATGTTGTACAATATGTGCGTATGTATAATATGGGATGTAGTTTTATTATTTATGAAATGGGAACGTGTTATGTGCAGACAATGATGTTATGCTTTCTTTCTTTTTTTCTCTTACAAATATGGAATATATAATGAGTAAATTACAAATATTTGCTCAGGCTCTATCTGACTCTCGTTTTAGTAGTGTTTTATTTAAATATACTACTCTTGGTCTCTAACAGTCATAAATACGGATATATTTATTTGGGCAAGAGAACGCGTGTTCATATTGTTGTTGGTTTGGTTTATTTTACTTCGCTTTTCTGCCACATTTGGTTATCGCGAAAATGAGGATTGAGTGATAATATGATGAAATTGGTTAAGGGACCTCATATGAACAATCCAGGCCAGGATTCGAACCCGTGATGAGTGCGCATTCTTGTCCTATGTGTTGCAGTGAACAATGAAATAATTTGGAATAAAAAATGTATCTCAGAACTCAAAAAGTCAAATGAATATCATTGAAGAAACTACAAAAAAGTGTGTTGTGTTTTGTTACCTGTCACCAAATCAACCAAGCGTGGGGGACTGGTTATCATAGCGCGCTACGACACCAGGATTTCCGGGTTCGAACTCCGACCCAGGCATGGGCGTTCCCTGTGCTCGTCCCTTCATCAATTTCATCGTATCTTCGCAATTAACCAAATGTGACAAAAAAGCGAAACTAAGTAACAAAAATGAAATCAAATCATTGATTGATTGCTCAATTTGGTTCATTTTACTTCGCTTTTCCGCCACCTTTGGTACAACATTATAGATGAAGGAACACACACAAAGAACACAAATGGCCAATCCGAGATTCGAACCAAGGATCTCTGGCTTAGAGTCAAATCAAATAGTTTTTTACTTTCGAATGTGGGTGGGGGTTACGTGTACTTTTTTCTGGTACTCATTCATAATTTTGCAATCTTTTCCTGTTATTGACATTCTTTTTTGTAGGAATACTGGCCCTAAAGGGAGGAGGGGTGTGACCCACACCAACCCCCTCCCTTGAGCACGCCAAGTGTCGACGTCACCGCACGTCACTGCATTTTTTCCTGCTTGATTTAATAAATAAAACTTGAAGCTATAGGTTTTTATTTTGTTGAATGCCTCTACAGAACATAATACATTTCATTATGTACACAGCATATATATACACACAACTTCAATTAGATATTTTATATGTAATTCCAGATCCAGATTATTATGTGTCAAGTAAGACTGCTCATCATCGTGCTGCTTTTGAAGCACAAAAGGTTTCTGCAGATATTGTGAGTATCACACCTTTTATTGTGAATAGTAGTTTAAATTATATTTTTTGAATAATTTTAAGTTTTCGTATGTGATATAATTGTTGAAGCCCAAGTTCCGATTGTCATAAAGATTATGCTTGAGTTGAGAATATAACTTTATATGTAACATATTGCCTGTGAATATTTCATCATAAATTATTATGTAATTCTAACAATTAGGAACTATTTACTCCTTTGACAAGAATAATAATTACCTGTAATAATTATAATGAAAGATCAGGAGACATGGGCAGGGCTGTTGTGTGGATCTTCTATTCTATCATGTTGTATATGGTGTCCATGTTCTGATTGGGTAGTTCTGATATCATCATGATATAGACATTATTTCTACATGATTTGAATTCTATACTTAATGAAAACTTTTCTTGATCATATAGTGAGCTTTCTGTGCAGATTTCGTTTTTACATCCAACTGCTATATGCTTATGTAAGTAGGTTAGGTGGATCAGGTTTGGTGTTTGTTGCATTATACTCTATGTGATCAAAAGTATCCGGACACACCGCGAAACGTGAGTTTATCATAGAGGGCGACACAGTACTGCAATCTACCGCGTGGAACACATAGTCAGCGAACTCAGTAGTCTGCAGACAGTGTGAGACAGCAGTGTGGGATGGTCTGAGGAACTCACAGACTTTCAACGTGGTCAGTTGATTGGGTGCCACTTGTGTAGGAAGTCTGTGTGTGAAATTTCCACCCTCCTAAACATCCCTCTGTTCACTGTTTCCAATGTTATAGTGAAGGGATGTGTACAACCCAAAAGCGTGCAGGCCAACCTCCCATGTTGACCTACAGAGACCATCGAGTGTTGAAGAGGGTCGTACAGCATTATCGTCAATCATCCATCGCCACCATCACACAGGAATTCCGAACTGCATCAGGATCTATTCCAAGCGGCATTACTGTTTGGCGCAAGGTGCGGCAACTTGGTTTCCATGGCCGAGCAGCTGCCCATAAGTCAAACATCACACAGACAAATGCCAAACGCTGCCTCGTGTGGTGCAAGGAGCATCGAAACTGGACTGTAGAACAGTGGAAAACAGCTGTGTGGATTGATGAATCACAGTACAGAATGTGGCGATCCAATGGTAGGGTGTGGGTGTGTTGAATGCCTGGTGAACGACATCTTCCAGCCTGTATAGTGCCGACAGTGAAGTTCGGAGGTGGTGGAGTTACAGTGTGGTCATGTTTCTCCTGGGGCAGGCTTGGCCCCCTTGTTGCTTTACATGGCAATGTCACGGCACAAGCTTACGTTGACATTTTAACAGCTTTCATGCTGCCTACCGTCGAAGACCAGTGCGGGGATGACCATTGTGTTTTTCAACATGACCGAGCACCCGTCCATACTACAGGGCTTGTGGGGGAGTGGTTTGACGACAACAACGTTGCACTAATGGACTGGCCTGGGCAGTCCTGATTTGAATTCCATATAATATCTCTGGGATGTCTTGGAATGCCGACTTCGTGCTAGACCACACCGATCCACATCAATACCTCTTCTCATTTTGGCGCTCTGTGAGGAATGGGCTGCCATTCCTCAGGAAACCTTCCGGCACCTGATTGAAAATATGCCTGTGAGAGTGAACGCTGTCATCAAGGCTAAGGGTGGGCCAACACCGTATTGACTGCCAGTGTTCCCGATGGAGGGTTGCCCAAACTTGTACTGTATTTTCAGGTGGGTGTCCGGATACTTCTGATCACATAGAGTATTTATGTATTCAGAGCACAAGTGGTGTAACTCCATTGAAGGCAGTTTTGAGAAAAAGGTGCATTCATTGAAAACGATTCAAAAAATTAATGACCATGAGAAAATATTTGTATTGATATACATAGAATAGTCGATACACCACAGCCAACTCTACTGTGAAAAATAATGTATTAAAGTGTGTCAGGGCCTCCCTGATGGTGCAGTGGCAGTGTTGTCACCTTGTAATCAAGGGGTCCCAGGTTCGATATCCCGTGGAGACACATAGTGGTTCAGATCCACATAGTGGATTTAAAACAAAAACTCAAATCTAAAGTGTGTCAGAATAATATATATCATACAGAAAATAGTAAATAGAATAAGCATACTAAGAAAAAGTTAATGGAGTTAGCCTACTTAGTTTGTGCACCAAACATTTTTATCATTCATTCACTTGAGCTTACATTAAATTAGCTGAATAGGGGCTCATCATTTTCCTCATCAGAAAGGGGCCTCCCCCATGGCGCAGTGGTAGCGTCATTGCCTTGTAATCAAGGGGTCCCGGGTTCGAAATAACAAGTAACAGTAAGTACTTGTAAATGTAAGAAATAGACATTATCTTAGTTAGAAATGCATTATTTCACCTTAGGAAATGTTCCGCATTCCAAAATAGTACGTTAGCAATGTAAAAAATATGATTTATAGGTGTTTCCCTTATACTATAATACTACCCAATTTTCTACAATATCAGAAATTTTCTTCTAATTAATTTCAGAAATAATGTAAGGTATGTCGTAGAACATTTGAGTTGTTATGATTTCTGCTTGAAAGCCCTGTTTTATGTTCTGCAAAATATTACGCTCCCAAGAAATTAATTGATATAGGCTAGTTTTATGAAGTATGTTTATTAATGGTGTGACATTTTATCAACAGAAGACACATTTTCATCTGGTTGTTCTGAACAAGATCCACTGGTGTCCATTGTGTATCTCTATGAGCAAGAATTTGAAACTTAGGAGATACTTACTTGTAGCACTGAAATGTTGATACTTCACATTTCTAAGTTATACCTAGGTACATCTAACTCTATTTCCACTAAAAGTGGAGTTACGTCACTAGTTCTCTGAACCCCTCATTTATCCTCCTTTCTTCTTACCGTGTTACTATTTATCATTATTATTTCCCCAAGTAGGTTAGGATTGTTAGGTTTGATGTTTTAGTATTTCTATACTTTCCTTTTAACTCCTGCATGTGTACACAATGTTTTCCATTCAATGAGAATACTTCAGAGGCGACCTAAGACAGAGCATGGTAGCTTGCACATCCTACTTTTCATGACAGAATTGCTTTCAAATTCACAATTTCCACATCTTGAAAACTCGCATATTAACTTATCCGAATTTCAAACTTACACCTCCAGCCATTTCCAGTATTGTAAATGTGTTCCCCATTCTTCTGTACAACTTGCAAAAATTGTTACACACTTGGATCCATGATGTTTAAAAGAAAATAATGTTTGAAGACATGCATCCATCCTCAATATTGTTTATGCTTTTTTTCACGGTACTTTCTACATTAGGAATGTATGTTTTAATCTTTCAAAGAAGAAGCAGAAGTGCTGCAGCATTAGGCATTATTGTAAAAAGTAACGTTGTTTTTATATTTTTCAAGGCAGTGTTCTCGGTACTGGGTATTATTCCATGTAGTTCACTTTACATGTGTGGTACTAAGCAGTCAGTTTTCTTCCTGAAATGGGTAGGTTGTTTATCTTTTATATTTCATCTCTTTCCCCTTCTCTTTGTAGCGTTCCTAAACTAAGTCTTGTATTGCATATGCTCAAAATTTGATGAAAAATGGATGAATATCAAACCCACTGGTGCAGCAGTTTCTATGTTGTTTTTATTTTTGTTATCTACTTTCATTAATTTGCAATGTTGATTTTCTCCTTTCTTATAGAAAGTTGTTCCCAAATTTAGAACCATGTTCAGTGAATTGGTTCATTACCCAAGAAGTGAGCTATTGGTTACAGGATCAGATCAACTTCCGCCATTCGTTGATAATAGCTGGGAAGCAAGGGAAAGGTGAGACTTTGTTCTTACTACTGCTAATTGTAATTAATATTTCTTACATATTGCCATTATATTATCTCTTAATGTTAATTAAATAACTGATTTTTTGGTAAATTTACTTTTGTCCCTTGTGGATTGTACTCCACCATGAAGACGCACAGAAGGCATGGGAGTGGAAATAGGATCACCGCAGATTGAAATTATTATTTTTTTAGTACAATGTCTATCGCTTAACGCTTTCTTGAATTTGTGCAGAAAGTGCTTTTACAATAAGAAAATAAAATTAAAAACATAATGGTTCGTGTTTACAAATTTATTTTGATGTTTTGGTCCTGTATGCCGAACCTTCCTCAGGTTTCTCCACAAATTTAAAACATGTAAATAACACACTACAAGATTTAAAATAAGAGAGAAAAGTAAAAAGTTTAAAAGGTTAAAATCTGATGGTTGCGAATTGATGCAGTATCTATTACTGCATCTCTCATTCCCATAGTATGAAATCAATCATTCCTTGATTTATAGCTCTACCACATTTAATGGACAGATTTTTTTTTTGCCAACCTTTGGTGAAGTGGTCAAACTTCGATCAGGTAAGGATGCTTTGTGTGTTCAGTGTTCATCATGCATCCTCATAATCACAATTAACTCATTAACCAAGGGGTAGAAAAGCATTATAAAATAAATTAAGCACAAATAGACAGAATATTCAGTTCCCAGAAATGATTAATCTTGGATTTATCATTTTTCTTAACGTATGGTCTATCATCACCAAAAGAGATCAAGCAAACATTGTTGAACAGTTTGAAAAGTTTTCCTAAATACAAAATAGTAATCAAATTTGATTTGACAGCAGAAATAATAACATTGTTGTTGATTTTTCGTTTAATAAGTACATGTATTCAGGCTAATGGGATTTTTCATACATTTTATGTAGCACTCCCAAGTATCAAGGCAGATAACACTGTTGCCTTTTAATCAAGGGCCCTTGGTTCTGTTCCCAGTGAAGGTAAATTGCACAATGGCTTATATCCCTTTAAGAGGGTGATCTTCCACGTAGTACACCCAAATGTCAACCTCACTTCCACGTTAGTACACCCTGGACTGAAGACTAACGAGGCTCTGGGGACTGGCCCCATGGCCAGTATAATTTTGTTTGTATTGTCCTGTTGTCCTTATGTGTGCTGAGTGCCCCTTTACAGCCTCAGTTTTTAACAGAAGTCAGACCATTTCAAGATTTTTAATTACGCAACGTTAGAGTTGTTATTTGTAATTAAAGGGGGCTGGCCCCCGTATAATGTGACGGGAGCAAAATAGCCTAAGTGCTGACGCTCCCACAATTTTAAAATAAAATAAAATAAAACAAATATCCCTTTAAGATGTGGATCCAGTCCCAATTAGTCTATCTGACCATAAAGTGGACTTAAAACAAACTAACTGTTAACAGAATTACTAACAGAAATAGTAAATTATGGTTTTATTGTATTGTATTTTAGAGTACAGCAGGTAATCTAATTGTAGGATAATTGATTGATAACAGTTTATGTATAACTTTTACTTTTGATGCATTCCACAGGAAGTTATTATTTCCTCAGTTACTTTCATAGAGCCACCACAATACTGAATCATCAGCAGTTTATAGACCTACCAGGAGTGAAACCTGGGATCATTTGAACTAAAGGAATCTCTTATTAGTGTATATTATGTTGCAATTCGTTGATCGAAAACAATGAAAATACTAATAAAATTTTACATAATTTGTACAAGATTGTATATGCTATTAATAAGCAATTAACTGGTTTCAAAATTGATATTGTAAATGTAACATGGCAACACAGAAAGATGCTACAAATTCCAGAAGTTAGCTCATCTTTCTGTGTAAACATGTATTCTTTTTCTTTCAGAGCTCAAGGATTACCTGCACTGAAAGTTGATGTAAATGGCACTGATCGGCACAAGTTCTATCGAAGGTAAGGAGATTTTGTACATAGTTTCATTTTATATTTGTAGTTATATGGATGATCCTTAATAATCCCAAAATAATGCTTTTTTAAAAAATGTTAGTACTCTGAAACGTAACTACGATTGATTGATTGATTGATTTAGTGTTTTAAAGTAACTACGAGGTGGATCCAAAAAGTTAATTTCCCGAATGGCAGTAGCACAGTAGTAGCAGTTCCAGCTCCCATCAACTGTGAGGTTTGGTCGGTGATAAAGTTTTTGAATGCAAAAGGCATAGCACCAATATAATCCATCGTCAGCTGTGTCAGGTGTTTGAGACAGACATCGTGAAGAAGCAGATGGTGCGTCACTGGTACAGGCAATTTACAGAAGGTCTGCAAAATGTGCATGATGAGGTGCGCAGTGGGCGGCCAGTGGTGGCACCAGGATTAATCATCTGGGGGTTCTGAGGGGGTGCGATGTTGAAAATAAAGAAAGCATGAAATATGTATGCATGTTTTAGCAGAGTCGCATGCACGAATTTTTGTAGGGGGGTTTATTACCAGGATAAATGTGCCAATAATAATAATAACAACAACATTATTATTATTATTATTATTATTATTATTAGCAGTAGTTGTATTAGTAGTATCAAAAGACGTAAATCACGCAACACGTTTGTTTTGGACAAACGATTTGAAATATTTTTTTAACATGTTCAATTTGACATTAGCTAATAATTGAAAACAAGTACACAAACTGTATTTTTTAAAGACTGAAAATGCATAACGAATAAGATTATTTTTGCACATATCACACGTATAAATTTCATGTACAACACATGGTTTACACATATGCAACATGGAGCAACGTAAAAAATCAGAAAATACGAGGCACATCCAGAAAGTAAGTTTCCCTATTTTTTTAAAAAAAAACCAACACAGTTTCAGGAAACCATTTATTGGCAACAGGTACAGCAAAGGTTCAGCTATTTTTCAACATAGCAACCACCAGAATTGAGACACTTGTCGTATCGTGGTATCAACTTTTGGATCCCACTGTCGTAAAACTATGCCACCTGTGAATGGAACCAGCGTGTGACAGACGTCTTCAGCTCTTCGTCGTTGCCAAAACGCTCACCGGAGGACAGGAATTTCTTGAGGTGCAAGAAAACGTGAAAATCGCTGGGAGCCAGATCAGGACTGTAAGGTGGATGATCAAACAACTCCCAGCCAAATTCCATCAAAACAGCTGCTGTGCACCGAGCCGTATGTGGACAAGCATTGTCATGGAGGAGCACAACACCTGCAGTAAGCATGCCAGGCCTCTTGTTTTGAATGGCACGTCGCAATTTCCTTAGTGTTTCACAGTAATGGTCAGCGTTCACCGTTTCACCTCTGGGGAGGAAGTCAATGAGCAAAATGCCCTTCCTGTCCCAAAACACGGTGCACATCACTTTCTGTACCGACAGCGTCTGTTTGAATTTCTTCTTGACCGGAGATCCACTATGCCGCCAATGCATTGACTGCTGCTTGGTTTCCGGGGTGAAGTGCGAAATCCACGTCTCATCGCCCGTGACGATCCTGTCGAGGAAATCATCGCCGTCATCATGGTACAGTTGCAGGAATGTCAGTGCTGCTCCTGAACGTTTCATTTTGTGTTCGGGTGTCAGGTTTTTCGGCACCCACCTGGCACACAATTTTTTGAACAGCAGGCGCTGCGTGACAATCTCATGCAACACGGATCGCGATATCTGCGGAAAAAGGCTACTCAACTCCGTAATAGTGAAGCGACGGTTCTCTACGATGCGCTGCCACACCAGCTCAACCAGATCATCAGTGATGAGGGAACGGACACCCACTGCGCTCTTCATCATGGACACTTTGACGACCTTCCGAAAACTGCCGACACCAGCGACGCACCATCTGCTTACTCATAATGTTTGGCCCATAGACCTCACAGAGCTGATGATGAATGTCAATTGGCGCAATGCTTTGTGCATTCAGGAACTTTATCACCGACCGAACCTCGCATGTGGCGAGAGAAGGAATACGAGCTTCCATTTCGGACCATTGCAGCCTCGCTACTGGCATGCGGTGGGAGAAGGAATACGAGCTTCCACTTCGGACCACTGCTGCCTCGCTACTGGTACCGGGCGGGATCTGTCCACCTGGCATATGATTGATACGTCTTAGCTCTGCTGCGCATGCGCAATTTACATGGCTCATTATTTTTACTCTCTGGATGCGCCTCGTACATAGATATGCAACATGTTGAGACTAAATTGTGAACTTATTCAAAGTTTCTTTAATACATATATTTATTTATTTACTCAGAGTTTCAGATACAGTCTTATTTGGCCATTTTACACTGAACATATTATTTAAATGCATTACATAATCAATTCAAGCGCCTCATATCAAACCAACAGCAAAAATTATACAAATCTCTCAAATGTGCACGCTCCTTTTCATCCACATAATTGTTCATACATTTGTTGCTTAGCAGTAACAGTCTTAAGTACATAGTTTGTCTTACTTATCTCTCTGCAAATTTACAATGCATTACAGAAAAGAATGATATTGCTCACTCCGTTTGCAAGAAAATTGTTGGATCCAAATTATTGTAAACTCAAATTTATTAGGGTGCCGCAGTCTCCCATTCATAAAATTTTAATTTAGATGTTCACCACCCTCTAGCTACGGCTCTGAACTTTTACGAATTTATGAAAAAAAAAGTACAAAATGTATTTTTATTTGCATAGAATTTAAAATCAATAATGGCAATTGCCTCTCAATGCCCCCCTCCCCCTGCAGGTGCTGTTGGCCGTCTGTATGAAAAATAAAGAATTACATGAAAACTAATTCCATCTCGAGTATCATTTTGTCTCGCTACTCTTAGATTCTGCTACCCTTCCTTTTTTTACTTCAATGTTTGCCTCCTGGCCCCCCATAGCATTAATTTCCAACCAAGGTTGGAAGGGTAATACCCCTTTGCCCACTGTGGTTGCACCACTGGCTATCTTCCGTCTGTCCCAGATGCTGCGGTATTAGGACAAAACAAGAAGTGCACGGCAACTTCATCTTTGTTAAAAAATCCCCTTCTGCCTCACTTTCCCCATCAACGGCCCGAACCGTAACATTTCTTCGTGAACTTTGGGCTCCTCCACAAGGTCTGAAATGGTACTTTACTAAACATGTTACGTGGAACATATAGAACGTACTAACAGGTAACTACCCGTCACGTTACTATTCGCGTTAAATAAATTCCCTAGCATGACCAGATGATATCTTGAACCAAATGTTTAATGGTAAGAATTAATTTTCATTAATTCTTAATAACAATGCTGACCACAGTACAGGAACATATATGCAGCTTCTCTTTCAATGCTCGGCTGTTGTATACAATAACAGCGGTCTCACTACAATACCTAATTTAACATTTGGGCACTCAATGTAACTACGACATATGACACTGTAAGAGTTAATGTTTTCAACATAACTTTTGAATAGGGGGTGCACAAGCACCCCTTCGTACCCCCCTGCCACAGCCCCTGTGGGAGGCCCTCCATTGTTATGGATGACCTTGTGGAGCAGGTGCATCAGCGCATTGTGGAGAACCATCGCTTCACGATTACGGTACTCAGCAGCAATTTTCCGCAGATTTCTCGCTCCTTCTTGCATTAAATCGTCACAAAGAACCTGTTTTTCTGGAAATTTTGTGCCACGTGGATGCCAAAGCAACTGGCACCCAAACACAAAGCAAAACTCATAGGAGCAGCATTGACATTTCTGCAGCAGTACCACGATGATGGCGACAAGTTCCTGGACCGGATCATCACAGGCGATGAAACATTGGTCACACACTTCATGCCAGAAAACAAGCAGCAGTCTATGCATTGGCGTCACAGTGGATCTCCATACAAGACAAAATTCAAGCAGACTGTTTGAGCATGGAAAGTGCTATGCATGGCATTCTGGGACAGACAGGGCATTCTGCTCATCGATTTCTTGACCAGAGGTGAGACAGTGAATGCTGAACGGTACTGTGAAACACTACGGAAGTTGTGACAGGCCATTCAGAACAATTGGCGCGGGATGCTCAGTGCCAGTGTTGTCATGCTGCACGATAACGCTCGTCCACATACAGCTCAGTGCACAATAGATCTTCTGCAGGAGTTCCTCTGGGAGGTGTTTGGCCATCCATCCTATAGCCTGGATCTCGCTCCCAGGGATTAACATCTTTTCTTACACCTCGAGAAATTCCTGTCTGGTCAGCATTTGCAAAATGACGAGGAGCTGAAGATGGCTGTCACGCACTGGTTCCGATCCCAGGCGGCAGACTTATATGAACCAGGGTTAAAAAATTTGATCTCACGGTACGACAAATGTCTCAATTAAAAAATCTCTCACTTAACCATAGAATTATATGTACTTGTGTAAAATATACGTACTTTCTTTATATGACCATATCTACCTTTTTCTAGTTCCATTCATGTTAAAATAATTAATACAAATAAGAAAAAGTTACTACATTTTACAGGTTTAAGACTATTTCACCACACAATCATCATGTTATGACATAAATAATGTTTACATTAAAACAGCGATATTTCATGTTACATGATGTGAACAGGAAAACAATTTAGTTAAAGTCACAACATGAAGCAAGTTTGTTAATATACAATTGATGGATACATTGAAAACTCTTATTTTGTGTTTAGTGTGGTTGTGTTCTTAGTTATGATCAATATGTTGGTTAAATGACTCATTTCAAATATATATTTCTCTTTACAGAGCCATAGTTCCCTTTCTTCATCCTGTGATACCATGTGTAAGGTTTGCCAAAGACTTGCAGACCATCCAGAGGCAGTTGGAAGCACAAAAACCACCAGTATATGTGCCTGCAAGGCGAACAAGAGGAACGCAAACCAAATATAGGGATTCAGAGGCCCAGACAGATCCCTACTCTCCTGATTATGTAATACGTCCCGGGCACAATCCAGAAGTTCTTACAATAGCTCATTTTTCGTGGGGTACGGTAATATTTTGTTTTGTGAATATGGCTGCTTGATTTATTGCCATTTAGTCAGATAATACATAAGTACAAAGTAGAGCTGAGCCGATACCAATGCGGGTGTGCCATGTATCAGTATTAGAATGTATTGGTTGGAAATTATTTACCGATACCGGCCAATACTTTTCTGGCATCTTGGTCTTTCATGAGCTTGGCAAAAATGCCATGCGACACTTTTTTGGAGTCTTGGAAAGTATTCAGAATTTGAGCGCCAATTTTGTGTGAAAATCGTACTTTTGTGATTACATAACATGTAATTTAATATTCTGATGTAATTCTTGAATATTTTAATCCATATCTCACTTTTTCTCCATTCCATCATGTCATTCATCTCCATCCCATTGACCTCCCTATAACTAAGGGTCCTGCTAGAAGAGACAACCTCGAAGAAAAACCTATCCTAAGTTTTTCTTGCATGTGCCGATGGGACAGTGGTAGTTGCAGTCGCGAACGTGGTCCTTGCGTAGCCTTCATTTTTGGGGGTAGGCCTTCCTCGGCATAGAGAGCATGTCGAGGCGACAATTTATGGACCCTCCATTGAAAATCTTATTGTATATGGGTACAAACATTTCAAACTGGGTGAAACCCCAAAAACGTGCTAGGCCTATGAGCCCGATAAATATGGAACAGACAAGTAATGTCACAACCATGCCACGTTATCTTGTGATAAGTTTAATTGCCATGACAGAAAGTAATGATAGGCTTGTAATCAAGGGGTCTTGGGTTCAATACCCGGTGGAGGCACATGGCACAGTGGTTCGGATCCCACTTTAAACCGTAAGTCCAGCCCCAATTAGCCTTACTGTGCATAAAGTGGACTTAAAACCAACGCAAACCAAGAAAGTAATGATACTACTAACAACACCAAGAAAACTGGAACTGCTTCATTGAAGGACCTGTCACCGTTACTTATCAAGAAACAGCTTGACTATGCCGCTGGTTCAGATATACCTGAAATAAAGAAACTGCGCAACAGGAGTCTTCTTATACAGACCAGCACAGATTGCCAAATGAACAACCTTTTAAAGTTAAGATCTTTAGGCACCTTACCTTTTCAAGATGAACCACACCGTCAACTGAACAGTTGTAAAGGTGTAGTATGCTAGTGGTATCTGCTAAATGCTTTGGAGGAAGAAATCATTGAAGAACTCTCGAACCAGCATGTAACATCTGTGCAGCGGATCAAGACCAGAAAGTCCGGAGACCTTATTCCATCCGCTTCTCTGATTCTCTCCTTCAACACGACCACTCTCCCGAATAAAGTAAGAGCTGGATATATCTCTCTTCTTGAAAAACTCAACATGCTGACCAAGGCAGAAATTTATTTTATTATAAAACATAAACTAAAACGGTGGGCCTCTCCGATGGCGCAGTGGTAGCGTCGTCACCTTGTAATCAAGGGGTCCCGGGTTCGATACCCGGTGGAGGCACAAAGTGGTTCGGATCCCACTTTAAACTGTAGGTCCAGTCCCGATTAGCCTTACTGTGCATAAAGTGGACTTAAAACACCAATTCAACCAACCAACCATAAACTAAAACGTAACGTTTCAACCTTCTAGCAAGGTCTTCTTCAGACTCTGCACCGAGTACAAATGTAACAAGGTACAAAAACAAGATGATATATATACACAAACATTACTCCCCTCCAAACTATTAGAAAGTTGTTCTGGAACATTCTAGCAGGTGGCTTTCCCTTGTCAACTGTACTTTTACCTAAAAGGCTAAACATATTTTCTTCCATCTAGAATGTGGTTGGACTCTTTATCTCACGCTCTTTTTCCTTCATTCTTCTTCCTTCTTCTCTCCTCTTTCTCTCTTGTCCTTTCCTTTCCTTCTTGTCCGGCTGTACATCCCAAACCCGATGCGGTGCTTTAAGTGCCAACATTTTGGACATACCCAGCCCTCCTGCAAGGCCACTACTGCTATCTGTCGCAAGTGCAGTCAACCTGATCATGGCACAGAGCCCTGTCCATCTGGGCCAACATGCATTAACTGCAAGGGCAAACACCCCATCTGCCATCCTGACTGTCATACATAGCAAGAAGAAAAAATTACAGAGTTGGTCCTAAGGCACGTACTCTGCTTTGGACTTGTCCTTCTGCAGTCCCAGCCTTGCTCCTACCACCTCTTGGAGTGGCCACACTTATCTTTGTGGGAGCGATCATTTCCCTCTTCTACTCAACTTCGAACATCTCCAGCGACTCCTGGACATCTCCCTCACTTTCATCTCAGTCGAACTGACTGGGGTGCAGTGGATCTTAATACCGTCGACTTGCCAGCAATCGACACCCTGGATATCTTCATGACACACATCCTCGATTCTGCATGCACCTCCATTCCACGTCCCAGTGGACTTGCGAGGCGATGCCCAGTTCACTGGTGGACTGCGGAGATCAGTGCAGCCATCAAGGACTGCAATCGTGCCCTAGATCGGTTTAACAAGAACCACTTTGTTGCAAACCTCGAGCAGTTCTGCATCAAGCATGCCCGTGCCCGTCAGCTCATTTGAGCCAGTAAGAAGGCATGCTGGATCCAATACGTGTCTTGTCTGATGAAGCAGGCTTCGTCGAAAGCCGTTTGGATCAAAGTACGTCACATCCAGGGGGTTGCATGGTCTCCTCTGAGTGCTCTGGAGCACGACGGGACTTTGTATACAGATGCTGGAGACATAGCTAATATTCTGGCCACACAATTTTCTGATGCTCCCAGTTTGGACAATTACCAGCCACGTTTCCATCGTGAGAAGGACAGAGAGAAATGGCGTCCGCTAGTTTTCACAAGTCATAGCATCGAGTTCTACAACTCTCCATTCACCGAATGGGAGTTTGATAAGGTGCTTCGAGACTCTAAGAATACAGCTCCTGAAGTGGACAGGATCCACTATGAGATGCTTCGTCATCTGCCCATTGGAGCTAAAAATTTCCTTCTGACGGTTTTCAACAGGCTTTCCACCTCCTGGAACCAGGTAAAGAATGCACCACAGCCTCGAGTTACAGGCCTATTGCCTTAAGTAGCTGTGTGTGTAAGTTGAGGGAGCGCATGGTCAACAAGTGTCTCGCCTGGTTTTTGGAGGAAAACTCTTTGATAAACAATTTTCAATGAGGTTTTCGCTCCAACCTTTCCATGCTGAACCATCTCATTCAGCTGGAAACGCATATTCAGGATGCATTCCTCAACAAGGAACATTTACTAGCAGTTTTCTTTGACCTTCAAAATGCCTATGACACAACGTGGTGCTCTGTTATCCTCAAGCAGCTCCATTCTTGGGGTGTTCGTGGCTATATGGTGTACTTTACTCAGAACTTTTTATCTGATCGTTCTTTCCGCGTACGTGTTGGGAACTCCCTTTCGGATCTTCATGAACAAGAGAACGGTGTCCTGCAGGGAAGCATACTTAGTGTGACTCTGTTTGCCATAGCTGTGAACAGTATCATGGCAAACATTCTTGCCCCATTACATGGTCTCCTCCATGTAGACGACCTCACGATCTTTTGTCACTCACGGAATCTTGCGTCAACTTCTCTTCAACCCCAAATTACAATAAACCATTTGGTTGAGTGGTCCTCCCAAACTGGTTTCAGCTTTTCCTCTGAGAAATTGTCGTGCATACATTTTTGTCGTCAACATACATGCGACTTTGACACTGACCTGTACATGGGGAAAACGCCCCTACATTTCGTGAATGAGGCCCGATTTCTCGACCTCATTTTCGACAATATATTAACATGGCTACCTTACCTTCGCCAGTTAAAGTTCTCTTGTCTGAAGGGTTCTCAACCTTCTACACGTTTTATCTCATACCTCTTGGGGTGCTGATAGGATGGTACTGCCCCACCTATACCGTTCACTCAGGTCGAAGCTGGATTATGGATGTGTTGTGTATTCATCTGCTTGCCCATGTAGGCTTCGCATCCTAGACACCATCCACCTTGCTGGTATTCGTGTTTGTTCTGATGCTTTCCATACCAGTCCTGTTGCCAGTTTATATGTAGAGGTATCTGAGCCGTTGCTATCTCTGCGAATACAGCGACTGGTAGTGAACTACTTCCTCCATCTTTGCTCGATGCCCTCTCATCCTTCATATTACACCGTCTCAGACGAGAGTAGGCTGGCAAGGTATCGGCTCCACCCTAGGGCCACTAGACCATTGGTGTTCGTGCAGACGAGATCCTGTCAGCACTTGGTGTAGACCTTCCTCGTGTCTCTCCATTCATTCTGCCTCTCCCGAACTGGGAGTTTCCTGCACCTTCTATCGATTTTTCTCTGACTGCCCTTCCACAGGCAGAAACACCAATGGCCGTATACCAGCAGCGGGTTTTAGAGCTTCGTGCGAAGCACCCCAATTTTAATGTGTTTTATATGGATGGGTCCAATACAGTTGAATCAGTCGGTTGCACCTTCGTCCTAGACTCTCAAAGTTCCAGTTACTCGCTACATCCTGCCTGTTCCATCTATACGGCGGAGATGTACGCCATTCCAAAGGCACTGGACTTTGCAGATGTCATTTGGTCTGAAGAAAGTCCTTGTGTGCAGTGATTCGACCAGCATGTTGCAGACTCTGAATGCACCGAATTCCCGGCATCCAGTAGTGCAGTGCATCTTCAGACGGCTTGTGTCTTTATCTGCCAGTGCTGATGTCTACTTCTGCTGGGTCCCAAGCCACGTGGGCATACAGGGGAATGAAGCAGCTGATGCCGCTGCCAAGTCTGCTGATGCAGACGGCAACATTCTCGTCCACCTTCTGCCATCTAGCGACCTGCAGAATGTGTTTCATCGTAGCCTTCTTGACACTTGGCAGGAAGAGTGGGATGAGGAAACAAGCTTCACGCTATTAAACCCACCATAGGTGCTTGGCATTCCTCATCCCGTCCCTCTTGTCGAGAAGAAGTTATTCTTACCCACCTGCATATCAGACACAGCCGTCTAATGCATGGTCACTTGCTTCAAGAGCTGGACCATCTGATGTGTCATGTTTGTAACGTTGTTTTAAGTATTCGGCATATTCTTATTGAATGTGCTGACTCTGCTATCCTCAGACAGATTTTTAATCTTCCCAGCTGTTTGTCATCCCTGTTGGGTGATGATAACAGTGCTTTATCCAATGTTTTTAAATTTTTGTGAAGAGCTGCTGTTTTCAACCTTCTGTGAGGAAGCTTTTAATACCTTCTGACTTTTTAATGTGTTGTGTTTGTCTTGTGCAGGTCTTTTTACAACCTTGCACTTTTAATTTTCCCCAAGGGCCTTTTACACCACTTATTTTAATCTCTTATGTCAGAATTTTAGGTAAAGGGATATTTCCCCAAATATATTGAAGGGTACAAAATGGCCTTAAGTGCCAACGCACCCAAAAATTTTAATTAATTCGTTCATTCTTGAATATTTTAAAACAAAAATTTTGGTAAATTGATGCATATAATTAGAGAAGAATACATACACACTAATAGTAATTAATATTTTGAACAACTTTTAATTATTAAAATTTTCAAGCATCAATATTGGTATTGGTGGGAATCGGTGAGAATATCGGTATTGGTATGGTTTGAAACTGGTATCCAGGTACAAATCCAGGTGAACAAATGTTTAGTGCTCCCGCCTCCAACGCAAGCAGTTCTGTGTTTTATTCCTGGTGGAAACTCCAACATTTTGATGTTGATGTTGTAATAATGCAGGGTGAGGCAAAAATCTGGCACCACCCTTTTAATTTGAAAACAACTGACAGAGGGCAATGAAATTTCAGATATGGGTAATTGGGGTGGTACACACCAGATGAGGTTAGTGTGTACCATGGCGGCCATCTTGAAAGCCGCCATCTTGGAATTTCATCCAGATTTTCCAATGGGAAGGGGATCATGTAGAATATCATTTTACATGTGCATTTTCTCAGAAATAAGAATATGCAGTTATTTTTCCCCTAACTTTATTTGGTGAGGATATTTTCATAGTTGAAGTTCACATTTGGCATCCTACAAGATGTGTTCTATGTGTTGCCCGTTCTGTGCTACACACAATGTAAGATGTTTCAGCCAGTCCTCACGGACACGCAATAACACTGCAGGGTCGACAGAGTCACATGCTTGTTGGATCCGGTGCTGGAGATGTCCAAGATCAGTGATTCTCTCTTGATAATCTATGGCTTTAAGATGACCCCAAAGGTAAAAGTCAAGGGGCGTAAGGTCTGGAGAATGGGGTGGCCACTCAGTTGCCCCTCTTTGACCATTCCAGTGACCCGGGAGCTGTTCATCCAACCACTGCCTGACACATAACACATAGTGTGGTGGTTTTCCGTCCTGCTGGAAATAGGCTGGTAATTCACCATCTGGGTTCATCAGTGAGAGGAACACATCTTCCTGGAGAATATTCAGATATCTCTCCCCATTCAGGTTGCCAGGGATGATGACAGGTCCCACAATTCGGGTGTTCCATATCCCACACCACACCACACCTTTGCTGCACTGACTTCCTTACAAGGATCTATACATGATGGGTTGGTATCTGACCAATAATGATTATTCTGCTTATTCATCTCACCGTTCATGAAGAATATGGCCTCATCGCTAAACAGAACACTTTTCGGGAACTGGGGATCCTCATTGCAACGAGCCAAAGCGTAGTCTGCATACTGTAACCACCTGTCTGAGTCATCCTCAGTTAAGAACTGCTGCAATTGAATTTTGTAGGGATGCCACTTGATAGTATACAACACACGGAGTATGGATCTCTGACTGACTCCTGACACTGAAGCCAAATACTAGGTACTGCTTTTCAGGCTCTTGACCAAGGATGCTACGATTGCCGTTGCTGTTTTTTTGTCGGTAGCTGTTCTCGGCCGTCCACTATGTTCTCTGTCGCACACGAATCCCGTCTCCTTAAACTTCTGCATTACATGCAACACTGTGGTATGTGAGATGTCGACTCTCTCTGGATGCCAGGTATTGAAATCTTCTGCAATGACCCTGACGCTGCGCTCCCCACTTATAACAACAATTTCGATCCATTCTTGGAGGTTTAGAGCCAAGTTAGATCACCTGGAACAAATAAATACCAACCCACTACATTACGCCAAATGTGAAAATATCCTCACCAAATAAAGTTAGGGAAAAAATAACTGCATATTCTTATTTCTGGATGGCCTCTCTGATGACGCAGTGGTAGCATTGTTGCCTTGTAATCAAGGGGTCCCAGGTTTGATTCCCGGTGGAGGCACATAGTGGTTCGGATCCCACTTTAAACTAAACTATAGGACCAGTCCCGATTAGTCTTACTGTGCACAAGTGGACTTAAAACACCAAATCAATCCAATCCAATCTTATTTCTGAGAAAACACACATGTAAAATGATATGCTACATGGCCCTCTTCCCATTTGAAAATCTGGATGTAATTCCAAGATGGCCGCCATGATACACACTAGCCCCATCTGGTGTGCCCCCACCCCAATTACCCATACTTGAAATTCCATCGCTCTCTGTCAAGTTGTTTTCAAATTAAGAGGGTGGTACCAGACTTTTGCCTCACCCTGTAGATAAAAACTTTGTCTAAAGATGTAAAAATTACATTTGATGTACCTTGTAACAAACAACATGGAAACAGCATGATCACAGGTAAAAGTTGAAATCTGAGCTTTCATTCCTGTCTCAGGATTGTCATCAGAATAGGAATTTGCAGGTGAATCAGAAGAGGGAGAAGTTTCACTCGATTTTTATCACACACGGTTGATGACCCTGAGATGTGGCTGAAGCTCAGATTCGAACTTTTGCCAGAGCTTTTTCAGTTCCTGTGTTAACTGCTACAGGTAGGTCCAAGCACGGAGTGTTAAGGGTTTATATAAAATTCAATGTAAAAATTAGTAATTAATCTGTTATCAAAATTATATGAATGCTATTTCACAAAGATGACAGGAATGGCAGAACAACTGTGAAGGCTTCATGCCCTTTTGGAAAGGAAGTAGGAAAAAAGAGAAGGCTGAATAACAAACAAAATGTCAAAATTTTCAATTTTCACTTCATTTTCTCTTTTAGGAAATGGCCTTCCAGCTGGCATACATGAAGTTGAAGTTATTGAAAGAATGAGATATAAAAGGGAGTGGGAGAAGAGGTTGCCACCCTTAGATTGTGAAGAAAATATTAAAAAGAGGAGGCAAATGATGGTAGAAATGGAGGCGGATGAGTGGGCGTTTAGGGATAGAGTAAGTGTACAATAATTTTTGTAATTGTTTATCAATTTATTTGTGTTGGG
Organism: Lepisma saccharinum; assembly: GCF_977018435.1. Classification (NCBI taxonomy): domain Eukaryota; kingdom Metazoa; phylum Arthropoda; class Insecta; order Zygentoma; family Lepismatidae; genus Lepisma; species Lepisma saccharinum. The sequence goes on from NC_139253.1 coordinate 23,198,076, forward strand.
ATATTTCCACCTATAAGCAGTGGCGCTTTGTGGGAGTATTTATAATGCACATTTGAAATGTGGTAGTATGTCGAAAATAGAAAATCTACTCATAATAATTCCAATTAATTAATGAATGAATATAAATGTTGTTAATTTACTTTATAAAACACTATTTTTTCTTCTTCTTTGGGCAATATTTTCACACTTTCACAGACCAAATGCTGCTGATATTTAATAGTCAGCATTGTCTTTTACACATATTAACTAATGCTAGGAGTGTTTCACTTGATATCCGAGAGTTCTGCCATGTCTATGAATTTCTGGTCTGCATGCTTGTGAATATGGATAGATACCAGAAGTTCTTGTTGCAATCATATTTAATTAAATTTGATTTATTTGCAAAGAATGGAATAAGCATATGGCTTCATTGGATTTCATTTCTTTGTAATTCCAAATTGAAGAAAAACATGTAAGTATTTTGTTCTTTGACTTATATGTTGTATATTTGAGAAACACTGAAGGAAACTGAGAACAATGTTTTACATACTAAAAGTACTGTTAAATGTTCATATGTGCAAACTCTTTGTGAAAACTATTCACACATATTGTGCGTATGAATATGTCTGAAGTGTTGTGGTAACATTTGATCTCTAGAACATTGCACTGTACATAATTTCAGACAATATACACTAGCTAAAGAATGAGAAGTGCATTATTTATATATGTTTTTGATTTGCTGAAAAGATTTACAAGATTTAAAGTCATAAGATTATATTTTTTGTTCCAATGTAGTGAAGTATGTTTCATATACATTGCTCAAAATAATTGTTGCATAATGTGGTATTTACAGAAGAGAATGGGGTTGCCAGGAAATGAGGCAGAAAGCAAAATTTTTATTTGAGAGTAAAGTCGACGTGTTTTAATAAGAGGAGAAGAGTATGCAGTAGCACAGTTACAAAACAACCGAGGTGTATAATGAGTATCAGCAGTCTCCACGGCGATCACTGATACTCCTGGTCTTCAGGAACCAATGTGGCCTTCCCGAACACATATGCACTTCTCTACATAATGTGGCACGCTTCGCACCAGCTTCTCCAGTGTGTCCTGAGGAATACGACCCATTACCGTATGGCAGCATCGGTGAACTATCAGTAGGTCTGTGATGGGTTGGGACAATTGATGATAGCTCTCTTCAGGTGTGTCCATGCATTTTTGATGCAGTTGAGGCTGGGCAATAAGCTGGTCTCTGTGCTCCTGCAGGAACTGGGTGATGATAAGGGCACAGTGGTGTCACAATGTTTTTACAATATGCAATATTTTTTTGAGTTGTGTAGAACTAACACCAATTCACAGTGTGTACTTAATATTCTTGCAGGAAATCCAAGATGTTCATGATTTAAGGCTGGAATTGGTTGAGAAGTTAATAGCTGAACGTGATGAAATTTGGGAGGATAGATTGACAAAGAGGGTGGTTAATAAATGCACTGCAAAGGAATCTGAAAAGGAAAGGAAGCTTCAAAAGATAAGAACAGCTTTAAAAAGAGGTAAGATCAATATATATTTGAATATTAAAAAATAAGTTAATGTTACTCATGATCATTGCAACCTGCCACGAAGGCACATTAGGGTGTATGGTCCCACACATTAATGACGTTGGCCATTGTTGAAATGTCGTGATTAACACCTTTATCCCCTAGGATTTTCCCCAAATACGCCAGACCTACTTTATGCAGTGACAAGGTTGGAAGAACTTCCATCTTAGATTGCCCACCCTGAGGATCGAACCTTAGTCTCCCGCATGTTAGTAACCTCCCCCCCCCCCTACCAACTGGACCACTTTTATTTATACCGATAACAAATTTACTGTTGATATGATATAAAATTCGAAATGTTCCATGAAGAACCTGAATGTCTCACTCATATCTTAAAAGAATGTATGAAGGGCATACCACATTGATCTAAAATTGTGAATTTACTGCAACGCATGGTCTGCCATTTGTCTGGTAGTGACAGTCATCCGTATCTAGTACAGCGATCTGTCACTTGATTGGAGCACTGGATGGATGTGTGCAATACAGGTACAATTATCACATTTCTCCTGCCTCTGTCAGTGCATGAGTGGATGGCGTGGAGTGCGATTTTTAAAGGCAATGCTGGACGACGCGGTTTCTGTGGGAGGAAGGTGCGACCACTGCATAGAATCATAGGCGATCGTGCAAGTGTGTCATAAGTATCCACCATCATAGAAAAAGTGTAAAACTGAGTGGCAGAGGGGAGAAATGGTTGCATGTCAATGGAGAACATATTTCCTACAATGCCATGAGTAGGATTCAGCGAGCTTCATAACCAGGCTTGCGATGAGCCATGACTGCATTACCATGAACTGGACACCATTGTCCAATCAGGAAGCATAAGAGTAGCCTCCTCTCCCATTGTACAATTGACCAACACCTGTAACTGATTGTTATAGCTACATAAGTTTATCGATAAATTTAGCGATCTGATAGTGTCTGTGAAATTGTCAACTCATTGTAAGAGTGAAAAATGAATGTACATTAGTTTAAATGTAAATTTTATATATTTAGTATCTCCTGTTGAGGTAGAAACCTAGTATATACATCTAAAGTGTAAATCACCAACCCTGAGACCTTCTGTAAACAAACGGTCTCACCGATTCGATGTATCACTCCGCGTCAGCTGTTTCATGACTGCAACCATCTGCTGTTACACTCATAGTTCGCCGCACCTATTCATTTTATATAAGAGCCTCTGAATGTGTGAACCCGCTCTCAAAACATCAGACGAATATGCAGCCGCATACATTGTTACTCTCCAGGTCATTCTCTCTTTCATAACCCTTAAAACTGCAGACACTGACACACCACTGCACTGGGATACCAACTTAACCACTTCATTTACTGGTTTCTCAGGATACCACTGACAGAACGTTACATAAATATTGAGTAGAATCTATTTCTCACCCCTTTTCAAAGGCTGTCCTTGCTGGTGTTTTGAAAACAAGCTCGGAGAACACGTAGACCTTCCCGCATGCATAGAACTCGGCATGTTATTTTTCTAAGGATAAGTCGGGCAATATTACTAAGTTGCACTACTTCCTTGCTGTTCACATGATTATTTTTAGAAAATAACCAATGTTATAAAATATCATTATGTACACAAATCTCCAAGTTCATTGAAAGTTACAATGCATATTACTACAAAATGCTCACCTTTATCTTGCCTTGCCATGTCACCAAGTTATTTTACGAAGTGCACTGTATTTGGCGGAACAAAAATCGTTATTGGGATGCTTGTCAAAGTTTCCAACTGCAATAAATTTACGAACTTTCTTTGTCTTGCTTTGATCATCATCATCAATATATTTATTGGACTTACAGCAATGCATATGGCTGTTTATGCCCATTATATATTTTATTTACATAAGATACAATTTACATAAAATCTATAAACAAATTTCAAATACACTCCTATCTATATCATCCTTAGAAATATACATTACCATGTTATATCATTTTGTCTAAAAAAATGTAAGTAAAATATATTCAGTTCACATGCAAGAAAGAAGCCAAATTTATGGGAAATTATTACTGATGCAAAGAGTTAACCATAAAGGTGAAGCAATAAGTAAAAAAAGAAAGAGCATTGGGTTTAAAGTGAGACGTCATTTGCGGCAGCGTATCCCATACTACAAATTGGCCATTGTTTTACCTTACGTAATGAATCCTGTAACAACGCTGGATTTTCGTGTGGATTATTTTACTTCTATGAGTTTGCAATGCTTTCTGCATGCAGGTGGTTTTGTTTACAGAAGGTCTCATGGTTTGTGATTTGAACTTTAGTTGTATACAGTTATTTGTAGGGGAAGGGGAGGGTGCCAAAGTAAATGTTTATTATTTTACATGGATTCTGAGTATTGGTATTATTTGCTATCACTTATCAACCTTCCTACAGATTATGTTGAAATTCAGTTGGAAGTTTGGCAGAGCTGTAATTACATGTGATATCATTTTGAGAGATTCTTTTTGCACTAGTCATTTCCTTACTGACCTTCTGCATAGCAGAAGTAAGACCATTTGGAAAGAACAGTCTTAAGTTCAATCCCTATTGGGAAACAAAGTTTTATTGTTGACCCAGCATCATAAGGATACTTGGGGAGTATTTCAAATAGATAATAGTGGACTCTGGTTTAAAATGCCTCATAACATTGCTCCAGTAATTGATCACATTGCTCATGGAAAGCTGCTTGACTGACCTTGATCGTCAGAACCATTGTTCCACTGAGCTTAGTTTGAGTTTTAATTACATCGTTGGCTACCATTTGCAAAATCTATTCTTACTCATTACGATTGATTGAATTGCTTTATTTTACTTCGCTTCTTGTGCCACTTTTGGCTAATTTGCGAAGATGGAGTTGAGTGATGATATGATTAAATTGATGAATGGAGTATGGGGGATTTTGTGTCCTGTGTTCTGTCCATGAGTGTGATTTTTCCCTTTATCAGTTTCATTTCATCTCCATCCATACTTATCATTGTGGTTATCCAAAAGTTACTGAAAGTAACTTAAAATAAAACAAATATTAATGTACACTAGCCATTATGAATTTATTTGTGTTTTTCATCTAATTTTTATTTAAGATAAATGTTTCCTTCCATTTTACAGATTTGAGGAAACTATCCTTTAAACATAGAGGTGTAACAAGAAAGTTCAAAAAGAGTGATGTTTTGAAAGAATATACAGATTTCACTGATGCATTGTATGCTCCACAACTCAGATTTGGAGAACAGGCTCGCAGGAGACATGAAAAGCTACATCTTAAGAGCAAATTCTTGACCCATTACAAAGGTATGTTAAAGTAATTCTTCAGATTATTATAATTTGAAATAATACAACAGTCATGAAATACTAAGCCATATATATAAATTAATTAACCACAATCTAAAATATTGATACATTTCATGTATCCATTTCTTTTGGTGTTATAAAATTTTTCATCAACACAAGCAGCAAAAGTAGTAGTTATGGCTATAAATTTAATCTCTAAGGAAAAACATTCTTGTTCAGATAAAGTGGCACATACTTCAACTGTACAACCTTACAAAATATAGATAGGGCATAATTTACACCACATGCCATCATTTCGCTAAGTAATTAAGTTCAGTTTTGGTAAGTACTTACTGTTTTCCTCTAGCTTTCAACACATCATGTGGCTTCATCAGGAGATAAGACAAGAATAGTTAAAGTTTAAAACATGTGTAGGTAAGTTAGGTTAAAATGAATTATTTTCCTGTAGTTTATGGTTATTACAAGCATAAGAAAACAGTTTTTCTTTGTGACGTTTCAGGAGAACACACGCTCCTTTCATCAGACATTTATTTTCATTTTGAAATATGAAAATATGAGTCAAAATGAAAATAAATGTCTGATGAAAGGAGCGTGTGTTCTCCTGAAACGTCACAAAGAAAAACTGTTTTCTTATGCTTGTAATAACCGTAAACTACAGGAAAATAATTCTATAATGCAAGCAATGCGTACATACAAGAAAAACTAGGTTAAAATGATAGAAGACAACGCAGTGCCCTGTTACTCCTTCCTACTCCATCTCTGGCTGGCAACTTACTTATAAAATGTGCCACCTTATGTGAACAGGGGTGTACTTAAAATATAAACTCAGCGATAACCTTTCATAACACTTAATTAAACTTAGTAATTCTCTTCAAATACAGCGACACAAGGAAAAATTCTGTGCTTAATGTGAAAATAAATCAAAATGCTTTGTTTCTGGAACTAAGCCATCAATCCCAAGTAACCAAAAGTAGTTGGCCCCCAACAGTACTGAAAATGATTGCCCCAATGTAAAAATATACCATTGGGCAATGGTAATTTTGACCGTGGTTCCAACGTTGACCCAACGTGTGGTTTTTACGTTGGGCCAACATATGGTTTTACATTGGCTCAACGTACTGAAAACTAAAGAATGGATAGGTTTGTGTTCTGATATATACATAATTTATTGTGAGGCCAAATGTAAACAATAGTACAAATTATTTATGAAATTAATAAAAAATACACAGCACTTTCTCAGTCACATGGTATCATTGTTTTCAAGGCACCATACCTTCAAATGGTAGCACAAAAACCTTCTAGAGTTTACTTAGTTTTCCACCTTTCATGGAATTTAGTTTGAACATAACATTCGTTTAACCACCTTTGCAGTAATACATGTTAGAATGTTCTTGTTCTACTACAGCTAAAGAGACAACAATAAGCAATTCCCAACACATCTTTCATCCATGGCAGCTGACAAAGGACTGGTGAGTAACTGCAAGTTAAAAATACTTTCATTAAAAATATATTATATTTCCAGTATGTGCTGTGACTGAAATATTCAAAAAGAAACACTGTTGCATGACACTTATGTAACACTAGAATTTACAGCATACTCCCGAATATGAAAAGTTGTTTTTAAAACTGATTATGACTCACTTTTCTACTTTTCCATGGTTGGGCAAACATTGGCAACCACCGTTTGCCCAACGTAATACCAACGTCAATTGGTCAACCAACATAAAGCCAACCTTTCCCACGTAAAAAATGGCGTTGGCCCATTGGTGGTGGTTACTTGGGATGATATGCATTAGCAAGTCATATCATTTATAGTTTCCTGTCAAAATCCATACTTGGACACTTATCAGCATTCTAAATGAAACTAAATAAACAACTAGAACACCTGGTATTTTATTATATCAATAAGAAGAATAAGGAAGGAATAATAAGGAAGAACTTTATTGCAGAATATACAGGGGATGGACAAAAATATGGAAACAACATCTGCGAAGAAAAGCCGGAATGCTGTAGCTAATAAAGTGTAAGACCGCCTTTAGCTTCCAAAACGACCTGCAGTCTCCAAGAAATGGACAAATACAAGTCCTGGATGGTGGATAATGGATCTTGCACCATTCTTCTGCAAAACATGGTCACAATCCTTCTGTCTTTGTCACTCAGTGTACATTTTCGTCCATGCAGGTGTTTATCTGACGATGTCTTTCCGGACACACTATTATGTCATCATGATCTTGGATAGAGTCCCTCTTGATATACCAAATAACATGGCTACTTTGGTAACAGAGGTGCCTGCAAGGCAGGGACCAACAATTTGTCCTCTTTGAAACACTGTCAGCTCGGGCATGATTCAGTATCAACTGCACTGCATGCCATCTACAGTGCAACTGTCGACTCCTACCTGTCCGACAGGGTCCAATCTCATGGCGCAAAACAAAAGAATGTTGCACCACATCCGATTTCAAGTGGAAAAATTGTGTCGATATCACCCGTTCCGATGTCGTGGTGTTTCCATATTTTTGTCCATCCCCTGTAGCATTTAAGTTTATTCTTCTGTAAGGAAGTTCCATTTTTCCACCCTGAAATTTGCAGTAGAATTAATCCTTAACAAAGAAACAATGACCATTATAGTATGTATTATTGCTTTTCATGTCCTAATAATAATAATAATCATTCCAATATTGTCTCACAGGCTTAGGAATTTTGGAGAGTGAGAAGAAGTGGTTATCTGATGTGAAGGTGATAAAACATGAAAAGCCCAAACCAACAGATGAATTGTGTGTACGTGAAACACGGTGGACTCCAGCAAGATTGGCAAAAATTTATCAAGATTTCAAAGGTAAAGTAATATCTCTGGTCATAATAGATCTATTTGAATGTATATCATGTAATAAAACCTACTGATGTATAAGATGGAACTATCAGACCATTTTTTTAAAAAAATTTACAAGCAGAGTTAGTGAGTTTTTTTACTTATTAGGGAGCTTTCAGACCAAAGCGACAAGCTGCAGTTGACAAGCATCAGGCGACAAGTGACATGTGGATTACACAGCAAGGTGGCAAGTGACAAGCGACATGGACTCCTGCAGTAAAAAGCAAGACATTCACCTTGCATACATGAGCAACAGACTGAGGCGACATGATGCATATAATTGAGAAAAAAGACCCAGTCCAAGCAACATGTGAAGCTTCTTGTGTCACTTCTGTTCGGAAGGTTACATTTATTTCTGATTGTTGATTTCCAAGTGACACGTGTGTCTGTCGCTTCTGTCTGATATCTCCCTTAGATGCTGCCACTTGTCAGCTACTCTTCAAACTATGATTATCACAGTTGGCAAGTTACAGGATAACCACTTTTAAGGTTTAATTTGACTGTCCCTTGTATATTCTTCAAAAAATTATCCAGCCACTCATAGACTTACTTGTAATAACGAAGAATTTGTCTAGCCTTTGCAATTGTCCAGTATGTTATACACTGTAATTTGCATAGTAATTGCAGTTTGTTTTCAGTATTGATTTTATGTTGCTTTCTGTCACTTTTGGCTAATCACAATGCCATAGTTATTTACGCAATACTTTGCTTGCTTACTGTAGCTATGTCATGTCTATTACTATATTTGTCACAGTTTCTAAAATATATTGCATTAAAAAAGAATTTGCATGCTTACTATTTTTCTTCATTCCATTACATCCTGCGAACCAAATGCCAGAAAATGCAAGCAACACTGTACATACATTTTCAAAATTTCTTGCACAGTTTTAAAAATCTCCAAATAACTGGTGGAACAGTTTTCATCCAGAATATGGGTGAACCAATTCATTTACAATTACAGCATACCAAAATATGATTTGATTCATCCATGTTCTAGAGGAAATAATTTTGTTTCTATGACAATCGTAAAATACAAGGGTCGTTCAAGGTTGACCGGGACTTTTATTTCTGCAGAGGAAATAGGTAGCAGAAGAAACACCAAACTATGTCAGTTTTTCAAAGTATTCTCCGTGCGCGCCGAGGCACCGTTGTCATCGTTCTGGCAGCTCCCGAATTCCTTTGGCGTAGCAAGAACTTGGTTGTTGTCGTAGCCACTGGAGGACATCGCTCCGCAGTGCTTCGTCTGTCATGAATTTCTTCCCTCCCAGATGGTCTTTAAGGGGTGCAAACAAATGATAATCACTGGGGGCTAAATCCGGACTGTAGGGGGGATGGGGCAGAACTTCCCAGCGCATGTCGGCCAGAGTTGTTGTTGTCACATTGGCCGTGTGAGGGCGGGCATTGTCATGGAGAAGAATGACATTTCCAGACAACATCCCAGGTCTTTTCTTGCGAATGGACTTTCGTACAGCACCACTCAACAATGTGGAGTAATACTGGGCATTAATCGTGCTCCCTTTGTCCAGAAAATCCACATGGATAACGCCCTTCATGTCCCAGAAGACACTTGCCATGATCTTTCCAGCGGACGGCTGCGTTTTGCTTTCCTTGGGGGGCGGGGAACCTTTATGCTGCCACTCCATGCTGCGTCTTTTGGTCTCTGGGGTTGAATTGTACAACCATGTTTCATCACAAGTGATGATGGATTGCAACAATTCATCACCTTCTGTTCGAAACCGATTCAGAAGCTGTTCACAGACCGTCCTGCATGTCCACTTCTGATCGAATGTCAGCTGGCGGGGAACCCACCTTGCACAAATTTTGCGGAAGCGTAAGTGGTCGTGAATGATTGTCTCAACACTCCCGACACTGATATTCACCTCGGCAGCAATATCCCATACTGTTACTCGCCGGTTCTCAAGAATCATTTGCTCAACACGTGCGATATTCACTGGTGTGACTGCAGTCGGGCGAATGTGTCCATGCGCTTCATTTGTCACCAGCTCCCGTCCTTCGCGAAACTGCTCACACCATTCGTACACTCTTGTCCGCGACATCATTTGTTCACCATACTGTGCTTGCAATCGTCTGAAAATCTCAGCTGGTTTCACTTTCTCCTTCACGAGAAATTTGATTACACACCGCTGCTCCACAGCCACAGACACACTGCTTGCCGCCATGTTCGCTGCAACTGCTGCGCATGCATGAAATACGTCATGTCGGGCGCTAGTTACTCGCAAAGGAATACATTACGTCACCTGCACGTTTCATCATGATCCGGCTATTCATCGATTTTTTACGTACGAAAATCCTGGTCAACCTTGAACGACCCTTGTAGATTTATCATTCTTGTTGGACCTAGTTGCATTGTTGTTTGTATGCATGTTCTTTATATGGAGGAAAAATTATTTAGCACTTTGTGACTTACTCAAGATTTGCATGTCTAGATAATGTTGTTTGCAATATAGTACCATAATGTGATTGATTCTCTGATGTCATTGCAGAGAAAAATAAAAAAAGCTTACAATTACTAACATAGATTTAAACCATAGGGAAATACACAAATAAATGTTTTCTGAACAGTTCCATTAAATTGTTATGTCCTGAATGGATCCTTTGTGCTGCACTCATCCAGTTTACTTGATTTTTTAGTAACAAGTGTAGAGCAATATTTTTCTTGAATAAATGTGAAGGATTATTTCAGGAAAACTGAAAATTGTCAATCATTGTATTAAAAATTTCCAACTACAGTTAGAAGCAGCATTCATTTCCCTATTCACTGTTAATAATACCATAAATTAGTAAATAAATATTGGGAAATTTAAAATATATTGTCATGGCTAAAATTCCAGGTTCAAGGGTCAAGATTTAAAAAAAATTAAGGCTAAAAATAACATTTTTTAACGGTAATAACTGTGCCAGCTCAGTGCCAAGCATGTTAACTGGTTGGCTTTCAATCTGGTCACCAAAGTTCTTGGGTGTGAATCCCAACCTGGGATGAATGTTCTTTGTGAGTGTCCCTTCATCAATTTCATCTAATCATCGTGATTACTCAAAATGTGCCATGGAAGTGGCAGAAAATACAAAGCACTTCACATACCATAAGAAAGACAGAGGAATCTTATTATTTATACAAAATAATATTTAAGGAAATTAAAATATCTTCAAAGAACTTCTGACTACAACAGTGCCTGCTGCTACCGACATGAAGGTGAATAATTAATAATATGTGTGATCGATGAGTCAATGGCCAGCAAATTTCAGTAAGATTAGATATCTTGGACTTTACGCCATCACATGGTTTGATATGTCTACTGGATCTTATAAAGTACAAGCGACATTTACAAAACAAGAATTGATGTTTTTTTCTTCTTTTTCTTAATTTTTGCAATAAATATTTTCAAGAATACCCTCTACTTCCTAGGTAAAAGTAAAAGCAAAATAACGTTGATAACCATACATGAACATCTTTTTTGAATGTCTCAATTTTATGTGTTTTGAATTTGTGGTGTATTCTGAAAACTTAACCTAGTTTACTGCAACAATTCTTATTTATTGTACATATTTATTGTAAAGCATTGCTGCCATGCAAATAAAACAAAAATGAAAGTCAAATATCTTCAAATTTTGCGGCAATTTATATATATATGGGATAAAGTTGGTTTTATCGGCAATAAACCAGATAACGTGGGAGAACATGCCACGGCAAGGTACTTCAATTTTCAATGTATATGATGAAAATTCATGCAGAATTCTTGGTGCCAATAATTCCTGGGGTTCAAGGAATTACTGTTCAGTAGACTCTCTGATGAATGATGAACCAATGAAATAATTTATGGAATATGCACAATGAAAAATATCTATACCTAAGGTTTGAACTGAAGACACTTGGCTTTAGAGCGTATTATGCTAACTGCTCCACTGCAAAGGCTGGTATTCTCAAATCAAGTAAATATGTGCTTAACACATATGCTTTCAATTTTTATTTCAGCTTACAGAGAGGGCGAAACAGAAGTTCTGAAACCACTTGCTTTGATCACCAGGTTCCACAAGCCTCTTCCCCACCCTCCTACACCTTCAGTTGATGCGATACCGGACTGGGAGGAAGATTTCTATCAGGCGTGTGTGCTGCTACAGAAAGTTATTAAAGGAAGGGCTGTACAAGTTACAGTATGTATATAACTATAACCGAAGTGTATTTTATGTAATTATTAGTTTTTTATTATGATAGTTCACATTTAAATTAAGGTGAATTTACATTTTGTTTATTCAGTGGCTGAAATTCTTTAATTTGTTCAACGTTTTCATGTACTATATTGTGGCTTTTTGCAAAAGATGTATGTGTAGTACATTGAGCAAATGAAAGATTTTCAGACACTGAAGAATTTAGAATTTTTAACCTTAAGCAGATGGAACCTTTTAATGATGTAATACTCAATGGGAGATTTTCAGGCATGCACTTTTTAAGGTGATGAAGAAAAGAAAGTTCTTGTAGAGAGTTAACAATTTGCTTTTAACAATTAACACATTGCTATTACAATTAGTTATCTGGAAAGTGCTTCTGCAGGTGTATTACAAGTTGGCACTGTCATTTTGTAATTTTTCTCTGTGCTGATGCGAAAATACTAAATAATATCAATAACATTTTGAAATGTAGGAAGTGCCTGTTATATACATAATGTAAAGAATGTTTGCACGTAACACTCATACAGGTGAATGATGCCTATTTAAAGTTAATAGATAGTCCAGTGATGTGTTGGCTCAGTACCTACCAATTTCTTGGTGGAATGTTCATTGATAATCTTTGGTTTGGTTTTTGAAATGACCAAAAAATAAAAAAAACTCCATGAGTAAAAAAAACCGAAAAAGTTTCTAAATGCAAAGCAAGGTCACCATATAGAATTCACATGCCAAATTGTGGAAGTTATGGTGTTCTTGATTAAAACTTTTCATTTATTAGTTTTTGTTCTATTTTTGCAGTCAAGTGGTCTTTACTTTCTGGAATACCCTCATATATTCTCATGTCACTTACATCACTTGCTTGGAAGTCTTGGAATATTGTATTCACAATCATTTTGTGAATAAATTGTTTTTATCTTTCAGATGTATGAAGGGCGAAAGAGATGCCAAGAACTGATTGAAGAGCTGCGCAGTACTCATGCCTTGCAGGAAGCTGGTAGAAAATTGCGCACCAGAGAGAAGTTTGAAGTACTGAATGTCCAGAGAGAATATATAGCTTCATTGAGGAAGGTTAGTACTTTTATAATGGGATTTTTATGAGCAAAATATGCAAAATACACTTACAACCTAAAAATTTCATAAATATTCCCTAAAACATAAAAATGATGCCCTAACAACAAGATATGTTTGTAATTAACAATTATGATTTCTAATAGCCACAAGAGACACCCAGAACAGGACTTGAACTTGGAACCCTTAGTAGTGAGATCAAGATCATAAGTCGACAGGGTTGACGTGCTATCAGTTAAGACTCAGTCCATTTAATTGTAACAATACAGGGTAATTCAAAATGAATGGTGCAACTTTGCACAGTTATTATGACATTACTATTTATTACTTACGTGAAATTTAAAAGATTTCGTAATTCCGCGTTGCACAATTTAATGGTTCAATCCTATTAATTTCGAAGATCCACTGTCTTCATTCACAAAAGGGTACGGCGTTTGAAGCGGAGATGGTACCGCGTCAGTACATTGTTTGTTCCCGGGCGGCGGTGGTTGCGATTTTTCCCGTTCGGCAGCACTGGCGCGCACATCTTGGTTTGCGTCGTCTGCTTCCTGTTGTCCGGTGGCGTTGCCAGTTGGGGGTTGGGGGGCTGGGCCGTGTTGCTCGGTAATGTGCCGTTCCTGTTCCCCACGTGGCTGGAGGGGGGTCGAGTATGTGTATAGCATCTTTTCTTTTTCAGGTCGGGGATCTTTCTGAGGACAGGGTGCCAAGTTGGGTGTGCTTGTCCATTGTCCAGGTTTAGTGCTGGTTTCTGCTGGATGATAGCATGGGTTTCTTTGATGGTGTTTTCTATGACAGAGCCGGTTGGGTGAAGTATGGATATGGAGGAGATGGTGTGGTTAGTGGAGTGGAGGTGTTGGGAGAGGCCTGATTTAGGTGTGTCGTTTTTGGAATCTTTTACATGTTCGTTAATCCGTTCTTGGATGGTGCGGATGGTTCTGCCAATGTAGGTGTTGTGGCATTGGCATGTGGTCTTGTAGACACCGGGGGATGCAAGTTTGGGTAGGTAGTATCTCTTGAAGTTGGATAGTGCCCTTCCGATTTGGGATATGGGTTTGTGTGCTACTCGGATGTTGAAGGGTTTGAGGGCCTTGGCAAATTTTCCAGATGTGGTGGGGTGGTATGGAAAGGCGATCCATTTGGGTTTAGGATTTTGGTTCGGGTTATCTCTGTTTTTTGGATGTCTGAACTGGGTTTCTGTTTTTGCGCACCACATGGATAGTTGGCGCTCGGTGTAACCGTTGTTTAGGCCTATTTCCGTTACGCACGCTATTTCATCTTGCAGGTCATCTTCTGTGCAGCTGTGTGTGAAGGCTCTTCTGTAAAAGTTCATCCATACTCCAGCTTTCTGTTTTGGTGGGTGGTTGGATTTTGCATGGATATACTGGGTGCCCGAACCTGGTTTTCTGTATACGGATGTGACGAACTTGTCTTGGAGTCGTCGGATGCTGAGGTCGAGAAAGTTGAAGTGGCCATTTTGTTCCCTTACATCCCAACATAAACTTCACCGTTGAAAGGGAACAACACCTCCACTCCACTAACCACACCATCTCCTCCATATCCATACTTCACCCAACCGGCTCTGTCATAGAAAACACCATCAAAGAAACCCATGCTATCATCCAGCAGAAACCAGCACTAAACCTGGACAATGGACAAGCACACCCAACTTGGCACCCTGTCCTCAGAAAGATCCCCGACCTGAAAAAGAAAAGATGCTATACACATACTCGACCCCCCTCCAGCCACGTGGGGAACAGGAACGGCACATTACCGAGCAACACGGCCCAGCCCCCCAACCCCCAACTGGCAACGCCACCGGACAACAGGAAGCAGACGACGCAAACCAAGATGTGCGCGCCAGTGCTGCCGAACGGGAAAAATCGCAACCACCGCCGCCCGGGAACAAACAATGTACTGACGCGGTACCATCTCCGCTTCAAACGCCGTACCCTTTTGTGAATGAAGACAGTGGATCTTCGAAATTAATAGGATTGAACCATTAAATTGTGCAACGCGGAATTACGAAATCTTTTAAATTTCACGTAAGTAATTTTAAACCGCGTTTACCGCAACCACCATGAATTACTATTTATGATAGAAAATCAGGCAAGGCATCAATATAAAGAAAAAGCTCTGGAAGTTTTATTCCCACTTAGCAGGCTTGTTCTGCTTAGCCAATTCTGCACCAGGATCGCCAGTGTCGCAAGATGGCTAATGACCAGTAGAAGGCAAATTGTGTGTTGCTGCTATCGAGAACTGATTCAATCACAATGGTGCAAAGACATTTCTGCATGTGTTTCGGTAGTAATGCATATGTTTCACCCTTCTGAAAGATTTTCCAAAGTTACAACTGTGATTTGTTAGTGCCTTCGAAACTGTTGACAATGGCTTGCTGTCTCGTGCATAGCAAGTACTCGATTATTGCAATGTGCCACCATAATCGTAACTCCAGGGTGTGGAGCCACGAATTCGCAAACACTCTGCTCCTTGCTTTGGCTAGTCAATTGGAACCACGAGTTCTCACCCAGGGATCGGGATTAAGGCGATCTCCAATCTTCCAGGAAGGTAACCAACGAATTGCAGAAAATCACGTCAAATAAAATTCAAATATTTTATAATTTAAATGTCCAAAAACTTTAATCACGTATCACGCGCGTACATACTTATTCGCACAAGCTAAAAATATAGTATGTTGGGTCCTGCTCACTCGAAGGGAGTGATTAGTAAAATTTGTCACGACGGAATACGTTAACAGCAAGACCTCAATTGCTTACCCAGCCACGAGGCACAGCATAACAGTTTGTTCTTTCTTACAATGCTACAAACTCATACCATAAAAATAACACAAGAAACGCTGATAATGTATATGTCAGATTAATGCTATTTAGCGATAGTGAGCTTTGGTTAAGGTTGGCAACAATTAAGAATGCCAACGTGGAACTTTTGACGTCGCCATATACACGTAGCGTCATTCCCCACTCCTAAAATAAACAGCCAATAGGATAACATTAAATTATTGAAAGCGAGAGGGAATTGCTTTGCTATAATGTTATAATATTAAACTAGGACAAGAAATAACGAAACTGATTTATAAAATAATTAATATTTGCCCTTGCACATAAAATGATTAAATGAAGATTTAGTTTACGGATATATAACAAAGACTAAATTACTCATTCTTGTCTATTGTTGTGAGATATTGGTATTAGGAAGAAATGTATTTAACTTGTGCTTAAATAACAACATTTGTGTGAAAGATAGAAATAATCCGAGCATTGGCATGCACAGACCCTCTGATTAGGAGTGGAGGGGGGGGGGGGGGGGGCAAAAGCCTTGATGAAAGTTCAGTCAGAAAAGAAAAACCTCATATTGTCTCACTGTTTTAGTTTCATTGCACTGATGGGTAAATGCATATTATATTGATTTAATACGACACAAAAAATTTCATGGGGCGCCCTTCCTCTTTTACAATTTTCTTTAATATAGATCATTCGGTGTCCAGGGCCAACTGCCGCCATCCCCTAGCTATTGCTCTGAACTTGACAAGACTGTAAGAAAAGGAAACAATGGAAGCGAAGCGAACAAAAAATTTTTACGAAATGTATTTTTATTTCTATAAAATTTGATATCGAGGGTGGCAATTGCCCCTTTGTGCCCCCTGCAGGTGCTCTTGGCCATCTGGAAGAAATAATGCAAGACAGACATGAAAACTAATTCCATCTTGCGTATCCTTTTGTCCTGCTACTCTTAGATTCTACGAGTTTTGCTTTGTTTTTACCTCAATGTTTGCCCCCTTGCCACCCTAGATTTGATTTCCATTCAAGGTTTGGGAGGCGCAATGCCCATTGTCGCCCTGTGGTTGCGCAACTGCACCCCCTTCTTTTCTCTCTATTGATGATGCCTTGTATCATACATAGTAACATCATAATCACTGTGTAAAGTTGCACCATTCATTTTGAATTACCCTGTATTTATGTTGTCATATGAGTTAAAAGAAAAAGAAATTTAAAAAATATGTTAAATATACCTGAAGAAAGCCAACACTTACCTTTAGTCTTTACTTACCACCCACCATCCAGAAGCATTTAGCTACTCAAATAATTATATCATTTATTTTAAATCCCTACATCAATCAATTTTTTTTTGTGTGTGTATAGTGCAATATGTATATATCCCATAATATTGTTTTTAATGTTTTTCTTTAAATTGAAGAGTCAGAAGGGAAAAAACCCAGGTAGGTCAACTTTCATCAAACTACAGAAAAATAAACGTTTAATTGCAAAACCTTACTGAACATGTAAATGGAAAGGTACAAAAAACATATGCTTCAAATGTATGGAACAAAAGAAAGCATGTTGTAAATTCCAGTACAGCATCCAAATGACAGGAAATGACACCACTACTTCTCTAAAGAAAATTGACTTCTTTTTCTTCCCTCTACCCTTCAATTGTTTTTATGTATCAACCTTACTAGACAAAGAAGGGTAGATTTTGTTGATTTTTTCAACATGCAAATTTATGGAGGCGGGGGTTTCTGAAATAAACCATTCAATTAAGATTAAGTTTAGATTTAATATAAGGTATATCTTATAAAATGACAGAAATTGTGTGTAAATTTTTATCTTAATCTGCCTGTTGAATATACAGTAAAACCTCGTTAATCTGGACTAATGAGGGGGATAAGTTGACCTGTTTAACGAAAGTACGGATTAACTGAAATAACCTAAAAGAACAGTAGAAAGTGCAATAGAACTCCGTTTATAGCAACAAAACAAGTTTATTATGGTATATTTACACTATACAGTACAGTAAATTGTAAAGCAATACGTACTGTGCATACAATGTAGTACGTACGTACGCGATATGCATATTATTCGAATATGCAATAGGACGAATGCGATTGTTAACTTCTAGCCACATTCAAAACCTTGCATTCTGCCTTTTTTTGCCTTTTGCCTTTCCTGTCCGGATTAAGTGAAGTTCGGCTTATCGGGGTCCGGATTAACAAAGTTTTTACTGTAATTAGGCCAGATGTCACTTGTATTCCATTGCTTGACTTCATCAATGGCTGGTGTTGTTGAACTTGGTTTCTCTGCTGATATTATGACCTGCCTTTTGTAGCAGGGTCTCTACCAGTCAAGAAAGTCAAGAAATCAACAGGTAGGTCAAGAAAGTCAAGAGATAGTCTACAATATGCTTGTGGTCAAGATTTTTTGCTATTTTTTACAGTATAGTGAATTTACATTGTTATATACCTGCTCTGGGACTTGATAAAATTGAATATTTGGAAATCTAAAATTGTATTGAGTTGTGGTTAAGATTTGTTCACTTTGTTTCTTAAAAATTATATTCTTGTATGCGTGCAGTTTTGTAAAAGTATTAAATAAAGTAATGTGGCCATTCCCCATCCAGGATGAAGTCTGAAGCGTTAATAATTAAACTAACTCACTAACTAACTAACTAACTCTCTAGCCATCTTAAACCCGAAGGTTCGTGGCTGCAGCAACACAGGCCTTCCATCTGTCCCTATCTTGAGCAAGATCTATATACTCTTTTCCATCCCTACCGATTTCCTTTAGGTCCATCTCAACGTTGTCCCTCCATCTTCGTCTTGGTCTCCCTACAGGTCTCTTACCATCAGGTTTCCCAACAAGAATCCTGTGAACTCCTCTTTCCTCTCCCATTCTTGCCACATGGCTTGCCCACCTAAGTCTTCTTGATTTAATTATTCTAATAATATCTGGACATGAATACAAATTATGTAGTTCTAAATTATGTAACCTTCTCCACTCACCTGTCTCCTCATCCCTTTTAGGTCCAAATATTTTCCTAAGGAGTTAATAATTAAAGCAAGTCTAAATCTCTTGTTAAAGTACAGCTTCAGTTTTCATCTTAACTGGCCTTGTAGTAGGGTTTTTTCATTGAATCAAAATATTTATGTTCGTAATTACCAACTATACGTAAGTAGGGGGTGATTAAATGAATGTTAAGAAAAGGGGGGAAAAGGTCAAGAAAAAGTCAAGAATTTTGGATTTGTTGTTTTGGTAGACACCCTGAGTAGGGTAATGAAATGTGATTTGTGAAGTAGGTTTACTGTTGATAGCTTTGGTATGAATGGTCGGGGGTTTGATACCTAGAGGGAGGTTCAAAAATGTCATTGTTGACCCAGCATCGCGAGGACATCTGGGGGTACTACTTGTAAAGAAGTTGCAGGACCCAGTCTAGACATACAGAAAGCAGCAGTGATGTGACATGATGCACTGATAAGCCACCTGTCTCTTAAAGTTCTGTTGCTCCAGTTTAAGAATATCATATATGAAGTTGAGTTATATTGAGAAAGGTGATTTTAGTCAGTATCCCTTGTAATGTCATTTGATTTTACTGTTTGTGCATTTTTAATATTTTACATTGTCTTATAGAATGAACAGTTAAGTGAAGTGATGAGCAATATCGAAGGTGAAACAATAGGAGAGATGCTGGACTTCTTAACCAAGGAGTTGGTGAGGCTGCAGGAAGAACGGAGAATCCATGCAATGGCCTTGGTAGCAGAAAGAGAGCGTCAAGCACGTGAAGCAATGGAAGCTGGCAGAAGGCAGGCGGAAGAAAGGGAAAGGAGAGAGAATGATGAAATATTCAAGCACGTTAGTATTTTGTTATTACTAGAGCCCGGAAGTTTGGCAAAATGCCTCTTTTTATCTATTGCATATATTGATAAAATTTTTCCGGATATACGTTTTTTTATGTGGTTTCGAATGTTTTAGAAGCCTTTTCATTTTGCCTATTTTGCCTATTTGAGACCCCAGTGCCTATTTTTAATTATAATGCCTTTTTTGCCTTTTTCAATGAAATTTGACAATTTTTTTTTTTTAAAAAATGTGTGTATATAAATTGTTTTTCCCCCAGAAAACGTTGTTGGCATTTATTTTTCTTCCGTTTACTATGTGAATAATTTTCGCCTTATTTAAGTAATATTAAACTCAGGTATGTTTCAACATTGCTGAAGGAGAAAAGTGTGAGGAAAAAGTATTTCATGCTGAGTTAGGATATTGCCTTTTGGTTAACATTTCCTTGTGCATGATTGACTGCTGAAAATCTGTTGCTGAACACCTGCACATTTTCGACAGACGGTACTATTCTTCTCTGCAAGATATGTGAAAAAACAATCAACCATGAGAAAAAATACTTTATATCTCAGCATGCGTCAACAGCAAAACATAAACTGCAGCTGCTAAAATGATCGGACAGAAGAAGATATCACTAATTTCAACAGTGGGCACTTCATCCAACAGGCAATCTCAGTTGTCTCTTGAACTGTGCAAAGCTTTCATGGAAGCAGGAATACCTTTCTGGAAAGTGGAAAACAAGTCACTGAGGAAATTCCTGGAGAAATACACTACAGAAACGGTGCCGTCGGAATCTAAGCTGCGGAAAACATATTTAAGCGTCTGCTACAAAGAAGCTCTGCGAAGAACTCGTGCTGAAGTTGTTGTAAAGATGATCTGGATTTCAATAGATGAAAGTACTAACGGTATGGGACGCTACATAGCCAACGTCATCGTAGGAACTATGGAACCAACATGCGGAGAATCCTCGTCATTTCTTCTCACGTCAGAACAACTAGAGAGAGCCAATGGTTCGTCAATAGCTCAGTTATTCTCAAATTCCCTACTTCTGCTCTGGCCAGATGGTGTACAGTGATGCAGCTCCCTATATGAAGAAGGCTGCCATAGCATTGAAAATTCTCTTCCCGAACATGCTTCATATCACATGTGTAGTTCACGCAATGCACAGAATCGCCGAAGAAGTTAGAGTGTTGCACCCAGAAATGGATAGGTTGATTTCGAACACAAAGAAGATATTTCTGAAATCTCCCTCTCGAACCCGAAAATTTCAGGAAGTTGCACCTGAACTTAGTTTACCTCCGCAACCAGTCTTGACGAGATGGGGAACCTGGATATCAGCAGCTTATATTATCCTAACAACCTTGAAAAAATAGTGAGGTGATCGATGCTCTTCCAGAAAATGAAGCGGCTTCAATTCGTGAAGTGAAAAAAATTCCTGTGCTATTCAGAACTGAAGAATGAACTGTTGTTTATTTTTGCACATTATGGTGCATTGCCAGAGACAATTACAAAGCTAGAAGCTGTTGCGGAAAAGTGCAAACAGGTAGTGAGTGCAAAGGAGGACTTAAAACAATTGAAAACAATATGTGATATTCTAAAAGGTGAAAATGCTGTTACCGAAACTAGTCCAGCTTGTTTTATGTATGCCCCAATAACTTCTGTCGAAGTAGAAAGATCATTTTCTATTATGAAAAACATTCTCTCTGACAGATGACTATCAATGAATGTTGAGAACTTAAAAAAACACCTTGTAGTTATGTGCAATCAAGACGGAGAAAATTGAAATGCTCTTCCCAATGTAGATTTTAACATTTTGCCAGAAATTATAGATAAAAGTAAGTGACTTCCAAATGTGCCTTTTTTCGGTTCATGTTGCCTTTTTTTTTCATTTTTAGTGCCTATTTCCCACATTATAAATGCCTTTTTGCCTGCCTATTTTAACGAAAATAAATGCCTGAACTTCCGGGCTCTAGTTATTACTTTTTTAACATTATTTCTTTTGTGTAGAACCATCATAGAAACTCTGGTTGGCAAATCGTTAAGAAAAATGTGGGAACCGCCTGCATCGCAGCACAAGTCCTTAGAACAGACATTGTGCTGCATTTAAAAATAAGAGACTTCAAGGGAATTAGTTACATTTTCACATAAGGTGCACATTCATTTCCGTTCTGTTAAAATTAGCGATGGCCAAATCCAGATAAAATCTTATCTGGATATCAGATAATTTTTCTATCCTGATATTGGATATTCTCATATCCACATTATCTGGATATCTGAATTGTCTGGATAACTGAATTATGTTATTATTATTATTTCTTATCTCAATAGGGTTACAATTAAGCCATACAACATTTCATTGATGCCACAAAGGAATTATCTGGCTTTTCAAATACGAGTATATACAGAAAGAAAAGCATTGAATGAGTAGAGTTTGTCATAGAAAGTTGATGTTTAATTTATTTTGATGAAAATGGCAAGGACTTTCACAGGAAGTAAAATTTTTGACATTCCACCTTCATACAAATGCAATTAGATTTGTGTGGACTTTTATTTCCCGCAAGAATGCAGGACCAGCAAAAAATTCTAAATATACAAATGGAAGAAGACACCATGTGGAACTGAACATTTTATGAACAACACAGGTAATGTGTACCAGGGGTTGATAGGGAAGTGCCAAAAAAATCATTAAAAAAGTATTGTTCTACGTGCGTGTAGAACAAAGGCATGCAGGTAGTCACAAAAGGTTACATTGACAAAGAAAAAGGAAGTCATAGCAACTACAAGATGAGTATTATCTTGCATCCCAAAAAGTGAGTCATCTGTCGAAGTACATTAAGACTAAATGGGAGTGGGAAGTACGGATGTTACTCGGTGTAAACAGCATTCTTATGTGAAAAAGCTGTTCTCCATGAGCAAACTGTCAGAGAATGCCACAGAAACATTTATGTCCTGATCGGGAATATGCCATCATTCTCCATGACAACATAACACTGCATATTTGCGGGGGAGAAAAGTTGTCATGACTTATGCCCCAACCCTCGTACATTATCTACAAATGATTGCTGATAATACCATGACCCAGGTTTATGTTGCAGTTTAATTGTTTTCAAATATGATGGAATTTGATCATTAGCAAAAGGGTGACCAAACACTGTAATAGCTTCAATCACCTGTATCAGACTTACATGTGTGTTTGAAGTTCACATTATGCTATTATATGCTAATCAGAAGTTTGTGTAATGTGATGTGAAAACATATTCATATTTTTGGGATACTTGTGATCAACATTTGATCAAGCAGAATATTGGAAATACTAAAACACCATTTGCCAAAACGTAATGTTTTTTAATGGAATTATATTTGGAGCATATACTATGACTAACATTTTATGGTATTTTATGTACATTATTTATTTATACATTTTTTCATCAACAGATTCTAAAGATTCACCACTCAACAGTGGATATGTTTCTTGAAGATGTAATAACAGATACATTAGATTGTACTGGGGAAGAAAATGCACATGCACATGTCAGAAAAGTTGCTAAGAAGATAGAGAGTACGGTTGAGGAAATGCATAAAAAGTAAGTACATTTATATTTTATATACATAACATGTGGGTAACATGTGAAACTTGTTCATGCACATTCAGAGGCTACAATGGGCTATACAGTGGAACCCCGATTTTACGTTCCCCACTTCTACATTTTCCCACATTATACATTCAATCTTCATGGTCCCAATAGAGCAAAATGCTTTAAAATTTTCTCCGATTTTACATTATCGTGCATTTTAAGTTTTTTTCAGCTTAGTCCCCTGAAAAACGTAAAATCGAGGTTCCACCGTATACAAAATAAAATTAGTTCTTGCTGAGCTACTGGAGCCTTTGTTCAATTAATTGACATAATATATTGGTGAAGTTTAACATATAATAAGACCAATTGCATATGGCAAATCCCAACACATTTTTGCTTTCTGACTATACCGACTAAGGTTTCTGACACTAAAATGGGGCATGTTCACCTTAGCCATACCAGATTTTACTCTCTATCCTGGAGGTCAGGTCCGGTTGACCAATGGGCAGAGAGATAAAGGTAGAGAACAGTACTGCTGAACATTACCCCATATTAACCAATAAAAGTTTTTATTTCTTCAAGAATAGTAACTTGATTAATACAGAAGCACATTAGAAAATTCAATACTAACTATACTTCAACTTTTCTTCGTACTAAGTACTTAATTTAATGTTCAATCTCTCACAATGGTAAGGATGATTACTAGAAGCACATATTTATGGTGAATAAGCGATCAATATTTCGTTACAAAAACTGGGCACATTTCAGAATCAAAAGGGGTATATAAAATGGCATTTCAGTGTTAAAATGGAGAATAAAACCTTAAATTTGATTTTAAAAACCACACTTATTACACAAATTCAAGATTTTCCTTATGATTGTACATTTATGTAGTTATCAGAGTATTAAGTTTATTTCAGGGAAGGAGTCAATTTTTGCTTCTCAAATATTTACAGTGCAATTAATCAATTTTCCGTGATTTGCATGACTGACAGAATGATTCAGACTTCAGAAAGCGTTGTGTTGGTAAATAAACTCTAAATTTCGTTTCAATATTTATTTCGCATTTTGCAGTTCATTTTACATCATTTTGTGACAAAATTGGTAGGAAAATACACCTCACACCTTTCAAAAACAAAGAAAGTGGACATTACAATGTGCCATTTCACATTTTGTGTATCCGTCAAAACTAAATATGCCTGCCTCTAATGATTACATGTAAGAACACACATCCATGCCCAGGTTGGGACTCGAATCTAGGACCTTCAGTGGTGAGATTGTTAGTAGAGTTTACAATGTTTTCAGTCACCTTGCAGCAGCTTGTCTTAGTGTGCATTTCCACCCAGATGACACTCAGCATGAAATAGTGCAGGGTAGAGTAACTTGATTTGTTTTTCTCATGCGAGGACAGCTGACAGACTAGAACAATTGCATGTCACGTGATCCGAAATGTTGGACTTGTATTTTTTTCTTTTGCATTCATTCTCTGCCACTTTTTGACTAATTGAGATAATAAGAATGAAAATGTATTTGGATGTTTGTACAACCACCATTCCAAAATAAAAAAATAAAATGGAAAAGACACTTACAAGTGACTTCTGTGCTTGTAAGTGCTTTTTCTTAAATTTAAGATGAGAATGAATGATGCCTAAATGAAATTTATGAAGGGACATGTTCAAGCTGAGACTAAAATTAAAAACCTTTGGTGGCACATTGTACGCTTAGTGGTGACTGAGAAAGTTGCTAAAATAGGGGTGTAAGGGGACCCTTCCAACGTAGTACACCCTGGACTAGAGTTTGCAGACTAACGAGGCTCTGGCATCTGGATCTAAGACCAGTATAATCCTCTGTAGGGGTGTGTGTTTGTTGTCCTGTTTTTTGTCCTTATGTGTGCTGAGTGCCTTTATAGCCTCAGTTTTTAACCCAAGTAAGAATATTTTAGTTATAGTAAGGGGCTGGACCCTGTATAATGTGAAGGGTGCAAAATAGCCTAGTGCTGACACACCCATAATTTCAAATTCAAATTCAAGAATAAGAAATTGGCTAAAAGAGTGTTGGAGGGGAATGCACCTTTATAGTTCTGTAATTACTAGAGAATGTTAAATATGTTCTAGAATTTTACAATGGATTATGATTTTTATTCATTACATTTTGAATTTTGATATTATTTCCCCCCCTCTTCAGGTCTGATATTTTGGGACAGAATGAACTTATAGCAGATACTGTTCATAACTTCATTATACCAGAAGTAGAGAAATTGATTGTGCGAAAGAAGATCAAACAGAAACAATCTGCTTACCTAAGAGCTGCACATAATGTAATTTATGATGAGGATGATGAAACCAATGAGGAACCTGAGCCACCGGAACCTTTTCCGCAAGAAAGTGATGAAGATGAAGAATCAGAGGAAAACTTGAAAAGTGAGACCAGTGCTCCAGTACCAGAACAACGAATTGAGTGTAGTGTAAATGTATTACAGCAAGAAATAAGCCAGGAAGCAGATGCAAGAACTTACAGTGATGAACCCACAGAACCAAAAGACCAACCTGAAAATTGAATTTTTTAATCAGAGAATCTGGCAATGTTAAGCATGCAATTGGCCACTAACCCTTTATACAAAGCATTAGTGTAAATGCATCTTCTGAACTGAAGAGTATATATACTTTGCTGACTGATCCAGGATACTCTCTTCCTGACAATATTTTATAACAATATAACTCCATATTAAATTTAAGGCCTGAGTGTGCACAACTTTTGGAGGAAGAACATTTGTTTTCAAATCATCCTCACGTACCAAAGGTTGATAATTTATAAACAGTATTTTTTTCTGTATAAGTAGAATATTATTTAATTTTAGGGAATATATTCGTATAAAAATGCATTAATTAATGTGCTGTTCATCTATTTAGAGTAAGTAGTACTGTTTAACCTTTTCTTTTTTCTGAGACACATACCAGTATCATACCATCACCAAGATTAATAATAATAATAATGATAAAAAAGAGTTGTGTTTTGTCTGCAACATGTTTCTGGAAATCCTGCCATACACTTGAGCAATTCCCACAGGAAGAAATACACGTTGATCACTTGTACACAAATAATTCTGCAAACCTCATTCTGTATTCAAATTTTATTTTGATAAATGTACCTATTAGGATAGCTTCAATGTAGCTGAATGGTTACACATTTGATTCTTAATGGTGCATCAAAAATTTAGTTGTTTACTCAACATCATGAAGATTGGGGCCTCAAAAGCCACAAAACGCCTGGCAGACCCTGGTCAAGACGTTGAGCCATGTAGTTTAGTACCTGTTAGGGATGAAATATTGAGAAAGCCGACTAAGTAAAATATATTTTTCCTTTGTGTACTGCTGCAGGCTATTCTCTGAGCGACAAGTTTCGAACTGTCAATGAACATTTGTCACTTTCGTAGGAGGGTTGAAGAGACTGTGTTGAGCCTTGAACCAAAGGAGGTGCATTTCCATGGATATGAAAAGTTCTTCTTTGTACTGTATTACCAAACTGCAATAACTTAGCATTAGGGGTGGGCAAGTTTAAGGAATTGCCTGCTGTCTTCCCAACCTTGGGTTAACTGTGAAGTGGCACCACATGTTGACTGACTTAAGGGTGGCTTATGACAGAGTAAAGCAACAAACATGACAACATCGTACCTAGGCCTAGATCCCTCCATCAGTTGTACTAGACAAGTCTACCTTTCATTGTGAGTATACCCTTCTCATTCAATGGGACTGTCCATTGCCACACTTTTCTGATGGCGTGCCAACACAAGTTGCCATAAGGGAATTTTATTCATCATTTCGCTGCCTGAAGCTTGGAATTGGAGCACAACGTTGTGTGCTATTTTCACAAAAGTGGACAGTTTTTAGACCAAATTGATAACAAAAATAGCCGTAAATTTAAAATATGACATTCTGATGAAGCTAATATATTATATTAGAGTGCAATGTTAGCAGGCTGGCTAACAGGTTAAATATGTTTATAGACAAAGAACGCTAAACTTAGTGTAATTTGGGCCCAGCTACATGCCCTGAAATTGCAAGAATTTGATTCCACCCTACATTGTATTCTTTCCTAGTTTGCAAGTATGTGGAATTAAACAGTGGGTGTTGGAATCTGAGAAACTCTCCAAATAATCCAGAAAACTGTGTTGTGTATACATGATACTTATTATTATATACTGTTCCCTCTTCAACAATTGAATGTATGCTTTCTTTGTATTAAGGAGACGTTTTCCACTTGTACTTTCCCCATCTTTTTTTTCTTAGCTACAACACTTTCAAAATTATAATTCCTGTAAATAAGAATGCCTTAGAACTTGAGATACATGAAACAGAAGTATTTAATAGCCTTTCTCCTTGTTAAATTCATATCTAAAATAGAGGATCATTTTTATTAATGATGTGAAAAACTTGTCAATTACTAACAACTACTATGAAAATAAAAGTACAGTTGTATAGATTCATTAGATATTATTTGTTAATGCATAATGCACCATCTTCCAAAAAAGGAATAACAATTCCTTGGCTTTTCCAGCCCATTCATGGTGCTTTAACATGCTTTTAACCAGGTTTAAGTGCTACACTGAACTTGCTATTCAAGAGAATAACATTTCTTCAAAACTGGTGAAAATAAATTATGAGTAACTACAAAGAAATGTTTATCGAATATCCCCAATCAAGAAAAAAGTGAAATTTACTTTTATTCCCATATCCTGGCAAGCACAAAAAGCATTCAAGTTTCCTTGACTTTTCCAGGTTTTTGTTGTTTTTTTAAAAATGCCTCAACTTTTCCAGGTCTTGTGTGAATTTACAAAATTCCTGAATTTTTTCAGGTTTTCTAGGTCAGTGGGAATCTTGTATTCATGTTACACATTACTCATCTCAAAAAGAACATTGCAAGTCACTTGTCTATCTTAATCAGTCTCATTTGGAATAAAGCACTTCTATTGCATGCATTGTATGTCGACTATTACGCTTAATTACGAAAGAAACAAGGAAACCATGCCAGTTGAAACATAGCCAGGAAAACAAAAAAAAATTGATTATTTTGATGACACAATCAAAAATGCAAAAAAACAGGAGCCACAAACTTCATGAAGAAGACAACACATTTTACCTTCTACATGTGTGTGTACTGTTGTCTTCCTCTCATTTTGTAAGGGACATCACTATTACCGTGCGTCCATTTCGATCTGCAGCCGAGAGATCGGGAGAAGCGTGGCGGGCGGCGCTGACTGAGAAGCCGACATTTGCGGCCTGTAATGCCCGCTTATTTTTATAGACATATGCAGACATTTATATAAATATTGCAAAACGATCACTAACCTGTGTTATAACACACAAAAGTTCTTCTGTAATTCATCCAAGTTCTGCTCTTATATACACAAATAAATACGCTATAGAAACGATGTTAAGAGCCACAGATAAAAAAGCATTTTAATCATGGTTTTGATCAGTAACGTCCTGCTTAAGTTTATATCCTTGAAAGAGTTTTGTGGCGATGGGAATCGTTTGGAGGTTTCGAATGTGCAACACTGTATCAGGATTACACTGCAGACGAAACCGATAAAAGTGGTTTTCGTGAGCTTCCTCGCAATCCGAAATATCCGAGCTCGAGTTTTTTGTTCCTTCGCGACTAGATGAAGACAGAGTTGTAAATATAGTGGCGAGCAATGTAAACCAAGAGCGTGTTAATTTCGTACTGTGCGCAAGTGTGTTATTCTTGGTTACTTGAAGTTACTTGTTTGTGTTATTGTAGTGTGTATGTGTGACGTGTCAGTGAGACGATTGGAATGCCAGCAGCAAGATTCACGTTAGAACAAAGATTTTTATGTATGACACGTACCTACGTGAAAACAAACTCGTGTAGAGACGTGTGTAGGTAATTTGTACAGAAATTTCCATGCGTTTCAACTCCACACAGAGATACGGTTAGATATCTTGTCCTTAAATTACGAGAAACTGTATCGTTAAATTTTAAAACACCTAAGCAAAAACGACGGATTCTAACCGAAGCAAAACTCGATGATATTGGTGCAGCGTTAGAACGTTCTCCAAACAAACCTCTACGCCGTGTTTCACAAGAGGTGGGCGTGTCAAAATCATCGGCACATACAGTCACTAAGCTACTAAAATTAAAACCATACTCTTATAACACAGGTTAGTGCTCGTTTTGCAATATTTATATAAATGTCTGCATATGTCTATAAAAATAAGCGGGCATTTCAGGCCGCAAATGTCGGCATCTCCGTCAGTGCCGCCCGCCACGCTTCTCCCGATCTCTCGGCTGCAGATCGAAATGGACGCACGGTAGAATGTGTACCTAGTAGAGTACTTTATGGGACAACCTTTGCTTGCTCGTACTTGTTCAAGTTTCCTCTGCAGCGAACATTTACAATGGAATATCATTTTAATGTGACAATAATCGTACATATATACAGTGGAACCTCGATTTTAAGTTTTTCAGGGGACCAAGCTAAAAAAACGTAAAATCGAGGTAAATTTTTATAGCATTTTGCTTCGTTGGGACCATGAAGATTGAATGTATAATGTGGGAGAATGTAAAATCAGGGTTCCACTGTATATGTAAAATATCTTGGCTTGGTAGTTTCGGCCCACAATAATTTATTTCACTTTCATATATCACTGAATTTAAAGATAAAGTAAACTACATTTTAACATGGAGATGATGACCACATTCATGTAAGTTTCAATTTCATTGTCTTTCACTTCACGATCTATATGTGAGTGCCCATTACCACAGACAATGGAATACTCTAGTACCTACTAGTATAAACTGTTACACTTTGTTCCTCAATATATGAAATCATCAACACAGTAATTTTAATACATTTTATTGCTTACACAATATTTGAACATACAAATAAAATTATCTTCACAAAACGAAAGGTCTCACAAAATGACTAAAAATATCCTCAACCAGGGATACAATCAATCAATGTCGCATAAATTATGCATATGCATTATTGCTTTGGATGAAACAACTTAGCATAAACTTGTTGGCATATGCCTCACTGCCTTGGCTGAAACAAAGAACTGAACTGAGACTTGGTTATCAGTACTTTCTGAAATAAAAACAATATTTGTGCTTTTCTTTGTTAAGAGAATAAAATTTTGCATTTTATCAAATTATGCCTCTTTCATTGAAATATTATACAACATAAATATAAAGCAATATATAAATTTGGTATAATTAGGATAGTAGCACCCTGCTTGGAATGAATATGTACAAACTTAAAATAATACTATCAAGACCACAAAACTAAAAGTTATCATTCAGTACTCAAAAATTCAACACAAGCCTTTATTAGTTAGGAAATTACAGATCATATAAATATCAAATTACATTTGCACGCCCATAACTTAAAAGAATTTTCATGCATTATGACTATATCTTGGTTCGCTTCTTCCCACGTGACTCGGTAACCAATTTCCTTTTCAGCTGATTGCCTTTACTGCTTCCAGTGTCTGGCTCAGTTGCTGCCATGGACCTAGAAACTGTTGCTTCATCTACTTGAGAATTAGTAGGACGTAGGGGAATGGACTCAATAGGCGGTGAGTCAGAAGGATCAGTTCGTGATCGACTAAGTTCAGCAGCCAGATCTGCAAACTTCTGATCGTACTCTTCAAGATGACGTCTTAGTTCTCCTATTTGTGACTCGTGGTCTCGTAGGGTATTCGTTTGTTCTCGAATCTTTCCGTTGTGCCTAGCTATTGTTGCTTGCTGCTTCTTAACCTGAGGGAAAGAAATCATTGAAAGCCATTTGACAAGGAGATGTACAGTAATACAAATTTATTTGGTAAGGTTTACAACAGGGGTGCAAGGATGGAATTTTTGGAATCAGGGTGGTAACATTTTTAAAATTCTGATGGAGCAGGAAATCTTCGTAAATTCAGAAATTTTAAAATGTGAGCATTCGAAACTGAGAAATCACCTTTACAGCTGCGAGTCTGCAAATGATAGTTTAGCTTACATGCTCAGGGGCAGCTACACTAGGACCATGATAAAATGCAAGTATAATTCCCGGCTTCCAAGGTAAACTTTCCTAAAATTCAAGGGTACAAGCAGATTTTTTCTCTATTTTAACCTTACGTATTACTGCCTCTCACCACCCACACACACATATAAAGGGTCTGTGTGATTCAACTGTATCATAAATTGTAGTTCAGTACAATTAAATGATGTACACATTTTAAAATATTTCATTTGCAGCGTCATTTCACATACTTTCACTCGAAATGCATTTACAAACACAAGTCACAAATGTTACAGGATATAGTAATCTACGAAAAATTGTTAATTGTATAAGAATTTCACTCAAATCAACTTCAAGATATTTTATCTTGCAATAATCTTCAGTTTGTCAGATAGATTGTTCTGCAAAGGACACTAACAAAGTAAAAGGACAGAGAATTCTTTTCATGGAGCCTTTTTTCCTGTAAATATGTATAAATTCAATGGGATTTGCATTAATAAAAGTTGCAATTTTTCACGACTACGGAGAAAAATTCACACATAATTCCCAGAGCATAATTCATGCCTAATTATTGGAATTCCCGGTGAGTAGCCACCCTGAAATCGCCATTGGGCCCAAAGATGACAACAAGAAGTTTGTACCACCTTTAGTGTAATGTTATGTAAGATACATGTGTGTTCCTTATCGCAGGGAAGACAGTGGTAACAATGTTACTTGTATTGGTCCCAATCAATGAAGGAAAATGTAAAATTTTCTTGTATTTTAGCTACTTTAGCCACAGTCCCTAAAAAAACATATAGACCAGGTTCAACTATAATAATAAAATGCTCACCATCATATTAAGACGAACAACTTCCTTCTTCAAAGCACGAACTGAAGTCTTACTATAGTTGGCTGAGGTCTGAATCTTTAAGAACTCTTGTCTTATCTTTTCTTGAGCAATTATTCTTGGAGATGCACTTGATAACAAAGTAGCACCTGAAATAATATAATGTACGTGTGTATAAGTTCTGTTAAGAGATAATTTTTTAATCCTTACAGCAGAACCTTCAACAACAACAATGACTACAATTACAGCATAATGTTTCGTTCAACATTAATTCTGAATTATTAAAAATTATATTAATAATTCATCTTACTTGTCATCTTTCCTTCTCTTATGACACTTTATATTTGTTCTAACCTACATCAAAAATTTGTCCTTTTTGAAATTACATGATAATTTTTGCTACTATTGTTTTGTTTCATAGGTAAATTACATTCTTCAGTTTTTAAATCCACTATATTCAGTTTCACTAGTTCTAATGTTTTGTCTCTTTATAACCATTATCTATTTATTTATTGCACGGAGAAACAGACATGTCTTCATTTTATACTAATGATGGGAACATGATAGTTTGTACTGCTGGTGTATAAAAATTAGAGAAGTAGCATTAATTAATAATATTTTAGGAAATAGCACAAATGATATATGTATTAAAAAAAAGGCAAGTTTGTTTCACGTCCATTTTATTGTCTGATAAGCCAATCAGGATGTCTACCAGTATAGAAATCCTGGAGAAGTCGGGATCCACTTTTTTCTGGAAAGACTGACAATGTTTGTAGTGGTGCTCTAAAAATAGATTTTGAATGAAGAAAAAAGTAGAAGCAAGAAATTTTAAATGGGAGTCATTTGGTACATAGTTATTAAAATTAATACATATATTACTGAACTGTACCGTAATAAACATTATAATTATTATGATTTTCATTAAAAAAATATTTGTCCGTCATTAGTATAATATAAAAGCTCACCCCTGATACATTCTTCCCTCCCCTTACCCAACGGCCAATTACTGTTGAGATACCCTTCTCACTGTGAAGTGAATATCCTAAAACTTGGTTAAGTGGGATTCTGAATGTGTGATTTTAGCTAAAATATTGTGATCTTCTTGCAGACTTTTTCATCTACACTAACTGCCCTAGTGATTTGATCTAGAAAAGTTTGGTTCTTGGTCTCAAAAACTTGGAAAAGTCAGAGATGATTTTTTTTTTTTTTTTTTTTTTCATCCTGATACAGTTTAAAGTTGGGTCCCAAGTAAAAGTGCAGCATGCCTCCACCAATCAAACATGGGATCTTTTGATTACAAGGTGATATTGTTAGTGAATACGCTATAATAAGATGTCAAGGATGCATTTATGAATGAAAAAAAATATAGGTAGAAAATCAAAAATATGTAACGGTGTGCGTGCATGTGTATTCTGCAGTTCATTAGTGACAAACTTCAAAAAATATGTTACTATACTACGAACTTGCTACTGAAAATCCATTTCGAATTGCAACAGATGTGGTATTCAAATGCTGCTTCAACTTGGGGACAATTTTTTCATCAAAATGTTCCATGGCCATTGACGAAATGTCACGCAATTCTTGTAAGATCTCATGGGCTCTTGGTGGAGTCTTTGTTGTTTGAATATAGCGCAACACTCGGAAGATTTCATCGATCACCTGAAAAACATTACAAATATGATATACCTAATACACATAATTAACTGTTTGTATGCTCTTATAATTTAAGTGTGTTAGTATGTAATGAAACACAACATTCTTTATACTTGTTTCATCTTTGCTGATGAGAAACCAGTAAAATGTCAGGCTTTTATTATTATTTTATTACAGCCTGTGGATTTTATTGTATTCCTCGACAATTTGACATAAGTACATGAAAATACAGCACATACAATCTAATAGGTACAGTGGAACCTTAATTTTACATTTCCCTGGTAAAGGCAATATTACAGGCTAACAAGGCTCTGGTGCCCGGACCTGCAGTCAGAAATTGTGTTGTGTTGCCAGTATGTGCTCGTAACTGTCCCTTCATCCATCTCCATGTATCACCATTCATTCCCATCAACGTGATCAGTCAGAAGTGGCAGAAAATAACCTAATTCAATCATTTGGGGCAGACTCAGTTGCCGAGCATGTAAATTGGTCATTTTTTGATCTGTCAACTTAAGTTACAGGGATTGAGTCCCAGTCTGGGCATTCCTCTACTTATTGGTCATCTAGGGCTAGGATTTTTATGACCTAAAAATCACCAAAATATGCAAAATAAAATATGCTCTTAAGACCTA
The DNA here is from genome assembly GCF_977018435.1 of Lepisma saccharinum. NCBI lineage: Eukaryota > Metazoa > Arthropoda > Insecta > Zygentoma > Lepismatidae > Lepisma > Lepisma saccharinum. The sequence goes on from NC_139253.1 coordinate 23,232,372, forward strand.
AACTTTTACAAAATATGCACTATAATTTGAAAAATATGCCCTTATAATTAGAGTGTATCAAACATCAATATCTAACTTATGTTGAAATATTTTCATATACAAGGGTCGTTCAAAGTTGACCAGGACTTTTATTTCTGCAGAGGAAATAGGTAGCAGAAGAAACACCAAACTATGTCAGTTTTTCAAAGTACTCACCGAGGCACCGTTGCCATCATTCTGGCAGCTGCCGAAAGAACTTGGTTGTTGTCGTAGCCACTGGAGGACATCGCTCCGCAGTGCTTCGTCTGTCGTGAATTTCTTCCCTCCCAGATGGTCTTTAAGGGGTGCAAACAAATGATAATCACTGGGGGCTAAATCCAGACTGTAGGGGGGATGGGGCAGAACTTCCCAGCACATGTCGGCCAGAGTTGTTGTTGTCACATTGGCCGTGTGAGGGCGGGCATTGTCATGAAGAAGAATGACATTTCCAGACAACATCCCAGGTCTTTTCTTGCGAATGGACTTTCGTACAGCACCACTCAACAATGTGGAGTAATACTGGGCATTAATCGTGCTCCCTTTGTCCAGAAAATCCACATGGATAACGCCCTTCATGTCCCAGACGACACTTGCCATGATCTTTCCAGCGGACGGCTGCGTTTTGCTTTTCTTGGGGGGCGGGGAATTTTTATGCCGCCACTCCATGCTGCGTCTTTTGGTCTCTGGGGTTAATTGTGCAACCATGTTTCATCACACGTGATGATGGATTGCAACAATTCATCACCTTCTGCTCGAAACCGATTCAGAAGCTGTTCACAGACCGTCCTGCGTGTCCACTTCTGATCGAATGTCAGCTGGCGGGGAACCCACCTTGCACAGATTTTGCGGAAGCGTAAGTGGTCGTGAATGATTGTCTCAACACTCCCGACACTGATATTCACCTCGGCAGCAATATCCCGCACTGTTACTCGCCGGTTCTCAAGAATCATTTGCTCAACACGTATGATATTCACTGGTGTGACTGCAGTCGGTGTCCATGTGCTTCATTTGTCACCAGCTCCCGTCCTTCGCGAAACTGCTCACACCATTCGTACACTCTTGTCCGCGACATCGTTTGTTCACTATACTGTGCTTGCAATCGTCTGAAAATCTCAGCTGGTTTCACTTTCTCCTTCACGAGAAATTTGATTACACACCGCTGCTCCACAGCCACAGACACACTGCTTGCCGCCATGTTCGCTGCAACTGCTGCACATGCGCGAAATACGTCATGCCGAGCGCTAGTTACTTGCGAAGGAATACATTACGTCACCCGCATGTTTCATCATGATCCGGCTATTCATCGATTTTTTACGTACGAAAATCCTGGTCAACCTTGAACGACCCGTGTACATACTATTTTTAGTTCACTTTATGGGCCCTGATGAGTTGAAATGCACAATGAATACTTTCTGTAAATTTTCAATTAAAAATTAAAAAGATTTTGCTGCAGTCCAAAAAAAAAAAAAAAAAACTCGAGTGAACATGGGAGTAAGACGAATCCATTTGAAAAATCACTATATTTCTTGAAAAAGCAAAAATTTGCTGAATATGACCGAAAATCCATCAAAATATACTCTATCACAAAATATGGTCTTAAAAAGCACTTTAATTCAATTAGTTTCTTCACAATATGAATTTCTATATATTTAGGGAATACATCACCCTTACCAAAAAAATATGCTAAGTCATAAAAACCCTAGTCATCATCATTGTGATTAGCCAAAATTGACAGATGAACAATGTAAGATCCAGGAAAACTCTTGTAGAATTTTTTCCATTTGGACCATGAAGAATGAATATAAAAGGTGCCCTAAAATTAATGCACAATTTAAATTGTGCGCCATTTCCTTCACACAGGGTTTGCAGCATTCTGCGAGGTCACATGTTGTAACAAACACATTGCAGTTAGTCAATATGGAGCGCTACACAACATAGGAGCATTGACAATCAGTAAAATTATTACAAGTACGGAGAATGTTGCGGCAGAAATTTAATGGGCAACTTATCTCACGCAACAGAAGTGAATTGGACACCAAGATCATGTGACCTCACACTGTGCGATTATTTCATCTGGGGATGCAAACTTTATGCTGCAAAAATAAGAACGATTCCTGAATTGAAAGCAGAAATTCGTAGAGTTATCGACGGCATTGAGATGCAGTTATACGAAAATTTGATCAAGAATTTTGTCCAAAGAATTCGAGTGCTTTTTGATTTGGTGTTTTAAGTCCACTTTATGCACGCTAAGGCTAATCGGGACTTGACCTACAGTTTAAAGTGGGATCCGAACCACCGTGCCTCCACTGGGTATCGAACCTGGGACTCCTTGATTACAAGGTGACAATGCTACCACTGCGCCATCGGGGAGGCCCAAAAATTCGAGTGTCAAATGGATTGTGGAGGTCATTTGTCAGATATCCTATTCAACATTTAATGGAAATGTTTACCCTTTGAAATAATGTAATAGCTTAGCCAACTAATAAATAAATGAAATGCTTTTTTCTTAAATTAAATCCTGTGTTTCTTTTGGAACACCCTTTATAATGCATGAAACCATAAAATCCAGGTTTCACTGAAATACACCAGGCGTGCAGCTCCCTGGGAACAAAACCAAACTTAAAGAAATACACACCTTTATGCACTTTCTGCATGGACTGGCAGTAGACAGGCAAACCATATCTGGATCCCACTAACAGCTAGAATACGAGGGCCGCACTGAAAGTTTCGGGAAAATGACATAAAGAAGAAGAATGAAAGTACATCAATTTTTTATTGCTTTTCAAAATATTCACCCTTTACAGCAATGCATTGTTTCATTCGATGGAACCAATTGTTGAAACAGTTATGCCAGTCTGAAGTTGGTACCTGCGAGACATGCATTTCGTATGCTTCGATAGCCTCTTCGAGAGTGAAAAATCGCTGACCACGCAACTTGTTCTTGATTGTTGGGAACAAAAAAAATCACATGGGGCTACGTCAGGTGAATAAGCTGGATGAGTCATTAGTTCAACTTGTTCATGATCCAGAAAGTTCATTGTGTCAGATGCTGTGTGAGAGCTGGCTTTGTCGTGATGCAGAATGATTCGACGATTGGGGTTTGAAGTTCTGAGCACGTGGAGTACTTGTGGCAGGCAAATTGTGGTATACCATTCTGCATTGACTGTTCTACGATTCTCTAGTGCAACAGTCGCAATGTGACCTGATTTACAGAAAAAAGATGCAACCATTTTTTTTGACACACTGCGTGCACGAACAATTTTCGTTGGTTTAGGCTCATCCTGGAACACCCACACAGCAGATTGTCGCTTTGTTTCAGGTTCATAGGAGTAAATCCATGATTCATCGCCTGTGACGATGTTAAACACAAGATTTGATGATCCGGACTTGAACCGTTTGATCATAGCCTTGCACCACTTCACACGGGCGTCTTCTTGTGCTTTTGTTAAATTGTGTGGGCACAAAGCTTTTTCACACCTAAATGATTGTGCAAAATTGTTTGTATTTGACTCATGCCAATACCTAAGGAACCCTGAATTTCGCGATAAGTCACGTGTCGATCACTGTTGATTAGTTCACGAACTGCATCCATGTTTTCTGGCACAATGGCTGTCGATGGGTGGCCTTCACGAATTTCATCACTAAGGCTAACCCAGCCGCATCTGAATTCTTGAAACCAGCGATAAATTGTCGTCTTTGATGGGGCATCTTCGTGAAAAGTTTCGATCATTCGAGTAACACACTGTTGCTGTGTTAAACCTTGCCGAAAATCATAATAAATCATGGCACGTAAGTTCTCTCTTGTTAATTCCATTTTTTTTACAAACACCTCACTTCAAACTTCTATCCTGAACCGAAAAAGAATCCATGTTACATCTGTCCTTGTATTTACAGTCGACAAATATCACAGTTTATAAATATAACAAAATCTAACAAATTGCATAGTTGCCAGTACCCGATTCCTGAAACTTTCAGTGCGGCCCTCGTAATGGCAGTGTACCTATCATAATGCATCAACATAATCGTCACAATATTTTCTATGTAAATCTTTTCACAACCCTGAGGATTTATTATTTACTTGGAACGATATGGTGCACTAGTGAGTCAAAGTATTTTGAGAAATGGTAACACATCATTGGATCAATTAAGTGTATTGACATATCTTAAATTTATACCCTACCAACATTGGTAAAGACTTGATATCACTAAACTCATGCAGTAAATTGTGTAAGAAAAAATCGTATTACCTTCCCTGGTATAAAACAACACAAGTTGACATCTATATACTTCATAAACGTCATCACTAGCATTGATAGTCTAGTCTCAATAGCTGTAAGAATATCACAGTGTCTTGCCAAAGGATGATTTCTTCTTTCGGACTCTCGTCGAGGTAGCTGAGACTTCACGGCCCGCAAACATCGTGTATGATATTTCTCAACAGATATAAATCCTTTGTTGAGTAGCTGCTTTCCAATTCGATCAAACTCCCTACAAACCTATAAGAAAATGTTAGAAGGATTTAAGTTCCACTTGTTTTAAGATTTTCAGAAGTTGCACATTTAAAATACTGGAAATCAGCATGAAAGTATTCAACGTACTGTGATGATCACTGGTCAATCATTTGCACGATTACAATTTGTTTATAAATATTTCGAACTAAAATGTGAAGTTGAAGATACAACTTTTATGGGTCTATATATTAGTGAAATAACTGAGCAATATGCAGTTCACTATTACCTGTATTTCCAATTCCATTACATCCATTGCTATATACGACTATTGATTTTCGTTGCCATACCAACAAACCAATTCTAAACATTACCGCATGTATACAGCGTTTAGCTCAATAAATAACATAAAACATAATTAACATTATACAAAGTAATTATTATACATTTCTTGAACCGTTAATATAAAGTAATTTGTATAATATGAAATTAAAAATTTCAATAAACATATAATTATATTGTGTGGATCCACAGGACCGTCACAGAACTCAAAATTGATTGATTGATTGAGTTGGTGTTTTAAGTCCACTTTATGCACAGTAAGGCTAAATGAGACTGGACCTACAGTTTAAAGTGGAATCAGAACCACTATATGTCTTCACCGGGTATCGAACCCAGGCGACGACGCTACTACTGCGCCATCGGGGAGGACACAGCGTACTCAAAATATCTCAACATAACCCTGTAATAACACGCACAATTATACTGTTCAGAGCACTAAATCACACCTGTACAATACTTGCATAACCATGTAGAATCAGAATTATGATTGGAGTAGATTTTCACATATAAATGGGTTCCAGTGAGCCCCTTTTGCCTAAACTGAAAAAAATTTACATGGTTTATGACGATTACATGAATGTCTTCTGATGTTTCTTTAGCTCATTGAAGTACATTCTGTGCAGTCGGTACAATTTTTCCATGTACGATATATATATGTGTGTGCTATGTCTCTTTTCACACACCAAATTCTACCAACAAAAGTGCCAAAAGCACCAACTGTGATCTGCCTACCTGCTTTAGTTATTATGACATTTTACTTCTGCTTCCTTTCATTTCATGTGAATATTAAATTTATATGAAGGACACATTTCAGGCATTCAGATCATACATGAAACTGAATCTTTGAATTGAATAATGGTGCTAAAAGATAAAGTTAATTTTAAGTTCACTTTATGTTCAGATAGATTAATTAGGACAGGACCTTCAGTTTAAAATTGGATCCGAGCTACTGTATATCCACTTCATGGCCAAATAAGGTAATTGAAATTGGCCCTATTGTTTAAAGTAGAATATGAACAACTCTTTTATTATAGGGCTATGGTTGATTGATCGATTTAGTTTATTTTACTTCATGTCTTGTGCCTCTTGGCTAATTTGCGAAGATGGGGTTGAGTGATGAAATTGATGAATGGACATTCACAAACCACCAAGGCCGAGCGGGATTCGAAGCCGGGAACTTTGGCATCGCAGCACGATGTGCTAACCACTCGCTATAGGGCAATGGCATTGGCCACCAAATCATCAGATACCTTATTGTGAAGTAATTGAAACTATTTCTACACATGACAATTTCAATGGATGATATTCAGCAAACAATTTCCCCCACAATTCATTGCATGAAATCATGCTCTGCTGCCGCCATATTTTGGGCAAACAGAGGAGATCCTGCGTTGAAAACACAATGGGTAAGCATTTTGCGTATGATCTTTGCCGAAGTGATTCAAGGTAGGATTATCATGATCTCCGATATATGAAACTGTTAGCAAGGAATTCATTTGCTACTTTGGTAAATATGCGATATCGCCCGGACGGATTTCTTCAAATTTACAGAAGAAAGTACTTACTGAAATGAGTTTCTTTAGCATTCTGGACGTTCTTGGAGGTATTTTCGTTCACGGAAAGTAAAAACTTCGTAGTTTAATGCTGCCGAACAAGAATTAATCACTTTTTACGTAAGAAATTGGCATTGCCTGCCAATGCCGTTGTTTACATTGTGTGCGCGCAGATGGCGCCGCGCTTTCCTTTTTCGATGAATTTAGGGGTGAAATGAGTGCTAATGGAACCTAACCTAACCTTGTGTGAATGGTTTGTGGGGCTAGCCATGGATGGTTTTTGGGGCTAACGTCAATGGTTTGTGGGGCTACCCATGGACGGATTTTGGGGCTAACGTCAATGGTTTGTGGTGCTACCCGTGGATGGTTTTTGGGGCTAACGTGCATGGTTTGTGGAGGTAAGGCATAACCTCACCTTAAAGAATGTTCCGCAAGGCAAAATAGGTAAGTACCAGTGGTAAAATTAAGGAAATAAATGAGTAAAAGGTGTCCGGGCGTTATCGCATATTTACCGCTACTTTATATATATTATTTTTAATATACATGTATCCATTAATTTACTTCTATATTGAAAAAAATAATTATAATAATATATATTTTTAATATCTTTCGTCCCCAAATATTTAATGGTTTTGCACTCTGTTAAGCGGTAAATATAGCTGAGGCAAATATACTGATTACAAAAAATAGATATAGACTACAAAATTATAAATGCTTACAATTCTATGACGGGCAATTTCATCGTACCCAAGATTTAAAAATATCTTCTCCAGGACAATTTCGGGTAAATTTAAGAAACCAATCATTGTTATGGTAGAAAGATGCGCCGGCAGTTAATTATACATCAACTCACTTCACTTCACGCTTATAATGTTATTTTTTATAAGGAAGTTATTATAACTTAATATATTGTAAACACGTAAACGCACTTAGCCGCCTCCTATCGGTATTAAAGAAAATTATTTCCTGTACTACGTAATACACATGACAAAGGCCTAGGTCCAAACATTCATTTGACTCTGAAGTTAACCTTGGTTGGTAGGTGCTGCCATCTGAATGTTAGTGGCTAAGAACGAAAATCATTCCATTCGGTTTCAGTTGCATCATGGCGTACAACGGTGAAGGCCCCATGATCAAGCGAGCAAGAACAGATCTGGAATCCGGTCCTCATAGGGTAAAGTTTCATTGTGTTTTATTTCGCTAAATTGTAGGAATAGAATCAAGAATCGTGTTTCAGTATATGAATTGAGGAAGTGTTACAGTACTTTCGTCTATATGTGAATCACTCGAGTGACGACGCTTGTGTTCCTAGCTGCGGCTTCCAGGAACAATGTGGCGACCATTGTTCTTGTAGCATGAATGATTTTTTGTAACTTCTGTTCTTTTAGTAGCTGTGATGATATTTACTTGTGAAGTAGTGTTTCGTTACGAAGTCCTTGTTTTACATCCACCTATTCATGATAGTTCTGTTTATGATGCATACCTACTCTACGCAAATGAAGCTTTTGCATCATTCGTTGCTTTGGATGCATAGTGTGTTAAAATGTGTTTCTTGTGTATATCTACGTGTGAAAGATATAGTGCCAATCCTGTGTCATGCTTGACTTTTGTTTTGGAAGAAGTAATTTTGATGAATGACATCTTTACCGGCATTGATTCTCGTTCTGGTTGAGTGGCTGATCTCCCTGATCTCCAACAGACACAGCACGCGGCCGGATAAGCCGGTTCTCGTAGATCTTTCCTCTGGCATCTGTCACTTTACATGAATGTCTGATGAGAATTATATTCACAATGACACATTCACTTGCTGTTCAGTACACTTGGAATATCTTGTAAAGGGGTAGTTCTTAATGAGATATTTTGAGATAAGTAGTGATGGAAACCCGTAACAAACTTCACTACGTGAATAACAGTTGAATTCTCATTCTCATGATTCTTTGCGAGAACTTTAATATCATCTTCAGCCGTGCTAGCAATTTTATTTTATATTGTACTTCTGATCGCAGTTTATGTGCAGTTTCATCCTAGTGGGATGCGGGATGTTTAAATTCCAGTCCGTCTGCTTGAAGTTTAGAAGTAAATTGGCGGGATACTTAAATAATGGCGTTTGCTTGCTTTGGATTATCAATTTGTCAATCGATGTGAGAGTTTTGCTAACTTGCGTGTTGGTTACATGGACGTAATTTGTGAAACTGAAGTCGGAACTTTAATACTATATTGTCTCAAGTTTATTTGATCAATAGTTGCTTTTTGGTGCCTTATGTATTTATGCGTATACCATACCCGACGTCACGCTACAGTATAAAAGAACCAGAACATCAGATACTGTATGTGAAACATGACTGATAATTGGGAACTGTCTATGCAGACAAATTATTACTTTCCCCTAGTTCATGACAATTGTTTGTGCAAGGCGTTTACCATAATGGTGCTTAAAGGCAACACAAACTTGTGGGAGGCTGAAAAGGCTTGCCTGTGCAAGACTGTGAAGATCGTCATATTGCTTGACAATGGAAGAAGTCCTATGTGCATTATTGTTAAAAAGTCTTGATATATATGTGCAGCATCCTTAGAACAAGGATATTGCTGTAAAGAGGGTGAGCACTTGCTGGTGGTCCCACTTCCCCTGATTCAGTGCAAATTTTTTCCAACTGTTTTGTGCACTAGTTTGTGTTCTAAACGTAGCCTCAGACTATGCCTAGCTTTCCTGTTCCTATCTTGAGATAGGTGGAGAGAGAATAATGCATATGGAGCGATTTTACAATACTGGGAGTTTCTCCAATTTGTTTCAAATTCGACATACTCACTAATTTTGCCCTCCTAATCAAAATAACCGAAAATAGTTGTCTGCGATCGGCACAATTGCTCATTATTTATCGGAAAATTTTCTATTTGGAATACCTAAAAAACGATATATACACCCCTGAACAATAATCTGGAGTGCAGAAAGAAGTATTTAAGAATGTATAGCCGTTTAAAGTTAAGATATTGCCCTTTTAAATTTTGAGTCCAAATTTCCCACTGATTCTGGGCTCTGCCCCTGGGGTAATTAACCTACCGCTATGCTCCGGCTACCCAGCTTTCACTATGGAGTCCCTTTTTAAGGGCATGTTAGAAATTGGCCGGAGTCACCTGCCCCCAAATTAGTGCCAAATTGCAACTGCACATTCATGATTACAGGTCCAAAATTAGTAAGTATACGGAATTTGAAACAAATTGGAGGTATTTCAGTTACTGAAAATACACATATAAATAAACGCTCCTTGCAACTGGTATAACTTTCAGCACAACACTCTAGGAACCACACCGTTGCCAAACTTACCTCTATTCGAAGCTGCATTCCACGACCTCTTCTCCCTCCATATCTTCATCGTCACTAAATATTTGCACCACATTAAGGATATTTTCACACCTTCCCTCCTCCATTCTTCCACGATCAATGATCTCCAAGTGACAAATTAACAATGTCACAACGCTGTAGACAGCGTAACGAATACAGATCTTCAATTGTTCACATCATCAAATATGGGTACCATAATAGTGTATCGACAATCATACTGTTAATAATTGCACATAATTTCGCAATTTCTATACACCAGCGAGTATCTCGAATTTGAAAGTAATCGAATGAACTCCCCATATTGTTAAATCATACCGTACATATAACTGAGAATTACTTACAAATCAGATTTAGATACCATGTCATAAAGTGGGCTTAAAACAATTCAAAATATAGCCTTGGTGCTTACACAAAAGTTCTCTCCAAGTGAATAGTGCTATAAATTGCAGACTTGACCTTCATTTTGTTTATTAATTTTCCCCCATAAATCCTATCACATATGGCATTTACTACAATCTCAAATTATTCCTAAGTGGAATTATTTTTGTGACATGTCTAAAGTAAAGGCAACAGCGATATGATATACGTGGTGATCTTTTATGCAACCAACTATTCTCAACTCCAATGAAATTCCCTTTCGTGACAAGGTAGAGGAGTTTTGAATTTCCCCTAGAACATTCAGAAAGATACTTGTTCTGTTAAAAACTTTGGTAATGCATGGTGTATCCTTGTGTTAATACTATCCATTTCATCATTCTTCTTCAAGTTGGGGGAGGAGCAACAGGAAGAAATTAGCCGAAATATACTTTCTAGGATATTTTTCATATGCTGCAAGATTATGTATGAATTGATGTGTTTAGAGTAGTTCTAAATTCTGGTAGCTTTTTCAGTAGGTCTTTGTTGTGCAGTGTTTTTTTATTCTCAATGGTGCTCCATTTGGCTTACATGCTGATTCAGAAATTCATCCCTAATCCAAAAGGTGGTTTTGGGTATGGTTTTGTTTTTACAGGATTTTAAGTATATACAGGATCTAAAAATTTAAGAGAAGTTTGAATAACTACAGTGTATCCGGCCAAAGAACGGAGTTTGGAATTCAATTTTTGTCTTTTCTGTTGAAAGCCATGGAGGGTCACGTGATCATCTGAACCAATCGGCTTTGTCAAGTTGCCGTGGTGAGGGGAATTCTTGTGGTATTCTGTGTTGCCAAATTTTTCGTTCGTAGTTTTCGAAACTGGTGGCACCCTTGCCTCCGCATAGCAAGCGATTGGGTCTGTTTCCCTGCCTCTCCCTGAAATGCGAGCGAAGGGTGCTTGTTGACAGGAAGAGGTGTCGTGTATGACTGGACAAAAATCAGGCATGTAGCAACCAGTAGCAACCGCTTTTCCTCCCTTGAACTGGAGGCGGAAGGTCTGGGTTTCCTCAAGTCCATTCTCTGGTCGGGCAGACTTTAAATAGATGATACAGTGCTCACACTAAGTTTGTCAATCACTAACTTGTATTGCCTAAGTTAGTTTCCGGGAGTAAACATTTCTTATAGAAATAAGAAAGGCTGCGACATTGTTTTACTTTAGTTTATCTAAATTAATTGCAACAATAAGAGTGAATGAGAACTTTGAGGATATTTTAGTCAATCCAGTGATTTTTCCAGATACAGCCTAAAATATGTTACTTCTTCCAAAGGAAATTTAAAAATCATTGACCTGTGTCAGAACAGAGGATTGCTACTAGTGGCACTCACGTTTACAAAAAAAATGTATTAATGGAACTTTTGTTTTCCCCTGTTTACCAACACATGCATATACGCTTCAACACAGAAAGAAGTATTTGGGGGGGGGGGGGGCTAAATTGTCAAAAGTTAAATTTTTTTACTACTATAATAACACCAGGGCAAGCTCTTACTTGCAAAGTGGCACATGTTTGGACTTGTTTATTAAGAGATATACTGGTTGGAAGCGGGTTCTGTGAAAATCGTCTACTGTGGAAACAACAATGAAGTTTCAAACGTAGTAACATCGCTGCCAAAATATGTAGAGATGTTTACGAATTATGTAAGGGTACAGTATGAAAAAAAATAATGCCATCCATATACTATATAAGCAAACAGACATGTCAGGTAGGTATTGATCATGCCACATTAGTAGATAACCTTGTTTGTGAACCAGCAACTTTATTTTGGATCATTCAATGAAATTGATCTCCTTAGTACCTTTGATACCTCTGGGAAGTTCATTATACAGTGGTTTGGCTCCCCTTTTAATCTGTAGGTCCAATTGTAATTAGCATATGTATGCATGACCTAAAAACTCCGTGAGTATAAATTAACTTTTGTGCAAAATGAGAACATAATTTTTCTTGATTATTGTTAGTTTCTTTATTCAAAGTTCCACCTGATTCTATAAGGCATATTTAATGTTTGTGTTTTTCTGTATCATTAAATCAGAGTAATGAGCATTCTGCACTGATATGTTAAAAACTATATATTATGATTTATTACATAGTTATTCCTGCTGTTACCAGTTAAGCCGCCTTTAGGAAGGCCACTTCAGTGCAAAATTTAATTACTTTTAATCTAGCCTTGTGTTAATAAATTAAACGTTTTAAGATGACATTTCATAATTTTTCTTAGTTGGATTTATGACTTTCGTAGCCCAAATTACTCAAATTGAAACTTGTTCATTTTAAATCCGAAACTGCTCAAGCTTTTTGTTTCCACTTCAGCATGCTGAATCTAGTTATTTGTATTGGAGCTCAGTCCCTGCTTGCCGAAGAGCAATTTTGTTACTGGTTTTCTAAAGCTGTTGTACATAGCACATCTGGTAGTAGCTCACTCCAACAATGTGCAGAGGCATCCAAGAAGAATGACAGGCATATAGATTTTGAAAAGTTCTATGGATAAAGTTTCGTAGTTGTGCTATTTTGTGTCTAAATTTGGAGTCTCTTGTATAAATATTTTGGTGTTTGCCATTTATGCTCATTTAGGTAGGCCAATGTGTGATTCTTTCTTTTCAAAATTAGTGCAGAATTCATGGTTTTCTACAATTTTAGCATTCTTTTTGTAATGTCATAGAGTACCAAAAAGTTAAGAGGGTATAGATTCCTATAATGATAGAAATAAAGTGCTAAATTTTGGCAAACCATTTCAGGCATTGTGTATGTGTAATTGAGATGTCATCAAACACTCTTTATATTTGGTTATGCACGAGTGTGCGTTCCTTTCGTCAGTTGTAATGTAAAATACAAGTACAATAATTATAGGGGCATTAAGCAGGTTATTATAATATTATTGCTTCTGTCATTCAGTGGAGAACAGGTGACCCACACTTTGACCTACTCAAAAATAAATGTCCATGGGAGAGGGATACATATTACTTTTGGCAAGGAAAAGTAGTACTAGAATAATACATTCAGGAGTAATTTGATGATCCATCATTTAATTTTTCAACCTGAGAATGTTGATTTGATGTCAGGAAACTTTTGTGTTATTTATTTCAAATCAATTTTCATTCCCCAGTCGGAGTTCAGTTTAGTTATTTGAATCCCATTTTAAGCTTCAGATTTAATCGTTATAGCCTCGCTTGACCTAAAATGAATGTTGCATATATAAACCTCTGCTGCTATGGGTTCAAGTCCACCTTATGCTCAGGATCTACAGTTAATGCTGGATATAAACAAACCACTGTGTTAAGAATTGGAGGGTTTTCGCTTGATCACAAGGTGTCTAGCACTACCGCTATGCCATTGGGTAGATCCCTGCTTGCTGGGAGGTTTCTGAGTGCATGCTTAGCACTCAAGTACAAAGCAAGTGTGATTGGTGCCAACAATTACTTATTGTGAAGTAGTACAGGCTGTTCCAGTGTATGATAGCCTCATCCCTTATGCTGAACCCACAGTATGTGCCATGATTGAATCAAAAGCTTTCTGTAGAGCTTCCACAAGAATATATATCCTTTGTCCAGAATTCTTCACACACCTTTCACTTCATCCAGTCAACTCGAGCCACAAGGAAGCATGCTGCACTCTGCCCCTCCCATCCACACAAGAGTTGTGGGTCTGTGCAGGCTCTTTTGCCTGTGGTTAGACTATAGTCTCTGTTATTGGCTTTCTTAGCTAAATGAGCCTGTCTTTCTCTTGGTACTGTCTTAATGCCCAGGTGTATGACAATGGGATCAATTAAGGTATCAGGTTGAGAAAGGCAAGGGGAGAATGCCTCTTCCTCTGCCCCTGCTGTTAAATGATGGAAAGTGGAGGAAGGCTTGAGAACTTGGAACTTGCTTCTCTCTGTCAGTGTAACCCCTATGCTGGGGTAGAGTAAGTACAACATATGCTGTCGAGGAGCATACTTGCATTTCATGTATAAATATACAGAAGGCTGTTCAGGATATATCCAAACAACTTTCTATGTGTACTGACCTCATGAAATGCCATGCCACCACTACAGGTTGTGTTCTATCAGACCACCAGCATTGTGGACTATCACATATATTGGAGTTTCCATCGTAGCAAACCACGTTGGAGAGTGGGAATTGGAATCCAATCCCATTCCTCTCTGCAGGCTTCCCAAAGACCGGGGAGGGTGTGTGGATGGCAATGGTGCAAGAGTCCGAATGAACAGACATCCATAGGACTGGCATTTCCTGGGATAACAATGATCCCGGTTTCTTGCTCAATCTCCTGATAAAAGCGGGATGTTTCTCAAAATATAGTATATTTGTGTTTAATCCAAGAACCTAGGTAGAATGGAGGTTTGGAAACCCTGACTTTTTTTATCTTATTACATTATATATTTTCATTATTTTTTGTTAGTAGAAAACAAGGATGCATTTTTGTGTACCAGAAGCCAAAGTTTGGAAGTTGAGATAAACCTAAATTGAGCAAAGTGCATTTAAATTTCGACAGAGCGTGGTAGGGCTTGTATTGAGTGCAGGGAAAATGTGTAATGAAATGCACAGGTAGAATCTATGAAGTGGCATATTGGGCAACTTTCTGTAGAAGGAATCTAGTCCATGTTAATAGACAGTAATGGAAGGGAATGTAGTTTTGTTCCTAAAGTTTAGTGGTATAATGTTCTCTCTCTGATGGAACTTATTTTTTAATCACTTTGCTTTAAGGATTGTAGTGTGTTGCTGGTATTTCAAAATAAAGTAGAGTCGAGGATATATCTTATCGTACCATTGGTATTCTCATAAAATAAAAGTTTAGTTATGGCCCACATGTGGTAATTTGGTGATTTCTGTATGATCCAGCATAGAGTAACATAGTATGTAGCATAATGCGAAAATTTTGTGAATGTGATTTAACAAGTCAACAGACTTTTGCTTGGAAAGCTCATGCATGCTTTTATTTTAATTTTGGCTTGTAAGTTCTTTGGGATATTTATTAGCATTAGATAAAATTACATAAGAGTAAAATTCTTACTGTCTATTGTTGAAAGGTTTGAAATAATTTCACTACCTCTTTACTCATACTGCATCTTATATAAGCCAGCCCTTTATAGTAAGTCATCTGTCTTTCCAGCTTGGTAATGAAAATCCTAATTCTTCTGTACTACAAAACAAACCCATGGAAGGCAAAAATGAGGTATTGTTGATACTTCTACTTTCAGATAATGATTACGCCTGAAATATCTCCATTGTTTTATGTTTCCTTTGGATTTGTCTTTTCTTCTTGCATGCCAAGCACTTTTCATTTTGTCTTGTGTGAAAATTTTTGCATTTACTTACTTGTTTGTCACGTGTGTTTTGCACTTCTCATGATATCTGTTTTTATTATATTATTTTGTGCTTATATTTACGGACATTTAACAGGTTTTATATTTGAAGTAGTTTTTTTTTTATTGATTGTATATTCTAGTGATCTTTTCATACATTATTGCATGAAGTTTAAGAAATTCATAGTGCAAGAAATTCATAGTCCTGAGTATGGTACTAATTTTTTAGATACATATTCGTTGGCAAAGTACTGCTGCTTAAAGTGGATTTTGATCTAAATTTCACTTTTTTGTGGAGAATTTTATTATAGTATTTGTATCCAACATTATATAAGTAATCATACAAGTAATCCAGTTGCTGATAAATCAGTGGGTACTACTTATTGAGAGCATTTGGACTTAGTTTGTTTTGCGAAAACAATACAAGCTGATCTGGATAACTTTTTGTTAGTTCTAGTATTGCTATTTTTTATTTTTTGTAGGTCAGTCAAGTAGAGAATTGTAAGCTTGAGAGTATATTCCTGCATGTAATTCTACTGGTAGTTCAGAATTCACTTATTTGAACCATTACATGTTCGGATTTCTAAGGTTTTCCTAGTGCATTTAGAAAACTTGCCATCTTGATCTGTTTACAAATCCTTATTTTTAAGTGAGAATCATTTTAAATGTTGGGTAACAGTTGATATTTGCTGTTTTGAGCATGTTAATGCATGAGTTTTCAAATCAAATTAATCAGTCTTTCAGCTGTCTGTTCATTACATATTCTAGTAAGATTAATTTCTTCTCTTGGTTCTGCATTTTGATGGGTTTTACTGTTTCATTTTGTAGTAAACAGTTTGAAATGTTAGTAACACTTTGGTTTCCAGAATGGAGGTGATATGAAGACCAGATTGTCAATCTATCTTGTTCTGAGGAATTAAGTAGGCGGCCAAAGTTTGAATCTATTTCATACTCTCCTTTAGTTAGGATTTGGACCAATTAGTGCAGTGCACAAGTTCACCATTATTTAACAGTGGTGTACTATTATTTCCTTCTTAGTTGGGATACATTCAGTGAAAAAATATGCGTTGTCGACGCATATTTATCTGTTTCACTGTAAAAACTAAATAAAAGCTACACTTTGTGAGAATTTGAAGTGTCCCATTGGGAAGGAATTGCTCTATTTTAGCTGTCAGTGGCATGCAAATTGCCAATTTTAGAAATCTGAATGGGGACCAGCTGCACATGTAGGTATTGACAATTTTCTGTTGGCTTTATACATCTTCTGGTGCTTTCCATCAATAGTCATATCTTCCATTTTCTAAACCATGAGTTTGGTGTAACGTTAAGAACCAATCCTACTGTGATGTGTTAAAAATGTGCTTTAACTAGTAGTCGTTCATTCGGTAAGGTGCTTTATAGTCATTAGAGAGACCCAGGTTCGATTCCTGGAGTGTCATCTCTGGTGGAATTTTTCTTAACATGTCCTTGAAGAATATAGCTGGGGCTCATTCGTCCTCGTTTTTATTGAGAGGGAAGCCGGAGATGCCCAAGATCGAGGCTTTATCATCCCACCCTTATGGACATACTATGATTCACTGCCTATGTATTGATGATGATTGGTAGCAGTGGTCCTGGGTTCGATACCTTTGGAGGCACATAACCCATTGCTTCGGATCCCACTTCAAACTGTAGGTCTAGTCCTTTTTAATCTACCAGAGCATAAGGTGCACGTAAAGTGAGATTTGCCAATCTATTAGGTGATTAAGAATATGCTTATCTACTTATGCCGAGAAAGAAATGTGTAAATTATTTCCTGTGTCGAGCTAAACTAAAATATCCTCCCATCTGCATCATTAATCACCTCGTGAAACCACTTGTCAAGCCGTGCATCATTGCTTCTCCGAGAGTCTTTCTTCCAATCAGTAGTTTTCATAGCGGGATTAGGTGAAGCACACACCGGCTTTGGTTTATCAGGTATTGAATTTTTGTTGGCGCTATTTTCGCAAACTCATTAGATGATTGGAAACACGAGACTACTATTACCAAGGGTTCTTGGTGCTCGTTAATTCGTCTTGACAGGAAGCGTACGTTCACGGTTATCCTATGCAAGTTTTTAGCATTTCGTCGAAACTGCGTTCATTTCGAATTGATCTATATATGCTAATTTACTGGCCGGCATTTTCTAGGCATTCATTGTCGAACTTCGGTAAGATGAGTGAGCTTCATTGATCAAAATATTCGTGGTTTTCTTTGTTTCTGTAGTCTTCACTCATTGTTGACACTTGAAGGGATGGGCATAACTTTAGAGGAGAGTCGTCGCCATGAAAATAGATTTGGTGCGACGGGAAGCAGTTACATTTAGCATATACCTAAAAACCATACAAAAGTGCATATTTGGGAAAGATACAGAGACAACAACACTTGTTTTTTTCATACACGTAATCCAAAGGATAGAGGTTTCACGAATAACTCCCCGTCCTTTCCAATTTCGAATGTTGACCTTGTCATTATATGATTGATATGAGATCTGAAAAAGTAATATTCGCTTATCTCGTGTATCGAGTAGAAGAGTCGATCCATGGATATAATAAGAATACTTGTTAGTTTCCAATGTGTTATATAAATATTACCTCATCAGCTTTATATGAACTTGGCTGAACACGAGAGTACATTGTTTGCCTTGTCTGTAGAGTAATCTCACCCATTCCCTCGGAAGATGCGGGAAGTTGTTGAATTTGTTTTTAAGTCCACTTTATGTACAGAAAGGCAAATCCCGACTGGGCCTACAGTTCAAAGTGGTTTCCGAAGCACTTGTGCCTCCACCACTCGAACCAGAGACCGTTTGGTTACAAGCATGGGCGTCGCCAAAATATTTTGGCGGGGGGGGGGGGGGTTGTCGGGCAAGTGATAAAAGTTGAATGGCAAAAAAATAACTGAGTATTATAATCACGTTTATAAATGTCATTATACAATAATAAATATTATAAACTAATAAAAACAAATTTTATTCAAAATAAAAAGAATAGTAATTATTATTATATAAATGTGGAGAGACGATCCACCAAACGAGTGAATACTAGCACAACTATTTTCCAGTATTTCTTTTGCATTTTATGCAGTTAGTATCTGAATGCGTTTTGATATTAACCTTTGCACGTTTCGTTCGAGAAAAGGCATTAACTTTTTTTTTTTTTCATACTGTGTTGTGTGACCTTTCACCTACAACTGTATCCGGGTTCGATACCCGATGAAGGTACAAGTGGTTCGGATCCCACTTTAAACTATAGGTCCAGTCCCGATTAGCCTTACTGTGCATAAAGTGGACTTAAAACACCAACTGAACTCAACCTACAACTGTAATTATTAAATTTTCAAAACTGTGGAACCATCTGTTCTTTGGATGACATGGTAGAATATAACCTTGTTCCTGTATTTTTCACTCAATATTTTCGATCCAATGCATTTTTACTTTGATTGTATTCTGTTCGAATACGACGCCCATGGTTACAAGGCGGCGGCGATACCACTACGTCATCAGGGAAGCCCAGACATGGAACGTGTATAATACCGAAAAGCAGTACATTTTTTCTCGAAAAAAAGGCTCGGGTACTCTTCAGTTTGATTTGTTATTGTTATTCTGTTCATTATAAGAATTACTCAAAAGTGTCGTGCTCTATGTTCGTAGATGATCGTGCATCAATGTAGTTATACACATTTCTTTCCTCACAATAAAATATCCTTAGTTATATTCTCACCTACATAAAGGTGCCGGTAAATACCGTTGCATACCGCCAGAAAGAGAAGAAAGCACCGTCGAAATGTATGTTTACGTGAACACACATTGGTAATGTTGCCTTGTAATGAGTGGGTTCCGGGTTCGATACCAGGTGGAAGCACATGGCACAGTGGTTCGCATCCTACTTTAAACAGTAGGTCCAGTCCCGATTAGCCTTTCTGTGCATAAAGTGGACTTGACAATTTAATCAATCAAGTGCATAGACACACACACACTAGACGCCGACGCGTCTGAAAGTGTAAAAGCTTGCCGCGCCGGATTTGTAGTACGTCAAACCTTGCCTTCAAACCGCATGTTTAAGCTTCATTTTAGTTTCGCCTGAGCTCGTGAATGATCATTTCACAAAACATCGAGCGAATAACAACATGAGCGACTGTGCTGGACATTGTTGCACTGTAAGCACTTGAGCCTACCTTCACCAAGACGCTTTGTCAGCAACTATTCAACTAATAAACACACAAGTTGAAGAATTGTCACTGAACATCGGCTACGCATTCTGGGTAGGCACTTCTGACGCCATGCAAAATCCAGTAAATCTGTTGCATGACCTTACAATGCCCGCCTTGTTTCAAGGTCAACTTCCCAATGCTCTGTTTCGAGTCCGTCGGTACAGGCTCTCCTGCCCACACCCACCAGTGCAAGCACCGCCTTGGGTAGGTGCGGTGGGGAAAAGAAGAAAAGGCACCAACAAAGGCCAAGGCCGATGGCCGATGATTCAACTTCCAGACAAAGAAGCAAGCGATCGAAGTCCACGCCAAGTGAGGAAATCCGTCAAACCCTTACCTACGGCCACAACACACACGGTGCTCTGTGGGGGAGATGGATTATTATACTTAGTTGGGAGGATGAGAAGGCATTTGTCACAACTCGGTTGGTATGTTAAGAATGCGAGAGCACCTTGAAGACTATATAGAATCTACTATTGGAGGTGCATGGATAAATATCAGGGAAGAAGGTGGTGGGGAGTAGGTGCCGAGAACGTCTACAGGCGTCCGACACTCGACATGAGCTTTTCCGGAGTGCAAGGGGTGACTCTCCCAAAGCACGAAAATGCCAACCCCTGGACAACATTCTTGCGTACTGATCTGAGTAACGTTGCCAGTGTATTAGTTAAAATCACTAATGGGGATGTTCATTGCCAAACTTTTCCGGTGCCACCCTCGTCGTGTCCCAAAAGAATTTCGTTCGTTATTTGGTTGTCCTAAGCTTTCAAACTTTATTTTCACCGGAGTTAAGTTTCTCGTGTACATCGATAATAAAAATGTGTTGAGTAAAATTTTAAGATTATGCAGCAATTCATAAGTCCCCTGACATTACTACAAAAGCCAACCATTTTATGGTCGTGTTCTATTTTATGATAGGCGAAGAGACATCTGAAATTCATTTCTCTCGTAAGGCCTGCCCGATGGCGCAGAGGTAGCGTCGTCGCCTTGTAATGAAGGCACACAGTGGTTCGGATCATACTTTAAACTGTAGGTCCAGTCCCGATTAGCCTTACTGTGCATAAAGTGGTCTTAAAACACCAACTCAATCAATCAATTATTTATTTCGTAACGTTAAAAGTGAAACACCACATCTCCCAAAAGAGCAACCTTGTAATCAAGGGGTTCCGGTTTCTATACCTGGTGGAGGCACATTAGTGGTTTGCATATCATTTTCAACTGAAGGCCCGGTCCCTTTTATCCTATCTGTGCATAAATTGGACTCAAGCCCATAGAAGGGAGGTGTTGATTCTCCACTGCATTTGATCTTACCAAATATGCAAACGCAATTCTTGGGGCTTCTCGTGAATTTCACCTGTGGGTTTAACGAACGATACGGCGAAAGTTTGTCTCATCGCTGCGCTGTTTTCTGGCTTTCCAGACCGGAGCTCGCTATTGTTAGTTTCAAGTACCCCCGCAATAGTTCTACACAGTGGGGGGGGGGGGGGTGTTTTATATATACTTTAAATGCTGCTGTTTTTCGAAAAGGCGAATGATGCGGGAACTGGGGAAAGTGACACAGATTTATCAAAAGGAAAATAATCGCGAAAAAATTAGCTTCCTACTTAATACCCTAAAAAACACATTGTAGTAATTAGTTACTCGAATTAATAAAAAGAAGCAATCACACCTAGAAACTTCATAATACCATCGAGCAACTTGGTAGTTGAACAATATCTTCGCCTTGTGAGACGCGGTTGGAGAGTTTCGAAACTTTGCAGCGTTTTTCCTCCGAAATGACTAGCTAGTGCGAGCACATCGATACCTGTAGGGTACCTACCAGAACAAGAAGTTCCGTCCCAAACTCAATTTCCCAAGTCATAGCTTCTTGTGAGGCAGCCATGTGCAACTCGGTTGCTCTGTGCAGGCTTGAGATTCCTCTTTCAGCTGCCGGAATGTGTGGATTGTTTAGAATCGCTGCAATCTCGAGATTTTTGGGGGGCAATGATTATACGTGTATTTGCGGATCTGAATGTTTCTCGTAATTAGAAATCTTCGACGAGACCTCTATTTGTTACTTCACCCACAGCGGTCCCCTTTCTTTCACTTGTGAACAACTGCATCAGCATGCACATAGAAACATATTTTTTAGGAAGGAAGGAGCCTGGGACACTTCAGCAGGTCAGGGGTCAAAATCAGCCTGAGTTAAAACCTACAATTCTGTAATCCAGACCTTAGCTTGGTAATATTTTAGCAATCACAATGACGATTAGCTGGTGGGTAGCTTTTAGGTATCACCACTGGGAATGGTTATGCCATACGACATAAAACTCGACTGTGTATCTTTGTGTTCCATGTTTGGGGTTACGGGCCTCCCCGATGGCGTGGTGGTAGCGTCGCCGCCTTGTAATCAAGGGGTCCCGGGTTCGATACCCGGTGAAGGCTCAAGTGGTTCGGATCCCACTTTAAACTGTAGGTCCAGTCCCGATTAGCCTTACTGTGCATAAAGTGGACTTAAAACACCAACTCAATGTTTGGGGTTACATTGACTGATCTTTGTCTTACTAGTTTTGCATTGTTTTCCCACCTTTGGTGAATCGCTCCGATGACAATTAGATGAAATAGTACGAAGCTCTTAGGGCACAAATGTCAAGGTTAGGCATTAGGCTTTAAAAAAGTACATTTTGTTATCTAATGCAACACACTACGTTAAGATGGGTACCTTTTCAAGCCCTTCATTTCTGCCACTTCTTTCCAGAGAAGTCAGTGCGTGTATACAAGGGAACGGAAACAGTCTACTGCATGATTAATTACGAACGACGTCATCCCACGTCCAAGAAGTACTCGTACACTACAAGTTAACTTTAGTTTCAGAGAATTGTCGATTGGCTTCCTCTTCTAAGGCCTCCAAACGTGCTGCTATGTACGGAGGCCATCTTTATTCTTCTTTGCCGATGTTGAAAGTGAACTCTGCGCCAATATGGAAAGTCCATAAAGGGAATCGAGAGTTCAGGTTTCTGAACTCGTCGTGAAGTACTTGGACTTCAGCTATCTTGTTAATGAAATTAAATGGACTTCCTCATCAACTACTTCGTATTTTCGTAAAACTTGTCTTCAGAACTCGAATACCAAGAAGTTCTCTTCAGTCTCTAATATAAGGGACGGGAATGGTGTTACGGAATTGCATACAAAACTTGCCCTCAACTACCCAGAACGCATGGTTGATGACTCTAATTTCGTTACCAGTTACATGAAAATGTAAGGGTTGCCGTTACTAATTTTAAAAAATAACTGCCACTCCTGAACTCCCAAGTAGCCTGATGGTTAGCGCTCTCACCTTTGGTCTCGGGTTCGATTCGAGGTGGGAGTCCCCAAAATTGGCATTGGCGTCGTGAGGACAATTGGGAAGCTATTTGAAGAGAAATAGGGAATTCTGGTCTCGGAAGTCAGAAAACTGCGTCTATGGGATACGTTGCGCTGACCATGACAGAGAGCACCATGCGTCACCCAATGAAGCTGCTTGGTAGACCCCGATCCTTGGAGTGCTGTTGCTCCATATATTTTAGTTGTCACTCGTTTCTTACTTTGCTTACTTCTTTCTAATACGATAAACCGGATATATGAATCAGATAATGCACTTAATATTTCTAATTAAGTGTCATGGTTGAAGTAATTTTCGTCTCAGACACTCTCGCCTCGGGAGATCTGGTCCTGTTCATATAAAGCCAATCTTGGCGACTATTTCTCGTCCAATATACTCTGCTTACATGTCAAACAATAATAGATTTCGGACAATAAATTGCGTATTCTACCTAGTCTGGCCATAAATACTGTTACAAACTTTCGGCTTGGACTGCAAATCCTGTAGTCAGGCTAATGAACCATGCTTGTGCTGAAGTTCAGCTGTAAAAGAGCAAGCGTGTATCTTGTGCTTAGCATGGAGCAGGGTGAATATGAAAACAGAGTAGCCGTAATTGCTCTGCATATGGTTGGGAAGTCACTCACGGAGATTTTCCAGCCCCTAAAAGTCCCTAAGATCAGCAAAAGGTTTGTGTATCAGACAATCCAGAAATTCACTGAGACTGGTAGCATGAAAGATCGCCCAAGAGTTGGTCGACTTTACACCATATGAACAACGGCGGCTGTTAAAGCAGTGGTGGCTCGCATCCGCCGAAATCCCATGAGGAAGCAAGTGATAATGGCATAGGAGCTGAACATTTCACAACAATCAATGTTCAGGGAACTTAGTGAAGACCTTGGAATTGGAGCTTACCGGTACTGGAAATTTCCTGACGCCACAAGTGAAGAAGCAGAGGGAACTGAAATCGAGACGGCTCCTGCAGCGGAACGTTGCCAATGGACATTGCAGGATTCTCTTCACTGATAAGAAATTATTCACCACTGAATAAAGTTTTAACCGCCAAAATGAAAGGCTGTATGCTTCAAACTCTCGAGAGGGTTGTTAGAGAGTTCGCAAAAATCGGAGATGCTACCAGGCCTCATCAGTCATGGTTTGTGGGGGGTGAGCTATGAGATTTCCACCAGGCCTCATTTTCGAGAAAAGGGCTTAAAAGCCGTCCGAAAGTGTGTGTGCAAAGTGTGCTGGACCCTCTCGTGACACTGTTGAACCAAACAGTTTCGCAGTGAATCCTGGATGTTCAAGAAATATTCTGGCCCAGCTCATAAGGCAAGGATGACACGACGGTGACGAGACCAGTGTACTCGATTTCATCTCCACTTTTGATTGGCCATCTGATAGCCCTGATCTCAATACCCTGGACCACAAACTGTGGTCGGTGCTAGAGGGGACTGTCTGCAAGAAGAGGCACCATATAATTGAAAGTTAAAAGCGGTCCTTCATAGCAGCAGGGGCGGACTTTCCCATCAACACCATCCGTGCTGCAATAGATGCCTGGCCAGGGAGACTTCGAGCCTGTGTGACGGCAAAAAATGGGCATTTTGAAAACTGATTGGTGCTACTTGTGTGTAATATATGTAAGTGTAACATACGAAAAGAACATTTAAAAATCTGAAACCATATTAAAGTTATTCACAAAATAGTGTGTAACAGTATTTATGGCCAGACTATGTAGTATGAGGTCTGCTTACTTCCATGACCGAGTAGTTAGCGAAGCGCGATACGACGTAATGGATCCCGGGTTAGAATCCTTGTCGTGACATGGGCATTCTTTGAGTGTCCCTTCATCATATCACTCATCCTCATCGTCGCGATTAGTCAAAAATAGCAGAAAACTGCGCTAAATAAGAATAAAATCAGATCTAATGAGAGCCCCGATTCCAATGTCATTTCGGAGACCCGGGGTGGGTGGTCCAAGGTTGGAATTTTCTTGCCTTGTCCCCACATAAAGCGGCTCTGTGCTCACCGAGCCTCAAATTACTGGGTACCTGGCGGGGGGGGGGGGGGGTAAAGCGTGTTGCTGATCACAACACCTCCAAAATGGTCGGGATCGAGAATGTGTGGGGCCCTACCCCCACATCCCCTAAATGTGCCTTGTAGGCACGGTGCTATATGAGCGGGAACTTTTCCTTGCCTTGCATTGCGCGGGAACTTTACCTTACCTTACATTGCTGCATTATTACGTAGTAACGAAACCATGAGGCAACACGGACCGCAGTTGCTCACCGCGCCACACCCTTGAAACTACTGGACTTATTTTTTTCTTTCTTTTTTTCGGTACGGGTAAACATGAAATGAGAGCTGGTTCAAGTGGACAACACCGTTCCTCCGTTCCCTATTACCTCAGACATGTAGGTGCTCACACACAAGTATGTTTACCGTGACCTTGTATAGTAGGTATGTGTGTGCTATCTCGTTTGTATTTTTAACGTTTCCTGGCAGGTGCCTGAGGGGAAGAACAGTTGACTGACTGTAGGCTCCAGGTACAGCTGGCAGTTGTATTAGTCTGATTCATTGATCACACCTGAACGGATGCTTTTGCAGTCATTTGTTTCAGTGTACTTTATTACCCAATGAAGCAAACTAAAGATAATTGCACCCATTCTGACAGTGTTTATAGCGTGGCAGGATACATTCTTATCGTATGATTGTGTGAATGCACATTTAAAATCGTTGGTTTATGCATGTGTAGTCAGTTTGCAGGAATGATGACAATAGGTTATGATTTGTTTATTCAAAACATTTGGGTTTTGGTGAGTAAGGTGAACTGACCATTCTCTGCAGTGTGGTATGCATTCTTCATTAAGCTTCGATTGTTAATCCTGGTTGGTTTGATAGAATAAGGATTGTTATATTTCACTGGCGCTAGAAGCTGTTGTCAAGGGCGTTTCACAGACTGTGGGTCGCGAGCCTATCTGGATGTTCGTGAAAATCGTATATATCCCGGGGTGCTGTTACTGTAGACAAAATAACGACGCTTGTATTTCCGGAGGTTTCAATTGTATTTTAACATTGTGGCTGCCGTTTTGCGACACTAGGAAAAAAATAGAAAGTTAATTGGCCAAGGAGGTGGGCGACACAAATATTCTTGTAAGAAATCATCCAGTGGCCGTTTCATTTATTGTGTGTGTATAATGTTTAGCAAAAGTTTCCATTATTGAGGGGACCTCCCGATGGCGTAGTGGGAACGTCGTCGCCTTGTAATAAAGGGGTCCCGGACTCGATACCCGGTTGAGGCGCATTGCATAGTGGTTTGGATCCCACTTCAAAATGTAGGTCCAGCCCTGATTATTAAGGGGGGGGGGGTTGGCGAACAGTCGAGAAGGAAGTTTCCGTCGTCTGCGGTGCGCCTCGCCGAAAAGCGCAAAAGTGATGCGTGGAAATTTCATAAGCGCGGAGGTTTCTAAGAGAATGAATATTATTATTCTCCACGGCTTCCGATGTGGTGCTGTCTTTCAGTGTGTCTTCGTGCAGTTCCCGGCATTCAATGTAGAGATGAACAAAAGACAAATGTAATTTCCTTGCACACGGCAGTGTCTAAGCACGAAACTCATTATGAACGGCTGAAGAGACTAATGCATAGCATCTAGGCGCCAAAGGTGAAAACTTGCGAGCAATCGGATAGTCCAGTTAACCCAAACGTTCATTGTTTCTTTTAGACTGTCCAGATATAGTATTTATTTTAGTCGAGGGCGTTCCGGTCCCCGCGGAGACACATTTTAGTGTCTTAAAGTCGTAATTGATTGGAACTTTCATAGGCGTGAAAATGTAATTTTTCTTTAAGAGTTTAATATTGTTTAATGACGACGATAAGATTCCTCTGTCCCTTCACCCCCGTGCGTACACCTATGTCAGCCTGCATATACTGGGGGGGCGGGAACAAGAGAAACTGAAACATGTTGGATGCATGATATATTTGTAAAGATAAGATTATAGTGGGATTGAATCGGAGACGTCATAGAAAATGGGTATTTCTATAAATAGTTCTCCACTTATCCTGTCCATTTTCTCACACAAGGGGGTGTAGTAAACTAAAATATGCACCAACGTGGTCTAGAGGTGTTTCGGGATGAACGCCCACTGACTTGTTTTAATTCTCGGGTAGGTATACTGCCCGTTCCCCTCATGCTACCCTTTCCACTGCTTACTACGCTTGATTCTAGAATGGAGACAACAGTATATATGATTTCTCGAAGTGTATTCAACAGCGTCGTGAGAATTGTGATCCGTTGTTATTTTTATCGATATTTTAATAATCTCATATCTTCGCAGCGTAACGGCAGTACTTCATCAGAGTTTGTAATTTATCTGACACGCGTACCATATTGCATTTGATAGCCGAATAAAGTTGGGAATCTAAACAGTGCAATTATTGTAGCTAACATATACAGGGGAACTAATTTGAATTATAAAATAAACTCCATTCTATTGATGCGCAGGAGACTGACTGACTTCTCATTCTATTGATGCGCAGGAGACTGACTTCTTCTCATTGGGTACCGAAGGAAACTTTCCGGAGCATTGATTTATTTGAGGAGATTTGGTCGTGTCCAAGGAGAGTTTCATGCTACAGAAGTTTCAGAAGTATTTATTGAGTGGATGTGAGGTACATCCTATTGTAGAAATTGAAAGGTTTCAGATCGTGCTCAATTTCGAGCTACTGGACGATTTTTGAAAATGGAGCACTGGTTAACTGCATAAATGAAGTCTTCTGTTCTTAGGCTTGGAATGTCTAGAATTGTAGGGCATCAATAATAATGTTGCTTTTACAACATGTAAGTAGTGTATGTTTCTGTTTTGAACGTTGTTGCCTTTTAATCAAAGGTTCAGTTCCCGGTGAAGGCAAGTGCGCGATGGTTCCGATTCCACTTCATACTGTAGATGCAGTCCCGGTTAGCTTCGAGCGTAACGTGGGCTTGAAAGCAGAAAGTCTCGACTCTGCTAAACCGAAACTTGCCTTCTGGAATATTTGAAGCTAAATTTGAAGTTTCCATTCACACGCAACCTCATCGTCGGATAGAAATATTTTCATGGGATAATTTTTTCACATCGAATTTTATTTTCATAGGTGTCATGCGGGATAAACATGTGATGTCATTCATAAAATCAGTCATATTTTTAAAGGAAATTACAAATAGAAGGTATTAACCCTCCTGTAAAGTTTGTATTGTATTAATAATTAACATAAGTAGAAAGCAATATTACCAGGCCTGATGTAATACTTGTACACCGTTCGAATTTTGGATATGAAATGGGGGTTCACAAATTTTTCTGACTCGCTGTATGGTTTTCTTTATCTCGCTTTCTACGTTTATTGGTTAATCACAACCATGGCGATGAATAGCGAAATGTATGAACGAAGTGAAATCTTCATGCCTTACCCATGGTTCAAAAAGGGTCCCCCGATGGCGCAGTGGTAGCGTCTTAGTCTTGTAACCAAGGGGTCCCGGGTTCGATACTCTGTGGAGGCACAAGTGGTTCGGATTCCACTTTAAACTGTAGGTCCATTCCCGATTAGCCTTACTGTGTAGTGTTGTCCACGGGACGAGACGGGACAGGCTTTTAAAAATTCGAGACTAGACGAGATTGACCATGTGTCATGAGACAAACGGATATTTTCGAGACGAGACAGGCCAAAGTCTCCTCTCGTGGGCAACACTATTTACTATTACTGTGCATAAAGTAGACTTAAAACAACAAATCAACCAACCAACCATGGTTCGAAAGTGGGGACAGGCGGGTAACCACAACGTATGTATTAAAATCGAAAGTTTATTACATATTTCCCGTTTACATGACGTTTTTTTTTCATTGAGTTAGGAGCTATAATTGTGGGATAAACGTTTTGGGATTCAAATAATAAAAATTATCTCAATGTATTTAGTGGTTCACTGTGAATCACATTGACATGGTATGTACTGCAACAGAAGCAAATTTTATTTGTTTCGGTGTACGTTTTGTTTTTTCTGACAAACTGTTTTGTTAATTGAATAAGAGTATTATTATACGTTGTACAAATTTGAGTGCATCTCTTGCGGTGAAAAATATCAACTTTTTTCATTCACGTTATCAGTTCATGAATTTTCCAATGCAATCCGAGCCTTAGTTATTATCAGGGAACGGATTTATATGTAGTAAAAATATGCTAAATATGTACATACATATTTAGTTATTTTCACCAAAATATGGAGTTAAATATGGACTTAAAATTATAAAAAATACATTTTAATATAAGCCACATAAAATACAGTACGCTTACGTTGACATTAATTCTAAAACAACATAAAATGTGTTTTCATATTCTGTTTCCAAAACCATGAATAACAAAATTTTGTTGTAAGTGGTCGAACGTGAAATTCCTTCTGTTGTCTGTTAAAGTTGTGTTTCAAATTTGTCGATTATTCGCAAGAAATTCACCTAACTCTTTCGGTCATATGGGACATGTAGTTATTGCGCGAATATGGAGTATATGTTGAGAAATGTTTTCAAATATGGGTATAATATGTAAAAATAACTAAAATATGTAAAATATGAGCCAAAACCTAATATATGTGTAATAATGGAAAATAAAAAAGTGCATTTTTCGAGCCTACATGCCATGATGCGCAAAGATTATACAAAATATAACTGATTTCAGCTTCATACATAAATATATATTTACATATAAATCCGTTCCCTGGTTATTAATAATGTTACGGGTTGATAACCACCTTTCTTTCAAAGGCTGAAGTGTTCATTTATCCATGCTCAGACATCTTGCAACCTATTAATATCCCTTGAGAGGAGCGCACGTGGCATTATTTACACGTGGAAAGCTTGTCCTGCACAGAGCCAATCGAGATGGATGCGAAAGAGTTTCACACTGCAGAGATTCGTCGACGCCTTGCATTGTTCTTGAAGTTTGACCCTTGCCTGGCTGTGGAATTCATTCCCAAAATGCCGTCCAGGGCTGACAGCGGCTGGCTTTGAAATATCTGAAGATGACACGGACGGAACTCCAGAGCAGGGTAAAGCACCTGGGTGGGTCGGGCTGAGAAGATTATCGATCTTTCAGGTGGAGAGAGGGTGCGGATTTTCGGGCTCGGCGCCAGTTTCTGTTGTAACCCGAACTGCAGTTTCTCCGATTTCCTCCTGCTTATTGGATTCGGCCGTAAGCTGAGCGGGGTAACAGCAGCAACAAAAAGTTTGCGTGAGCATAAATTCCCACACACAGTAGGAACTTTTGCGTTGTGGCCCCGTCCAGTTATGCATGCAAATGAAGTTTTTCCTTGCCACTTACTGTGTTTGAAATGAATGAGTCTCGTTATAAATGTCACGTTCGGGATTTTCCAAGTACACGTTAGAGCTACAAGTTATTATAATTAGCTCCTTGTTGTATGTTAGTGACGTGCCTACACTGCGTTTGTTAGAACCTGTTCCGTTTCCCGCGCTAGGGATCGCTCGACAGTTTCGGTGCCAATGAGAAACTAGGAAAAAATCGTCTGCTGGACAGCGAGGAGCGAATGGTAGCCAGAAGAGAGGCGCTTACGTAGACGCTGTTGCCACGTTGCGTATTTTAATTGGCTGCCTGGCTTTGACTTTCTCCAGCACCGAGAAAGCCAGCGATCAACTAGCGCGGGAACCGGGACAGGTTGTAACAAACGCGGTATAGGAGTTGCTTATGCCCACCCCGTTTTTTTAAAGGTCGTCATAGGAAGCAATGCATGATCTCTACGAATGCTATCATTCATGGGATAATATGAAATAAAGTTAATTAGAGGATGGTTGTTTTACATAAGATAATTAACTCCCATCTTGATAGTGATCCACAGCTTTATCTCGAAGAACATATTCAATTATCTGTAACCCCCCGTGGCGGAGTGGTTGGCACATCGCGCTACGACTCCAGGGGTCTCGGGTTCGAATGGATGTCTGCGAGTGTCCACTAATTTTATCATATCACTCATCCACATCTTCGCAATTAGCCAAAGGTGGCACAAAAGCCAGGTGAAATAAAGGAAGCCAATCCAGTATCTGCAAAATATATTATCAAAATCCTCACGGGTGTAAACGTGCTTAGCTCTCTACTTTCTGTTCATAGAATATATCTAAATGCTCGCTCCTAATCCAATTTTCAAAATAGTGTCTAGTAACACCACGTTTAACTAATATTACTTTTTTGTTACGATACACAGCTCGCGGTGTTGTGGTAAGGTCGTCGCCTTGTAATCAAGGAGTCCCTTGTTTGATACCCGGTGGAGACGCATAAAGTAAAAATTAAAGGGCTCCCCTGTGCTTTGCACAACGCCATGAAGGCGTATAGGGGGTATGGAGTTAGGACCCCACACTTTCTTGATCACTGCCGAAGGCCGGCGTGATATGATCAGCACCACGCCCCTGGCCACCTTTACCCCCCCCCCCAGTTTCCTCCAGGTACCCACTTTATATGACGCTGGGTGGGCGCTCCTCCGCCGGTTATCGAACTCAGGTCTCTTCGCATGGTAGTCAGATACTCTTAATGATTGAGCTACCGCGGCTCACGGTGGAGGCGCATAGAGGTTCGGATTCCACTTTAAACTGTAGATCCTGTCCCGATTAGTCTTATCAATGCATAAAGTGGACTGTCATATGCGATATCCAGCTCAAGATAATCCAGTCTTCTGCTAGATCATCACGACACCAACATGGTCAAAAACCATGAACGTACGATTCTTGCAACACATACAAACATACAGCATATATACATACATATATTCCACACTCTTGAAAAGTTTTCAGTTTATTCCAAATATTTATTTAGCTTGGATTATTGAAGGTCTAAATTTGCAAAATATTTTTATCAGCACTAAATATTGTTCAAAGAACACGTGACGTATCATTAACGAATAAACATTATTATGGTTAATAGCATAGTTATTTGGATATGAAATCAATCCTGATAGTATTGGTTGTGGCCAGACGCATTGAGTGTTCGATCACGATCTCCTCTTCGAAGTTCTTGGTTCGAGTACCGACCATGGCAAGTGTGGAGTCGTTCATCAGTGTTGTCTAATCATTACTCGTGCTCGTCACTATTAACGTAAAGAGTCATAAAAGCGGCATATTTCTGGAACGGTGCCCAAAATTCCATTTGCCCTGAACATCATGGCTGAAACCCCATCCCGAAGCACTTAGGCAAACGAAAGTGCTGCATTATTCGAGACCTCCACTGTGTTAAGTAGACGACTCTAAAAGACTCATGGTAACTCTACACCCACAGCTTTCACTTATATTCCACACATTTTATCTTTCGGTTGCAACGTCCACCCACGCAGTGCTCAGCACCAAGGCGCAGGAGTACTGGTACTGGCTGCGTTCAACACGCTAAACACTGCAGTTGGAGGGTCGGCAAAAGTTACCCATATGTGCTAACTGATTCAGTCGTAGTACAAGGACTCAGAAATATCGCAGGGCTTGCTAGGTGCAAAGAAAGACTAAACCAGGTTTATACATATATATGTAACAGTTTATTATAATCGTATCACAAAGATGTCCTTTAGCACACTTACTCAAGTGTCTTTACCTTTACCCTTACCACTCACTTGCATCAACAAATTGAACAGTATAAATGACAATAAAAATGGCTAACAATCTCATGTCATAAACCTTCACACTGTACTCAGAATTTGCACTCGAGGCCTTTCTGCCTAGTACTTACTGATTTCAAAGAGTGCTTCTCGCTGAGCTAATTTACAATTTTTTTTCATTTCACATTCCACTTTTCAGGTTTTTAACCTTTAATTCTCCTGTCACAATATTTGATAACATTTACCAAAAACCACGACCACGCAAGGTCTAACCATGAGCCCAGTTCCTCCACGTAGAGGTGGACCCGTTAACATTCACAGAATACCGCGTCCATGTAGGGTCAAATAAAAATAAGCGAAAGTAATAACCGTAGAGGTGGATCTGTTAACACATTTTAAACATTTAGCATGCATTATTCATCCATACCTTCCCAACAAACACAATACTGCGACTTCGCAGGGCTGTTAAATGTTGCGACCTCGCAGGGTCGTTACATACGCCCCTTCCCCGGGCCAAAAATTTTTGGTAGAAATTTAAAACTTACAATTTCTGAAAAAAATTTTACTGGAAATATTAAAGATCTACCAGGTAAGAGTCTCTGTCTCTTCTACACTAAAGTCACTTGGTCCTCTTCTTCCCCTACTACTTCTCTTCTTCGCTCCGGAGAACATCTGTAAAGGCGAAGGTTGTCGAAGTTGACTGTCGACTGGGTTCTTGTTCGTCGGGTTCAACAGCAGGGCAGTGTTGCTTCGAACATCCGTAGCGACATAGGGGCCAATAAACACCTCAAATAGCTTGGCGATTGTCTTATTCCTTCTGGAAATCAGCTTATGGTTCCTGACAAGAACCAAGTCACCTTCTTGCAACTGGAATGCATTTCCTTTTACTTTAAACTTCCTTTTCTCACTTTTGGAGCGTTCTCTAGCTCTTGCCATGAATAACTTTTGATCCCAGTTGTCTATTTGTGAATCGGCTTCGTCGATGGGCCAGTTGAAGTGGTCCAGAACTTCATTAGGCACAGGCCTGTTAAAGAATAACTCTGAAGGGGCGTATCCTGTAACGTCTGAAACAGAGTTGTTTAGGAGCCATGAAATTTCGGTTAGATACTTCCAAAAACTGTATGCATAACTGACACAAAGGTAGACACAGCATTAGATAAGCCGTAAGGCATCTTCAAGAATTCGTACTGGCGACCTTTGTACGAAAAAGCCGTGTATTTTCGGCATTCTGGTTTCAAAGGAATCTGTAAATAGCCTGAAGCTAGATCTAAACTCGAAAAATACTGGGCTTGTTTAAATCTCTGCAATGACTCATCAATAGGTGGCACTGAGCTTTTAGGAACAATCATAATAGCATTTAATAGTCGAAAATCCAGGCACGGTCTTACACTACCATCGGGCTTATCCACCACTAGTAATGGATTTAGATATGGTGATACCGATGGTTGAATAATGTTCCAGCTTTTCCACAAGCTAAGTTCTTTTTCTAGAGCGGCCCTTTTCGAGAGCGGCACTGGATATGGCGGGCGATGAACTGGTTCGGTACTTTTTAAAAGGATCTCACATTCTGCACTTTCCATGGTACCGGGCTTCTCTGAGAACACTGCTATATATTGATTCAGCACTTGCAGCAACTCCTGTTTCTGGGAATCATTCAGAATGTCTATAGTTTCGACCTTCTCCTTGAGGTCTGTCGGTTTATACATCCACTCTTCGTCTCTTTCTTGGACCTTTTGGATGTACCGCACAATTTCAACATCCAGTGGATTCCCTACATCTTGATCCGGAGTTTTTCCAAAATACAATTTTACCGAGTTTCTTCTGAAATTTATCTCGGCCTCGTGCTGCTTCAAGAATGGCATGCCCAAAAGAAGATCTGTAACAAACCCTCTCAATATAAAAACTTCAGTACTGAACACCATACCTTCAATCTCCAGTTCCACACGTCTGCTGCCAAAGACACGCTTCCTATGGCTCCCAGAAAAATCCACCAATCTTATCTCTGGAACCTTCTGCACTTGAATACCTGGAATTTGTTCCTTTAACTTAGTCCAAACTTCATAACTTAAAATAGAGCATTCGCTCCCAGTATCTATTACACAAGTCACTGGTATATCTATTAACTTTGCAGCCACTGCTGGTGATTTATATCTAATCCTCGATTCCCTTGCGGATTTCAGTTCACTCTGTAATTTTACTTCTTCTGTTTCAGTTAGTTGAAAGTTAACCTTTAGTTCTTGGATAGTTGTATCAGGTCGCTCCTCCGAGGCCCCTTGCCTAAATGGGAACGAAGCACCTAGACAAGGATCTAGTTTGTTTGGCAGGATTGAGACCTTTGATTATGCAAGAAGTCCCGGGTTGTTTCTAGGGCTCCCTCCTGCTCAGAGGTCATAACTTCTCTGGAGGGTGACTGTCTTCCCCTTGGTCCCGATTCTCTAGGTGAGGATCGCCTAGGAGAATTAGGACTACTGCGTCCCTGATTGTTCCTCCTCCAATCGGGAAATCTGCGATCTGGCCCTCGATTTGGTCGAAAAGGTTCCCATCGACCATTCTGGTTACAGTTCAGTCCTCTGTTACCTCCAAATCTATTAAAATTCCGAGTGCTCCAAGAGTTTTCAGGTTTAGTGTCACCCTTGGTCTCAATGCTTCGCACTTTGAAATTCTTATGGGGAAGTTCTTTACCTTTGAAGTCCTCTTTATTTCTCCAGTAGTCGGGATCATCATATATTTCAAAGTCCTTGAGGAAACTGGTCAATTCGTCAACTGTTCGGGGAGAGTGCGCAAGGCAGAGATTTCGAGTTCTATAAGGTAACTGACCTATGATTAAATTCAGCACCTCGCTCTCGCTGAAGTTGTCACTTAGATTCCTATAGGCGGCGTAAATGCTCCAAGCGAAGCTCTCCATATTTTCATGTACTGGACGGGAATATCTTCTATTTCTTACTGCTGTTAATTGTCTCTGCTTAGCCTTCTCGGAGGCAAACTCTTCTTTAAACTTTATGCAGAAATCAGCATAGCTAACAAAACTGTCTTATGTTACCTGCCAGCCAATGTTCAGCTTTACCTGTGAATACTCTAGGTAGCAATTCGAGTCTGTAATTGTCAGGCACTTGCATGAGCTCGAAGCTTACATTGAGCTCACGAAGATATTTCTCAGCTGACTGAGCTTCGATATCACCCTTGAACTTGGGGATGTGTGCGATGTCAGACATTCTAGGCATCTTAAATTCGGTTCTTCGCCGAGGAGATGTCCCGTCGGAACTATCTGCTTCTCTAGGCCGCTTACGCTTATCCGATTGAATGGTTCCCATATAGAAAGGATTCTGCACCACTCTAGGAGGTTCATAAGAGGCTGCTTCAGGATTCAGACTTCTATTTCGTTCAATGGAATCTGGGAGAACATCAGAAGGCACTCCCGGTTGTAGCTGCAACCGGTCAATTTTATCTTGCAGTTCGCCTACTCTTCTGACCATAGACCCAGTCTGCTCCTGTATTTCTTGCCGAAGAGATACCTCCAATTTCTGTGTCTCTCCGCGAATAGAGTTCACCTTTTCGCCGGTTGCTTTAGCCATCGTTTCTGCAGCTACTTTCTGTTCTTGGACAGCCTTCTCCATAACTACGGTCTGCTCACTCAGAGTCTTTACTGCTGAACTTATGGTTTCTATAGATGCTTCTATCTGCTTAACTCTCTCTGGTTCTTCACTTCCATTTTCCGTCGTAGACTGAGCTACCAATTGCAGACAGACCTCTAAATTTTTCTTCATTTGTTCCTGCTCTTGCTCCATTTCACCACGCCAGACAGCTAAAGGTTCTAATTGTTCTTCCACTACTTTCACTACTTCCAGCTGACAAGAGATCCTAATTTTATCTAATTCCTCCCTAAGACTTTCTAACTGGTCTGTCTTATGTTGGGAGAACAGTGTTCGCATCTCTGTTCTGCTTCTTTCAGCTTCTTGCTGTCTCCTCTCTTCTTGACCTTGAACTAAGGCATGGAGAGTCTCTAATTCTCTTTCTCTCTTCTCTTCTGCTTCTCGTTTTTCCATTTCTCTTTTCTCTTCTGCTTCGCGTTTTTCCATTTCTCTTTTCTCTTCTGCTTCGCGTTTTTCCATTTCTCTTTTCTCTTCTGCTTCACGTTTTTCCATTTCTCTCTTCTCTTCTAGAGACTCTATTAGCGACCTAAATTCTTGTGTCTCTAGTTTTCTTTTAGCTTCTTCTTCTGCTTTCTCTTTCTTTCTAGCTTTCTCTAATTGAGCCATATCTTTCTTTCTCTGCTTCTCCTCCTCCGCTTTTTCTTTCTTTCTCTCTTCTTTATCTCTCATCAGCCATTCTAATAACCAATGGTCTGATGGGGTCGTACTAGGAGCACTTGGTTCTTGTCCTAAAACCATCAAGGGTACCGATGAGCAAGTCTTGCATCTGGACTCTGCAGTGGAGACTGAGGTCTCTTCTTGCCCCTCACATTTCCAATGAAACTTCTGTAGACATTGGCAACACTGGAAAGACTCCCTCTCTCCTCCGGTATCCTCACAGCATCCGAACCCAGTTTCTTCATCTACGGTTTTCCTCCCTCTGCTTCTTAAGCTCATACTTGACGCATCCCTTTCCATTTTGGCACACCGTCTATGGTTTCTTCCACTACCGACACTATATCTTCACCTTCGTGAATTCTTTGGAAGAACACCAACACTGACACTTATGAGCCCTTTCTAGTCCTTGTAGCTAAAAGGCTCCCACTGGCTTGCTGGTTTCAGTCTTTACAATCTCTCGGGCCCCACGTTAAGACGCCAAAACTTTA
The DNA here is from genome assembly GCF_977018435.1 of Lepisma saccharinum. NCBI lineage: Eukaryota > Metazoa > Arthropoda > Insecta > Zygentoma > Lepismatidae > Lepisma > Lepisma saccharinum. The sequence continues at coordinate 23,269,738 of NC_139253.1, forward strand.
TGCAACGTCCACCCACGCAGTGCTCAGCACCAAGGCGCAGGAGTACTGGTACTGGCTGCGTTCAACACGCTAAACACTGCAGTTGGAGGGTCGGCAAAAGTTACCCATATGTGCTAACTGATTCAGTCGTAGTACAAGGACTCAGAAATATCGCAGGGCTTGCTAGGTGCAAAGAAAGACTAAACCAGGTTTATACATATATATGTAACAGTTTATTATAATCGTATCACAAAGATGTCCTTTAGCACACTTACTCAAGTGTCTTTACCTTTACCCTTACCACTCACTTGCATCAACAAATTGAACAGTATAAATGACAATAAAAATGGCTAACAATCTCATGTCATAAACCTTCACACTGTACTCAGAATTTGCACTCGAGGCCTTTCTGCCTAGTACTTACTGATTTCAAAGAGTGCTTCTCGCTGAGCTAATTTACAATTTTTTTTCATTTCACATTCCACTTTTCAGGTTTTTAACCTTTAATTCTCCTGTCACAATATTTGATAACATTTACCAAAAACCACGACCACGCAAGGTCTAACCATGAGCCCAGTTCCTCCACGTAGAGGTGGACCCGTTAACATTCACAGAATACCGCGTCCATGTAGGGTCAAATAAAAATAAGCGAAAGTAATAACCGTAGAGGTGGATCTGTTAACACATTTTAAACATTTAGCATGCATTATTCATCCATACCTTCCCAACAAACACAATACTGCGACTTCGCAGGGCTGTTAAATGTTGCGACCTCGCAGGGTCGTTACACGGTAACCAGTGCGGATGCGCTCTGCCATGTGTAGACGCTTTATTGGATATTGTACAAAGGCTGTCCCGAAATTAATGCTAAAGTGGGCATAATTTTGTTATTGACAAAGGTCTTAAAATTGCACACGTTGAATGTGGCTATAGCGCCGTGCCTATCTACGCCAGTGAACCTACGTATGTCTTATGAGGATTCGAACGGAAAACTAGTTAACTTTCGCCATAACTACTCCAGCGGTCGTCAACTGTTTCGTTTAGAAATATTGATAAGTATTCAGTCGTCCCTTTCTTTATCATACCCAATGCGTGTTAACTTGCCCACAATTTACATTCAGCGGTTCTTGTGTAAAACTTTATTTACCCCCCCCCCCCAAAAAAAAAACAACCTCTAGAACCTCTATTTCCTATGAAAGTTTATACGGCATTCTGAAACGGAATGCACTTGCGTGCTAATGGTGATAAAGGCAACTTATGGGAGCTGCTGTTGGAATCGTTATCTGTACTTGGTTCTCGAGTGGTCTTCTAGCCTTCGTAAACGGAAGAATCGATATGCTTTCAAGCGTGCGTGTGGTAACGTGTAATTTGTTGGATATGTTGCCTAATATCCTGATGCAAGTTAAACATAGACATATTTCAAGTATGCTAGCAACTGAAGGTGCACGAAACAGTCAAACCTTATCTTCTTGCCTTGTCCCGTAGAGTTTCTGCTGTTGTGTGTGTTCCACGCTCAAAACTAGTATTTTAAAGCCTGGTGGAAAAAGTATATTACTGTAGGTTATGAATTGTTGATCAGCTAGAATAACAGGTCTTTGTAAGTCGATGTTCAATTGTTTTGTCGATTAGTTGTCAAATATGGGGTAATGCCAAGTTGTATGGTTTCGAGTTATTGATTGATTTGGTGTTTTAAGTTCACTTTATGCACAGTAAGGCTAATCGGGACTGGACCTACAGTTTAAAGTATGATCCGAACCACTATTTGACTCCACAGGGTATCGAACCCGGAACCCCTTGATTGCAAGGCGACGACGCTATTAACTTGTGGTTAAAATGGAACCTGCGTGCATTATTACATTACCGTGGTTGGTAATATAGCACAATTCACATATTTTCATTCACGTTGAGGGCCTCCCAGATGGCGCAGTGGTAGCGTCGTCGCCTTGTAATCATACCCGGTGGAGGCAGATAGTGGTTCGGATTCCACTTTAAACTGTAGGTCCAGTCCCGATTAGCCTTACAGTGCATAAAGTGGACTTAAAACACCAAATTAACCAATCATTCACGTTGAGAGAAGTGGTATGGCGTCTTGAGGACCCAGGTTCGACTGTGCTCGAGTGAATTCTATACTCTGTGCTGGGAATCTCGAGTGAGCGAAGGAAAGAAAGTCTCTGTGCAAGTAGTGACTCGAGAAGCCGGGCCAATTAACACGTGGAAGGGGGGAAGGAGACTGCAACTACCAGCATTTGCAGCAGTGTGTACTGCTTCATCCCGCCCACTCGCTCCTTCTTGCGCGGTCTTGCTCCAGAGATTCCCGGGATAGAGTATAGTAGGAATTTTAACGTTGATAACCCGACATAAGTGCCGCGTGTGTACCTTGGGCGAGATTGGAGCGTGGTGATGAACACGCAACCTCCATTGTGCTTGCTATCGACAATGTGAAAGTCCTGCCTCAATGTATAACTCAATTTCACGATGCGATATACAGGGAACGAGTAGTCAACTAACTTTTAATTGGCAATCATTGCAAAAGTGTGTGTAATAGTGCCCAAGAAAAATTCAATTAGTGTAAATTCGAAGAACCCAAGTAACAAAAGCCAGTTCTGCCTGACAAGTTATTCTTCATCACTCCCAGCTGAAAGTTCCTTAGTTTAGTGGATGAACTTTGTACCCAAGCTTTTTAATGCATAAGTTTCCCGTCCATTTTGCACCATGCCATGAGTCATATATAGGGGGATGTGGGGGTAGGGTCCCTCACATTCTATCGATCTAGGCCATGTTGGAGGTGATGTGTTTAGCACCACGCTCGGACCGCCTCTAACCGCCCAAGTAGTTAGGCTGGGTGACCCCCAGAGCCGCTTGATGCTGGTACAACCCGGGAATCGAACCCGACCCTCCCGCGTGCCAGTCGGACGCCATACCGACTAGGCCACCTCGGCTCCTTTTACTGCACGCTTTTCATTTTTTCTTGGATTTAAGTACTACTTGTTAGAATTTACCCGAAAGTGTATTAAGTACAATTTTTCCACATTCCAGAACCACACAGACCAGTACGGAGGATACCAAGACGACCTGAGAAGAAAGAGGTGAGCATTGTGATTTCTTTTCATACGAATATAGTTCGTGGAAAGTAGTTCTCTTGATATATGCGGAATCTTTTGTCTCTGCCTGTGGGATATATTTTTTAATGGATGTTGTCTAAAAATAAGATAGGGCTAACGACTTTGAAATTGACCGATTATTTGCATGCTAATTTTTGTAATTTTTTGTGTGGGTGTTGAAAATTTATATTTGTAGATACTTTCTTTCCAGCCATATGCGGGTAGTTAACTGGGCTAAAAGTAGAGAACTTTGTGGTTTGTATTTTTGGATGTAGGAAAAAATACTAAAATTTGGTACAAGACGTTACTAAACCGTGAAGACCTTGCAACTAGGGTCAGCTGAATTTTGTGTGTGTATCGAAGCTCTGAACTCGGCCGTTCCAGATGCCAGTATCAGATTGAAAGTCGTTATTAAGTTTTTCACCATGTTGTTGATACTACTTTGTTGGCGTGGTAGACAGTTCAAATGAATATTTCGAACAAGTTTTCCGAAATATTATAGCAGAGATTTCCTGCAACAAGAGAAAGATACAGCCAATCTTCATCAAAACACTAATTGAGACGTGGGTTGGTCAGGGCATCTCTAAATATCACAAGTTTTTTTACGTATGTTTTAACACACAAAGCTCTTCTCATACACAATATGTATAATGAAACTGCAGAGACTAATCAACATTTTAGTTGTAGGGGTTAGAATGTTTTTTAAACAACCCTTGCATATTGAGTACTACTAACTTTAGTATGACTTGAAGAAAGTAATAATGTTGGAGTCAATTTACATAGTGCGCTGCTGAACTACTTGTTTCGTTACAAGAATGGGATTAATACGACAAGAATTTATTGACGAGTGTCCGAAAACTTTATGATTTAGACTAAAATCACCTTTAGGAGCAGCAAAATTAGTATTACTCGTACATCAGTTTTTATTGCAGATTTTGGTCGGGATCAGTGCCCTCCCTTCTTTTTTTTAAATGTTTTGCCCCCGCACCGTGGCCTCTTAATGCTAAACTTTGTCTACCAAGATAAAGTAAGCTACTCTTGCCCCTTCCCCCTCCTTAGTTTTGGCATCCAATCGCCGCCACTGGTCGGTCGGAGTAAATACTTTCAACTGAAACAAGATTGTCAGTCATGGTACAGAGATACAGTAAAATAATTATTGCGGATTGTATTTTGTAGCATGCACCAGAAGGTTCACGTCGACTGCAGTCTATACAAGGAGCCAGTTTGTACAGTCACGGGCACTGCTGGGTTGTAATGATTCCATTGAAAGTCAATGCATTCATTACAACCCAGAACTGTCCGTGACTGTACAAGGTGTTGGTATGTGTTGCATCTAGTCAGGTGTAATTTCAGGGTTAACAAATGCACGTGCGATTATGCGTTTTAATTCATGATACGTTTTTTGTAGTATTGTACAATCACGGACACTGCTGGGTTGTAACGATTCCATTGAAAGTCAATGCATTCATTTCAACCAAGAACTGTCCGTGACTACATTCCACAATTTCTATAGCAAACCCTGAAATTACGCGTAAGTACATCGACACCATGTGCAAAATTGTGTTGTCTGTCCAGAGACTTTTGGTGAACCCTGGACACTGGTAGGAAGGGAGATCGTTCAGTTGAATCTGTGCATTTGCTTGGTGCGGTCCGGATTAAAAGCATTGCTATTTCATTTCCACAGGTTTATGCAAATTATCAGTGGAAATCACGCCCTCCCTCCCTTCCCTGTAAAAGCTTTGCCACGTGTTGACACTAAATTTAGCAATTTTAACACATCTTTTGCCGAAACACACTGTTTACGCATGTTGTTGACATAACTGCTCTCCAAACAAAATTTGCATCAGTAGTTCGTTTGCACTGGTTGGATTGCAAACGCCCGATTTTTAGCATCCTTGATCTAATTACACAGATTTTTCGTGGAAATTTGGTCGGTATACATTTTTCCTGCGGAGTAAGATTATAGAGTAAGATTTAAGTTAACTTGGCAGTTCTTTCTGTATAAATCTCTGTCTGCCTTAATTATATATGCACAAGTGATATGTCGTTTGCGATTTAGGAGTACATTTTGACTTTATTAGGATATTTGAACAGCAAAATCAACAAGGTATATCCTTCCCAAGAAACAGCACAAACATGGAACTCCATTAAGAGAAAACTGTAGCATATCAGGCATTGTACAATGTGTGATGTCAATGAGCTGTAGTAACATAAATCTTATAGCCTCTGTCTAAAATCACTCATGCTAGCTAGTACTTGGAATTTTTTTATTGAGAGGATGTATAATTGTTGGCGGCAACTATGGCAAAGGTAATTAATTCGATTGTAATGTGGAAATGGCAGCGATAAAGCGATTGTGCTAAGGTAGTCGATTGTCATACTCTTTTCTTATCAGAAGCATGAAGAAACCGCCGACTTGAGAACAGAAGTTTATAAAAAGCTAGTTTATGCCGTTCTTTTGGATGAAGTGAGGTCTGTTTTGTAAACAAGGTCAATTGTTCAGTCACATAAGGGCTAAAACTGCTTTCGTCAAGTTTCCGAACGTGGTTATTATGTTTCTTATAAAACTTTTCTTTCGTAATAAAACATCATGTAGGTCTTGATTCTTCAAGTTCTGTCCTTTGATAATTATGTGAGAATAGAATACCCTAATGGAAGGGAATTGTTATTAAACCATTCCTTATTTGCGCTTATACTAATTTTGTAACTTGCCCTCGCGTGGAAATTCAAATTGTTAGTCACTTGAGTGTCTCGTAGATGCAAGTAAATGAATAAATGTTTATGCCTTGGAACATACGGTTGTACGGCTTCGCCGAAATTCTTTAGGATTTCTCGGACAACTAGTCACAAAATGTACGTTACCTCAAACATTGGCATACGCAATTTTTTTTCTGCTTTTCTCGGGGAGGGTCTGGAATTGTAAAAGGTGAATAGATCAGAGCTGCTTTCTCGGGGGGCGTCATACACTGATATTTTCCATTTTTAGAACTTTCCACTCTCAAAAATGGCAGTGGGGTCATTTTAATGGGGATTGCATTTATCATTTCTGGTTTTCCAGAATACTTCACTGTTTTTATTTGAACATGTTGATTTTCTCAAAATTTCGGAGGCCTCCCTCTGCATACTCCAATGGCCTTAAAGGAAGTATTATTGTAGGGCCTCTCGGTTTGATTGTCTTAAGTATTTTACTCAGGATGTCGTCTCGAAAGGTTCTGGATTAGTCCTGTCCAGGGCATTGTTCTATCTTTCATCTGATCTCTATGAACGTTCATTGTTGCTATTTACCTGTCTGACATTAAAATAGTTATCCTCCTCAAATGACTGCAATTACATTGTTGAAATATAGCAGCGTTTTAACAACAGATTCTGCAGGATTTTAACGCCTTGCCAGAAGTGCCCTAGTAAGGTTTCGCACAGAGATATGCTGTGCGCTAGGAGCTGTATTGTCCTAGGTCAATTTGGGTGTGTTCCAGGAAACAAAGTGCGATAAAAATAACAAGGAGTGGTGTACTACGGCTTAAAATGAAGTTTGATACTAGAACAAACCAGTTTTAGTTGTGTTTAATGTCCACTCTCCATATGCTCTATTATATAAGCTATATTTTATTTGTTACATTCATGAATAAATTGACACATCATGATGACGTAGGTTATGTCGTAGCAAATTTCTGTGATTGGTCTGGCGGTTTGCCAAAATACACCAACGTTACTGTTTAATAAACTGAATTTAGAATCTCCTTTATCTTGAGTTTGGGAGAGAAATAGTGTTCTCAACCTGAGTATGTTGTTTGACATAGCACGGATTAGCAGGCATACATTTTATTTTTCTAATACATCATGCTAAAACCACGCCGTAGTCTTTATACTTAAGCATACCTGCAAGAAGACGAAAAATGTCTGTGTTATAGCTTTTAGTAAGTGAGTAGAGTGGTTGGTTAATGTTAGTCTACTGGGTTTTGACACATGTAATCCCTAGAGTTGAGTTTGGCATTCGTTCGTTTGTTGTAGTTGAAGTGAGACAAGTGGTTTGCCTGTTCAGACGACTAAGCTACGAAAATCTACATGTTCTAATTGTGAGACTCCCACTTGTCAAATGTCGTTGAGATTGGTTGGTGGGAAGACTGCCAAGGGGTGAGAAAAGGAGCTGGGAAACACCTGGGAACGTGGTGAAGTATTTTACTACCAGAAGCTTACATTCTTCCAGGTTCCCTCTCTTGATGGTGTTTATTTTTATAGTGGTTTATTTTTGTTTCTCGTGAACATAGCTTAAGTCTACGCTTTACAGGTATAATGTCGGAGCATATTCTATGCAACACTATAGCTTCTTCTTAAGATAGTGTTACTCAAAAAGGTAGTGAGCGAGAATGGTAACGGACTTCTTTGATTTGATTATTTGTTGTTTAGCGTTGATTTTCTGCCACTTTTGGCTAATCGCGACGATGAGGGTGAGTGTATGATGAAATTGATGAAGGGACACTCGTAAAAAAACACCTACCACTCTGCGACGCTAGAGATCCCGCTCTGGTTCGAATACCGGATTGGGTGTTATTTGCGAGTGCTCCCTCGTCAATTTCATCATATCATCACCCAACCTCATCTGCACAATTAGCCAAAGGTAACAGAAAAGCGACGCTAATTAACAAAAATCCTCGATGTGACCACGTCCCAATGGTAGATTCACTATTTCGCCTCCGTAAGTTGCGAGTTTTAGTCTCTGCCTAGACATTTGTGATGCCCCCTCTCCCTTTCGTTTATCATCCTCGTTGTCACGATTAGGCAAGCTCTCCCTGTTCCTGAGTAATAGATTCTGCGGCTCAACAAGCCTCTCATCAAAGGCTTCAGGAGGATGGTGCTGATCACACTATCTCTACAGTCAAGAGGTCGAGAATGTGGGGCCCAACATCCATACTCCTATGTGACTCGTGGCACCACGTTTTATTGTTTGGAGGAAGCTTTCCGTACTAGCTTTGTGGGAGAACTGAAGCCACCACTCTCCTCTATCTCTTCGACGAGCATGAATAAAATTATCTCCATTTTGGATATTTACGTAACCTTATTCCAGAAGTCTGAAATATTGATTTTTATCCTGATATTTTGGTCATATCGAATGTACAGGGTGACCATAAAGTCTTATCCAGCATTACAAAGAAACTTAGTTACAGCTGAATGGGTATGTTCAAAGAAAAACTTGTCAAGTTAATTTTTCCCTAGAGGCTGAGTTGGTACAGCAGTCGCTGAAACTAAAAATGGCGTTAGTATAGGAGAAAGCTCGATGTGATTTATGGTATCATGGGCCGATTACTGTACAGCGGATCTTTAGAAGGGAACATGGATCACCACCACCACTTGATTGCAAACATTTCTTTGTACAGCAATCTGTGACTTTGTCTCATGACAATACATTGAGCCATTTTCAGTTCCAGTGACTGGTTCGTCTTCTATACCAACTCAGCCTCTTCCTAGGAGAAAGGGGGGAAAACTTTTTTTTTTTTGCAACAAGCCATGTAACTGTAATAGTTTCTTTGTAATCAACCATTGTAATGTGTGAAATAATATTTCACCACCCTGTATATTCCACCCTCATTACGTCCATGGAGCCAAAGATCATCAGTTGAAATCCGATGGCAAGGATAATAGTGAGCAAAGTGTACATAATGCTTATTCACTCGTTTTCCGCAATGTTCTAGTATCAGTGAAATTTTCTTTTAAAAAACACAATAATAATTCTCGGTGTATTTTGTCACTTATAGTTAATGTTTCCTCAGGAGCTGGAATTTCTCTGAAGAGCTTTTCTCGTGCTTGTTTCGCGGTTTTGTTCTAATTGTGTAAAACTGAGCGAATGAACGTGATGAACAATTACCCGATGTGCACGAACTCATTAGCATGCTCAAAATTTACAGTGTGTAACTTATCTAAGTCAGCAGCATCGTGCGAGAGAATATTTGACAAGAGTTTAACCCCCAAGTCTTGGTGCCGTATCAAAGCTTTTTATTAAGGGAAAGCGTGGTTCATATTTCCGATCGTGCTTCGAGGGAAGTTTGTACAGAATTAATGTTCTGTGACGTTCATTGAAGCTTGAAGGAGAGACCTTTGTGGATGTTTTCTGTCCACTGAGCCCATTCTCTTACGCACAGAGTACAGGCGGGTGTGTGTGAGATCTGCGCCGCGAATAGCTCGCCCTGAGCGCGCTGATTATTTCCGGACGGTTCACACTTTGACTCCGGACGTGTTCAGGTGTGGCCTCGTTATGGGTGTTCAGTCTTCAGCTGCCCGTTCACCACGACCTGAACAGGAGGGTGTGGATTGTCTTTCAGTGCAGCGTAGACCTAAGATCTCGTCGCGAGCAAATCCGCCGTATTATATACCTGCATTGCGGCAAGATTTGCACTACGCGGTGTCGTGCTACACACCGAACGAGTTACGAAAGATCTCATTTGGGAGATCAAAGCTTCACATCTCGCTATAGCTCTTCTGACACTTTTGCATTTCCTCAGCCCAAGCGCTGGACCCTGTGGCCGAGTTGTTAGCACCTCGCGCTGCAACGCCAAGGGTCCCGGGTTCGAATCCCGCTCGGGCGTGGTTGTTTGTGAATCTCCATTCATCAATTTCATCACTCATCCACATCTTCGCAAATCAGCCAAGAGGCACAAAATGCGAAGTAAAATAAACTAAATCAATCAATCAATCAACCTCAGGCCAAGCAAGTGATGGGGTGATACCCCTTTGTCTTACTGATTTCTTATCATTCTCTCACCTCCCCGTCGCAATTAACCCAGAGGCACAATCGACAACTAAAAAAAAATTACTATATTTTTCCTTCTACGTCGTGTGTCATTTTAAGGGATGGGATTATGTTTATGCTGGAATACAAGATGTCCTTTGCTTATGTTGTATTCCAATTCTTCAACCTTATATTGTGTAAAGCAGAGTGAATCGACATGAATTAAATCAATCTTTAAAAATACAATTTATGACAGTTTGTTCAAGATATTAATGTTGCGTAGAATATTAGATGGGTTTCTATGTTAACACTTTTAGTGTAGTTCATATTTCTTAGTGGACTAATCATTAGTTAGTAGCACTAATTTATAATTTAACTGTAGTTATTATGTATTGTGAAATGAACGCACAAGAGGGTTTATAGTAACACCTGATTACAATTACAGTACTTACAATAATTTAAAACTATTTTAATACAGCCAGTAGGTTTCATATTTGTATTTTCTGTTGTCAAATTACAAATTTAGAGAAGTATTTCAGTCAGTAGCTGACTGTATGAGATAATGATTTTACCATCTATTCACCGTGAATGACATGCATGCATGCTTGTTTAGTGCAGCAGGTTGTAGTGTTTATTATTAATGTCGACTAACCACAAAAAGAGGCAGGTAATGTAAATACATCCCAAAATATTGTTTTTCTTATAACATCAGGCATTAGTACAGTTACTTCCTTTTCAATGTGTTCACCTCTCGTTTCCATTTTAAATGAGATGTGACCATAAACTCAGACATGGTGGGAACTTTTAGTTGCCCATCAAGCTCTATAACATTCCTAGGCTGTTCTTCCCGGGTCTTATTTAACATTTGATTTGGGTGATATTTCTAATAAACCAATCAATATATGTAGGTCGTAAGTTTACAATGTATGCCTTCGACTCAGCAAAAAGCCGCTACCGTGTACTATTGTTCCCGTGAAACAGGAAGGAGGTTAGAGGAAAGGCCCATGTGCAAGCGCCCAGAAAAGATGCCAATAAGAAGGAAGCGCTGTTGCCAAATCTTTATTTTCGTGTTCTCAAAGCGTAGCGAGCTCCAAATTTGGCACCCCAGAATCAGTAACTTTACGGTTTGGCGACAGCGCGTTTGTTAGAATGTTTGATGACACGACCATCTTTCTACTTGACACTGACGTCAGCAGTTTGAAGTGCTGTACTGACATAATATGCAATTTCCTTCTGTTCTTAAGTCTCCTTCAGCTGTTAAGTCTTGTTAATCTGCTAAGTCTTATTAATTTGCCTGTACTAATGCTAATCAACACTATCTTACAATATATTTTCCCTAGTCAGATTGTCATGACGTCATTGTGATCAAGTAGAGTATTTCATTGTAAGGCATGTACTAGGTCATTTCCTTTCAAATAGAAAGTTTAATATTGTCGTACGTTTATTTTAGTATATGTTTATGTATATAATGTATGTAATATAGTACCGTGCGTTCATTTCGATCTGCAGCCGAGAGATCGGGAGAAGCGTGGCGGGCGGCGCTGACGGAGATGCCGACATTTGCGGCCTGTAATGCCCGCTTATTTTTATAGACATATGCAGACATTTATATAAATATTGCAAAACGATCACTAACCTGTGTTATAACACGCAAAAGTTCTTCTGTAATTCATCCAAGTTCTGCTCTTATATACACAAAAAAATACGCTTTAGAAACGATGTTAAGAGCCACAGATAATAAAACATTTTAATCATAGTTTTGACCAGTAACGTCCTGCTTAAGTTTATATCCTTGAAAGAGTTTTGTGCCGATGGGGATCGTTTGGAGGTTTTGAATGTGCAACACTGTATCAAGATTACGCTGTAGAAGAAACCGTTAAAAGTCAATAGTGTTCGTGAGCTTCCTTGCAATCCGAAATCTCAGAGCTCGAGTTTTTTGTTCCTTCGCGACTAGATGAAGACAGAGTTGTAAATATAGTGGCGAGCAATGTAAACCAAGAGCGTGTTAATTTCGTACTGTGCGCAAGAGTGTTATTCTTGGTTACTTGCAGTTACTTGTTTGTGTTATTGTAGTGTGTATGTGTGACGTGTCAGTGAGACGATTGGAATGCCAGCCGCAAGATTCACGTTAGAACAAAGATTTTTTTATGTATGACACGTACCTACGTGAAAACAAACTCGTGTCGAGACGTGTGTAGGTAATTTGTACAGAAATTCCTATGCGTTTCAACTCCACACAGAGATACGGTTAGACATCTTGTCCTTAAATTACGAGAAACTGTATCGTTAAATTTTAAAACACCTAAGCAAAAACTACGGATTCTAACCGAAGCAAAACTCGATGATATTGGTGCAGCGTTAGAACGTTCTCCAAACAAACCTCTACGCCGTGTTTCACAAGAGGTGGGCGTGTCAAAATCATCGGCACATACAGTCACTAAGCTACTAAAATTAAAACCATACTCTTATAACAGGTTAGTGCTCGTTTTGCAATATTTATATAAATGTCTGTATATGTCCATAAAAATAAGCGGGCATTTCAGGCCGCAAATGTCGGCATCTCCGTCAGTGCCGCCCGCCACGCTTCTCCCGATCTCTCGGCTGCAGATCGAAATGGACGCACGGTATATTGTAGTATATGAATAGTTGCCAGGAACACTCATGATTTCATGTAGAATGTATTGGAAGCGAAGATTTTATTTCGCATACCTCGGATAGCCTTATTAGATTCCCTAGGGTTCTACGTGTAACTTATAATTCGTTAGCTTCCTGTCAAAGATAAAGACCAACAAAATGTGTTGTTTGTTGTCCCACTGCTAGTTTCAGATGAGCCTTGCAATTACATTCCTTGTCCATGTCACTTAAGTAATGATACTGCGTCCAATATAAGCTACAGTCTCCTGTATTGGTAGATCAATGGTCCAGAATGCGCTACACCAAACAGTATCAGTGATGAGTATCAGTATCAAATTCAAAGTCATTTCTACTCTCAAGTGCCAAAATCAAACGTGCACATGCTCTCATAGAAATGTATAAAATATTAAAACTAGCCTGATCACTCTCCTAAAGGGATAGGAAGGGAAAAAATGTGTTTTAAGTTATAGACAAAGTTTTCTAGAAATTTGAGCTGAACCCCCTTCCATATCTTTCACTTCAACACAAGGAAGCATTTTATTTTACCTGAGAAGTTACTCTCCCTCCATCCTGAGCAAATCATTCATCCACATAAACACACAGCATTCTACTTTCGGAAAAGAGAAAAATTGGCAAACCCGTTATTTCACAAATTTCTTTTGACGGTCTCATATTTTTTAAATCATGTATTTAAAGTCTCAATGATATGCCGCCATCTGTGCAAATGCCATCTATGCCCAGTCCCGATTTACCTATATCTGCGCATAAAATGGACTCAAACAAACCTGCGACCAAATCTGGCCTTGTGAGTTGAACATCTGTTTAGTTTCGGAAAATCCATCAATGCGCATTAAGTTTCATGGATTTTGAACCTCAAGCAGAACCAGAAGTTTCTCATTTCACCATTACTGTCCATTCATTCACAAGACTGCTTGCGATGAAGATCGAGGAACAGCTATTGTTATCCTTGTCCTAGAAATCAGACTCAAGCTGTGAAACAACAGAAGCCACCTTTAATTCCCTCCTTATTGTCTTAAGTCATCCAAGCAGCAAGATATGACCATATCCGTGAACAATTGTTCTGTGGCAAGAGGCAGGCCAAGAAACGGATGGCAGGTGTTATGTAATAATTGCGCTAACATTAGCAGACAGTCCGTATGCAGAACGATTCGAAATTGCTAACTCAGAATTTGGTTACCATGGTACATTTGGTTTCTCATTGCCAGTCTAAATTCTGCTGCACTACAATGTCTAATGTTGCTTTCAAGTCCATAATTCAGTTCTTCCAAACTGTGCCATTGTCATATTTTTATTCATTTAAGTATTGCGAAAAAAACTGAATTTGCACCATTAATTTATAGATGTCTGAGTTTTCGCTGTCATCGAATCAGTATCTCCATAAAAAAATCTTCACTGCAAAAAAAAATGTACTTTTGGTGCTATTGCCGAGCGCTGTTTGACTTTTCAAACACCCTGTTGTCGCTCTCTGTTTAGCGTGTTCGTAATATATTTCTCTCTTCATGTCCCCTTTGCTATGCTATGCATGTGCCAGTATTTGTAGATGTATTAAACTTTTAATCCAGATTTTGAATTCTGACACGAGATCACGGATTGGCATTTTTAGCTCTTTTAAGAGAATTCCATCCACACCTCCCCTCCACTCTATTCTCGGAGGAATTCAAAGTGAAACTTTACATGTCCACCCTGTTCGATCACTTTCCCCGTGTTTCAACTAATTAATTCAACACATTGCAGTTATCAAATTTCGGGATTCCGGGAGGATGATGCAGAAAGATGGCCGCCCCGAAGTATGGTTCTCCGGAAATTCAGTGGCGACTTCCAAGGGTAAGTAAGCCTCCAATTTACTTCTCGTGATTGATCCGCTAGCCATCCACTCCCAACTTTCACAGAGCTTTTCCCGCTCTCAAATTTCAGGCACCATGTATTCCATCTGGGCAAGTCCCTTTCATAAATGGCTTGCTTGGAAAGTAACCAACCTTATCGCCATTTCTATGAACACATTGTCGAATTCATCTTGCAATAGTTTCAGGTAGGTCGCACTACATGGTGCAGAGTTATTCACACGAAACAATGTAGGGAAGTCTTGGGTTCCGTTGGGTTATTATCAGGACTTTTGTGTTTGGAAAGATCCGTGAGGTAGAAACCGTGTTGCCCCCTTCTCCTCCACATGAAATTATGTAAATGCATTCATCCTAAAGAATGAAAAAATACTTCTGCATGAGGTCATGGAAGCTTAGGAGTTGGAGTTTTAATGTAGAATAGCTGTATTGCTCATAGACTAGGTATTAATTAAACTTAATAGTAATACATCATACTTTTTTTTTACTAGCTTATCTCTGTTTCTGCATTAGAAATATAGGTGTTTATTTGTTATAGTCTTGTATAATTTAAGTTAATAACAATACACCATATTTTTTTTACTAGCTTATCTGGATTTGTACAGTCAGACGCATTATAAATATAGTTGGTTATATACAGTACAGTTTTGTATGGTGGGATTCAGTCGATATCCACTTTTGTGAAATAGTTATTTCATTTATAATGGAGTTTGGAAACAATAAAGATAAATATTCAATCAGTACTCATTCGTTGCTGTGCATTTAGGTAGTGTACTTTAGTTGCTTTATGTACAGTCACGGACATTTCTGTGTTGTAACGATAGAACAGTAGAATCGTTGCAACCCAGAAGAGTCCGTGACTGTGTGAGCGGGCACTTGTTTATGTATGAATAATAACTTTATCTGAATATTTGTATTGTTCGGTTTATGCAATAGGAATGTGACAAGCTTGTATTGCCAGTTTATATTTCTCGTGGAGATTATACGTAATCACTATTATTTTTTATGAAAAATAATAAATTAAGTCAGACCTTTGAAAGGCAACGGTAATTTTGCCTTATCAGCGTAACAACTTTTCTTCTTCGGCCAGTGTATGCGACCGGTGGCCACCCACCATCGTGAGGAAATGGGGAAGCTATGAATGAGTAGCGTAACTCGGTCGTGGAAACATACATCAACGACTGGGGGTTCGTCGTGCTGACCGTAAATTGTTGCATGAGCTCCAACTTCTGCTGAGGCAAGTGGGGGTGAGGCCGGCAGTCTGTAGGTAGGCCCTTGCCTCACGTTCTGTTGAGCCGCGGGGTAAAGTTTTTTTTAAGAGTTAAAATATTTGAGTGGAGTGGGGGCAAGAGCAGTGATGACTGTTGTGAAGTTTTGAAACTTTGAACTTCACTTTCGAGTATATGTCACTCACAACACACGTACTTAGGAGTTGCATACCTTACCATTTCACTAACGACCCATCAATTCCGTGGGCATTTACAGGATAATTGCCATTTATAGACCCAAAGAACCAATGGAAACTCGTTCATGGAAGTGGTTGTTCTCCATCTGCTGCGTGTCTTGGAGCAGTTACCAAGTGTTTAATCTTGTACATTGCAAGTGTGGGCATTAACGACGACAAACTTCGTGTGTGTGTATGTACACATCACATGCATTTATTTCTGCTTTGTTGTCGAAGTTTGCTGGTAGAAGTCTTTGTTCTTCGTGAAAACGTAGTACTGATTATTTTCGTCCATAGTTTCACGAAAGTGTCTACTTTGAAAAACTGAATTTGCACAGCATTTTGAAACAAACATCCGGATCAGTTGGTCTTACTTGTTCTACAAAGTGTTTCAAAAGTAATTGTAACAACCCCGATTTGCCGGTGACTTAACCACCTTCGCCGGTTTTGCCCATGCATTGTATGATGCATGGAAAGTGATATTTACCACAATTTAAATGCTTTTTGATCCAGAAGGGCACTCCGAACTAAAGCTGCCGTATTTTCAGACGTAACATCCGGACAAATGTTTGAAGGGGGTGGTCTAAAATTGTAAATGCGATCATCTATACATCTTTCTGGTACATTTCCCGCCACTAAACGTTATATCGTCTGCTAGGGAAAACTTTAGTAGGCGTCACATAGGTGTGGAGGCAGCATGTGCTCTGTTTTCTGCCAGTCAAAGCTCGCAGTTCCCTTTAGAAGGGGAATTCGAACCTTGGTTGCCCCATTCACAGCGTAGGGGAGGGGAGGGGAAGGCAACCGACACAGCTATTTAGCAGGTAGTCCCAACGGCAAATTGCCCATAACGATTTTCATTCAATCTGTTTCCACAATGTGATGTCCATGAATTGAAGTAAAAACTCAAGCTGAGGACATCTGCTTCGCTTCAATATAATTCCTTTCCTTGGAGGAACACAGTATGTAGAATAAAATAGAATGACAATTTGCCTACCTATGTCAGAAGGCGAGAGGGAAACAATTTGCTGCTTTGCTCTTTAGAAGGACTCTTAAGCACGGCCAGACACAAGGTTTACACCAAACATGCTAACGAACCATTTAGTGGCGAGAACTGCATTAAGATAAAACTTCTGCCCTACACTCGCTCCCCTGTAATAATCCATTTTCATTTCGGTCTCGGGTTTGATACCCAGTTGAGGCACATAGTGGTTCGGATTCCACTTTAAACTGTAGGTCCAGCCCCGATTAGCCTTAATGTGCATAAAGTGGACAAATGCATTTTCATTTCGCTTTTAAGGCTCCTGCTGCAAACTTTCTGTAAGTTCGAATTAATACACTGCACCAACTAAAGCTACTCTCCCGCTGAAGTACACTTGCAAATTCCTCAATATTGTTGTAGCATTTTTCCCCTCACACGTATGAACTAGTTTAATGGAACATATCAACATTGGTTGTTACAACGAAAAAAGGAATATGCCTGAATGTTACTAACAAATAATCGGGACGCGTGGTGTTCTTTGTTGACAAGTTTAGGACATAAGTTTGTCAAACCTGCTGGAATCCTCGCTGTTTCTAGATTTTTCTTTCATTCTTTTTATGAACTCTCATCATTCATCCTCAGAGTTGCGTGTGTTGAAGAAATAACAAGCACGTGTATGTGTAGTTATAATGGATAACTGGCACCACCAGTGCAGTTGGTAAGATGATGACTGCACGTCGCACCTATGCCACGGAGCATAGACGACTCGCACGGTTGAAGTTAACAGGTTCGTTTCACAGCTGATGTTCGCTTTAGTCGCGTGCTTACAGGGGTTTCTGTTGAATGGCACATTGTTCGTCAGTTGTTTCTTCTCTTCCTTTCTTTGTTTTCAGTGAAGTGCAAAAGTATTTTGTCTAGTTCCACTTGAAGCAGGTAACTGGTCGTAACGAATGTCTGGGAGTCGTAAATAATTATTCCGCCTTTGTTGTATACGTTATGTTGACCTCCCCTTTTTTGTCTGTTGCTCACTGTGGTCAAATTACGAGCGTTCCACGAGGTAAAGCATTCTTGCTGCGATTGTTTTCGTGGCTTAATGCTTGAATTGGTATAATCGTTGGCTGATGTTGAGGAACTAGGCCTAGACCAGTCCCAGAGAACGAGTTTTTCTTTCTCTGGTGTTCGTGACAAATGAGTCGAGTAGGGCACAATTTGTGCACGTATCGACTTCCGTGGAGGAGTGGTTAGCACAAGCGCTACGACTCCAGGTGTCCCGCGTTCGAATCCCGGCCTGAGTATGGGTGTTCTTTGTGTGTCCATTAATAAATTCCTTATCACTGAACCTCGCGTAGTGATAAGCGAAAAGTGGAAGAAAATCGACGCTAAGTAACAAATCAAATTCATAACCGGAAAACCGCGTAAACAAAAATTCGTGTTCAATACAGTGGTATAAAAACCCCCCACCCCCTTTGAGATATCTGGAAATACAACAAAGGTGAAATTGTAGCGTGAAAACATACACGGGTGGTGCCTTGAAAGATAGCAGATTAATTGCCTACACAAATTATCTTAAGAGCTGGGGATGCTTTATGAGAATTCCGGAAAAACATCACCCCACGTTTCCTCATCTTATAAGCACTGCTCCCCCTCTCCCGTTAAAAAAAAATCTGCGAGCGGCCTTGGTGGTATATCGTGAAAAACCTTTGACACTCGTTCTTGCCTACCAAGTCTCTGGGTTCGAGTTGTGGTCGCACAAAAAAGACTATTCCTTAATCTTTTTATCATTTAACCTCTCTTCTAGGTACGTACCCTGAAAATTGAAACCTTGCAAGCCAACCAGGACACGGGTCCTGGATCCATGGTCAGACCAGTTGTGGGATTTTACGCCATACAGTATCACGTTATCGTAGTCGTTTTGCATCAGATGTATGTTTTGATTTTCTGGTACTTATCAGGAGTTGATTTTTATATTAGTTTTTAACTTTCCCTCAGAGTGCCTCGACATGAAGGACGGAGCAAGGAAACTTTCCACCTTGCAATTACAGGAGACTCTAACTAACTAACTAACTCACTCTCTAGCCTTCTTAAACCCGAAGGTTCATGGCTGCAGCAACACAGGCCTTCCATCTGTTCCTATCTTGAGCAAGTTCTATATACTCTTTTCCATCCCTACCGATTTCCTTTAGGTCCATCTCAACGTTGTCCCTCCATCTTCGTCTTGGCCTTCCTACAGGTCTCTTACCATCTGGTTTCCCAACAAGAATCCTGAAAACTCCTCTTTCCTCTCCCATTCGTGCTACATGTCCTGCCCACCTAAGTCTTCTTGATTTAATTATTCTAATAATATCTGGACATGAGTACAAATTATGTAGTTCTAAATTATGTAACCTTCTCCACTCACCTGTCTCCTCATCCCTTTTAGGTCCAAAGATTTTCCTAAGGATTTTATTTTCAAATACTCTCAATTTATGTTCCTCTTTCAATGTAAGGGACCAAGTTTCACACCCATATAATACTACAGGCAAAATTACTGTTTTGTATATTTTAACTTTTAGTTTCTTAGATATTAAACGAGAAGACAAAAAGTTTATGAAGAGAGAAGTAACATGCATTTCCTGAATTAAGCCTACTTTTTATTTCCTCTTTAATATAATTTTCATTTGTTAATATTACTCCTAAGTATTTGAATTTGGAAACTGGTTCAAACGAGTTGTTATCAATAATTAGATTTTGATTATTACCTAACACTTGGTTACAGGAGACTCACTCATGCAAATTTGTACGAGGGCGGGCTGAAAAGTAATGCCTCCCTATTTTTTTTTTGTCACTGTGTAAAGACATTTTAGGTTTTGATCAACCATGCATTGTACTCTTCAGACTTTCCCCCTTCTCCATTCCAAGTTTCAAACTTCTATCACCAGAGGTTGCTGAACTAGAGCGAGGAAAATGACAGCATGTAACCATACTATGTCGGTGCACCTGAAACTGCGTGTGGTGACAGTTTCTAACTGCAGAAAATGTGTCCCCCAATTGACATTCATCAGAGAATGAAGGCTTTTTATGGCAATGGATGTGGAACGTCAGTACTGTATGATGTTGGACTGTTCATGCTCACAATGAAAACCGAACTCTCAACTCTCGAGAAGTTCTTTGTCACACACATTGAGAGTTCCTCGGCAGGGGTTTTCATTGTGAGCATGAACAACCCAACATAATCCCTAGTGACGTTACACATACATTGCCATAACAAGCCTTCATTCTCTAATGAATGTTACCAGGGTTGTTAAAGGTCCAGGAGCCCATAAATTATAATTGGTTCCGCAACAGGACTGGAACATTTTTTCCCGCACAATTTAAATTCGGTCCAAGTTGCGTAATGTTTCATTTCAATTCGGAACTGGGACCCTATTTAAACTGATCCAGAAAAAAAGGGTTCCTGATTCGTATTTAAATTCATCCTGAAAAAGGGTTCCTGGACCGAATTGAAATACTTTACAGATAAATAGGTTCTTTACGGTCCAGAACTCATTTACGCTTGCTGATTTACTCTCCTGTACCGCAATTGAATTTATTTTAAATTCCTGGTTCGTACTGTGAAGTAGCATCTGTAAGAGGGAAATTATTGAAAACTAGTAGTACTGTTTGGTCAAAGTAACCACTGTACTTTTGTGCATGTGAACCTTAGTATGCCTACTTTGTAAATGCCTACTTTTGGATATGATATCATGTTAGTGCTGTATGTTAAATTACAGGAATTATATGAAGTAACCGGCACAGTATTATTGTCTCTCTGTATTTTTTCCCCTCCCTTCGTCTGTATCTTCTCTGACTAGTTCAACTGTAACGAGCCGAGAAGTGAAATCAACACGAGATTAATTTCCCTTGTGTTCGGCGAACCGTGTGTCGCTGGAACTTGGAAGACTGGGATGGGAGTAAAACAAGAAGGCTTCCTGACAAGCAACAGGGTGACAACAGCTGGTAGCTCAAGTAATGTTCTTCAAGGATTCAGAGTCCTCGAGGTCTCGGAACGACTTATTTACGTCCCCCTTGTTTAAATAGTGTGTGTTTTTTTATCTACTTATCCATCAGCACGTGTTTTGATTTTTGTTACTCTTTGTAAGCTGACATGTAGGTTTTGTTAGGTGTCTAGAGGTGGGATTGGAACGCGTTTGGTGTGGCAGGAAGCATTTTTTCTTTACCTCCCACATTTTGAGTGACACAATGTGTCAGTCTTTCAAGTGCTGTTCAAGAAACGCCTTGGCTTCTTTGAGAATTGTGTGGCATTGCTGTAGAACTAGTGGCTATTTTGACAAAATTATCTCCTTTACCCCCAGCAATTCCCTTCCAAAATGTTTGTGCGCAGGACGAGTTTCCACATTGAATTCTACATAAGTGTTTTACTCTGAAGTTCAAAATCACGTTTGATAGTCATTAACAATTGTCGATATACGGCTGTAGTGTCTGTTTGCTTCGGCTATTTTTAGAAATTTTGTTCTACATTATCCATATTATGCTATTGTACATTTTTGCATCCGTAGATTCCGTTGCTGAAGGGTACTTTGCTATTACAATCATCCGGGATAAAATGTAATATATTAATCCTCTTGTAATTCGTAGTTAGAGGAAGATTATTTCCGTAACATCTTTGGCTCTTATGCATTTGAAGCATCGGAACGAGTCACAACTCTCGAAGCAGCCAATTAACCAAGCGAACCTTTGACGTCATCTCAACCCAGAATCTATCACTAAGCCCGTTGCTCACGTTCTTCACGCCCACTAGGTTCGCTAGACTGATTCGCGCAGTTCGCTGGAGATGTTCCGAAAGTAATTCCACTCTACACTGCATACAACTAGAACCCATTGATTTGACAGTTTAATACCAGCTATATGAAGGAAGATATCCACATACTCGCTAAACCGACCAATCTATCTATTTGTCTGTTCGGGAGGCAGCAGATATGATTTCAGTGTCTTATTCTTATCCACGGTGTTGCTAGGTGCCTGGGCTTGCTCAGGCGTGACTGCTTACCGGAGAACGAGTCCTGCTTGTTTGAGTTTCTTGCCCCTTTTCAATCGTACCGAGATTCAATCTCCCTGTCATCTCTCGAACTGGAGTGGACAGTCATGTGTTTATTCCTTCCTCTCACCGCAGATCAAAACGTTCCCCGTCGCTTGCGCCATATATATACAGCTTGACAAAGATTTGAAAACTCCAGCTAAACTCGTGAACTAAAGTGGACAGTCATTTATTTCTCCTCACTTCCCATTCGGTTGTGCCTTCGTGTTGTAATGTTATAACTAGACCTCGGATTTTTAGGTTCTAAGAATCCTACAATAGGTTCTAAAAATCTTGAAGTAGGTTCAAAATTCCTGAAAAATGCTGATTAGGTATAGTCACCGGCAATGAAAATGGGACGGACATCTACCTACGTATATCCTGAAAAACGCACTATCTTGCATAACATCGTGTGTTGCCTAACCCTTCGGCGATGGAAGAACTTACCATTGGAAATTTGCTATTAAAATCCACTCTTCGCCGTAGAACTAGGCAAAAATCGGTATCCACAGTCCGCAATTTTGTCTGAGGATCATTGTATATGATGAAAATAATCTTTCAAGAAAAATATAGTCAGTGGAGCAAACTTCAATGCTGAAATGTGTTTGCAAGGCGTGAATGCCACAAAGCACCAAAGTGACGCGAAAGTGAGCAAGACCACGCAGATCAGACCACTTTGGATTATTGGCACCAGACATTTTGCTTTGTTTAGACTTTGATAAATCACCATGGACTTGGAGGAAGGGAAATGACAGTACGTTTCAAACACGTTCGTCATTGAATTTTTTCGTAACCGAACAAACCAAATGCCTCCGACATACAAATCCTGTAAAACTTTTTAGGCGCATAAACCTAAAATAGGTTCTAACAAGCAAAATAGTTTTTTCAGGCACTATAAAACTTCATCAGGTTTTTGCGTTTTTTAACGAAACGCTGACCGAACTTATTATTTCTTACATACCTGTAAAGGGGAAAAAAATAGGTTGAAAACCTAAATCCAAGGACTTCCTTCTGTCTGTGTTTTCCCTGTGTACGGTTTATCCATAAACATTTGGCACTGAATGAATAAGACGACGATGTGTTGATGAACAACGCATATTTCGGCGACTCAAGGGCAAGTTTACATGGTAATCAGCTTGCCTCATTCAAGCTCCCTTCGCTTGCCCAGGGCGAAAAATCGACGACAACATTCGTATTTTCTTTTCTTGGTAGAGCAGTACAGTGCACCATACTATGAAAGTGTATTCCTATCGTCCGGCAGTCTTTGCTTCCAGGATTGCTCGTGTGCATCCATTGATGAGAACGTGGGAGTTAAAACAAACTGACAATTTACCAAACCGGCATTTTTTAAATAACTAAATACACATTTGATTATGTTGTACTCGAATGCCTCGATAATATGAATTAACTAAATCATGTCTCCGTTGAACTTTTCATGGTGTGATTACGTGGAAAATCTGATGTTCGAACTGCATATTATTACAAAAACCGGGAATTTGTAAGTAACAAATCTTTGTGAAATGCATGCAAGGTGATAAAGGTATGTTACAAGCGGAAGGTGAATACTGAATCCGAAAGAAAGATTGAAAAAAATTGAAATTAATTTATTCAAATACTAGAAATTGGACAAAGTCAATATACTATCATTACTGGGAGAAAATGGAAAGTATTATAAAGGAGTCAATACGGCCTTTCAGCATATTCTTCGGTTAGAACCATCCAGAACACTTTGAAATATACTTAAATGTGTTAAGTCTTTTCCTTGGAAGATGTATGTTCCCGAACGACTATTTCGGTTCATTGGGAGTTTAAAAAACGATAAGCGAAAGTAATTTGGAGAGTAATTTCCTCAAGCAGGTGTCACTTGCCTCACTACCATTAATTCCTTAGTGTTTAGTGCATAATAAATCATGACGACACCCTGTAATGACGTTAATTAGGAAGATGGTTCGTTATCAGTAGTGAAAACAGTATTGCTCGTCGAATTCACATGCGTCGTATCTATGATCGCCAGGGGATGCATGGGAGAAATACAAGTAAAGAAAAACCAGGAAACTGAAACACCGAAAGTGGTTCCATTTTCCCACAATTACTTTTCGAACAGTCTTCCAGACTGGCGTTTACCATGGACAAGGATTTCCCTTATAGAGCGTTAGCTTGCGTGCAACGCAATGTCATTAATCATTTTTAACCGTTTAACCTCCTGTAACGAAATAAGGGTGGACAACTTGTATCGCTGACAACCATATAATTTCGTATAGTGCTAGTAGTCGAGTAGTGTGGAAATTGTTTGTGATAAATGGTTTCACTTATATGCGAAAGTTGAAGGGCAAGGTTACTTTTCCTTCTTTCAACTAAAGAGGTAGAGGAAAACATCATTGATAAGTCAACTGAACGAATGAAGTATAGTTCAAATTAATATACCTTGAAGTACAAGATAATTCATAATCTCCTCGGTATAGTTTGTATAACACATACAGCAAAAAGGTGCATATCAATACATAAAGAAGCTATAAAAGTTTGCACTCCTAACAGGATCCATCAGGGAGGCCCAACTTGTTGGATAGCATCATTGTAGCTAACCCAGTTTTGTGTTCGATGATGATTTATTGTGTATTTGTCCCAATAACAACCACTGCTACACTAGTTAATAGTTATATTTAGTGTACTAATGCTGCTGTTGATCTTTAATATAATTACGTGAGTTTTGATCATTAATGCATTTCAAGAGGTAGCCAGATTCGTAAGAAAAAGGCCTATTCAGCAGAGGCACAGGCAAGGCTGAAGCAAAATCACCTGAATTTGAAGTTGTGTGTTGGGAGTACGAATACCTTATTTGCAAGCGGATGCCTGCACATCCGAGTCTTTGAACGATCGCGAGTGTGCTCATGGTGTCATTGGGAACGAAGTTTTAGGATTTGGTTCAAGTATTGATCACAGTCGTTTAGTTGACACTGTGATACGATATGTCTTCTTTGTTTATCATGGAAGATACACATTCCATACCAGAGCGTTTTTCCCTGAACGTCTCCCCCCCATGAATGTGGCTGTTCACGTGACTGAACTATGTGGAATTTCGTGGTCTCTGAAGTGTAAGAAAGGGAGGCTGTAGCTCCCAGGCGCTCAAGTTATCTCGATTGGCTCCGAGTTCACGCAGCATGGGCAGTAACTCGACCTTATCAAACGTAAAAGATGGTTTCAAACATTGGGGTTGGAAGAGATAGTCTGGAACGAATGGAAGTGCACGGAAACCTCTCGGCTTTAGCGTGGATTCTATCGCCCGTTTCCGAGATTCCAGGGCAAGTCTAAGCTGTTGCAAACTATGGAACAAGCTTTTCACAAGGTATGGGAGTGGCTTGCAAAAGGCAGGAGCTATTGGATAACGAGAAACCTGGACCGCACCTGACTAGTTGATTGTGCGCTGGACATATTTGCTAGCGAATGGCATCGCTTCTATTTTGAATCTTCTGACGTATATGAATCTGTATTTGTAGACCTAATTCTTCGTCACAGCAAAGCTACATTTCTTTGATTATAATTGTAACTGAAAGTGTCATTGCCTAGTGTTAATCGGATTAAGGTTGCAAATCCTGTTTCGGGATTAGTGCATTTACTGGAATTGGACGGATCCGGATTCGAATCCTAATCGAATACCTATCCCTGTTATTTACCTTAACGCGTAGCAATGGCGGAGTAAAACTTGGGAAAATGGGACAGTTTATATCTGGAGATTATCGTGGATGTATGCAGGAAACTAATGATAAAGGGCAACTTACATTTGGTTCCATGAACGTAATGTGATTTTTCAACCAAGAAATTTTATTGTATTCTTGCTGGGAACTTTTCACTGCTCATGTTGACACTGCTTTTTCCTCCAGTTTCCCATGCTATATTGAAGTAACGTTTTTATTCTTCATTGTCCGAAGAGAATAATTTTCAAACAAACACAGTACACTCCAGTTCCAATTTTGTGGTCGATTGTGAATTGTGTATTTTTGGTATTTCCGTCGCTCCTTCAAGTATGGTTTTGTATTTTAACCTTTAACCAGGCGCACCTCTTTCACCACCTTAAAGTAAAATACATTTATAAGATTAAATTGACTATTTTAAAGAACTTAAAGTAGTTTTTTAATATAAAAATAGGTGCAATTAATTTTAAAATAATAATATGGACAGACATTGCATGTTCAAAATTTCAAAACCCTTTCTTGCAATAGTTAATCAAATGATGATAATTAGGAAAGTGTGGAAAAACAAATATATTTTTTTTGTAGGGTATACACTTCAAATATTTGTGTAAATTTAGCAATAACCATTTTTTAAAGAAATACAAATATATATTTTAGTACGTTTTCCCTTGAAAGAATCGAAGTTTCAATACATATCAGTTTTCAAAATCTCAATTGTTTTACACAATTAGCTAAACGGGACCATTGTATTATTTTTTGGAACATATATTATGTCAAATAAACTGGTCTTGTTTTTAAAACTTCATCGGTAAATTTGGCATTTCTTTCCCTTACAGAATATCCCCGTATAATTTCTACGTACGTACGTATTGGTATTTCCCACATTAATTCTCACAGTAGTGTCATATATGAAAAGTGAAAATCCTCAATAGCAGATTTGGCATTTCTTTTTTGCAGTTGCAAGTGATCCAAGAAGACGTAAAACAATGTTAATTCTTCTTTTGTGGACATTCGAACTTGAGCAGGGAGCTTCTGTCCGTAGAGTTATTTTGTCTTTTCCCAGGAAATAAGTTTCATCTTCATCCGGGATATAATTCTCATCTTCATGATTTGTCTTAGAATTAGTACAATGTGCTCACTCAGTAGCACGATATTCTACATCATAATCTGATTTGGAGTCAATCATTCATCTTGAAGCACTTCAGATGAACTACGTTCGAAATGTCGCCCAACAGCCACCGTATACGCCCCTGCTGTCTTTCATACTACGAGCTTTTGATAGATTTCTTAGAAAAATTAAACATTCACTTTAAAACACGGTCACACAACACAGATAAAGTAAGAACTGTTAAAATATTTCACTCACGAAGCACAGTACGCGAAAGTTCTAAAAAAAATGAACAACAAAAAATTACATACGTAACTAGGCGCGTGGAGGTAAATTTGACCCCCATCAACTTTCGAACAACTTTACCTTGCTGCAATTACACACACAATGAAGGAAATTACCTCTATAGTTGAAACAGACTGTTTTAGGAAGGTACTAGATAAGCTAGCACAGGGGGTAACCAACAAGTGTCTGGGCGTTAAGAAATACATACCCGGGGGTCAAAGTTACCCCCCGCGCGCCTAGTTAAGGGTTAAGTAAAAGATGTCAAAAATGAATTGACACAAATCATGAAGGCATTATTTTTTTGTTCGATAGCGACCCACACAACACAGTTTTTCTAACTACAGCGCTACACACTAATCACATGTAACACTCAAAATTATTTCTAAAAAACGCCTCCTCTAACCTTTATTGCAATTGAACAAGTTACAAGATTTCAAACATAGACTCCTTGATATCATACCGCGAGACACTATTCCATCCGGCACAGATGTTTGTCTACACTATGAACCTTGTCTTGGTTTGACAATGGTACACTCCTTTGTGTGTAAATTTCTTATTCCCAATCTGTTGAAGTAAAATGTCAAATCTTCAGCTCTGCAAACTCTGCATGTATAAATATTTAATCTCAGAATTATTGTAGCAAAGGAAGTGACCAGTGAGCGTCAAGTTCAGAAGCGAAGATCGGTTCTCAGATTCTGATTATCTTCGGCCGATATCGATTGAACAATATAAAATCTGGAAACCTTATTGTTATATCGCTTTGTTTAATAGTTCGAACAGTTCGTTAGTATTAAGTGAACTCACGCGATTTTAGTCGAGAAATAATTAGAGCATCCGCTCGCTAGATCACTGTTTCGTTAAGTAAACTTTATTCTCATAATCACAAAACTCCTACTCCCTCCTGTCATATACTGTGATTTCCAATTAAGAATTACATAAATTACTAGATGCACAACATTTTTTCTTGTTACAGTTTCCACGGCCAAATAGTGTCTTGTATTTCCATCCAGTCTAATTTCTTTTTCGTAAAATTGTCAGTGAAGTCAGTATTGTTTGTCTTAGACTTTTTATTGCGTGTTGGACAACTTATCTCTCTTATGCTCAAGTAAAGATAAGACGTTCTATGATTTTCCATAACATAGTAATAACTAGTATTGTACTGAAAATGTAACCAAGTTATTTAAAAAAAATATTGAACTTTGCCTTCCTGTAACGATACATGTAAATATTTTGGTTGAGGGCCATGGTTTCGAATTGCACAAAACTACAGACCTCGTTTGTGGAAAGATAATAATATAGGCACTCCAACGTGGAGGATGACCAAACGTAAATTGTCAGTTGCGTTTATACTGTGATACAAGTAGTGTAAATGAGCAAATACAAATGTCAGTTATAAGACATATGCTCAAAGTACGTCACAGGGGACTAGTCTTACTACAGATTATATAATTCTTGTCAGACCAACAGTTGTGGCAGTTTCCCAAGTCTCTACTGTCGTCACCTGTAGCCGGGAGAGGGCATCGCCTAGCGCTCAAGCAGTTCACGCACCCCGAACACTCGATATTTAAAATTCAATTTGATTGTATGCACAGTGCGTGGAGGTAGGACTCCACATTTTTATTTCGTTATTTTTTGTCTGGTTAATTGCGATACGAAGATGAATGATGGAACAAACACTGATACACATATCTTATCTAGGATTCGAACCTGGGACCTCTGGCTTCGTAGCGCGCTACGCTTACCACTCTGCCATGGAGAACGGGAAACACACTCGATCTCGTCCGCAGGGAATTACCGATAAGCTTATCCGAGCATAAAGTTGGTCAATAAAGAAACTGAGGTGATGTTAACAGCAACTCGCTCCTGACGCCTTTACCCTCCGGTTTGAGTTGGTGTTTTAGGTACACTTTGTTCACAGTAAGGCTAATCGGGACTGGACCTACAGTTTAAAGTGGAATCCGAACCACCGGGTATCGAACCCGGGACCCTTGGTTACAAGGCGGCGACGCGACCACTGCGTCAACGGGGAGGTTAACAATAGCCCCGTCTAGTTCGCTGCACTTCGTCGAGTTGGTGTCAAGTAGTGTATTTGGTGTGTGTGCAGTTTGTATTTCGTTCTGGAACGGTGTAGTGTGTTGTCTAGTTACGTAGTGCGTGCTAACCAACCAAACGAACGTTTAAAGCAGCAGACTGGTATTTGTTGAATTTTCTGAACTTGAACACCGCTTTTAGTCTACTTGGTTGAACGTAATCTTCTTGCACCGGCCTGATACCGGGATACATAGACAGTACACGTAGTGTCAGTAAGTGCAGCGAACTTGACGGTGTTATTGAGGGGACTGGGTGCGCCCCAGAGCTGCTTACGCAGAATCAAGTTTAGGGTCATGAGATCACCCACCGTGGGAACCTACCCAGTCTTCCACGTGGTACCCAAACCCCCGGACGACCTACTGCTACTGCGGCTGTATGTAAAAATATTCAGTATTACGTGATAGTTACTTCAGTTCATATTGTCGTAAGGAACTGTCATGACCCGCCGGCCCCAAAATTTGTACTAGTATACGACGCGAAGCTCTAGTTTAAGTACCGATATCTAAAATCATACTGCTAGGAGACTCGGTCTCCATTAGTCATGCAGACGCATTTCCGGTAGCAAAGTGTTTTTCTGCCTCGCATCTGAATGATCCTTGTAGCGGATGTGAGCTGCGTGAGGTGGATGCAGGAAATGGCTGCGGAGAAGGAAACCAGGGAGGAAAGAGCAATAAGTATAAGGCACTTGGAATACATCTTATCGACGTAGAGGGTCGGGTGGAGGAGAACAGGTTCGTTAAATATTTATGCTGTAATGTAGGGAACGTCCCTGAGCTACAGTTATGCGGTACTGGGAATCCGGCTTTCGAAGGATGTCGGTGGTATATGTAATGCCCATTCCAAGAAATTGACAAGAATACTGGGAACCTCTCTTCTCTGTACACACAAATTGGGACCAGGTCCGAAGAGCTTAGAAGTCTGAACGCTCTGGTACTGGAATCGGTCCTGGAACTAATTGATTACAAGCTATTGGTAGTTTTCAGCATATGCTGTTTTTTGCAAGAGCAAATGTTACTTTTCCTAGCTGCTGCAAGGGAGATACTGTAGGCGAGTTAAAAACAGATTCTCTGAGAAGTATTGGGCGGTAACAGGATGAGAAAAAAATTTGCAGGATGAAAGTGCTGATAGGAGCAGTGGCCGGCCATATTTTGCTTTCGAAAACTTTTATCTTAAAACAAGTGCGCCAATTTTTTTTGTTCCCCAGGGTGCATTTAGGAGTAGATTCTTGCATAAAATAGCCAAGGTATCTGTCCCATACTTTTCCCTCTTCCTATTCTCCACTTTTCCCTCTTCCTATTCTCCAACTTTTCTCCTCTTCCTATTCTCCAACTTTTCTCCTCTCCCGCTTGTCTTAACTTTTCTCCTCTCCCGCTTGTCTTAACTTTTCTCCTCTCCCGCTTGTCTTAACTTTTCTCCTCTCCCGCTTGTCTTAACTTTTCTCCTCTCCCGCTTGTCTTAACTTTTCTCCTCTCCCGCTTGTCTTAACTTTTCTCCTCTCCCGCTTGTCTTAACTTTTCTCCTCTCCCGCTTGTCTTAACTTTTCTCCTCTCCCGCTTGTCTTAACTTTTCTCCTCTCCCGCTTGTCTTAACTTTTCTCCTCTCCCGCTTGTCTTAACTTTTCTCCTCTCCCGCTTGTCTTAATTTTTCTCCTCTCCCGCTTGTCTTAACTTTTCTCCTCTCCCGCTTGTCTTAACTTTTCTCCTCTCCCGCTTGTCTTAACTTTTATTTCCTTATATTATTGTTTTCATCCCACCCCAACTTTCTTTGCCACGCGAATGAACCTCTGAACTTGGATTAACCTACTAGCGTATACACACGATTTTTTTTCGGATGAGGCTAGAATTTTGGAGCTGGATGTTATGGAAGGGGGTGTGGCGCATAATAAAATACATCGTAATTACAGTTTTTACTTTCGTTTTCAAAGTTGTTCAAAATTGGTAATCCGGGGGTTATTTTAAAGGGGTTTGAGTGTAGCACTTTGTTTATTCCAAGAGTTTTTTACTACGTTCATTTGGAAACTGATTTCTCAATTTCTGGAGGGTCTGTAACCCAATCACCCCTTCCCTCAGTACGTCAGTGGATGAACCCAAGTGTTCACAAGAAGCAAGTCTAGGTTTATTAGCATTATGTACTCAATTAGCTTTTGCATGGATTCTAATCACTATTTAATCTGTTGCTCTTGCATCGCTGTGTTCTCGAGGTACCAAGCGCTCACTATAAGCTTTAGCGCAGGAACGACCTGCTGATTGTCGCAGTGATTCCGTGGAATTTCCTGCAATATCGCCGGAAGAGGCGGATTTGTGCTTCTGGAACTCTAGAAAGCCCTCTCCAGCATCCTCGCTGCACCCTGTTCTCTGCATGGATGAGCGACGATGCTGAGCCGCGGCCCTATTTGTGAGCTCCCTGAGGAGGCATTACTCGAGATTTGGGGCTCAAATGTTGCGATAGCTGATGTCGGGGAAATATGGCCGACTTGGAGCGCGGTTGATGGGGGAGTTTCGCAATGCTGCGGAAATAGTCTTGAGCTTGCCTCTTCTTGCAGCCGATAGATCGATGTGAAGAACTCTTTAGTATGTATGGAGTTCCTAGCCAGCTGCGTGTTCAAATCTTAGAACCTGGATTAATACAGGTTGTCTATAAAAGAACTCCGGGATTTTAAACAATGATAGCGCGCAAACAATATTAGGTAACTTAGGTTAGTTAATTACTTTGAAATCAGTAGCTCGTCAAGGTTTATTCGCACCCTTTGGAGGTTATTCCAACAAAGGATGGCAATGCTGCTCAGAGTTGACCTTGAAGTGGCAGGGCAGGGCAGGGCAGGGCAGGGCAGGGCAGGGCAGGGCAGGGCAGGGCAGAGCAGAGCAGTGCAACGGCGACTCCACAACAGAAGGCGCAGTGTGTGATATGGCTTGTAGAAACTGGATCTGTTATTACTGTACAGCGGAACTTTCGACGGGAGTATGGTGGTGTTTAGCCTTCGGACATAACCATTCGTCGATGGCTTAAGTCGTTTAATGAAACTGGAAGTGTGGATTGGAAGGAAAGGGCCTATTCCATGGCCTGCAACAAGTCCGGACCTTACTCCCTTAGACTTTTTCCCTACGGGGACATGTGAAGAACATGGTTTATGCTGAGAAAATTCAAGATGTCAACCATCTAAGGTAAAGAATTATCGCATCTGTGGCAACCATCACCCCAGACATGCTGGCCATGACGTGGCAAGAAGTTGATTATCGTGTGGATGTGTGCCGTGCTACAACGGGGCACACACTGGAATTTACTAAATTGTGAAAAAAACTTTAACATTACCTTCAAAAATATATAGCTATTTACTTTATCCCGAGTTTGTTTTTAATAAAATATTTAGCTTCAAAACCCAGGAGTTCTTTTATAGATAACCCTGTACTACTGTCACAAGTCGCAAGAGACTATTTGAGAGAGCTCTGAAGATATTCCACTTTTGTCTGTCGAAACTGCAGTAGTTCTGAGATTTCTGCAGAAGTCAGAAGTCCTGGTTGAAATTTGAAGAAAGTTTACATTAATTATGATGTAACATTGACTTCTCAATGTGCTTCGTGACATGGGGAAACTTTTAGTACACGGAACAACTTCCCTATTATATTCATCATTACAGCTTTCTGGTACCTGGAGTG
The DNA here is from genome assembly GCF_977018435.1 of Lepisma saccharinum. Taxonomy (NCBI): domain Eukaryota; kingdom Metazoa; phylum Arthropoda; class Insecta; order Zygentoma; family Lepismatidae; genus Lepisma; species Lepisma saccharinum. The sequence goes on from NC_139253.1 coordinate 23,302,334, forward strand.
TTCCCAGTTCGCGTATCCTTAGCCCTGTTCACTGACGTGGGCAAAATGACAGAGCTGCTTCCTCAAAACCTCAAACCTATTGGATGCGTTCCTGCAAATAGACACGGACTTCCCATGGAAGTTTATTAAGGGATGTCGTTAGGTGTAATACCTCTGAATATGATAGTGGTCCATCTTAAGTTGAAATGGAAATCCGTGGCCGTGGGTATAAATTCGAAAAAAGAGAAAAAGCTGTGTTAACTTAAAATTCCTGTAGCACTTTTTATTAAAAATCTTTCTGAAACTGTAGGTCCAGACCCGATAGTCTGGACGAAAGTGAAATTCTGAAACCATCATAAGCTGTCAAAACATCGAATACGTACCACGCAGGTAAATTTATTTGTCTTGAAACAAATTTGTTCAATTTTGAGTGCGTTGAGGTAGCCTAGCCGTAATATGAAAAGAAACAAGGAGGTGCCTTACTTTTCCGGCATTATGTTCAAACACTTAACACTTGTTGGGATTTCGTGTTAAGTCTTTCATAAACACTGACGTGGTGTGAGGAGAATGTCAATTATAAGACTTCCTTGTATTTGAGGTCGTGCAAACAAGACAATGGCCAATGGCAGTATCATCTTGTCGCATGTGATTGAAATATTATATTCTTGTCAGACAGAAAAGTTTCCTTATTTAAAACATGTATTTTTACTTAACTATGACTAGCAAGGATTGAACAGTGTGTCACCTCGAATTCCTCGGGTTTTGGGAATCATTGGGACAAATTAGCAAAATGTTCTTGATAATTTTGTTTTGATGCTGAAGTAATTGCCTTTGTTAGATATCTGGATATACATATATATTGCCCCATTCAAGTAGAGCGTCTTGCAACCCTAATTTCGTGTTCATCTCTGGTGAGAGCGTAGCATTTAAATCATTGTGATCCTTCTAAACCAATTGTGATGGAATTTCTGGGAACATTCTTGGTACAAAAGCTTTGCTGTAAGAGGATGCATTGAATTTTATATTACGTAATCAAAGACCCAGACTGTTTTTCCAAAGCACTGGGTCAGATGTTTCAAATAGTAATGGGACTCGCAATAGTGCGAAAATACAAAGGCTGGCGTCTTCCTTTGCTTCCCATGTTGACCCAGTGTATTTGCCCAGAGGTGTATACCCATTGCGTGTCTATTTGCCATCGAATGGACTGTGTTGACTTACCTTGCGTGACAAGGCTTGAACATCTCTAAAGATACCGCGAGTGACACGTTGTGCCCACTCAAAACTTGAGTAAGACATGAAGTTTACGAATTCAATATTTTAAATTGTTTACACTTTCATTGGTTTGATATTCTGCTTTATCACCAAATATCCAACTTCAAACTTTAGACGGAGAATCGAAAGAGTACTGCATAAATCCCTTGCGTCTTCCAAATATTATTGCTCTCTAATTTCTCTCGTACTTTCAACAAACTATGGTTATTGTTCCTGTATTCTTCATAGGCCATTAACATTGCTGGCTTCAATCTTCATTCAGGCCAACGTCGCGAATTTGTGAAACCGAACTTCCATACCATTCAGTTACAACAGTTTTGGAGGGGTATTACTATTATCGGTCGGTTCCAGGATTCGGCCAGGGAACTTAGGGGAATTTATGAGCCAAGAGCTCGACCTAACGTTACATGGTTTTTCTTACGAATGATCAGCTATTTAATTTCTACTTCTTGCACATAGGGAAACCAGTGTAGATTTTTAACATATTTAAGTAATAAAAACTAAAACTAAACCATCTACCGGGAGACCTCCGGTTCACTTGCTCTTCCCAAAGGATGACTAAGTTTTATAAAAAGTAATGATATCATTATATTAATTAAAATGATCGGGCAGTTCTTTTCCAGATAGTTAAAATAATAAATCAAGGTTTGACGCAAATGCATAAATAGGGAATAGATTTATGAGATACTTAAAGTAAATTTAATCCGAGACTTGTTGCTTGCAAAGCAATAACGTTAATTGATAGACACAAAGCGAGAGCATTTTAGATTGAATATTTCCGACGTATGTCTCTTTCTTTCTGTAATCATTGTTCACACAAATACAACAGAACTTCATCTATTTCACACCTCCACTAATAATTGGTTAATTGAGTTTTGAATCCACTTTTATGCACAGATATGTTAATTGAAACTGGACCTACGGTTTTATGTGAGATATGAACCACTATTTGCCTCCACCGGGTGTTGAACCCTAATTCCTCGATTAAAATGCGACGACGAGGGGGGGAGATTTGCTTTGGTGTATGCCGGTATAATGAACACGGTTCTGTTCCAAATGAGACAGTGCACTGAAAAATGTGAGAGAGGCCTCCCCGATGGCGCAGTGGCAACGTCGTCGCCTTGTAATCAAGGGATCCCGGGGTCGATACCCGTTGGAGGTACATAGTGGTTCGGATCCCACTTTAAACTGTAGGTCCAGTCCTGATTAGCCTTTCTGTGCATAAAAGAAAGAAAAACACTGCCAACGCATGTTATAAAATAGACAGCAAGACGTATAAAAAATAGATATATTCGGAAAAAGTTATTTTCAAATCTTCCACCACGGACATTCTGGACCAACAGCAGCAAGAATGAACAGCTTTCCACTAAGTCATGCATTCTTGTATTGAACGGTACCCGTTGACCACTAACTTCTGTTGCGGCTTGTACTACAGCAGACGCGTGATGCGCACTGGAGCTCTCTTCTACTGCTCACCATGCGGCAACACTGTCGCCATAAGCCCCATACTGAACTCTTAAGTTGGGCTCACCAATAGCGTACTTACATAAGGATACACTTGTCATAAAAAGTGTCACATGTAAACCAAAACGTATCTCCAATTGACACTTGTATCAAACTGGCACTTTTACCGCACACACTTGTACAACTTCATGGTATCTCACTGTCCCAGGTTCGAACTCTTATCACACGAGTATTAACACACTTCTGTACCGTATCGCGGCTTAAACATTCTCTCTCCAAAAAATCTTGACGCGAACACACTTTAGGTTTCTAACGCATACTGTCTGTATAATCTTGTCGGGTACTCTTGTTGTCCTCCAACTATTTACCAAAAACTGTAGCTTTTGGTGGATCACGTGTCCCCCTGACCCAATGAGATTGTCCGGCGTTGTTTTGACCAAACCGTGGGAACAGCATCCCCTAGACGTTCTCTGGATCCTCCAGTTTCTGCCACATGTGTTCTGAAATTAGTTCAGCGGCGGTGGACAGTGTCCACTCGAATGGATAAGGGCTCATTTGTCACTTCTCGCATTCCTTCGTCCTGGTCCCTAGCTGGAAAGGGAAGAAACGTAGTTTCCAACTTTCCGAAGGAAAGTATTTTCAACGTATTACTATAAAGTGCTTGAGAGATTTTTTGTTTGACTGCTTAGAGAGATCAACTGTACTCAGGGGGGTTTCATGACGCAGGCGCGTCATGGGAGTTTTTTGGGGGGACAAAATTTTATACCAATTCTATATATCTTCACACAAAAATGGGGATCTTATCGTTTGATTGACTTGTTATTGATTTTTAGTTTTGGATAATTATATATAGTTTGCACCTACCTGTGGCGATCGCGGCAATGGGATTGAAATGAAACACCACCTCTTATGCTTTTAGAATCGGTTTGAATGAAGGGGGAGGGGGTCGTGGTATTCGCATTAATACAAGGTTAGTCGAGCAGACAAACTCGGCAGAATAAGGTTGACTAACAATGGCAGTGAGCCTAAAGTATCTAAAGTAAACACATATTGCTTAAATATGTGTGTATTATACAGTGACGCAACCGCAGGGGCTCATTGCCTCCCCCCCCAACCTTCGACGGAAGTCAATTCTAGGGTAGCAAGGGGGGACAAACACTGACGGCCAAGGGCACCCAAGGGGAGGCATAGCAGCAATTACCCCTAACTAAGTAACTAACTCTCTAGCCTTCTTAAACCCGAAGATTCATAGCTGCAGCAACACAGGCCTTCCATTTGTCCCTATCTTGAGCAAGATCTATATACTCTTTCCCATCCCTACCGATTTCCTTTAGGTCCATCTCAACGTTGTCCCTCCATCTTCGTCTTGGCCTTCCTACAGGTCTCTTACCCCTTCGATTTCAAATTTTATGCAAATAAAAATTTTGTAAAATTTTCTTGCTAGTTTAGAGCTGTAGCTAGGGGCAGCGGGAGTCGGCCGTGGGCGCCGAATGATCTAAAAAAAAGTTGTAAAAGAGAGAATGCCATGGCGTCCAGTGAACTTATTTGTACCCTATTAAATCAATATTGCAAAAATTTGATCTAAAAATTTTCTTGCTCACTTCGCTCGCATTCTCCTTGTTTTCTTGTGATGCAATGTATTTAAATAATATATGTTGTATATTTCTATTGAATAAGCTTTGAATATGTACACAATTTAGTGTTAGCTTTTTGCATATGCACTTTCGATTTTATGGATATGTGTAAAATATATGTTGTACATGAAAGTTACACATGCATCTTCAGAATGCATTTATCATTCATTTTCTGCCATTCAAAAAATACAGTTTGTGTGCTTCATTTCCATTATTAGCTTACGTGAAATTGACTGTTTAAAAAATATTTCGTTATCTCCCCCTTTTTGGGTAAATTATGAGGATAATAACGTATTTGATACTACTACTACTACTACTGGTAGTAGTAATAATAATAAAGCCATTATTAATGTATATTATTATTATTATAAGTATTGGTACGTTTATCCTGGTACTTAACCCCCCCCCCCAAGACAAAAAACCGTGGCTGCACCTCTGGTATATTTTTCCGCAATTTTGTCTGACAAAAATAATTTGAGTAATTAATTCGGCATAAGGTGGGGGGAGTGCGTCATGGGCCTTGGGAGGATGGGCACCCCTGGCTATATTTTTACCTCAGACTAGAAAAAATCCGAAATGTGCTGTTGTTCATGTAAGTCCAAATAATGTGAAATTTGCATATCTAATGCAACGCGTCTATGTGCATTAAGTAAACGTACATAATGCAGTAAGTACCCTTTGGTCCATGTTTTTGCCGATTGAATCTCAAGCTTATTCTCTACATAAAATACAGGTGTATTTCCAGACACGGTAAGTTTCGTCCGAAACATTATATTAAAATCTTAAAGCGCTATTAAAGAATTTTAAGTTTATAGTAAACACAAATTGTTCATTCTTGGTTGTAGAATTGGAAGTATTCAGGATATGTTATTACTACACTAAGAGGGCGGAAGAAAATGTTGACTTTTGCAGTTTCCCATTAAATCACTATGCATTTTCTAGTCTAGTGATTTAAAATTAATCTGAGAAGTTTTGTAATGTATATGCATAGGCTACGTGTAGAATAAGCAAAATTATTTAAGATTTTTGAACTGTGTAAGAAAGCTATGAATCTAACTTAATGCAAGAAGTAATTAATTCTTGCGCTAGAGTGCCCTTCCATATCATATCATCGAAGGTTTTAAAATTCGGCTAGCAACATTGCAGAAATTGATACTGGAATGTTCATTATTCTAATTTAATGATAAACGTGATACGGAAAACACAAGGACATTAAATAACCCGTACTGCACTCGATATGTTTAAAAAAGGAAATGGAAATTTCCAGAAACGAAGTCGAAATATTTTTAAAAATATTTGTTTACAACAATTTGAAAATTTAGGCGCCATGGCGACCGGCCTCCCTGTTTTTTTTTTCTGCCCCTGCATATGCATTATTGACAATAATTGTATGTAAACTATTTGTCGAGACATATACAACACACACTTTATTTTTAACTGACATTTTTTTCCTTTTATTTTTAGGTCCTCAGAAGACGTTAAACCGAATCACATATTGCTGTACACAATTCTCAATCCCGTATACCCCATCACAGTGGTAAGTATCGTTTACTTCTTGCTATGTCCTAATCTATTAGTAATCCGAAAACTATTTCTATCTTAATGATTATAGTAGTTGCAATGCCATGGTGTGCGTAGAGTTTCGAGTAATATATATTCCTGTACTCCAGTGGCGTACCCAGGATTTTCGAAAGGTGGGGGCTACGTCTTTTTTTTTTTATTTAGTACTCTGTCCTCATTTTGCAATTTTCCCCCGCCCTTGTCATTCTTTTTTTTTTAGGAATACTGAGCCAAAGAGGGGAGTTTGCCCCCCTTCTTTGGGCACGCCACTGCCTTATTCGCAATGCCATTTGCTAGAACAAGGAAAATACACTTCATCAGTGATATTAATAAACATTATATTGGTTATTTTTAGAAGAATTGAGCACTGTGTATTGTGCATGTTGAGATGTTCTCAGGACAAACGCGTATGTTTTCCATTCTTGTTACACAATATTATTAGTTGAGAACTAAAGTGGTGCAATGTCACAAAATTAATGCAGTTTCCAATACACTAATTCGTGATTTAGTGTATCACGAGTAAGTTCATCACCAAAGATAGGATTCAGCACTCAATATTCCAAAATTTTCGATTAAGCAACTGATCAAATAAAGTATGTAGCAATATTAGTTTCAAAATTCATGTAGATTACCAGATTGTAGGAAGATGCTCATTTCGAACTGGATCCATTACATCGTCAATATTGATGCCATTCTCAGTCAGAATTTTAGATAAGGGATATTTTCCCGTATACATAGAACGCACCCAGAAATATTAACTCAATCCAATCCATAACTTAATATATTTACTTGTTTTACTGTGCACATACTTTTTGCAGTCTTATGATCGTTTTGAAATTTTATTTATTCTTCGCACACCTGCCCTGTTTTTTACACAGCATGGACATTGGTTGGTTCACGTATTGTACACATCATTCATGATGTGGGTGTTGTTACACAAAGTATTGTTATTCAAAAAGTTTCCGCATGCTTGATTCCCTACTTCCGAATCTCTTTATCTCATTAAAGTATGAGTTTCTGGCCGACACGTAAAATTTATCATTTTTAACTGTAAATGAACTTCTGCACGAATCATTTCTGGCGTAAGAAAACGTAAGTTTGTCATTTAAGTAGCCTATTACTATGTAAGTACTCTACTATTGTCTACTTTCTTAGCCCTTCGTGCAAGACGTATTCAGTTATTGCAACATATTTGGCCGAATCAGGGTACTAGTTTTTGTCGTCAACTGGCCCGCTTCCATTAAATCGCTGAAGAGAAGCTGGAGAAAGAAGACCGCTGTCGTGTTAGTCAGTAACGCTCATTGTTCCAAGTTTAGAGAGGGGGGGGGGTGAAGCCACGCCACCCTCAGTTGTGTATCACTAGTCACTCTTGTGACGTCTCTATATGTCAAATAGACATCAACGTGAGAAAGCAGTTTATTTCCCTTGGTCGATTCGTCTGAAGTTATTTTCAGACTATTTTTTTTTCTTTTCTCTTTCTTATAAGAATCATGTTCGGAATGGGTTTGTTTGTGTGTGTGTGTGTCGTTGGATCTATGTTCTCCCATTGCTAGTTACAAAATTCTATTTTTTCATTAAATTCTTGTTAGAACGTTTGAACATCTTGTGCAATTATATTCCACCCACTTCTGCGTTCCGACTTTTTACTTTAATTAACCATTATATTGTATGTCAGTTAATTTGTTTATACTTTTATGTCCATGTTTCATTGCGGGAAAATATATTATGCGCGTCGTATTTAAATTGGTTTATATCGAAATAGGTACGGCGTTCCTGGATTAATTTTTACATATGCAAATATTTTCTTTTGTGCAAGGTTATTGACAAATTTGTGAAACATTTAAGAAATAACATTTCAAAGCACTTGCGTTTGCATCTGCTGAATGCATCTACACGATACACACGTGTGAACTTGTCACTGCCGATCAGTGCAACAGCTATGGGTATACGATGAGAGTTCCTTGGGGATTTAATTGGGCGACCGAGATGGCCACCACGTTACTCGAGTCCCTCCTACTGCCAAACCACTCAAACTGTGCACGGGCGGTTTCCTAACCGTTAACGTAGCACATTAGTAGTAATTTTGAAAATATTTTATAGACTTGTGAAACAGCCTCGTCTTTTACTTTGAAGTAGTACGATAGTCGTTCGTAAAGTAGTACCAGTGTTCGAGGTAAACATTTTTGAACCAAGCTTTTTATTTTACTCCTACATAGGTAAGGCTAATTTCCCACATATTCACCCTTGATATTTAGGCACTTGCAGTTTGTCTGAAAAGTCACGCAACGTAGATTTTCAGTGTACGTAACTTTGTAAAAAAAAAAAAGAAACCACTGAGTTTACTTTCTCGAGTGGATATTTTCAAAAGCATTAAAGAAGTAAATTGTGCTCAACATGAACGTTCAGTATGCGGAGTGAGTTACTAAGGTGTAAAAAAGTTTATATAGGAAGTAAAAGCAAACTTCAATTAAAGACAGCTGTGTAGTCGCTTGCAATAATTTTCGATGTGTATCGATGGTCTGTGGGCATATATCGATTTGTTTAAAAGAACGTTACATTTTTATGCATTAGACGATTTAATGGAGTTAATTGACATTCATAATATTTTTTTTTTTTTTTTTTGAAATTACGAGCTGTACTGGCAACATTGATCTTGTCAGATGGCAGTACGAGGTGTACCCTACATCTGGCTATGCTATTCAATCAATTCCCAGGTCAAATAAAGGATTCGAAATTTATCGTACGAAAAACAATCCTACCTACCTATCTTTGTCAGATATGTATTAAAAAATCGACGTCCAGACGATGCCTGTTGTTGCTATGCATGCAGTTGATATATTTTATCGATAAACAGTCAATACAGTGGAAGTGCAAAGTGATTATGTGAAGATTTGATTTCACGAGCTTATCTCTGAAAGTTCTGGTTTCAAGGCCTCAATATTAACCTCAGTTGTATTTGTTTGTCAGTCAACCTCATACCTCGGTGTTTATGAAAAGAGTTAAAAGTTTACGCTAAATGACAAAATACAAACAAGGAAGACTGAAGGGAAGAAAACGGCAGGTATCTTTGTTCAGTTTCTATTGAAATGTTAGACTTAGACAGATCACATGACCTGCATGGGTTGGAATTGTATTTCATTTATTCAGTTTCAATGTAGACGATGCTCTCAACTATTCTAACAGTTAAGTACAGATTTATTTTTTAAAAAGAAATATCACTATGAAGATCATGTTGCTTGGTTCATAGAGCCAAAATCCCATTCACAGATATCAACCAACTTTCCGCACTACGTAAGAATATAAATCGCTACACCACCAAAGATTGTGAGTTACACAAGAAGTATGTGGAAACGCACAGTGCCATCAAAAGTCGTTCCATCCCTCTTTAAGTATGAAATTATTATTTTGCTGAAAAAGTCGCGTTGTATCTCATTTCGTTCGTTTTTAACGAAGGTTTACAGTTTATACTAAAACACTTTTTTTTTTTCAATTAGTCAAAAACGTTTGGGTTTTGGGATAACCTTAAACAAAAGTGCATTAAATGTGAGTAGGTTCGTAAAAGAAAATGAGCCTGATTTGATGGGAATTATTAAACGGCTTGTTCAAATAGATTTAGGTCACGGATCCATTTTTTTCTGTTATTGCAAACATTTCCTTTTGTGTAGAGTTCTAAGTTAAATCCTACTTCGCCAAACGAAAATTACAATTACTAGCATAGACATTTGCCTCAAACTATTTTCCTTCGACTTGCAGAACCACAAGTATTAAAAGCGAAAACCTTTTTAAGTTAATGTTCTTGGCGTGTTGAAGAATTTACGCATTCGGCAGTATGCCATTGAAAAACTGTGAATAGTATTAATTTTTCAGTTGTGGTTATTTGGGAAATGACTTTCAGAACACGCTCTACGAGCACTTCCGAAGGATAATGTTAGTAATTTTGTTCCACGCTATCAACAGCCTCCGCACAGTTAATAAAGGACAAAAAAAGGCCAATGTCGGGAATAATTCCGTAAAAGCTGAATTTTGGTCAGTTGTTAGAACACTAGTAGTGCAAAATCCCAAAAGTCCCCGCCCCTTCTCGCGGTGCTTCCCCCCATCGGCCCCCTAACTAATTTCGCAGACTCTCAGTTATTGACCCATGTCTCCGTAACCAATGGTCGTAGGCAGGTAATCTTTTTTTTAGCCTTAATCCTCATTAGATTAAAGCTTTTAAATTAGGCTACAACTTTTATTCGAAACAATTTTTTGTCATTTAATTTGTTCAAAAGTTACAAGGCAAAAACTTCAGAAAGTACTAGAAAAAATTACGGCAAAATCACAAACATTATCGAAAAAATAAACAATCTTTTTTGTAGCCCATCTAATGAGGATTAAGACTAAAAGAAGATTACCTGCCTACGACCATTGTTTACGGAGATATGGGTCAATAACTGAGTGTCTGCGGAATTGATGTTTGGAAGGGGGGGGGGACTTTGGGGATTTTGCACTATTAGTAGTGTTCTAACAACTGACCAAAATTCAGCTTTTACGGAATTATTCCAGACATGAAACCTTATTGACTGGGCCAAGTATTAGACACGTGCTAACACTTGCTGTGCCAATTTATGTGGCGCGGCAGTATTGATTAGGAGGACGATGTATTCGCACCTGGACCGCAGACCGCCTGTTATTTCCGAAGGCGCTGGCCACGAATTGTAATTAGTTCACGAACAGATACACGCAGAACCTCCAAGATTGCCTCAGAAGAAGCTGTTGTGTCTAGTTAATAGACAAATCACTTAGCACTTAAAATATTATTGTTCCTCGAGCTGTTACTGTATAATCGTGATCCAGATTCGATTGCCTGTGGGGCACAATTCTTAATCAGCCTCTGCATAAATAAAAATGACCAACGGGGATACCACCAATTCTAGTAATGACGTTAATTTTTAGTGCACCCTGGTTACACGCCAACGAGGGTCTGGCGCCTGGGCTCAAAGCCTCTTGTGTTGTGTCGTTCATATACTTGTGATTACCCATTCACTTCATCACCATTGATCCTCATCTTCGCGAATAGCCAAAAGTGGCAGAAGAGCAAAGTAAAATAAAACCAATCCTTAAAATAATTTGTATACATTATGGCAATGAAACAAACTTCTATCATAACCATTTAGTGGTGCCACGAGTATAATATTTGAGAACAACCAACACTTAGTACACCCAACGAGGGCTAGGATTTTTTTTAAAGCTCCTCAGATAGAATTCTAGAAGCATACATTTACAATCGACCTTTCAAATCCTCAAGATTCAAATCAAATGTTAACTGTACGTATATGTCATCGTGCCTTTCGCATACAACAAAGTAATAACTAAGATCATTTTGAGGAGAACCTATCGCTGGATAGACACAACATACAAAAGTCGCACGGAAGAGGATTAACTATACTATATCACAGGAATAAATTGGTCGCGGGTTCAGTTCTTAATAGAGATCAACTTTTTGATAGCCTTTTATTGAACTGTTTAGCCCGCTTTATCTAATATATAAAACAGTGTCAGCGCGTTGAGCGGCATGCTCGTGATCTCGCCATCAACGGTTCTAGGTTAGATTCGCGGCCTGGGCGCGGATGTTTCTTTGTCTCCGTCCTTTATTTTAGTGTCAAGTGGAAGTAAATCTATGTAAAATAAGAAAAATACAAATAGATGATTGAATCCTTACAATAAACTGGCAATGAGAACTAGTGTGACTGTAAAAGTGAAGGGCATCAGCACACACAATCAGGATAAATATCTTGTCAGTCTCAGTGCTGTATTGGTTAGAAAGCCAAGTTTGATTTCCATTATTGTATGTAACTTGCTCCTTAGCCTATTCCATTAAGGTCGCGAAAAATCCAACCTCAAATACAACTCTCGGGACGATTAGATAACATTTGAATTGTTGTTTTTAAGCTCACTTTATGCTCAGGTAGGCTAATCGGGACTGGACTTGGTTTAAATTCGGATCCGAACTACTGTGCAATGTGCCTTCATCGGGTATCGAACCCTGCCCCCCCTTAACTGCAAGCCGACGATGTTACCACTACGTAGTACATAACCATTGATTGGAAAAGCTACATGGTAGTGCATATTATTGAGACATAATATTTTTTGCATTTTTAATTTATTTTTTTTTCCTTTGATTGTGAGCAATTCAAATATCGTCATTCAATGTAATAGAAGAATGCACCATACAATGTCCCCTACTTGAACCAACCGTGCAGCCATTTTAAATGGAAAGCTTATCTGCCTTGGATTCCTTTCTTGATAAAGTGGGCCTCAAATTCTTTACGTATTGATTGCAGCAACAGGTTTCTTTGTGTGTAGCTATACACGAAGAACGTGGTTGCAAGCTACAGGGAAATAATCGATTAGATTCGTTACTTTCCGTGAAGCAGTTTGAATCATTGATTATACTCGGAGTGCATTTTCTACTCACGCTTCCTGCACACAGAACTAACCCCACTCGACTGGAATTCTGAAAACAGGGCGGAACGGAACTGAAATCCGGGGGATCAAACCTACCAGCTGACCGATCTCGAAAACCTTCGACATTCAAAACCGTTTTGAAAAGGCAGGACAGATTCCGACCGTCGCTGTCGGTGCTCGTGTCCGTGTGCGCATTTCGATTGCAAAATCAACACATCCTTGCCCCGTGTGCGCGTAACTTTCTATTTGTAGAATATTGTCTGGAAATTATAAAGGATAAACAATGATGTGCTTTAATTTTCTTAAGCCACTGAACTCATTACGTGTAAGCTTTTTAATAAGACTTGCACTTTCTTCCCATTCTGGTCTCCAATGAATATTCCTGTTGCACTTTCTTCCCATTCTGGTCTCCAATGAATATTCCTGTTGCATTCGCTTTACCGGCATAACTCCCATACTGCTTTCAATGTATCAAATATTGGCCTAAATCTATTCCATCAAAGCATAGTTTTAATAATTGGCAAGAAAATGGAAGTCTGCGAAGAACAAGATCTATATTGCACAATGGATCAAGATGTGTTCTTTTTTAATTTAATGTTGTACCAAAATGTTAGTAAAACTGTCTGTAATATCTGTGTAGTTCATATTCTCAGAGACTTGATAATCTATCGTATCCATATTGCCGCTAAATAGTATTATATTACCAAGTCGTCCACTCCGTTCATAAAGATAATCCTTTTCAAGTTTCAAGTGATTATTAAGGGAAACTAGAGTTATTGCAGATACGTACCTGCAGTAGCCACCAAATTTTTAGAAGATATGTAGTAAAATTGCTTATGTGCTTTCTTTGTCGTGTTGCAAACATTTCCGCGTTTATACTGCACGGAGAAAGTCTTCCTTTGTATAGTTGTTAGCCTAACGTATATTCATTGCTGTTATGGTTGTGGCTAGTAACTATGCTTTCTTTTTCTTTTCAGGATGTATTGCACACAATCAGTTCTCCCAGTGGACAAGTGCTGCGAATAGTGATATTTAAGAAGAATGGCGTCCAAGCAATGATTGAATATCCTTTAATGCAATTGTTATGAATTACAGGGTAAGGTGAATGAACATAATTTAGTTCCTTTTATAACCTATGCGCATGTCGTGCAAATGCAACATATTTCATGTTGTAGTCATAGCAAGTTGGAAAGAATGCAGGTACCAGGTACCCGTTCAAACTTTAGCATCGTCATTCTCTAGTCTAAATTGAAACCTCATTAGTTTCTAATTATGTCCTAGCTCTCACGTGTGTATATTGAGAATGCGAAGTCGCCAGGGATGCTCTAGATGCCAAAGTAATTGAAAACCAGTTGTGGATTGCCGGCGTGAGACAATTCTATGGTATTAAATGTAACTACTTCTAGAATGTTGGAAGGTGCACCATGACGAAATTCCAATATGTTTGTTACAGGTCCCTACTATTTTTGTTTGTTCATCATGTAACACGCTGTGAAGACTGGTACTGGATTCGAATCCAAGGTAAGTCGTGGTAGTTACTTTCAAGTTCCTTGAATCTTCTCATCGAGATTAACCAAAAATAATAACCGTAAAAAATGCAGCAGTATTGTGGTTATCAAGATAGATCAAGTTACACAAAGGAGTTCAGTTCGCGCATACGTGAGGAGCAAATGTTGCTAACTGGGTTCTGGCGACTGCATTCAGGGCCACAATTCGCTGTGGTTTTTCCCTGCACGCCAGGCTTGCTTTTTCCTTTACTTTGTGTCTTGCTAGGTCACGGATGTTTTAACCCCGAAATCATACTTCATATGCAAGGTCAATACTTACCATGCTCTGAACTGTGACAAAAGTAGTCTACGAAAAGTTATGAACCGTAAAATTTTAAAAGTTCTGAAGGGAACATACTTGTTCCACAACAATGCCTAGGTTAAAAATAGTTCTTAATTTAGAATGGTATTCACGCAGTTTTTCAGTTTCTGTGGCCAACAAGGGCGCATCGAATTCGCGAAATTGGATTGAGTAATGCATAGCAATGCCGATAGATGAGTTCAACGATTTCACAGTTGCGTTCCTCTTACAATCGAATATCAAGGAATCATTCATGCGAATATTGCTGGGGATGTGCCTTGAATTTAATAGTCAGCCGCAGCGCAGTCTGTGGGTAGCGAAAACGGACCAGAGGAAGAGCAGGCAGATGACGAAATGCCTAACATTCCAGAATGCTCTGCAAAAGCAACCTTTTCACTGGGAATGTTGATCGACCATTCTTGAGAAATTGGATGCCGCGTCGGAGAGTTCCTCCCCTCTCCGTCGCTGCAGTATTCGTGTAGAAGACGGTCCAGTACCTGTTCCCGGTATGCGATTTCGAAAATGTGGTTGCCGCGTCCCTTTAATAACGAATGGAAGATTGGAAGTGGGCCGAAACAACAAAAGAGAGTTCAATACAGCTTGGAATCGTGCTTTGCCACATCGACTTAATATTCGCGAGAAATTTGTCGCCTTTTATACCTCATGTAGAATGGCTAATTCGCCAATAAGAAAAGTAAAACAGGAGAAATGGTCAGCTGAAATCTAACCTGCCTTCGTGATGTAATGGTTAGCATAATGCGCTTCGAAGCTTACTCTCTGGAATCTGTGGAACACGGCTGAGCATAACTGATGATAGGGGAGAAAACGAGTTGGAGCAAAGCAGTGCGCGCTGCTGAAAATGGTAGCCGCACTCATTTTCCCTTTCACGACTTCATTAGTCGAGCCCTCTCGATTCACTACTTGCGCAGAGACTTGTTTTCGTTCGCTCGCTCCAGAGATTCCCGAGACAGAGTATAGGCGACGTTTCATTCCCAAAAAGTATGTAACCGCCTTGGTGACTGAGCATGACGATTGTGAACTTTTAAAGGTTCTAGGTTCCAGGCCTGGGTTTCTTTTGTCTGTGTCCCATGATCAGTTTAATCTAATCTTCATTCATCTTCACTGTTGCGATTAGCCAAATTAATTAAAATACATATGTACAGAATAGAACACACGATCTCCTTCATCAAATACTAAATGCAGATTTTAACTCAGAGGTTATTTTGGGAAATAACACAAGAGAAAGCAGCTAGAAAAAACTATTTTCATCTTCAAACTTAAGTTAATATTGTACGAGGTGTGGCCGGAAAGTTCTCGATTTTTTTTAAATAGCCGACCTGCGTTTTCCTGGTCTGTGTGCTTCCAGCTGGTGACAAGTCGGGCAAAATGTGTTGCAAAAGTTGCATCGTTCATTATCGCTTTCACTTTCCTGAACTCTTACTTGTTTGAAACTATGAAATACTACATGGGGATTTAGTGCCAGAAGAGAAAAAATCATACGATAAAAATTGCGGAGATGCAAAGGAATGCCGATGAAAGCATTTATAAGCACTTCCACCGCACCATTGCAGTAGTATGTTAAGGTGGCGAGAGTTCAATGTGTGCTTTACTCGGGAAACGCGCTGTCTTCTCAAATTCAGTAGCAGAATGTTGAAATGCAACTGAAACATTTTTCGACAATAATTTGCAGAAGTTTTGTCAAGCGTTTACCAAGTTTACTACACACCACCATTGGCATAATCATCTCATTCACTCGTGTGCAAGTAGACTATTATTTCCAAGTAACAAGGAATGAACCATGTCTTATCCTACTCGTGCATTACTTTCTGTAATGTTTTCTTCATCTATTCTTGGTACTTGTGTGGGCAATTAACATAATCGAATCCGGAAATATTAGTTTCTTAGTTTGACCTCTTTTTATTACGAAAGTACGTTCTGACGAAACGTTTTAAGTTTTCCTTGTTCAGAAACTTGGAATTTTATACCTGATGCTTAATACAGTTGCATGGTGCTCCCCTCCCCCCGAATGTTCTGAAGATTTCGTTCAGTAGGGAGGAATTTTAAATTAATTTTACCCTTATCTGCAATCTTTGATCGATGGTCAGAACTGAAGGAATGCGTGTCTGCATTCGCATTACTGCTGTCGCAGTATATCGTTCCTGAACAGAATCATGTTACCGAACGTTTGAGATCTGAACTCGATTAATAACCCTTGCGTGCCTTTCCAGTGAAATGTTTGCCTCTAATGTGGACTGAAAGTGATCTGTGGGCAGCATTTCGTGGTTAGTTTTATGTCTGCCGCAGCTGACCATTCTGATTTTCATTTAATGGTCTTTCTTAATACTGAATATTGATCGGCTAAGGCTAATACCGGATTCATTCTCCCAGACAAGGGTCTGTTGTAAGAACGGCCCTAGAGGCCGAAACACGCCTGCTCCAATAAAGGCGATTTTATTATTATTATTATTATTATTATTATTATTATATATCCAAATTATGTGATCTTTGTTATATGTTATTATATGTGGGCATATTTCGGTCGTACACGTTTCCTACACCCCTCATCGAGAATATAAAGGAAGGGTGAAGTCATTGATTTGTGAATGGGAAATCCCATGCTCTCGGTAGTCTTGGTTTAAGTTGGAAGGCATACACACCTAACCCACGATTTGAATGACTTTGTTGTTAACCATCCCATCCCATCGCAGAGGCAGAAATGTTTATTGAACAAACATGAAAGTAACGGTAATAGCATAAGCCAAAATTTGAGAATATATATAATATTCTCTGGCCTCTACAAAATTAATTTTATTTAGTCCATTGGGGTAAGTTATATATGCAGGACCATATTATTGTTGATGCAGCGACGGCAACAGAAAAAAGAACGAGTGGGCAGTCATGTTTGGGCTAGAAAAGCATTCATTTTTAGTTTTTCATGCTTTCCGAGGATGGGAGACAGATCGACTAGAGGGGTACCCGTTGCCCAAACCACCCTTTGGTGCAGTCGGTGTTGTGATGGAATTATTAAAATACTTATAATATTTCGAAATAATTTTTGCCAAACACGCCAGAGATTGGTCAAATTTGGCTAATCGCGAAGATGAGGGTGAGTGATATGATATTGATGAAAGGGACATTCACAAAGAGCATCCATGACAAGGCCAGGATTTGAACCCGGATCCCTGGCGTCGTAGCGCGCTGGTGTAACCTATTCCGCCACGAAGGTCGTCTATCGAGTTAATACAGTGTGTTATACAGTCACGGACACTGCCGGCTTGTAATGAATACATTGACTTTAAATGGAATCATTACAAGCCGGCAGTGTCCGTGACTGTACATAATGCTGGCTTCTTTCTCAGGATATTGTAGGTATTTCACCGCGTTTTCCAGTCATTTCTCTTGATTATTCAGACACCGGCAATAAATATTGGGCACCTAGATCCCTGCATGGCATTGTGTGTGTGTTGCGTAACTCTACAGTGGTGGCAGAACTTTACATTGAAAATTTGCTATCAAAATCCACTCATTGCCGCAGTGTTAGACAACACACACAACGCCATGCACGGAAGAGTATTTCAGGATTTAGGTGTTGCATTTTTATTGCCGCTGACAACATCATATTGTTTAACGTGATGTTTCCAACTGTTCAAAAACAAACTGTAGAAACTTATGTTGCCAAGAGAGGATGCGGTATTTTGATCTTCCCTTTATAAGAGCCGAACTCTCTGCAATCGATAACGCGCTGTGCCCCGATTTGCATCCCAGCGTGGAGGGAACATTTCGGATGACATTCCAGGTGAAACAGAAGGTCCTCGTGGGACGTGGCTTGATAGAACCGAACGATGCTGCCAGGTTAAAGCGTGATTTAAATGTCAGATGGAGTGAACGACATCTCGTCCGGGCCTGGAACTCTAATTTAGTTACTCTTTCGTAGTAACGGGGTTAAATGGCAGGCAGCACACTTCCTTTCTCTAGGGATTCCCCCGTGTCGTTCCGTTGGCATGTGTTCGTTATTGCATGTTGCCATCCCTTGACTAGTCCCTCTCGGTTGACGCTGTGCAATGCGCGAATTACTGAACTTGGTGAGAGAGCTTCCCCCTGCAACTTCGTGATTTGTGCAGTCGCCTTGCAATTAAGGAAGCCGGGATTCAATTCCCGTTGGGAGCATGGCGGTTTTCATCCCGCTCGGAAGCATAAGTCCGGTACCAATTAGCGTTTGAATGTATTCTAGACTTGCGAAAGCTTTGCAAATTATTGAACGTGGCGGGGATTAAACCACGGTTTGAATGAATTATGGTACGATAGAGGCTCTTAATTAAGAAACTGGATGCTATGCGTGATCGCTTATCTAAAGAAAGTTGCCTAACACAAGCAGGAAGTCGTATATCTTAAGAACCAATTCTGTTTTGCTCATCCGAACTGATCCTCAGTAGTAAATTGTGTTGGACCCTTTCTTTCAAAAAATATTCTCAGCGTGCATGCTTGATCAGTCACTGTTCGCTTTTTGTGAAAGACAGTCTAAATGCACGGCCACGAAATTAGGCGGGTGGCAGAAGTTCGCGCTGTTGCCAAGTCGTATCACAACCCTGTGTGTTTGGAGATTTAAGAGAATGAAATAGTTTGTATCTGTAATTCATGTAAAACACAGTATTTGCTCGAAAGGACACGGATGACACCCAAGTACCCCGCAGAGAAGTCTGTCTGACTCTCGAACTAGGCAATGCAGTCCGGTTGACGTGCACGGGAACCAGCGACTTTCGTCCTGCTCTCGCTTTGCTTTTCCATATGTGGCACCAGCCGCCTGTTTTCATGGCCGTACGTTGAGTGCCTTTACCCTGTATGTGATTGGGAATGGTGTAGTTTCTGTGTCAGAGCGCGTTGAATGGTCTGCTCTCGGTATTGATGCCTAAGGTTCCGGTTTTGAATCCCAACCTGTCATTATTGTTCCTTTGTGAACCTTCATAATTTTCATCAAGTCATCCCCATCTCCACGATGGTGATTTAATTGATGAAGGGAACTCTCGAAGAACATTCCATGCTCAGACCGGGATTCGAAGCCGGAACTCCTGGCGTCGTAGCGCGCTGTGCTAACCACTCCGCCACAGAGATCGGCGATTAGCCAAAAGAAAACCGACGTCCAAGAGTAAACGGACACATCGTCGTGATTGGTCTGAAAGTTTTTT
Source organism: Lepisma saccharinum (assembly GCF_977018435.1). NCBI lineage: Eukaryota > Metazoa > Arthropoda > Insecta > Zygentoma > Lepismatidae > Lepisma > Lepisma saccharinum. The sequence goes on from NC_139253.1 coordinate 23,321,718, forward strand.
AATGTATGGCGACACCATGTACATGGATTGATTGATTTTTTTTTTGTGCGTAGGCACGTATGGCCATTTGACACCCTGTATATTTTCACAATAAAATACCTCTGAATATTCCACCATTATTAGACCACAATAACTAGCAATACGCATTCCTGTGTTAACATTATCGCCTTTAAGGTGTATACGTTGGCATTTGACACGCGACGCCTAGCTAGTACAAGGCAGTGAAAATGTTTTCAGAGCTGCTCCAGGAAAATGCATGTAATCTAATTCACCTCCACACACACACACCTGTGCGCATCCAGGTGTCCCTCGGCAGATAGGAGTCTAGGAAAGGAGGTAAAGAGGGTAATTTCCTAATTAGCCAGATGCATGTCCTTGGGCTAAAATAGTTCCTCCCCATGCAGTACCTTTTTTGTCATATTGCCATGAACTAACTTTACAACCCTCTTTTAAATTTTGAAAAAGTGCCATCGTGTGACAACGCAAGTATGGAATGGCAAAAATTTAGACCTTGTGAAGACAAAGGTTAACACACACCCTGTAATGTTGTTGATGTATTTTTCTTTTTACTGATTTTTTTGGAATGTAAGTGCGTTGGGGACACTATTTTCACTCTTGCAAGATTTGGGTGCATGTAATACTAGTGAATATACGTTAAAATTGAATAGTGCAAAACGACAAACATCATTTCTTCGTGACAGTTCAACTAACATTTTTCCGGTCTGAAAGAAAAGTTAGCACATTAGTTGTGTTGAAGTTTGCATTGAAGTCAAAATGTTACACTTGCGAAGATGTACTACAGTGTTGCAAGGTACGGGCTTAAAAAATATAATCCACTGTTATCATTGGCCGATTTTTGTGGCGGAGTGGATAGCATGGGGCGCTACGACGCTAGAGGTCCCGGATTTGAATATCGGCCTGGGCGTAGGGTGTTTTTGTGAGTGTCCCTTCATGTTTCATTATATAAACACGCTTCATCATCGTAGTCAAATGTGGCAGAGAAGCGACAATAAATAACAGAAATCAAATCACAGTTATCCTTGTTTGTTTTCTGTGGCGACGATTATGCTGTAAAATACGGTAATACAATTAATTTTAAGCTTTCCCTCTAGTGCTTCCGTTCACATACTAGTATTTACCAGATTCAGAAACTTTCCGGAGCAGATCCTTAATACCAAACTAAGAAGACTGTCGCGTGTAGTTGCAAACTTTTGCTGCTGCTGTTGGACCTCGTTAATTACAGAACTTCACTAAATGGAGCCACAGAACGTAAGTTTACCAGTTAATTCTGATTCAGAAGCGGAAAATGTATTCAAGAGGGTTAGACGAAGTTCGCAGACTTCTTTCGTCGAACCCACAGTTGTTCGTGATGGCTAAACTTCGAGGTAGGACAGCTGTTGTGAGCCAGAGCTGGCAGATGGCTGTCCCTCGGACAACTTGTGGTCATCGTTTCGATTCCCATCAGTGTTTTTTCCACGGTTTTGTCCCTCGACTGTAGTTAGGTCCTTCGTGTTCGGACGTGTCCCCACCAATTTATTCTCTGGGCTGCATCGAAATGGAATTGATCCCAGGGTCATTAGTGCCAACAATATTCATCCATTCAGTTTGCTGGGGCCTGAAAATCGGAGGTGGGACTTTTGGTATCAACATTTTTAGTCCCGGTTTGGAATCACGGTTTGTGCATTGGTGTTTTCACTGTGTCCATCATATTATCATTCATCCTCACCGCCGAGATTAGCCAGAAGTTGAAGAAAAGCTACGCTAAATAACAAAGATCAACATTTTTGAGATCTGAATGGTCATACAGTGTATGCACAAATAAATATCAGCACCTATGTGTATGTATGAGCGCATGCTCAATTGCTGAATATGTATGTTCTTGAGTTTTCAAGTCCACTTTATGCAGAGATAGGCTAATCGGGACTGGACCTGCAGTTTAAAGTGGGATCCGAACCACTGTGCCTCATCGGATATCGAACCCGGGACTCCGTGATTACAAGGCGACGACGTTACCACCACCACGCCATCAGGGAGACCCCCATGCATATTCTAGTTCGTACCAATATGTGGGATACCTGAATGGCGTGTGCAGTAGTACGTATAAAGCGTCAGACTGGGCGAGAGTTAGCATTTGCTCCTTCAGGTTAGTTTTCAAGTGACGTCATTTCGGTGTGAAATCTCCCCAGGATTTCCCTATAACTACAAAATGAAGTTTAAATTAGTCGAGTAATTTCAGGGTTGATATTGTGGATACTAATTATAGAAATTCAACGTCTATTCCCCTTAGTTTTCCTCACTATTAACTAAGGATCGCTTAACAATTCGTCCTTTTCCAGATACATTATCATTTTCAACGCCCGCAAATGAACTCTTGTTCTCTTTAACTACCACGCAAGCGTGACAGGAAGTGTCTTGATTTCAAGTTGCAAGACTCGATCCCATTATTCAATTTTCGCTTCTTGATAGGGGGGAACTTATTCGTCACGCGAGATTTCTCCATACAGCGCCACACACGAATACGGGACATGTAGGGCATAAGCTGCGTAGACATTGCACGTGAAAATTACTGTCATATAGAGAGAGATTAATGTCAAGCATCATCGGTTAATACGTGCTACGTGGAACAAAGGAACGCAAATTGGATTTCATTTCTGTTCCATATTACTTACACTTCTCATGGGTGTCATTAGAAGTCGTATCAATATGAGTAATTACGCGCACTTTAACTAGTCTTCCGCATTACTCTTTCCAGATAACGTTGACTACAGCCAAAATCTTAATCTTTTCCTTTGTGCCCAAGTTTCACCAAGACATCAAGTTTTTGTACTTTTTCAGTGACTTCTGGCACTAACTATTAAAATTAACTGAGTTAGCAGGTCTGCGTGGTGTAGTAGTGGTTAACCGAAAGCAAGTGTTGCGAGATGTAAATCATAAGAATTTACTTTGCCTCATGTAGCTCATCAATTGATGGTACAATCTTCACCAGTGTGATTAATTTGGACAGAGAAGTTACTTGATATAATAAAATACCGATCTTTCAGTTATGACTTTCACATTTAGACTGTTATTTTTTATTTCGTAAAACCTATTTCCCGTTCCTTCTTGGCAGATAACAGTTAATCTCGTTTCGTGTGTTTGCCTCGATTAAAGCTCGGCGACCTCCGTTGTGGAATGGCTAATACGCGCTACGACGCCAGGGTCCCCGGGGTGGTTCTTTGTGAGTCTTCGACCATCACAAAGTTCAATATATCATCATTCATCCTCATCTTCGCAATTAGCCAAAAGTAGAAGAAAAGCGAAGTAAAATAAACAAATCAAATACACTGCATCGAACGTGCTGTGCCGAGTGAAATCCAATCACCCAGAACTCTTTTTTGGGTCCATTTCACAGTCGCAGCAACGTTTCGACAAGGCAGAAACAGTTCGTCCGAATTCGAAGTTCTTGCACTGACTTGTGTTTTGTGTGTAGCCTCTCGGAAATTAATCGGAAAATGGTACGTGCTGTTGGAGAAAGCCGCACAGATATCAATGATGATTTTCGGCAGAGAAGAATGTCAACCTCGACAACGTTAAATGCGATCACGGACTTATTCTTTGCGAATATGTGAATCGCATTGAACGATATCACGTTGGACGGGAATATTTCGAAGGAAAATCGTGCCACGCTGCGATACTTTTTAAAATAACTTTGTGATTATGTAGAAGAGTAGTTCTCGTGTAGTACTTCCCATTAGGCACAATGTATTCCTTACGTTGCTTACGCTAATGCAACTAACTAACTTGTTGACCGCCCCTCGTATGATACCCATACACGGTGTGATCTTATCATATTCATAACAATTATTATTGAACCCTGCATCTGTAGCGACACTTTTAATTGCGTTGAAGTTTCGTTCAACTTCAGATCCATCTTGCCACTAGTAGATAAGGTATTAATAAATATCTACTCGTATCTTGAGTCGAGTGTTCAATTTGAAGCTATGATTCCTATTGGGTTCAAGAACAGTTCTGGGTTAAGATGCAAAGGATGGGATCGAGCAGGTCATCACGACACCAGCATCGTTCCTATGCGTGTGTTGCGCGCGTGCTTGGGCGTATACATGTTTTTACATAACCCGCGGGAGTCGGCACGACCTTTGTTGGAAATGATGAATCAGACTGGGTTTCACGGATGGATTCGCAAGCTCTTAAGCAACCGCATGCATGAAAAACTTTACTGTGATCCAAACTCTTCTGGATCACGTGAGGTCTTCGGCGGTTCTGTGGTTGCAAAATAAGCGTGATTTTTTTGTCAGTTTTTCTGGGATATTTTTTCCCCACATGTAATTTCCAGAAATCCGTGATACATCGCTTCACGTAACGATGGAGCCACAGATCACATTGAATTGTCATTATTCCACATGGGCGTTGGATTGTCACACAGTCCGATAAATGGCAGTCGATGATCTCATAAAAAAAGCCTACGAGAATTGGACTGCTTCTATTCATATGAGACATGTACTGATGAAATATTTGTTAGCAGGATTATTCGTTGCTTTAATAACGGATGCTGGCTAATTTGGATTTCTTGTTCCCCACGAACTAGGATACGTCACTGTCTTTTTAGCACACTAATATGTTCAATTTACGAGGCTGTGCAAATACCACATTCAGTCGATACCAGTACAGATTTTCAGCGATGCCGATGCTTGAAAAGTGTAACAAATAAAAGTTGTTCAAAATATTGATTAATCGATTTATCAGAGTTGCTTTCAAATATTATACAAGAAATACGTGCTACGTAATCACAAAATAGTTTTCTCACACAATATCGGTGCAAAATCAATGGAAACTTCGAATGTTGTACAACTTCAAGAATAATTAGACCCCATTCAAGTGTTGTGCACCATCTTTCCGGCCACCGCAAATGATCAAAACTCCGTAAAAATATCGGTCGGTATCTGTTAATAAAATGCAACCGATACTTTCCGTTACAGATACATCGGCTCAGCCTAGAATATCTGAAGCTTGTTGAATGTATTAGGAATACATTTTTCGTGACATTATTTTTCAAGCCCCTGTTCGTGATTTTGAGTGCAAACGTCTTACTCCACTTGAAAAATCAAAGAAGTCTTAAACAGGAACAGGAGTGTGGCTGTAATTGTTTATATTAAGTCGTAGCATTACCTCTCGCGTACATCCAGAGCCCTGAATTTCGTTTTCAATTCCGCTCAACCTCTTCCCAACGTCTGCTAACAACCGCCTCTTCCCGGCGACGATGCTTCTGCGTCTCCACCCATTCCGTCACGATCTCCGCTGAAAGACGAGCTGCGAAATATCAGCGGACCAATTTAAGCTGTCTTCTTCCCCGTAATATGCAACTCGAGTCAAAAATATGGCCATCTTTTCCTTTCTGAAGTACGGTGTTTTGAATACGGAACGGATATGGGCCATAACATCGACATCACTCATTATCCTGAGGGAGAGGGCGATGCCAGCAGAGACTCGCTTGGAAACGTTCGCTTAGGTAGCGAAGAGCGTTGCGTACGTATATTACCTACTCTCTGAGAATTTTTATGTCCTCGTGCTGAGTTCTAGATGGTCGTTGTTGATTAGCCCCGAGCATCCAGCCCTTTTTTTCATGTAGTGTCGTTTTTCTGCGGGGAGACCCCTGCCACCCCTTTCCCCGCCGCTCTTAGAAGTTTGGAGTAAATAAGTCTCGGCTGTGGTCAACGAAACGTGATTGCATATGGTTCGTTATGCAGCGGTGATATCTAATTAGTGAGGTTTTCCTTGGTTTTTTGCAGCTACTCGAGGCAAATACGAGGATTGTGCGAATTGTTTTTCCCCTGCTGAATGTTTATATGAGGCGTTGCGGATATTAAGGACCAACTCGACAAAGGTCTTTTTATCATATGCATTGATGACCACGGACGTCTGACAGGAGTCTGCTTCGTCTGTAATACTCTAAACAAAGTCCGCAACATGCATTTTGCGAATTCGCCTTTAATATCCGCAGCGCCTCATATTTTGTCCATTGTTCTCTCTCCTACCCGGTGCGGTTAAGGGCAAGGCGCGCATCTTTTATTTACGTCGAAATGCTCTTGAATATTGAAAAGAAACCTCAGGTGTATTCTAAAATAGCAGCTCTATATGTCTTATTGTAAACATCAACACCAGCCACGGTGGACTAGTCGGTTTGGCCACGAGAGAGACGCGAGTTCGATTCCCGGGTGGGTGATTTAAGGTCTGAATTCTCCAGCCTTGTCTCTGGGTTTCATCCAGCCTCAAGTAAATGGGTACTTGGGGAGTAAAAACGTGGTGCTGTTGGTGTCGGCTCGAAAAATGGCAGGGATCTAGAATGCGTGGAGCCCTACCCTCACATCTCCCTCTGTGTGCTTTCATGGCATGGTGCAAAGTCCACGGGGAACTTTGCGTCGCTTCTCTGTCTGTAGGTAAAGTAAGAATCATTCCACTTGATCCAACTACAGGGTCTCTGCCCCCTTAAGGTGTGTTGAGTGAGCTAAATATCTTACAACTTGTTGTGTACTACCTCTAAACGGATTTGCAATAATTCAAATGACACAGTTTATGTGAAACATTTAAAGTTTTCGAAAACCAACAGAAATAGCTTGATATTGAAAAGATCGCACTGCCCTCCTTGACGTAGTCGTCAATGTAATGCGCTACGGAGACTTAAGATCCTAGGTTCAACGTATCCTTCTTTTTCCCTCATAATCATTCATCCTCATCGCCACGTTAACCCAGGAAGTATAAAAGCGACGTAAAATGCTTGTAGAAACAAAAGATTGCATTGAAATATCGTAAAAAGGGCGATAAATCATCGGCGCACCAACGAAGCAAGTGGTTGGAAGGGTTCCTAGCTTTGGAGCTGTCGTAAAAAGAGCCCAGGAATTTATTGGACAGGCCTCGTATTTTGCCGTCAACGATGAAGACTTGCGAAATTAAATTGTCATGTTCACTTCACAGATTACTTGCTTGCAAGCGTTAACATTTACTTGGAGGAGTTAAATGGATAGTCATCCTTCAATGCTACGGAAAAGTTGCCTTAGCCTGGGTGCACACCTCACATTTTGTTCTCAAGTTCTGTAATGCGGCTTTTGCGAAATAATCATCGGAGGTACAATGAACAGTTGAGTGCCGCTGAAGTTATTCAGGTTCTTGCTCGGCGAGTCTGCAGGAAAGGAATGGAAGGAATAAAATGGTTTTGTTGTGACCGAAGAAGCTTATGTGACAGTCGGAGTTCATTACAAAAGCAGCTTTCCTCCGCATCGTAAGTTACGAAACTGCCTTCTTAATCACAAACCCCCCTCCCAGTCGCTAATTCACTGTCAAGCTTGGAACAGACCAGAAAAGGAAGGAGAGGAGGACGTTTCCGAGAAAGAAGAACGGGAAAGTTTTTCGAAGTAGCAAATGGCAAGTCAGGAGATAAAAAGTTCTTTTTCAGTTTTTCACCAAAATCGGCATCACGTCTCGTCAGAAGGGCGCCGTTTCAAGTTTTCTCTAAGCCTTGTTTTTTCCGTTCGTCGGTGAAATGGATAACGGAACTTTTCGTGCAAGTCACCTTTAAATAAGGTAACCTATATATCGAGAAGTAAAAGATTATCGCCGCACACGTATTACTACAAGGTACTTCATCCCCCACCCTCAGTTGTAACACTAGCAGGTTTTCCAGCGACTGGGTTTGCTCGTTATTTCATCAATTTATTCTAATCATTCTACCTCATCGTCGTAATTGGTGTAAAGAAACAGAAAAACGACGTAAAATGAAAACAAACTACTAAAATTACTAAAACTCTTACTATACACATTTACTTCGTGGTTCACGTAACATTTTTTAACTATATTTGAGAATTTACACTCTCCCTTAACCCACAATGAGAAAAATCTCAAATATCTTTCCTACATCTCCGAAAGAAAAAATATCCTTTTATTGTACACTCCGGTTCAGATAAAGTAGCACATTCTTCAACCGTTTGAACCTATAAAGTGTGAGCAGGAGTACACACACATCACCAGAATTACGTAAATTAAACATTGCAGATGCAAAATTAATGCATTTCTTGCGTTTGGTAACTCGCACCCTCATTTTTACAATCTGTTTAAAACAGTGAGGTTATAATATGCAGGAAGAAACCAGTGTTTTCGCAAGTGAAAATTTACATAAATACGTCTTAGGAGAGTATAATGTCGCGCACACTAATCTCTAAGCATTTTCACAGTATTCGGACTCCAGTTTTCCTGGCTTAACAGGGTGCTGTTATCATGAGGCCATGGCTGTAAATCTCGCATTTTGAAAGTTTGTTATTACCATATTTGTGCTCAGCAGAAAGTCAAACTCGCTTCGTAGGAATTTATTTATACATGGTTTTAAAACTAGTAGATTTTGGTCATAGGTGCCCATGAGTGCACCTGAACATCACATTTCTAAACTCCTGTATATGGTTTTGTTATTGAATGTAAATTCGTTAATTTCTCAACATTTCTACAATATGGCATATTATCTTGCAATTCGCGGCTGTTAAAAGCGGAATATTCGTAGTTGCGAGTAACACCCTGCCATCCCCGATAAACTTTGCGGTTGGCGAATTGGGACAATGTTGAAAGACGTTAATGAACTAATTGTCGCCACTTGTCTTGGCCATCTGCTGGTTCCTCCCTCCAGGGAAGATAGATGGTTCAGTACTGCGGAAGGTAGCTTTTTCACAGAGGTTCAGAGCTTCGCCCATTTTTGTCATTGGCGATGTTGTTCTATCTAGGGTTGTTAAAGTTCCAGGAATTTTAATGAAATTCAGTTCCGGTATAGGAGAGGAAGTCAGCAACCGTAAATGGGTTCTGGACCGTAAAGAACCTTTTTATCTGTAAGGTATTTCAATTCGGTCCAGGAACCTTTTTCCCGATCAATTTAAATACGGTCCAGGACCCTTTTTTTCCGGATGAATTTAAATTCTGTCCAGGATTTTATATATATATATATATATATATATATTAGGGTAAAAGTTCCGTATTAAAACGAAACAATATGCAACTTGTATCAAATACGGACCTGACGATAAACAATTACCCACTTGTGAGTATGAAAGACTAATCCAGGTGCTGACTGTCTCGAGAATGTAATGTACAAGGTAGAAATGGGCGAAACGCAAACGATGCAGTCACGTTTACCTTCTCCATGTAGCCCCATTTTCTCGCACGCGTTCCTTCACTTGGTTGTAGTAGCAGCACTGCCCGTACCTGTTGTGATATCTGCTGGGAACACAGCAGCCTCACGTTACCTCATCAACGGCTCTTATTAGCTGCGTTTCCTGGATCGGATGCCAGAGCAACACGTGACGGGTTTGTTTGAACTCAATAATGACGCCACGCTAATATAGTACATTGCGTTATGTACGGTCACTCTTCGACAAGGGAGTTTTTGAACCTGGCCCACGATAGAACAACAGCGTTTTGATTTATTCCCTGCGCTACGTTTTCTACAACCGCAGTGTGACATTCTAATGTAAAACATACTAGTGGACATTTTAAGAAGGCAACTTTTGATCGGTCAACCCTGGTCTAGGAATTGTAAATAAAGTCAATCCCCGGCTGGGAGAGAAAATCAGCAAACGTAAATTAAGTTCCAGACAGTGTATAACCATTTCATATTTAAAGCATTTCAATTCGGTCCAGGAACATTTTATCCGGATGAATTTAAATTCTGTCCAGGAACCTTTTTTCCAGAATGAATTTCAATTCGGTCCAGGAACCTTTTTTTCCCGTATCAATTTAAACACGGTCCAGGAACCTTTTTCCACATAGTGGTTCGGATCCCACTTTAAACTGTAGGTCCAGTCCCGATTAGCCTTACTGTGCATAAAGTAGACTTAAAACACAAAATCAATAAAAAAATACTTTTGATCAGGCTCGGATTTAGGGCAGGCTTGAAGAGAGGATATGGCCGCGGGCCTCCACTGGTGGAAAATTCTTTGAAAACTGCCACAAAATGGAAAGAAAATAGATTAAAAATGTGGTGTCTATTATAACTGGAATTATTTACAGTTGTGGGATTTTATGATAATGGTAATCCCAGTTATCCACATATATAAATTCGGGTCTGACTATAATGTTGACATTTTAAAATAAACGACAATGGAGTCCTGTACTTGAGAAAATATTGGTGTTATTCTGTGCTTTTGTACCACTAAAGCTAGGGAAATAATCAAATTATATTGTACGTCTTACTTAGACTTCAAGATTACATGCAATGCACTTTAAGACATCTATTCATCTTTGTTCGTGTGCTCTTCCCCTTTGCATGTACGTCGAAGATGGATTTTCCGTTGCAGAATTTTTGGAAAGGTACACGAAATGACCGTAAATGTGCAAAATCCAGTTAAGTATCAGAAATTTTAAAAATGAAAATATGCAATAAACATTAAAAAAAATAATAAAAATTACCAGTAAGCTGAAATAGGCCCAATTTGCAAAGCAACAATGTTTTTAGCCCTAACAAGCGAAACTGGCTTTTATGTTTAATTAACTCTTTGAGGTTATTTAATTAAATATGTGCCGAGAGAGGCGGCAGAAGCTGGGTACTGATTACACCTTCAAAATATTCTTCCAAGAGCTGGCCCCTCGGGGCGGAGTAGTGAGCACATCGCGCTACGACGCCAGGGGTCCCGGAATGGAATCCCGGCCTGGGCATGGATGTTTGTGAACATTTTATCATATCATTAATATCACTATTCCCATCTTGGCAATTAACCAAAAATGGCAGAAAACTTAAGTAAAATAAAGCAAATCAAATCAATATTCTTCAAACACTTTGAAGGCAAATCAAATCAATATTCTTCAAACCCTTTAAAGATACTCGTATCACCATATATTCACGTATCAAACAATCTCTTCATACTCTTGGAATTTATATATACTTTTAGATATTCTTAGTATACTGTATTTTACAATGTTTTATGTGCACAAATTTTCCTTAACTCTTACTTTACATTCGACAACGTTGAATCTGCGAAGAGAGCGAAGGACGCCCTGAATGGAGCAGATATATATTCTGGATGCTGTACCTTGAAGATTGAATTCGCAAAGGTAAGTCGCAATTTAGTACTAAGATGTTTGTCTATTAATACGATGCACGTGCAGAATGTAAGAACCCACTGATCTTTCGTCAGTCCTGTCCACACAGCTGTTCCACTCAATGTGAAGCAAACAACGGAACATGATGAGGAAGCGCGATCGTTGCCTGCGCGGCCGCTATACGCAGTCGGGTATTACTTTCTGAACGAGCGTCGTATTTTATTGTATTTTATTGGTGCTCTTTGAATCTCATGTTTGACACGGATAGGAGTGAGTGGATAAACAGTGGCAACAATTCCACAATTAAATGGTCTTTGCATTGGCCCTGCCGACATCCTTGGCGGATTGGTTAGCACAGTTCGGTACGATGACAGGAGTCCCGGCATGGGTGTTTGATGAGTGTCCCTTCATCAATTTCAACATCTCATCCTCATCTTCGCGATTAGCCGAAAGTGGCAGAAAAGCGAGGTAAAATATATCAGACATTTCTTCCCCATAATTCTCTTCGATCCCGTGTTTGTAGCTTTGTGTACATTATTTACAAATTCAAAAATTTCTTGATTCGTTATAATTTTCATAGTCGTATAATAGTATGTATATATGTAGATAGAAACTTGCCGTACTTAGCGTATCGCTCAGTGGTTAGTCAAAATAAAGCATGGTTGTTGAATTAAACTGCAATCACATTATTTGTCCCAAGATGCCGTTGTTAACCTATGGATATGGTTGTGATAAAAGTGATAAAAATATATTTCAAAGTAGAACATTACATTGGAAAAATATTTCCAAAGAGCAGTTTCTATGTAGGGTATGGTTTGTTCGTGAGAGCTTTTGGCCATTTTTCGTTGTGAATGGGTTTGTTTTCTCTGCGGAAGTGATATTAACATCGTCACGTAAGTGAGTTTGGGAGATTATTTTGTGAGGCGCAGTCACTAAAATATACAAATGTATTCAATCTTGTCTGTTAAAGGGTTTGGCGGTAAATGAGTGGATTGGTCCCTTCACCCATCTCCCCCCGGGCGTCGTCACTGCAAAGTGACGTGATTTCGAGTTTCCTTTAAGTGTACTCTTGTTTACATGCAAGCAGTTTTATCGACCATTGTCTGCGACCGTAAAGTTGAGGTTACATAACTTCCCTCCAGACAGGCATTTTATACTTCAACGCTAGTTTCCACTATGAACGCATGGTAATTTCATCTAATCAAGAGACCATTGGGGTGGCCCTATCACTTCTAACCATTCCTTGAATGCGGCGAATTTGAGCCCAGATGTACGTTGTTCAGGCGAATTATCACTAGAGGTGACTAAGAATGCATACCGGGTATCTTTTTGTATTCCTCTTGTCATATGCGCCGATCTCGTGGCGGAGTGGTTACCACAGCGCACCACAACATCAGGGTCCGAGGTTCCGAATTCCAGTATAGGCGTGAATGTTCCTTTTGAATTTAAATTTGAAGTTAAAATTTTGGGTGCGTCAGCACTTACGCTATTTTTCTCCGTCACATCATACGGGGTGCATAACTTTAAAAAAAACATAATTGTTATGTCGTGTCACTAAAATATTCTGCCTTCGATTAAAAGATGAAGGACAACAAACCTGACAACACACATAATTATACTGGCCAGTCGCCAGAGCCTCGTTAGTCTGCAAAATACAGTCCAGGGTGTACTACGTGGAAGTGAGCTTGACATTGGGTGTACTACGTGGAAGGAGTGTCCCATCAATTTCATATCACTCATCCTCATCTTCGCGATTAGCCAAAAATGGCTTAAAAGCGAAGTAAACTAAAACTAAAAATGATCCGCTTAGATATGGTGTATTTAGTTAGTATTACTAGTCCTTCTATGTGCATAAGTAGTATACATCCGATTAAGCCCTATTTAGGTGCATATTCAAGAATGTAAGAATCCGGTTTTATGTTCAAAGCAATTGAGACTGAAAATATTGGCAAATGCAACTTTACACTAATATAAGAAGGAATTGTTTTTGTGCAACGTCCTGATCACTCGAGTATTGCGGAAATGTAAATAATTGTTTGAAAACACACACTCACTCACTGTTCCTTACCCCCCTTAAATATACAGACGCTTCAAAAATTTATCAGAGGAATCGGTTGTACTTTGCATATTTTTACAACGTCGGTTGTCGTTTTCACCTTATTTTTACAACGGCAATGCTGGTGTGGCAAGTTTCTTCCAAAATGTAAAAGTACAGTAAACCCTCATTAACACGAATCCCAAGGGACCGAAAAATCAAGAGTTCGTGTTAAAAAAATCGTGCTAACCGGGGACTCAAATTTTATTTCTACTTCCTCTAGGATTTTCAGTTTTGTTTGCAGGTCTATGCCTGTCTGCTTCCTCTTGGCCATGACTCCCGTCTTTGATGTTTATCGTACGTTTTAAAGAATAGAAAAACACATCTGAACACACAACTGAATTCGTTGGTTAAATACGTATAAGCTCATTGATGATCGCGATTGTCGAGCAATTGCACCGAAGTTTTAATCTTGATATTACTCGTACTGGCTGTTTTAAAAAACAGAAAAACACATTTGAACACATTGTTGATCTGAATTTGTTGGTTACAATACTGTATAATTTGGTTGTTGACAAGATGATAGAGATTGAGTTTTCTTACATACCTAGCAGAGGAACGACAGAGAAACAACAGGAAAAAAATGTGAAAACCTTGAAAGTTCGTGTTAAATGAGATCTATTGACGCAACAGACTAAAAAACAGTTCGTAATTCGTGGTAACCGAAATTCGCGTTAACCGATAAAACTTTCTATAAGATATAATACATCCCTGCCGGGACCAACATTTTGTTCATGTTAACCGAGTGTTCGTCTTAAGCGAGTTTGTGTTAACGAGGGTTTACTGTACTTAAACTAAACCATTGCGACATTGTTCTGGATGTTTGAAAGGTCTGGCATTCGCGTAGGGGCTGTGTGCAAATTATTGCAACAACATCAGGGTGGGGCGTGTTTTAGGTTTTTCTTCTCATAAAAACCAGCCTCGTTTGTCGACCTACCGACACGTTTCACTCACAATTTTCAATATTAATTTAAATTTAGGAAGAAAATAAATAATAATGGGCTTACCCTTACGAACATTTAAAGTGTTCTTCTCAGTTTGATGAAACTTTTCGGCATCACCCAGAGCGTCCCACACCGCAAGTGAAGTGAACGTTAACCTACAAGAATTGAACTTTGCACAATTTGTTTCATTGTTGTTTTTAAATATGTGTACAGCCAACGGTCAGGCAAATTGTCCATCGCTATTTTCATCCTTTATTCTGCATCATGGAATTCTCTTGATCCGAAGCAGATATTTTCCCCTACTTAGTCACGTTTTATTTCAATTATCAAATGGTGGTAAACAGACTGAATGCCATTGGGCATGGACAATTCGCCTACTTATTTTACTGTTTGGCATACAAGTACATTTTATGTTTTGTTTTCAACTGTACGTTCAATTTTGTCACGTATTGCTATCTTCATGTCGTTAATAATTGCACATGAATGTTATAACGAGGCTTTAGATTAATTGCTTTTTCTATATTGTTTATTAGGTGAAATATGCTTTTGCTGCCTAATTGTTTCACTATTTTTCTTAATTAAGTACATATACAGACGCCCGGAAATACTCACTTACATAACGTGACACTAATTTCTATAGAACCTTGCGCTATCGCCGTATGGGTATGCAACACATTTTTTTTGTCCAGGTGACTACGTTCGTTTGCAAGTCACTGTATGGTGTAACAACTCACAAGTCTACGAAATTTCTCCTGGTTTCATTGGGAGGGTGTGCATTTCTCCACTATCTAGGTCATGTTTATCACTATGACCATCGTAGGTTAAATGCCCAGGAAGGAAATACTTTCAAGTTTAAATATAGCAAATTCTCAACAAGAGTGCTGGCCTTGATATGTGTGTTTGGGAGTGTTGGCTGTGTAGTTATCAGTACGGCTGAACCATTTGTTGCAGTTGCAATATCCATTTAGTTCACTTGAATTACCTAATTAACAAACCAAGAATTGAACTATTAGGGGCGTATTATCATTTATTTCAGTTCGGTTGTCCGCGCAATCATGCACACCTGACGTAGCTACGTTTTTGTCGGGAGAAGCCAATTTTTTTAACCAGCACAGCATTTAGTGGTGAAGCCATTGTGGGCGTAGTGGAAGTCGGACCGTTTTTTTTTTTTTTTTTTTTTAATCCCTGTAGTGTCATTGGATTATGTTAATAGAAAGTTTTGTACTAGGAACAGGGTGCTACTCACCGGGAATTATGCGTGAATTTTTCTCTGTGAAAAATTGCAACTTTTATTAATCCAAATGAATCCATACATTTACAAATGCCCCAAGATTTTCAGTTTAGCTCTTATGTTTAGCAAGGAAGAAAAACAAAAGGAAGCTGCATGGATAATGAAACAGAATTCTCTCAGTTCTTTTGCTTTGCTAGTGTCTTTTGCAGAACAATCTATCTGACAGAGGAAACATTATTGCAAGATAAGATATCTTGAAATTGATTAGGTAAATTTGAGTTTGAAATCCTTATACAATTTACAATTTTTCGTAGATTAGTATATTCCGTAACATTTGTGACTTGTGTTTGTAGATATATTTCCAGTCTGAGGAAGTGTAAACTCCACACCTTAAATTGAAAATATTAAATAATATATATACCGTTTTAATTGAATTACCTTAGTAGAATTTTTGGATACATTGGAATCACAAAAACCCTTTATATTGTTAATATATTTGGGAGGGTGAGAGGCAGTAAGGTTGAAATGAAGAAAGCTTGAACCCTTGAATTTTTGGAAAGTTTGCCTTGAAAACCGGGAAATATACTTGAATTTTATCATGGTCCTAGAGTGGCCACCCTGTAGGAAGTAATCAGTTCTTCACTGGATTTTACTATATAACATTTTCGTAAATTTTCTCATGAGCCCTTAGGGCAGTGGTTCGCAACTTTCGTGAGACCGCGGTCCGGTAAATTCTTTTGTAAGTCGATCACTCGATTTCAACATTTTTACCTGTAAATACCTTTCTAATTGTTTACATGTAAACATAAATTAATATGTACCCTTAAAATGAAATATTAGTAAATAAATTGACAATCGTAAAAAGTAATTCTTCGATAATTGAATTGCTTTTTTGTTTGAAGTCCAATTTGTGTATAGATAGGCTGATCAGAACTGGACCAACAGTTTAAAGTTAGATCCGAACCACTGTGCATTCACCGGATATCGAAAACGGGACCCTAGTTCGATATAGTATGGGTTTGTTGACACATTTATAACTAGATTTTAATTGTGTCAACCACTGGTTCTAATTAAATCTCGTAGATTCCTGAGACCAACATCATCAAAATATTTTGTTGCGTGTGTGAACTCCAAAAAATACCAAATAATCAGATTTCCACTCCAAATTTTTGTTAATGTAAATTACAGCTCAAAGTAAAATTACAAATTTCAGGAGAAACTCTCTCTGCCTAGTACGAGGCGCATCCAGAAAGTAAGTTTCCCTATTTTTTTTAAAAAAAACAAGACAGTTTCAGGAAACCATTTATTGGCAACAGGTACAGCAAAGGTTCAGCTATTTTTCAACATAGCAACCACTAGAATTGAGACACTTGTCGTATCGTGGTATCAACTTTTGGATCCCACTGTCGTAGAACTCTGCCGCCTGTGAATGGAACCAGCGTGTGACAGACGTCTTCAGCTCTTCGTCGTTGCCAAAACGCTCACCGGAGGACAGGAATTTCTTGAGGTGCAAGAAAACGTGAAAATCGCTGGGAGCCAGATCAGGACTGTAAGGTGTATGATCAAACAACTCCCAGCCAAATTCCATCAAAAAGATGCTGTGCACCGAGCCGTATGTGGACGAGCATTGTCATGGAGGAGCACAACACCTGCAGTAAGCATGCCACGCCTCTTGTTTTGAATGGCAAGTCGCAATTTCCTTAGTGTTTCACAGTAACGGTCAGCGTTCACCGTTTCACCTCTGGGGAGGAAGTCAATGAGCAAAATGCTTTTGTCCCAAAACACGGTGCACATCACTTTCTGTACCGACAGCGTCTGTTTGAATTTCTTCTTGACCGGAGATCCACTATGCCGCCAATGCATTGGCTGCTGCTTGGTTTCCGGCGTGAAGTGCGAAATCCACGTCTCATCGCCCGTGACGATCCTGTCGAGGAAATCATCGCCGTCATCATGGTACCGTTGCAGGAATCTCAGTGCTGCTCCTGAACGTTTCATTTTGTGTTCGGGTGTCAGGTTTTTCGGCACCCACCTGGCACACAATTTTTTGAACAGCAGGCGCTGCGTGACAATCTCATGCAACACGGATCGCGATATCTGCGGAAAAAGGCTACTCAACTCCGTAATCGTGAAGCGACGGTTCTCTACGATGCGCTGCCGCACCAGCTCAACCAGATCATCAGTGATGAGGGACGGACGCCCACTGCTCTCTTCATCATGTACACTTTGACGACCTTCCGAAAACTGCCGACACCAGCGTCGCACCATCTGCTTACTCATAATGTTCGGCCCATAGACCTCAGAGCTGACGATGAATGTCAATTGGCGCAATGCTTTGTGCATTCAGGAACTTTATCACAGACCGAACCTCGCATGCGGCGGGAGAAGGAATACGAGCTTCCATTTCGGACCACTGCTGCCTCGCTACTGGCATGCGGCGGGAGAGGGAATACGAGCTTCCACTTCGGACCACTGCTGCCTCGCTACTGGCGCCGGGCGGGATCTGTCCGCCTGGCATATGATTGATACGTCTTAGCTCTGTTGCGCATGCGCAATTTACACGGCTCATTATGTTTACTTTCACAGGAAAAAAAAGGGAAACTTACTTTCTGGATGCGCCTCGTATAATCTTTGCCAGGGCCCAATGCCTTAGGTTCCCTTCACGCTCGACCACCGAGTGGTGCCACTTACTGGAGCGTTTGTGGACCATCTATGGCTTGTTTCATGAATATGCGCTACATTCTGCAGTAAAATATCTTACTGTAGAATTTACAGTATACTCTAATCTGTACTCCCGAAATGTGCCACAGGTGGTCCACAAACGCTCTACTTCATGGGTACGTGTGAATATTCTCACAACTGCAATTGCAGTTATTGAACGTCGAAGTAAATAGCACCCGTCAAGTAATCCTGATGGGGTACTTCACTTCTTTACTTGTCAAAGGTGCACTCGACCGATAGTATTCGATTATATTGTAATTTATATTCCGGATAATTATGTACTAAGAACAAAATTATATACTCAAACCATTAAGAAAAAAAGGGGGGAAATATGTAACATCAAAAACTTCGGATTACCAGAATTTTCGCCAAGAGAAATATAATATTTTACACAATATTTTATATGGTCCTGTTGCTTTCCCAATGCACGGAGCTCCGTAACAGTAAAAAACAACATGTGTTTCAAATGTGAGAACCTAGCCTATCCTGTTATCGCGTAACAGGCCTTTGTGTTGTGCTATTTCGCACTAAGTAATGGTGCGTATTTAAACTTAACACCAATATTCTGTTGTGGCGTCAGAACTATTGCCTCCACTTAGCAGTTTGTTGATCGGTAAATTTGTTCTACCTTGTGTTTTTCTCCAAAGCGGAAGACTTGTCTTTTCTTCACCGCGTCCACAACTGATCCTTCCACACTTGAGTGAACAATTTCAAGGCTGTCTGTTATGAGTCATACCTTCCGTCGTGTTATATATATATATGTGTGTGTGCGTGTGTTAAATATGAAAATGTCTGGGGAAATATAAATATACGTACTCTAAAATGCACGATTGTAGTCTAAATTTGGCATGAAATGCTAACATCTCATCGATTTGATCTAAAAACGTTAAGAGGGAAAACATGTAATTAGGTAATGATTCGGGCCCTACTTCGTACAATCTAGTCTTTTATTTTCCTTGGTGGAGAATTCTCTAATCAAGTTTTCTAAAATCTAACCTTCGTGGCGGAGTGGCGCGCTACGACGCCAGGGATCCCGGCATGGATGTTCTTTGTAAGTGCTTTCTATTAGCCAAAAGGGGCAGAAAAGCGAAATGAAATATACCGAATCAGTCGTTGACAATTGCTGTTTCATTCACAAGTTTGGCTATTTCGAACTGGAAAGTTGAAAAGGATGGAATATAAATACTTCATCGTCAGAGATGATTATTTTTTCACTATTTCACGAGATTTCCCCCTGTTCTCTGTGTGACGAAATCGTGTTAATTTTGTATTAAACTAGTTGAGTTCCTGAATGCCTCGTGCAGAAAGATGACTTATCTCGTTGAGAAACAAAATTCATCTTGTCTTTTGCCGTCCGTCATGATCTCGAGGCCCCGAATCTTCCCTTGCTTCTTATTTCCCCCATCCCAGCTCTGTACGACTCCGTCGAATATTTCTCTCCCGGCATAACAGCCTTATTAAAATGCAACAGGAAGACATGCTGAAATAGACACAGCTGGAAGGAAGCTGGAACCGTATTTTTCTTTGCCTGGCCGAGAGAGAAATAAGAGCCAATATCCGAGCGGAGAATCCTCATACCAAACTTTCCCGGGCCACGAAGCCATTTTGCATAATTTTTGGCTAAAGTTATTCATAATTGCCCCTTATTTGCCCTACGATTCCAATAAAATACTAAGAACTGGCCCGTGAGGTGATACTTGTGACGACCGATCAAGTTTTATAACAAGAACTGTTGCAGCATGTATTCTGGTACGTTTTTAGATAGGCTTCAGACGATGCGTTCTGCAACGGACCGCCGTAGAGTATCCTTATTTCATCTGTCGACGCTTATGTAGTTGCATAGCAGAGCAGCAAGGAACGTCAATAGACTGCTTGCAGCCAAGATACACATGCACCAGATGGTGGCCGCTTCCTAATAAATGTTGAAGGAAATGACCTACATTTTGTTGTCATTTTGTTCACTTGTTTGCCATTGTCAAATGTATGTGTAAAGGAGCTTCTAGTCCGAAGCGACATCGGCCACCACTTCAGTCTAAAGCAAAACTTTCACCGCACATGAGTGAACAACAGATCGAGGCGACACGAAGCATGATGTTGAGAAAACGGTCCAGTCGAGCAACACGCAAGCGACATGTGTCGCATCAGTCTGAAATTTTCCGTAGAGATTTTGTATATTTGGTAAACCCTGTATTATAGAGATCTAAGGATCTTTATGTTGTTTCCATCTCACTAAGAAATCTCATTCGATTTTCGAGGGAACAAGGTACATTACGGCTTTTAGCTATCATATTTATACGCGTTTGCACACTACGCATCCCATACGACGATGCAGTCCCCCTGTTTGTGACGTCAGCCATCAGCTGCACTTCCATCTAGAACACCGTGTGTACGTTTGTAGGCTAAGTCCATGTTCTGAAAAGGGAAAAAATAAACCTTCGAAAGGAGGAGAAAATTTGTTGTCGACTAGTTTCCAAAACTAATGAAATCATTCCGTGCGAAACGATTCAGTATGTTTATGATGACGTAACCCGTGTAATGGGAAGTATCAACAATGAAGTTGTCCTGGCTGGAATACAAGACTTAACAAAACATTGTTGCGTTGAGATGAAGGAAAGTGGAGGTTACTTTGACCTGTACATGTAATTTGTAAAACCAAGTTGCTTTTAAATGAGAAACTGCCGTATGTAATACTGCTACTTTACGTCGCAGTATCGCTTCTTGGGTCACTTGCGACGATCAACTGATGAAATGTGACGAACACAATGGTACATCTATATTTACGCAGGATTCGAACCTAGGATCACGGGATCTGGCTGTTAAATATTTGAAACCATCCTCATATTAAGATTCCCGCATTGTATTCCAATGTAGGCATCCAGGGTTGAGGATTTTCCTGAACTAGGATTGTTTATGTAAGTCGTCTTAATCCTTCATTACAATGTTCCTGAGACAGAATTTTTAATGCCAAAGCAAATTACACAGGATTTGTTTTAAAAGTAGTTCTTTCATGATAGGAAATTGATGCACTACCCGAGGGAATATCTACTGCCTTGCAAATAAATTGGAACTTGATCCCTTTAACACGAATCCTTTTCTCGTTTCTGCAGTCAAACTTGAGCCATCGGTTCTATCCCTAAGGATCATATTTCCTTTGAAACCCGGCTCTGCATTTCCGTGCTGAGCATGTCTCCCTTCCTTGCCGTGTCGTACTTGGTCAGGCAAGTCACATTTCCGTTCATCCATATCTGTCGCGCATGAGTAGCGTGGGAATATCGCGAGAAATAGTTTTTGTTCCCAGTCCACACTCTACACGAAGAATAGAGCGTAATGAAGTTGCGTATCTTTTTTTTCTTTTCTTGTCTGTTCTGGAAAATGATCCTAGATAGGTTGTGGGAGGATGAGAATTATAGAGACTGTGCTCCTCACGAATTCAGGTTTCCTAGCTAGTCGGGTCACAGAATACCCACCAGCCGTGCAGCCAATTACACTTCCCTTCTTCCTCGTAGTTCAATAGACTTCCCTCCTTGCGTTAGGGGAAAGATTCGAGGAAAAAGTTCCTGATGAGAATTCGGAAACTTGAATTTTCTTTCGCGTACTCTCGGTCCCCCCCTTTTTTAAATGGAAACACGTCTTGTTTTCTTGCTTCTAACGTTCTGGGGAAGATTAAGCCCCCACCGCAGCAGAAGTCCGCACTTGTAATTGAGGAACAAAGTCTGTTGAAGATCGAGTTCATTATCAGGAAATTTAGTAGCAATAAAAGAGCGAGCAGAATTCTTAACGACGGGAGGGGTGGGATGCTGTGCCGAACCAAGGCGTGATTGATCAACGTTAGAGGAGGAAGATCTTTTGGGGTCTTTGCATTGAGTGTTCTCTTCTCTCTCTGTCTTATCTTTCCCACTTTGTTTTACTACTTTCTCACTCTTTTTCTCGTCCCCCTCCCTCTTTTTCTCGTCCCCCTCCCTCTTTTTCTCGTCCCCCTCCCTCTTTTTCTCGTCCCCTCCCTCTTTTTCTCGTCCCCCTCCCTCTTTTTCTCGTCCCCCTCCCTCTTTTTCTCGTCCCCCTCCCTCTTTTTCTCGTCCCCCTCCCTCTTCTTCTTCACCTCTATCTTCTTCCCCCTATCTTATCTCCCTCTCTCACTTAATGTCTTTTCTATCCCCCTCCCTCCCCTCACATTTTCGTGCAACATTTATATATTTAGAATGTAGAGAGAATAATCTCAACAAATCGAGAAAACCTTAAGAAAAAAATCGGTGCTTTCAAGAGGATAATGATGAAATGAAATTGCACGTAAAACATTGTGATGAAGGAAAATATGCATTTCGAATGTTTAATTATATTTATTTATTTACGGCCCTCAGCAGAGGTAAACCTCCAGTTACAGACGGCAGAAAAAAACAACAAAGGAAGTAATACAATTAGTAAATATATAAACATACATCAAGGGATAATACAAGTAATCAATAATGAAATTAAACAATCTGGCCCCTTCTCTTGTCCTTCACCATACAAGAACAAAGACTTGTGCAATAATTGCAGATATAAATACCTATAGATATATAATTGTAGAATATAATGGAAAATAATTGGGAAAATAGTGATACCGGAATGATTAGTGTATTTGTTGACATAATTCTGATTCAATCATTTTTTATATAGTTTGAATGGCAATGCTAAATCTAAGGCCTGGTTATTCATTAAAAGTGTATTATACAAATCACACATTCTACTTAATGGGTTGCTTTTATATTTCTGAGTTTTAGGAATTTTCGGAATCTGTAAGTTTCGCCCACGTAAATTACTTTTCTCGTATTGAATTGTCGTTGACTGAGGAAATAACTATTGTCTAATATACCGTTTACAGTTTTATGTAAGTATAAGTGATACAGAATATTCCGCCTATTACAAAGGCTCTTAAAATTAAATTCATGCAGCAAATTTTGATATGACACATTATAATGTACTGGCTTATATTTTATATAATATAAATATCTCAAAAAAATTCTTCTGTGCTCGTTCCACGGTATTTTCATGCTATTTGTAGATTGGTGACCATATAATAGAAGCATATTCAAGTCTACTTCTTACAATACTGTTGTATATGGTTGTTATACAGTTTATACTTTTGAAATTCTTAGTATTTCTAATAACAAAGCCTAGTAATTGTATGCGTTATTAACAGCATGTGAGATGTGCTGTTTGAACATCAAGGAAAAATCAATAAAAACACAAAGGTATTTTACTACATATACCTGAGGAAGCAACTGACCATTTACAGAGTATGTATGATGAATAGTATTTCTCTTATTTGTTAACTTATTTATATTAAAACTAAGATCATTTATACAACTCCACACATATAATGCATTTAGATCTTCTTGAAGTTTTAATGTATCTTCTACACTAGTAATTTCTTTATTTTACATCAGCGTAAATAAGGCATTTTGAATACTTCTTAACATAAGATGGCAAATCATTTATAAACAATATAAATAATAGAGGCCCGAGATTTGATCCTTGGGGCACACCCGAGTTCACATAATACTGACGAGATATTGATTGTTTAAATGCTACATATTACTTTCTTCCCTGAAGATATAATTTGAATATTAAATTGATTGTGAACCCAAAAGTTGATAACTTACGTAAAGAAAGATTATGGTTAATTCTATCAAATGCTTTAGCAAAATCAATATAAATTGAATGCACACTTGATCTATTATAAAAGGCATTGTTGACTACTTGGACAAAACGTACTAGGTTAGTTGTAGTGGATCGGCATGTATAAAAGCCATGTTCATTGCTACTTATATAGCTTCTAACATGTTTAAAAATCCTTGAATACAAAATTTGTTCCCACACTTTATATGAACACGTTGTACTTAACCACTTCTTACAGATTTCGATATTTTAATGACCTGCTTGCTAGCCGCTGAATTTTGTGATTAGTCTGTCGGGCTCAATGGTTTAATTTTGTTCTGTTTCATCATTTACCCTCATCACGATTAGCCTGGGCGCTTCTTAAAAATGGTTTCTCTGAATGAATAAAACGTTTGTCATCTTCTTCCATCTTGGCAGGTTTGAAAATCAACCTCGCACCTAGTGTTCGAGCAGCGTGCCTACTTAAACAGTAGTCCCGATGTTTGTTGACCTTCGTGCGATGTAGAAACGTCTTCGTGAGAGCTTAGAACTAGACGGTAATGGCAGTTCTGTCTGTTGAAAGTTTGTCTTCCATCAGGTTGCCATGGCAACCACTCAACCTACGTTTATTCTCATTCGTTGCTCTTATTTTCCATTCCTGGCTGCTTCAGTCATCACTACTAGAGGGACATTCGGCCAATAAAAGTATCTAGGATGGCCTCGCTTCCTCAATTTGTCTTTTGTAACATTCAACTAAAGTTATAATCCTTTCTGGATATGACATGCTTTCAATGACAGCAAGGCGCATTTTGAATGTTTGATATTCAGCATTTAAATTTACACTTCACGGTTAGATATCGTTTTACATCAAGCTCGCTTGAGAGAAAAGTTAGTGTTGCCCACGGGACGAGACGGGACAGGCTTTTAAAAATTCGAGACGAGATTGATCATGTGTCCCGAGACTAACGAATATTTTCGAGACGAGACAGCATTTCATAGCATTTCCACGAGACGAGACAGACCAAAATCTCGTCTCGTGGACAACACTAAGAAAAGTCTTTCACATAAATGCGTATCTGGTTAAGCTTCCGTAACGGATTCCTTGTAATATTGAAACATGAAATTTTATATTCATTTGTTGGCAGCTGAGTTTTGCGTTTTAAGTTCACTTTATGCACAGGTAGGTTAATACGGAACAAAGCCAATGTGAACCGAACCCGGGACTCTTTGGTTACAATGCGACGATGTTACCACTACACCGTCCGGGAGACAAGTTTTAATTCACTCAACTTGCGTGTTGACAAAAGATTGTTTTTTTTTGGTTTTTTTTTATCTGGTGCAGAAGCAAAAGTTAGCAAAGAGAACTAAATATATGCTTACAGGCCGAAACCAAGTGTTAGGTAGTAATCAAAATCTAATTATTGATTACAACTCGATTGAACCAGTTTCCAAATTAAAGTACTTAGGAGTAATACTAACTAACTAACTAACTCTCTAGCCTTCTTAAACCCGAAGGTTCATGGCTGCAGCAACACAGGCCTCTAGCCTTCTTAAACCCGAAGGTTCATGGCTGCAGCAACACAGGCCTTCCATGTTTCCCTATCTTGAGCAAGATCTATATACTCTTTTCCATCCCTACCGATTTCCTTTAGGTCCATCTCAACGTTGTCCCTCCATCTTCGTCTTGGCCTTCCTACAGGTCTCTTACCATCAGGTTTCCCAACAAGAATTCTGTAAACTCCTCTTTCCTCTCCCATTCGTGCCACATGGCCTGCCCACCTAAGTCTTCTTGATTTAATTATTCTAATAATATCTGGACATGAATACAAATTATGTAGTTCTAAATTATGTAACCTTCTCCACTCACCTGTCTCCTCATCCCTTTTAGGTCCAAAGATTTTCCTAAGGATCTTATTTTCAAATACTCTCAATTTATGTTCCTCTTTCAATGTAAGGGACCAAGTTTCGCATCCATATAATACTACAGGCAAAATTACTGTTTTGTATATGTTAACTTTTAGTTTCTTAGATATTAAACGAGAAGATAAAAGTTTATGAAGAGAGAAGTAACATGCATTTCCTGAATTAAGCCTACTTTTTATTTCCTCTTTAATATAATTTTCATTTGTTAATATTACTCCTAAGTATTTGAATTTGGAAACTGGTTCAAACGAGTTGTTATCAATAATTAGATTTTGATTATTACCTAACACTTGGTTTCGACCTGTAAACATATATTTAGTTTTCTCTTTGTTAACTTCCAAACCTATCTCTTTAGCAGTTTTGAAAAATATTTTAGCATTATTCTTAATTGTATTCACATCATCACCCAGTAAGTCTACATCATCTGCATATGCTAACAACTGAGTCACACCATTTAATTCTAGTCCTTCTTTAGTTTCTTTTGCCTTCCTAACAGCATATTCTAAGGCAAAATTAAAGAGCAATGGAGATAATAATAGGAGTAATACTAACAAATAAAAATGATATTATGATATTAAAGAGGAAAATAAAAACAGGCTTCATTTAGGAAATGCGTGTTACTTTCTCTTAATAAACTTTTATCTTCTCGTATAATATCTATGAAAATAAAAGTTAAAAATATACAAAACCGTAACGTTACAGATCGTTACGAAACAGTTATTTGCCTGTAGTATTATATGGATGGGAAACTTGCTCCCTTGCTTTGAGAGAGGAACAAAAATTAAGTGTGTTTGAAAAATGAAATCCTTAGAAAAATATTTGGACCTAAAAGGGATGGGGGACAGGTGAGTGGAGAAGGTTTCATCATAAATTAGAACTACACAATTTGTGTTCATGTCCAGATATTATTAGAATGATTAAATCAAGAAGACATGGACATGCCATGTGGCACGAATAGGAGAGGAAAGAGGAGTTGACAGGATTCTTGTTGGGAAGCCTGATGGTAAGAGACCTGTAGGAAGACCAAGACGAAGTTGGAGAGATAACGTTGAGATGGACCTAAAGGAAATCTGTAGGGATGGAAAAGGGTAGATATATCTCTCAGGATAGGGACAAATGGAAGGCCTATGTTGCTGCAGCCATAAACCTTCGGGTTTAAGAAAGCTAGAGAGTTGGTTAATTATCGGATATAGAATTTTGCGTATCAAGCACATGAAATATTGTAATTCTTAAGTGCGGTGTTATTTGCAGTTTTTGAAATTGATAGTAATTTGTTTTTAAAGAAATCTAGAATTTTGTGTAACGTAATGTCGATAGAACATTGCCGCTGTTAAGGACACTTTTTTTTTAAAAAAAAAAATGTTGTTTTTCAGGATTGGGTGTAAGTTCTAATTTCAGTGTGTTTCTTTAACTATAATAGTCTCTGACAACGGCGATTTACACCTGACTACTGAAACCTTGAAATTGCATCGGAATTTGTTTCCCTTTGAACCGCCCTTTTGGGTTCAAGTAGCTCACTACCATTAAATTATTCGAAAACTGTGACTTCTGTTGTGGACATTCTGTACATATGTATTGTCGCTGACTTAATTCAGGTATTCCTAATGTTACCTTTCTATTCCTCTCGTCTAATATAAAAAAATCTAAATGTTCCAATATACAAGACAGTAATTTTGCCTGTTTGTGAAACATGGTCCGATACTAATGGTAAATTAAGTGTTTGAAAATATATTTTTCAAGAACTATATTTGGACCTAAATGAAGTGAAACAGCAGGCGAGTAGAGAAGTTAATAGAATTCTGACCTGCATAATTATATTCATTCCCTGATATTATTAGATAAATTAAATCGAAGACGACTTAGGTGGAGAGGCCATGTAGGAAGCATGGGAGAAGGTAGAAAAGTTGACTGAATTCTTGTTAGGAAACATAGTGGTAAGAGACCCGTGGCAAGACTAAAATGAAGATGAAATGACAATATGAAGATCGACCTGAAAGAAATTGGTCAGGATAGGCAAGAGTGAATTGATCTTGCCCAGTATAGACACACATGGAAGACATATGAGGGGATCAGAGCACAAGTGGCGACTTCAGTTTTCGTGGAAATGGAGTTTCATGTACAAGTTATTTCGAAGCCAACAGTTTTCATAGCGGAGATATCACACGCTATTTGACGCGAGTGGACGTCTGGCCGGGCGCCAAGCGGGTCGCCGACAGGCGCACAAAGGACAGAAAAAACGCACGGTATAACTTAGAACTGTGAAGTATCAACATTTCAATGCTAGAAGTAAGTATATCTTAAGTTTCAAATTCTTGCTCAGAGGCACCACTGCCCTTTTCTCAAAACTGTCTTGAATGGAGGTACCCCATCCAGTTGTACTCTGAACCCCTCATATGTTGCTTCGGCAGTAAACCTTCGGGTTTAGGAATGCCGGTTGGTTATGTATTGGCACGCTGTTAAGATCCGTCTAACCATGCCAGACCTTCAGACGTCGTGCTGCAACTGAAATGTAACTTTTCTTTTCCCTCATCCAGGCCAGAGGAATCCTCTTTCGCCTTCATTAGCATGACCTCATGAATTGTATTACCGACGGTTTCGTCAGAGCTGTTGTGTGGGCTCGGTTACTCGGCCCAGCCCAAAACTCAATGCCAAGGAGCGAGTGCGCCTTGTTGCTCGAAGCCACGCAAATTGAACACCGAACAAGGCAACACCACAATAAGTGTCATTCCTTTCCTAAACTCGACCAGTGACCTATTTATAAACCATTGCTCGACTTACCTCTTCTCCAAATATCAAATACACGCATGCATGAGATGGTTAGTGTGCGTTTTGCAGCTAAATATTGGCGTTCGTTATCGACTAACTGCTGCCATAAATATTGATGCAATGTTTGTATCACTTGTATTAGAAAGGCTGGCACATACAGGACTTCAACGGATGATAATTGATTGATTTGGTTTATTTTACTTTGCTTTTCTGCCATTTTTGACTAATCCCGAAGATGAGGATGAGTGATGACGTGATAAAGTTTATGAATGCTCAAGCTGGGACTCGAACCCGCTACCCTTGGCGTTGTAGCACGCTGCGATAAGCATTCCGCCATGGAGATCTTTTGCAAAAACCTGAAACTATTAGTCAAGGAATTTTGTTTGGCAAAGTGAATAGCAGCTCTTGATTTCTGGTTACTGTTCAAATTAATTAATCATAAGTCAGTATTGAAATTCTTCGTGGGCCTGACCGTTAGAAGAAGAAATAAAAATTTAGTATTGCTTTCTTAGCAGCTCGTTCAGAGAAATCTTTCCTGGAAATACTGTAATTATTTGTTGTGCTTGGTAATTGAAACATCATGTGTTGTTGACAGTTTTTCCGCCGATCAAAAGCTTTCTCTGGTCATCCCGAAGGCATTTAACTTAATGGCGTGTTGAAAGCCAGGAAACTCCATTGAAGGTGTTGTCAGCAAGGCAGCTGTTTTCGACAGCCGCGGCTTTTTATCAAGGAGCCTCGTGCGGTTTATCGTTTCCTGAATCCTTAAGGACTGCGAGGAAGAGAAGAGGCACATCTTGGGTGATGACATTTCTCCCCTTCTCGATCTTAGTTTTCCTTTCTGTTCGGTGTTTCGTTCGAAAACTTGTACACAACTTTGCTGATGAATATCGTAATTAACGATACTGTACTTTGGCACTTAATATTCAGGAAAGAGGACGCCCGCTTTTACTGAATGAATTATTTTACTTCGCATTTCTGCCACTTTTGGCTAACTGCGAAGATGAGGCTGAATGTTGATAAGATGAAATAGATGAAGGGACAATCTCAAACACATGTGGACAAAACACAACGCAAGTCCCATGGAGGATTTTACCGGCCATGGGTCCAGACGGCAGAGCCTCGCTAGTTTGCAAAATGCAGTCCAGGGTTTACAAAGTGGAAGTGTGTTAACTTTTGGGTGCTTTACCACAAGGTTTTCCCAATACACCTTACTACGCTTTTTTTTAAGAAAGTGCAGGTAGTGAAACATGTTCAATACATGAAGCTGCAAATATCACCCATACGAGGTTGTAGAAAGTTTTCCAAACAAGTATATTCAGTATACAATTTGTGAATGCCATAAACGAATTAATTACCTGGCTACTCTTCCATACCATTAATCTTATCTGATTGTATGGTACGTTGTGCACAGATAGACCAATCGGGAGTGAACCTACAGTTCGAAATTAAATCCGACAGTTCTGGTTTGTAACGATCATGTTGAATTGTTATAACCCAGAATTGTATGTAACTACTTCCACCGGCGTTCGAACCCGCCTCTGATTACAAGGCGACAGTTTTTTCACACCACATGGGTCAAGGATTTGATGGGTGGCGTATATATATATTTTTTATCTTCCCACTCATTAGTCTTGTTTACGTCGCGCTCTACCAATTTTTGTCAAATCTCGATGGTGAGGATGAATGATGGTTTCAGGGACAGTCTAACACATCCCCAGGTCAGGACTTAGGTAACGAGACCGTAAGCACGTATGCTCTCAGCCACCTTGTCGGCTTTGCATACTTTCTTTCTAATTTTTATTTGTGTATTTTTTTCATATTAACGATCATATTTATTTCATCGAAATTATATCATCTTTGTCATCAACCAAGAAATATTTTAGTATGCGCATACAAAATCTCATATACTAGTACTAGAACATTTGTTTTTGAAACGAATGTTTCTCCCTGCCAGAGTTGAAACATGTCTGCTTCCAGACCTTCATTTTGTAAAAAGTTTATTGTGGCTTTAGTTATAACATCCATGACAAGCAATTCTTCAAACTTGGCAAATTCCTCGCGAGTCGTTATTTGTCTTCGTCAAACAATCCAACACGAAATGTGCACCTGCGTCTGAAACCAGAGCGGTAACTGAAGTATAGGTCTTCATTATTGCATGTGGTGAAAGCACCGATGTCTGCTGGCGAAATTGATAATTGTTCATTACATGCTAATAGTTTGTCATTGAGATTTAATTACTGAACATGTACTGTAGGTAGTAATTATCAGTTAGATTTTTTTACTTTTAGGATTTTCATAAAGTGTTCTTGCTTCATAAATAATGCAACGTTCCACCAGCGTGCTACACACTGCACGCTACACCAGTAGGCGATGCAAAAGTGTACCCATGTACGCTAGCTTGTAACTAGCCGTAGACATGTACTATAAGTATCTCAGTACTTGCGGGGTTTAGCAAGGAAAGTTAAAAGGTCAACCAGTAAAACTATTTATCTTTATCCACACCTGTAAATTACCTGTTTAGCACACTTACACCAGATGTCATCACTGCTCTGAAGGTCTAGATAAGGGAGGACAGGGACCATTCATTTGTTCCTCACAGTGAGGTGCCTGGGGGGTATTAGGGACCTTGTTTAATTTAGGACATCAGTTAGTGCTTGTATCCAATAGCTGGCTTTGTAGTAGTCACGTGTCGCGCTGACTGAGGACAACGTGCGAAAGCGCCCAGGTCAATTTCGTGGGACGGGCCGGGGAGCCCGTGGAATCGCAAAGGTGTTGGGAGCAAAGGACGCCGCGGGCCACTCGGACTACTGCAAGGGAACGGACAGGTCCGTTGGTATGTCCAGGCAGTGGTTAGAGACGACGAGGTACAAATGATTGGTCTCGGAGCACCCAGGAGACTTGGGCTTAGGCCGCCACGGCCTAAGGGAAACCGTTCAAGCTCGTATTGGGAAGACCTGGTGGGTAGGTTATCTGCTTCTCTTCTTTTTTCCTTCATTCTGGCTGCTTGGCTATCAAATTAGATCTAGGAACCAGATTATTCGCAGTCGGCATCTGGCAGTCGACTGAGCTCCGGGCCTCGCTGCTTCGCTTATATACTGTCTAGTGGCAGCACTGAGGCGGTGGAGAAGATCGGAACTAAGCTCTCTGCAGCGTTGCAGACTTCCTTCAATTTACGAGATGCAACTTGTGCGTTAAGAAATATCATGTTTTTCATCGTAAAGACCACTAGCATGTGGCGATACAAACTTAACAGTTGTGTGCTAAACTAAACATGTTACAGTAATGAATTTACAATCTATGTACAAGACAAAAAGGTTCAACAATGCCACTTACATATTAAGCAACAATTAACTGCGCATAAGATTAAACAAAAGATGACTGAATACGTAAACCTCGCAGGGCATTTAGCATGCCTGTGTTACAATAAACTATGCACAACAATATAAGTTTCATACTTAACAACAATGCACTCAAAATTAGATAAAGATAAACCAAAAATATAAGCCTCGCAGGGCATTTCGCAAGCATTAATAATTATACATTAAAGAATATGGCGATCATGCAGGATCGCTAAATGTGGTGACCACGCAAGGTCGTTACAATAAATTTAAGAAGGCGTGGGTAGGTTCTATGTAGCGAAAGGGTTAAATAAACATATCCTCAATGAAGTGCTTACATGCAGATAACCCAGACGTTGAACTTGTCTGCAAAAAGAGAGTATATTTTATGCTCAGATAGGCTAATTGGAACTGGACCTACAATTTAAAGTGGGGTCCTAGTCACTATGTGACTGCACCGGAAATCGAACCCGGCACCCTTGATTACAAGGCAATGGCATATTACTACGCCTTCGGGGAGGCCCTGTAATGAGAAGGGAAATGTGTAATGCACGGCTGTCCATGTTTTTAATATGTCCCGTCTTAATGTTGGTAGAATATTTTGAGCCATTATCTTTAGTGCAAGTATAATAATATGACCAGCCAGTGAAGTAGTTATTGACCCTGCATATAAAGAAGTTTGAACGCCCCTGGTCTAAGTAACGATTAACAGTGATGGTGGGAACCAGTAATAGCTTCTAAAGGGGTATAAAGAACTCATCATTACACTTCTGATCTTGTTTCTTCTCCGTAAGAAAGTTATCTGTCCGTTGCCACTGGTTTTTCTCTCCTCCACTAATTTCTTCAGACATTGCTCAGCATCGCCCTTTTACCTCTTTTTTTTGGGGGGGGGGTTCGACGTACCTTTTTCTTTCTCTCTCGCATGCTCACGGTCGTCCTGAATTTTCCGGCTCCATTTTGTATTCACCTCGTAGAAAGGAACGTTACATCAATAGAGTTGCGTCCATGGGAAACAAAGTTCTCAAAGAATACGATGAAAAACTCAGTTGTCAGGAAGGGTTTTGGCATCAGTGATGTCCTGACGAGCAGTGCTACAATTGCCCCGACTCCCCTTTGAACCACTATTTCAAGTTATTTAGGTAGTTCACAAGAGGTAGATTCAATGATACTAGGTACTAAAAGCCTCACCCTGAATACCGACTCATTTTGTCGCCGAAGGTTTTGAGTTCGACTGCCGTCCTTCCAGTGTACTTCAGTCAAAAAATGCAATTTTACATCAGAACGTTGTTTACGCTTATTTTAATAGCGAACATTACAGACATGATATAAATGTCGGATCATCGCTGTTTAAAATCTTTACACATGCCCGATATGAAATTATAGTGGTGTTTTTCTTTCAGTGTGACTTACAGGAAAACAACAGAAAGTCGCAGTTTGTGACTTAATGTGCTTTTCCCAGAACACCCTAGATATAACCATGTACCCTAATCGCTGCGATAAACTCAAGCAGGTTGAAAGGCCATCCATGTTAAGTAAAGGATACAAATAAGCAGTAAGTGAAGTGCAATGAAAAGAATCCACGTGAAAAAATAGTAAATGAAATATTGAAACTGTATTTTTGTTTTTCTTGAGGATTTTGGAACTATGTTTAGAGCGTTAGCGAAATATTTTTTATAGTATTAAACCTTCATTTTAATGAAGAAAATGTCTAGACCCTAAGTAAGTAAATGCCATTGTACTTAATGTACACGAGGACGTCCCATTTGTAGTTATTTACATAGTGAGATAAATCATTCCCCCCTGAAAACTAACTGAAGAAAATATTTCAAGCTAATTTTTATAATCAGATACGTTAATCGGGAATGCACGCTCAATTTAATGTGGAATCCGAACCACAGAAATGGACCCCATACTGGAATCTAACCCCGAACCTCCGTGGTTTCAAGGCAACACTGCTTTAGTCGAAAGTGAGCTCAAACCAGGTAGTTTTGGTATGTGTAGCAGTTGCCATCACAAGCAAGATACGCCTGAAACTTGCTCAGAAGATCGTGAGCTGGAAGGTCTCTCATGAACATTCATCTACGGTTGTTTCCTTTGGTGACCAACCTTGGTTTACTCCAAGGGGGAGTTTTCTCTCTTTGGTAAGAAAGTTCTACGTGCGTGGGGAAAGTAATGATGCGTCATCAGCATTAGAAAGGTCTTTTCCTCCCTAACGTAACGCCCTTCCTCGGCGCGGCAGGCGTGGATCAAACAAGATTACCTCGGAAAAGGACGCGAGACTGAGACCCTCCACACTCTGTTGCCATAGCAACTTCGTACAATATTTAGCTTGTTACGTGAAAGGGATATATATATAAAGAATATGAGCTTGGGTGTCACCTAGATCCCAGGTCTTAACCTTGGAACAAACTTCAGCCTGAAGCCATTTGTACCAAGTAGAAGACGCATTAGACGGAAGTCTACTTCAAATGTAGATACGTGAAGATACTCGTGGTAACTACTATTGCTTCCATAACGAGGATTCTCCATCAAGCACTCGAATGTAATTTTTTTTTGTCATCGTCGAGTTATGTGCGCTCTTTTTACACTAGGTACCGAATCATGTTGCATAGAACTGCCAACCTCCGTAGTGGAGTGGTTAGCACAGCGCTACGACGTCAGGAGTCCTGACATGTGTCTTTTGTGTGTGTGTCCCTTCAACAATTTGATCGTATCATCATTCATCCTCATCTCCGCGATTAGCCAAAAGTTGTAGAAAAGTTAAGTAAAATAAACCAAATCAATCGATTAAATCCCCTGGAGAACTTTTTCTATGAGCAAAATAATGATAGACTGTCGAATTCCTTCTAAGCTTTCAACTCATATCTATTACGAACCTAAATTGTGATCCTAAGTAATGTGCATGCATGCTACATATGACGATGCTAACAGTTGTCTCTGATACCACTATATCGACCTGATTATGTATAAATGTCGTATGCAATTGTGATCCTGCATCGCGTAGTTTAATATAACCAGGATAAAATTCCAGTTTTGTCAGGGTTGATAGTGTCAAATATTCGCAGTGATATGCCCTTGATGTGGTTTGTACTGTGTTATATATATGTCGAGAAGAGTCCGAGACTGGCAAATCTCGACTCATATTGATACCACACTTTCCTCCTGAATGAGTATAATTTTTCACTTTAATTCATGTCAAATTCCAATAGGGGCCTCCCCGATGGCGCAGTGGTAGCGTCTTCGCCTTGTAATCAAGGGGTCTCGGGTTCGATACCCGGCAGAGGCACAAGTGGTTCGGATCCCACTTTAAACTGTAGGTCCAGTCCCGATTAGCCTCACTGTGCATAAAGTGGACTTAAAACACCAAATCAAAAACAACAATCAAATTCCAATATTTCCATCTGATACGTTCTCGCTATTGCTCTTGCTTTCCACAGAATATTTGTGCGTAGTGTTCAATCAACTTGCCATTGAGAATGATGATGCTAAGTGGTATTTTTGTCGCTAAAAAGTATTTTTAAAAAAATGTTACTTCGGTGTCTGTCAAGGGTATTTTGTTTCTCGTGGCAATTTCAAATTATTTCTTGAAGTAGCGCATACTGTCTGGAATTAATATAAACTATGTTCGTAACAAGAATAAAGTTCTCAGTGCCACCTAGCGTTGAAGACATTTAGGTCTCGCCATATTCTCGATCTCGGCTATAGTGCATGTGGTATGATCAGCTCCACGGTCGGACCACATTTGCCCCTTCCAGGGTCCCCATTCATTGAACCCCAACGGAAAAATTCCCACCCGAAGAGTAGTAACCAGACTTCATATCGATTCGACATTCCGTCTGCCAACAAAATAGCCGAAGCATATAAAATGTTCCAATTCAAACAAAATGAATGTGGCTATTGGATCAATAGTTAACGTTCGATACCGTCATCGTATTTGGAATGTCTTCGATAGTAGCGGTTCTAAAGTGGTAATGTAAATGATCTTCATAAATAATATTTTTCGTTTAACTTCATTTTTCAGCAGTTCACAGAAGGCATGTTAGTAGGTAAGGGCAGTGACACTTTTGGTTTTTGGCTGTGGCGACTCTGAAAGCAATTCAGAGAATGGCTGCTCGTCACTTCCAAAGAATTGTGACACTCCACACAAGAGGAAGTGCATTTTAAGAACCTCGTCTGACTCTCCTCGTTTTAAAATAGTTCTTTCTAGGTAGGATGAGACGTAAGGTTGCTTGTACTGGGGTGAGATGGTTACGACTCTCGTGCTGGGATTTACACGCTGTTGATTTAATTACACACATTCGAGGCTAGAGATTGATGGAAGGGTACATTGCGTAGCATAGTGGTTAACTTAAGTCTTGAAGCTATTGAATATAACTCTAAACAAAATTAACACTCAGGATAGAGTAGAAACCTTTGGGTTGCTGGCACAGTTTATGTAGGACACTTCTCGCCTAACTTGCTTAGATTCTGGAGTAGTGTAATGTACCCAGCTTTGATCGCAGCTCTTGATCTGTTTATAGCCTGTTTTACCTACTCTCAAAGGTTGAGAAGAAGATAAAGAATATGTAAAGATAGGCTGTTGGTATTGCTATGTGGAGATATTGTCTTTGTTAATGTCTTTAATGGAGTTTTTGTAACGTGAAGTTGTAAGTTACAATAAATTGTTTTTAGTAACCATTTTGCCTAATTGATGATCTTTACGCTTACCTTCATGCATTTTTACTTTTTACGATATTTAATAGTTTCTTGTTGCAAATTTCAATAGCTTGTGATCCCACGCGGAGGTTAGAGTGAGGTAACCTAGGTTCCAAGATTTTGTATATTTTTCAGAACTGCTACTCACGTGAAAATCTGAAAAGTTCGAGAAATTAACTCGTTG
This sequence comes from Lepisma saccharinum, assembly GCF_977018435.1. Lineage (NCBI taxonomy): Eukaryota > Metazoa > Arthropoda > Insecta > Zygentoma > Lepismatidae > Lepisma > Lepisma saccharinum. Next base: position 23,358,316 of record NC_139253.1, read on the forward strand.
AAGATGGCATGGGGAAAGTCTGTGAATTTTGAAAACATAACTAAGAACATAGTTTTGAAAATCGACGGTTTTTGTATTTGTCGAGATTTAGGAATCAAAATAAGTTCAGCTTTTTCCTTGGACCAGCTTCTTGATGGGAAATGTGCTATGTTTATATAGACTATTTTTACCTGTATTCATTTACTTTGATCAATATTCATTAAACTTTATTGTCTTTGTAAGTTGTAAGTTTGACTTCAGATGCATTTGCGTTTCGAGATATATTCCTTTCCCAGATTCTCTGGAGTAAGAGAACGCGAACGCGTTCTGTGCGCATGTTGAAGGATGTGCGCCTCGTCCAATGAACGCGCGGAAGGGAGGGGCATCCACGGGAGGGGGCGACTCGACTGCTCATTCGCGGTCCAGTAGTTCTGTAGTAAACATGTCAGCTCGCAAGTCTAGGGGAACTCTGCATTCAGGAGAGTGCCTCATAGTGTTGAATGTGTTCGAGAACAACTTGTTTGAAAAGTTTAAAACACATGGCTTTGTTTTTTTACAAATGTTTAAAACGTTTAAAACAAAGTGTTTTAAACATGTTTTTCAGACTTGTTTAAAACACATTTTGATACATGATGTTTCATAGTTTGTGGTTATTTGCATGTTTTTTGAAAATGTATGTTTAAATTTGTTTTATTTTTTTTTCTGTTTTTCGTAGCATCAAAAGACAAATAAACGTGCAATATTATTTGTTATTTGTGTAAAACAATACACTGGCCATTGTTAAGAATAAAAGAAGAAATTGGCAGCAGAAAGCGTTTTGCTTTACGGCCGTTACACCGCGCAGCACTTCGTTGCTTTCATCAGGCACCCTTCCCCACCTAGTCTGGCCCCGCCCACAAGCTTTCCCCTCTGCGCGTCGGTACTCCAGAGAATCCGGAAAAGCAGTTATAGTTAATGTTTATATGTTGTCTTTATTTATACTTCGGTTAATTTACGTCGTTTTTCTACTTATCAGGTTAGTCGTGACAGTGAGGATTAATTTATGAAGTATGGCAGTTACATGTACTTTACTCAGGATTTTAACTTGCAACTTAGGCTGATTTTCTGCATACTTTAGCGTATAACTTTTTTCTTTAAATTAAATTACGCTTGGGGGGTGGGGGGTAGGGACGCCATCACATCACCCTACACTTAGGTGGAATGTTTAGATACATGTTTTAGGGCGATGTCTTTGAGTTAACTCCTTAAATTATGTTCAGAAGTGTCCGATTACCAATTTATTCTCTGTTGCAAACAAATGCAAGTGATTTTGGAGAAATGCCATTGGTTAATACAGATTGAGGTTGTTCTGCAACTTTGACATATGGAGCGTCGGATAAAGCCAGACGCTCCTATATTGAAGTCAATGGATATTTTTTGATGAAGTGTATCCTATACCAAATCATCATATCTGTGGAACAATTAATCGATAGGCAACTTCACAAGTCACGTGCTTTTGTTTATATTGAAGGTGTTCGTATAATAGCGTCACATGTTCGTTTGTGAACTGTAATTATAGTTAGTATTTGTCGGTTGCTAAATGTTACTAATATTTTGCATTTCTCTTTTTTCAGCCGTCAAAACTAAACGTTCACAAAAACGACAATGAGAGCTGGGACTACACGAACCCGAACCTAGGTAAGTGTACATCTGAAAAAAAAAGAAAAGACAAAATTAATTTCTTTAAGAGATTGAGATTTGTTGTATTGTTTATACAAAAAAGAAAAGAAAAAAAAGCGACCGCCATTCCTTTGTGTGAGGACAGTGTACTCAACACGCTGGACACAGTACACACAGCCCACGCACAGAGATCTCACTCCTGCACCGTGACTTCTCCAGCTGAAAAATCGATAGCAGAGGTTGAGAACTTAAATTTTCCCATTTGCAAGTTAATGAAGCGGGTGTGAGGACTCTGGTGAGCTCTTTTGGGGGAGGGGCGGGCACTTGACATGCACACACCCTCATAACTGGCTGGCTGGAAGTCATCACGCGACTTACAGTCCAAACACACTACTAAAAAGAAAATAATTCCCATTCAACAAGCAGAAACGTTAATTCCAGTATTATGCTCGACACGGTTCTGAATGAAAATATCTAAATCAATACTTTCCCTCGAAAGTTTCACGGTTGCTCTTCCATTTCTCATGGCGGCAGATTTGGGTTCGGAGTTCTCCAGAATCCCGGTCCTTGTATAATTAAGTTCGCTGGGGGATTTTTGCCGCGGTACAGTGACGTCGCGAGAATATTATATTTAGTTCATTTTCCGACTTGATGCATTTTGCCCAGGAGTAATGCCGAGAGTACATTTACACAACCTCAATTACAAAACAAGGGAGAGTGTAAGCTTTAAATCTAACTTAGGCCGGAAGCAAGCAGTTACGCAGTGGTGGTAGATGGAGAGAAGGCATTGCGACAACTGCAGATGTCTGCCCATGCAGTTCAAGAAATATTGAAAGAAAAGTGCACACACACACAAAGCAGCACAGTAGAATCCGAAATGAGGAAGCAATTTAAGACAGTTCTGCAAGCTTGCTTAGATATGATTCAAAAGAATTCTTTAGTACAGGGCTATTCTAAATGATCTTCCCGATTTCAAAGTTTAATATCTCACGTTTATTTAGTCACAATGACATTCAAATTATTTTAAATGAAAGTAAAACTCAAAAAGTTTTAGTGTCTGGCAAAGCTGACGTTTAGTTACGCATTCTGTCGCTAGGGCGACAATAAATCAAGATGGCTGGAATCGAAGACGGGAGAGCATTTTGTGTCTTGGAATTTCATGTCCAACAGTCAGTTATTTGTGTCCAACGAAGTTATAGGACGAAGTTCGGGTTAGATCCACCAAGCGGTCACTCAATTCGGAAGTGGCATAGACAATTTAAAGAAAGTGGGTGTATCTGCAAGAGGAAATCAACAGGCCGGCCAGGAGTTAAGTGATGAAACAGTTGATCGGGTGCATGCGACTTTTGTCAGAAGCCCCAAAAAAATCAACGGTTCGTGCAAGCAGAGAATTGAACTTGAAGCAGACAACAGTGTGGAGGATTCTGCGAAAACGTTTGAAATTTCACCCTTATCGATTGCAAATGTTGCATGCACTTAAACCTACTGACAAAGATAAGAGACTTGAGTTCTGCGTTGCTATGCAAAACCTTTTGTAAAGAGATGGTTTCATTGAGTCGGTTGTCTTCAGTGATGAAGCTACCTTCCACCTTTCGGAGAAAGTAAACAAACAAAATGTGAGGATTTAGGCTTTGGAAAATCCCCATGGTTACGAAGAACACGTCCGTCATTACCCCAAGGTGAAAGTGTTTTGTGCGGTTACCTGTAACAAGGTGTATGGCCCTATGTTCTTCGAGGAGGACACTGTAAACGGACTTTCCTACCTTCACATGCTGCAGACATGGCTCTTCCCGCAGCTGGAAGAGGACATGGAAAATTTTATTTTCCAGCAGGACGGGGCACCCCCACATTGGCACCGGGATGTCAGGAGGGAACTCAACAGAAGGTTACCAAATCAATGGATAGGACGAGCTAGTCGTGAGGATCAGGTTCTGCTTCCTTGGCCCCCCCGTTCGCCAGATATCACCCCGTGTGACTTTTTTTGTAGGGTGACATGCAAATTATTTTAAATGAAAGTAAAACTTAAAAAGTTTTTTTTACATACATACATGTTATGTTCCACGTCAAAGGTGCTCAATATGAGTGCCTTTTGTAATTCGGCACACATCAAGCCGATAGTCAAATTCTTGCCACACACATCCCAACATCTCAGAGTCAATGGACGCAACTGCTTCTTGGATGCGTACTCGAGGTTCAGGTAGGTTGTTAGGTAGGGCAGGCTCATACACTTTTTCCATGTCCATGTATCGATGTGCATAGGTACAGAGGGATTACAGTATATTCCATGAAAATATTGCTTCAAGCTGTTTCAGATATTCAATTAGTAATGCAGCATTTGTAACTTCTCTGTTGAAATTACTCATCGCCACTTTCCCATTGGTATTTCAATGTTGTAGTACGACATTGTGTAAGTGGTACTGGTAGATAAAAAGACTAATTTTTGCGCACACTCGTCATTGGTAAATTAAACTTCTAAAAAATTCCTCCTATTTACTTACTAGCTTTGCTTTTCGTCTTCTATAGTGTTCACGAAACGCAATCCTCTGTTGATGACTTTGTGAATACGTCAGAAGACCCAAATGATGTTTACTTTATAGTGGCTGCGGCAGAATATGTTTTTTTTTTAAAAAAAAAAAAATTGCATGTGCCACGTATTGCAACAGGAAGTAACAAACTTCGATACACAACTAATACTGTTCTAGATTCACGTTATTTCAACTTTTAGGACGTTACTTTTTTCTGGAAGTAACTGCGAAAACAGACTTCCAGAAAAGTTAAACGAAATGCATTGCTTTTAATTGTTGTGGCCGACTCGTTGACGGGAGTGGTTAACACAGCGTGCTAGTGACGCCAGGGATCCCGGCCCTGGTATGGGTGCTCTTTGCGAGTTTCCTTACACCAATTTCATCGTAAAGCGACGCTAAAGAACAAAATCAAATTAGTTTTTTTTTTGTTCATGCAGTTGGGTTATGGGATCATTTGTTGTGAAAAGTGAATCAAAACAGTAACAGCCTCAATCATTTATTAATGAATAAGAAGTATTATGGGCTAGCGCTAGAGAATTGCAAGTGGCAAGCTAACCCATATCATTGTAGTTTTCCTTCGTCCAAACACCAGAACGGGTAGCGCTACTGTTCGTGACGTTGCACGTAATTGCACTTTCAGATTCCTGATTTATTTTATATTGTGTAATGTTACATGTTGACTGCAGAAAATAATTTTCGCTGAAAACTCGTCCCAGTCAGGGCTTGATTTTAGAAGGAAAATGCTTGCTTCCTACATTTTTTTTGAAACTTTTATTTTTATCCCATGGGAAATCAGCCACTGTAGCCGTTATTGAAATCCGGAGACTTGCTTCTAATTGTGTGGCAACGCCAGGGCCATGTTTGCTGTCACAGACAGGCCTTTACATGAATGGGCGACCCTCTGTCAGCCCGTCATCAGTTACTGACAACCAATGGGGACCACGCAGTGAGAGGAGAAAACATAGCCATTGTTCTGCTTTGGCAGGGTTGCTGGCAGGTGAATAAATAACATTAAAACCAATACATTCAGAATCGTTCTTGCTTACGCAGCCAATAGCCCCATGTGCATTACGCCCTATTGGCCAGCGGAATAGAAAAGGCGTGTGGGAGGCGAGGCGGCAAGTTCCATAGCAACAAGAGCCGGTCGTTATTTTCTGAATTTTTGCATATCAGTGTTTCCCAATTTGCGGTCCGCGGAACCCATCGAAAGTTTGGTATGATATAATTTATGTAAATTAAATAGAAGAGGTAACAATCAGTGAACTATTTTTTTTTTTTTACTTGGTTGCCTTCGTATTTGGCGAACGTGATGACTCCCTATAACTGCGAGAGGAAGTGGGGGGATATAAACATTATTATTTAAATGTAGGTGTGTATGGGGGGGTGTCGGCAAAACCTTACGTTTACCATCCGGATTTGTGAAGGTGGGCACGGGTGAGATATATACAGGGTGATACGTTTGAGGTGTCAGAAAAGTAAGCCGTTTTATACAAGAAATATTTGAATTTGTTGCCTCTTAATGGTAGATACAAGTGTAGGAGTGTCACAAATTTCGCATACCATACAACACATTGTGCGTGCTGTCGCGGCGGACCACCATCTTTGCCATGCACTCGCGCCACGCGGCTGATGTCTGTAAACCTCCACTCACTCGAAACTAGCATCCTTTCTGCTTATATTACAACAACAAGCTCATAGATACGTACTTTAACCTTTTGCACATAATCTTTTACTTTTTTGGCATCTCAGTCTATCTTGTATATAACTAAAATAAAGAAAATCCTTACACAGTTGTCAGCTACAGGTTCCGTTGTTGCACTTGGAACAGCTATGCTATTGTCAAGAACCACTGGCACCATGGCAGATGGGCAGATTGGGTATGAAATGTTATGTTTAATTTCTGGAATAATCAGAGCTGGTCACCATCAGGAGGGCGACTATCGTGAGGGTGGAAACAAGGGCGAGCCGTGAAAGTGGGGGATGTTCATTTAGGTGACATTTACGGTTATTATACCGGTGAGTGTAAACTTGAACCCTGGTGCTTCAGTCATCAAATCATGAGTCAATCACTGAACACACTGCCACTGTGGATTCAGCATGTAGGTACTGTATGAAAATTTTAACAAACCTTTCGAATCACTGAGAAATCATAAGGTCGCTGTGACGTAAGGATCTGTTAGGGTAGCTTTCATGCTCTATTTGCGTGTAGTGACATTTTATCAGTGAAGAAGCGTTCTAGTTTGTACCGAAGTATCTCGGTATTGTAATGATCTCTAAATCAGACAGTCTTTTGTATATGTTGGCCACTCAAAATAATGCATATGGGATTGAGACGCCAGCTTCTAGTCTGTCATTACCACCAGAGGATATCGGGTTCGAGTCCCGGCATGGATATCCCTGTTTCTTTCTACTTCTGTATTCCGTAATCGCCGTGCTTAGCGTAAAGATGTAAAGAGCTATGCAGAGTAAGAAAAATAATATCCGCTTCACTTACATTGCCCTGATACTTGTACGTTATTGAATTATATAAGTTTCCAAATTTCGTCCCGCTTGAAAATATTAGAATAGTAAATTGTTGATGCAGTCAGCAAGATGAAAGTCAGGTTAAGTGTGTTTTGGATTCTCCGATTAGGCCAAGATTTCTTCACATGTGTCTCCTGCGAAAGAACTACTTGAGTGGCGTCCACTACTTAATAGATAATGGTGTTTTTAAATAGAACATGAGAAGTGGCGTCAGTCACTAAATATGTGGGATCGTTGCCATACGTGTCGTAGCGCTTGGGGTGGTGTGGGTGAAAGAACGGCGGTCGTCGCCGGTGCCAAGCCTCGAGAGATTGATTGCGAGCGCTGACAGCGCGTTCTGCACACCTCTCACCTACTCTCCTGTCTTTGGGTGATGCGGCTAACGCATGATCCTTCAAGCTGTATTGTTTTTTTGTCATTGTTGATCACATGACTGAAACAAAGAGGGCAGCCGACCAAATGTCGGTGGGGAATAAAAGCATGGGTTTAACTGAGAGCGTAGCCGGGGAAAAAAGTGCGTGGTGGATGTGTAACAGGCTGCCGCATGTAAAGAGGGAATTTGCATCCTGAGTGCCATCGTAATTCACGCGTGTTCTTAACCACTGTGCTATATGTCATAAGGACAGGAACAAATGCGTTCTTCGGGTAGAATATATTTTGTAGTCTTAGGGCTTACTACTACGTTATCATTTATGTAATTTGTTTTAAAAAATTATGCTAGTTTAGCCCGTCAGGTGTCATTTTCCATAATAAATTCACTATGTATCCATTCATTACATAGGAATTTTTAGAATAGGCTACTAATCAACAAGATTTAAAAGGTGCAAGGTAGAAAATGCCACAGTATGCTATGGGTCAATAGAGATATAGCGCAACGTCACTTTTTTGAGTGCGCTTTCTTGCACAGAAGTGTCGTCAACTCGAGTGCCTAACAGAATGAAATAAATCGTAAGTGTACGGCTTTAAGCAGATCAAGGAACTCTCTTTAAAAACCTCATAACTAGCATTGTATCGTATTGTTTATGTAGCTTTTTCGCCACATTGCGCTAATCGCGACTATAAGGTTGAGTGACTATTAGACAAACCGATGGAGGACTCGAACCCTGAGACTTCGGTGGCAAGATAACCACTTTTTGTCAAGCATTTTGATACTGTCTTCATGCTAACATATTCGCTTACATGACGTAAAGTACATAAATAGAGCAGTGAAAAGTTGTTAATGTTCTAATCAAGCCGTTGAGCAATACGCACAGTTCGAGAGTAGTGGCGTAGTATTGTTTCCTTGCTGCAAAGTTGATCCAAAAAATAGTTGTTGCAGGGTTATCTTGTGTTTAACTCCCTTGAAGAATACGTAACTTAGAAAATATGCGTGGAATGGATGGATTACGTTCATCTTTATTCTGTTTCTTACGGTATTGGGACGACGAGGATGAATGATCAAAGATTGGTGTAAGGACACTTAAAGGGACGCCCTTACCAGACCAGCATTCGAACCTGGAATCTTCTGTGTCGATGTCCTGAGTCGACCATTCATTGACTGGGTGTATTATTAAAGGACATGAGACGCCGAATTATTTATGGTATCCAGTTTACGTGCGATTATATAATTTTTCTCGTATCAACATTTTACAAGAAGTATTTTTCGAGAATTACCCAAGACTAGAACTGGTGCAGCAAGATAGTGTTTGTTTTCATTGCATGGGCGTTTTCAGAATCCAAAGTGATGCAAAAGAAGACTTCTGAATGCCTTTGGGGGGTAAGACGTGCTGATAAATTGCACCTATTAAATTGTGTCGTAAACGTTTGTACCAGTTGTGACCTTGGTGATGACGAGGAGTGACCGTCGATGGCAGAAGTGCTGCATTTAGGAGCACTTGTCAAGCAGAATTGGGAAGAGTCTGTCCATATCAAAGGAAGTTCTCAGTCTTTATTCCCCCATCGAAAGGTCTGGAGCTGACAGCTCTTTAGCGATTGATGCAGCGGACCAGAGCTGCTCGGTTTTATTGCGTTGAGATGAGAAACGTGGAAAGCGCACGCGGGGCGAGGAGTGCAAGAACACACGCACCCTCACATAGTGCCAGAGGTGTTAAATACATCACGGTGACAAATCTGGTCTAGAAACACCACTCAACGCACAGGCAATTCGAAGAAAATGTTCTTCAAAGTCTCCGGGGAAAAAAATCATACGGTCGAGGGTGTGGGCATTCTTAGATATTTTCGAGTCATTTTAGCTTGTTCACTTGTGGCAAGAGGCCATGTGAGATAGTCGTTACATTGCCAAATCGTCCCAAACTTACATTGCCAAATCGTTCCTGGAAAACTTAGAAAACTGTGAATTTGAATTTCTAAAATAGCTGGAAACCCTGTCGGTTAATCCACTTTGTCTCCATTCATTCCTTCGTCGCGGTTGATCTCGAAGCAGAAATAATAATAATAAATGAAAAAAATCATTGAACAAAATTATTCAGTGTTTTTATTTGTCCAGGAAGGTTAACCTGTGGTTCTACTTTCGAATCTTGTAGTTTGAGGTTTCGTTTACTTGCTAGGAGTTACGAATGAAGATGGCCAGGGGGGAAAAGTAACTAATTATATATTGGATTTTAGATACTTTACGTCGCTTTCTTCCTCTGTAGGTTAGTTGCTACTGTTGACTTGCTGAAATAGATGAAGGAACACACACACGTTTTTCTCAGCTTCATAAGACACCAAGCCACCACTCCACCAATCGAGTACTAAATGCCCCACATTCACATGAACCAAGGTTGATTTTAAATGGTCTAATTTCAAGCATGCACAGAGCTTTTACTTGCTTAGCAGAATGTGTAGTTTGAATTTGCCATTGTATGTCCATAAATTGTAATAGACAATAGGCCTATGACTCCTCGAAGCTATTACAAAAATATACACAATAACGAATGGAATCCACAGAAGTTGTTATCGAGTTTGTACTTACATAGTGGGATCCGAACCCACGGTGTGTCTAATTGTTATAGAACCAAGAATCCTTGGATTACAAGTCAACGTTAGAATCTACATGGAAAATAAACTCTAGGAAGCTTTTGAAACAAAATATAGTGTTCTTCGGAAGACATTTTCCCAAAAAGTTCGTTGCTGATAAACAATCATATATTTAATGTGTTAAGGTTTCGTGGGTTCACATTGTATTCCCTGCAGATAAATACATACTTCCTGCCTTCCATATTTAGGTCTTTGGCAGTCGTTGTTGTGGGCATGTAGTTCTGTAGACGCTAAATTGTTGCCCAGCAGCCTCTGTAGGGGCAACGCCGTGTCATTCCGAGCATTGGTGCCAAGTGTAATTGTAGCTTGATTGTAGGTGATTCGGTAAATTCTTTCTTGCCATTACGAAGTATTTTTGGAAGTGTCTGTACTGTCGCTTGGAAAACTAAACTCTTGTTATTCTGTGTAACCATCACTTGTCTGAAATTGGCGAGTTCTCGCTACGGTGTGGTCCAAAACATATTTTTGGATTGAAAAATCAATACTCTTTTATGGGAGTCGCATACGTTTGCTGCTGTGTCAGATTTAGATGTATTAGACACGAAATCAGTCGTTATTCGACCCAAAGATGATGCTAATTTTTGTGGAATTACGTTAATTCCACTAAACACATCCGCAGGAGTTAGATTTTTAATAAATACGCTTTTTCAGCGTACAAAGAAATAGGTTGAGACAATATTCTGAATAATCATTACTTGCTGTATTACGGCAAAATGTTGCAATTGCTGCCGGCGGACCTACATTCAATCAGCAATTTCACTGAATGCACCTGGAATTCTATTTTCCGATATGTTTATGACTTGGTAACGTGAAGTTATCTGTGTGCATCTCTTCAGCTAGTTTTATAGCTGTAATAGGTATCACAGGTAATATGACCAAAGTATTTCCACTTACGCTGCTGTTGTGGTTTTCGCGGCATAGTGCCAACGCGAACATCATTCTCATCTAATATAATCATGTAACGGTACGAGGTTTCAAAGTTGTACCATTTTCCTGGCAACATACCTCATGTTGAAACCAAAGAGTCTTCATGTGTGGTTCGTTGAATAATCTTCACGTTCTGAAAGAAGGATTCGGTAGTTAATGCCGTTCTTGTTAATATTCCTCTGATGATATAATTAGTACGCAACCTCCCCCCCTCCTCGACATACACACCATAAACCATAACTCCATATGTCCATAAAACGATAACTTCGTAGGAAGCTTTCCTGTCTTAAGTCAAATTCAAATTGCAATTCTCGATGGCTTCTTCTGTTGCAGTCATGAACGTGACCTGCCTTGTTTAGAGGAGACCCATCTCTTTATCTTGCTTTCGCATCATTTCTTTATTTGGGAGTGGAATGTTGTTTTCATGCAAGAACTAGTTTGGATGCTGCACCTGCAAATATTTCTCCCTTGTATCTTCCAACGCATTCTTATTTATAATTATTCACCTTTGGTATCTGTGGATACTACAGTTCTAAAATGCGTTTCAGACACAAGTAGCAAATTAAGTTATGTTGCATATACGAGTATATTAGTGTTCTTCCCGGTGTGGGGATTGTTAGTGCCTAACTGTCATCTTGATTATTGAGTAAGCTGCTGCGATCAGAATTGTCACTACAAAACTGATTTTGTGAAATGTACTCAAGCCAAAGAACAACTTTGTCCTCCTGATGCTTTGCATATGCCAATTTTGGTAGCATAATCCTAATAACATTTTAGTAGTCGTTTGTAATCTTACCATGCAAAACCAGCATGTGCATTTACGTATATTAATTTTAGAGATCCAATATTACCTCCCCTTGAAAGTCTTTCTTGGAGTGCTCTTGAAACTCCATGACTGCGGGTTAGCAAATCTCTGGAGCTGATTCTACAACCATCATCTCTTGTGTTCCCTGTTTTGTGAGATGTTCTATTCTCATCCTTAATTTTGGGTGCCTTATGTAATCATAAACTGTTCTGTCCACAGTCATAGTTTCAATATTGATCAATGTTATACCACCAGGCGCACATTATGTGAATAGGGTAAACTGGAACGAACGTAGGGCTATCCAGTTAGTATAGATGGACACGCAAATGCATTGGTTCGTATTTGTACTTTTCCTGAAACTTGTCAACTTTTTTAAAAAAGCTGTTAGAGCGTTACGTATCTGTCCTTGCAAATATTCTCTACTAATACATACAAACTAAAAGACTTACAAGTTGCAACTATACATCACATTTGGAGAGGGTGGTCTACAGTAATATCTCTTAGGCGGGTTTATTTTTCTGCTCAGTTCCTTAAGAGCACCCAGAACTAATTAACAGCCAAGTTGTAATTATGTTAGTAATTTTTCTTCATGATATAAATTGATTTTTCATACAATTCCATGCATATCTGCCATTGGCCAGAGCTTTTTTCTTCAATGTCTTTGGGAGACTCAACGCAAGTTATAAAGAAATAATGCAATAATGAGGTTTGGGAATTTGAAAAAAATCGGGTTTACCCTTGATCCTAGTTAATTGTAATTTATGCTGGAAGATTCAGCTGCTTAGCTCATGCAATGTGTGTTTTCAGTGTGTTTCTGTTCTGCCATTTAACTTTTCCTGCGTAGCCAGTTCTAAACACCGCTACTGTTGCTCAAGGCAAATATAAAAACACAATGAAATTCGACGCGAGTGCTCAACCCGCAAAACTTTCATGTATATGTGTGTGTGTGTTGCTATAGAATAATGCGTTGTCCTTAACATGCCTTCATATGTTTTTACGAATTTTTTGTGTATAATTTTTTCAGTTGGATACCTTTAAACCCGTCCATACAACTTGATACATCTAATTGAATTTCCGTGTATGGTTTTGTTGTATGTTTTTAGTAGGTAAAGTAACATAAAGGATCTGTTATTATTCACGTTGGACTTCAGTAATGTAGACACATTTTCACAATTTAATGAATGTTTTTTTTTTAAATAAAAAATTAGTAAAAACAGCCAGCCAATAACTATTCAGTTTGGTACTCTTGAAAATGTGTGGGCTCTTTGTAATCTTGATCCTGAATATTGGATCGCAAATCCAAATCTCAAATGAGAATAATTACCAGTTAAAAAGAGAGCACTGTAGTAATTGTCCCCGAATATGTTGCAGTATATTTTACTTCCTAGATTGGATTAAGCATGATAAAGCGACTGTAACACATATTATTAATGCTTGTTCTGCTTTAATATTGTTTTATGTTGATTCATGCTAACTAGCTTCTCTAACAAGTTATTTTGAGTTGTGGCATAACAGACGTGAAGCATATGCTGAGACGTCCATACACTTTATATTATTTTGAAAAAAAATGTGCTTAATTATGCCAGTCATATGTGTGTAATGCCTTTGATATAATTCGGAAAAAAATACTTGTAATCTAAGCCCTCTTTGTAGTTATGTAAGTGAACTTTACTAATTGTTTGGATTGTTACGAAGCCAGAAATATTGTAAATAAAGGCGAGCAGAGTGGGAAAGTATATTTTTTATTAATTCATCATGGATCTGTCGTTAAGGGCCCATTGATCCCGCTCACTGAATAACAGTGAAGATTGTTGTTCACTATTCCGCGACATTATTAGTTTTTGAATAATGGGAATAAATCTTGAGCATCGCTTCAGTGTAGGTAACGGAAAGCTTACTAGTAAACCGAATGTTAATGGCTACTAATATACATCCGTGTTAATTGAAGATAACTTATAGTAATAGGGAAACTGTAGTATGTAGGGCAATATATTCCACGTGTGCGAAGACTAGAAGACTTTATATGAAGACCAAGCAGGTGGTGGTTCGGATATTCCTGTTGCATCTCATTTTAAAACAAATGTCTTTCAAGATCATAATCTACGTGCGGTCAAGGAAATTTTTAACTTCCCCCTTGTTACATTATATGAACTCGTATCAGAGATTCTGTCGAGCATCATGTGAACACAGAGCAAGACACAGCACAGAGACATAAAGGACACAACAAAAAACAAGGCAAAGAGTAAGCTAAGTGCACAGTGAACAGTGGACACAGAAAAACTCACTCACAGAACAGAACAGCAGTTGAAGCACCTCACAGTCAACAACACAATGGGACGGCGTCGTAGAGCACAAAGGAATGGTGTCGGCAGTATGCATGTCACATTTGTGCAACGTTAAGGAAAAATGAAGAAGTATGCACGGCAGTCAATAAAGTTACTCTTGCCACAGATAGTCTTTACCGATTGTAAAGGGACAAGATGTGTCCAAAGTTGTACTTAAAGCTGTGAGCATTGTATCGTAATGTGCAGTTAATGATCTGAGACTGATACCTATGAATGTTTCCATTTGTACAGGAGCGGCCCAAGCGAAGCATATCCTTTGTTTGGTGCGTGGGCGTGGCTAAGTGATCTGCAGCGATGGACGTACCAGGTCTGCAAGGCTCCACCACACGCACCCAGGTAAATGAATATGTCCGTCTTTCAGTTCTGGTTGGATTAAAAAAAAATTACAGACACCACACAACAGGACATATCTTGGTAAAAACGTTTTTTCAACATTTTACAAACAACACGGATCATTCGTGACAGTCGTGGGAAACTCATTCAGCGGTCATTAGGGGCGGTTTCATTTTGACAATGACATCACCGTGGCGCTACTGGAAACACAGCCATATGAGACATACGACAGGTCCATGATAGAATCGCGTACAGCATTTATTTGGTAGCTGTAGCATCAATTAACGCAGTTAACACGATTGTAAACATGCAGACTAAATCCATTTTTTCAGTATGTGACATGATGTAGCGCCCGTGCAGATAGTTCACATTGGCAGAGAAACATAGAGAAAACACGAAGAGAAAAATACACGAAAATTCTCCATGCTCACCTTTATCCAGAGACACTCAAGTCATTATTTTTTCTTTTGTTTTTGTGTGTGTATTTAAGTTGCAGAATTGTATTTTTGTCATAGTAGTTTGTAAGTTTATTAAAGCAGTCATTTTCAAACGGGCATTGGATGAAGAAAAGGTGCGTTAAGTATAGTAATGTCTTGCATGGTGGTCTTGGTGCGAGGTAAGTTTGAGAATTGCTGCTTTTGAGGGTATGAGTCTGGTTTATTAACATTGTATGTAGTGTTAGTTTAAGTACGAGTAATATTTACATGACATCTACAAAATAAGCCTGAAGAAATTTGCTGTGTGTTTGTATAATTATATCAGTAATGAATTGGAAATGATCGTCGACATGAATTCCCAACGTTCTTTGGTTTAACTGAGGCACTTTACTTACACATTCTTAACCAAAAGTAAGTTAAATCAGTATATTTATTAGAGAGCGTTAACATATTAAGGTAAGTTCGATGTCTTGCTAGACTATCTTGGTGAAGGATTTTCTTTAAATGGATGGTTTTATTTCTCGTGCAAGTTGCAGCAGACTCTTGAAGAATTCAAAATGACAGTTGTTAGCTCCAAGAAGGAAGAAAGCTTTAAAATTTATGAGGATAGCCAAAGAATACAGTATGAAGATTGTTAGTGGGAAAAACTGATTTCTATGTATCTTGCGTTCAGTTCTCCTGCAACTACTGAAAATGTTTCACGACCAATCAAATTACCCTTCTGGTTAGCGGTAATATTTAAACAACCCCCAACACGATTAAGCTTAATAGTCTACGGTGCAAGAGAGCTAAATAAAAAATATTACATTTCATATATAGTCTTCTTTTGACTGACATTTACTTCTTTGTTCCATCTTGCTACAACATTAAGATTGTATTAATGCTATTTCTTCACAAGTCCATTTTAATGCCGAATTCAAGTTTTATGCTATATTCTCAAGGGTAAATTGCAAGCAAATGTATAATTTAATAAGAAATGTCAATGTCTTCCAGAACTAAACGGCTGGTGCAGTTTATCTGTGGAAAGGTGAATGCTGCATTCAAGTGCACAAGTCCGACCAAGTCTAAACGCTTAAACCCGTAATCAATCCTAGAAAATAACATTCTGTGGGCACCCATATGCATAGATCTTTCCAACTTTTCTTCGTTTATTTTCTCTCGTCATTTGCAGCAGCTGCTTCATTCTCAATCCCGTCCCCGCATGCAAGCAGTTGCCATTTTCTTTCAGATACTGATGGGACCAGCTGTTAAGTCTTCGCGCGTAGAATATCTGTACAACCGGCGGGACGTTTTACGGCATAGAGAGAAAAGAATCTTCAAAATTCATGACACGTATGCTCCCACTTACAATATCCTTAGTTTACAGATATTTGTCTTCCTTGTAAGTTGTGCTGCTTCAAATTCCAAGCAAGGGAACTACGATGAGCCGGAATGTTAATGCGCTTAGCTTCCAACGGAGCAACCGCTCCTTGAAGACAGATTGCGGACTATAATATGGTAGTCAAAATATCGAGTAAAACCCCTCAAATCCTGGGAACTTTTCCATCCAAGTCACACACGCGCACCTTAAGTGATGGCTTGGGCCTCGGCCTAAAGAAGTGGCGATCTTTTTTCCTGTGACAGCACGCCGAGAACCGGCGCAAAGTACATAGTAGCGAGGTCGATATGGTGTTTGCATTCAGCTCTGTGTTTCGATCATGAGTGGCTGCGGAGGTTTTCCCACAGGAGATTATTTTGGTTGACAGTGTCATGACCCGCTGTTGGGGAACTGAGATCGACAGAACGCTGTGTTTGAAATGGAAGAGCTGGATACCGGTTCATGTACAGTTGTTGGCTCATCTAAATGTACTCCTTGAACGTTTCGGTGACTTTTGTAGGGCAACCCTCAATTCAGCTACAACTTTAGGTTAATCATTTGTGCCAGATTTTTCTGCAAGTTTGTTGGAATTTCTTTGAAAAATCAGGAAATGCAGGTTCGAGAACTGGTCTAGGAGTGAGGTTAGTATAATAGGAATAGACCTATATTCTACCTATGCGATATAAAATTGTAAATGTTACATGAAGAATCTGAGTCCAATCTCCTACCTGCAGTAGGAAAAATAACTAAATTTAAACAGTAAATTACAAAGCCAGGTCATGTGACATATCAGAGTTTTGCCATAAATTACACGTTATTTAGAGATAAACTCGATCGGTAATTTCACCGATATGCCTCAATCGGTCGATGCCCATATAATACCGGTTAATTATCCAATGCCTGTAATATAGTCTTCACATTAAGTTCTGTGTTTAATAATCATCCATCCTCATCGTCGCGTAGCCAAAAGTGGCAGGATAGATGCAAAATAAATCACACCGTGAAGTTGAGAAGAATCTTTCATGTATTTCAAGTACTATTTCTAATTAAATGGGAGTGGAAACTAATAATTGTTTCTAGCCGCATTTAAGTGGTGATAACCTTGTCCGAGTATGTCATTTTCCCAGTATAGCTTTTTTGTGGTTATTTTGGTAATCCACCTTGCGATTAATTAATGTATTGAAAGATTCAAATAATTAGCAGTAGGGGATCCCACTCAATCAATTAGCATTAGGTTCAGATTTTCTTAAACCAAACAAAATTGCTATGAAGTTAAATTCGCACGTCTTAGTTCTCACGGAATTTGAACAAGTTCCAACAGAAATTTTAAAGATGCTCCACTCGCATACTGAATATGTCTGCACATCCGAATCCCATCGCTTATTGAAATATTGTTTGAATGAATGCATCAGAACATGATCTGCTTGCTAAATAATTCCTATTCTAAGATGCAGGCTGTTCTTACGTGAAATCTAAAGGCTCTGAATATTGATGAAGGGTAGAGGAAGATTTTTTTTCTTGCGGAGATTCTCTTGTATAGTTTATGGACTGGGAGTGCTGTTGTGGGCCGGAATATCGATTAGTTCTTGAGAAACTTAGCAGATGTGTGAGGTCTTCTGGCTCGGGTGAGAGCGCTAAAGCGTAATTCCTCGAGAGCTAATTTTCTTGACCTTCCCCTTGGAGGGCGGTGGGAAATTCCTGCGGCTGACGCGGTACTCGCGATGCAACTAAGTCATCTCGAGCAAGGGAAGATTCCGTGAAGTTCCCTCTTATCTAGGCTACCAACGAACTATGCAGTCTGGTGCATTGTCTGCATTCTTCCTGCGTCCAATTTTATGTACGCCTGCAGCCTCTGGCTTCATTGCCCGTGTTTGCATTTGTTGTCGTTGATTTGGTTTATTTTACCTCGTTTTTCTGCCACTTGTGGCTCATCGCAGAGACGAGGAAGAGTGATGCTAGATGAAATGTATGAGAGAAAAAAAAAAGGACGCAGACCGGAATTTCAACCCGGGATCTCTGGCGTCTCAGCGCTCTGTGCTAACAACTACGCCACGGAGGTCATATATATTTGTTATGCATCGATTTTGTTTCGTGGGGATGATGTTGATAAACACAATGATACTACGTCCATTCCTTATCCAGGTGTCGAACCTGGGATCCCTGGCTTCGTAGCACGTAGACTGACTGACTACTCCGCCGCATAAGCGTTTAGTTTGTTTAATTGTACACATTTATTTTATCCACCTGATTCGATTATAAATTCTAATTTCAATATACAGTCATGAAAAAATTGCGACTATGGAAGCATTAAAAGACACTGAAATGCCTATAAACTTATTCTTGTTGGCAGACGAGCCAGAATGCCTTCCCGGTGGCGTCGCCGCCTTGTAATCGAGGGGGCCCCGTGTTTTGCAGTCTTTCGAGGCGCACAGTGGTTCGGATCAAACCTCAAACTGTAGGTTTAGTCCCGATTGGCCTTTCTGTGCATAAAGTGGTCTTTAAAAAAAACTCAAGCCAGAGAATTTGAAAATAAAGAAGCGATGTATGATTCAAGGTGTTTTTGCAAGCTACGGTGTAAGTTGCAGGAATATCAGCATGTCCTCAAAGACCGAAATTTTCTCGTAATGGAATATGACAGAGTTGCGATGTTGCTGTCCAGTTTGTTCAAAAACTGCACGCACCTACGCATGTGTAGGTAGGAAGGTGACTGACCGACCGTGAACGAAAGCTGTCTATTTGCTTCCATTGAGACGGACATGTGATAAAATTGATTTTAAAGTAGCACGAGACTGGGATGTTCCGGAATCGCCTACTCTGGTATGAGACTAATGTGTACAAGGAGAATGTTTCCGTTATTTTAACTTCTGCACAGCACAACAAATTCACTATATCACAAAAGAAACCTGCGAGCATGTGATGGCCCGGTAGAAGTTGTACTGGGTTAAATCATTACTTATACGGGAATATATCTGCATACGGTCGTGTATTTTGTATAGAATACATTGGATGGGGCTTCACGTAGAATTCACAAGTGCAAAATACGAGTACAGTGAAAGTTGTCAATGGTGTGTGTTGCATGTGTGCGATTTATAAATATGAATTCGACGTCTCTTTTTATACGTGGAGTGTAGAGGATCGAGAAAGCAATTCATATCTCAATTATTGCAAATTTCTAGCACACGAATGTGCATGTGCACAGTGTCTCAAGAATGCGAAAGTTGTCACATTGTTTCAGTTATTTTAACTTCTGGGAGTGAAGAGTCCAAATTCCGCACTATTTATATCGCAAAAGTTTCGTCATCCAAAGGCATTTCACCTAGGCTGGCTACATGTTACGTATCGTATCCAGTATGTTCGATCGAAGAGGTCGTCTGGCACGTGCCGACCTCCGTGGCGGAGTGGTTATCACAGCTCGCTACGACGCCAAGGGTCCCGTGTTCGAATCCCGGCATGGGTGTTCTTTGTAAGTGTCCCTTCATAAATTTCATCGTATCCTCATCTTCGTGATTAGCCAAAGGTGACAGAAATGCGAAGTAAAATAAGCCATATCAACAATCATCGGACACAAACAGATAATGATTAATTAACATGGTGTAGACAGGGCACACAATCACGTAATAAAAATATTCGGAGTTAAGATTCAATATTTAGATTTAAGGTGGTATGCGAAATGCTTTACGAATGCTCTACCGTCCGAAAACCCTTGTAGATCTCATTAATTCATATCCTCAATCCACAGAAACATTTCGTCGAGGAAACAAGTTACTTTGTGTTCTCAGATTTTTATTAACTTTTGTCAGACTTGTTACGTAAGTTAGAGTAGCACGATAAAAAGCAACAAATGATATATTTTTACTTGCAGATTTACTTTCCAAGGTTGCAGACAAATATAAATATTAATCATCTTGAAGAGTAGACCGTCGAAAAAAAGAACTAAGAGATCTCATGTCTTACTGGACACATGGCTTTACTCTCCCTCTTGGCCGTGCTTGTTTTCATACGCTGCCGTTACTTGATTCGAATATTTGCAGCATTTACAATGAAGCTACCGCTGGAGTTCATTGTCTCCTTGGCTATGCTTCCAAAATAGCGTGGCCCTTGCGGTGCTAATTTTATCTATAAATCCATATCGTGGTAGCTTGTTGATGCTCCGGCTAAATCTCGGCTTGCATTAGGCGAGGTCGGACAAGTTTTTATTTTTTAAGCTCGTCAGTGTCAAAGAGGAGAATGGCGATGCATGGAGTCCGGAGAATGTGTTCTTTGTGCGTGCGTGTAATCGCGTTACCGCTCAATGCGCGCAATGTGCATGCTTCTGTCTTCACCACTCTTTCGTGAACAATTTTACACCCTTGTTCTTCGCACAAAGCACGCTAATTTTGCATCAATCACGGTTAACTGCAGGGGAGCTCTTTAGGTTCGGCTGGATGTGTTATACTGGGATACAGATCGATGTAGCCGCCAAGTTAAGCTCGGATTTTTTTTTCAGTGAAAGTTTTTTATTTTCTTGAGTGAAGTGAGTTCCTTTAAGTTGGTATTGTTTTTGTGTATTCTCTGCTGTACGAACGAAGTCTGTGTAAACAAGTACACGCTTAGTTCGAATGACAACTGTGCATGAGTCTTGCGTGAAGGAATATAGTGCGTGTGATAAAGCCATATCACTCTACATAGCTGCTATATTGTAATTGTGAGACCTTATACAGGGTGGCCCAAAAAATATAACCGAATAATTTTACGTTACCTTATGTTTCGGTTACCTTTTTTGGGATCCAGCCTGTATTATGAGCTGCAAAACTACAACCGATATACAGACTTAGTTTCTGGAACTAAGTTAATTTTCGGAAAGCCGCGATGTCCTGTTAGTGGAGCGTTTATTGACAGTCGCCCTGCTTAGAGCGGCTCTGGGGATTACCCAGCTCATAATCAAAGGATACCCGTGGTGGATAGATGCGATCGGAGCGTGGTGCTGATTACATCACCTCCTATGACGGCGGTCGAGAATATGTGGAGTTCCACCTCGATATACCCCTACGGATCTTCACGTTACGATACGAAACACAGGGGATAGCTTTTCCATTTTGGTTCTGTGTCCACTTGTCCATGAGGTACATGCTAGAAATTATTTTCAGTGCGCCAAGATCTACCGTGGACATACGACTTTTTGTGTGTAGTTTATTATGCATCAAGAACATATTCAGAGATGGATATAATGTTTGTTTTAGTCTTCATTCCAGATGTGCAGAAAGTTTCCATTCGTAGATCTTCTCATTGGAAATTGCTAGGGGGAAAGATCTGTAGGTTGCCGAGTTACTCCAACTGACGTACGCTTTTCTTCGTTGCCCCGGGCTTCTTGCTGCCAATACAGACAGTAACAGATAATTAACATTTCTCATTAGTCAGGTTGTTACAGGTAGAGTTGCTAAATCTGGGAACACGTTATTAAATCTGGCGGACACGTTGCAGGTCATGAAAATGCCACGAGCTTTTAGACAATTCAAGACGAGACCGAAACTCGGGCAGCCCCTGTTAGTAGCAATAGGCGGCTTACACCAATAAACAATTATAAAAGAGCACCTGTCCAAAGTTTGTGTAAAATGAGATTGTTCTTATTACTAGAAATGCAGATATCTCTGGTTTCTATGAACGAGAACCTTTATTGGACTTGATACAGATCGAGCATGATTCCCGCAATGCGTCAGAAATATTTGTGTTCCGCAAGAAAGGTGGTAATATTTGGCAGGTAAAATAAACTAGGGAATTCATTTAATACAATTGTTACGCTTAGAAGTATGAACACCTGCGCCATGGCACCAACCATACGTCGTTTACAGTTCCATCGGCAACTGAAGCGTTTGGATCAACATTCGAACCTTGAAACATTATCATTAAGTATTTTTTAAGATATAACGCCGAAGATCTCAGATATATCGGGTTATCTGAAATATTTCAGTATCCACTCTTTCCCTTCCCTGTCCAATACTGGATGAATATACTTCATATTAACGGCGTTCGAAGCAAATTTAGAGCTTGAATTTCAATGCTTTCCTAGAAGTGTCTTTTTCAAAATTAGTTGTGGAACTATAGCAAAACTACAAATAGTTAACAAATTACAAATAGTTAACGAACCCTTTCCTCAAGGCAACTCTTCAGAAGAGGTCCTTAGCTAATATTCTCTTCTGAGGTGACGATAATCCAGCGTCTTCGAAGGAAATGGTATACCTGACAAATTTGTAAACTGGTGGCTTCCATGGTGGAGTGATCCCGCTACGAAACTAAAGTCCTAGGTTCGGACCCTGATTAAAATATGGATGCATCAGTGTGTTTGTCCATCATTTATCCTCATCAACTTGTTTAATCCTAGATGTGCTTTATAAGATTGTGTTGATAGTGACGTGGAATTATGTGGATACTATTGGATTGTATGCAGATTTTACAACACAGTATATCCTACTGCTCCTACTGATAAGCAGCCCAAAGACCACCAACTTCGTGGGGTTGCAATAATGTGAGGATGAAATGTTCAATGTGAATTTACAGCCCTCGTATGTATTTGTATTATGAGTTGCAATAATGAATAGATGGAATTTGTGAAGGGACAACGAAAAAGGAGCACAGTGATGTGTCCATAATGAGAAAGTCACTGACATCTGACTGGCTGGGTTACCACAGAGCCGCTTTATACAGGGACATTGTCAACGTTTCGTGTGGATTTGTTCACTCTTGGGTGGTTGGGGGTTAGTTACCACCAAGAGGTATGTCTGTGACTGTACCTACACTTGGCAGGTCGAGGACACTGAGACTCAAAGTGAATATATGAGTACACGGAATAATTGGTATGTATTCCCAAAGCGGGGGCAAATGCAGGGCTTTTCTTAGTTAGATGTCAGGATGCCTGACTGCGAGTGAGTTGGTAGGATTAAGGGCGGGATAATGCCCAGTGGATGTGGAGGCGTTTTGCCATGATGGAGAGGGCCTCTTGTAACCCAGGTGTCCGTGTATGTTGAACCAGTTCGCCCACGTTCCGAGTTGAGTGTATTTGCCTCGACGCGTTCACTGAGAGATTCATTTACTTGCACGTGTTATAATGCTTACAACAAGCTCCAGCAAGAGTTTACTTTACAGGGCCATAGTTTGCCTAGTGATGTCCCATTTCCATCTCGAGTTGGTCAGGTTGAGTGAAATAGAATTACTTAGCGCAGCTCCCAAGAAATTGGTCTTGTCTTGTGTGTGATGTCCTTTCGCATATCTTCAAGTAAATTACTTCACTATAAGCTACAGTAGGAAGTCCCTTCTCGTTGGCGTAACGGCATCGCTACCGTCTTGTGATCAAAGGGTCGTAGGTTTGATTCCCGATGGAATAGTTAAGATTATGATTTCACGTTAAACTGTAGGTATATTCTTGAGTAGCCTACCCGACCAGAGCGTAAGTGTAACTCCAGGAGAATATTTGTAGATCCTGAAATTTGTACCCGCTTAGCCTAGTGGTTAACGTTCTGCTCCGCTGCCCGTTGCAGATTCTATTCATAGCAGTAACCTCTTATTTGGGTCCAGCATACGTGAAAAGTAAAGTGTAGGATTCGTGTCTAGAAATAAGTTGGACTCTATGGGGTGAGCTCAAGTCATCCAACCGAAAATTGTTTGGTGCTTGAAGGGCTTTACGCCATGGATTTTTTTATAGCCTGAAGATCTGTCAGAAATCGTACTATTGGAATGGAATGGCACTATGCAAATGTCATCAAGTTTCAATAAAATAATCGCTTGTACAGGAGGGGGGCATGTTATAGAACCATTAAAATACCCTAAATTCCGATAATTTATACATTTCTTTTTAGTTGACAAACCAGGAGATTTTTGCTTGTTTTTCAAGTTCATAACTACAGCAACAAAACTTCTCAAATCAGTTGTATACACGAAACTGTTGATCTTGGCGGATTCAGTAAACCCAATTGCTTATTCTGCGTGCTTGGTAGTGTGTGTATGTCACGAAAGGGCAGGAAGTCTTTCAACATTTACAGATGTTCCAACGCTTTGGGAAGCTGGCTGGCTGAATCTGTGCGCTGATGTATAACCCGGAGAGGCTAATTTAAATTCTCCTCACCTGCTACAGCATCGATCGTTGACTAAGGATTGACGCACCCTAATCTGGCTATGTAATCTCCTCACACGGCCCTTCTTTGTCGGCCGTTTGCCTGTAGGGGCTGGTGAATGCATTGTCAAGCGCTCTCCACACATCCCATATAAGGAACCATCACTGTTGGAGTAAATGGAACTGTTCCGCAATTGAAATAGGTGTTGGCCTGTGGCCACAACTATTTTCTGTTGAAAACTTTGTCAGTATAAGTATAATCACGAATAATAAGTGTTTGCATGCCCGTTGCATAGTGGTAATGCTGTCGTTCTGTAATCAAGGTGTTCGGGTTCGATCCTTGGATGCACCTTGGGATCCCACTTTAAACTGTAGGTCCAGTCATGATTGTTGTACCTAAGCACAAACTTCGTACACCCCGCTGAATTGTTGCCTAACTCCTTCAAAGTATGTCCATTACTAGGTTTTTAAAAAGCTGCACACCGTGTGGTAAGAAACCAATGTCTTCCGTTAGAAAGTACAACACTTCATTAATAATTTACTGCCACAGTGCGTACGTCGAAAACCCACAGCCGGCCTACACGAAGGTTTTCCGTGGTTTTGCCAAACCACATAATCTGGGACATTGTACTGAACGTCAGCCAAGAATGTATTTTAGTAGAATATTACGATCACTTTTTTAGGTTTAGTGGGGTCCCGGCTTCGATACCCGGTGGGCAAACAGGGTGGCTACTCACCGGGAATTCCTTGAATTCCGGGATTCATACGTGAATTTTTGGCTCCGGGAATTCTGCGTGTACTTTCCTCCGTTGACGTGAAAAATTGCAGCTTTTATTAATCCATACGTATTTGTAAATGTCCTGTGACATGTTTTCGCAGTTTAGCTTTTATTTTTATCGAGGAAGAAAGACAGTAAAGCTGCAGTGAAAGACAAACAGAATTATCTCGATTCTGACGAAAGAATTTTAATTTTCCTAAATAATGTCTTGTGTAATCATAAGCATTTTCCTAATATGCTTATGATTACACACGGTAATAATCAATGTTTAAATATAGGAAACATTTGCCTGTACCCTTGAATTTTTAGCAATGACTTTTTGGAAACTTCTCCTTGAAAACCGGGAATTATACTTTAATTTTATCATGGTGTTGAAGTAGCCAACCTGGCAAATCATTTCCTAGATTTTATGGAGATCGAAGGCAATTTTGGAAATTCGTTTGGAAATTCATCGTAACGACTGCTAATCGACCGGAGGGGGCCATATATACTAGGGCAGAGCAGATATCAATTTAGAACCGATGCCGATACTCTTACCGATTCCCACCGATACCGATACTTGAAAATTGCAATAATTAAAATTTGTTCAAAATATTGATCAATATTCTTCTCCAATTATATACATCAATTTACCAATAAATTTGCTTTAGAATATTCAAGAATTGCATCAGAATATTAAAATAAATGTTATGTAATCAGAAAATATAGTTTTTCGTGCAAAATTGATGCAAAATAAAAAGTTTGAATTTTGCATAATTTCCAGGATAATTAGACTCCGTGAAAGTGTTGTGCGGCATTTTTGCGGACCCTGCAAAAGATCAAAATGCCGGAAAAGTATCGGCTCAGCCCTAGTATATACCTTAAGCAAAGGCCACGGAGACTTTCTCCCACCTTCTTGTCCTTATTTGATCTTCGCGGTTTACGTAATACTGTAGTTTAAATGAAGAAATTTGTCTGAGGGGCAGTTAATTTCTTTTCCTGGAAATCTCTTCGAGCCATGATTTCAAATTTTAATCCCGTTGTCTCGGGACATACCACATCCCAGGACCGTTTTAATCTATTTCGATTGTCAATATCTTGACTGCAACATGAAGATGTCTGACGAAAAAACAATATTCCAGCCAGTATGAACAATTCGTTAGTCTTCGAATCTACACCAATAGCTAGATGTTGGCCCTTTCGAACCAGTACTAGTTTGAGTTTTAAACGACGCAGCAAACTGGTTGAACGTTCTTAGCTGCTTAGTGGTTTGACTGTCAAAATTTGTAGTGCAGGTGACATCCCTTGCATCGTATCTGGACCATAAAAGAAGCATCAAGCTATTTCTGCTTAGCATTTCTCAGCCGCTGGAACGACCTGTCAAAGACTTTTACGACATATGGTGTTGACACGTTTTGTGTCCACATATTAAGCAATCATCTTGGAACGGCATTAGCCAAATATACCTGCGTCGAGGGAATCTGGGAACGACGTGTGTTGGAAGATCCTCCCGTGGAAAAACCGTATGATGAGTGTTGAATTATTTTTGTAACATAATGTGCAGAACGTGTTTGTAAGATGATAATGTAGTAAATATTCATGTATTAAGCGGGCACGTCATTGTCATTGAAATACAGTGTGTCTGAGAAAAAATATACCAATAAAGAATTTAAATAACTCAACAATCGTTAACGATAGAAATGTCAAATAACGTTTATTTGGAAGAGAAAACCATAGATTTTTTTAGCCAAAGAACAAGGAAAAAATTTCTCCTTAGTAGATCTCAATGTGTGCTCCTTTGGTGGCGCGACAAACATGAAGGCGGTACTCAACCTCCATCCAAGTGTTCAACATTTGATGAGTGACGGAGCCACATACATCGATAATTCTTTCACGGAGATCATTGAGGTCTTGCACAGGTGTTTGGTAAACCATAGTCTTCACATAACCCCAAAGGAAAAAGTCCAAAGGAGTCAAGTCTGGTGACCGTGGTGGCCATTTAATGGGTCCACCCCTCCCAATCCAATTACCAGCGAAATTGTTATTAAGGAAGTTAGTAACACAACGGGCATAATGGGGGGGGGCATCCTGCTGAAACATGTACCCATGAGGTATACGAGGTACAGCATGCTGTTGCAACATTTGCAGGTAACTTGCACCTGTAACTGTAGCTCCCTCAAAGAAAAAGGGACCATTACGGAATCTCGTGTCAAACCACACCATACATTCAACTTTGGACTGTCGCGTTCATGTTCAATAACTGCATGGGGATTCTGCTCACCCCATATTCTACAGTTGTGCCTATGCACTTTTCCGGAAATGTGGAAGGTAGCCTCATCTGAAAATGTTAAGCGTGTCAGGAATTCAATGTCATCAATGCGTGATAGCACTTCACTAGCATAATCAAACCTAGCGGGTTTATCACTGCACTCTAGTTTCTGAACAAGCTGTAACTTGTAGGCTCTAAGCCTTAACCTTTTATGTACGATATCATGCACAGTAGAACGTGGAATTTGAAGTTGAGAACTAGCACGTCTCACAGATTTACGCGGGCTTCTCTGGAAAGCTTCCTGAACTGCAACCACTTTATCCTCGCTCACACGCTTCCGACCACTACCTTTCTTCCTCAACAAAGACCCTGTTTCCAGCAATTGTTTATGCCATTTAACAATGTAATGACGTTCTGGTGCTTCCTGTCCATATTGTTGCCGGAATCTTCTTTGTACCGTTACAGGAGACTTCAATTCTGCAAACCAAAAGCAGCACTCAACTTTCTGACGAACAGTAAACGGCGCCATTGTACAGTCATGGACACTTCTAGGTTGTAACACCACCACTGACTTCCAATGAAATCATTACAACCCAGAAGTGTCCATGACTGTACAGACTACTCACCAACAAAGCCACGCATGCGCTTAATTATGTTACGATTTTTTCCCTTCTGGTGGTAAAAAAATCCTTTCTTCCCTCTTCCAAATAAACGTTATTTGACATTTCTATCGTTAACGATTGTTGAGTTATTTAAATTCTTTATTGGTATGTTTTTTCTCGGACATACTACACTGTAAAGTGAAGGAGAAGCTAGGGCAAATACACTTGTTCAAGTTTCTTTCTTTTTTAAAAAAAATGTTTAATTGATAACAGAGTAAATAAAGACATCTGGTTAAGAAGACACTTTTTTTTTCTTTTTGCTATTTATTTTCGTGGTCTCCTCAGAATGTTAAGCTAGAAGTAACTAAAATGTTCATTAAGAGTAAAAGGTACTTGAAGCAGTGGTGTGGTCAAGATTCTTTTTATGGGGTTTAGCCTACCCAGTTCTGATATAAAAAGCGCTATGAAAAAGTGCCAGGGAAAATTGTTCTGAAATAAAAACTGACTACGCATATTAATTGTGGCCTAATGTATTCATAAAATATTATTCTTGAATTTACCATTAACACAGTGTTGAACATATTTCCAGTTGTAGTATTTGCTCGTTCAAAATTATGCATCTTGTGATTAGTGGGTCCCATTGTACAGTGATCAACGACCAGAAACAACATGAGTCAACTTCTGATTAATAAAAAAATCCTGCGAGTTACCAGAAATTATTTTCATACCATTTATAACTTTCTGCAACTTGATTACTTTTATAATTTACTGTCCAAATGGTTTCTATTATATTACGATTTTATTCTTATTGTATTTAATTTCTTTATCATTATTTTGATCTCTACTTTTGGGGTTAGGTGATAGCCCAGCATAATAATGTCAATTCAGTTCAGTCCAGAACATCTCAGCGTTAGCAGGCTCTTAGTGTTGGGTGCTAGGAATCATATCCCTGCAAAGCATCCCCTGCCTATCTCATTGTCATTGCGTTAAACTACATGATCATTGTTTGTTGCACTGAAGAAGTTATTGTCTCACATTCGTTGCTCACTTTTCTTGTGATTATTTTCCCCATTGTGAATTACTTGCAAACCGAAATTTCGGCCTGGGTAAGAAAATAACGAGTTCCACGATCAGCACTGTGTGTGTCGCAAAGTATTTTGCAAACATCTTCAATACTGATTATAATTTGCCAAAATTAGGGAGGGGCTGAGCCCCGTGCGTAGTTGTCCCACACGCATAGGATGACGTGGTTCTTCAGCAGATCCCCAGGCAGAATTTAAGTCTTGTTATTGAGACGACATATGCAATTTTAAGGGGATTCACTATATTTGAATATTGATGTATGTGTACCAGTACATAAACATGTCAACATTGTAACTTTACTCCACGTGCTTGTTAGAATGGAAGTTTACGCCGATAACAATTGGAACAAGTCCCTCTGTACTGCCAGATCGCATGGAACCGTGCGTTCCGTAGTAAAATCGATTTGTAATCTAGCGCGCGTCAAATAATGAGACTATCATATCGAGGATCTGAAGTGCGCTTTGGAGACTGCAGAGGCGCTACTCTTTCAGCTGGGGATTCGTCAGCGTTTTTCGGCTCGTGGCAAGGCATGAATGAAAGCTGACTCATCGCTTCTTTTGACAGTGCGGGTAGAGGCAGAATTGCTCAAGGTAATTGATAGGCATATCCATTAGAGTCTAAATCGCATGCAATCTTGGTGTTGGAAGTCAATTATTGGATGTCAACACACTACGGCAGCCTCTGATTTTCTGTTATATATTGCTTGTGTGGTTAAAGTGCCATAGGTCCTGTTTCTACAGAACTGTTTGTATTCCATAACCTGTTTTGATGTCCCTAAAAGTTTATATTTTATCTTGCACAATGGTTTATTATATTGTGTGCCAGTGTCAAACTTTCCCCTTCGGTGTGTGCTGCATTGGCAAAGAAGAGAAATATGGAGAAATCACCAATACAAGAGAGTACCTTTCTTTTTTTAAAAAAAATGTTAATGATTATTGTATATTTTCATGTAATTCTTAGCTCAGCCGTGAGGTATTTTCACATTAGAATCCACACTCGCAGCTAATTCAAGTAAGATAGTGAGTTATAACGTGAGTCCAGCAGGCAGGCTCATTCATCTAGCACATACACGCAGTCACGCATGTGTACCAGATTTAGATTTTCCATAAGATGAGGAAGCAGTTATACCTTATCAACTGTTGTAGCCTCTTACAAGGACGGCTGTTTATAGTCGAACAGTCCCTTTCTTTTCGATAGCTTAATACATGCAAGAGCTTCTCCCTCTTAAACAGGTGAACATGTGTGTGTGAAGGACTGCAACAATTGGCAGAATTCGTTCCATTGCGTGAAAACTGATTTCTCATTGGCGAGGGAACATATTTCATTCTCTTTCAGTTTAAAAGCTAATTTATAGACATACGGATGACTGTTTTATCACACTATATTTTCGTAATAGGTTGTACTCACGATCCCATTGCAACTCTTTGCAAGGTTCATTATGTATGCATTTATGTTCCATGACAATTCTTTATTGGTGCTTATGAAAGGCATACATGCAGGTATGGAAGTTATGCCCCGGGCATTCTCTTGATCGTCAAAAGTTTGTTTCAATTTCCTTTATAGTTAGACTAACCGGAACTGGACGAAAAGTTCAGTGATTCGGATCCCGCTTTTCTTGATCATATACCATGCCTGTCCTTAGTTCACCACAAGATAATACCATATTAGACAGTGATAAGTTTGATCTCATCATGTATTCTTTATTTTTAGAAAGTTTTCGTACAGGATAAATGTTTTTGGCCAGTGCTTTATATAATATGTGTATATATATATATATATATATATATATATATATATATATATATATATATATATATATATATATTAGACTGAGGCCACTCTCGAGTCACATTTTACAGCTCTCGTTAACGCCTGAATATCCCAGATAGTAGCTTTTTCTCGTATCTCTATATTGACTAGTCTGGAATATTTGTATCACGCCTCTCGTCAGTTATTGTTTGAATGCCATTTACCTGTAGAACAATTATTCTGGAACATTAACTCCGTTTTACAAGTAACGTAGCTCCTCGGAAATTATAAAAAGGAGTTAAAAACTGAAAGGGAGGACTAGTATTCGCGATACCTACCGTGTCAAATATATATATAAAAAAACGAGGTTATATTCCTTGCTTATTTTCAAGTGTTTAAGAATTTCCGTTTAACTGGCCATGGTCACAGAAACTTGTTTTTACTTAAGTGAATGGGGTAAGAGAAAACTTCAGGAATACGAAGAAGTTAAAATATGTCAATTCTTATACACAGTAGATTACTCTGTTCTCGCAGAATCAGTACAGTGAATAAATTATCGAAATTCCTGCTTACAAAGAACTACTCAGTTGCTTCGTGCTTCACTGGATTTTGGTACCACTTCTCGTTGATGTTGAACTACATGCAATACTATTCTTCGTGGAGGAAGTGTGTTACCACTGAACTTACACACAGTTTAAATTTGTAGGACAATAGTGTAGGCTCTGGAAGTGTAGATGTAATGGTGCGTAATACTAGGTAGTTAACAGAATGGCGCATCTTGCACAAATTCCAAGTTAACGTAAGCGTGAGGAGATGGTAGTTAATCGTGGCGTAACGTTGTCAGTCTCAGGGAACGTGCTTTTTGTTGGAAATGCGACTTTCGAATTATACGAACTGAGGAAAGTTGGAAGAACTTAAAGCAAAACGCTTTGGTAACATTCAGAATTCGTTGAGGGGGGTCATTATACATTGCAAACTGCATTTGCTACAGGTTTTCTCGAGATGCAAGATCAGACAGTAGTAACATTCGTTCCTCTACATGTTGAGTGCTAGACAATCTGTTTCCTGGGGGTAAATCCTTGATAACGTGACAAGTATTCTGGGTTCATATTTAGACGTACTGGAAGCACATCAAAGCCGGCTTCTCAACGGAAGAGAGCATGAACACAACAGTTATCCAAAACTTCATATTGTATATTAAGCATGGTAGCAATTAGTTTCATCTTTTTTATTTGTTCACTGGAAACTTTTTCCAGAAACTCCAAATTATAATTTCAAAACTCGACAGTTACACGATATACCTACGTACATGGTTTATCTCAAATGTAACAAATTTCTTCATGAACTTGGCCTATGTATTTGAACAGGTATGTGCGCTCAGAGATGAAAAACATTAGTATCAAAATCAAGGGGTCCCGGGTTCAATTCTTAGTAGTTCGAATCACACTTTAAACTAGATCCAGTCCCGATTATCATAAAGTGAGCTTAAAAACGAACTGAAAGAAGCCAGTCAGGTTCATCGTGAACTGAAATGTTTCTTCATACATTGTCCTTATTTGTGTAATTTTGCTCATTCGACATTTCGTTTTGACGGGGTACGCCATTGCTTCAATTTTTAAGTATGTTTCAAGATGCATCGCCAAATTTGGGAGAAAATTAGTCATTAACATCAGAACTTGGGAGACATGGGGAATGGAATTATGTTCTCTTGTTAATTTAGGAAGAGAAATTCACTTCTCTATGCACCCTTGTGCCACTGAAGAAACAAATGATTAGAAACACAAAGTGCAATGACATGGAATATTTGAAGGACTTGCAATGCTTCCAATTTTTTTATCGGGAAGTTTTCCTTATCCAGCCCTGACAGTGTGCTGTATCGTTGGGAATATTACTCTGATCTACAGCAGATTGGAACTAAAGTATTGGTTGTGTGGAAGCAATCTTCCCTTATCCCCCATTTTTCTCTCGCTTGGATGCCACCGAGAAACACTTCTTGCTGTAATTTCTTTCCACCGTGCTCTGGTCACGTCCAATATCCAGATGTGCCAACCAGTTGAATTCGTAGCTCGAAATTGCAATAGAAGACCAATTTTTTTTATATATTATCCCGGGGGTGGGGGGACCTTCATGCTTGGATAGTCTCGTGTACAATCGCGGCGTACTCTCCAGTAATTTGAGATCAGTTGATGGAATGGCCTAGAGTGTGTTTCATTTCTTTGTTCGCAGTTACTCCGGAAGATCGTTCTTAAGGTAACACCAGGAGGGGATGATATAATCCGGACTGAATTGCTGTGCATTTGGGGCGCGATGGGTCGCCATTGGCGCTTGAACGCAGGTCCGGGCCGGCAGTTACCAAAATAAGAAGTGAATTTATGGCATTGGGAGTCGGCTGTAGTGCGGGAAAGGGCCGACATGGCGCCACGATGTGGATCAATATGGAAGGAAGCTCTTGCTTGCTGGCTGCGGCAGTTTGTACGCTCTAGTTCTCGAGCGTCTCCCAAGTTTTCAATAAGGCTCTCCACATCATTACACGGGAGAGACTTTGCGTGATGGCCACGTCACGCCCTTAGCGTGCTTGTCTTGGACATCATCTCATTCAGAAAAAGGAATCGAATTAAAAAGAAAGGCTTTCATGATATGCCGCGAATCTGGATATTTTCTTTCCTGATTGACCGTACCAACCCCCTTTTTATGGCATCTCGGGTAAAAGATAACATACAATGGTGTGTAATAAAGAGAATGTGAGGTGAGGGTAAATGTTCCATTCCGGATCTTATTTGTCTGAAGCTTCAAGCCGCGAGTTGACACTTCATTAAACTTTTAACTTCTGCAAGGTGCTGTCATAACTTCATGGAACTGCTTCGTGTTATGATGGATTTAAAAAGTAGAACCTTGCACGTGTCAGTCACTGTGCATGTCTGTTGTTCCGAGGTCGCAGCAAAGTCACTTTACGTTTAGCCAGTCATTTCTGCAATTTTTCCTAGTATATTATCACGTTGGAAATGGTTGCACAAGGCACCAACCATACTGTGGAGCAGAGGTACCCAAACTGCGGCCTACGGTCAATTTCTTCAACAGCCTTCAATGGCCCTACACATGAAAACGCAGTGGAAGAACTGTCCTGAGTTCTATCTCTGTAACATCTTTCACCGTTACTCATCCAGTTGACTGTGATCAAAATAAAACGTGTGGCAACCGCAGCTAATAGAACCGATTAAATGTTTTGTGAGGCGGGGGGTTAAATTGTATTTTTTTTTTTATCAGGTTAGATTTATAGTTGCTCCTGTAAATAATGGGAGTCAGTGAATTGATACTGGACAAATGGGCCACAAACCAGTTTACCCCATAATAGAAGTAAAACGTTTGTAACTTAAAAGTGGTCAGCGTAACGCGCTACGAAATCAGATTTCAGCTTTAGATATGCCTGAGGTATTGCCAAGGAAAGTGTTGCCAGTCATTTGTCCCTGCATTTCGTCTGAGCATTCCTCATCGTAAAATAACCAAAGTATTCGTAGATTTCAAGTCCATCGAGCGTCTGTCTGTACCGCAGGAGACCCAGGTTCGACTGGGAAATATCGGACGTAAGAATTTTTCCGACATTGTCCTTGCGTAAAGCGACTCTGGGGTCACCCAGCCTCGCATCACAGGCATCTTGGGGAGGGAAGTAAGGCAACCAGATCGTGGTGCTGATCACGTCCACTATAGCACAGATCGAGTGTGTGCCTTCATGGTACGATGCAGTGCAGAACTTGATCCCCTCCCCCCCAAGTATCAAAACTGGCTTTTATATCAATTCGAGATAATGAATATTCCATATTAAGTAAAAAAAAAAATGCTTACATACTTAAAGGTTTAATGTATGTTGGTATTTTAAGGCCAATATACGTAAGTTCACGAAATTATGGAGTATGTATAGATATAGCAGATCTTGGTTCAGACTACTAAGTTGGCCAAGTGGAGTATTCGTGCAGGTGGTCAATAGCTTAATAATTTGACGATGGTTGGGGTAGGTGGAACGAACCTGCAGGTGGAAACGTGACACACCGGATACATTTTCGAGGTTGCTGCGTTCTCTCGTTCAAGATAGAACATGGACACGAGTTTTTATTATTACTATTATTTTGTCTTCGTGAGTGAAGGCGTTCCCTACTGTATTATTATCTGTAATTTTGTGATTTGCTACATGTACCACTCACTCACACACATACATGCAGGGGAGGGTACTTTGCTTCCATTGTGCTCTTCGCGTCAAAAGAGTTCTTTCCTTTTTTAGCTAGTCCTTTAAAAACCTTATGTCTTCCCTCTCGTTATTCCACACCACTTGCAAACATGTTCAAGACCTTTGCCTTAAGTTCAGGGTGTATCATTATTTAGTTGGTAAATTTTATAGAGGTATATCATTCCAAATTTTTTTCTGACGATTCGAATATAAGTTCCTGATGTGCAATATAGCTCGAAATTTCCTGTGATGGCTATGTATTAGCACGCTTTTTTTTGTCTTAAACGATTTTGCAAAGGTCTGAGCAATTTCGAATGTCCATTTGAAGAGAACAATTATGCTGAACGTTCGATTTTTGTCCCAATTTCTTCTATCGTAGTATATACGGAACTGCTCTGTTTGTAGGATATCCTGTTTCAAGCCTTAAACTAAAATTTGTATTTTCTAAGTTCATAAACTGATAAACCTGGGCTTCTCTCTTAGTTAACTAGTTAGGTCTTTAGATTTTTTCGAAATCTCTTGCAGAAGGCTATTTTTGCTAATTATTATATTTACCTCTTAGAATATTAGGTTTGCTGTACGCCTTGAGAGAAGTCCGTTCAGATGAAAGGCTTTGTTTAAGAAAGAAACTCCTCACTTCTGTAATGGTTGTCTAATGGCATGTGTCTGTTCGTTGTAGGAAAACCAGATCCCTCGCCTGGTCGTCCTGCCCCGCTTCTCGCGGAACCACGGTTTGGAGCCGGTCCCCAGCCTTACAGTAAGTAAATGTCTGCTCTTGGATAAATAAACCACGACAAAGCAGAGTAGAAAACTCCCGTGGCATGTTTCTATCCAAATTTCACGGCCATCTTAATATTTCCGATGTTGTCTTGTACATTTTCCATTTCTCACCTGGTAGTTTGTAATGGTTTTCTCCTCTGCTCAGATCTGTTTAGGGTGTCAGTATAGTATTTTTAATAAGCTTGAAGCATGACCCTCTTGAGTGTGTAGACCCATTAAACTTGGTTTCGAAATACCAGGAATGCCAACAAGAAGGAAGAGGTTGTCGAATTATTGCGGAACCTTTCAGTTGCGTTCATTAAGTACCTACCCAAGGTTTTAGGAAAAGTACGTTTAATGAAAAATAGTAAAATCTAGGACAGATTACTAGCGTGCAGGTTTTTTGCCTGTTTGTCTTTGAATATTCCCTTGCATGGACACAAACTTTAATTTTTTTAACTTTGTTTCGAGCCTGCTATCACATTTTTGTAGTGCGTAGAAATGCCGTTATTTTGCACCTTTTGCTTATTCTCACTTTTCGCTAAGTTTTGCTCACCCCACAGTACACGGTAATCTCTCGTTTTGTGAGTTTTCCTTCAATTTCATCTACCCACCATTTGCCACTGTCGCGATTAGCTGAAAGTGGCCTGCAAGCGACCCAAAAATGTCCTTTCGAGAGCCAACGTGAACCTCAAAAGATTTCATCTCAATTAGTGTATCTTACCATAACTTGGCTAAAACTTTAGCATATCCAGGATAAAATATTACTAGGCTCGTACAGAAAGTAGTGTCCGTTCGGTAATAAAAAATAACAGCCGAAGTTAGTTGAACAATATATTTTTACCATGAAAGTACGGTCACCGGCAATAGAAATGGGACATCTAGATCCTGAAATATTCGGTACCCTGCCAGGCGTTGTGTGTTGCCTAATTATGCACCAATAAATGGATATTAATAGCAAATTTTCAATGCCAACTTCTGCCACCGCCTGTGATTGTACGTACGCCTTGAGCAGCAATTTTTCTACATACCTGCGTGCAGGTTTTTCCTTTGTTTCTTAATTACATGTATCTAATCTTTCCTACCCATCGTCGCTGTTGACACAGAGAAAATTAAAAATACAAAAGGATACATCCACCAAAGTGCAACATTACTTTGAAGACACTTTCGGTCTTGACAAACCAATGTAGGAGAATGTGAGTTCCACCAATCTTTGCCTTTTTACCGTCACTTACGCCCACGTAATCCCCCACCTCCATTTTTTCGTTATACCGTCGTTATGACAAGAAAGAGCGCTAAAATGTTCTCATGAAATTGCGATAGGTAGGAACATATTTTTAGACGCACGTGGGTCACACAACCACTTTGGAGTGGGCGAATCGTGATTTGCCGTGAACACTTACACTTCCTTTCAAGAAACTGAAGCGTTCATTCCAAGCGTATTCTCCCCCTGACATCCTGCTAGAAGTGAAAGCGGGCGTCGAAATTGGGTGCAACGATATAAGTTGCTTTATAAATACACCTCCTGCAAACCTTATTCTCAAGCTTCGCTGTTGGAATTCAATACTAAGACCGTACTTTCCTCCTCGGGAAGACAGCGATATCGACGAAGGGAACTTCCGGTCTAAATAGAAATAGATTGAGGGTGGGCAGCATGGTGCTGAACTTGCAGAAACATAGGAAACGAATAGGGTCCACTGCACGTATTATAGTCAGGGCTTGAAAATGAAAAAGTGCTCTTCTCATGCTTCTATGATCAAAAGGGCAGGTGAAAACTAAATCATAATGAATATATGATATTGGATACGAGTTGAACCTCTCGAGTTCGATACTAGGTGGAGGCACATGGTGGTTCGGGCCCACTCTAAACTGTAGGTCCAGCCCCGATAAGCCTATCTTAGCGTGAAGTGGACTTCAAAGAGTTGGACCTCGTTGATAAGATATGAATCGATTTTCGGCCTCTTTTGGATAATTCGACGAGAATAAATTATGGGGAAAACACATTGACATATCCATGCCTTACTTAGGATTCAAGATCGATAAAGGGACATTCGCAAAGAGCCGCCAAGCCGGGACTTGAACCCGGGACCTCCGATGGCGAGATCGAAAGTCAACCATTTAACGCTCTCGACTACCAAAGCGACAAGATAATTTTCTTTTAGCTGTATATGTTCGAACTGATATAGACGTGTCCGCATATAGGTCGTATGTCATTTCTCCATTGATGCCACGATCTGGCGCATGTGTGCTGAGTCGAAGAGTAGTACAAGAACATGGATAGGAATGGAGTAATAAGCCTAAGTATAGGGCAGAATGCCGATACTGCCCATTCAACCCCTCGTAACAGAGATGCAATACGTGATCGACTTGCTTTCCGCGAGTCTCATCCTTTTTGTGAGATCTCTGTGAACGAGGGTGTACTGAAAATATCGCAGAATGGAAATCTTATCTGTGAGACGTATTCAGGCCTTCGGATAGCCTGTCGGTTATACTGGGTGTATCATAAATACTTGCGGTTACAAATATTTATTGCAAGTAGAGTATTGAACTTACGTTAATGAAACCAGTCCAGAACGAACGAGGAACTCAGTTTTTAACGTCTACAAACGTTCAATGTATGTTCCACGGGTGACACTGACACGTAACGCATCAACTCGATAATCTACTTCTTGAAACACTCGCATCAACATGGTCCTGTCGATAGTGTCTATAGCTGCAATGATACGCTCCCTTGGGGCTGCGATACCACGCGGCATCGGTGAGACTAATACCCTGTCTTTGATGAAACCCCACACAAAAAAAAAAGTCTCACGGTGTAAGGTCCCGTGATCTTGAGGACAAAAACATTGCACAAAACACTGTGAGTGGTGTGAAGGATGTTGGTGATCTGAGAGTCGCCTAGCGGCAGGGATATGAACTCTCAGCTTAACGAAACATGCATCCACTTTTTATAGGTGATCATTTCTGAACATCATACCACAATATTTTGAGAAGTTCTTATGAAGAACAATAACAACAAACTTGAAGAGTACAGGTACGTTTCTTCCCACAAAAAAGAAAACAAAAAAACAACTCTGTACTGCACCGAGAGATATGCAATGCATGGCCCATGGTTTACCAGATGACACCATAGTAGTCTACAGAGCACGTTATTGAAACTGGCAACGAATGGTTTAAACTCTTGAATTCCATCGTGACGATAAGATTTGTAGAGATTTCAGGCATATCAACAGACCTCGAATAAGAGAAGAGCTTGTCAAAGAAACTCAACCACATGGCCTGCTCTGAACTGTCGTGTCTGCTATCCATTAGTTATTCTGAACGTTACAAAAGACAATTTAATATTTTTCTTGCGTAAATATTCGTGCACGGTTTTTGTACTAAGATGGTTGCGTGAGACACACATACCGAGCCGCAACTTGCAGTAAGGCACAGGTGTTCATTGTGTCCTTTACGTTATCATTTCATTCTGTCAGACGTGGACAACTAAATAATTAAACAAAATAACTCAGCGCACGTTGATTGGTTTTTCATTTCATTTTAGAAATTCTTTGACTGATTTATCCTTGCACTTACCTACAAATTAGTGCAGTACCTTTGTTAAGTCGGGACTTGATAACAACTGAGGCAGCTTCTGCTTTGTTCTCCATGTAATTATTATGCATGGGTTCCTTCCTGATTCCTGTAATAGACATTGCTTTGTAGCCTGAACAGAAATGTTTTCAAGTTCAGGCGACTTCCAAGTGGAATTAAAGCAGCAAGCGCGTGCTGTACAGTCTCGCAGCTTGATTACAAAGATCAGTGGCAGATAACGTCCGGTGTCCACCAAAGATCCTAGGTTCGACTTCTGGCCTGGGCATGTGTTTGACCCTTTGTCAATTTCATCATCATTAATTTGATTTTGATCTTTATTTATCATCTCGTCTTCCACTTTTGGCTAATCGCGACGCCGAGGATGGTTATTTTATGTACCGTATTTGCCGGCGTATAAAATGCACTTTTTGCCTTTAAATAACGGCCTGAAAAACAGGGTGCGCCTTATACGCCGATACTCGATTTTTGATTATCTTCATTTCTGGAAATTTTCTCTCCTGAATTAGATTTTTTTCTCGATTCCTTGCCGTAGATAAAAATGTATTCTTTCCAAGTTAGATTAGGTAAGCTATTTGTTGAAAGTAGGCCTACATATTTCTTTGCATTAGAAATACTATAAATTAATTATAAATTCAGAGTTTTTTCCTAAAAAATGTGTTCAAGAAAGATGCGTCGTATACACCGGCAAATATGGTAATTGATGAAGGGGCGCTCACCATGCCCAGACCGGGAGTCGAACCCCCGCCCTCCTAGCGTCGTAGCGCGCTGTGCTCTACTAAGGAGGTCACCCCCCCCTCCCTCGATAACGAGATTACGACGTAAAATAAGCAAAAATACAAGGGAAACACTCGTAGGATAAATACAAAAGCAAACTTGAATAAACTTCAAACCTCGTTTGCAGAAACTTACCTGTTTCCAGCAATGAAACTGATGAAATACTGCCGTCGTAGTCTCCCCCCACACGTGCCCGCCTGTATGCAGCATGCATGTGTAATAGCCTAAAACAACCCAAAGTTTTACCAATTAGGTTTCCCCCTGTGGACGTCGAACTTCCATGGTTGTATGACACGCGGCCCCACTCGGCTACATTGACAATGCACGATGACTTTTCATTCAGTGTTGTGGCGGAAGGAAACTGAAAACGTGATGAAAATTTTTAAAGGCAAGCGGAGAGCTCTCGCAGAATAAAGATTGGTGGCAGTGTAATGCTAACATAACTAAAGGGGGAATAAGGAATGGATTTTGCCTTGTATCTTTGTCTGTTTATATCCAGAAGGCAAGTAATAATCCAATTTCTCCAGCATATTCCATATACAGTAAATAACGTAACTATGCTCTGTTGAGTCTCATTCTCAAAATACAGGGTGATTCTTAAGTCGAAGATGTTTTGCGGACTTGCTGAATCACGGTATACATTAGGTAACACTTACAGCGTGTCATTGCACAAACCTCACGTCATGGATTCATTTAAATTTTTGACGCCTCGTTTCGACGCTAGGAACACTCGTAAAACTTAATTTTATCCTGAATATATGTGCTATCACACAGCTGCCACTAATGGATTGGCTTTGTAATTAATATAAAAAGATCATAGTAAAGTCTCAAACGAGACTAAGGTTCGGTAACATCCCTACACTTAAACTCTTGGCACACAACGTTAACCGCTAGATTTAGAATGGCAGTAACTGATCTAGCGTTCTCTCTTGACCCAACAACCCATACTGCTGAAATATGCAAACATTGGATTTTTTCCATCACAAACACCACAAATTCCGTGGAGTGGCAGCTGGCAGAGCGTAGTGAACTTCAGTTCGAAAATTTTGCTCCAATCAAAACAAAGGAAAGCGTGATCAGGAATTCGGCTTCGTTCAGGCACTACGCTCGGCCACGATTAAGTTTTCAGTTTATCACCCAAGAAGATCCCTCCATGCTGCGAGTACAGAGTGGTGGCACGTGTTAGACAAGCTCGCAAGACGACAATCCTGACTTTTATTGTACTGTAAAAGCTATAAAAAACTACCGTCGGCCGCCTTCTCCCTAGTTTTTTTTTTTGTTAACGATATGTAGGTAGTATTTGCATAACTTATTGCGTGTGGGAGCCTAATGGTTGGCTCTCTCCATTTGGTACGAGCAGTCCCGGGTTCGATTCCCAATATTGACCCAGCATCGTTAGGACAATTAGGAGCTACTTGATAGCAACAGTAGCACACTCCGGTCTCTGAAGACTGAAAACCGCGCACGTTGGGCACTATACGCTGACCACTCAACGAAAAAGTTTCTTGGAAGGCCTTGGCCTTAAACGGGGTGTTTGCATTGCATTATTATTTATTATTATATTGTGTGTATGAAACAGTGGATATCCAATAACCGGAAAACTAACTTTGAAGTTTTCAAAGTGAATATACTACGGCTTCGACAGCCTTGTAAAAAAAGAGTTCGTGACTCCGTGGCGAATGGTTAGCACAGCGCTACGACGCCAGGGGGATCTGGTTCGAATCCGGCCTGGGCGTTCTTTGTGGTGTCCCTTCATGAATTTCATGATATCGTCACTCATGTTCATTTTCGCGATAAGCCAAAAGTGGGAAAAGGCCGAAGTAAAATAAATCAGTCAATCAAGACTCCGGCATGTTATTTGAAAAAATGTACCTAAATTTGCTTTACTATTGAAACCTTTTCAGACATAACATGCA
The DNA here is from genome assembly GCF_977018435.1 of Lepisma saccharinum. Taxonomy (NCBI): domain Eukaryota; kingdom Metazoa; phylum Arthropoda; class Insecta; order Zygentoma; family Lepismatidae; genus Lepisma; species Lepisma saccharinum. The sequence goes on from NC_139253.1 coordinate 23,400,029, forward strand.
CATATCTACCTGATTTTGTATAGCTAAGTCTTAAAGGAAAACACCCAGATGTCAACCTCTGTTTCTCGTAGTGCACCCTCGGCTGTATTTTGCAGACTAACGAGGCTCTGGCGCCTGGACTCTGTGCGACTTGTGTTTGCGATTGTCCACTTCATCCATTCTAGTCTTCGCTTTAACTAAAAGTGGCAGATAACCAAAGTAATATAATCCAAATCAACCAATCATTACATTCTCTTTATAAAAACTACAAAGTTAGTACAAAGGCGGTTATGATCCTCTACTGCTTGGTTACATATATTGAGGATAAAATTGAATTTTCGAGTGTTTGTAACGTCCAAACAAGGCGTCAAAATTTAGAAGTTGTTTGTCTTGATGTATATACGCTGTTGACGTTTGTTTGATGACACGCTGCATATATTATTTATACATATTATGTATTTCGAAATAAGACCGACATTTACAAGTCGAGACAAGACCGACCCTCTGCCAAGTCTTGTCTAGCCTCGACAACCCTAGAATGGATAAGAATGTTAGCAGTTCCTCGCATATGATTATTAGATTGTACTCATCCCATTGCATTGGTCGTAACAGAAATTGGAAGGCTTTGTCATAGCCTTCGAGTTTACCTCTGATCGGTCTGGCTAGGAATACATACGCAGTGTCGCACTGAAAGGATGTCTCTGGTGGTTGCAAAAGCATCGCACCACACGTGTAAATTTCGCCACAAGCTGCGAACGTATTCTTGCCCACGCGTACCGGTGTGCTCTTTAGGAAAAAATTGGCGATCATCCCATTCGTCAGCATTCCCTTCTAGTCGTGGGACACCCATTTGGGCTTCGTTACGTGCGCTGTCTGGAAGTTTTCAAAGGGAGTGGTTGTTGATGTGCCAGCATTTACAAAGTGCAACATACATCTCATAATTTTGAAAGGGCAGTTTCCTTTGTTATACCATGGACTGCAGAATATGAATCAAGCCTCGAGTAATGGTTGCTATATTTACTTGTCTCCGTGGCAGGGTGGTCACCGTAACGAAGTCGCAGACCCCAGTGTGGAACCCTGAGTTGCGATTGTACCAGCATCCATTCCATATATTCATCTTCGTCGTCGCAATTAACCCGAGAGATAAAAAAGCGGCGAAATGACAGTTCTCATGAAAGCCTCACCTCACTTAACCAGCTCTCCTGGATTTCGGATTCTTACAGCATATTAGCCGGTGTCAATGAATACCTCTTCGCGTCCTAGTTTCTGCAAAACTGGTAGAAAAAATAAGTGTAGTTGAATTTCATATTATTATGATACCAAATCCACATGCAAACAAGTTAATGTTTTTCTCCCCATGGCGAAATGTGGTTACACCTGAAGAAACAGGACAGTATGAATGAAGTTGCCGTCTTGATGTGATTCCACTAGCGTATTCAGCGAATTGTGACGAACTAAAGTAAAATATCGCAGAAACAAGGTCTGTATCAGATACCGGTAGGCACAGACTATATCCATAAAGACTGACAGACTGATTCATAATAAGCTTTTTTGGTCACGAGTAAGGTTTTGTGGCTATCCCTAATTAGTTAAATGTTTTATCATTGCTTCTCATCAGTGTAGTTAATTAGGGGTTGCAAAACTGGAGTAGTGTATAAATCATGAATGGTACTGAGAAAAAGTTTAGGGCCAAACCAGGGCATGAGTGTTTGCAATAATTTCAGATTAAGTAGTGTAAGAAATGTACACACGTGCTCGTAGTTGATCAGTGGTTGTGTATTCGTATTGAATGTTGTTTTTTTTTACTCAGTCATCTGTATATTTGTGGTTTTGTTATACACAGACCTGGTAAGGTTGAAGAAAACTCGAGAGCAGCTTGTTATCTATGGACATTTGTTCAAACGGTAGTCATGGCTACACTGTACAGGAAGGGTAGAGTACTGTAATGAAACAGAAATCATGCATTGTCATTGTAAGTCGGTTAACGTGGAATATTGTGAGCGGGAGTGCTCAAAGATTATTTTTCAGTGACTAGGCTCCACCAGTTTCTGAATTGTGCAACACGCCCACTAGTGTGCAGATGTATTTGTTCCAGTGTGAAATGTGTCGGTGTAACGTTAAATACCTAAGTGGTTCTGTAATAGGCATAGACGTGCGCAAACCCTCTGATTAGGGGGGGGGGCAAAGGCCTCTATTAAAGTTCAGTCAAAGAAAGAAAAACCTCATTCCATCTCACCGTTTTATTGTATTGATGGGTACTAAACTAGTGTGTGTCCGGACCCAACGAAATTAGAAGAATTCCAGCTTTCGTAGCACAAAAGTTCTGTTGCCCTCCCCCTTTATTTTCAATCTCTGTGGTTGACTAATTTACATATAAACGTGATTTCGTATAGCAGATTCAAACAGCTACACATAATTTATTCATTTCCAATGTGAGACCAATTTATTCTGCGGTCACATAGATACAACCCAACTAGGCTAACGAATAAAATGCGCGATCACTTTATGCACAGTAAGGCTAATCAGGACTGGACCTACAGTTTAAAGTGGGATCCGAACCACTATGTGCCTCCACCGAGTGAGAACGAAGTGAGATAGTCCAATAAACCGCCATAGTTGCTGGAAACTTTCTTCGGTTTGAAAATACTTAATTTTTTAAAGAGAATAATATTGTTTAATAACTGTAATAAGATTTCTCTACACTAAATTTCTAAGTGAGTATTAGGAGGGGCAACTGCCCCCCGTGCGCACGCCTATAATAGGTTTACAAGGAAAAGCAGCGGTTTACTCTGGACCTTTATAAACTTCCTATAGAAAGGATTGAAGTCCAACAAATGTGAGATAGCCTAGCGGTAGCTTCCTCCAATAGGATCGGAACGCTCTGGTTCATTTGCCACCTTCCCACTGCCTTGGACTCAGGGTTCAAGAACGCGTCTGATGGGAGCCGTAAATTCTAAAGTCGGGAAGTAAACATAGGAGCATGCATTGAAGGAATTTTCCGGGACAAACAGTTCGTTGTTCGATGATCCGCTTGACTGGATATTCACGTGACGGCGGAATAGAAAGGGGTACATATTTCTTAGGAAGGGATGGGAGTCTTCCTCTGGCTCCTTGAAGGAAGTTTATCACAAAGTGCCGTCCGTCTTCCTCGACGTAGAAACACGTGCATCAGCAGATGCTGTAGTGAATGGTATTTTTAAACCCGTAGCCATCACCACCATTGTGCGCATCCTATCGACTCCTGTTGCCCAATTGTTGACGGGGATGCAATGCTCATTCGTTTCTATGCAGTTGCTAAAAGCACTGCCTTTATATGTAGTTAGTTACTACACTACATGAACTTAATATTTTTTTTAATATCTCATCAACATTCCGTTAAAAGAAACTAATACCATATTCACCCCCGCCCTATTTTTTTTCCTGTCGACGTGTTCCAAAGTTGTAACTTCTCGGCAAGAATTTTCTCACCAAACCTCGGGAATTGCTTATCGTTGTTGTTGAATTTTAAATCCACTTTATGCACAGAAAGGCTGTACCTGCAGTTTATAGTGCGATCCGAACCACTATGTGCCTCCACTGGGTATCGAACCCGGGAACCATTGATTACAAGGCGACGAAGTTAACCACTACGCCATCGGGGAGGCCCTGCATTGCTTATCGTTCCGTGCCCATTTTCTCTACTGTCGCTAACATATAGGCATACATTATATATATTGTTACAATCAAAATTTTATGTTTATCAATTCCGTGAATAAATGTGTTTCAAAATTGATGGACTGCAATGGGTGGAGATGTGATAAGTACAATATTGGCCCAATACCGCTGAATCGTACGTTTGTTTTGAGTATGTAAACTGTTGTATTTAATAGGGATGTCTACGTTGAGTGCTTTAGCCACTACACATTAAGATTTGTCATTAGAAATTACTAATTTTTTTGAGAAAATTATTCCATAGACACCCTGACATGTTCCCCTTTCTTTTGCTAAGGATATTTTAACTTAGGTTAGAATGATCTTGCAACCTAGTGGTTCCGTTGGAATTCCCGGTGGCAGCACATTACAGGGCGTGTGACCCCACTTTAAACTATAGATCCAAACCCAATTTATCAATCTCCCAATGAAGCTGGTATAAATCCACCTTAGATTAAGTTTGCAAATTTTACCATTTCTCCCGAAACGATATTTAAATTATGTATGAAGTTATGGTACAGACTGAAGACTGGAACATTTTCCCTTGGAAAAGTAGGAGATTACATGCAGAGCAGTGCCCGATAAAGGAGCTTAGAATTCTTTTCTCCAAGTGGTCGCCGAGGCTGCGACCGAAAGCCACAGACTTGTAATTACATCACTGTGGAAGCCTGCCAAAATTCACGCATCGATATTCCCCAGCCCCCCAAGCCGTACTGCTCATTTGAGGTGGACCTCTGGTACTTTGCCAGCCAAAATAACACGAAAGAAACGTGAAAACTAGTGATGGATGAGATCCTACCTACACATGCACTTTGCACTCGCAAAGGTAGAGCAGGAGATATTGGCGTGTGAAATCAATTGGATTTTAAATACTGGAGGGTTTTTTTTTTCGTTTGTTTTTTTCGGTGCATTCGAATATCGAAATCGTGTACGTACTGCTCGTACTTAGCCAGCAGATAAATTTTCCTTCTCAAAATATATCTAGTATTCTTAATTATTATTTTTTTTTGCCCAAATTGCATCTTTCATTCACGTCAGTTTTCGTAAACAGATTTTTTTTCTTGCATGCAAATGTGTGATGATATTGATATTCAACTTTCTAAAGTCCTGTTAAAAAGTTCTTATGCTCAGGACATGCCTATTAGTGTATCTGTCATCACTTCTACATCTTCTCTTCGCCTTTGTTTTCATGGAAAGTGTTTAAGTTCATTCATTTAGTCTCTTCCCTCCTCCTTCAGAAAGGTGATATAATGATTAGAGCCCGAATTTCTAGGTACTAAAAACTGCCCAAAGCAACATAGAAAGCAGACACATTTTCCATACTCGTAAAAATGGAAAGTCCTCAAATTCAGCCGGACCCTGTGGCCGATTTGTTCGCACATCGCGCTGCGACGCCAAGGGTCACTGGTTGGAATCCCGCTCGGGCTTAGTTGTTTGTGAATGTCCATTCATCAATTTCATCCCTATTTTCGCAAATTAGCCAAGAGGCACAAAACGCGAAGTAAAATAAACTAAATCAATCCTCAAATTCAAATTCTCTCATCAAGAAATTTAATACATAATATAGACGGATATAATTTCGTAATGCACGCAGAAGGTTGCATGATTTTTTTATTTAACGGAAACCGTATTAAGTATTGTTTATTCATTTTTAAAACTGATTTAGAAAGAAATATCCATCATAACCTAAAATACTGGAAAAGTTTTTTTTTTTTTTATTGTATATCAACAATTGATCTCCGTTCAACATGACGGGATATTCACAAAGGAACAATCGTTCCCAGGTCGGGATTCGAACCTAGAATCCTCGGTGTAGATATTGTGGGTCGAAGGCGCTTGGTCACCAAGGGGCGATCGCTATCTATTATTCTCGTGTTTATTGAAAACTTCTTGTTAAGTTCTAGTCAACAAAATGAGGGGAAGAACGTTCCTGTGCTCCCTGAATGCGCCTTTTGGGAAACCAACCAAAAAATGCATTACAACTCACTTTTCGCAGTTAACGTTGTTTTGTCCTCTGTCGAAGTGGAACAATTTCGTAGTCATTGTAGAATTTGCGTATAAAGATTATTACTTTGAAACGCACTTCTGTTCTGAAAGCATATCAATCTGATCACAGGAACAAAAATAGGCATTTAGGACAATATTCGGGCTCTAATAATGACACACCTTGTTTGGGCCCATTTACCGAAATGAAAAAAGCTCTGTTAAAAATTGTCATGATCACGATTGAATTTTAAGCGCAGGCATCGGGCCGACGTTGCGATTGGGTCGACGACAGCGCAGGTTGGCTCGAGTTGTGTCTTCATAACTGGCTCTTTATAAAATTAATGAAGCAAAGCTTAACTTGGCATCAATCTAAGATAACCTGTATCATCAGATAAAGTAAAATTCTAAATTTGACACGGAACATTGCATGTTTCCATACTTTTAACTTTGCTCCTGGCATCGCTACCTCTCTATTTCATTGTATCGAATAAAGTTGTGGATTAACCTGCCAACCTACGTACATCCCCCTTTGACATCGGAAATTCGTCTTCCAGCACACGCGGCAAAGCAATTCGTTGCAGTCCCGCATGAGCGAGTAGCTGTCGTGCAAGCCGATGTCAGTGCAGGATCCTATGTTGCAGAAAGGAAGCTCTTTGAAGCCTCCCACCAGGAGGGGCGTCCTTGGTTCGGGTTCTTAATCTTTCGAGATGAGAAAGTCCTTGGTGGCAGGACGAGTTTCGCACAGCTACCGTAACCGAAAAGGGAGCGAGGTGAGGAGGGTATGGTGTCTCTTGACTTGGAACGTTTTTATTCCAAGCCAACTACTCCAGTAGATTAGACTCATCAAGTCGTGCTCCCTCATCTGATTTGGAGCCGCTTCGGTGAAGAGTTGTGTTCTCGGCTGACGAACGCGGTACCCAAGGTTCTAGACTGGAGTCAAAAGCCAAGATGTGCGTGTGGTTGTTGTATTTGCCTTTTTTTATCATAAGGGATTGGCCGATACCGATAAAGTAACTAACTCTAACATAAACCTTTTGGTTTATGGCTGCAGCAACGCAAGCCTTCCATCTGTCCCTATCGTGGGCAAGATCAGTCCAATCTTTTCCCATCCTTACCGATTTCCTTTAGGTCCATCTCAACGTTATCCCTCCATCTTCGCCTTCCTACAGGTCTCTTACTGTCAAGTTTCCCAACAAGAATCTTGTAGATTCTTCTTTCCTCACCCATTCGTGCCACATGGCCTGCCCATATATGCCTTCTTGATTTAATTATTCTAATAATATCTGGACGTGAATGCATACTATGCACTTCTAAATTATGTAACCTTCTCCACTCATCCGTCTCATCCCTTTAGGTCCAAATATTTGTCCAAGGATTTTGTTTTAAAATACTCTTAAAAATACCGATAACTGATATACTAGCGATCCGTGACCCTCTTTATAAATGTATTTTTCCAGATTGTAATGCAAAAATAAGGTACATATTTAGACATTTACTTTCAATAAGTAGGGCATGGAGATTATATGCTTATATCCATAAAAAATATAACAAATGACACAATATTGCACTAAATTAAAAGATACATTTAGATTAATCGGATCGGTAAGACTATCGATAATTTTACCGATACACCGATTTGCCTATATCGATGCACACCGATTAATGTACCCCATGTTTAATACAAAGCATTAATCCTGACCGGCGTGATTAACGTCGAGTAGAAGAACGACGTTAAATAACCAAAAACTCATCTCGTGAATAAATACAGGTCGTCTGTCTTCATTCTGAGAACTGTGTCTGTCGGGACTTCGACTTTTTCTCAAAATGTGTATTTTTTCGGGCTGTTGATTTCAAAAGTACGTTTTAAGTGCCTTTAAAACTTCACTGTTGCGTGAAAAATTTTAATTACCAACTCGTGCAGTCGTCAGAACGATCTTTTAAGGAAAAGAGGATCATTAACGCTTAACAAAGCATCGATAATATTTCCCGGTTAAGAACCGTATGGTGAACCAATGGTCAACAAATGTAATTACAAGCAATTCTTGACATAATTTTACAAGTAATACTGACATTTGTAAAACATTAAAAGAGCGATTATAAGGAATTATTGAGCTTTTGAAAGAAGATGTGTTAATTTTTTTTTTATTTTTTTTTTTTAGTTCTGCGTTGCAAATTACTATTCTAGTTTCCCGGGTTTATTCTGAGAATTTGATCACATTTTGCGCTTTAGATTTAAAGATTCGCGTCATTTCGCGATTTAATTTGCATGGTATCTTGTTACGTGTGTTCATACATGAACTCGTACTTGTGACAATTAGTCTGTAGTGCCGTTACGTTTACAAAATAGAAAGAAAAATAGATTTTTTGCGCTTTGAAACTAAATATTGGAAATGCTAACAAAATAAAAAGGGTTAGAGGTACGGCAAACCGACAGTGCTGTAGTTAATATTTCCATGTTAACACAACTAGACATAATTTACTTTTGCAATGTGTGGCAGACAATGTTTGAACTTATTGCAAGTTTGTTTTTACAGTCGTCACATAAAATACGCACTGTGGTTTCGAGGCACCTCTTCCCCTTGAGATTTTTCCCGCTTACTAGGTAAAGCAAATGATGTTAATTCTCGTTGCAGGGGACTCGCTTCGTGGACAGCCACCGTACCCAGGTGGCGGCGATAGATACGAGGATGGCTACGGCGGTCATCAGAATGGTCCTGGATCCTACAATGACTACGGGGACAGATATGGTGGCCCAATGGAAAGGTAGGTTTTCCTGTTTTTGTATCTTCCGCTCGTTTAATGTTTGGTGTTAATTTTTGCTCTGTTTTTTCTTTTTTTCGCGAAAAATAACGTAAAAGCCGCCTGATCGCAGAGATTAACGTGATGGATTCATATTCTTTAGGTCACAGTTTGAACCCATCCTGTTTTTTCTGTTAATTCAGGCGAGTTAACGAAGTCCGCTGACATACTCGTTTCCATGAACCCTATTCCACATTTCGTGACACATTGGTGGTTCGGGTTCGAGTCCTTCTTTTGGCACTGAGTGTCCCCTAATTTAATCAGCATTCGCCCATTGTTGCGATTGGCCGAGGAAGAAGGGAATAAGAAATACAAATACCATACTAGTCTTCTCACCTTCCCATAACGTGCTACAAAGAAAGTGTTGTGGGGCCTCCACGATGACGCAGTGGTAGCGTCGTCGCCTTGTAATCAAGGGGTATCAGGTTCGATTCCCGGTGGAGGCACATAGTGATTCGGATCCCACTTTAAACTGCAGGTCCAGTCCCGATTAGCCTTACTGTGCATAAAGTGGACTTGAAACACCAACTCAATCAATCAAAGAAAGTGTTGTGTGTTCCCGGTGGAAGCGTGTTGCACAGCGGTTCAGATCCCAATTTAAACTGTAAGTCCAGTCCAGATTTACCTATTTGAATATGAAGAAAGAAAACCTGCCGTAAATCTGTCTTGTTATGAGCTCTGTGGTGGTCAAGCGCGTTATGTGGTAGACTTTCGAGTTCCAGTCTTTGATAGGGTCATTAATTTACTTTTACCATTCATCCTCTTCATCATGATTATAGTCACAAAAGGCAGAAATGTGACGAAAATAAAAATTTAAATAACACTTTCCATTATATGTGTCGTCATGGTTACGAATAAATAACCAAATCCGACAAGCTAATCTAAGGTTGTAGCAGAATCTGACACGAATTTGTCAAATTATTATTATTATTATTATTATTAAAAAAAGAGGAATGCAAAATAATATTAAAAGCATATTATTAGAAAATAATATCGGCCAACCCAAATGAGCTGTGGCCAAATCCTGATATCGGACAATTTTTCTATTCGTGTATCCGAAACTTCCGAATGTGCACAATAGTTTTGTAGTTTATCCTTTTTACGGACTCTCCGCATATTCTTTTGATATTTACCTTTTTAGGGCTCTCCGAGAGAACAAGTATAAGTGTTAACAGCAAAGCATGCAAACAAGAAAGTTTATGCGAGTTTATCACTTTGTTTGCTTACTCTTCAATGCGGGTAATTTGAGCAAGGATATTTTGAACCTTTCCTCAGTTTCAGAAACTATTTTTAACTTGCTGAATTGAAAAAGTAAATAGCAATCCTCATATTCAGATTATCGCGTATCAGTCATCCGGATTTTGTGGCCATTCCTAAGTTAACCAGTTTCATGGAAGTTCCTCTCCTCCTTTTTACTAACTTCTTAGCAAAATACGTAAGATTTGTTCAACTCGTTCGCAATGCACAGTCCACCATGGAAAATCATCCCAAACTTAGAGACTGGCGCAAGTGGTCTCCAAAGCATGCTCCTGAAAAAGACGCTCTTTGTTAAATAAGGCCAGTTGCTCGTTCAGGCGCTTCATGGAAGAAGCAGGAAATTAAATTTCTTATTATGGCCGAGCCGAGGTTTCTTCCGTTTCATTTCCCTCCCTCCAACTTGCATGTTGAGATTCCCTTTATTTCAAGAGCCGACCGCTCCCTTGTTCCAGACTTCAATGGTTTTAGTTTGTGGCCACGGCAATAAACTTCCCAAACCGAACGAATGTTGATCTCTTTAAGAAAAGCTGAAGACTCCACTTTCAGAAAGTTCAACAGGCATCAGGAGTTAGGTCTTGATCAGAAGTTAGAGATTGCAATATGAGCAAATAACACAAGTCGTCTTATTTAAGGAACTGCACCCACAGGCCACATTGACACTCCCAAGGGCCGCATTTCCACGTAAAGGCTCCCGTAGCTATCGTTAGGGAAGATATAGTTGGAGGAAGGTCGTTCTCAAAACCGTATCTATCGATGTTCAAGATTTTGCTACCTTTGTTGACTACGGTGGTAGTGGGAGTCTTCCTCGGTTAAATTGGTGCAAGATTTCAGTAAGAGGATCATTTTGATTTAATCTTTTTCGCGAATATGCTTCTGGCAAATCATGCAATTTCACGAGGCCACTGGCTTCGACAAAAATGTATTTGTGAGACGAGTTGCAATGAATTACCTTGCAGGTGTTGGACTTTCGTAGTTTGGGATCGCAAATAAAAGAAGTCTGTAAGAGAGGTCACGCGATTTTGTACTGACTTGTCAGAAAAACAACTTTCTTCGTGAATGACAGTTTGTCGAAATTAATTGAATTATTAATACATATATTCGTGGAAAGCCTTCTTAAATAATAACTATATTTGCTCTATCTTCTCTTTCTATTTTTCATTATCTTCTCGTTCTGTTGGAAATAAACATTCTTCAATATTATCATTTTCCGATAATAGAATTCCATATGGACTGTTCAGCCGCCCTCAGTGGCGGCGTGGTTATCACTGTGTGACCGCCCTTTCATCATATAATCGCCCATTCTCATCCTCGCGATTAGCCAAAGGTTGCAGAAATGCCAAGTCTTAACAATTACATAAATATCCCTCTTTATCAACCTATAAATTGAATTTCCCCCGTTCGAACTCTATAGAATGCGAATCAGCATAATCATTTCAATGTTACAGATGTTGCAATGTTCAATGTATCTCGGATCGCCTACCTCACCAATCTTTTGAGGAGAATGTGCTTGAGGCCGGGGGGTGGGGAGTAACTATAATTTTAATACGTTTTCATGTGTTTTATTTATCTTCAGTTGCAATTCCATTTGCCTCATTATGTTTTTCAACTTAAGAAAAGATGATTTATAAATATCGCATGAAGAAACATGAAAAAAAATCGTATTGGAAATGCAGGCTTCAGACGAACCTAGTGGAATACACCTCATTGGTATTCTTCCTGCAGACGAAGCTAAACCCTTCAAACTGGTGTTCTGGTGGTGGTAAACTTTTTGCAGTACTGTAATGTTCACTGTGAAAGGCCTCGCAGAGGAGAGAAGTGGAGCTTTGTCTACAAATTTGGGGGAGGGGAGAATCCACAGCAAACGCACGATAACCGTGTTTTATGGACATGTTCTAGGTTACCCCTCCATCACAACCACATCCCATGTATACGAAGTAATATAAATCTTGAAAATGAAACAGATGTCGATTGGTACAAATCAAATAGCAGTTCCACTTAATGTGCAAGACAGATAGCTTCGAGGAAGAGCGTGGGTTTCTTTATTACGAAAGAAAGAGTCTGCAGTAATTCGTAATTCTAGATACCATATTAGGTCGTCTTCGGAGCAGGTCTGCGTCACGTGATTATAGAAGCGACGACCTATTCGAGAGCTACAAATTCAGGAGGAATATTCATCGATGGGCAGTTTTGAAATGTTATTCCTTTAGAAGGGTAATATAATAAGAGATGGCAGAAATTGCCAGTAACTTCATGACCAAGATTTGAGCAAGGGAAAAACTAGAATTTGCTCCATTGGAGTACTATCGCTGAAGCAATTTTGATTTGATTTTTGTTTCTTAGCGTCGCTTTTCTGCTACTTTTGGATAATCGCGATGACGAGGATGAGTGGTGGTGATATGATGAAGAGAATGAGGAGAACGGACAAAGAACCATGCCAAGGCCTTGATTTGAACCTGGGACCCCTGGCATGCTGAAACAATTGTTAGTTCAATTAACATTTGACCACATGCGATTGGCAAAAGTGGTAACTGATAATTACCTTTCATTGTCTAATCAATTTATACTCGTAACAAAGTTTCTTGTCTCATAAACCTGGGTAGTTGGCTATCCATTGTTCTGTAAGAAATAATTTTTCGTTCCATTAGTTGTCTTTTCATCAGCGCAACACTATTGTCTTTTCGCTGCTGGAGTAGCTTGTATGGCTAATATAATTATTAATATTTCGAATCACATCCTCTTGTTTTGTATTCCCCGAGTCCTGTGACGGCCTGTTTGGTTTACTTGAAGGGTCGACATCCGAGAGTGACTTTTAATGGACATGCAATGAGATGACCATCCTACATGTCCGGGGTGTATATTTATGCGTGTGCACATGCCATGTTTCCCTTCATGAATCATGTATTGGGCAATCTGAAAGTCCTAATAATAATCGCTTATTGGAAATCAGTCAAACTTCCATTGATTCTTGTTTGGTGATATGCGTCGCTCGTTTTCATAATATGTTCGGGCAGGGAAAACGTTTTCTTGTTTAACTTAGTGTTTGGTGTCTCAATACAACGTTCAAAAATCTGACAGCAAGTCTCAAATTTCATGAATTTGACTCCTCATATTTCTCGTGAATGGGGAACATAGTTTGGGGCCATATTTAAAGATGAGGGGGGGACGGGAAAATAACATAAAAGGAGGAGAAATTAAAAATATCGTGGATAGTGTTCCCGGATAGTGACAGAACCAACCAAGGTGTTTGCAGTGTTTTTTTGTAATGAAAGTCACTGATATAATGCAGAGTTCCCACTGACCTAGAAAAATCAGACGAGGTGTGAAAGGGTCATGTACAACTCACGAAATTTTGTCAAAACATTAAAAAACCTGGGAAAGTCACGGAATTTTACAGTGGTGGACAGTCTCACGGGTTCGACACCTACAAGAGGCATATTTAATTGGTCCAGGTCCAACTTTGAACTAGGTCTCTGTATTTAAAGTAGACTTACAACAAACTTGACTAAATTTTCAACGGCGCGCATATATATATATCAGAATATACAGCGTGTTTCAGAATGATTCATCAAATTTAAAATGGTCGTATGTCCGGAGTTTACATGGTGAGGTTGGTAAGTAGTGCGTCAATATGAAGGAAAACTCATCGCAATTCATCTCATACCTCATAAGTGCTCTATCTGACCTCCTTTGGCGACACGAACATCAAGGTGATGGAGGAATTCGTACAATACTCGTACCAGAATGTCATTTCTCCCGGACTCCACAGCAGTTAAATGAGATTTTTCAGATCATCCACAGTTGGTGCCCTACGGTTGGCCTTCTAAGTCACGGGACGATTATAGCACGAATTCTATACCATTGAATTTGTTTGTGTAAATGGAGAAGTCAGTGATATGAATTGTGGTGAGTTTTTCATCAGATTGGCATGACTTACCACTCGGATCTTGTAAACTCTAAATGTAATTCAAATTCAATGAATAATTTTGAAACACCCTAATAATATTTAACTTGTTTACAGATGTTTGTAACTATTACAGCAGTAATGTTCTTGTTTCTTCTCCGAACAGATATCCAATGAAAGGCGAGTATGGCCGCGAACCATTACGTCCCTCACCTCCACGACCAGGATACGGACCAGCCCTGTCACAAGTTGGCCCAAATCCTCCCGTTCCACAACAGGGCTCGGTTATGATGGTATATGGCCTGAATATAGAAAAAGTGAATCCAGAGAAACTCTTCAACATATTCTGTTTGTATGGCAACGTGATAAGGGTGAGTACATTTCTTATATATTTTATGTGCACTCTCACCCAGAAAGGTGTATGCAAATTGTTCTTGTTAGTGTGTGTTTGCCGTTTGACTTTGAAGTTTTATTTGAACAATTTGCGTTTGTCTTTTTGATTGTACGTAATTCAGTGAAACTTGAAACGTTCAAGCGTCATTAGTTCAGTCGTCAGTGGATAAATGGGGAGCAATAATGGGCTGAAACCAAACACTCAACATTTGTACGAGTATTTACAGGGTAATTAAAAAATGATGGTTCCAAGAGAGAGCCTGTAGCGAGAGTGGTAAAAATAACCAATCACGGAAGGAAATTCAAAAGAAATACTCAAAATCCTTGCCTATGTATGCATGGGCAGGGTACTGTCGCTACTGGTGCCGCCTGTAAAAATGTCGACATCAAAACAGATGCGGGATGCAGTTCGCACGAACGGGGACTGTCGTTACTACATCGACACTTTTACACCAAATCCAACAAGAGTGCACCCTGCGCCTTCTTCCTGTGGGAATACATCAAGGAGACTATATCTGCCCCCAAATCTCGCATGCAACTGAAGAAGCTCATTTCCATTGCTCTGTATTTAATATTCGAGGATATGCTGGGCCAAGTCTGGTAGCACCAACAGCACATCCAACACGTGTAATGTGTGTGTAAAACTTGGGAGAGTTTTTCTGTCAATCGCATCTTGACGGTTGTAGTTGTGACATGTCAGTTCGAGTACTTTTGCACCATCCTTCTTGAATAACTCCTCTTTTACTGTACTTGTTGGAGCACGGGTACAATGGACCACCCGAGAAATAAGCACTGCATCTCCAGACACCTCTTTTCTTACAAGAGCATAAGTTTATTTCTCGGCTATCGAGCTCGCACTGAATAGACCTTACTGCTTGCAACAGTGGGATGCACATATGCACCGAAACATATCCCTCCCCCTTTCCCAGATTGTGTTTCTTTGCAATGGTATTTTGCTATGAGAAGCCAGTGTCCTCAAACACTGAAAGGAACAAAAACGTCTGTAACTATATAAATTATATTATCGGTGTAGTTATGGCCTATGTTGCACATTGTATAGGCTGGTTTCTTTTGTGGCACCCCTGTAGGTATGGCCCAAAATTCTGAATCCAGAGTAAGGCATGGATGTGTGTTTTTGTCTCGACTATTTCTTTCGCCCTTGTCGTTGCGCTTAACTAGGCAAAATACTACGTAAAATGTCGCCAGATGTTACACATCAAAATACTACTAATAAAATGCTAGATTTTGTAGTTCCCACTTTTGTTTCAGAGCCAGGCTACTTTCGTCAAGTTGCCAGTGAATGTTGTCCTGTTTATTTAGTATTTCATGTAGCCCTAATACATTTTTGTCCTGTGTATAAAGATTAGATATTGAATTTAAGGGGCGGCAAAATGGAGACCTGCAATGACTAGTGTTGGTTTCGATCTTGTGAAAGGCAATGCAGACGAATCTAAATAGAAAGCTCAGCTGGAATAATCTGTGCACGGTCATGCAAATCGCCCGACAGAGCTTACCAGCTGTGTAATACAGAACTACATGTACCTTGGGGTAAGCGATTTTCCAACCAAAACTGCAAATTGACTTCTTATCGGTACCAAGGTAATGTGCCGCCATTTGTAAAGTTCTTGCACTCTTCGTTGATGTGCTTGAGGACCGAAATTGGATCTTACTGCTTTTAATTTCCTTATGTAGAACTTGTGGGCAAAATTCACTCTTCTTCTGTTAAATGAGATTATCAGAAGTATAAAACGGGCGAATATCGTTAGAGAGTGGTATTGCATGGTTTAGAGCATAACTTGCTCAGCATTAGGTTGGATTTGAATATTCTGCAATGGTATGTAGTGAGCATCATTCCATAATAATATAACAGTGCTCTTATTCACAAGTTAAGGAACATTAGAAAGAAAATTCCCCGTGGGATGTAGTTTTATGTCAATTGTGAGAGGAGACAAGAAATTTATTAATATATCGCATATTTGAAATGTATAGAAACGCTAGATTTCAATGTAAAATATGTACGGATTTTTTTTCCCTCGGGAAGGGGTACCGAATGCTCAACCCATGTTAGTTTATTTGTAAGTGTAGCGCTATCCCACCGTGCATGTAGGGTGTAGGGTAGAGGTATTCTCGATGTGGACTATTCCGGGGCTGATATGATCAGCACCACTCTCCGGCTACCCCCAGATACTCATTGATTAGAGGTTGTGAGAACCTCTTTATGCAGGGCATTGTCGGGGGAAAATCCCATCGGAGATCACCCACCCGGAAATCAAACCCGGGTCTCCTGCATGCCAGTCAGATGCCATGAATTTTTACCACATGCAGGTACCTATGTATCTGTTAATATTTCCTTTGACGGTGGGAATTCTTCCTGCACGAAGCCGATAGACTCCTTTCATGTTTGCAAAGGCATTCAGGCAACGTGCATGAATACCATGGACTAGCAGACTAGTAGTATGGGACGCAAAAGTAGACATGCTATCCTTTGTAGCATTTTCTAAAGAGCAAATTTGCACCAGGTGGGGAAATAATCACCACGAACGTCAAATTTCTAGTTACTTCGTAGTGTCGCCACGGCAACCAACTTTTGTTATTATATTGAACCTGTCATCACAGAAAGATACCTTTCCCCTGTACGCTTAGTCGTCTTTATCCAAGTAACAAATGGATAGTAAATATCGTAGTACGGGATAATGACCTCTTATCAGATCTCTGTATGAATAGCTAATTGCTAGCTGCATGCAAGACGAGCGTGTTGGACAAATGCTTTTTTCAGTGTCTTCATACTAATGTGTAGTATTGTATTAACTTGGAAGGAAAAAGCAGGAAAATTATACGTTACAATTGAATGCAAAAAAAAAAAATAACATGACACCGTGTAGAGCCGGCATGTTTCCGTTGCGATGTCTATTTTCTATCTCAAGGTGAATCGCGACAATGATGAAAAATGATGATCTAATGAAAATTGGACAAGCACACAGTCATGCCTAAAAGATATACTAAGAAAAGCCTTACATCCTTTTATAACAATTTTTGCGCACGCCACTCACTGTTTCTGCAGTTCTTTTTTTTCTGCGAGGAATATGTCCTGGGGAAATTCTCTCTAAATAAACAGATGGTTCTATTGATTTTTCAACGCAGTTCGAAGCATCAACGTATTATTTTAAGGAAAAAGAAAACTGACAGCAGATTGCTACGAGATAGAGAAGACGCTTCTCCTGAAACCCAAGAGTTACTTTCCATAATTTCAGTTTTATGCATACATCATATACAAGTATTGCTCTTCGTACATGAGTATTTTCCTAATATTGCATCACGAACATTACAGAAGCTATGAACAGTTGCTTACGCATATCTTGGCCGACTTTCGTGGCAGAGTTGTTAGCGCGCTACGATGCCAGAGGTCCTGGATGTTGATGTTCGTTGCGAGTGTCATATCATCACATCATACCTCATCTTCGCGATTACCCAAATGTAGAAGAAAAGCGAAGTAAAATGAACCAAATTAATCAATCAATTATGCATATTTTCCTTCCTCTGTATTAGGACGACTACTCTGATGGTGTAACGTTGTTACCCTGTAATTAAGGAGTCCCAGGTTCTATCCCCGGTGGAGGCGCATTGCGTGGCGGGTTCGGATCCCACTTTAAACTACTCGCCGACCTCATTGGTGGAGTGATTAGCACAGCACGCTACGACGTCATGGGTACCGGGTTCGAATCCCGGGCCAAGCATTGGTGTTCTTTGTAGGTGCCCCTTCATCATATAATCACTCGTCCTCATCTTCGCGATTAGCCAAAAGTGGATAAAAAAGGTAAAGTGCTCCTCTGTGCATAGCACCACGCCATGAAGTCGTATAGGGGGTATGGGGGTAACGCCCCACACTTTCTCGATCCGGTCGTGAGTTGGGTGATGTGATCAGCATCACGCCCCTGACCGCCTTTACCCCCCAGGGTTTCCCCCAGGTACCCATGTTATTCGACGCTGGGTGGGCGCCGGGGCCGCTTCCATCGTTAGAAAAGTTCCCGGATTTGAACCGGCTGGGGATCGAACCCGGGACCTTTAGCATGGTAGTCAGACGCGTTACCGACTGAGCCACCGCGGCCAGAGCCAAGAGCATAAACTGAACTTCCTCCTCCCACTCTGATGGAATTAGAATTTTTCTCAGCAGCCCTTCCTTCCTTCCTTGTGCGCCCCGTGAAACTAATCCTGAGAGTTTGAAATCTTCCGCTCACTGCCATGTTGTAATTACTAAAGTGACGCAAAGGAAAAATACTGCAATAAAAATCTTTTTTCATAGATTTCTCCAGGGTATTAATCTTTTACTGACGGTCGTGAATTTTCGTGTTACTACGTTGTACATTTCACAGCATCAACCTCGAATGTGGCATTTCCATTTTTGTCACATTACTCCCCGTGCTGTGTGTATAGCTGTACAATATGGCGCTAGATTTTGCCCTTGTCTTCCTTCACCTCCGCATCTA
The DNA here is from genome assembly GCF_977018435.1 of Lepisma saccharinum. Classification (NCBI taxonomy): domain Eukaryota; kingdom Metazoa; phylum Arthropoda; class Insecta; order Zygentoma; family Lepismatidae; genus Lepisma; species Lepisma saccharinum. Next base: position 23,418,518 of record NC_139253.1, read on the forward strand.
ATTTCAAGTTAAAACCGGGTCACTAGTTGAACGGCGAGAGAGAGATAAGATTCTCATTGTGTGCAGATGCGAGGAAAGTCCTTGGCAGAATGTATTGTGTAAAGTAAAAATAATGGAAGGGTGTGCAGCTAAACAATAGCACCGGTTCACACACCTATTTTCTTATTTCACGCTAAGTGGGGAGGTGCTTGAAACTACGAAACATTTGTGACAGAAAAATTTCCCAGATCCTTGTAGAAACTTCAGCGAAAAATGTAGGCTTGACCAGGACTCGAACCGAGGTCACTAGCATGTACGTGCCTTCAGTGGCGTGCCCAAGGGGGGGGGGGTGTTGATGGAGTTATAACCCCTCCACCTTGGCCCAGTATTCCTAAAAAAAACATCAAATGCAGGAAAAAATGCCAAAATATGGGCCGACCTAAAAACATGTATACCTAACCACCTCCTTTCGAAAATTCTGGACACGCCACTGCTCGCCATTGCTGTACCAACTGAGCTTCGAGCCATCTCTGGCTTCGCCTGATTTTTCGCTGTCGCTGTTGTACCTGTGTGGGATCGTCCCTCAGTGCTACCACGGCGCGATTTTGCCTTTGACGCTGATGACGTGGGCGGTGCCTAGTTTCTTCCAGCGTAGAGCTGTAAATTTTTCCAAACCGTAAGGTAATTTACAGCTTATGATGGGAGAAACTAGTCATCATGTATTTCTTCAAAGACAAAAGATCCCGTTGCGGTATAGTGATAGACAATTACACACAGGTAAAACGGCGACAGCGAAAAATCAGGCAAAGTCAGTCAGAACTGGTTCGGTATCTCAGTTGGTAGATCAATGTCACGGTACGGCAGTTTAAACTTCAGGACACAAGAAACTTTTTTTTTCCACAGTAATTTTGATAGTGTACAATGTGACGACACGTAGACCTCAAAATTCATATCTGGTCTTGACGTGTGTCATCACTACTTTTCCCCTCTGGTGACTTAAGTATCTTAACATATATATATATATATATATATATATATATATATATATATATATATATATATATATATATGAGAGAGAGAGAGAGAGAGAGAGAGCATTCCCTGACTCGGCGGCAAGCGGCCCGGCATCGTCTACTGTAATTCTCCCGATTTCTCGTGGAATACTCTCTTTTAACTCACGGATGGTGTGCGGATTATCTTTGCATACTTTATTTTTTTAGATTTCCCCACTTTTATTCAGAACTGACCCTGTTACTCTAAACTTTTTTTACGAGGTTTAATGTAGTGGTCCTATGTGGAACGGGAACACCAGGAAATTTCGTTGCAAAACGTCGTCGCACTTCTCCACAATTCCTGCTTCTGAAGTAATACTCGACAAGATAAATCCTTTCTTGTAATGTAAACTTTTGTGGTGCCATATAAAGCCACAATCTTCAACACGGACACGACACGACACAACACAACACAACTTCTGAGGGAGGATTATACTGGCGTCAGTCTGCAACGTCAACAGAAAGGGAAAGAGAGCGTAGACAGGGAGAGCGAGAAAAACAGACTGTAGCGTGCGACTGTCGTGGACCCCGTTCACCGGGAAAGACAATCGCTGTCGCCGGGCCGCTTGCCGCGGAGTCTCGTAGCGAATGTCAGGGAATGCTATGAATTTTGAGTCTACGTGTCGTCACATTGTAAACTATGAAAATTACTGTGGAAAAAAATAGTTTCTTGTGTCCTGAAGTTTATCCTGCCGTAAAAAAAAAAAAATTGCCCTTTTTCGTTCGACATGTAGTGCTAACGTCGTCGCCTTATAATTAATGGGTTCTGGGTTCGATACCCGGTGGAGGCTCATAGTGGTTCGGATCCCACTTTAAACTGTATCTCCAGTCCCGATTAGCCTTACTGTGCATATAGTGGACTTAAAACACAAAATCAATCAATCGTTAGACTTGAAATGAGATAAAATTCCAAGATTACAACCTCCTGAAAACTCAATCAGTCATCGTATATTTCTCCTTGATCTTGGCTTGTCTGCCCAAAAGAAATATAAATCGTAATAATTTTAGTGTTTCATTGATTCCATAACAACGGCTATTTTCTCGCAACTACACGAATTGTATGAGCAAATTGTCAAGGTAATTCTAGAATTGCGTAAATAACAAAGCCACGCTGTGTCTTATAAATTAGTTTCCTACATATGCATTTGGCGCTCTTAAGTTCACAGAACTTAACGTTCTATTTTAAATTTTAGTTACGTAAAGCCATCGACTGAACGTGTGAAAACATTCCTATGATGCTTTGACACGTTCTTTACCTCCTGCCGTTGAATATTATTTCGCGGTCGATATTAGCTGGCCGGTTGTTAGCAGGTAGTATCGACTAAGCTTCGCAGACGTGAATTTAATGATTGCAACCAATTAAATATTAAAGTACTAGCCTGAGCGTATTCTTCTGCACGTACGAACTAATGAATGCTTTAGTTTATCGACGCCTGTAGGATACTGCGATCACGATGGCAGCTTCTACTTTCGAGATCGGCATTGTGTTGCCCCCGAAGAGTCACTATGCGCTACTAATTAAGTGTGAGAAAATTATTTTACATCTGCGATTGTCTTTCGCTAAACTGGAATGTTCGAAAAGTTTTTATGAGAGATAATTGACTTTTTATTTGTCAGTCAAGTAATCGTATACGCATGTGCATTCAAGAATTTCTGTTCCACGAAAGAAATGCAACTTTCCTGCATTCGTCGATAATGCATGTCTATTTTCGCGTGGGTTTTCTTATTCTTTTCTCTCTCTCTCTCTCTCCTCCCTCCCCCCGCCCCCGCTTTTTTGCCTTTTTCCACAACCACTCTCGTTGGTCTAATTATGCTTGCAAAGATTGCCGCTGAGTAGCTCAGTTTGTTCTAGTGCTTGTAAGGTGAGCAGTATGGTTGCACGCAGGATTTAAACTACGCATTTTCTTAAATAATAATATCGTGATGCGCTATGATGCCAGAGGTCCGAGGTACGACCCGTGTGCAAGACCTGGACGTATCGTTGTGTTTGTCGGTAATTAGTTTGTATCACCATGTATTCTCATCGTCGGGGTTAACCCAAGTAGTGGAAAAGCCAACGAAAATTACCTAAACAGAAAGGTAAATGTTGCACATTTAGTCTCCATCATGTTTGTGCGTAGGAAGGCGACCGTAACCAACAGACGAATACGATTAGTGCTGATATCTGGAATTATATATTTTTTTTGATCATTTGTATCGGCAGCTTTTGCCACATTCCAGCCAGTGAGTAATACTTTGAAGGTTAAACACCACATTCCGCGTCCATGCTGAGATTTTAACGCTTGAGATGAAGTTCCAGTATTGCCAACAGAAACACCGTTATCAGCACCGAATGAATGAGTTTGAATTCACGCTGCTTGCAGCTGCACTCCAAAACGTGAAATAAAGTGGCCAGCTGGCGTGGCGTCAACTGAGGCAGTGTGTTGGTGAGTGAGTAAAAAGCAAAATGTTATGAAGTCATAGTCGCGTTTTCCCGTAAATCTGTCATAGCCATCTAGTTTTTAATGCTCCTGATGGATTCCTTCTGTAGCTAATTAAATGTGATGGACGTTTGCTTTCCGACTGAAAATGTGCTCTTGAATGCATAGGAGTTGACGTTAATTATTCTGGTGGCTGCTGGATCTTGAGAGGCCGTTCACATTTTATTGTTTCAGCAAGGGAGATCATATTTTAAGGATTTTTGAATTGTATCCCAATAGGTGTCTTGTAGGGAATTGCGAATATAATCTTTAAAACATTCCATCTCAAAGATATAGTTCGTTTGTTTGCTACTTGCCCAGTTCCTTGTGTAAAATTAAATGCAGTTTAAAAAGTTGTTTGCCCCAATCGAGTTGCACGTTAGGATGAGAGGGGTGATCAAAAAGTTGTAGCATGAGGGTTAAGGCATCAGTTCCAGAAAATATTTTCCCATCAGTTTCTTCACTTTATTATTGGTGGGATATAAACTGTACAAAGATGCCCAGAAAGTGTTCCACTGCATTCAAAAGATTATTCTTTGTAGTAGAATGGCGAAAAAGCTTGGTTTTCGTTTTCCGAGGAAAGTAATAATGGGAAGTGCCCAATCAGAACAAAGAAGGGGTTCGGCCAGTTAAGATCTATTAACAACAGCAATGGATGATTGGATATTATCCCCAGAAGGAATGGGGGTAGCGAATTATTTTACTTGGTCCAATGTCAGTTAAAAATTAAACAAAGAAAATACTCATCCCTGGATGCAACTTGCCCGGTGGCAACCAAGTTGTATTGCGTTTCTTAGACAGTGAGATTTACATAAATAGCGTGTCAATAAAGCCCATAGGAGGAAGACGGATTGAGGTTTAGGTAGATCCAGGGATGTCTTCAATAATAGTTACGGACATTTCTGCGTTGTAACAATGCGATTCACTTTCAGTGCAATGGCTACAACCCAGAAGTGTCAGTGCCTGTACATCGATCCTGTCGCCAGACATCCTGGTTGAGAATTTTTATAGCATTACTCTTAATGAAGGCCACAGACGCATCCACCCATTTCCTTGTTAACCCTGCACTGCAAATGAGTAACATTAAGTAAATTAAGAACAAGAACCTGGATGTTCTCGATGAAAGATTTTCAGTGTTGCCAACTCGGAACTGTATAATTTCCCTTCCTTCATGTTGAAATGTAATCAACATATTCCCACCCACATTTGACTTCGTTTTGTTTCGTTTCAATGATGAGTTACAGATTATTGTCAAGGGCTCTGGGTTCCCTGTAGTGGCCATGAGGTGGATGTCATGCATAGAGCATATGAAGGTGCAATGATAGGGATATTTCACATATTCTCATTTGTAGTTTTATAAATACATTAAATTGTGATTGATTTTTGAGAAGACCTTGTTATTTTCTTTTTTCAGGTGAAGTTCTTAAAAACCAAGGAAGGCTGTGCAATGATTCAGATGGGTGATAGCTTAGCAGTGGAAAGAGCTATACAGAATCTAAACAATGCCCATTTATTTGGCTCAAAACTACAGCTAGGGTATGTATTTTTTAAATAAATTATTCAATTTCTTAATAAATATATGCTCAAAAATATTTCGGGGGGGGGGACATTAGCTTACATTAGACTACTAACTATCTTGATTGAAGGTAAGAATAGGTTTGCTGTAACAACTGTCAAATGGGGAAGTTATTATAATCAGCCCTATTTCTTCATCCCAAGATTCCTATGATCTGATCTCAATTGCTAAGTGGTTAGTATATCATTGGTTCGATTCATGAATATTTTTAATCATTGTTCTGTAGTAACCATTACAATAGCAACAAACATTGCTGTACCAAGTATTACAATGTTTAATTTCTCATTGGAAGAATTAAATAAGTGAATGCACAATGTTTGTTCATGTAATTTCAAAACCTTCAGTTTTGAAGATAAAGTTCAGAGCCTGCACAATATAAATTTTTAATGCATGTGAGAAATAGAAAAGAGGAAGATTGAATATCACTGGTTGGTAGACTGAAGTTAATAATAACTTATGATACTATGTTCTTTCCATAGCATGATGTTATAAATGTTAATAAGCTTGTACCTTCGGATTTCACTTTATATAAACATTGATCAACTCTTGGTGGTTTGTAGGTTTTCCAAACAAGCATTCCTAAGTGATGTTCTGCAACCATATCCATTGCCAGATGGTTCTCCTTCATTCAAGGACTTTATGGGGAATAAGAACAACAGATTCATTAATCCTGCGATGGCAAGCAAAAACAGAATTCAGCCCCCATCAAAGGTAAGTGTGAAGAAAATAGCCTAGTCTCCTGAAAATACAAAATGCATGTTTAATGCTCTTTATATTGCATTAATTTCTTTTGAGAATGTTCATTCTGATAGTTAACTTTTCCCCTCTGGTTTTCTTGTCTTTCCAGGCTAGTGCCAAAATGCAATAATCTTTCATTTCCACTGTCTTCTCCATCTTTGTTAATCTAATTGTATAAATATACTATCAACTAACTTAACTATTTTTAATCTGTGGTTTGAACTCTGGGACAAGATGACATTGATGCCCCCACCCCCACCCCCTCCTGCCATCTTTCCCATCTTGCTCCTGCATTTCCCCATAAAAGATCAAGGTTCTTGAATTCTGAAAGTTATAATTTTGTTTTAACACTATATCATATGCAAGTTAAACTAAAATAGTTAATCCTGCAAAATGGTGTAAACCACATCATGTCTGTGGTACTTAGTTTCTTTTTGAGCATATGCACTTTTTTATGCCTTTCTCCATACTCCTATTTAATGATAATGTTCCTGTTTAATGCATTAACCTCGCATGAAAGAAAATAATTGGCTTCTCCTTTACTTTCAAAGGCATCTATTTTCCTTGTCTAATATAGTGTGCATGTTTTTTTTTTGTATTTTTAATAATAGTAATATTATTTATTGTTTTAACAACTTCTCTTGTTTGATGAACGACATCACAGTACTTTTGTATTGCATGTCTTAAGGGTACAGTAGTGTGATCAGAGGGTTATACCCAGACCATTCAATCAGTTTGTATATTCATACTTTGGTATTTCTTGCAGATCCTCCATTTCTTCAATACTCCACCAAATCTCACAGAAGACATGATGGGCAAGGTTTTTGAAGATGCAGGAGTTAAGCCTCCCAAAACAATTAAGCTATTCCCATCCAAAAGTAAGTAAAAGTACCTGATAAATGACTTCTGGTTTTTCATATTATTTTAGCCATCCTCGTTTGTATCTTAAGTAAATTCATTCAGAATTTGTGTACTCTTGTTTACCATAAAGTTTATTTCTATCAATTATCTTTAATAATAACAACAATTACTAGTTCAAGAAAGGACTTCAAATCACTGTACAACCTTTATCTTTCCTTACTGGATGTTTTGTTGTTGACTTGGTTTATTTTGCTTTGCTTTTCTGCTATTTCTGGCTAATTACGAAGATGAAAATGAGTGATGGTATGAAATTGATGAAGGGACACTTGCAAAGAACAGCTATACCCAGGCAAGGATTAAAACCCAGGACACCTGGTTTCGTAGCAAAGGGTGCTAATCACTCTGCCACAGTTGTTGGCTTGCTGGATGTTTTATCCTATAATACGAGGGCGTACCCAAAAGAAACCAGAATTTGCCAAAAAAGATGAGTTTTATTAACTTTGAGTTAACAAAGTACCTTAGTCTCCTTCAAAGTATTGTCAATTTGATGAAGTGCACTTGTCCAAACTGTGTTCCCATTGCTTGAAACATTTTTGGAAGTCCTCAACTGGGATATTGTTCAAGGCCAGAAGCGCATGTTCCTGAACTTCAGCCCCATCGGCAAAGCGTTCGCCTTTGAGCTTGTTCTTCATGCAGGGGAATAAAAAAATAATCACAAGGTGCAAGGTCTGGTGAGTATGGAGGGTGAGGAATAATGGGCATTTGGTTTTTCGCCAAAAACTGTTGGACATGCACAGCAGTGTGGGCTGGGGCATTGTTGTGGTGGAGCAACCAGTCACAACGCTTCAACATTTCTGGACGTTGTCGCCGCACATTTTCACGCAATCGCCTCAACACACCCATGTAGGAATCCTGATTAACAGTTTGACCTTTGACAACGATCTTCGTAAACAGCATTTCACACTTTTCAATGTTTTCGTCATTTCTTGCTGTGGCAGGTCGTCCAGATCGCGGTTGGTCTTCCACTGACATTTCCCACTTTTTGAAACTTGCAAATCACTCTTACACTTGCATTTTATCTAGGGTGTCTTCTTTAAGCATCACTACAGTCTCAGCTGCAGTTTTCCCTAATAAGAAACAAAATTTCACACACACTCTCTGTTCCTTCTGATCCGCCATAGTAAAATTTGCAGCAAATGTTTGTCAACACAAAGAACGTGCGGCACCAGCACATGTGCACAGTGCAACGGCGCTCAGCACATTGGCACGTCATAGTGTCTCCTCACTACATCTTGCGGCGGAAGTCTGAAGTACATCGGGCTTTCCGGTTTCTTTTAGTTATGCTCTCGTATGCATAATTGACTCAAGTGTGATTAAAATTTGTGTTTGTTCTAAACACTTAATACTTCCTCCGCCGTTTTACAGCAGACAGGAGTTCATCAGGCCTGCTGGAGTTTGAAAATATTGGCGAAGCTCTGGAGGCCCTTATGATGTGTAATCATGCTCCAATTCAGAATCCTTGTAAGTATTTGCAACCTTTTTAAAAATTCTTTCCATTATGTAGCATACTCTAGAAACTGTTGAGTTAGTTTTTTTTTTTTTTTTTTTTTTTTTTAAAGGTTAATTGTTGTGGCTGTTAATCACATGACTATGATCAATACTGAAACCATCAAGTCTTTATGTATAAATTAAAATAGACTACCAACTTTTGTGAAGTACAAGAAAGCTCAAAATTTATTATTTTTACCTAGTTAAGACTACAGAGGACCCATTCTTCCACTTGATATAGAGTTTTTCAATGATGACTATATCTTGGAATGATTCCAAGGTGCCTAGTAACTAAATCCAAACCTTGACTATAGTGAGTTTTCATGTACAGTCACTTTGCCTCCATGCAGGGAAAACTAACCTAAATCATATTTAGGAACACTTTGTCATGTGTTTGAAACTATTGAGTGCTCTGCATGGAGGGAGATGGTATCTCCCCCAGCTAGCAAAATTTTCCATAAAGTACCCCCCCCCCCCAGCTAACATTTTCCAATTCAGACATTGACTTCTGTCATTTGCCGAAATTAGCATGTATGTATTCATATTTTCATAATTTTGCAAACTGTTGGAAGTTAATTGGAAAGGCTGTTAAAATTTAAAAATAAATGCACAGTGTCAAGTCTATATACAGTACTAATCAATGTTTGGTGACATGTGTAAGGCAGTGAAGTTCCCTAAATGATATTTGTAGAAGTAGAATTACACAAATAGAAATATAATACATTATTTTCCATGGTGAAGATTATTATTATTATTTTCTTTATGTATGCATGAATAGGTAATCTTCATCATGTGAAAATATTAATATTTAAGGTTATTTCTGTCAGAAAACACACTTGAAAAATGGTTCAATTAAAGTCAAGTTAATTTTACTCAAATATTAAAATTATTACAAGAGGGACATTGGAGATATGCATGAATTACCACTGATATTCTTTTAATGAGATTTTTAATTTGCGTGTGTGTGTGTGTGTGTGTGTGTGTGTGTGTGTGTGTGTGCGTGTGTGTGTGCGTGTGCATGTGTGTGTGTGTGTGTGTGTGTGTGTAGTATCATTTTGGGTTAACCAAGTTCAGAAATTATGAAATGTAATGCCAGTAAAATGTTAAACATTAAAAGTAAAAATATTGCAGAAATTTGTACCTATTTATCAGCATACTTATAAACATTCCATTTTTTTTTACTTCCTCCAGCTGGAAAATTTCCATACATCATGAAGCTATGCTTCTCCTCTTCAAAACATATTCCAGCTTCAATGCAAGGTCAGCAATAGTTGAGCAAAGCCAGAGCAGTAGAACAGACGTGTCCAGGAGAGTGGGTGTTCAGTCTCAATACCATACCGAGGAAAATTAAGTCCAGTCCAGACTCAACTCTACAATATGACAGTAATTAAAATGTTTACCTGACTTTGGGCTGTGTCCCAGGAGAAGGAAGAAAATTTTTAATGGCCAAAGGACAGACATATCATCTTGGTAAGAACTTTTATAAAAAATAAAAATCAATCGTTTTAAGTCATGAAATTGAGTGAAGTGGATGTAGATCATTTCATTGCCTCTAAAGCATCTGTGATGTGGCCTGAACAAAGGAACTATTGGACATATAGGAAAGTCACAATGAAAAGGGGGTTGACAGATGGATATTTCTCTGAATTCCAAAAAAACAAATTGAAGTAATAAAGACATGAAATCTCCTGGGAGAAAGTAACTCTTAGGATTGTACTATTTAAAAAGAGACTCTCCTTTTGCACTCAGGTAAAAACCATGTCAATATCACAAGGTTATTTGTAGTGAAGGAAATATACTGTATACCTTGGTGTCAACAAAGCAGAAACTGAAAACAAATTTAAATGGGGAGACCAAGATAAGGTCTTGGACATGATAGCAAATACTATTACATTATATATAAGGCGACCTGAACATATCATCTAGTGCTTAAATGGAAGAATACTATTTTGAAGTGTCATTCCTCCATTTTAACTATTTTCATTTTGTCTGTAGTGGTAAATCTTTTCTGAATACTGATTGTGACTTAGATTGTATTGTTCTTTGTGTATTTGAAATACAAACGTTTCCCTACCCTCATTTGTACACTTGGTCTTCCCCATTGTGTTTTGGAAATGGAATTTTGTAGATCAAAAGAATATTTTTCTTTGGCTCTGTTGTTATTTTAATTAGGATCTTGAAACCCAGTTAGTACAATCAGTGTTTGTTTAATTATTTTTTAAAACATTAGTTCTTTTCTTTCACTAGATATTAATCTTTGTATGATGGAATAATGTTTATTGATGTTAGGCTGTAGGTTGGTCATTACTTTTCCATCTTAATAGATTAGGGAAAAAAATCACAGACCAGTTTGTGATCAGTGTTGCTGTGTTTATTTTTCTTTGTAAAATGTCATGTTAAATTTTTTCGTATGGTTTCCAGAAGAAATATATAGTAATAATAATAGTCTCATCTGGTTCTCTTCCCTCCATGAAAAAATGAGCTAGATTGTCATTAATGCATTTTTCATTGTTTTTTGGCTTATTTCCCCTGCATGGATAGATAGTCATAGAAAGTATTTTATGTTCAATTGACTGTTAATTTGATTTCTCTGTGAAGTATGATGCTGTCACAATCTGGTAAAATGCAAGATTGAAATATCTGTAACAGTGTGAATTTAGAAATATGTGAAGATAAAGAAAACACCAAAAAATACATCCAGATTATGAACAGCATCATGCCAACATGTGGTGCCCTGTGTAGCCTCGTCACCAGCTTAAAAATCCTGCCAATATTTCACCAGTTATAGTGCATTTTAAAATATTTTGTACAGTGAACGAAAGTAGATGTATACTTCTATGTATTTAGATCATGCAAATGTGCAAATAAAATTTACTACTTGTGCAAAAAAAAAGAACAAAAAAAACAGTCTGTGTAGATTAGGTTTATTCCGATGACTGTACAAGAAACAATTGTTCCATTTATGCTGTTTGGTGGAAACCACTGTTTAGATTGTAATAGGGAAAGAAAGTAATAAATTCTAGATTATAAATACACAGCCATTCAGAAAGTCAATTACCATTTAATTAATGGCCAACCAATTGTAGAGCCCTGTTTATTAATGTTAGTATGCAATTCTTGAGAAATGTACAACATATAAATGAAGAATCATAACTCATTGTTGGAATCGACACGTTTTTTATTTCATCATGAAATCAAGTTAATTTTCTTTTTAATTTAAGAATAATTTGTATCAAATAGGAACCTTGCTGTAGTCAAAGTTTTTGTTTCTTCCTTCTGTTAGAATTTTATATATTTTCTTTGTTCCTAGTTTATTGTGACATAGTAATGTCTGTGTAATCATTTTTTTAAAAGAAGAAACACGTCATAACATCTACTGTCATACTAGCTATTCTGCTAAATGTGATAGATGGTCCTTGAGAAGAAAAAAAAAGAATGCTGCTTTTTCGTTAGGTATTGCTTAAGAGTTAATAGCAGAGTGGTAAAAGACAGAAATTTTTATTGTGAGTACCTGTGAAATTATGAGTATGTGAAGTGTCATGTGAAGACCAGAGTTGAGCTAGTTGATAGTGATTAGGTGTAGAATGTGTAACTCTTTACCTCGTTAATTTTTCATTGTAGAATTGTAGGAGACACACATGTGTAAGTCTTATCAGCACATCTTTTTTCCCCCTCCCATCATAGCTTTGTCCATTGACACAAAGTGACTTTGTATGGCACCGATTCATTAAAATAAAAATGTTGTGGTTCCTATTCTGTTGTTTCATTTTTTAAATAAAACTCCCATCAAATACTTGCATGTGTGGTTATGTCCAAGTTTGAAGGAAAAATGAACAATTTAAGTTAGGTACATGAAGAATGTTGTTGCTATAGACCTTTGCAGATTTCCAGTGTAGTTACCTAAAAAATTATCTAGTAATTAAACCACCTGTAATGACTGAATTTTAATTACTTGAAAGTTTTGACACAATTCACTTGAATGTTACTCAGGAGCTACATACACAAAAGAAATACTGAATTTTGTCAAAACGATTAGTGATTTAAAATCTAAGTGTCTACTAGTGCCGTTTTATTATTAGTATGTTACTGTAAAATTGATCATTCTGTCATAACAACCATTAAAAACAATATTGCAAATAAGAAAAACACAAAGGGGAGTTTTCCACCTTCACCTTAATCTGAAATCTGGGTTCAAAGTGAAGCATTACTCTTATATCTAGAACAAGGTCTACAGCAGTTTCCAGAATTATTTTGATCATGCTTTGCTTAATTGTAAGGATGAATAATGACAGATGATTATGAAATACAGGGTGCATCAAAAAGAATTTCACAACTTATGAAGGTTGTGTACAATGACTGTATTACACTTGTCAGCCTGTTGCACAGCAAGATGATTCTGTAGTGACATTAAAACCTTTTACGTCATGTGCCGGCAACATTCTTGTTGACACACAACAAACAGCACAATAAGAGAGACTTTAAAAGTCTGCCCAAGCTTTCGACTCAATCTGTCATCAGGGCTGGTCGAGAGACTTCGAAAGAAGATGAGGTTCTGATCGTACTACTTGCTGTCTGCCGGGAGTGTTGGCAAGTTCCAGGTGATTCCAATTGATGGCTGAAGAGGATGGGTTTTTCAGTTGAACTGCATTGTGCCATGATATATAAAGATTCTCACATAAGTTGTTGAGGTTATTTCTATATATTTTTTTTATCATGTGTACTCCTTCCTTAACATTCTGTCCTTTTGTTCATTTTTTCCTTGTTGGGTTTTCTCAGATTGTTGTACTGTGCAGGCACCACTTTATTACCTTGCCGGAGGAAGAACCCCTATGAAGTGAACAGAACTTTCTGCTCCCAAAGCGACTTAGCAAGATGATGCATGTAGTAGGTTCCCACACACTATCATATGTTTGTGTAGTATGCTGATACATGTAATTCAGCTATAATTTCCATTCGTAATACAGCAGATGTCCCACATTAAGGAGCATCTGGCTGCAACTGCAATAGTAATTCATTGTCTCTCCGGGCTTTGACATCTCCAGGGAAGGAATCATTCTTGAATCACCATGTGAAAAGTAGGGTATTTTTAGGTTATTAATATGTAATTCTCACATACATGTGGAATACTGATTTCTAGAGACCGGATTTTAAAGGGAAAAATTTTCCTCTAAAAAGGAAATTATTGCCAAAAATAGGAGAAAAAAGGACTTATTTGCACTCTGAAATAAAAGCACAATATATACCATTCATATATAAAAAAGGGATACGTATAATTAATTAATTTCCAAATTTAATGTATCCCTTTTTATATATGAATGGTTTGGCACCTTTTCTCATCCTATTCCTGTGTCATATATATATATTGCGCTTTCATTTAAAATAGTACAAAAATAGTCATTTTCATTTCCTTGTTTTGAAGGTAACTTACAGCAAATAATCTTACAATCTGTTTTGAGCCTCCCCGATGGCATGGTGGTAGAGTCCTTGCCTTGTAATCAAGGGGTCCCGGTGGAGGCGCACAGTGTTCTGATTCCACTTTCCTATCTGTGTATAAAGTGGATTTAAATACCAAATCAATCTGCACATAATAGACAATTGTTGAATGTTTTGTAGTTAAAAACATCTTTGCAAAATATTTGATATCTTGTCAATAAAGGGACCAAGGAAGATGTTTTTTTTTTAAATAGGGAGGAAAAATGAATGTAGGCTGAAAACTAGTCATTTAAGGGACCAGAAGAAAAAGTCAAAACCATGTAATCTTAGTGGAAGATAATTATCAACACTGTTGTTATTTATTCCATGATCAGTGTTGAAATATATAAAAGAACTTCTTCACTTTAAAATTCGGTCTCTACTTATTTCGAAAGATGCACAACTTACAGCAAATGTCATAGTAGATAAATTATCCAAAATACTAACTTCTTTTATGGAAATGTGAGATTCAAGAACTAAAAAAAAAAGTTCAGGCAAAGCATAGGATGGACAGTGTTCCAGTTCAATTTCTTCTATAGAAATGCACTGCCACTTGCTGTATAAGGTGTAGAAAAGATCTGGTGAGAAGATGGGACTTATTGCATGCAAGATAAATCTAGGGTGTTTCGGGCGGAAAAGTAAAAAGAAAATGAAATTTTACAGCAAGCAGTTATTTGTTATTTTTTTTTTTAATATGAAACATTGCAGACACTATATACATGTTAGATCATCACTGAAGAATCTTGACCCATGTCCAATACAAAATTATATTTTCTTTAATTGATGTTGACTTAAATGAAAGCAACAGAAAATTGCAGTTTGTGGATTAAGTGCCCCCCCCCCCCCCCGAACACACTACAATTACATTGTCTCACCCTTCTATCAAGTTGTTATATGAATATATCAGGATCTACAATGACTAGAGATATGCAACTTGTTACATGTGGAATTTCTATAAAGGTCTCTACATTCGCATACAATGTCCAAATTAGGTCTGTGCAAGTACTCAATTTGAAATACCAATATCTCCGAAATTATAACAATACTAGAGAGATACTGACTGAATGGTGTATGGTCAAATTAATGCTTCCTTATAGACAGATAACGAAAATTGGTAGTTTAGTATTATACGGAGTACCTCATTTGTCTACGTTAAATTATATTCCCCTGTTAGGTTAGGTTCCATAAGTGGGAATCGTATTCCATAAGTACCCGAAAATTAAACTACAGTCAAAACTGTAATGCATAATACTTAAGGATGACATGGAGAGTCATGAACTGAGAGTTCCTTTTATTATCTTAGCTGAATTACAACTGCTGACTTATAAGAGCTAGAGATGGATGGCAAGCTCAATCATCCTTGTACTTGCTAATTTAAAACATATTCTGAAGATAGATATGGATCCACATTTTCTTCAGATGATGTGGTTATCACCATACTTGACCAAAAGTGGCAGAAAAGGGACATAATACAAATACTACTTCAAACCATAGCTTCCTGAATCTGTCATCCTGGTACTAATTTAATGACAAGTTTTTCATAGCATGCTGAGTTACTGTAGATTCACAAATTGAGTTCAGCATACCATGCAACACAAGAACACCCTATCTAGTTTAAAAATGCAATTACTAAATACTTGTGTGCCCCTCCCCCCCCCCCCCAATGCAGATATGCAATATCCACTTTCATAATTCTAGCCACCTCCAAAAAAATCTGTGTAAGCTAGTGACCGGACCTAACCCAGTGTGACGACTTTATGTTCTCACAAGTAAAATGTTCACTAAAAGGAACCCTATTCGAGTCCATAGATGCAGTGAAAGCAAAAGCGACCTTTCAGAAAATGACTTGCAACAGTGGAAAATTCGCATAAAGCGATATAGGAAGCGGGATGAGAAGTATATTGAAGGAGATGATATTTCCAAAGTGTAATTTGGTCAATAAAAAAATTTTGAGCATCAGTCCGGTTATTTTCTAGCCATACCTCGTATCTGTCTTCCCCCATGCTCGTTCCCCGACATCAGCGTCATCGCACGGCTGAAGGTATAATTATAGGCCTGGTCCTGCCTCAGAATCTAGTTCCAAGAATTTGTCACAACAGACTAGCGAAATAATTTCATAATTCCAAAATTTTGTTCTAGTTTTTATATACAAGCATGTATTTTGAATTCACACAATGTAAAGCAAAACAGCAACTAGGTCACAAGTGATCTACAAGTGTACCTGCGTATGTGCCCACCGGAACTACTTCCGGTTCGCAAGTTCATTGCAACGTCAACGGGAGAGTTAAGTAGTAAGTTTGATTTATATTGTGTGGGAAAATTAAAATGTAGAATGTACGTATATGCTAAAATATTTAGGCACGGAAC
This sequence comes from Lepisma saccharinum, assembly GCF_977018435.1. Lineage (NCBI taxonomy): Eukaryota > Metazoa > Arthropoda > Insecta > Zygentoma > Lepismatidae > Lepisma > Lepisma saccharinum. The sequence goes on from NC_139253.1 coordinate 23,434,570, forward strand.
AAATCAGGATTCTAAATTTAGGCAATGTTAAAATTCGTACAGGTAGTATTTCGAAACAAGTTTTGGTAGTTTATTTGCAATTTATTTCTTGACAAAGCCTGTAACGAAACCGCTGTATGGCTACTGATCTGTAAATGATTCGTCGTCACGATAATTCCGTAATTTGTCGCTAGGAGATGTTCGCGAATTTCACTTCCTCCCTTGCACAAGAGGGTATTATTTTACAGTAATGTCTATGATCATTCAATACGTGCCGTAAATGAGAGATCATTGCATAAATTGTGTCCATGTCATTGTCAACATGGCTGCTTCGAACAAAACGAAAGGGTACTATTATAGTATGGGGGTGACACCTATAAATCATATATTTCACACTTTTTTACATTGCTAACGTACTATTTTGGAATGCGGAACATTTCCTAAGGTGAAATAATGCATTTCTAACCAAGATAATGTCTATTTCTTACATTTACGAGTACTTACTGTTACTTGTTATTTCGATTCTGTAACACATTATGGCGGGCGATAGCGTAATGGTTCAGGGCGCTTTGTGTTTTGTTGATTTATGCAGTGTTGCAACCTCGTTCTTCGGAAAATACCAACTTTCGTGCCCGGATTTGAAATTATGCTAATACCTCGCAAACCATTGACGTTAGCCTCACAAACCATTGACGTTAGCCCCACAAACCATTGACGTTAGCCCCAAAAACCATTTTCCGTAAGGTTAGGTTAGGCAAGCATAGTTAAAAAAAAAAATTAAAAATAATCGACACGTCATGTCCTAGTGAAAACACAGCGAGTTTGAAACACTGACTACGGGGTTACGTCATCTAACACACGGAACATTGTGCTCTCGTGCAGAAAGCAAATGGCGGCAGCAGAAACAGCGTGTCGGACAGAGATTTTCGCAGAAAACAACATGTATTCGCATTAAAATGGATCAAAACTACATTCACGAACTTCCACAACGCTACAGAAAATGATTTCCGTAAGTACCTACTTTCTCCTGTAAATTTGAAGAAATCCATCACCCCTATACTATAATGTTACCAACGAAAGTATGGTGGGAATTTTAAATTCGCCGTGGTGTTACAATAGGTAATGTATTAAATTTCCGTAAACCAATGGCCACTCATTGCCTCTAAATATGTGTTTTGTAATTATCATAAGAATGTAGCTAAAGTGCAAATGAAAATTAGCCGCTTAAAAAATAACCTGAGATATTTCGTGTAACTTATAGAGTGAGGTGGATAATTTCGACAGTTCTTCCACTGAGAATGCAAATGTCCTATCTCTATTCAAGGATATTTGCATTCTCAGTAAACGAGTTAACTATAGTAATGTGCTAGGGAGTGGTTGGTAGCGATCATAACCTCCTCTTTGAAACAACTTCCTTTTAAAAGAAAAAAACCACCATAAATTATAGGACTGACAAAAAAAAAAAAATATTATAAAATAGATCGAGACTGTGTAGCCTCGTCTCGCTTCGTGATTGAGGAAACTGTCGCTCTCGTGTTGCTGTTGCAAATAGCGAATATTGTTTTCGGTCCCTCCTCGATATAATAGTTTTAAATAACACGTAACCACACATTACTAAAAATAAATGTAACGTCATACCCCCTTTCCCACACACATTTCTCACTATGCTTTTCTAAAAAAAATCACAAGTGCATTGTTTGTCATGCTGTCTTCTTAAATACAGAAAATGAAAAGTGGATTTTAAATTATTCTTGGGCAAATATTCGAGGAAAGATCTAAACAAACATATTTTACATGCCAGCAGCTTTACAAATTTATATTTACACGGTTTATTATATCAAGCCCTGCTTCTGTTTGTGTCTCTGTAATGTTTTGACTTTTCTTTAGGCGCCTTTGCATGTCATGACATGAATAATCTCTCGCCCCTTTGCTGCCTACACTTAGCAGTGATAATGAGCTAACCATGACTTTGCACGTCAAAGTGACGAGTCATGGTTGTACAGTGTCTCTCAAAAGTTTTAGGACAACGACATTTTAAACTAGGCAACCCAATTTACACAAAGCGTTGGTGGGTTGCGTGTACAGTTAGGCTCAATTTCAGGGTTGCCACATGCACAATAGATATTTATAAAATACGCGAAAGAAATAAAAACAAGTATTATCGTATGAAATTATTAAAAATATCACTATTATATCGAAAGTGACAACATTCTTTCTGAAAGAAAAAAAAATAGGTTTTCTAGTATTTCATTGCTGATGAGTCTACAGAAAAGAAAAGAGGTGGTAGAAAACGAAAGGTGACAAAGAAGAGGAGAAAGAGAAAGCGAAATGAGAAGAGGAAAAGTAGAGGAGAGAAGAAAGAAAGGATAGACGAGGAGAGGAGATGTCGTGAGGAGAATGGAAGAAGATTCTAGGAGAGATGAGGAAAATGGAGCAAAGAAGAGAAAAGAGAAGAAAAACGAGATGAGAGAAGAGGTGAGTGGAGAGTAGAGTAAAGGAGAGAAAAGAGAAGAAGGAAAAGACGATTGCAGTGGAGTCGGAAATCTAAGACAGGAAAGGAGATACGAGGAGTGGAGATGAGTGGGATAGAGATAAGATGCGAGTAAAGTAGGGAAGGCGATATGAGATAAAAGCAGAGCAGAAGGAGGGAAGAAGAAGGAGAAGGAGAAGAGAAGAGCAGAAGGGACTGAAGAGAAGAGGTAGTTGCAGAAAATATCGTCTCAGCGTCAAGAATTGATGCATTGGTCAAATTATCGACATGAAACATTCAATAACATTTTGAGATGTATTGGAGAATGTATTAGATCGGTGCGAAATGCCTTTTGGCTTAGTTCAGAGCAAGATAAAATCTTCCATGTAAGATTTTTGATTTTACCTGCGATTATACCACTAAAAACATGAATGTAATTTTAATATTTATAAGAATTATCCCATTTTTGTCCACCTCTCGGTTCGTTGAAATGGAGATTTTGTAATTTAATATTTCCCCTCCCCCATCGTTAATTTCAAACTGAATCATTCCGTTTCACATGGCGTGGACAATGAACACAATGGGATAGGTCTAAAACTTACGAAAACTTTCTGCCACCGGAAGGGTTTGAACCTACGACCATGAGATTGACAGTCCTGAACGGTAAACACTACCCTACAAGCTTTCGCTCCTGAAAGTAAGTAGAAGGAGCTGACCAATGTGAAATGTAGATGCAACTCTTCTCCTACATGTAATGTGCAAACAATACTTGTTTGTAACAAAGAAATCGAAGGTAGTACGAGAATTGCACATGATGAAAACTTTTCATTCTATATTTGCGGAGGTTTCCTTCCATTGAACTCGAGTGGGAAAAGGGGTAAAATTAGTATGTCCTGAATTTCCACAAATATAAATAGTTATTTCATTAATATTTGTCAATGTCTTTGAAGCAGTACACAATTATCGTTAGAGTATCATAATTCACGATCGCATACATGAAAATATCCCTTTGAACGTGTGTCAATTCATTTATTTGTTTATCTTTTTTTATAAATTCCATATGCAGAACAATGTAGCCACTATGCACTGCTATTACAAATAATGTTACCATACTCTTGTTTAATAGAATTGAATTAAAAATTGAAAGAAAGGAACACCTAGTATGGAGGATCGAACTCGAGACCGGAATCAATGCTTTCAAGAACTCTAACCAATACACTACGCCCTTTGTTTCCCTTGGATCAACAGTTCGTAATTCTTCTGTCGCGTCAATATTGTAAACGTTATCCTGTAAAAAGAAGTTCAATACTCTGATATAGCTCTGTACTTCTAGAATTACTCTATACACATGCATTTGTAATTTAACTCTGAATTTATTTCTTCGTTGTTAGTATATCTAAGCTTGTGAATATATATTTTATTTGTAATTTTATAACGGTTACATGAACATCTACGAAATAGTTCCTTATAATTACCTCCGGTTGACCAAGTTGCCAATATAAACAAATGGAATACAGATTGTCTTTGAGCTTACATTGTTAAGAAGGAGCGGATACACGTATTATTATCCCAATACTTATTCAATAAGGTTTCTTGTTTGTCAGAAATTATCACTTAAAATATTGCATGTTGAGCTAGTGCGCACCTAGCTGCCTCTGATGAAATATATCATTCTTCAGATTTTCCTTAAAATTCGACTCTGGTCACTTGTAACTTGCTGGGTGCATACACTGTGCATGGACTCACACTGTTTTGCGATAAGAAGCGGCCTTGAATAGCGTGAGTGAGTCACTTTGAACGCGAACAAGCTGCCCTACCAAGCTTGTCTGCCTTTGAAAACCAAGTCACTTTTTTTCACCGTTTCCGAACGCGATTGCTATTGTAGAAGTATATATTCTCTCAAAAGAGCAAGAAAGGAAATTAGACCAATGTTCTCCCGTCGTTTACAACCAAATATTATCTATTAAACGAAAAGTTCACGATTGTCAATAAACCTATCTGAGCATAAGGTGGATGTAAATAATAAATTTAATAGAAAGATTCTCCAAATTTCTCTCCCACTGTCTACGTCAAGCCAGTACCATGCCCCCTCGAACCCTGAAATATTTAAATGTGAACCTATCAATAACTACGTAAATAACATCGTCGATTTTAGAAATGTGCAAACATTTCAATTTTGTTTTTACATTAATTATTCTGTTTCTTGCGCAAAAGTCTTCAGGCTGCAATATTGCATGGTTTTAGTTTCATAATGCAAGGCTAGCAGACGTCCAATTCACCGATTTAGTCAGGACAGTGCGTTACTTTCAATCCCTGTATCGACTTTTTCGAACTGCAATCGTGATTTGAGAATGTCTCTTTATTATTTTTTTTCCTTAACTCACAATTAGACATGTTCTTTATTGTAATAATAATTCCTAGTACGGAACATTTAATTTATATATATATTTTTTTCTAAACATAGAATTATCATGACTTTTCAACGGCGCTCGCACTATTTGAACTATTTTGTAATGTCTGTGTCTCTCTCTCTCTCTCTCTCATATATATATAATATATAATAAAATATATATAAATTTGGGTCTGGCCCCTCCCTCAAAGAAATCCTGCGTACGGGCCTTGTCTACGTCAATGTCAGAAATGCAAGAAATATTTTTATTTATTTTTAACCCAATTAAAGGAATGTGGAAGAATTTAAAAGAAATAAGAAAGAGCGGAACGACTGTTGCTCTACTTTAAAAATTGTTGTTCTTCGAGGAAGAAAAATAAGAAGGATTTACTCCAGCACCTTAACACAGTGTCCCACGATTCTCTCTTGACGAATACTGCCAAATGTGAAGTGATTTTATGAATAAAATTTTCCGCCTGTTTACGTCTAACGTTCCGCAGATTTGGTAGTTCGCAAACGGTGTAATTGTTTCATGTTACCTTACGCAACAGCAAATACATTTCTGAACACGAGACTTGCGTCAGGAAAAAAGCATTTAGTCTGTTCCAGTATCGCAGGAAAAGAATATCGTCCTGCAATGTTCAAGCCTCTAGATATTTTCCATTAATAATGTCTAATCACAATAATAAGTTAGAAGAAATAACTCGCATTTTCACAACTACTAATATTCTCGTTTTTCTTCATCACTTAAAAACTATATCTCGAAGATATCTGCTATACTACAAGAAAGCAATTCAAAATTAAAGTAAAAGTTCAACTACATATATACCCTACGACATTTACAATATTGGAGGGACAGACTAACTAACTAACTAACTAACTCTCTAGCCTTCTTAAACCCGAAGGTTCAAGGCTGCAGCAACACAGGCCTTCCAACTTTCCCTATCTTGAGCAAGTTCTATATACTCTTTTCCATCCCTACCGATTTCCCTTAGGTCCATCTCAACGTTGTCCCTCCATCTTCGTATTGGCCTTCCTACAGGTCTCTTACCATCAGGTTTCCCAACAAAAATCCTGTAAACTCCTCTTTCCTCTCCCATTCGTGCCACATGGCCTGCCCACCTAAGTCTTCTTGATTTAATCATTCTAATAATATCTGGACATGAATACAAATTATGTAGTTCTAAATTATGTAACCTTCCCCACTCACCTGTCTCCTCATCCCTTTTAGGTCCAAAGATTTTCCTAAGGATCTTATTTTCAAATACTCTCAATTTGTGTTCTCTTTAAATGTAAGGGACCAAGTTTCACACCCATACAGGCAATATTACTGTTTTGTATATTTTAACTTTTAGTTTCTGAGATATTTAACGAGAAGACAAAAGTTTATGAAGAGAGAAGTAACATGCATTTCCTGAATTAAGCCTACTTTTTATTTCCTCTTTAATATAATTTTCATTTGTTAATATTACTCCTAAGTATTTGAATTTGGAAACTGGTTCAAACTAGTTGTTATCAATAATTAGATTTTGATTATTACCTAACACTTGGTTTCGGCCTGTAAGCATATATTTAGTTTTATCTTTGTTAACTTCCAAACCTATCTCCTTAGCAGTTTTGAAAAATATTTTAGCATTATTCTTAATTGTATTCACACCATCCCCCAGTAAGTCTACATCATCTGCATATGCTAACAACTGAGTCACACCATTTAATTTTAGTCCTTCTTTAGATTCTTTTACCTTGTTAACAGCATATTCTAAGGCAAAATTAAAGAGCAATGGAGATAATGCATCTCCTTGTTTTAACCCATCATGAATTGTAAATTTGTCAGACATATTAATACCCACACGAATTTTACTTTCTGTTTCACTGGTGCATATTTTTATCATACTAACAAGCTTCTTATGTATTCCAAACTACTAATATATTATATAATTTATCTCTTTTGACCGAATCATATGCTTTTTTGAAATCAATGAATAGTTGATGGACATTTTGATTATATTCCCACCTTTTTTCAAGTGTCTGTCTGATGTGAAAAATTTGATCTGTAGTTGATCTGTTACATTTAAATCCACATTGATAATCACCTATAATTTCATTAGCTTATGGGGTTAGTCTTGTTAAAAGAATGTTAGATAATATTTTATATGTTGTTGAGAGTAGAGAAATTCCACGGTAATTATTGCAGTTCATTTTATCACCTTTTTTAAACACAGGAACAATTATGGATTCTTTCCACTGTTGAGGGATTTCTTCTTTATTCCATATTAAACAAATTAATTTATGAATTTGACATAGTAATGAATTTCCACCATATTTAATTAACTCAGCTGGTATTAAATCAATGCCAGGTGCTTTGTTATTCTTTAGCCTTTTAATAGCATCTTTAACTTCAGTCAAGTTAGGTTCTGGAACTAAAGGTTCTGCTGTGTGGACTTCATTTACTTCTGATTTATCTCCTACATGAACATTTAAAAGGTCATTAAAGTAGTTCTTCCATCTATTTAGAATATCGCTTGGGTCAGCTAGAAAATCACCGTCTTTATCTTTTTTCAAGTTTACTTTAGGTTGCCACCCCTTTCTAAACTCATTTACACCTTTATATAAATCTCTGATATTTTTATTTTTGCTGTTTGTTTCAATTTCGTTCATTTTGTTTTTCAAGTAATCTCTTTTTTTACTTCTAAACGTGCGGTTAACTTCTCGCTTTATTCTATTATAATTGTTTAGATTTGTATCATCAGAGTTATTTAACCACCTAAGTCTAGCGTGATTTCTTATTTCTATTAGATTATGACATTCATTATCAAACCATGGCTTACTTTTTCTCGGTTTATGGTATCCTATACTTTCTTTAGCTGCTGATTCTATTGCATTACGTATGTGCTCACAATTCTCATTTACATCTGTTTCATATATATTTTCATCATCATTTAAATCCTGCAAAACATCAAATCTATTTGACAGTTTAATTTGGTAATCTTTCTTTATTCTTTCATTTGTAAACCTTCCTGTATCAAATTTTAAAACTTTTAGATTTTGTTGCTTATGATTTATCACTGAGAGTCTTTTTCTTAATTTAGCAATTACTAAATAATGGTCACTGGCACAGTCAGCACCTCTATGTGTACGAACGTCAATTATACTAGTATGCCATCTCTTATCAATGAGAATATGATCTATCTGATTATGAGTTTTACCATCTGGAGAAAACCAGGTATATTTATGGATATCTTTATGTTTAAAAGTGGTACTTTTCACAATTAAATTCTTTGAGGTTGCAAAAGTAATCAATCTTATACCATTATCATTATTTAATTCATGAAGACTTTCTTTACCAATCGTGGGTTTAAATGTCTCTTCTTTGCCAATCTGTGCATTACAGTCACCTAACAGAATTTTCATATCATACTGAGAAAATTTATCAAAGACCTGTTCTAACTCTGTATAAAAATCATCTTTAGTATTATCATCTTTATCTTCCGTTGGTGCATGTATGTTTATTGGAGCTACAGAATACTTGAAAATTGTTTCTTCAATCGAAGCTGTAGTGGTTACAGTACTCGGTTGGACAGCTAACGGTCCCAGGTTCGATCCTCCATACTAGGTGTTCTTTTTTTTCTTTTTTCTAAATCCCCTTCTATTAAATAAGTGCATGGTAACATTATTTGTAATAGCAGTGTATAGGGGCTACATTGTTCTGCATATGGAATTTATAAAAAAAGATAAACAAATATATGAATTGACACACGTTCAAAGGGATATTTTCATGTATAAGATCGTGAATTATGATACTCTAACGATAATTGTGTACTGCTTCAAAGACATTGACAAATATTAATGAAATAAATATTTATATTTGTGGAAATTCAGGACATACTAATTTTACCCCTTTTCCCACTCGAGTTCAATGGAAGGAAACCTCCGCAAATATAGAATGAAAAGTTTTCATCATGTGCAATTCTCCATTAAATGTTTTCGCCGAGTCGTACTACCTTCGATTTCTTTGTTACAAACAAGTATTGTTTGCACATTACATGTAGGAGAAGAGTTGCATCTACATTTCACATTGGTCAGCTCCTTCTACTTACTTTCAGGAGCGAAAGCTTGTAGGGTAGTGTTTACCGTTCAGGACTGTCAATCTCATGGTCGTAGGTTCAAACCCTTCCGGTGGCAGAAAATTTTCGTAAGTTTTAGACCTATCCCATTGTGTTCATTGTCCACGCCATGTGAAACGGAATGATTCAGTTTGAAATTAACGAAGGGGGAGGGGAAATATTAAATTACAAAATCTCCATTTCAACGAACCGAGAGGTGGACAAAAATGGGATAATTCTTATAAATATTAAAATTACATTCATGTTTTTAGTGGTATAATCGCAGGTAAAATCAAAAATCTTACATGGAAGATTTTATCTTGCTCTGAACTAAGCCAAAAGGCATTTCGCACCGATCTAATACATTCTCCAATACATCTCAAAATGTTATTGAATGTTTCATGTCGATAATTTGACCAATGCATCAATTCTTGACGCTGAGACGATATTTTCTGCAACTACCTCTTCTCTTCAGTCCCTTCTGCTCTTCTCTTCTCCTTCTCCTTCTTCTTCCCTCCTTCTGCTCTGCTTTTATCTCATATCGCCTTCCCTACTTTACTCGCATCTTATCTCTATCCCACTCATCTCCACTCCTCGTATCTCCTTTCCTGTCTTAGATTTCCGACTCCACTGCAATCGTCTTTTCCTTCTTCTCTTTTCTCTCCTTTACTCTACTCTCCACTCACCTCTTCTCTCATCTCGTTTTTCTTCTCTTTTCTCTTCTTTGCTCCATTTTCCTCATCTCTCCTAGAATCTTCTTCCATTCTCCTCACGACATCTCCTCTCCTCGTCTATCCTTTCTTTCTTCTCTCCTCTACTTTTCCTCTTCTCCTTTCGCTTTCTCTTTCTCCTCTTCTTTGTCACCTTTCGTTTTCTACCTCTTTTCCTTTCTGTAGACTCATCAGCAATGAAATACTAGAAAACCTATTTTTTTTCTTTCAGAAAGAATTTTGTCATTTGCGATATAATAGTGATATTTTTAATAATTTCATACGATAATACTTGTTTTTATTTCTTTCGCGTATTTTATAAATATCTATTGTGCATGTGGCAACCCTGAAATTGAGCCTAACTGTACACGCAACCCACCAACGCTTTGTGTAAATTGGGTTGCCTAGTTTAAAATGTCGTTGTCCTAAAACTTTTGAGAGACACTGTACATGCGCGAAGAATGTACTACAATGAAGCACATTTACGTTCTCTACGCTTTAACTGAAAATATTAAGATGAATTGTCATACATAATGCATATTGTAAGCACTGAGAATGGTATAGCTCTTAAACTCCTTTTTCCATTGCTTGTGACGTTCACAAGTCAATCATTTGCACGATTACATTTCGTTCATAATTATTTGAAACTAAAACGCGAAGGTGAAGATACAACTTCTATGGGTCTATTCTATTAGTGAAATAACTGAGCTATATGCAGTTCACTATTACCTATATTTCCATTTTTAGTCTCACATATTATCAGACAATGACTATTGATTCTTGTTGCTATAGGAACGTTATAATTCCAAATATCTCGTTTATACAGCGTATAGTGCAATAAATAACATAAAACATAATTAATGTTGTACAAAGTAATAATTATACATTTTTTAAACGTTAATATAAAGTGATTTGTATAATATGAAATTAATAATTTCAATAAACATATAATTAATTATATTGTGAGGATCCACAGGACCGTCACAACTTTCCCCTCCTCCGGGAAAATGAAAACTACGAAACAGCGAGGAAGAGTTTTCATTTAAAAATCAGTCAGATGTTTATCAACATAACTAAAACAAAGTTTCAAATGCACAATATTATCTGACATTCGACAACAACTTGCACATAAACAGATTTGTGCCTAACAGGTAATAACAAATCAGACCATAATAGAACATTCAATTGTACAAAATAATAAACAGAATGGTTTCCTTTTCCCAGTATCTACTCTCATAAATTTAATTTTCACACAAGAGTTGATTCCTCTTTTCTTCCGAACAGTTAGTTAATAAACACTCGAAGGTTTGAAAAGTTCACCTTGTCATAATATTGCTGGTTCATTGTGTAAAGAATTGCATTATTGTCCTTAATTTCCTTGACAAGGAATGGCCCAATATACAAGTTGAACAATTTATGAATCTGGCTGTTCATTTTAGAACTAACTTGCCTATTTTTTATCATAACCAAATCTACTGTTTGAAGTTTGATCGAGTTCAATGCATTCTTAATCTTTCTACTTCTTCTAGATTGTCTAGTCCTGATTTCTGCTAAAAACAATTTGCGTTTCCATGACAAAGATTTAATTTGTTCTGGCCAGCCGATTTCTTCAAATATTGAGTCCTTCATATCTTCATGTAAGAAAAGTTCACTAGGAGATAATCCGGTAACTGAAGAGCATGAATGATTTAATAACTGAATAATAGAATTTATTTTTGGATACCAACTGGTGTGATTATCATTGCAGAATAATCGCAGTAACCTAACAATCTCCTTATTGTACCTCTCAATAGGACTAGATTTCGGATTGTATGTAGTGGTAGTAATATGCTTAATTTTCCTTGAATCCATGTAGGCTTTCCACTCATTTGATGTAAATTGGCTTCCACAATCTGATAATAATACATTGCATACAGGGTAATGTTTAAAATATTGTTCTTCAAAACGATTGATAATTTCCCTGGCAGTCGCTTTTCTTAACGGATAAATCATAACAAACTTTGACATAACGTCTACAATTGTGAGGAGATATTCATATGTACGTGATCTTGGTAATTTTCCGATTAAATCAATAGATAGGAAATCATGAGGTTCGTGAGAAACGACGTGATATTCATCTCTCCGCAACGGCCGACCTACAATCTTTGTTCGTGCACATTCTAAGCAATCTTTCAGGTAATTTCTAATTGATTTTCTCATGTACGGCCAAAAATATGCCCTTCTACAAGCTGCGAAAACCTTCTGATAACCAAAATGTCCATTTAAATCATGCATTTTGTGCAATACCAAAGGCATAAGCTCACGTGGCACTACAAGTTTACAAATTTCATCTGAATTGGGTTTATAAAAAAGAATTTTGTTGTGAAGAAGATACTTTGAAAAGTTTTTATCAGTTGTACTATCTTCCAGGTGAGAAATTACATTATTGCATTTTTCATCTGCTCGTTGAGCTTTTAACCAAATAGAAGAAGTATCATCTTCTGAATCTTCCACAATTACTTGATTGATATATAATTTATCATCAAGTGTAGAATAAGTAGTACAAGGCGGAAATCTGCTCAACGTATCAGCAATATTATTCGAAACTCCTGGGACATGATATAACGCGAAATCAAAACACTGCAGTTTGAGAGCCCATCTCGTAAGACGAGAATTAAGCGATTGTGCAGTTTTAAGCCAAGACAACGACTTATGATCTGAATATAAGTTGAAATCAGTTCCTTTAAGATATATAGCAAATTTCTCTAGAGCAAATAATATAGCTAAACATTCCAATTCGGGTGTACTATATGTAATCTCTGCTCCTCTAAGAGCACGACTGCCATATTGTATGACACGAATTTCATCATTATCAATTTGCCAAAGTACACAACCCAATCCTTTCTGGCTTGCATCAACAGAAACACAAAACCTCAACTCAAAGTCGGGTTGACTCAATGCTGGTGCTGAAATTAGAGCATTCTTTAATAACAAGAAAGCTTCTTGACACTGAGGTGTCCAATAAAATGGCACATTCTTGCGTAAAAGATGATATAATGGACTAGCGATATCTGAAAATCCCTGTATAAAACGATTCCTCCAATTTGCCAGTCCTAAAAATTTGCGAAGTGACTTTTTGTTTTGAGGAACAGGAAACTGTAGAATAGCTGAGTCTTTATCATGATCGACCTTAATCTCGGAACCAGACACCACATGACCCAAAAACTTAATTTCCGTTTGGAAAAATTTGCATTTGGCAAATTTTATGGACATGTTCGTCTTCTGCAATGTCTGTAGAACATAATCAACATGTTCAAAATGTTTCTCTATTGTTGGGCTAAATATTAAAATGTCATCCACATATATCATGAGAAATGAATGAGTCTCTGGTCCAAACACCTTATTCATTCTTTCAACAAAAACAGAAACAGCTGATTTTATACCAAATGGCAAGTAACAAAACACGTGCTGTCGTCCTCGATACGAAAAAGCTGTGTACTTATATGAGTCGGGCGTAAGCGGTATTTGAAAATATCCACAGGACAGATCAATCGAAGAAAAATATCTTGCACCCTTAAAATGTTGAAGTAGCTCGTTTATAGGTTCAACATGGGTAAGTGGTGAAATTACATGTTGGTTTAGGCGACGAAAATCTACTACTGGACGCCACTCACCGTTAGATTTTGGAACGATGTGTACTGGGTTTAAATAAGACGAAGACATCTCTTTAATTATTCCCCAGGCCTTCCATTTCTCTAGTTCCCTTTCTAACGCTGCTCTTTTGGCGAACGGTACCGGATATATAGGTGCCTTGATTGGTTCCTTTGTGTCTAGTTCAATTTGATAAGGTTCTACGAATGCAGATCGGGGTCGATCAGAAAACAAACTATGATATTCTATTATTAGATTCTCAAGCTGAGACTGCTGCTCCGTGTTGAGTGATTCACACGACCGCACCTTCGTTGTGATCTGATCTAGAGAAACGACAAGTAAATTTTCTACTTCTTTCACTATAGTAACTTCCTGCATCTGGCAGCAATCCTTATCAGTTGTGCTTTTGCTAGAATTTAATGGCTGAACCAATTCGGAACCAGTAGACGCCATCAAACTAATTTCGTTTCTTCTAAAATCGAGTACAGCTTTGTATTGCCTTAAAAATGGTATTCCGAGAATTAATTCAGCATTCAGTTGCTTCAATACGAACATCTCCAAAGTAAAAACTTCCGAGTTAATTGAAATACTTATAATCTTCCGACCAGCAACACGAAACTTCTGATGTCCTGCAAACGGCAATAACTTAAGTTGATCCACTGTATCCAGTTTGGCACTCGGAATAATTGATTTTATACTGCACCATAATTCATAACTGACTAAATTACACTGGCTTCCACTGTCGATGACACACTGTATGGTAATACCGCAAACTGTTCCTGTGATCAGAGGTTGATCAGTAATAGGAGTAGGTATACCAGTATCGTTTAAAATCCAAGTAGGTTCATCTTCGTACCAATCTAATTGAAAAAATATTGAAAGTGGATAGCAATGATCAACTTCAGATAAAACGGAATTACTTAATACAACATACTGACAAGTTGTGCCTACATTATCACTACGGTATGATTTAGACGGACCCTCCATTATGTTAGTGCGAGCAAACTGGTCCACGTTCACCCGCGACGTTCGTTTAATGTTGCTTCAGGGACAGAAGAAATGAACTGTTTACAAGAAGTTTCTCTTGGATCGAAAGATGGAGCATCTTCATTTAATGGAGTATTCGCCACTGCAGTTGCATTGCAACTGTTTCCCGTTGACAACTGAGAAGACGAATATCCGCAATTGGCACATACACTGCATGGTTGGAATGAGTGGAAATTATTGTTAGAGAACTGAGAGTGTAAATTGCTGTTGTTCTTGCTCGTTTCTGGCATTGAAACTGTTGCTCATAAATCTACCATTATTGTTGAAGTATCGTGAGCTTTGTGGACTTCTATTTTGCCGGAAATTTTGAGTTCCTGCACCATTACGTCTGTAACGATTATATGGTCTGTTAGTTAGGTTAGGTTTCCCAAAATTATTATTTCTATTAAATATCATCGTCTTCTGGCTGGAGTTGGTTTTCAGCAACAAACGGAACATCTGTACGTGGAATCTTATTTCTTTTATTTTCATCGCCAGAAGAAATAAAATGAACAGTATCATTAGGTCTTACGTTACGTCTTGAACCTTGATTTCCATTAGGTTCATCATCGTTCACAAACGATGAACTTTTAGCAACACTTTGAACTCTCAGTTTTGCCCTTGCACTATTATTGTCGGTAAAACTTTTAGAATTATTCCCATCATGTCGGAAATTTTTTTCACGTACATTATCATGAACATTAAAACTCTTGTTTGATCTTGAATTCACTAAATCCAACCTCTTTAGTAACGCAATTACATCATCCGTTTTAACTAATCTAGCAACTAATATTGTTCGTGCAATAGATGTGGGCAACTGATTGATTAAAATACCAATAACTTCTGCATCATTCGGACGATCAACTAAATTATAATATGCTGAATGCGTACGAATAGCAAAAACTTCCATACTACTCGTCGATTTAGGATCATATTTACGACTTCTAAGTTCAGATAATTGAGCCTGAGTTAACGAATAAGACGTGTAGTGATTCAGAAATTCGTCAACAAACTGTTTGTACGATGTAAACGAATCGACATGAGTATTATACCAACCTTCTGCAGGTCCTTGAAAACAATTAGTAATACATTCAAGCCTTTGCATGTCAGGAACTTGCAGTAAGTCTAAGTAGGACGTTAAAGTTTTAATAAACTTACGTGGACTTGATTTTTCAGGATCTCCAGAATATTTAGGAAGAACAGTAAGTTCATTCAATCTTACCAACCGTCGAGGTTCTTGAGTAGGCGAACGCATACAATTGTCAGGATATCACATCGATGATTCTGCGGATTTGCTGACTTTTGGTTTACTTGCCTCTTTCTTTCCTGACCAGAACCATCAGAATATAAAGTACGGGTTGATTGACATAACTCGTTAGTATTTCTAGTTCTCACTCGATTATTTCTACAACGTTTGTGTCTTTGTGAAGCAATGCGATTGTGTTCATCATCAGAAACATCACACGCTGAAGAATCAGATGATTTAGGAGAGGTTAGGTTCCGTGCAGGAATACCAGGTTGACAGTTACTATTCACACGAGAACTGTAAACTTGTACAGGATTACTTGATTCAACATTAGTCGAAATATTAGATGTTAACTTAGTAATATTTTCCTCACATTCTTCCACGCGCTTAGTTATTTCGTCCTTGCTCACAACGACTTCAAGTCTTTGAACTTGCTGAGACAACCCTGAAACATTGTTCTGGCATTCTGTAATCTGATCATTCAATCCAGCAAGTTTATCAGAATTCTCTGTACAAGTAGTGTTGACTTCCTCGATTTTCTCTGTTAGTCCTTGCACTTCCCTTTCCATTTCCTGATGTAATGAACGTGTAGCTAATTTGCAGGACTCAGCAACTTCAGCTAATTCCTTTCGTAACGATGTATTCAAATCGTGGAAGTCAAGCTTGAGTAGTTGCTGTGAATTTAGAATTTCCTGTTGAGATTCCCAGATTTTTGTAAACTCAAGCTGATGAGACTCTTGAGTTGGCCTCATTTTTGTAAACTCAAGCTGTTGAGATTCTTGAGTTTGCCTCATTTTTGTAAACTCAAGCTGTTGAGACTCTTGAGTTTGCCTCATTTTTGTAAACTCAAGCTGTTGAGACTCTTGAGTTTCCCTAATTTTTGTAAATTCCATATGTTGTGACTCGCTCATTTTTCTTAACTCTGCCAGCAGATCAAACATTTGAAACGGAACATTACTTTGCCCCGTTGACGTCTCTGCCAACACAGAAGGACGAATGTCAATTTCTTGAACATTTTCTTGACTTCTTTTCCATTGCACAAAAGCTTCAATACTGAACGGATCATAAGATGGATCACAATCTGTACAGAAATACTTTTCATTTAACTGGTATAACTCCCAATGCTTATCGGACAAACCCAAACATTGTAAATGATACCAATGGCCACAATTTTCACAAGCTACCAACCTTTCCTTATCGGGATCTTTGCAGCACTTCACCATATTCATGGCACCATTCTTATTTTGTGATTCATTAGGTTCATCACCACAATTGATAGATCTAGCTGTAAGACTTGTTTTGGATCTCAGATTATAAGGATTACTTGATGCGTACATAATATAAATTTATGTACAAACTAGATTCACGAGAACAATGGTGTAAGTTAACACTTACGAAAAACACATCACTCAAGATAGTGCTGATAACGTTCCACAATACTGGACCACCAATTTTACTGTGACGTTCACAAGTCAATCATTTGCACGATTACATTTCGTTCATAATTATTTGAAACTAAAACGCGAAGGTGAAGATACAACTTCTATGGGTCTATTCTATTAGTGAAATAACTGAGCAATATGCAGTTCACTATTACCTATATTTCCATTTTTAGTCACACACATTATCAGACAATGACTATTGATTCTTGTTGCTATAGGAACGTTATAATTCCAAATATCTCGTTTATACAGCGTATAGTGCAATAAATAACATAAAACATAATTAATGTTGTACAAAGTAATAATTATACATTTTTTAAACGTTAATATAAAGTGATTTGTATAATATGAAATTAATAATTTCAATAAACATATAATTAATTATATTGTGAGGATCCACAGGACCGTCACATGCTCAAATCAAATTCTTGTTTATGCACAAAACAGGATATTTTGAAAACTTTTCCGCACTATGTAGGCTTTTGGTTTCGTCATAGTAGTTAAGCAAATGTTCTATTAATATACGAACATTATAAAGCTAGATGTAGTTCGAAAGATACAAAAAGGCTCAGAAAGACTTTACAAAGCATAACGTAGCAGGTCTTTTTAAAACTCCGATTAAAATACACGTGCACAAAACTCAGAATCGAATCTACTTCGGATATTGTAGATGCCGAATCTTCAACAATAAAGCTCATACATCCGAAAACAATTTAATGTTTCGTAAATGATCTCACATAATTGATTTGATATGTACTTGAAATCGCAAAAAATAAGTTTTTACAAGACGTATATACAGGTTGTTGTAGGAAACTATCTTAAATCACACTATTTTATTTTGGTGACTACCTGGTTTGTATCCCATTATATCATAATTACCAAGATTGAGCCGATAGCCACACCAATGCTGATATTCTTACTGCTTTCTTTTTATTTTCTGAAAATTTCGGAGGGGCTGTCCCCTTCAGCTCCCCCTTCCTTTCCCCCATGCTGCTAACTGCTGAGCAATGTCAGGGAGTCCAAGGAACAGTCTCAGCCTCCTAGAAGTGCTTTTCCTCTTATTTTCCGTAGTTTATGACGATGGATCAGTGTTCAGTGGAGATGGGGGGGGGGGGAGTGTCACTGCTAGGAAACATTATGTAAAGCATCCATCCACTTGCTTCATTTCACAATACTAAGCTATAGGAACATCCCCTAACTAGTCCCAAGCCTCGGGGAAACATCCCCCAACTAACAATTTCCATTTCAAGCACTGGTAACGATGAATAAAACTTAATTAAGACCCGTGTTACTAGCATAAGAATTCTTGCAGCGAAGTGTACAGTGTCTCTCAAAAGTTTTAGGACAACGACATTTTAAACTAGGCAACCCAATTTACACAAGGCGTTGGTGGGTTGCGTGTAGAGTTAGGCTCAATTTCAGGGTTGCCACATGCACAATAGATATTTATAAAATACGCGAATGAAATAAGAACAAGTATTATTGTATAAAATTATTAAAAATATCACTATTATATCGCAAGTGACAAAATTCTTTCTCAAAGGAAAAAAAAATAGGTTTTCTAGTTTTTCATCGCTGATGAGTCTACAGAAAGGAAAAGAGGTGAGAGAAAACGAAAGGTGACACAGGAGATGAGAACGAGAAAGCGAAAGGACAAGAGGAAAAGTAGAGGAGAGAAGAAAGAGAGGATAGACGAGGAGAGGAGATGTAGTGAGGAGAATGGAAAAAGATTCTAGGAGAGATGAGGAAAATGGAGCAAAGAAGAGAAAAGAGGAGGAAATCGAAATGAGAGAAGAGAAGACGAGAAGAGGGGAGTGGAGAGTAGAGTAAAGGAGAGAGAAAGAGAAGAATATTAGAAAAGTGCAGTGGAGTCGGAAATCTAAGACAGGAGAGGAGATACGAGGAGTGGAGATGAGTGGGATGGAGATAAGATGCGAGAAAAGTAGGGATGGCGATATGAGATAAAAGCAGAGCAGAAGGAGAAGAGAAGAACAGAAGGGACTGAAGAGAAGAGGTAGTTGCAGAAAATGTATCAACGTCAAGAATTGATGCATTGGTCAAATTATCGACATGAAACATTCAATAACATTTTGAAATGTATTGGAGAATGTATTAGATCGGTTCGAAATGCCTTTTGGCTTAATTCAGAGCAAAATAAAATCTTCCATGTAAGATCTTTGATTTTACCTGCGATTATACCACTAAAAACATGAATGTAATTTTAATATTTATAAGAATTATCCAATTCTTGTCCACTTCTCGGTTCATTGAAATGGAGATTTTGTAATTTAATATTTCCCCTCCCCCATCGTTAATTCCAAACTGAATCATTCCGTTTCACACGGCGTGGACAATGAACACAATGGGATATGTCTAAAACTTACGAAAACTTTCTGCCACCGGAAGGGTTTGAACCTACGACCATCAGATTGACAGTCCTGAATGGTAAACACTATTTTTTTTTATTGTCTCATTCTGATATACAAGTTATGGAATTACATTGTTTTTGACATAAGTGTAGTACTGCTATTACAATTCGTATTTCTATTTGGTTAACCTTTACATTTTTGTTGACCTAAATTAAGTATAAAGCACTAATAAGAAATTTGCATACCATTTCTTCCTTGCTTGGAGAGGAATTTTTTCATATTGTTCTTGCAAGAAGATACTGAATTGTTTCTTAAAACTGCTCTCGTCATTGTGAAATATATATAATAAGTATTCTGTTATCAACCATTGTACTGCTCGTTGTTTTGTTGGTGGATAAAAATTGAAAGCAGGAAAAACTATATCTGTATCCGTAAACTTTGTTAATGAGGTGCGGCATATACGACTGAGCATTGTTCGCAATTTGTTCCACGCCGTGGAGGAGTTGCGACACTTGGTTATCCTGTGGGCTAAAGAGTCAGGCACGTTGCATGATATACAGTTAGGAGAGTCACTGATTCCATATTGGTATGTCCTATCTCTTGTCACTATAACACGATGAACCACTTTGTACCATATTGATTGGGCAGCTTTTGAAAGGTGTTTGGCGGAGACATTTTCCCATATTTGTGGCCAATTATGTGTATTGAAATCCCTGACTATTCGTGGTACTGTGTGCTTGAAACTATTGATTTCACTATATAACTTTTTAACAGATGGTGTAATTGTCTCATGTCGTAATAACTGGTAGCATACCTGTAAAGCGATGTCCTTATAAAACGAAAATTTTTTGGGGATACTTTGGATATCGATGGGAGCTTCTAATGGAATGTCCTGTATTATCGTCTGTATACATGCTTGGGTCGTTGACTCGTGCAGTGAGAAAGCTGTTTTAAGGCCAGTCTGTACAAACAATGCTCTTGCCTGTGTGTTCACGTGTATTAGTGCCAAACCACCTGTCTTCTCTGATAACGTGACCTCATTCATTGCCACCCGGAAAATTGTATCGTGCCACAAAAAGCGGCCAACAGCTTTGTTGACCTTGGCTAAGTGCTGTGTTTTGAAGGGCAGGATTTTTGCTACATACCAAAGTTTAGAGAGAGCAAAAACGTTGATAAATCTTACTCGTGTTTTTAAACTCAGAGAGCGCATCTTGTTCACTCTGAGGACGTAGATTGCCCTCTCGCACGTGAGATTACTATTGGCTTCGATCGTTTCATCGATATTTGCATAGAAGTTTATACCTAAAACTTTTATTTTCTTGTCTACAGGGATCTCCGTATTGTTTGTGAAAGGATTCTCCTTGCCAAGGGGCATTAGGAATGACTTTCGATTGTTTAGTTTTGCTCCTGATGTGAGCTCAAAAGTATGTATTTGGCTTTTAACACTGTACAGATCTCTTTCATCCTTGAGAAAAATCGTGACGTCGTCCATGAAACTGCCAACTTGTATTGTGGTGGAAGCCATAGAAATGCCCTGTAAATGATGCTGGATACTAAACAAAAAGGGGGCTATTGTGAGGACGTACAATGTGCTACTCAAGGGACTACCTTGTAGTACACCTCGTCGCATTTTAAAACTTGTTGTCAAGAAACCATTTATTTTGAGTTTTAGCAGCATATGATTATATAATGTTTTTATCCAATTAAGAAAAGTGTCTCCGAAGCCATATGCTTCTAAGACTTTGTACAGATATTCGTGGCTCACTCTGTCATATGCTTGAGAAAAATCTAAAGATAGAATTGCCTCTGATGCATTCTTATTTTGTTTAGTAATAATTACGTCTCTTATCGTTTGTAGCAAGTGATGTATACTTTGGGACGTATTACAAGCGAACTGTAAATTGCCAATAAGTTTAACCATATATTTTTTTAAACGCTGATTTATGCACCTACTTATAAGTTTGATGTCACTGCTCAATATGGAAATTGGCCTAAAATCTGTGACGAACTTTGGATTTGCCTTTTTGGGAACTAACACTATAACTCCCGTGCTACTGGTCTTCCCTATGGTCCCTGTTGTCAACACTTCGTTGACCCATTCCGTTAATTCGTCTCCTATTAGATCCCAGAAACATTGATAGAATTCTGATGGTAATCCATCTTCGGCTGTAGTTTTATTCCTCGGAGCTTTGAATACTGCATCATGAACCTCCTTTTTACTAAACGGTTGTGTGAGCTCAGTTCTTTCATTTTCTGTCAGTGACGCAGGGAGGTAGTTCAAAAAATTGCATTGCGTTTCTGTTGGATTAAAGGCTTGACCAAGAAGATTTTTATAGTATTGCAAAAACCTGTCGTGTATACTATGAGGGCTGGTGACAACTTCACCGGAATCTAAAGTTAATTTATGAATAACGTGACTCCTGGCGTGTTTATGTTCTTGAAGAATGTGACTTAGTGTGGCTTGCTCGTCTGGGTCTATAGGAAGAATCTTGCTCTTTATTATTGCTGCAGATTTTCGTTTCCTATGTATAGCAAGTAATTGCGCTTTTATTTCATTTGCATAAGGACGATCGAAATTACCTTGCAATGCTAAACGATGGAGATCATTCAAGACTGCATACAAAAAATTATATTTGTTTCTTTGATCTCTACTAACCTCTGCACTGAAGAATTTGCTGACCTGACGAAATTTAGGCTTAACTCGAGTTTCCCACCACTCGATTAGGGTCTTGTGCACTGGCCGAGAGGCCTTGAGTTCGTTCCACGTTTCCCTGATTAGCTGGACATAACTACCATTGCGTAATAATGTGCTATTTAAAAGCCAGTATCCGCTACCTTGTCGGGGTTTGATCAAATCTAAATTTATTTTGAGAATTGGGACACTATTATCACTAAAGCATACTGGAAAATTTTGAACACTAATGATATATTCCTGAAATCTTGGTGCGACATAAAACCTATCGATCCTTGACGCACTATTGGAGGTGATATGTGTGTAACCTTGACTTTCGCCATTGGTGTGTATCCAAGCGTCACGCAGTTGTAACCCCTGCGTTAATTCATAGAGCGCACGTGAGAAGTTGTATCCTGGATTTTGATCTTGTGAACGAATTACGCAGTTAAAATCTCCCACTAGTATAGTGTCTAGTGTGTGGGATGTCAACTCGGGCCCTACAACTGTTGAAAAAAAAATCTTCTCTTTCCCGTCTGTTTTGGCTTCCTGACGGAGCATACACATTACAGAGAAACACTGAGCCTAATTTGGCACTTATTTGTCTGCCCGTGGGATGGGGCACTACATTACGTAAATCCAAGTGTCGCCTACATGCTATGGCAGTCCCTTGTGCAAAGGGAGTAAAATTGTTGTAAACTTTAAACATGTTCAGTACAGAAAATCCTCTATGGCTACCTCTTGTAAGAGGGCCACATCAATAGACGATTTAATGAGAAAGTCATTGAGAGCAATTATTTTGGTCTTACTTTGCATTTGATTCAAATTTATAGATGCCAAGGTAAATGTTTGCATGATTAGAACTGTCCACAAAAGAAAACTAAACTTACTTACATTCTTCAACATTACTAAACTCTAATTTCTGCCTAGAATGCATTAACTATGCTTTCCACTAAATAAATCTGGGGTAAGTTTGTTACTCGTCGAAGGTTTCTCTTTAATTACATTTCCTGAATGACTTGTTGAACTACCCTTTGAAACATCTTGTTTTGGGGTACCAGGTTCTACTCTAAATTCGTTATGAACTATTGTGGAACTTACGCATTCATTATTTTTCTTCTTTCTACGTAGCACCATGGACTCTTCCGCCACTGACCGTAACCTTGATACAGATCTTGACCGTGATTTCCTAGGAGAGGTAACTACGGGGAATTCTGCCTCCGCGAACAAAGCACTTGGGGGTGGGGCCGGGGGTATGTGATGCATCTCCTCTGAAGTGGTCAATGTTGGCTGCTCCATCTCTTCCCTTCCTGTTGGTGCATTCTTCTCACTAACTTCCTGTCTGGTACCTGTCTCCTCGTCGGTGATTCTGGGGCTATCCGTGTTCCCTCCATTGCTATCTTCTGACGCTGGGACTTCTGCAACTAACGGAGCTGAATCTCTTGGTTTAGTCCGTACGGGTAGCACAGTTGGTTCATATACCATCGGTACATTGTCAGCGGGTATATTAACCGGACCCCTGCGGGGCTGGTTCCCTGAGGATCGACGCTTAGGGCACTGAGCAACTACATGATCCTCCCCTGAACACGCGAGGCACGTACGCACCTGCCCAGGGTATGTTACCCAATAGGAGTCTCCATTCATTGTTACATATGAGGGTATGGGTTTACGTAGTATCATTTTAATCAAGACACGTCCAGTTCGAGTAGGGTAAATGTGATCTGCAGAGTATGTCTCGTCTTCAATTTTTAACACTTCCCCATAAGACCTCATGACACGACTTATCACTTCTGCACTTAATTCAATTGGGACTACATGGATTCTGACGATTACATGCCGCTGGTGGGCCCATTCTACTTCAACTTTATGATCACCATCTACGTCACTGTAGATTACCTCAGCACCAAAATCATTTAGTAACCTTTCTCCTACCACTTTTGTCGCAAATTTCACGTACAAACACTTACGAAAGTAATCTATTTCAAAACTGAGCACTTGGTTCGTAGGCACTTGGTAGACATCATGAAACCATCGATGAAAATCCAATGACGTAGGTCGCGTTTTGACCTCACGGAAAACAAATTTCAAGGTGTTTTCTGTTTGTGTATTCATCGTGAACTATTTCATCGTATTTTCACTGGCTCACGGTAATTGTAGTCAAAACCTCGCTTGCACTCCAAAGGAAAAAAGAACTAACACAACACTAGCAAACCGTATACTGCCCTAGCTAACTCGGACAGTTCGATCACTAAGCCTTCTCACGCGAAGAGCGGAGCTCGGTACGAACTGATACCTGCACCAGCTGCAGGCAGACTGCCACTACACTACAAGCTATCGCTCCTGAAAGTAAGTAGAAGGATCTGAGCTGACCAATGTGAAATGTAGATGCAACTCTCCTCCTACATGTAATGTGCAAAGAATACTTGTTTGTATCAAAGAAAACGAAGGTGGTACGACTCGGTAAAAACATTTAATGGAGAATTGCACATGATGAAAACTTTTCAGTCGATATTTGCGGAGGTATCCTTGCATTGAACTCGAGTGGGAAAAGAAGTAAAGTTAGTATGTCCTGAATTGCCACAAATATAAATAGTTATTTCATTAATATTTTTCAATGTCTTTGAAGCAGTACACAATTATCGTTAGAGTATCAGAATTCACGATCTTATACATGAAAATATCCCTTTGAACCTGTGTCAATTCATTTATTTGTTTATTTTTTTATAAATTCCATATGCAGAACAATGTAGCCACTATCCACTGCTATTACCAATAATGTTACCATGCTCTTGTTTAATATAAGGGGATTTAAAAAAAAACCACACCTAGTATGGAGGATCGAACCTGGGACCGCAATCAATGCTTTCAAGAACTCTAACCAATACACTACGCCATTTGTTATTCTGTCGCGTCAATATTATAAACGTTATCCTGCCAAAAGAAGTTCAATACTCTGATATAGAAGTTCAATACTCTACCAGACGTCCGATTCAGCGATTTAGTCAGGACAGTGCGTTACTTTCAATCCCTGTCCCGACTTTTTCGAACTGCAATCGTGATGCGAGAATGTCTCTTTATTATTGTTTTTTCTTAACTCACAATTAGACATGTTCTTTATTGTAATAATAATTCCTAGTACGCAACATTTATTTTATAAATATATTATTTTCTAAACATAAAATTATCATGACTTTTCAATGGCGCTCACACTATTTGAACTATTTTGTAATATATGTCTCTCTCTCTCTCCTCTCTTATATATATATATATATATATATATATATATATATATATATATAAAACTTGTGTCTGGCCCCTCCTCCATCAAGGAAATCCTGCGTATGGGCCTGGTCTACGCCAATGACAGAAATGCAAGCAATATTTTTATTTATTTTTAACCCAATTAAAGGAATGTGGAAGAATTTAAAAGAAATAAAAAAGAGCGGAACGACTGTTGTTCTACTTTAAAAATTGTTGTTCTTCTAGGAAGAAAAATAAGAAGGATTTACTCCAGCACCTTAACACAGTGTCCCACGAGTCTCTCTTGACTAATACTGTCAGATGTGAAGTGATTTTATGAATAAAATTTTCCGCCTGTTTACGTCTAACGTTGCGCAGATTTGGTAGTTCGCAAACGGTGTAATTATTTCGTGTTACCTTACGCAACAGAAAATACATTTCATAAGACTGTTCTGAACACGAGACTTGCGTCAGTAAACAAGCATTTCGTCTGTTGCAGTATCACAGGAAAAGAATATCGTCATGCAATGTTCAAGCCTCTAGATATTTTCTATTAATAATGTCTAATCACAATAATAAGTTAGAAGAAATAACTCGCATTTTCACAACTAAGAATATTCTCGTTTTTCTTCATCACTTCTAAAATTATTTCTCGAAGATATCTGCTATACTACAAGAAAGCAATTCAAAATTAAAGTAAAAGTTCAACTACATGTATATCCTTTTCCGGAATGTCTGAAGTAAGAGAACGCGAACGCGTCCTTAGCGCACGTTGCAGCTGTGTGCCTCGTCCAATGAACGCGCGGAGGGGAGGGGACCGCGCGGGAGGGGTCGACTCGACTGGTCCAGTAGTTCTGTAGTAAACATGACAGCTCGCAAGCCTACTAAGGGAATTTTGCATTCTGCACCCTTCCCCACCCAGTCTGGCCCTGCCCACAAGCTTACGCCTATGCGCGTCGCTACTCCAGACATTCCGGAAAAGGAATATATACCCAACGACATTTACAATATTGGAGGGACAGAATACTTAAAAATTGTTGTTTCAATCGAAGGTAAGGGCGTGGTGTAGTGGTTAGAGTTCTCGATTGGGCTGCTAGCGGTCCCAGGTTCGATCCTCATTAGGAGGTGTTCATTTTTTTAATTCTCCTTTTATTATAAACAAGATCATGGTAACATTATTTGTAATAGCAGTGTATAGTGGCTACATTGTTCTGCATATGGAATTTATAAAAAAAATAAACAAATAAATGAATTGACACACAAGGGATACTTTCGTGTATAAGATCGTGAATTCTGATACTCTAACGATAATTGTGTACTGCTTTAAAGACATTGACAAATATTAATGAAATAACTATTTATATTTGTGGCAATTCAGGACATACTAACTTTACTTCTTTTCCCACTCGAGTTCAATACAAGGATACCTCCGCAAATATCGACTGAAAAGTTTTCATCATGTGCAATTCTCCATTAAATGTTTTTGCCGAGTCGAACTACCTTCGTTTTCTTTGATACAAACAAGTACTGTTTGCACATTACATGTAGGAGGAGAGTTGCATCTACATTTCACATTGGTCAGCTCAGCTCCTACTTACTTTCAGCAGCGATAGCTTGTAGTGTAGTGTTTACCATTCAGGACTGTCAATCTGATGGTCGTAGGTTCAAACCTTTCCGGTGGCAGAAAGTTTTCGTAAGTTTTAGACCTATCCCATTGTGTTCATTGTCCACGCCGTGTGAAACGGAATGATTCAGTTTGGAATTAACGATGGGGGAGGGGAAATATTACATTACTAAATCTACATTTCAACGAACCAAGAATTGGATAATTCTTACAAATATTAAAATTACATTCATGTTTTTAGAACTACACATATTGTAGTTTTCACGTACAATATTTCAATATTCTAAAGTTGCCGCCGTTGTGTAAATATTTTTTTAGTCTAGAGCTTGTAAATTTAAAAAAAATGATTCGTTGTTACTTGATTGAAGAGTTGTAAAGGTTTTTCTGTATTTATCACTAGTGCCTTTCACGACACCCCTACTGGTTTCTTTTCAACACTGATGTTAACTGTTTTTCACTTTGAAATACGGATATCTATCTATTCCTTTGTGTGTTGGATGATTTACACTTCGTAGTTGCTGAAAACACATATTTCAATCCTGTACAAATTCAAATATAACACACGAAGCAAAGAATGAACAATTAAACACAGAGTATGTAACCTCTGATTGTGTGAGACAACCTTCGTCTCTGGACGTTATCACACACACTTCTTGCAATAAGAAACCGTATCATAGAGGGCAGGCGACAGAAGTCGGCTACGATTCGTGTTTTCAACAAGCAGAAATCCACCCTTGTCTGGTCCTACGTTGCCAAGTTTCCATACAAACTCCTATCACATGTACCGTAAAGATCAGCTCATTATTCTTTCTCTTGAAAGCTCATTTTGTTTATTTGTGACTGGCAGAAAATCGAACCTTAGGTTATTTTTTTATATATACCTTTCTTTCAAATAATAGATTTGAGTTGTTAGTATAAATTACAAGTAGGTTAATGTCAATAGTTAGAATTTCACTAAAACAGGAAGTTGAAGTACGATTGATGCAAGTTACGACCTAAAAAGCTAGTGTATCGTTTAATTTACTGCATAAGATAGCATGGTGACTGCAATAAATGGTTCTTTTCACAAGCACACAAATACATAAGTTCCATTTAGGTATGATACTGTATTTTCTTAATAAAAGTACTGAACATTATTGGAAATTACCATTACATTTTTAATCTTTAGCTGAATTTTTTTAGGGATTCAAATTCATGAAACTTACTTAGAAGAGGACGGGGTGCGACAACTTTATGGTCTTATTTTTTGTGTTCGCAATATGCACGAAACCATGCCTGAAAATGTGGGAAAAGAGCTGGAGAGGAACAGTAAAATAGTAATAACATATAATATCTGTAAAGAATTGGCACAGAACTTATCGTACAACTGTATGCAGCATTCAGCAAGTTTTTTTTTAAAAAAAATATCTTCCCTGCCCCAACACCTTCTCTCTCTCTCTCTCTCCTATTGCTTTCTCTTTCCTTCTCTCTCTCTCTTTCTCTCCTTTTCTCTCTTTCCTATAAGTCAAAAACTGGCGCGTATCTCATTCATACTTGGATTCTATTTAAATTCATGAATTGGTCAAAGCCTCCCCGATGGCGTAGTGGTAAAGTCTTCGCCTCGTAATCAAGAGTTCCCGGGTTCGATAACTGTTGAAGGCACATGGCACAGTGGTTCGGATCCCACTTTAAACTGTAGGTCCACTCCCGATTAGCATTTCTGTGCACAGAGTCCAATCAATCAATCAAGCAATGAATAGGTGATAATGCAAGAGCTCATATCATAAGTTTTTCCGGTAGAAAATAAAGATAGGAATGTATAAAATGTATTGGTTTGTTCATTTAATCCAAGTATGTTAATAATTGTAACGAGAGGAAAGTAATAAATTAAAGAAGGAAGTTAAGTAAGCTTAATCCTCCGTAACATTTATGGAAGGTACTACCCCAACATTCGTTTGCAGTGACGGGAAACAGAATTACAATCGAGGCTAAATCTACAATTCTGAAGTGAACTCCGAACTCACTGTACGATATGCCTCCACCAGGAATCGAATCTGGAACCCCTTGACCACAAGGCGAGATTAATTTATAACTAAATTAGGCCTTTGTGAAAAATTTTAGGATGATGTGTAACAATAAAAAAAAAACCTTGGGTGTTGCAAACAAATATAGATAAATTGAGTCTTAGAACGAGGGAAAAACGTTTATTAATTGTCATCTGGTTATACAATGATATGTGTCCCCTACCTTGGTTAGCTTATATTGACATATACAGCGGTGTTGCTCCAAGGTTTCAAAACTAAACATATGCTTGATCATGGCATTGGGATATATTTGGGATTAGTGGACTGAGAATGAGATATGCAGCATGAACTATGTATGCCAGTGGCGTCTCGAGGCCTCAAATTTGGCCGGGGCTTATTTTTTAAAAAATTTAAAATATAATGACAATTCACATGAATTACAAAAAATTGGTATTTTTTTCTTCTAGACTACAAAACTGGACTTACTTTTTTGAAAGAATTTAAAATGTAATGACAAATTACATGAATTACAAAAAAACGGGTATTGTTGTGAAACATACCTTTCTACGAACGTTGACTCCTGTTCTTCTGCTCAGCAAATTTTGTTATTACTTTTTCGTTGAAGCCCTCTATGTTTGAAATGTATTCTATCTCTATTGTAAGCAAGTGCCAAGGCATTTGGTCTGTCTTGTCCCATTGCATTTCTTAAGCAGGTTTTAATACGCTTCAATGTGCTGAAACATCGTTCAGATTCAGCTGTTGCCACTGGAGTTATTAAAACTATGTTTGTCATTTTTACTGTTTCTGAGAAGGTATCCTCTAAATAATTTTAAATAAAAAATGAATGCAATCTACTGATAGAGTTTATGTTTTTCAACTCTTCACTACAATAAAGAACACGAAGTTACCTCTTCTATGAAGGGATAATAAATCTTTGAAGATGCCTCTGTTTAAAGATTGTTCTCTTTCATTATGTCCTCGTAGAGCAAGTTCATGTCGACCACATAATTTTAAGCAATCGATAATTCTATTTAATATATGCCTATTTTTCCGGACAAATTCATTGTGTCTTGTAATTGACAGCCTATGTCCTTCATCAATTTGTGTTCGAACATCAACCCTGCCAAACTCACTCAAACATAGCGAAACAAAGCCACCAAAACACTACAGAACAACACGCGAGATCGAACGCGACGCAACGGAAGTAGCCCCGAATCAGCACTCAAATCCATTGCACTCTCCCCTCCTCTCTCTGCTAGCATGTGACCTTCACTGTAGCATAGGTGGGTGTAGGCCACGCCTTCCTTTGCGACGTGCCCCGGAAAACGATAATTGACATCAATGCCACTAGGAGCGCTGTCGTATCCATTGCAACAGACGATGAATTTACGTGGGTAAAAATCGCCTTTTAAAAGACTGTGTGATAGTTATGCGTTATGGTGATTGATAATTACTTGAATACGTCCGTTTTTCTTTAGGGGCTAAGCCCCGGAAACCCCAAGGGACGAGACGCCACTGATGTATGCTGAGTCATTTTGGTCATAAAACAAACTTGGTACCTAAAAAATTTGAATTATCAGCTTGGATAAAGAGCTTGAAAAGCTACTGTTAATATTTCAAAAAGGTTTGCTAGTCAATGCACGAAAGATATACGGATTAAGATAACAAAGAGAATAAAGACGGAACAAGAAAGGGATATCTTGGCGACTGCATATCTCTACATCTTTCTTCGCTTATCACTTGTGAAAGTGGACGAAAAAAGAAAACATGAAAAGGTTTTGTGCTAGAGGGGAAGAGAGAAATACGAAAATAAAACGAGTGCTCAACCCACACCAAGCTTCACAAGTGATTAACCGTGATAATGGCTGGCAAACAATATTAAGGCCACCACCGTAGCCAGTCGTTTCCCTGCATATCAGCAGTCAGTTAAAATGTCTGGAACGTTTCCAAGAAAACGTTAAAACAAATCATGGGGAAAAAAACAGTTTCCTGCGTGTAGTAGTAATTTATGCTCTTTTTTGTTGGATTGTTTTTGCCAGTCAATAATAACGGACTTAACATGTGTATGTGTGTGTATTTTAATTTTGCGTCGCTCTCCTTTCACTTGTGGCTAATCGCGACGCTGATGATGAAGGTTGATCAGATGGAAACGATTAAGGGGCAATCAAGAAAACACAATAGAGAAACACAGAATACACAGGATTATACTGGCTTTGGGTTCAGGCGTCAGGACCCCGTTACTGCACAGATCCAGTTTCCAGAGAGTACTACGTGAAAAAAAGGTTGATATTAAAAGTTTCTCGAAGGTCGAATGTTGATTGGCAGATGGCGTTGGTAAAGGGCTGGGACTCCAACTTTCATTTCGACGCTACGAATTCCCAAAAATGGAATTTTATCCTGAACATGCGCTACCGCATAGTAAAGTCACCATTTCCATTAACGGACTGACATTCTAATTTCTATAAACAAAATATACAGCATGACTTATCTGTAAATAATCAAATGAATAACTGGTATATCAGAAGAAATATGATAGTGAAGTAAGTTTACTTTAGTTAATTTTTCAAATGTGATATCGAAGTCTTGAACGAGATCATTCTCGACAGAGTCACGGAATCATCCCTAACTCTGACAACGAATCCAGTTCAAATATGTCGACCGACCGTTTCGCTTGATTAAACATTCGCGTATAGTGGACAGCGTCACTCTTAACTAATTACATATTTATGCAAAGTACGTTTTGACAGAATGAACATCGCCTCTGAATAGGATTTAAACTTAGTTCCGAACGCAAGTTTGGGATTAGCAATGCATTTAGATGGACACAGGAAAAAAAATGATGGATGTGCTGTGGAAAGGTTTCGCTCGTTTAGATGAGTGTGTGTGAAATGACATTACTCGGTTGCGGTTTGTTTGTCCATTAAAGTAAGGTGATGCCCGCAGTGAACAAAATACCAACCTTTGTGGATTTTCAACAGGCACGTCGAATTACCGTTCATGTTGTTAGCTTTCAACGAGTGAAAACATTCGGAAAAATCCAATTAAAGGGAGGAGTGGCATTTTTGCAGTTTCATTTGACCAGTGAACGAATTGTGTAATAATGGATAAAATTTTCTTCAAACTTATTAGAATGTTAAAAAACCACATGAAATATCCATTCTAGCTCTCAGATAGTTCCCAATGCGGTAATCTGCAACAATGCATACCACCTTGAATTTGAAGCGATGTAAATATAAATTTTCGCTATACAACACGCTGAAAAAATGCAAGAGGTTCTTGAAAGTATAAATTGTAGCTTTCAAGGCCACGGGATTCGAACAAAAAGCCTCGGGATACCAGCCAGGTTAAATCGGCGTTAATTTCCAACGTTTCGAGAGCATACATTACTCTCATCATCAGGTATAACCCGATAGCTTGTTTGAAGAAGTTCTTGTTTCAGATCCATTGCGCTTATACGCACATTTCATTATCATCCGTTCCATCGTTGCGATACATCAAGAGGTAGAAATACGCAACTTAGTTCCCAATTAAAATGCACCATATTTAACGGATGTTAATGAACTCCTGTTCTCAGTGGCCTAACAAAATCGTCAAGGGTCCGCCCGTAACCCCCCTCCCCCCACACACATACCCTCCTGTTGTCCGGTACAGTTAGCACAGAAAGTTTTTTTCTTAGAAATTTAGGCAATTAATTCGAATGGCTGGTTCAGGATACACTTTAACAATCATACAACGCGAAACTGTACTTTTTTAAAAAATGTAATAACTATTACTAATTAATCGTAATTATATTTGTGGTCGCTACTTTAAATTTTATACACTCATTTATCACAATGGAATAATAATAACTATAGCAACAAAAGCATGTAAGAACTCAACATTTATAAAAGTCCTTCTTACTACGTATATATGAGATTTCCAAATATTATAAAGATAATAAAAAAAGTGAAATGATTAGTTGACTGTAGTATCTGGTTGCAAGTTACATCTTTTGGTCGTCCCCATCTTTAATTAATTAATTTGTTGTTACATATTATCAAACAAGAAATCAACCAGTAATTTAAAATAAATGAGCAATTAAATAATACATGTGCTTCTGCTAGCTGAAGCACAATGCAAGTTCTCCAGACAGGTGAACAACGCTACAACAGTGTTCGTTCAGATAAGGTATACCACTTGCTTTCATTTTGATGGCGTTCGTCCCATACAACCCCCAAGTCTTTTGTGGCATCGAACGTTGCCGTGTTGTAGATGGATCCCATTCTGTTGGGGAAATAGAAGAGGAAGATCCCACCGTCAGCCGGTGTCGTGATTGATGTAGGATTTGGGAAACAGCTGAGCACTTTCAATTAGGAGAACATCTGAAGTAACAAAAACGGAAGCTCGAGGAGAATGTCGGGCCGGAATTAGGACCATTGTGTTCGGCAGCTAACGCCGGTCTAATTCCCCCACCAAATCGCGAAAACTTGTGGCTGCTCTGATGAAATAGCTGGAAGTAGGGGTGCAACTTCTGTGGTTGGAGATTGGTGGCTAATTCTTTAATGTAACTGGCAATATTGGTTCTCTACGTGTTCAGGTATATACTGCTTTATGGTTTCTAACTTGTTTTGAGTACACGTTCGTCTTCAGTAGCCTTATATGATTGAAAGAGCACGCACTATTACACATTTAATGCACATTTCTACTATACAGAACTGCTTGATTGAGTTGGTGTTTTAAGTCCACTTTATGCACAGTAAGGCTAATCGGGACTGAAGCTACGGTTTAAAGTGAGATCCGAAGCACTACGTGCCTCCACCGTGTATCGAACCCGGGATCCCTTGATTACAAGACAACGACGCATACTATACAGAAGAAAGTGCAAATAAACTGTGTGAAAGATGTATTTTTTTTTACAGTGTAGTCAAATGATTTGAGCTCTCGCCTTTTCTGCAAACCGTCCCGGGTTCGATCCCAGTGGGAGCTCCAAATGTCGGTATTGACCAAGTATCGTGATGATAATCGGTGAACTACAAGAAAGGAAAAGTAACGGACTGTGGTGTAGAAAGCCACAAAAGAGTGGTAACACTGTGGGCTTGTATTTAAGGGGTTCTCCGAGTTGAGTCACCGGTGCATGCTCATATCATATTGATCTGCATCCCACTTTGAACTGTAAATCCATTTCCAATTAGTCTGTTTGTACATACATAAAGCGAATTTAAACTGAAAAAAAAGTGACCACGAAGTCGAGTCAATCAATGAATTTTGCTTGTTGAGACGAGACGAGACAAGCCAAACTGATACTTTGATTCCAGTATCGACAGTTATAACGAAGGAAAGTGAGAGAGAGAAAGAGAGAGAAAGAGCAGAAGAGAGAAAGGAAGCAGATGGGCATATAGAGAGAGAAAGAGATAGAGAGAGAGTGAAAGAAAGGAAAATTGACGAAGCCAGAGAGAGAGAGAAACAGGAGATAAGAAGAGAAGGAAAAAGGAAGGAGAAAGGAAGAGAAGAAGCCAGTCAGGTAGAAACAAAGGGAAAAAGTACACATTAGAGAGAGAGAGAGAGAGAGAGAGAGAGAGAGAGAAGAGTAAAAAGTGGGCCAGGAGAGGGAGACAGTGTGTCCATTCATTGCTCTAGAAAATATTTGAAAATCTGAAGCCATTTGCTCTATTCTCTATTTTAATATCCCGCTATCTTAAATATATAATTTTCTGAGTATTTTTTTTTAGTGAATTTTGTATAGGACGCATTAGGATAATGACCTAGCTGTTTGTACATTATTGTTCTACAACATGGTTGTTTTGTGTGTTACTATTTTCTTGCAGCATACTAAGCATGCACTAACAGTTTGTATATTATGTACATACGTACATTTACGCATTCACGTGAAGACTTGAGTTACTAGCAATAAGAACAATTTGTGCACCGAATTTTAGTGGAAGAGATGAAAATTAACACTTGCTTATCAGGAATTCCACGTGTATTTGGTGAGAACGGGTCATGTATCCATACCTAGCGGTATAGATGTATATTAACAAATAATCAAAATTAAAAGCACAAACTTTTGTCCTCTTTTTCATCACACACGTACCGTAACGTTAATAAATATATATTCCCTTGTACAGTGATCTTTGGAATAGAAGCAAGAAACAATTCCAGAAGCAGGTAGACATAATTGGGTTGGATTTTGTGGCTGCGTAAGGTAAGTTTCTCTTCCGTTTTTCTAGTACAGTAAAACCTCGTTAATACGGACCCCGATAAGCTGGACAGGCATAAGGCAAAAAAAGAAAAGCAGAATCCAAGGTTTTAAATGTGGCTAGAAGTCAACAAGAGAACTTCCCAAAGAAAAGGCAGTCACCCACTGATGAAATTCTGTTTGCCGCAGACTTTGTACTGTACTGTATAGTGTATTTAAACCCTTTAAATACACCATAATAAACGTGTTTTGTTGCTATAAATGGATTTCTACTGTTCTTTTAGGTTATTTCAGTTAATCCGGACTTTCGTTAAACCGGTCAACTTACCCCCCCAATAGTTCGGATTAACGAGGTTTTACTGTACTATGGCTTATAACATTGCTGTTAGACCTCTAAGAGCATATCGCTCCCTTTTGAGGTACATCACACATGGCACTAAGCATATAGGCTACCCATAATGCAGGGCATTCACAAATTAGTTATATCTGTAAAAGTAACAATTATATAAAAAAGTATAAGGCCTCCCCGATGGCGCAGTGGTAGCGTCGTCGCCTTGTAATCAAGGGGTCCCGGGTTCGATACCAGGTGGAGGCACATAGTGGTTCGGATCGCACTTTAAACTGTAGGTCCAGTCCCAATTAGCCTTACTGTGCATCAAGTGGACTTAAAACACAAACTCAATCAAAAAAGTATAAATGCTATTGAATTGAGTAATACAGCAGAAAGTTCATTGAAACTTTACTTCGTTTAAAGCTGCTACAAATGTTCAATATGGCTTCTATCTGTTACACAGCAGATATCTATCTGCAAAGAAAGACGTATGATAAGTAAACACATGTAACACAGCATACCATGCCAAGAAGTTTCAAAGAGTGGAAGGGAATATAGGATTCCTTACAACTCCACTACCTCATATGCATTCCGACCACATGCTTATATGAGCATGACATTACACACATGTCATGCACTCGTACTCTAGCCGATATACAGTAAGCTTGAGGATTCAGCAGGACTTTTTAAACTCTCTTGACTTTGCCACTATAGCTGGTGCAGTAGTTATGCCAACGTACTTTTTGTATAACTAATTTGTGAATGCCCTGTGTATTGAAATTGCTCCTTAAGGAATTTTAGAGAGGTAGGATCATTTTCAGTACTGACTGATGAATTCGGGTGGAGCATTGATTTTGGCCGAATCCATAAATGTTGGAGAATGGGAAGAACAAAACAGTATGCTTCTTTAATACAGTATTTCACAGTGCTGAAGTTTATTACAGAACAGGCTAAATTCTGAATTTTCTCACCTAATATTTTCTGTAAAGAAAACTGGCTTTGGCATTCCTAAACTCGAAGATTTATACCGCAGCTTCAAGTCCATCTTAATTGTCATCTCATCTTCCTCCTGGCCTTCGTACAGGTCATTTACCATCATGTTTCCCAACAAAAATCAATCCAATAAACACATCTTTTTTAATACGTGCGTGGTACTCCATGACCTGCCCAACAAAATTTTATTGATTTAATTATTCTAATAATATCGGAGGTGACTATGGATCATGTTGTTCATTACTATGTAACCTTCTCCACTCACCTGTTTATTCACCTCTAAAGACCATATGTATGGTTAATTATGTTATGTTAGTGCAAGCCAACACACTCAAATTTTCCTTCTCAAGAAAAATTAGTACCTAAAGTTAATGTTTCTTCCGGCTCAGGGTTAATCACGACAATGGCGATGATGGATGAATTGATGAAACGGTTGATGGGACAAAGAAATGATGCATGCAGCAGCTGCGATTGGGTGCCAAAAGTAAGGGGGGGGGGGCAAGGACAGTTTACTTTTGCTTAGTAGACAAGGCTTAGGAATAAGAGGGCAGGTGTCCCGGGTTCGTATCCCTGTCTTGGCTTGGGCGTTCTTTATGAGTGTTCCTTCATCAATTTCATTGTATCGTCACTCATCCTCATCTTCGCGATTAGCCACAAGTGGCAGATAAGCGAAGTAAAATAAACAAAATAAATCAATCAGAAATAGAGTCTTGTCGTTAATCAAAGAAAACAGCCCAGTTTGGCGCGTCCCGGGCAATCACCCGGCCCTTAAGACGCACCTGGAAAAAAGAAGGGTGTGAGTTAGATGTGTACACGTGTGTACATATTGTAAATGTAAATATTATAATACAATCTTCTGTAATAAATACTTGTCTCTGCTGAGGGTAAATAAATAAATAAGTTAGGTTATTTAGTGCACATGGACATGATTTTGTATTACAACATATTGACGTGTTGAGCTTGAATATTTAAGTTCACTTTATGCACAGGTAGGCCAATCGAGACTGGACCTACAGTTTAAAGTGGGATTCGAACCACACCTCCTTCTTCCTCGAGTATAGAACTCGGGATCCCTTTACTACAAGGCGATGAGGTTACCTTACTACATCGGGAAGGCCCCTTGTGTTTGTCGTCGGAAATATATGGTTTAGAAGGTGGATGTGGGAAGGTATGTTTAAACAAATTTGATATATTTCTCAATATCACACGACGTAAAATGTGTAATTGGAACAAAAGTTCCTTTGGCAACCAAGTTATCCTTGTTCGTAGTGAACTGGAGATTCCACCCTTCTCCCTGCTTTCCCCCATGACGTCATTACTGTGTTGAATCAGTCGCCTGAGTGATTCGAAAACATCAAGTCTCTGTGCTTTCGTCTGGAATGAAAATTTATATAACGAGGACCAGGTGTTTAGGATGTGTGTTTTAAGAAATCGTGTCATACTCAATTGCTGCAGACAGGTGCTTGGCGTTTGTGTTAACATTCCTCTATTAAAGTGACAGGGTAGAGAAGTGCGTGTTTTTTGTTTCTCTGTCAAAAGCAGAGAGCATGGCGTTCGGGTCTCGTAACTTTGAAGGGTTTAAAGTGGTGCGCTGCAACCGCCATAGCTTTGTAGCTAGTTTTTACTCGGGAACTGTTTTTGTGAGTGATTTTCTCGTCTGGCTGTTGACAAGGGTTAAATTCAGAATAAAAACCAAAATTATTCTCTACAATTTGTTCTGTAGACTGAAATAATTAACTATAGTGGTGGTACTTTCTTTTCATTGTAGCTTAATGTTGAAATATAGCTAGAAAAATACACGAGTATCCTAGAATGTATTATAGAACGTGTGTGATTATTGTTTATAGTGCAATAGACTTTCTCTAAAGCTGTATTATGGCCGTCATGCTCTAATATGGCGCCAAATTTGCTATTTTGTCTGATAGTCTATTAAACCTGGAAGGTAAAGGAAAACGTTTCAAACTAAATGTGATCTATTTAACCCTTGACATGTTACGAGGAATGTGACAACACATTCAAAGTCCTTGACATTCCTTTGTTGGTTTATTCTGATGAAATTTTACATAACTTTATGGTTATCGCGGTCGGCTTCGGTGTGAGCGGTCCCGGGTTCAAACCCTTGTGGGAACCCCACAGAAATTTCGGCGTTGACCCAGCGTAGCGAAGACAATTGGGGAGTTACTTCAAGAGAAGTATAGGGTTCTGGTCTTGAAAGCCAGAAAACAGCGGCGATGAGTCCCATGTGCTGGTCACGCCTTACCAATGAAAAAGTAGCTCTGGCAGGCCCGGCTCTTGGAGGATTGTTTCAGCATGGAACTTTCTTTTTCCTGCACTATTAATCTTGTTTCGTAGAATTTTATGACGTCAATTGTTCTCAGTTATTCTTTAAAAATATATTTTATCAAGCTAGTTATTTCTTGATGTTTACTTTTGCTGCAAGAGGTATAACATTTACTGAACTTGGAATTTTGACAACACTGCTGTTAAATATTCAAAATCTGCCATTTTCAAGAATACAAAGAGTCAGTGTAAATGATCGCAGTTCTTGCCTTGGAAAGCTGTGACTGTCTTTTTTTTTCCTGTAGTTCCCGAAAAGGCGTTGCGGATGACTTTCAAGTTCCGGCTCGGGATGGGTGTCCCTACGTTAATTTCATCTAATTATCATCGTCGCGATCAGCCAAAAGTGACAGAAAAGCGACACAAAAACAAATTCGCTTTTTTCTTTCTCTGTTTCTCTATTTCTATTTTCTTCCGCTCTTCCTCCTCTCTCTTTTCTCCTGTCACTTTTGTCTCTTCTCTCTCTCTCACTTTTCTCTTCCTTAATTCTGTTTGTCTCTCTTTCACTCTCTTCTGTCTCATATCTCTCTCTCGTTCTGTTTCCATAATTTTGTTTCTTTCTCTCCTGTTTCTCATCTCTCTTTCTTTCTTGCTCTATTTCTTTACCACTTTCTCACACACTCTGCTTCACAAACTGCCTTCACCTCTCCTTTTGTCCCTATCCATCCTTCTCTGTGAACCTCTATGCTCTATTATGCATAATTCCCAAAATTTTTCATCTGGATTATTTGCACTTTTTCTTAGGGTCAAAAGTGTAGGAATGTAATGCACCAGACTATTCGGAAAGGTTCGCGTTGTTATGAGTTAAGAGTAGTGGGTCGAACGCGTCAAATGGCATACATTCGATCTCGCCATCGAAGTTTCCGGCTTCAAATCCTGGTATTGGCATGTATGTTCTCTGTGAGTGGCCATTCATTTCATCATATCATCATTGTCGCCATTAACCAAGCGGCAGTAAAACAGCGCTAAATAACTAAAAACACAAATACACACTGTGTAAGAAACTCCCAGAAATGACATCTTAGTTGGCAAGCCTGATAACAACTGCTGGTACCGTTGAACAAATGAAGGAGACTAGAATAATTGCAATGCCTTCACTGCTTCACGGTCTCGATTCTCGGTTGGGTCATATGTCAGTGATTCGGATTGCAGTTTAGCCTGCACGTCCAGTCTTGGTTATTTTTACCTCAGCATAGCAATTGTGTGCAAAGCTCATGTGGGTACTTGTAGTAACTTTCAAGAACGTAAAAGGGTCGTCCTGGGCCAAGGAAAGCTTGAGAGCCACTGCGGAAGAGAAATCGGTTGCTAATGTAGAAATTCAGTTGGATTGTAGTGCCTCCCCGATGGCGTGGAGGCATAATGTGGTTCGGATCCCACTTTAAACTGTACACCCAGTCCCGATTAGCCTATCTGTGTATAAAGTGAACTTAAAACTCAACTCAAACAAACAAGTTTGTAAGTTTGAAAACAAGTGGAAATGATCATTTTAGGTTTGGACAGTACTGAACTTCAATGCAAACTGAAGCAAAATTTTGCTGCTCTGTATACGCCTTCTTCAATACGTAAAGCTGGCCGATAGCAGTTCTGAGCAAAGTTTGTTATGAAAATCATAGATTACGAGTGACAGCTAAAAAAACATATTTTAACAAATGATTGCTTCGTGGTAAATTTGACAGTTGAACGTCACCATCCTCATTAGATAAATTGGCGCCAGGAAATATAACGTAAACACGACTCTGCTGCTTTGAATTACGTCATTCTTCATTCCAGTCTGAGTTTTGTGTGCCTGTGGTGGGAGTGACGAGGCTCTGCATAAGGTGGAGCTTCCGTTTTGAAGCTATTTTCACCCTGCTGCTAACACTCCTTTGCATTTAATGCAAGGTGATAGATCTGCCCTCCCAAAGATACCATTAGCTCGCAATATTTCCTTCTTGTAACGTCCATCATAAATTTTATTTTAGCGTCTTTCATCTTGCTTAGCGGAAGGATCACTTTCCACGGGAGAAAAGGGGGTGGGTGAGAACGAACAAGTGCACACATTCATCATTCCAGTGCTGTAGTGAGTTTCGAGGGAAGCCTAAGGTTAGGTATTGTTCTTTTTGCAATTTTCTTATTTTACGTCGCTTTTGTGCCATATTTGTCCGATCGCGACGATGAGGATAAGTGACGATTAGATTTAATTCATTTCGAAGCCAGGACACGAACCAGAAATCCTCAGTGAGTCGCTCAACAGACGTAGCTACTACTAAAGTTAACTAAAAGAGATAGTTATACACAGGGCATCGCTTTGCAACAGCGACACATACAGCAGGTCTTGGACATCATGGGGAAACAGCTTTATTGAGCAACATTTTGATCGTTGATGCCTGATTCCCATACTGCGAGCGCTCGGAAGATGGCATTTTCAATCCTGTATATGCAACCACTCGATACATATTCATTGTTTTCCGACACAATCTTCGACACTTTATTAACTGACTAGTGTATCGGGAATCTGAGGAGCAAGGCCTCGGCTATAGTTACTTATAGTCCTCCTCCGTTGCCTTGCGGTCTAAGGGGCTGTGCTTTGGGCTCCGACTGCGGGACGGCATGGGTTCGAGTCCGCCTGGGTTCAGTCTGGGTTTTCGGCCTATGTGAGGCAATGGGTCTGTTCATTGCCAAACTTTTCAGCTAGAGGAACCCCTGTTGTGTCCCTAAAGAATTTCGTTCGTCATCTGATTGCTCTAAGCTTTACATTGGAGAGCTATATGATGGCTATTCAAACATTATTTTCAACGAAAATAAGAATTTCTCGTGTAAATCGATAACAAAAATGTATTTAGCAAACCTTTAAGATTATGTAGCAAGTCATAAGTTTCCGAAAATTACATTCCCCTGGACCTAAGAATTAATATATTAAAGCGCAATGGCAGGGTAGCTCAGACTGGCTAAATATAGTACGTTTATGCACAAAGAGCACTAAACTTGACGTAATTTTGGTCGCCCCATGGGTCTATAATACAAAAAATTTAGATTTTTACGCTACGCTATAATGTCTCCTCTTGTTGCGACTTGCGAGTATGTGTAATTCGACGGCGGGAGTAGGAATCGTATCAATTCACCAAAGCGCATGATATTTATTATTACACACTATGCCCTATCCGATAACTTAATATTAACATATCTTTTATTTATATTAAACAGACATTTCCACCCGTATTTTCGTCCTTTTTGTTTTGTGTTACAACAATTTTAAAATTAAAATTCCTGTAAATAAGAATGCCCTAGAGGTTGCGAGACATGAAACAGAATATCAAACAATTTTTGTAATAACTATTCTTCTCGATAAATGTATATGTATAAATAGAGAACCATATTTACTAGGCAAGGAAAAATATGATATCACCTGTGATATCACATAAAAAAGGAGTCAGTTATTAATAACAACTATAAAAATAAAAGTACAGTCGCGTGGAATTATTATTTATTATTCTTATCCAGATTCACAAGGCACTTCAATTGTGAAAATTCCAAGTGATGTAAACAAGTGCTGTGAAAATTTTAAGGCTTTTGAGTTCCGATATATTTTCTGTTGTTGACGATCGTCTTATTAAAATTCTTAGTTTCACAGCACTGGTTATACCTATCATGTTTCGACATAATTTATGAGGTTAAGATTAAAGAAACTTGCATCTTAATGTAATAGCAGCA
This sequence comes from Lepisma saccharinum, assembly GCF_977018435.1. Classification (NCBI taxonomy): domain Eukaryota; kingdom Metazoa; phylum Arthropoda; class Insecta; order Zygentoma; family Lepismatidae; genus Lepisma; species Lepisma saccharinum. Next base: position 23,476,998 of record NC_139253.1, read on the forward strand.
CGTTCTTCATCAAATTCCCCATGTATTACGTGGGTGACCCTAAAAGTTTTTAGATGCGGCAACACTGATTGCAGCAATACATTGTCTCTAGGATATGTTGAAGTTAGTAGTCTGTGAAGTGTGATAATGCTGCAGAATTTATAGTTGTTAATTGTTGTGTGCCAGAAATTAGTCAATTATTGTCGTGTGTGTACAGTAAAATGGATTTAACACGGGAGCACTTCAGAGCAATGATTTTTTACGATTTTTCGAGCAGGTTTAATGCAGCAGCAATGTTATGAAAGGCTCCGAAATGCATTTCAGGAGGAAGCCCAATGCCGTGCGACTGTGTTTAATTGGTTTTTAGAATTTCGACGTGGACGTCAGAAACTCAGTGATGAATTACGTGATGGTCGTCTTGTGACGGCAACCTCTCAAGAAAACGTCGACAGAGTGCGTCGCATGATAGAGGAGGATAACCGGGTGACATATGCAGTTATTAGTGCAACACTGGGTATTGGTATGAGTCAGGTTCAAACGATCCTGCATGACCGCCTTGGTTTCAGGAAGCTCTGTGCCAGATGGATCCCACACCATCTTACTCAGGAGCAAAAGCAGGCACGGGTCACATGGTGCATGAAAATGCTGGACAAATTTAACCAAGGACAATCAAATGCAGTGTATGACATCGTAACAGGTGACGAAACTTGGGTGTACTGTTATGAACCCGAGAGCAAACGACAGTCGACGCAGTGGATCTTCCCGGATGAAGACCCACCAACAAAAGTCAGGAAGGGACGAAGTGTTGGCAAACAAATGGTTGCCACTTTCTTCAGTCGGACGGGCCATATTGCAACAGTGCCGCTACAGGGACGTCGGACCGTTAATGCTGAATGGTACACTACGGTTTGTTTACCGGAGATCGTATGGAAAGTTCGTGAAAAACGCCCACGAAGTCGCATTATTGTGCATCAAGACAATGCGCGCAGCCATACAGCAGTACGAACAATTGAATTCTTCAAAGCCTCCAACATCGAAGAAATGACTCATCCTCCTTACAGTCCCGACCTCGCCCCTTGTGATTTCTTCCTGTTCCCTAAAATCAAGGATACATTACGAGGTTCTTCATTTCCTACTCCCGAGGAGGCAGTCACCGCCTTCGTTCAGTGCATTCAAGAGGTGCCTGCAGATGTGTGGTCCCAGTGCTTTCACACTTGGTTTGAGCGGATGAACAAGTGTATCAACTGTCATGGAGAATACTTTGAAAAATTATAGCATTCATACTTTTGGTCTCCAGTGTTTTACTTGCGCGTGTCTAAAAACTTTTAGTGTGACCTATCGTATAAAGGGAGAACAAATGCCCATCAAAAGCGTGGGGACACAACAGGGGTGCTGACACCTACAATAGTTTGCTTTGACCAGCAATTGTTTGTGCTGACCACACGTCACCCCATTGCGGTTTGAAGATCTCCACACTTCTAGGTAAGATTGTGGGAGGGAGATAGGCCAAGGCCCTTACGGTTTGTAGGGCCACGGGTTTATACTTACTTATGAAAGATCACAACAGAAGTGGAGGGAAGAGAGTGTAGTAACCTACAGAATTATTTAAAGCTTTTTTAAAAAATATTACCGTTATAGATAGAAGTATTTGAGGAAAGGGCTTGATTTTTTGCAGAACGTCTTGAACCTGTGATATGAACGTCAACACTGTATAATATATGCACTGCCATTAAATCAGGTTTACAATTAGGTTTCTCCAGACCGAATATTCCAGGAATATGATAATGTGAAGATGAAAACTTTCTTGCGATAATTACATTACAAAATTATCAGGAATTTACAACCTAGAAATGAAAAAGCAACGAACCAAGTCTTGGTAAATTCAGTTTATCAGCCATACGTCAGTGTTTCCAAAAACCTAAGTGTTATACAATTTACATAAAGAAAATTCGAATGTGAACTTACTATCGAACATTGCACGTCGACACAAGATACATTTTTTTGAAGTTTAAAGATATACAGCAATTTGTGCTGTCACAACAGTTACAAACCTAAAAATGAAACTTTGTGTAATTGGAAGACTACTACATAACGGTGTTCGTTGAAACGTAGGTTACGAGCAAGACAAAAAGTTGATGAATTTTAGTGTTAAACTCTCTACACAATGTGAACCAAATGATCGATCATTCCTGCTCTTATGGATGGATATTTATTGGAGAAATCAAATAGATAGTGATCTAAGTACATAGATGTTTCCTTGTTATTTTGATGCTTAAAATGGTTTTTTCCACATTTCGGTGATATTTGTTTTGGTAAAAAGTCACGTATTTAGTTTAGGAAGTTTTTCACTGAATCATCGTGTGTGTATTTCATGTGCATTGAACATTTCTTAATGAGACAACGATTTTAATATCAATAATATATCAAGTAAGACAAGGGGATATAAATGAGTGGCTGATAGAAGTTCGAGTCCCGGCCTGAACATGAGTGCTTTTGTAAGTGTCCTTTAGCAATTCCATTTAGTTATTATACTATATTCTCTTTCCTAAAAGCGAAAAAGCAACGCAAAATAAAATGCAAAATGTACAGAGAAATACGGACGAGAAAATCAATGGAAAGGTAGATTTGAAGAGAGAGAAAGAGAAGTACTTACGATTGCGGAGAAGGAGTGGCAGAAAGGAATACATCGAAATACATTGAGGGGTAAAGACGAACTGGGAGAGAATAGGATATTTGAGAGCAGTAGCATTCGAATTTCGAGGGAGCTGGAATGTAAAAGTGGATAACACATAGCTGTGTATTAAGTAGGGCGGGATGCAGCATAAAATATTGTGCAATTACCAATTTTAACTTTCGTTTTAAAAGTTGTTCAAATACAAAACTGATTATCTTGGGTCATTTTAAGGTGAGTTTGAATTTATCACTTTGGTTTTTCCGAGTTCTCTACTATTTTAATTTGATTTTTTTTATTTTCTGCAGGGGCTGTAGCGCCATCGCCACCCCCCCCTGCGTACGACAGTGTGTGTGAAACTGTAGACCTTTTCTGGCGCGAGGCCTGACTTCAACCTACCATTATGGCACTCCCATTCCTGCTGCTCTACGCGTTGTTCCGTGGATAAATCTTCTCAGGAATACCTAACACCCGCAAAGGGATGCTATTGTACACTCCGTGAAACAATGTTCTAATTGGCTATGTTATGTAGTAATTACCACCCCAGACTATATGGCAGCCATTATTGTCTGGCACGCTAATTACGGCATAACACGATCAATTAGAGCGGGATTAGAGGCGAGGTGTGCGAATTACGAGTTTTCTTGTGGTTTCTCTATCTTGCAGCTCCAACGCCGGAGGTTCCTGGTTCGAATCCCAGCCTGGGCATGGGTATCCTTTGTGAATGTCCCTTCATCATATCATCATTCATCCTCACCTTCGCGATTAGCTAAAATTGGCAGAAAAGCGAAGTAAGATAAACCACAATCAAACAATGGAAACAGAGATTGATTGATTGATTGATTGATTTAGTTTATTTTACTTCGCGTTTTGTGCCTCTTGGCTAATTTGCGAAGATGGGGATGAGTGATGAAATGATGAAATTGATGAATGGACATTCACAAACAACCAAGCCCGACCGGGATTCGAACCAGAGACATTACGAGATAATTGCATTTATTCGGACAACTTTCCATTCACTAGCAACGTGAAACTTTAGATATTACGAATTCATCTTTCAGATTTGTTTGCGCAAATTATATCATAGTAACAGTTAGGTCTTCTTCTTCTATATTTCACCTCTGTTTTCTGGCTTTTTTAGTTCTTTATTCTCTTTTCTCTTGTCTAGATTCTTGTTTCTGTTCATTCCTTTTTCTTTCTTTCTTGTTTATTCTCCATTGTTCTCTCTCTCTCCGCCCGTGTGTCTCCACATTTCTCTATTTCACTTTCTTTCTCTATCTTACTTTTTGTCCGTCCTTTCATTCTCTTTATCTCGCTTCTTTATTTCTCTTTACCTATCTTTCTCTCTGTTCCGTTTCACTTTCTTTCGCTACCTCTTGCTCCTTTATTTCTCTTCTCCATCAGTTCTCTCATTCTTTTCTCTCTCCTGCTCGCTTCTTTATTGCTCCCTCTCTCCCTCTCTGATTCCTTCAATTCTCTTCCTAGGTATCGTTCTCCTTCGCTTCTTACGACGTAAATATGACGTCAGTATACCCAACTTAATGACATAGTTTTCTGATTCTGACCTTACCCCAAGCGTGAAAAATGTTCAGCATGCGCTGATTTCTTTTCTGCCCTGTAGAGAACCGCTCCTAATCGCCACTTTCGAAGCTAAAATTATCCCCCACTTCACAAATGCTTCCCTCTGTGCTTAAGCGTTCCGCAAAAGCAGTCATTTAAATAACCACTGGTGTTTCCGTGCTCTTCAGGGTTGCACGCAACTTCTCTACGCATCAAACCTCTTGGAGACGCTTCTGTTTTCTCAAGTGACCCTGCCAAGTGAGTCATAACTTGGGCTAAAGCAGACTATGTTGTGGGCAGCCCGTCAAGACTCTTCCAAGTGTTGCCAACGTTCGTGTGCTATATATACAAGAATTGGTCATAAAGAAAACACACGCAAAGTGAAAGTGCTAGATGTTTTCGTCGCCCACTTGGTTTCTTCCATAATTCCTGCGAATGAAATTCTATGTGGGTTTTGATCAATCATTCAGAAGTGGTGTCTCGTTAGGTATCTAAGAGCAGAAGAGTTAAGCTGAGTGGAACATGTATAGAGAAGATGTTAACATGTCAATTGCTCAAAAGAATAGTGATGGAAAAGCTATATGAAAAATTTGTTAAGGTTTCTTTTAAGTCAATTGGAGGATCAGATGGACTAATCTGGGCTGGACCTGCAGTTTAATGTGAGATCTGAACCACTGTGCAATGTGACTCCAGCGGATATCGAACCCGGGACCCCTTGCTTACAATATCACAGCGTAAAGCTTTATCAAAGAAAGAGGAAAGGATGGATAATTTGACTTCATTTGGTTTTTGTTATTTAGCGTCGCTTTTATGCCACTTTTGGCTAATCGCGACTATAATGATGAGTGATGATGTAACGAAATTGATGAAGGGACACAAAGAACACCCATTCCAAGACGGGAATTTGAACCCAGGCGTTGGAAAGGATATATAAAACTGATATGGACACGGCCTGTGTGACGGAGTGGTTAGCGCAGCGCACTACAACGCCAAAGGTCCCGAGTTCGAATCCCGGCCTGCGCTTGGGCCTTTGTGAGTGTCCCTTCATCAATTTCATCATATCATCACTCATTCGAATCTTCGAGATTATAAAGAAGTGGCAAAAATTTATTTAATACTTTATACGTTAATTAATATTTAATGTTAATGAACAAACTATGGCATAGATAATCATAGGAGTATTAGTTCGATTATGTTTAGGTTTTTTGAGAAAATATAAAATTTTGTTTCAATTAATTGACAAGAACTGAATTTAAGCGAACCTTTTAGTTTCTCTGGCCAACAGCATTAAATTAATTAGATAAGTGCTGATTTTCATGGAAATGTTCCATTTTGGACATCGAGAAATTTCAATTAATCACAATATTTTAAATTCAATATATTTGTTAATAAAAAAATATGACCAATCAAATTGACCGTGGGGCCCATCCATCAACCTCTTTTTTTAATTTTTTTTTACGAAAATCCAGTTTTTTTGTGCACCCGTGTACAAGATTAAAGCAATACATAGTGTAGTTGAAAATACATGTAAAACATTGTCTCAGTCGACGTTAGATTTATGTCTCTGTATGTACTGCAACAAAACAGGACGTAAACGAACAGTTTAACACTAACATACTACTGACACAAACAGACACTACATCCATAGTCTTAGTTATCATACATAACTTGTACATCAGCACCACAGCTGACACTACACGTTTTAAAAATGAGTTTCGTTGTGCTTTGGTTTAAGCTAAGAATAGGTTTTGTTATTTTGAGACTTGCTTGTTGAGATCCTTTCCTTAAAATTCAATGCATTCTAAGGCCCGATTAGGACGAAAACATTTTGCTTAGAATTTTTCTTAACATTTGTACCATTACCAAAATGCTACCGTGTAAAGTGAAAAATCTTATGGCATTTCTCAAGGATAGAACCCGTCCTATTTCCGTAGCATTTATCGTACCAGAACCAATCAGAAGCGACCTCTAGGTCACGAGTGCAGTTGTAATGGCGGCCGTGTGAGATGTAGACAATGTATCACTTCACATTTTAAAAAGCCGATAACTATTCAACCAAGGGGAATAACGTTTCGTGTAAAACGTTATTAGGTATAACACAATGGCGCTGCTTAAATACATACTTTACAACGTTTACGTTACACGTATGGAAGAATATTTTAGTTGTTTCAAATGTAAACACCGTGCACTCAGCATAGATGGTGTAACTCGAGCCTTTCATGCTGTATATGTTATACATTGTAATCGCAAAAGCTAGCCGGAAAGTTACATGAAATGCTTGTGTGTAAAGTACAATCTACTATAAGATTTTTGGAAGCATTTACATATCATTTATGCTGGCAAAAATGTTAAAGGAAATTCTTTCGTCTAAAGCCCGTTTTAGGCAGTTTAGAAAAAAAAAATTGTTTTGGAAAGTATAAAATTTTGTTGACTGTGTATTCATGTAGTTCTCTCGTAGAGACTTGGGTCCAGTCTTATTTCTGCCGCCTTTGGCTAATCGCGACGAAAGGGTGCTCATAACGTTGAACCACCACACATACGAAAAGCACTGTCGAGGTTCCAAAAGCTGTCCGGACAGTCGTCATGTGATCGGTGTGTGAGAACATGAACATCTTGGTACAAAGCTCTTGTTACATTTGAAAGCAATCGTGTACCACATTGTGCTATATTCCATGCAGAAGAGACACTTGTGTATTCGTTGTTTTAATATTGTGCACTTTACTATGTATTGCTTTAATTTTGTGTACCATCGTGCATACACACAAACACACACACACACACACACACACACACACACACACACACACACACACACACATATATATATATATATATATATATATATATATATATATATATATATATATATATGCATTATGTACCGAACGCAGGATTTTTTTCGGAGTGGGCTGGAATTGTGAAAGTGAATCTTACATGCATTCTGAAAAGATGGTAGGCTACACAATAAAATATTTTTTAATTACCATTTTTAAGCTTCGTTTTACAAGTTTTTCAAAGGCAAAAATGGTAACCGGCGGCATATTAAGGGGGGGTTGGTTTTACCACTTTGGTTTTTCCCGAGTTCTTTTTACTGGCTTTACTGGTTTTATTCAAAATTTTGATTTTCTCAAAGTTTCGGAAGGGGTTGTAGCCCATCAGCTCCACCTTGCTTACGCCAGTGTATGTATTAGATAGAGGAAAGGAAAGATAGACATAAGGAGAGTAGAGAATACACCCCAGATATCACGAAGTAAAACTACTGAAAGGTGTTTGTATTTTAATATTTATCACTTCTTCGCCTCCATAGGTTAATCTCGACGATAAGGAGCTATGATGATTAGGTTAAATTGAGACGGTTATATTTTGACCGGGACACAAACACGAATTGCCAACGTCAAGAACCAACATGATCCAATACGAAGATGAAGCATATCTCATACAGTGACACATAAACCTCCACGCTAGCCATGAAACAACATAAAATTGACATTTCATTTTTCATAATGGTAAGCTCTGTTCATATACCAACATATAGCTGCAACAGTATTGTATTCTACAAAACTGTCACAAGTTTGCAACACTGCACCTCTTTCCATTGCTTTCAACTGGTTGTTATTTTCATTGTCCATGACCAGTCATAGCCCATCACGAACCGTGTAAAATGCTTGTTAAATTCTCACGTAATTTCGTTTCATACTCCAGGAACATGAAACAAGCCAGACGTAGTTGGGGTAAATTGAAAAATAAAAAGGTTTTCGTAATAAATTAGAGTTTCGTAAAAGGTCTCTTGCTTTTTCCTAGCTTGGTCGTGAAAAATGACAAAAAAAGAGGGGCATATCCCTTGGGTGTATTGAAACTGGAAGTTTATTGTGGTATTTTCTAACAATGGATAAATCAAGGTTTTGGAAATAGGGATTGCGAATCGTCACTGCTACTGTTGGCATCTTTCTTTTCTGTCCTACCGGGAGATTCCTGGCTTTAGAAATGAATGGACGCCAGATATTTTCCCCCTTTTTTCACCGGGAGGGCTTATTGCCAAAAATTTCTCCACCTTACTAACAGGTTCTTGGCCCTTGTTTACGAAATCCAAGTTTATTTGCTTGTTTGAAACAAGAAACGAAATAAAACTTGATACTCCACCTACTTTAGCTATTTTTTCCTTACTTTGGCAATGCTGGGAATTTTGAACGGTTGCCCTGCCACATAATCAACTTTCAATTACGTCACTTCTTACATGCTTTACAGTTCGTTTTTATTTTTAAGAAATTTTCGTATTTATATTTATAGACACTTTTTTGTAAATAAAACAAGGTGTAAGAATATTTAAGTCTATAATACTTTTTATGGACAGCCATGGGCACTTCTGGGTTGTAATGTTCCCATTAAAAGTCAGTGGGGATATTACAACTCAGAAGTGTCCCTGACTGTATTTAGTACGTTGACCCCAAAATTCATTCTTACGTCCTGACTGAAATGTCTTCCACTCGCTGTGTAACAAGGCTCTGGTATCTAGATAGGTTTGATTTGGACAATTTATAGTGGGATCCGAACCACTATGTGCCTCCACCGGGCATCGAACCCGGGACCCTTGATTACAAGGCAACGACAATACCTCTGCCCCATCGGGGAGGCACTCTGACATCTAGACTCTCAGCTAGAATAATCCTCTGTACGGCCTTTGTTGCGTCCTGTCCTGTGTGTTTGTGATAGTCCTTTCATCCTTTTCATTTTATTATCTTTCATCCTCATATTCGCAATTAGCCAGAAGTGGCATAAAAGATGAAGTAAAATAAAAAATCAACATCAAAATAGCAAAAATACAAAAACAAATTGGGTATGTAACGAGGGAATTTCAGCAGCAACTTTCCAATAGCAATTTCGGCGATTGCCTTAGATTTAGGCAACACACATAACGCATTGCAAACAATTGAGTATTTCGAAATGTAGATGTTCCATTTTTATTGCGAAGGACTAAAAAATAGTAGCAACTGTGACGAGCACAAAAGTTACAATATTGTGTTGAGATATGATGACTTTAGAATATAAATTTATGAACGTGCATGTCATACAATGTGAATTTATGAATGTGCATGTCTAAAAAGAATGAAAATCGTAAAAGGAAAACAGTTTGTAAAATGTTATGTACTGAAAACATATAACTGATGAATACAGATATATTATTATTGAAATCAAGTTTAATGTTGATAAATTTGTAGGTTTTACACCAAATCAGAAATATTATTGACAAAGGAATATCATTTCCATGGGGCGAGGTGAGATATATCGTTTTGTTTTATCCGTCTTATATTTGCCATCTTTCACAGAATTGGATAGGAAATCCACATAAAGCCCCCCGGCCCTTACTAGGCACGCCACTGCCAAAAGAATGTCACATCTTCCCAGAGAACAATGACGAAGCTTCAAGGCGTTAAATTCAACACTCGCAATTATTTACTGCCCATAAGACCGATTTAAAAGCTAACCGTGCAGTATCGCTAGAACCCTTGCTCTATTCTTTTATATTCAACGCCCATTCCATCTCTCATCTCCCGTTCTCCTTTGTGTATTTCAATCTTAGTTCCCTCTTTGGACCTTCCTACCTGCATTCAATAAATTTTCATTCTCCCATATTAACTAACTGCCTTTTCTTCATCTTCTTTCCTCCAGGGGGTCTTCTTCTCCCTGGAGACCTTATTATTCCATTCGGAGCTTTTGTGATCACTTCGCCTTTGAATCTATTCCTGGTTCCAACTTGAAAGCTGCAGGAGATAAAAGGATCCCTCCACCATTCATACTCCAACTCCCTGCGCTGCGAACTATAATCCTTGGCATTCATAAACAGAATCCCCTCTCTCCATTATCAGCCGGCAATAAGCCACAGCCTCATCGCCAATTTTTCATTTCTTCTTCTTCTTCTTTTGCATTACCTTCGCCCTGGTTGATTTGTGATTTCCTTACTCGGATTGTGAAAAAAAGGAAATTAAGAAAAATCCAATTCTTCAAAGGAAAATCTTTATGGTCTTCTTATGAATTTCTCAATCGAATTAACGCGTTGCTGGAAAGTTTTCTAATTAAAATGAAAGGTGACCAAAGAGCTGAGGGCAAGGCCTGTTATTTTATTAAGCAGTTTCTCCGTAATTGCACTGATTGTGAGCGGTTCTTCGAACCCAGGAGGGGGAGACTATAATTCTCTTGTCGCCATTGTGTGAAGCTTAACTTTGATCTCTTATGATGTCCCCAAAGTTGGAATTTGTATTCACAGTAAATTGTATCTAGTGAATTGGGAGCATTTTTGGGAAAGCCTATATACGAGTATAAGTTAATAAGAAAAATCATCCTTACGATATTTGAAGATAGTTTTAGATATGCTTTTTATTTTCACAAATTCCTGAAAGAATATCAGTCACGATTTCAAGTCTTTGTCTCCACGTGTTGCATTGCACAATGCTCAGATAGCTTCCTTACTTTATGTTAGGCATTGATCATAAATTTCTTCGCAGATCTAGAAACGATCTAACTTTTCGCGGAATATACGTTCAAGTGTTTTAAGAAGTAAAACTCAAATATTTCAGTATTTGATTTCGAAGATTGGCGACATCTATAATTATTTTATAAAATTTGCCAGTGAAGATTCTTTGTACTAATCTTGGCATGGCAATGTGTTATTGCGGTTGTACTCCTTCATCAGCAGATAACCGATTTTAGTTGGGCAAGACACATTCTGTCCCCAAAACGCGCACACACAAAATACTGGGGACAGTGTTAACCCTCAGTTAAGGATTTGTATTTCAAACGGAACCATGCAAATAGAATATGTATCAAAATACTTACCTCAAAAGGACCAGATATTATGTGGCTGTATACATATAGTACATATTTTTTGTCAATCTTGGTCCCCACATCTATTTGAAGTTGACCCTCGAAGTACTACATAAAGCCATTTTTGCATATTCACTCGTATGATATCGGTCCGAAAAGAGGAGAAATCTCGTATAGAATATAAATATAAATATTACAAACACTGGAAACAGTGACGTTTGATATATTTCTTCTAGTTCCCATTTCAACTTTCCCAACTGCCACTTTTGGTACAGTCTCTATTTATATTTCAGTTCTCACCTTATTTAGTAGTCTTTTCCTCGCTGTAACCCCACCGATACTGTAGCAGGTTATATGTCAATAATTTAATTTCATTAGGTACTTCTCAAGATATTGAGTAGATGAGAGGGTTTTGCTTACCTGTGTTATATGTCGAGCTAAAGTAGCTGAACACCCAATATATTCGCAATGATTTTATTGCAAAGGGGTATATTGTGTTGCATCTCATTTCTGATGAAAGAGTCGTTGATAATAAACTTGTATTTCTTTTGGCCTTATTCTCAATTCGAAAGGCTCTTCATTCACCTATGCTAACAAATGTGGTATTTGAAAATATTTCACTGGGGAAGGGGGATATTCATGTAACTTCTTTCGAAATATCTCTATATTATGTAAATTATATATAGAGTACACATGTAGTGTATAGTGTGTATATAACATTCCCTCAAGGACTAAAAATTCACAACCATAGGGGGAATTTATTAATTTTCCATCAAATACCATCCTGGTGCCATCTATCAGCATCTCAGGAACTAAGATGAAATTTGGTATTGTAAGCCCATAGTGTACGATACCTCATTGGTGACGTATTGAAGACTCAATATACCTGTGACTAAGGTAGGGTATGCCATTGGCTAAGCTTCTGCACTGGTTGAGCGAGGAGTTTGGCGTGGGAGATGCTTGCCGACTGGGGGAGACATAGGACTAACTGGACACAGGCTGAGTATACTGTATATCCGTGTATCACCCTTTTTGGGCCTGCATGGCCTGGTGTAATTTGCCTAACGTTAATATAGTTATTTCGACTTCTTGAAAGTGCTAAAGAAGGATTTTTTTAAGGGTAGATTGCTCCGGGTCATGTTGGCTGTGGGGGTTTTGGGCGGGGCTGCAGTTGGCTCGTATAGCCGTTACGTACTGACTTTTGACGATTTAATTGGACGAACTGTTGCAATTTAATGGGAAGATTAGAAATGGTTATTTTTGTTGAGTTAACTATAATGTGGTTCTTAGGTGTTTTGATTGGTTATGAATGAAACATGTGATGCATATATAAATTTGGAAAGTATATTTAATTATAAGATTTGTTAATAAATATTATAGCTGAATGAATATTAAGTTTACATTAAATAGTTTAAATACCTACTGAAAGATAATTATCTTCCACTGCGCAGATAATATAATCCTCGTCTCACTTTTTTATTATTTATAAAGGGGAAATAAGAGACGTACAGGATTATAGTATGTAATGAGCACGATAGTCTGTCATTGTGAGTCAGAAATCAAGTGTTGAGAGTTCTCACCGTCAAAGACTTTGAGTTCGAGTCCTGACTTGTGCCAGTTTTCCTTATCATTTTCATTTCTACATTTTCCTTCCTGTGTTCTGTTTCATTTTCTTCTTTATTCTCTCACTCTCGATCTTCTCTTTTTATTATTTTTGACCCCCCCCTCTCTCTCTCTCTCTGTGTCGCACATTTTTATCTTCCTTTTTCCTTAATATCTCTTTTTTCTATTACAATGACTTCAATATGTCGTTGCCCCTTTTTCTTTGTACTACCTCTCCCCTTAGAAAATTTTGTCCGGGCGCCTATGGTCCAACTTACTTCGTTATTTATGTATTTATTACGTCTTACTTATCATGACGAAACTAAGTAGTGTAGCCTTTCCTTACACGTAACCATGGTTACATGGAAATTTGAGTAGATGGAAATTAGCATGTAGCATTTAAGCCATTAGATAATAGGGAAATATTGAAAATAGAGAGAGAAAAATATGAAATTACAAATAAATACATGCAGGAATGAAGTATAACATATGCGCACGGGCACACAACAAAACACACACACACTAGGGTGTTTCATTTTGTAAGGCAAAAAATAAAATGTAAAATTTTTGCAGACTTTGCTTACGCCCCGAGTCTCAATGATATAAAAGATATATATGCCAAATTTCAAGAAGATTGGATAATATTTAAAGGTTGCACACTTTGATCAGTTTTGTAAAAGTAGGCAAAAAATACGATTTTTCAATGTTAATTACTTTTATTGGGAAAACTAGAAATCTCAAACTTAAAATAATATTAAAACTAGACACTAAGATTAATAGGTAGCATGATAGGCATAACATGTGTTATATATATCAACTTTGAACGATACAATCCCTTCTTTTGTTCGCTTGGTGACGACTTTTCTGTGATGCTCGACTACCCTCAACAAGAATTGTTTTCTTGTTCGTCCCTGACCGATTCGTTAAACTTTTTTATCAGAGCAATTCCTCTTTCTGCGGTATCATTGACAACCTTAAGAGCGTTCACATGGCTTCTTAGAGAATCACTGCAGTATTCTGTCACGTCATGGATCCCAAACAATTCAAAGAACGTCTTTGTTTTATTAGTAACGAAATGGCTCAGGTCTTTTCCTTCAAAAACTAGGTTTTTATCCTTTAATCGTTTCATTTCCTTTTTCTTTGCAGGTTTGGTTTCTAAATTTTTAGTCATATTTTCCTTATCAGCCTGAGTAATACATTCGTCCAAAAAAGCCAATCCTACGTTTGTTTCTGACGGATACCAAAGGTGTCTCTTAGCAACTGTGAAAGCACATTTTTTGACGTCTGCTTCTGGGTAAGTGCTCAGAAGCTGTAGCATATCCAAATCATTCTTTGGAACCCATCGACTTACAATTGCCTCGTGCCAAAAGCGAATATACATGAGGCTGACAAAATTTGCAACCCGTTTCATTCCTTTCAACTGTTTAGTGAATAGTACAATTTTAAGTGCATATATTGCCTTTGCCATCCACCTTGCTTGATGCAGAGCCCCTGGGATCCTGAAACTGAAGTCGTTTTGAGACCAACCTCCTAGGTACAGGAGTGTGAGTTGTGGGGTTGAATTTTAAACCGGTTAACAAACTTTTTTCATTCTTGTAAGAGATGAAAAGACCCACGTATCTTCACCACGTAACGAGCTTTGGGGTGGGGTTAATTTAAACTGCCCCGCACCTTCACCACGTAACGAACCTTAAAGTTCGTGGGATCTTACCAAAAGGTTAATCAGTTAATCGATGCAATTAATTGCTGGGGTGATGTAAACTACTCATCATTCATCCTCTTGATGAGACCACTCGTCATTGACATGACGAGTTATCGCTTGGCATGCGAAAGGTACAAATTACACAAAGGAATTAATACTACTGAAAAGACAATGGTCACTCGTTGGGTTTTGCGAACCGTTGAACCTGTATCATGGCTGGGTGTAGGATAATTACCTGTCTATCTGAAGTCTTTAGCTGAATGAAAATAGCGAAGTCCTCTGTAAGCTTCTCTCCTATTTGTCGACCAGAGCGTTGTTCTACTCCTCACCTACTGACTTGCTGACCACCTTCTCTCTCTCCACTCAATCTCCAAAGTCAGTCACCTCCCATCTTGTCTCACCTTTATATTCCCTGGCCATCGAGCTCTTCCTCGATGCCGAATCGCCGAATCGTGTGATTATCATAATTGCTACCATGCAAACCGCTGACTCTAAAACCAGAAGTGTTACCTGTTCCTGAATGCTCAGGAGGTTTGCATGGCACAACACAATGCATTGTAAACATACCTAAGAGGCTTGAGACAGCTGAGAAAAACAAGTGAATGCCCTGGTCAACATGAAGCGTTCAGAGAGACTTAATAAAATAAACATACAATCTTAGGGATTGATACGGTAACTCTTTGTAGTCTTCTCTTGGATGACTTCCGTCTTTTAGGACATTTTGGATGTAGTTAACCATTTTCACTCGTTGTTCTTCTAGAAAGCCTTGAACGGGACTTTCTTCATCCAGCATTGTCGTATATGACTTCTTATCAAGTGAAGCCCACAGACTTTGGAACTTCCGAAAAATCTGGATGTCAGGACCACTTGATGGTACACCACAACACTCCTCAAACACTCCTTTCAATATTAGTTCATGGGTGTGATGAGGGCAAGCCAACCACAACAATGTTCGTCCGAATTCCCTTTCAATTCTGGTACATGCCCCTTGGACCAGTCCTGTATTAGATGCTGTAGTATCAAAACACATACCGATGATATTGTCACGTAGCCCAAATCGGTCCACTTCCCGAATAACTCTTCAGCCATCTGCTCACCAGTGCTTTTCAGGGCAACAGGTACGCCAAGAAAATGCTCAAAATCTTTGCCAGTCACTAGAACTGCAACTCTATCTTCCAAAGTTTTGACACTCCTATGGGCAACTGAGGGCAACAGTTTACTGTCCCAATGCAAGACCAAATGAGGAGGATTTTCAAAGAGTGACTCTTCGATTTTACTTCTATTGATCACCCGAGCTCGATAAACGGTAGCTGGAGATACGGCAATTTTTGAAACATCGTGGCCAAGGCTCTTTGCAGTTGCTATAAATGAAGTACTTGCTTGTCGAATAGAGAGCTGTTCTCGATCCCAAATAGACGTGAGTGTCTGATCAAGAGGTTTTAATCTAGGACTTGAACGTAATTTTTTCGTTGATGGAGGCGAAAACTCGGTCTCTTCGTCACTAGGTGCTGATGATGATGGAGATGAGTCTTCCAGTATAACTGTCTTATTGATTTCAGCGATAGCTTTGTAATGTTTATTCTTATATGAATCATTTTTGTCTTCTTTTGTACACTTAGTTCTTAGTTCTTATTTTCGAGGCGAAAACCTTGTCTATTTCACTCATTGACGAACTCATACGATCTTCTCTTTGTGACCTAAGAAATTCTTTATCTTCTTGTGATACGCTAGTCATGTCTATCACATTTTGCCGGGAAATGTTAAATATAAATAACTCGACGAGATCACCTTTCCAAATCTCCCGTTTCACATTTGCTTTATCCGTGTTTCTCGATTTCTCTTTACCCAGATTTTGGAATTCTTTGTACAGCTTCTGTATACCAGCATGGATATTCTCCTCCGTCCTAACAGGGATATTTGCTTTCCTCCACACTTCCTGTAGTTTAGTACTGGTAGATTTAGCAGCATCCGAAAGTGTTTCTTTCATTTCCTTGTGATGGTAAATAAAAACTAAAAGTACTTGTTCCTTCGAAGGGAGCCGAGCTCCTAAAAACTCACCACTAGGCACCTTTTCTAGCAGCCAAATTCCTCTTTTGGTTCCCATTTTAAAGTTACATTAGTACAAAGCACTTCAATGTTATAAATTTAACTAGTTTGAGATAAAAGTGATCAATGTGTGCAACCCCTAAATATTATCCAATCTTCTTGAAATTTGGCATATATATCTTTTACATCACTGAGACTCGGGGCGTAAGCAAAGTCATATGAAAATCACATCTTTGGAAAAATGAAACACCCTAACACACACGTTCAACTATTCCTCACAATCATTTAGAAGTTGAGATATTATGTTCATTAAAGGGTTTCAGTATTTTTCTGCACTTAAATGTATTAAATTCGTCCCCAGCGCAAGCTTGCACTAATGTGCTAACTATTTGTACCCAGTAAGAAATTTGTGTCTTAAGGACATTACTGAAGACGCATTCCGGATTTTGAAGGGCAAAGGCTTCCAAAGACGGGAAGTGGAAACGGTGAAAGATTTTGAATAGAAATTTGAGTTATGAAGGGGGATGAGTAGTTGATCTCTCCCGCGCGATCTGGTGTCGAGACTATGAATCATGATAAGATATATACTTTACGCCAGTCAAATTTCTACATCTTCGGAAGTAAGGTTAGCAAAAGTTGAACAGTTTCTTGAACCGATTGACTTAATTTTTCAAGCTCTGTTACTTGTGATGCCGGATAATGGCTGAAGAGCGCGGACAAAAGGGCGAAACTTTAATGTCATCTCTGCACTCCGGGATAGAAAGGAACTTTCGATAACGTTTCGACATCACTGCATCAGTGGCAGCAAAACACTTTCCATCCAACAAAAGTTTCAAACGAAATATTGCCTTCTTCCCCTCCCTCTTCTCTCCTTCTTCGTCCTGTTTTGAGAACGAAGCTGTGAAATTGAAAAGCAAAATGGGAGAAAAAAAAAAGAAGTTGGAAAACTTGAAAAGCTAAAGAAATCAATACAGATCTCAAGGAAAGCATGCATGCAGAAGAGAATTCCAGCTCCCAAGTAAAAAGGAGTAGGGGAGAAAAGAAGGAAATTGGAAAGAGGTCGAAAAAAATTTTATCACCGACTGGAGGAAAAGTGTTTGAAGAATCAGATGTGAGCACACGACAAGGCATCCCAGAGCCTTCCGTGGATTTAATCTTATCCGCACGACCTGCTGGAAATCGCCAATAAAAGGCAAAGGCGCGGAAGAATTTCTCCACGTACAAAGAATTTTCGGTCAGAAACTTCCAAACCTAACGAGAATCACACGATCTGATGTTTCTTTTAAGAGCCTTGCCTTGCTTTGCGATGCGAGTTGTTCCTGGATGTTGGCTCAACGTTTTCTCTAACACTTGGTGCTCGAGTGGAGCGGATGTGAGACGGAAAGAGACGTTGAAGATTTCACATCTTTCAGCGCCTTACGCAGAGGCCGGATGTAAGAGCAGCCGCCATATGAATTTTATGGGAAAGGAGCACAGACGGTATTGCCCCCCGAATGTTACTTGAAGTGAGAAAGCTAATATGTCAAGGCAGTGTGGTAACTCAGAAATAAGTTATTTTTTACATATATATATGTATGTATGTATGTACATATGCATGTATGTGTGTGTGTGTGTGTGTATACATGTACACATACATATATGAATGAATGTGTGTATGTATGTATGTGTGTATATATATATATACATGCATACACATGGGCGTCGCCAGAAATTTACCTAAGGGGGGGGGGGCGAATCTTGAAGATGTCGAACACCCACTCCCTCTCAAAAATATTGTGATACAGACCAGTGGCATATGCAGAAGTTTGTTAAAGAGGGGTTCATTTTTAAAATTATTGCATTATGGGTATTTTAAATTATGTTATTATTAGTATTATTACTAGTAGTAGCAGCAGTAGTAGCAGTAGCAGTCTTAGTTTATTTTGGCATCCATTAAGTTCATTATATGAATAATATAGTTAGTACTTTTCACAACCAAGATTACATAATAGTTACTTCTAACATTATTAGCGGTAGGAGCGGCAGCAGCAAACGCAGTAGTATAAGAAGCTTCAAAACGTGTGAAAATTACAAATTAACAGAGTTTTCAGTGTCGCAAATTATTAAAGTCTCGTACCAAATTCGATATCTCAAGACAATTTTTTAGACAATGACGAAAAATGAGGTGAAATAGAGTAATATGCTTCGTTTATATAATCATGTGCATACATACATATTAAAAAAATAAGTTTTTACATTAATTTAAATGAGGATGAATGTTGAACTGATAAAATTTATAATGGTTTGGTTATTTTACGTCGATTTTCTACCACTTTTAGCTAATCGCGACAATGAGGATGAGCGATGAAATGAGGATTTCACGAAGGGACACTCACAAAGAACACCTGCACCCAGGCCGGGATTCGAACCCGGGACCCTAAGCGCGTTGTGCTAAGCACTCCCTCACGGAGGTCGACTGAAATTTATTACGGGATAAGTACAAGGATACATGACGCGTTACGCTAACCACTCCGCCACGAACAATGTATCTTTAAGACTGTTGAATCGAGTAACTGCTTTACTTGGAATTCGAACGCAAAATCGATAGTTGTGCACCATTCTTCTAACCGATACACAACAGTGGGTGGCCTTATAAATATGAAAAGTAGTGTTGTCCTTCAGGTATTAGAAAGGATAACACTAATATCCAGGCCCGCCGTTTGGGATGTACTGCAGATATTACTGTAGAGGGACCTCGTTCCCGACCTGTGTCCAGGGAACGTGAATTTGAATCAGGATTCTAAAAAAATTAGAAAGAACCTGGCGGAGCGGATGAATGGGGGATGCACCAACATTGTTACTATTTAGTGACTAACTAACTCTCTAGCCTTCTTAAACCCGAAGGTTCATGGCTGCAGCAACACTGGCCTTCCATCTGTCCCTATCCTTAGCAAGTCTTTTTTCATCGCAACCAATTTCCTTAAGTCCATCTCAACGTTATCCCTCCATCTTCGTCTTGGCCTTCCCAGAGGTCTCTTACCATCAGGTTTCCCAACAAGAATCTTGTAAACTCCTCTTTTCTCCTCCTGGCCACCTAACTTCCTGAACAGCTACTACATCTAATTTATACTTAACTATCTCATTAACTGTACACTGAAATGCCCCAGGCCGGTAAAGGCTGAGAACATTCCAGGTGCCTAATTTAATATCCTTATTCCTAATGTAGATCTTATCCTTAGTCCAGGGACCTCACAAAGTAGTCCCCGCCCGGAGATCCGAATGGGGGACTATTTTACCTTGGGAACATCCATGGCCTCATATTGTTGTTTCTTGACATGTCTTTTTACAGTGCAGAGTTGTCAGCTCTACGCCTAACCCCCAATATGAATGGAGGACCGCGGCTGTCGTTGGTCAGCGGATCCCTCGGATCTAGCTGGGAGGATCACATAGTAGTCTACCAACCGTGCCCCACTTCTGCCAATTGTGGGAAATAAGGGAATTGTGTCTAGTACTACATTTTGGAACCTTGTAGGCAATAGCGCTCAAGAACCACTGCTCATATTTAAATATTGTAAACATTTTGAGTTTCATGCACATTAATCTGACAAAAGGTTTCTGAATTGATTCTACATTTTCGGTATGGTGAGCCGCGGTAGTCTAATTGGTAGGGCCACGCGGAAGACCTGGGTTCGTTTCCTGGGGTGGGTGATTTAAGGTCGGAATTTTCTCGGCTTTGTCCCCCTCATAAAGCGGCTGCGGGGCTCACCCAGCCTCAAATCAAGGGATACCTGGGGGAAATCATGGGGGGGGGGGGTAAAGGCGGCCTTAACGTGTTGCTGATCATATCACCTCCAAAATTGCCGAGAACGAGAATGTATGGGCCACTACCCCCACATCCCCTGAATGTGCCTTCATGGCACAGTGAGGTAAGCACGGGGAACTTTTACTTTTGTTTTCGGTATGGCATTCAGCTGTAATTAAGCAATAATGATAACCATGTTGTTTAAGTGTAGAATTTTTACGAGAAACGAAATTTGTGTATCTTTAGACTTTTCAAATTATAAAGACCTCGCTGATATAAAGAGTTCGCACAGGGCCTCACGTCCCTTATCGGCAGCCCTGTCAATACCTTACATGTACAGTCACGTACACTTGTGGATTGTAACAACCCTATTAACTTTCAGATGGGATTATTACAAGCGAGAAGTGTCCGTGACTGTACATACAACATTTTTACGGATGATTTGGGGACGCCCTCCTCCCAGCTGACATCCGTGGTCGTGCCCACAAACAGTGTCAGCATTGAACCCTCGGGGATACAAGAACTTGGGACGCTTGATTTGCAACACAGAATACAATTCCCTGCAATTATTCGGAAAGGCAACAGCCACTTCTTCTTTTGTTAACCAGCATTTATTGTTACCAAGTTTATTGCGTATTCAGAATGTTCCACTTTTAAGCAAATTATTAATCATATGAAGCATTAACAACTTCCTTTATATTGATTAGGAATGCATTAATGTTCTTTAGATTCACAATCTTATATAAAAACATTAAGTCCGAAAATACAATGAGCAGTAAAAGAACAACGATCTTCGACTCAATGATCTTGTACTAAGACCACGTTAGTAGCTGCGTAACAGAGCATTAGTTACGGCAGTGAAATAACATTACAATATGAACGAAAACAATTTAATATCGAGATGCAACAATCTGTAAGTCATAAATTTTAACAGACCCAAAGACAATCGTATATAAATCACGTACCAGTGAAGCAGATATGATTGGAATGTTTCCCACTTTCCTCATTCCTGTGATCAGGTATGGAATCAAGAAAGTGACTACTTGGAAACAATGCTGGGTCTATGAATGACACTTGAGACTGGACCATTTAGGTCAGCTAGCAGGAAAACCATTTTCCCTCCTCTTTGACTGATTCTTTCTCTTTCGTCTCTCTCTCTGTTTTCACTGATCCTTCGTCTGTTTCTCTCTCTATGTTGTACATTTCCCCCTATCTATCTCTCCTTTCCTCTTTGTCTTTCCCTCATATTTCTCTTTCCCTCTCCCTATCTCTTACTGTTTCTTCATTCAATAATGGTTTCTCGAATCTCTCTATCTCTTTCACTGTTTCTTTCTCCACCCTCTCTCCATGTAGCCTCTGTTCTCTCTCTACTATATCTCTCTTACCCTCTTTATCTCACCTTCTCTAGCATTTTCTGTCTCCCTCATTTTTCTCTCTCTCTCTATCTCCGTGCTTTCTCGCTTCTCTCTCTCTCTTTCTCGGTTGCCTTCTATGTCTACTCTCTCTCTCTCTCTCTCTCTCTCTCTCTCTCTCTTTCTCTCTCTCTCTGTTTGTGTGTGTGTATCATTCTGACTATTTCTATCTGCACCCCTCCTCCATGTTTCTGTTACAGCGCCTTGAATAACGTAGTGTGGAAAACGACCCAAGAAACTAGTTCCCCAGGCGGATGAAAACATAGATGGCAGTGCGATCAGTACGAGTGCTAATTTTCTTATGAAAGTAATGTGGCTTAGTTAGTTTTTGGAATATATTATGTAGATTTGTTTGTCTTGAAATGCGGTACGTGAATTGATGGAAACAGTTATATTTGTGGAGTGATTTGCAATCACGAAATGGCATTAATTTGGAAAGAAAAGTAAAATAAAATTAATAAATAAATAACATGCGTAACACAAGAAGAAACATCGCAAAGTGATTCCGGACGTCAGGTGTTGGATTGTGTACTAGAGTTTTATTTTTCTAGGTTATTAGAATATAAATAGTATCCTGAGAGATATTTCATACCGAGGCAACAAACCAAAAGTGTCGCTTGAAAGCGGGCAGTCGGAAATCAATGCAGCCTTTCGAACCGTAGGGACACAAGCTCTGACTGCACCGTTTCCTCAAGGAGATTCTAGACCAAAGCGACACGCGACAAACGATACGAGGATTTCACACCAAAGCGACACGGGTCCTTCGGTTCAAGGCAACTTTCATACCGAAGCGACACATGTTGCTTGGAAACGAGCCAATCAAGAGCAACATTTCACATCGTATCGGCATGACGGGAAGCACAGGCCAGCGTTCGGTTGGTCAAATCCTCAAGTGATAAGTGTCGCGTGCCGCTTGTCGCTTTGGTGCGCAATCTCCCTAAAGCAAGACACTCATTGCATCGCGCATGCGCGAACAACAAATCACGGCAACATGTTGCAAGCTATTGAGGAAATGGCCCAGTTTGAGCGACGCACAAGCAACAAAGCGACAAATGTGGCTTATCGTGTCGCCTAAATCTGTTGTTGTAATGTGCGGTTTATCGTGTCGCCTATCTGTTGTTCGCACAATTAGCAGCAAACGCTTGCTAATAGACTGAAGGCACCATGTCGCTTGTCACTTAGTTGGGAACTCCCCCTGTAGCGCGTCGCTTCGGTCTGAGCACCTTTCCTTTAAGGAGCTTTCCGACCGAAGTAACAAGTAGCACGCGAATACGCCAGATGAACGTGTCGTTTGCTGTTTGGATCCTCATGTGCAATGAATGCTATTTTACAGTCTGGAAGTGTGTGTCACTAGTGTGACAGTGTGAACATCCCGTGTCGCTTGTCCCATTGGTTTGAAAGTTTCCTTACACTCATGTCGATGGCACTAAGAAAGTTTTGTGTGTTTCCCCTTGTCGTTTCATGCAATCATCATTATCATCATCGCCGCGATTAGTTTAAAGCGGAAGAAAAGAGACAGCAAATATCAAAAATACAAATGCTTCAGTGTGTATATCTTTAAAAGAAATGATGATGATGATGATGATGATGATGATAATAATAATACTGAACCTAATTCATACACAAAAATTTAGTTGCCAAGAGCATTCCACGCGAATTTTTATCCCGTATTATTAACGAAAGTATGACGAAAACAGGACGTGGTCGACTGTCTAGAATATTCGTTAATATCTTCGCGACCACTGTACCAAATATCATAGCAATTATCAAATTCATAGAATTGCTTCATGTAAAAGAATCAAACGTTGCAGCGAAAACTCCATTACTTCCATTATAAGCAGACGAATGCCATGCACGTGTACCGACACCAGCGCCTCTAGCGGTATCATGTTCGAGTGGAACCAGCCAGAGATGCCAGAACAGTGCCGTTTTCTACACTACGTTATTCAAGGCGCTCTACTTCTGTTCTCTTGCCTCTTTTTCTTTTCCATATTCATCTGCACTTCTCTAGCATTTTCTGTTTCCTCTATCTGTCACCCCCCCCCCCCCCGCGGTTTCTCGCTTCTCTCTCTCTCTCTCTCCGTTTGTCTCGGTTCTTTCTTTCTCTACCCACTCTTATTTCTCTTTCTGTTGTACATTTCCCCTTCGTTATCTCCTTTCTCAATTAATTTGTATCTTTCTTTCTGTTTCCCTCAAAACATTTTTACCCTCTTACTATATCCCTCTCACTGTTTCTCCACTCCCCTCTGACTCCTTATCTATCTATCTCTTTCTGACTGTTTCTTTCCCCACCCATCTCCATGTCTCTGTTCTCTCCCCTCTCTTTCTCTCTCTTTATCTCGCCTTATCTAACATTTGCTGTTTACCCCAATATATCTCTCCCCCTACGTGCTTTCTCGCTTCTCTCTCTCTCTCTCTCTCTCTCTCCTTTGTTTGGTATGCTTTATTGCTCCCTGGAGATTTGAGCAGGTCAGTTTATTTCATTTTGGCGAAACTGGGCACCATTAGAGCACACAAGAGATATTTCTCTAGGAATGATTTGCAGGGGAGCTGGATTCTAAATCAAGGCTTTGTTATGAAGCTCTTCTGCCTCGATTCTCTCATTTCGACGCAGAATGCAAATCGCACGTATTTCTCAACATGTTCATGACAGCAATTGACGATAAAGTGTTCTCCCAAGTGATTTATAAGCCGCTCAAGATCAGTCCATCCCTGAATCGATGTGAATTTCTAGCGTCGGAAAATACGTTTTTGCATAACTTAAATATTTCTGAGTGATGGTGTACGTGATCTAACAGGACTTTTAGATTATGTACTCAAGTCGCGATATAAATTAACTTCTTTCAATTACGAGACTGTGAATTTTGTTCTAATAACTACATCTTTCAAGCACGTCATTTCTATGTTCATTGGTGTAAATGCATAATATAATAAAATAGCAACGATTTCTCGAACAAGGGAAGTATCGATTTGCAACTAGGGAAGAAGCCGAGGAGAAAAACTTCATTCACGACTAGGGATGGACGATATCGGGAATTTGATATCACAAAATATCGTCACAGACGATACGATATTTTTCCACAACGATATAATCGCCAATGTGACGATATATCACCAAAACGATATATATCGCCAAAATATCGTGACGATATATCGTCTAGTTGATATCGCCTGGACGATATTTTTTTCAATATCGCGATATATCGTCTGGATGATATATCGACAAACACTATTTACGGCCATGGGTGGTGGTCACCTTGCAGAGGGTGATTCCTCATGAGGGCAGAACTCTCTTTCACCCTCCGGAAGAGGGTCAGTTCTGGCTGTTGAGGGTGAGTCTGAGTCTCGAGCTAGATTGAGGTTGTGTTGACCTGTAAGGTTGAGGACGTGTGAAGATATTGTCGAACCATGAGGCCATGGACAGATCTAAGACACAAACACACACGTTCGCACGTAACACACTAATTGTGATTTCTTTGTTGATGAAAAGTAAAAAATAAACCAAAATTTGTTTTAATTTCATTTTATGCTCAGATAGACTGATCGGGACTGAACCTACAGTTTAAAGTGGGAACCAAATCACTGTGAAATGTGTTTCCATAGGGAATCGAACCCGGGACTACTTGTTTGCAAGGTGACAGCGTTATCACTGCTCTATCACGGAGGCCTCTCTCTCTCTCTCTCTCGCTCACACCCCAACACAAACCTCAGAATATAAAAATGCACTCTGAGTTAACATTTTTCCAAATGAGTATTTTTACCTCGAAACATTAGATGAATTTTTATTTTAAGTCCACTTTATGCACAGATAGGCTAATCGGGACTGGACCTACAGTTCAATGTTGGATCCGAACCACTATGTGCCTCCTCCAGTTGTCGAAGATTACAAGGCGACGACGTTATAACTACGCCATCGGGGAGGCCCGAGAAACGTTGGTATGTAATTTTAAATACCCCCTCCCCACACCGCGCGCGCCATGCACACACATACACGCACACAAACCTCAAAATGTGAGAGCGAAATCTGAGTTACTCGCATTTTCCTCCTGTGCATTTTCTATCTCGAAACATTGCTGTGCGACAGTGCAACTCGAAATAATGAATATTCGAACTTGCACATACTTACACTCAAACACAACACACATACACACACGGGCCTCCCCATGTGTGTATGTAGCTATAATCTGATCATAATAAATCAAGATTTTTGTCACATCTTTAAACATAATTACCTAGAAGAGCTTCTCAAACAATAAAAGCACTCTACCACACAGAAAAAAAAACTTACAAAAGTTGCTAGTTAAATGGATCCAAGTGGTTGCAATTAATCTTGTAGAAAGGTTTGAGGGGTATTAAAGGAAGGAAAGAGAACATCGATGTAGATTTTTTATGAGGCACATAACCTATAGATGGCATGTTCGTTGATTTCTCGTATTTCTTCTTTGTTATTCTCCTCGTTCTTTCATTTCTTGTCCTTCTTGTACTCTATTCTGTATTTTATTAAGTTCAGTAATGGGAGTAGTAGAAGAATTTTTATGGTGTATTGTTTTTTTATTTTCTTTTATGCTTTTCTTTACTTTATCATCAATGTTTTGCCTTCTCAACAATTAAACACCACGAACGTACATCTAAAGTATAAGAAGGATAATTAGATGTTCTATATAAAATGGCAAAATTAGTAATTCTTTTAACATTTCATGTTTGGGGTTGGTTATTTCAATAGCTTGTGAGGTGACCTTTACAGAACCCTCCTTTCCAGGAGATTCTTCCAGCCTGGAAACTATATCATACAGGCTAACGAGGTTCTGGCTAGTATAATCCTCTGTGAAGATGCGTTATACTGTATATGTTTCGTTTTTAGTTGTAGAGGATTTGACCTATGTGTTGGTTTCAACTAATGAATTATTAGAGTTTTCAAAGGATATATTTAATTTCATTGCAAGGTCCATGCTCAATGTTTGTTAAGAAGTTTACGCCCATTTTTTGTGAGGAACCATTCCATTTACTAACGGACTTCCCGAAATTTCTAATTCGACATTAGAATTTTTCGATTGACATACATGTAAATAATTTGTACATAAGAATCGATCAACTTCGATCTTCCTGAAAATAGTATATGCTAGTTACATGTGGCAAATAGCCAATGTGCTCAAGTGCCCACAATTTAAAAACCATGTAAAATCATAACTATAGCCTCGTAATCATGATGAATATATATGTACATATAGTGTTGTGTTTAAAAAGTTTAGTGGAAAGATATGTGAGACACCCCGGCGCTCACCCAGCGTCGAATAACATGGGTACCTGGGGGAAACCCTGGGGGATAAAGGCGGTCAGGGGCGTGATGCTGATCACATCACCCCCACTCACGACCGGATCAAGAAAGTGTGGGGCGTTACCCCCACACCCCCTATACGCCTTCATGGCGTGGTGCTATGCACAGGGGAGCACTTTACCTTTTACCTTTTACCCTCTCCTCTGTAGGGTCATAAATTTACAACTACAGAAGATTAGCAGACTGATTAATTTGTTAATGTTATTTCGCTTTTCTGCTACTTTTGGCTAATCGCGACGATGAGAATGAATGGAGATATGGTGAAACTGATGAAAGGAAAAGGACAATTATAAACAAACATGGACAGTTCCGTGGATGAGTGGTTAGCACACCGCCCTACTACACATGGGGTCCTGGGTTCGAATACCGACTTGGGCATGGGTGTTCTTTGTGAGTGTCCCTTCATCAATTTCCTCATATCATCACACATCATCTTCGCATTTAGTCAAAAATGACAGAAAAGTGAAGTAAAGCCAAATCAACCAATCAATCATTCAACAAACATGGGACAGGACACAAGTATCATAAAGGATTATACTGACTATGAGTTCAGACTCTAGATCCTCATTAGTCTGCCAAATACAGTCCAGAGAATACTCCGTGCAAGAAATGACATTTGGGTGCTTTACCGAGATAGTTACGCCATCACTCCTCAACTACAGAAGAGGATGCAGTATCCAGATGCGCAATTTCCTCCTTATCACCCATTACCCACTACAAATACCATCCTATATACAGAGTGATTCAGAATTCCTATTACACACTTCTAGGGGTTGTAGAGGGGACTTAGTAGATCAAGTTTTGATAAGGAACCCATGTCCGAAAACGTACCGTTTTGGTATTACACAGATGACAAGGTCACATAATTTCACATCTCCCGCTTCATGGTAGGCAACCTACGTTGACGGAGGGCGTCTTCAGTCACCTGATGTCATGTGTGCTGCTTCCAACGTCCTCCGTTTACAATCCAGTGTGCTTCGACCTTCACGTCAGTTGCTGTTCAGTCGTTGCGGAAGACAGTACAGTCCACTTTAATTTAATTGTTGTTGTTAATTTGTTGTTAATTTACGGCGAAGCTGGACGTAATGGTAGAGCTGCGCAACGTCTGTATGCAGAGTGTTTTCCGCATCATGTCACTCCGTCACATACCATTTAGATGATGATGGAGATGTGAAATTATGTCATCTTTTCATCTGTGTAATACCAAAACGGTACGTTTCCGGACATGGGTTCCTTATCAAAACTTGATCTACTAAGTCCCATCTACAACCCCTAGAAGTGTGTACTAAGAATTCTAAATCGCCCTGTATGTGCGTGTGTGTGTGAATATAAATTTTAGATTGCAATAGAAAAACAAATTAACAATACAATAATTTAAGATCTTCTGGTGTTGATTGTTGCCTCGCAGTGATGAACCAATCAATCAAGCTGTTTTATATTTAATTTTCATCTGTAGTACTCTTGCAGTTTTTGAGAAGTCTTCGGACTGTCAGAACTTTCAATCAGATGCACTAATTGACTCCCTGAAAACCTACCTTATTTCCAAAACAGAGCGATTCCCTCCATCTCCTCCCCTAGGTAATTGGATGGAGGCGTCAGCGAGTCAGTCCATCATGACTCACGAGGGGTGCACCGCCACATACATAGAGAGGCAAGTTCAGGGGAACAAACTTAATTTTCCCCGCCACCGTTGGAGAGCTCCTGGTCGTGTACCTCGGGGGAAGATTCAATTTGGCTTTTGTTTCCTGCCTGTAATGAACATGACGGACAAGCATTGGATGCTGGTGTCCAATTAGAACACCAGGAAAGCTCTCCAAGCCTGGACACGTGTGGAAATTCGTTGACGTGTTTCGCAGCGCATAAAAGTCAAATCAACTGATTATTTTGGTGAGCGCTTCGCAATTCGGTCTGTTAAATTGAGGTAAAATGGTGCACAGGCCGGTTAACGCCAGTCCGACTTGAGACAGTGCGTGACAGTTAGGTGCATAAAACTGCATCTCTTTGCACTTGACGCAGACACAAAGCAGTTTGCGAGTAGCTGTTTTGGCGCCAAGTTATCTGCTTGCAACGTTGGGTAACCGTAAAACCAAGCAAAATTCACGAGCATCCTGAGGGTTTAAGTGTGATTATGTCTTGCGGGCTCAAAGAGAGGGACAATGAAAGTAGTTACTATGTAAAACATTCAGGGAGCTTGTCACACTCTGGACTTGTTTGTCTTGTAGAAAGAAACGACTGAAGTCAATTGAATGTCTAATATAAGATAATAATCCCAAGGAAAGGAATTTGGAGGACTAAAATGAATATGAAATCCGATTATTTGAATATGTAAAACTTCTCCTAATTAGCACTTCTAAATAAGGAGCATTTCTTAATTCCCCGACAGAAATACATGAGAATATATGGAGAGAATACATCTTAATAACGGGCATGTTCAATAACGGGAGAGGACCCCAGTGACGATTTAAAACTTCCAAATAACGGACAACCTTGAGAAAAAACAATGAAAATTTCTAAAATTCGGAAGTGAAAGTGTTGCAAAAGGGATAGATTTCTTTGTCCCATGTAGTTGCTATGATTTGTTGGCGGGCAGGAAATATTTACGTACCTGATTGTTGAAGCTAATTATTTTTAAAATGCATACAGTCTTTATCTTGTGAAGTGCGTGGAACATGTATTACGATGGGGGACATGAAACAAATAACTTGATATGAAAAAAATCGAAGGCATCAATGTGTACGAGAAAGGATGTTTTGCAAAATTGTAGTTACATTAGAATAATTATGGAAAATTTACATATATGATAAACTTTGTTCGTTAACTTAGAAGAAATTAAAAGCATTTAAATACTTAAAACATATTTTTGCGAGAATCGAGCTTTTATACACTATACATTTGTTTCCCAATAGCGGACAATTCTCAATAACGGGTATTTTTTTGTTCCCTATCTGAATGGCTTTTTGCAGAAAGAGACCTGAGTCACTTTTGCACAATTCTGAGAAAAACAAGAAAAATCGTATAATATTGATAGTGTAAGAAAGAAATGTACCGCTGTTGGCTCAAATATTCAGCATAAAGAAAAGTTAATTTTGCAACCCTCAATACGCCCCCCTGCAGTATGCTGCTAGAGACAGTGAAGATGAAAATGTTGCGACTCCGGCACCTTTCTGCAATAAAAGTGAAAACTATGAGAAATAAGACAAGAGATATCTTACAAACGCACGTTTATCGTTGCCACATAAGCTAGGTTAGGTTATGCCACAGAAAATTATAGATTCATCAATAAATGACAGTGTACTGCACTTTCGGGACTTTATTGTCGGTGTTTGAAATACAATAATGTACGAGCTCATTCATGCATGTGTTATTCTACATCTGAGTCTGTTTCATTGCCGTGTGCAATGGGCCACTGAAGAATATCTTCATAAAATCCTTTGACGTCATCTGGTACATACGACAAGGCAGTTCATATGTCCTTCAATTTAGTAAGCTTGATCGACATACGTGCAACTGGGAACGTACGTGGCGTACTAATTACAATTATTGCACCTTTGGACAGATAGAAAGTGTATGACGTCAAACCTTTGATGAATTCGGATACCTTGACAGTACCCTTATGTTCAACACAGTATTCAAAGTAATGATACTTCGAAATCTGAAAATACTGCCTATTCTTGTAGGAACACATGGTAGTTTTCACAGATGCCACATTTTTTTGTAGACATGAGGCCACCACGTTGTGAAAATAATAATGTTACTGGTGTCAATAAGTTTGACAGTATTTTTACTGCCCCGAGCTGCAGATTAGCATACACAGTTCGTACAACGTATAAATACGGCTAAGTTTATTGCAGAAAACGACCCGAGTCAGTAACTCGGGTACCTTTCTGCAATAAAGTACACTTTTCACTGTGCATTTTCTTGGCTATAGCCTCGTGTGACTGACGTACTTTCTGCACTAAAAGATGTGTCTGTAAGTAGGAAAATTAAAAATACCATTAACTCCGATACCTCAAAAATGTGACTCATACACTGATTCGTGTCAAAACATAATGTTAGTGACACATGTTCTGTAGTGAAAACTGTATTGAAGATAATGTCCAATTAAGATTACGTGGTAATTCGTTATTAATTAACAAAGTAATCTTATGGACTTGGCCAGTGGCGACGATTAGGGGAGCGAGGGGGAGCAGTTGCCCCCTATTTTGACACCTTACGCCCAGTTTTGGAAATCAATCGCCGCCACTGGCCTTGGTTAATAAAACGTGGTGTGCTCATACTCAGGGGCAGGCTGGTCATAACCACCTTTTAGCCAGTTTCCATAAAAAGGCAAGGACAGATATATGAATAAGTGGGGAAATATAACACAGACTACTAAAAAGAATATACCATAATCCTTACAGCCATATATATTCACCTTATGAAGTTTCTGCTGGAGGTAGATAATATACTTCCGCATTGCACGCGTGTGTTGAAGAGGAGAGGGTCGGAACCTTTGTCGCAGGTGACAAAACTTGGTTTCCCCTGTGGAAATAAATGTTTCAGACTGGAAACAGAATATTACTCTGTAGGCTTTGAAATAATAAGAAACAGTGGCCACAAAGGAAAAGTTGCAGTGTTGGTTTACACCGTGCGGGAGAGGCAGCTGCCTGTGTAATGCACATTGGTCTGCCGCGACGTTTATAGACACAACAAATCACTGCCCTCGTCGCTGAGAGAGGGTAAAAAACACAAAAAAGTTCCTTGAAAGATTTATGTGCTTGTTGTTCTAACGGAGACCGAACTTCTAGGCAGGAAAAATGCAGGAAAAAGGCGGAGTTTTGGTAGAAAAGAATCCTTTGGTTCAAATGCAGTCATGAACAGACTGCGTGGCAATACATCCTTGATGACCGAAGAGCTGGTCGATTTTTCTGAATAGCGGGAGATGATTTATTCGCATATTTGACCTATGGTGCATTTCCCCCTTTTGGAAATTCGAAACCGCTTCAGCTCATCCGATGCCACGGTTATAAAAGCGCGAAATGAGCGAGGTTACTAGATCAAAAAGCTGTATAAAAAACACTGTCTGACCCGTGACAAGTTCATAGAACAGCGAAGACTCTATCTCAACTGAAGAGTTGATCACGCGTTCTTCCATGGGCAATATTCATTAAGCGCTTACAAATTTATCCATGAATCTTGCGTAAATAATATACAAATTCTATCATCAGTGGTTTAAATAGAAAACTTTTAACAAATATAGTAATTTGACTAATTTAAGAATTTTGTAAGTTACGACTTTATGAACACTTCTGTACTAACTATGCACTCCAGGAAGTACCATTAGCATCTTCCATGTTTCAGTTTACATAATGACATCATGAACATATTTGTTTTTAAACTCCTTTTTGTTCTTCTATTTGACAATGAAATGGAAAGTTTCAAATTTTCGAATCTGGCTTATGAATTTTTACTCAACAATTGGATATGATATCCATACGCGCTGACAACTTCGAATTGGTGATGGGGCATAATGTTAATTTACAATTTTGATTATGGGAGGGGGACGTCCTCTGTTGCCCGCAGATTACGGTGGTATCCAGAAGTCGCTGGAGGACAGTTCTCTCCAAATATTAGAATTCTATCAATTTATTCTGCTTCCTTAATATTGTGTTTTTTCTGAATTTTATTTTTTAAAAAACTAGCATTGTTAGCCAGTCTTATGGTTTTATATGCAACTTCGGAACAAGTTGAAGTGTATTTACAGGGAGTGTCCAAAGGGCATTTGCCCCCTTCCCGAACAAGTTACAGTAAATTTAAACATTTTGCACTGTCATCCATTAAATTGCTGTTCAAAATTAACTGATTAACTCGTTAAGAAACTAATTATAGAGAAATGTCTTTTTAAGACAGATTATGTCATTTTTTACTATCTTAGGTCATAAATACATTTTTATTTGGCATTTTTAAAGTAAATTTCAGGTCATTAAATAACTTGTCCTGCTCATGGCCTTATAAACGGGCAGATCGATTTTTATATTGCACTGAGCTATTATTTATTAGGCCTATCTGTGCACCGATTTTCACCGTTGTAGCCCTTTTAAGTTTCTGAGATATCGAATGTTAACACGAATAAACAATCAGATGACCTTACTATAAGATACTTTTCCAGCTTTTTTTCTGATTAGTACCCATAGACGTGCGCATAGGGGGTGGCAGGAGTACCTGGACACCGCTTAATATGTTCTCAAACAATTAAATTGTGGAAACTGTCATGAAAGTAATTAAAATAAAATAATATCAGTGTTTTCTTTTTTTAAAGCAAGGTATTTCATTTCATATGAGATGCCTCGCTCTCTCTGTTTGTCTGTCTCCGTCTCTTCCCAAAACAATGTGATATTGTTTACTACAATAATCAGTAAACACGTAGTAAAGATAATGTTCTTCACTTTGAAAATCGCACAGAGTACGAGATATCAAGTGACCAGGTAAATATTATGTTTTATGAAGTAGTGCGTGTACATTACAAACCTGGAATAGCTGAACCTACAGATTTATTTAATGCTAAATTAATAACAAGTACCCAGATCTTATAATGTTAACATTTCATCTTCAAATACCTAAGATTGATTGTTTGATTGATTTGGTGTTTTAAGTCCACTTTATGCACAGTAAGGCTAATCGGGACTTGACCTACAGTTTAAAGTGGGATCCGAAACACTATGTGCCTCCACCGGTATCGAACCCGAGACCCCTTGATTACACGCTACCACTGCGCCATCGGGAAGACTCCTCAAATACCTAAGAGCTTCCATGAAAACACAACAACATGAAATTAGGACAATTGGGCTAACATTGTCCAGATAGGCAATTGAAACTGTTCCCAGACACCCTAAGTAAATTACTCTGCGCACGCCTATGATAGTACCCAAAAAGCTATTCTGTCCTCTCGACAACTTACTGATTAAAGCGGAAACGTCGTTTGACTTGATAAACAAAGTTTAATTAGTAATTTTGCACATTGATTTCGTATCATTATTGATAAGTTTGTAAACAAATAGATATCTAGGAAGTGCTAGGTGAAGATTCATGGACAACTTTCAAACTACCATTAGAGTAACGATTGAATATAATACGAACTAGAATTTGCTTCCTCAGAATAATGACAAATGGAAGATTGAATTGTTGCGACAATGCGGCGGTTTGATTACACCAGGGAGTTGGAGCTAGTTACATTAAAACATGAAAATTTCAAATGCCATCCAGCCACATCAACGGAAACGTGCATTCTCGTGAATCAATTTACTCCAAAGAGGTATTGCTCAGCGGCTGAATTCTCTGATAAGTTGAGGGAACCGCGCCGAGGCCCAGGGGAAATGATCACCTCTAAACCAGTTTCCTTTGTTTTCAGATTTGAGAATATGCCTTGTACTCTATTGGAAACTTTATTTCCAAAGCCGCAGCGTTTAGAAGAAGTGGTTATGCCATCAAGAAGTGATGAGTTGTGGAAAAGTATTTGCTTCTTAGAAAGTTCAAGACTGAATAAGCTCCAACAGAGACAATTTAGACGTCGTGTTAATGGGGTATTTATAAGGAAGGGATGTATTGAAAGAGAACAAAAATACTAGATATGAAATAAGCGATAGAATGTAGAGAAAGAAAGAGATGAGAAGCGAGACACAGAAAGAAAGAGAACGAAGTGGGATAGAGAGGGAGACGAGGAGGGAAATGGGAAAAAGATACAGAGAAATAATTCAAGTCGAGGAAAGAAGACAGAGAAAGGGACAGAAATAAAAAAAAAGAACTAGGCACACACACACATACACACACACACACATACACACACCGAGAGAGAGATGGAAATATAGAAAAGAGAAGAATTGAATTGATTTGGTCATTTAAGTCCACCATATGCACAGTAAGGCTAATCGGAACTGGGCCTACAGTTTAAAGTGGGATCCGAACCAGTATGTGCCTCCACCGGGCACGCTACCACGGAGGTATCCCCACCATTCACACTTTTTCCCAATTTTACATATTTCAATTGTTACAGTTTCTTATCATCTGAACAAACACAAATACACATGCCTTACCCGGGACTCGAACCCGGAACCCCTGGCGTTGTTGCGCGCTCTGCTAACCACTCCCCCACGGAGGTCGACACTGCGCCATCGGAGAGGTCCAGAAAAAAGAAGAAATTTACACAGAAAACGGGAAGGAAAAGGAAATGAGAAGTAACCACGGACAAAGTAAAACTGAGAATAAGAGGACGGAAGATAGAAAGAAAATGACAAGAAGAATGAGTTACAAACAAAAGGGTGACCAGAACAATGTTTAGGCATTTACTCCTAGAACCCCCTGCCCCCGAAAAAATAGCAAGGAAATTCATGCCCCAAGGAAGAACTTCGTTTTTCAAAGACATTGCAGGGAGTTCTTGCTAAGTTTAGACCAATAAACTCCATTCACAAAATAACTAGCATTTAGCATTAGTATTTTATCTTTTGTCCAGTTTAACTATAGAATTCTTTTTTAAAAAAAGCTGCTTGAATGATCAATTATATTTTAGCAACCATATTTTTTTCACTAAACTAGACCTCTGCTATTGCCATTGTGACGATCTTACTATGCTTTTCTAATATTGTATATTCTAAGATATACTCAAGTACATTATTATATGATATGAACTGAACATCTTGAAATTAAGCTTTTAATATTTTGCTTGCAATGAGGCCTAAATAACACCTACATGCTAATATAGTAATCATGTTTGGATATTGGCCAACTTGTTAATTGAAAATATTATGTGGCTACGCTGTCCACACTTGTACATACATTTAAACGTTCCACGTAGTCCAGCACATAGTGGAAGAAGGTCTGTTCTTTTATATATATATATATATATATATATATATATATATATATATACACAAATAAATTGTTGCACCAACACTATTTTTCTTTGTTTATTTGAAAAATAAAGAAATTTGTGTTCTACCATATATATTTGTCGTGTTCTATGTGAGCTGTGTTCAAATAAAACGAATTAAATGTTATTGTTCTAAACTTTTTGACTCACATAATTACTACGGTAAGATAATTTATAGATTGAGAATGTACACATAATTTGAGTTTTTAGTATTCGTTACACAAGATTTACGTACACGAAGCACATTTCTAAAATGTCTAATTGATATTTTGTAATATATTACTGTATATTTTACCGAATAATGTTAATCAATTTCTACAGTAGGCTACTAATAGGTATACCATTAACATAATTTCTATGAGGACAACAGTTTGACACATTGAATTAAAAGGATCACAGTCTCAACATTCAAAGATATTTATTTTCCAATTAGGCACTACAGCGGATAAAGTTAAAAAGTTTAACGCTGCAACAGGCAGTAATATAAGTTATTCTTCAGCCAAGAAAAATAATATATATTTTTTAAAACACGGACAGAGCACAAAATAATATTTAATTCAAACATTTTCAAAAACACGCGTCACTGCATCGTTTCTCAACGTCACACCGCATAACGGACACGGGTAATATCATTCTCAATATACATCTCGCGCTATATACAGTGAGAAGTTTATGTACATTTATAATTTTATTTCACAGAATGAGTATTTTGATAGATACATTTTGTTAACAATATTCATTCAAAAATATTTGTGCTTTACCTTTCATACATTGGCGCTGCAAGCGACAATGGAAGAGAGCTGTAAATCATTATAAATGCTTGAATGCCACACATACACGCACACGCATTCACACACACATGCACGTCTGAACCATTCATTGCACTGCAAATCGATTCGTTATTTACAGATGACCTATGTCCTAGTTTTACTTATATAAAAAAGGCAAGTACATTTGTCATTTCAATGTTCATGCAGAGTTATGTTAATGTTTAAACTCTTGTTATGGATGGTTTCCAACTTCGTATACATTATTACATGTATATGTTGTTTCGTGTTCTTCATGGAATTATTTTTGAAGTTTCCGGTTAGATCAAAAGATTTCTAAGGGATTCATTTCCCTTTTAAGATTCGTGTGATGAAGTAATTGAAATTCGTATTTGTACAAGGGGCTGTTACTTTTCCCCAAAAGATTCATGGACGTCATTGTTGATTGAAAAAAAAAGATTGTCAATCATTGTTGTCTCAATTGTTAAGAAGTAGTAGCAATGAAAAAGGATTGATGTTCCGTAAAAAAAGCTAGGTATAAAGATAGACTTCGACATGTTAACAAGAGATGATGTTTAGAATTAGAAAACCATGAAGATATTGTGTATTAAACTTACGAAGGAAAGCGAAATTGTCATTGTAGAAAGTTTTGTAACAGTTTTGTTCTTAATGTAATTCATATAAGGCCCCTACTTTCATGTAAACATGTAAGGTACTCCAACTATCTGTCTTGGGAGTAATCTGGAGTTGAATGCTCAACCCTTTTCACGACTTCCTGTTTCCGTTGCGTCATGCCCGGGTCAGCCTCTTGCCTCGACGTCACCCCCCGCTGCTGCAGCCGCTGCTGCCGCTGCTCTGTTCTGCGCACGCGTCGCTTCAGCTGCTGCTTCCTCGCGAGCTCTCTTCGCCAAGCGCTTGTGCTTCCCTGCAAGAAACAAGAAAATCAGCGTAAAGTCTTATAGAAATGCTCTAGTATTGTTTTCATTTACTATTATTTATTAATAATAAAATAGGCTATTAATATTTAATAATGCGTATAGTATTATTTATCATTTATAATGAGCTTAATCTGGACAAGAAATACTCATATTTATTTACAACATTGTCTTTATTATTTTCTCCAGCTGGAGAGGGCTCTGCTTCTTACAATGTAATAAAACAATAACATTTTCCTTCCTTTCCTTCAGTACTAATATGTCCATAGTAATTTAAAAAAAATCAAGTGCATATAATATTGTTGGGAGTGGCTTCGTATGCTCCTTTAATCTACTTTTAATTTGGTCCAAATCACAATTTTGTTTGTGTGTGTGTGGGGGGGGGGTTGTGTGTGTGTGTATTTTGTGAGTGTGTGTGTGTGTGTGTGAGAGAGAGAGAGAGAGAGAGAGAGTGTGTCTTTGTGTCAAACCTAGCCAAATTTAAAGTAATATTATGTATGCTTCCAAAAGATTATATACTTCACAAGGAAAGACATCTACTTTATACACACACATGTAGCTATATATTTTGTGATTCTTTTCTGCTAGTTTTGGCTAATAGTGAAAATGAGAATGAATGATGATTATGTAAAATTGATGAAGGAACATTCACGATGAAACTCTAATTCACATAACTCGAACCCAAAACCTTCGGTTAAGAGATGATGAATGCTAGGCCACCGAGGCATCTGGCAAGAGGTTCATCATACAGTGAACAATGTGGACGGAATTTTGAACCTGTTCTATGAATTATATGAACGGATGGATCTTTAAATCGGTTCTATTCTGAATCGGTTCTGTGGACTACATGAACGGATTTTTGAGTCGGTTCTTTGAAATAATTTTGACTACTTTATGACCTTGCTTGTTTATTGATGAATCTCGGTAAACCTGTTGCGACTGTTCCTTGAACAATTAAGGCTGCATGCAATAATGGAGCGTCCTGCAGACAATCATGCTCTCAAGTAAAACTGCCGGGAAGAGACGCGGTCTGAAGCTTATTGAGCCGTGGAGAATTTCCCTCAAAGTTTTATATTCGAACCGGACCATATAGGGGGAGGCTACAAGTGACGTGACCCTAAGAACTTCACTCGAATGAGGCGTTCTCCATTACGAGAGGAGGAAGGAAGCAGATAGCGAGGGAGAGGAGAGGGAGTGGTAGATAGGGAATGCTGGGAGAGGGTTCCCTCTGTGTTGCAGGCCATAAAACTGTTACGACTGGCAATTGTTTGGAAGACCTGCCGTTGACGTAGTCTGTTTGAACAGTCCCGGCCAGCTAAGACCACGGAGGGAGATGATATGAAGCAAAACGAGAGGGAACGTATAATGGAAAACAATAAAAACGGAAAGTGTGTGCAAATAAACGATAAAAGGAACCTGGAAGAGGAATATATTAAATAAGCAAATTCAACTGAATATGAGCCTCTATCCGTTTTTTTTTTGTTACAGTGAAATACATTAAGAAAGAGAATGGAAAAACAAACATGGCTGAACGAAATGAGAGCCTTTTTTGCCTTACCACCAGAAATGATTTTTGAATTTTCTCCTGGGATGTGGAGAATAGAGTCATATCGACCAACAACACGCCTGATAAATAACGGAGAGATGGTAGAAAATCCACGAGGCGCGCAACCGTAAATTCTCCAACAATAAAGTGGTGAATGGTCGCATAGCATGTAGCCACTATATATATATTTTTTCTTCTTTCACTCCACCCCCCCCCCCCCAGCTCGGTTTCTATTGTGCGTTATGAAATCCATACCGACCAAGCAGCTACCATTGGAAAGCTGGCGAAATGTTCTATTTTAGGAACAGCTCAATGGACGTTATTGTATTCCTGTACTTACATACGTTTATTTTGCTGACACGACTCAATTTTTCTTCACCATATAGGTTTTACGAGTCAGGGTTGCAAGCCAATTGTATTTTTCTAGTTATGATTGATTTTTCCCCCTTATAGTGTGAGAAAACTGAAAATGAAGACAACCAAATATAATGCAATACATTCACTCAAAAGATGCAGGTCAATCAATCTTGGATTTCACGCATGCTTTGAAAACTGAATGCACGTGACGTTCCTTCTTGTCGGAGCCAAGGATTAATACGTTACGGTAGCTGCCCAATCTCCGTGAGTGGTAGAGTTAAGTGACTCTCCTAAAAATTTCGATTTCATTGAGCCCTTTCAAAACGTGATGTCAGAGAAAGATAATATCTTAGCTTTGTCTAAGGTTTATTATTTTGAACATTCACTGTAACATAAAGCCACTATTATCACTTATATAATTACAATACAACGAGTACATTTTTTTATTATATATATATAGTGTCTTCCACAGATTTCGCATTATCTCACACATCTCAATCAGCGTTCTGTCTAATCCCAACCCGTTGTCTTGGCAACCGATTCAATAAGGAACTGGATCTTTCCAGAAATTTCTTCAAAACCGGAAATGACTTCAGCTTCCAGTGTTAAAGTTCTGGTATCTTCTTTTTATTGTATTTAATCATAATAAATAAATAAAAACTATAAATTCAACGACAACACGAACGCTAACAATAAAATAAACAAATTAAACGTAATTGTGAGAAAATAAACAACGCATATAATGTACCAGATCCTCTTTATGCAAGGGCCTCCCCAACGGCGTAATTTTAACGTCGTCGCATTGTAATCAAGAGGTCCCGGGTTCGATACCCTGCGCAGTGGTTCGGATCTCACTTGAAACTGTAGGTCCAGTACCGATTAGCCTTTCTGTGCATAAAGTGGACTTAAAATAACAATTCCATTCAATCCTCTTTATGGATTTGCGTGTCCTGTGGTTTATCTGCTCGTGATCAGAAATTTCTTCAACTTGATGCATGTATAACTCCAGTCGAGACGAATAGTTTCAGAGTTCGGTGTAAAGAACCAGATGCCAACTGCGATGAAGTGGTGACCCAACGGTAAGCCTCTTGGCAGATCTTGGGCTCTTAAAGGGATGCTGAGCTACCGAGTGTAGGTCATAATACGTATCATGTGATTCGTGCGTGTTTCCTTGCGTTGTTTATAAAAAAATGTTTTTTTGACTCACGAACAGCTTGGACAAAGCCTTTGTTTTGGGATTTATTTCTGTGATTTCATTTTTAGATATCGTCCGAAATAAATAGAAATTAACATCTTACGAAGACATTGCGCAATTAATAATACAGAGGAAAAAATAATGTGTAAACAAGCTGTAAGATTTTGGATTGTATGTACTAATGATAACTAACTCTAACTAACTCTCTAGCCTTCTTAAACCCGAAGGTTCATGGCTGCAGCAACACAGGCCTTCCATCTGTCCCTATCTTGAGCAAGATCTATATACTCTTTTCCATCCCTACCGATTTCCTTTAGGTCTATCTCAACGTTGTCCCTCCATCTTCGTCTTGGCCTTCCTACAGGTCTCTTACCATCAGGTTTCCCAACAAGAATCCTGTAAACTCTTCTTTCCTCTCCCATTCGTGACACATGGCCTGCCCACCTAAGTCTTCTTGATTTAATCATTCTAATAATATCTGGACATGAATACAAATTATGTAGTTCTAAATTATGTAACCTTCTCCACTCACCTGTCTCCTCATCCCTTTTAGGTCCAAATATTTTCCTAAGAATCTTATTTTCAAATACTCTCAATTTATGTTCCTCTTTCAATGTAAGGGACCAAGTTTCACACCCATATAATACTACAGGCAAAATTACTGTTTTGTATATTTTAACTTTTACTTTCTTAGATATTAAACGAGAAGACAAAAGTTTATGAAGAGAAAAGTAACATGCATTTCCTGAATTAAGCCTACTTTTTATTTCCTCTTTAATATAATTTTCACTTGTTAATATTACTCCTAAGACCATGTACTAATGATGGTCCAAGTAACTTAGAGAAAATGATGGCAATTATTTGATGTTTATGACTGTAATACACTAAAGCGAATGGTATTAGAAACTGTTGATGAATATTTCTACATTTTTAGACCTTGAAGCAAATAGCCAACATTTCCTTAATTATTTTAATACAACTAAAAAGCTGTAGGGACGCATATCCGGACACTGATGTAATGGAAGTTGTGTATTATCAAACACCATACCCTGTGGCTATATAGGGAATGAATATTTTTTTACCGATATCAAAATCTTAAATTTTTATCTCTATGATAGGACATTTTATCTAAATGTGTGAGCAAATATCCCAGAGTTAGGGTTTTCTTGAATTATTAGGGGCATTCATTATACATTGGCACACCACCAATCAACTACTAATATAATGGATGGGCAGTCAAAGAAATGAATTATAGCTAGATGAGGAAAATATGGAATAGGATGTTTTCGATGAATCTATCTCCGTATGTGAAATCCACGATGGGAAGGGCAAGCAAAAGCCGATTGGTACGGGATGTGAAGTTGAGATTCATCCAAAAATTTTCCGTATGGAGAGTGTAAGTATATTTTTCGGTGCGGTAAGCGTAGAAGTACAAATTTGATCGTGCCGTGAAAATTTTTACAGATATGTTTAATATTTCAGTGTGTTAGTCCATACTAATTCTTAATTCGTCAGATCTTTACCTCTGGCGAAGTGGGTTGCACAGCGCGCTACGATGCCAGGGCTCCAAGGAACATATCCAGGCCTCGGCATGGGTGTTCTTTATGAGTTTCCCTTCATCATATCATCACTCATCCTCATTGTCACGATTAGCTAGAAGTGGGAAAAAAAGCGACGCTAAATAACAGAAATCAAATCAGGTTTTTATAACATTTGTATCTGGCAACACTAAGAGCTTGCAAACGGAAAGAGCAATAAAGGAAAATCGGCGTAGGTTTCTCCGCCTCTGCTTCTTAAAAGAATGGTGCTTGGAGTGGATTACTCTTACGGGCAACGGTGAGGAATTCGAAAGCATGCACGTGCTTCTTTGTAAACGGTGCATTTCTTAACCTTCTTTTAAAAGAAATAAGAAAAAACAGCAAAAAGCCCGACGGGTTAAGTGTAACCGTCGCACTCTGTAATTTCAGAGCGGCAATGAAATTTTAATGTCCCTGCATTGATCGCAACAGAACGGCTGCAGCGATTTGAACGGAACCACACTTACCGATATGGCACCGGTAGGAGTGCTACTGCAGCTGCCAACATTCGCGAACAGTGACGAATGCTCTTTTTCCGAACCTTACAGATTCTACTAAAATGCTGACCTTTTCTTACCGGAATGATCGTGAAATGGAATGAGCAAGAAAGAAAGGCCTATAAAAAGAATAGAATCGCATTGCTGCGAAAAGGACTAATCAAAATCCAGTATTTATTTAATTAATTACTGCCCACCAACACATTTTAAAATCGTATATTTGATGCAGTGTCTTGTTTGGTAAGGCGTTTAGAACATTATACATATACACT
This sequence comes from Lepisma saccharinum, assembly GCF_977018435.1. Taxonomy (NCBI): domain Eukaryota; kingdom Metazoa; phylum Arthropoda; class Insecta; order Zygentoma; family Lepismatidae; genus Lepisma; species Lepisma saccharinum. The sequence goes on from NC_139253.1 coordinate 23,519,953, forward strand.
GATACTAATCTCAATACTTACTAGTCTGTGGTCCAATTATGTTCCGATGGCGTAATGAAGGGATCCCGGGTTCGATACCCGGTAGAGGCGTATAGTGGTTCGGATTCCACTTTAAACTGTAGGTCCAGTCTCGATTAGCCTATCTGTACATAAAATGGACTTAAAACAAGAACTCAAGTCAACAACAACAACAACTTCAATTATTTTGGATAAAGAAGTTGACTGTTCAATACTTTAGAATTCTTGTGTTTGTTCACATTTAATTCAGCGAATAAAAGTATAAAATATATCACTTCACTCATGATATAAATAAAGGTGTAGCAGGTTAGGACATAAACACATACACACACACACACACACACACACACACAGAGGGAGAGAGAGAATGTTGAACTGTGAGAGAAATTCGTGTATAGAGAGGAGCACAGTTGAAGCAAAAGATACAGAGAAATAGATAGAAACACGAGAGAGAAACACAGGCTAAAAGGAAAGTAAGAAAGAAGCGAAATAAAATATTGAAATAGGAATGACAAGAGATTGAGAGAGAGAGAAGGAAACAAGAGAAAAAATAAATAGTAAAAGAGTATAAAAAACAGAGATATACAATAAGGAGATGTAAAAGCTAGAGAAGTGTTTCGAGTGGTATCGGGTAAGGTTCTTGATAAAAGCACCAAAAATTTCGATTTTTGAACCAGCATCGTGAGGACAAGTGGGGAACTATTTGGAATGAAGAGGATACGGATACGGAAAGCGGCGGTGGGACTCATGTGGCTGACCCTTGGCCCTCAAAAGTGGTATTACGTCACTGTACAAAAGCTAAAGTTACCCCATGTATATTGCAACATGTCGTGACGGCATACGGAGGCTCGACAAAATCTCAACCATTTGTGAAGGTGACCTGGTCAGCATCACGCTCCGGCCGCCTCTACGCGTTTATTAGGGGCTTTGATATTGCTGGCGAAATTCCCCACCTGAAATCACCCACCTCGGGAACTGCACCTCTTCCTTGATTGATTTGATTTATTTTACTTCGCTTTTCTGACACTTTTGGCTTGTCGCGACGATGGGGATGAATGGAAAGGACAATCTGAAACACACATGGACAGGACACAACACAAGGGTCGTCTCTGATGGCGTCATCGCCTTGTAATGAAAACGTCTCGTGTTCGGTGGAGGCATAGTGCACAGTAGTTCGGATCCTACTTTAAGCTGTAGGTCCAGTCCCGATTAACCTATCTATGCATAAAGTGGACTTCACAGTTCACTTCAAACAAACAAACAATTACACAATACAACCCCAAGAGACGATTATGCTGGCTGCAAGTCCAGACGCCAGAGCCCCGTTAGTCTGCAAGATGACATTTCGGTGTCTTCAGAAAGTGTCACCCCTTACCCTACTCGGCTCTTCTCTTTGTTGCGTCACTGTGGTTAAGTTTATATAGAAGCAATAAGGATCTTGCATTACGATTAGCCTATATATGAGCGACTCGATATTGCAATTGAATTCATTGCGATTTTAAGGAATTAAAGCTAAGCAACTGCATCCTTATGTTTAACCTAAAGGAGTAGAAGTCTTTTGGGAAATGTACAGGAGAAAAGCTTCTCCCCAGCGAGGGTGTGGAGCTACGCGAAAACAAGTACGTTGCGCAGAAGCAATAATTCATGAGAGGACCAACGACATTTCTCCGACTGCTGTAGAACGTATCTGGCATTTTAAGCAATTTTCTGTCCTACCGACATCAACTTCTTTCGACATGGCTCTTCTAGAGGAAGGGAACTCAAGCTTCTGCGCGAAAAAAGTATTTCTGTCCGTTGTTCTCTATGAGAAATGACCGGAAAGATACAGTCGCTTAAAAAAAGATCAGGAAAGTTTAGAAAAGGATGGCTGTGATGAAAAAGTATACAGGTATATGTTACCCATATTAACATGAATTGTGAAGAACTGTAGTTTGGAAACTTGTATCCTCGCTCTGGTAGCTCAGCACTTTGAGTGATTGACGCAAGTTCCAGGATCGAGTACTGGCTTGGATGTTCGTGGCAGAAAAGCGACGTAAAATATGAAAAATACTAATAATAATATATTTTTTATTTATATTAATATTAATAATACGTAAACATATTAGTTACAGAGTCAATATTTACTGCATGAATTATGTTTCTATCAAGGATTTTTTTTGTAGATATGAACAAAGTGATGTGCTGAAGTTTTATCTCGACTTACTTATTATGATTCAATGGCAAATAAGTAGAACATTTTTAAAGAATCAGCACACACACACACACACACACACACACACACACACATACAAGCGAATAGCCAGAAGTGGCATAAAAACGGCGCAAAATAAGATATTCATACATAGCTATAGATGCAAGTGTGAGTTTGTGAGTTTGAATGAGTGCGTGAGTGAGTGTCTACTACCTGTGTGTAGCGATTTTGTTAGTCTTATTTCTGCTCAGAAAGACTAGTCGGACCTGGACATGAGTACATCCCCGGCACCCCCCCCCCTCCCTGTTCATTCACACACTGGTTCTAATTACTTGCTACCTTAGCTGCGATGAACCGCCCTCAAAGACGGCTGTTTTCAACTGATAAGCGCTACGAGTGAAAATTAGTTACATATAGTCATGGCGACAGTACAGTGCAGAGAAATAAAGATTTGATATATTTTTAAAGTTGTAAGTGCGCGAACAGCATTCGAAGATTGAAAACGGGAACTGATGCCGAACAACATTTTTGGATTCGAAGAGAACCCTGTGAATTTCACCCGACATTCATTCCCTGCTAATCAAATACTCACCGGTGTCGGTTGTAGAAATTCGCAGAACGAGAAGCTTTGTGACGTGGACTCGAGAGCAAATATCTCCTCGGTTGCTCGGAACATCCTGCAAAGTCAATTCTGGTCCAGCTTTCATCTTAGTTTCCCAACTTCCACCTCGCCACGGGCAATGGCGATGCTGGACGACCACCGGATCCTCCCCCGGAGCGCTGTTTGCTTTGCTCAACCACAAGTACATGGGGCGAAACTCCACCCGTGGAAACTACTGTCTGCGATGGATGGACGAGCATTACCCTGCTTTGATGTTGCCATCAAACGCTGCTAATACTCACTTCTATTATTACATACGTTTCAGCTGCCCATTTCAGCTAGTTGCCACGGTGAGGTTGGTAATTACATTGCAGTAAAGTGGTTATTAAACGAGATTTGTGTTTTTTCTTCATTAGGCCAATATTGTGCGCTGCGGAAGTGACTTAATAATAAATGCATGGAATTAGTTCTTTTTATGTGTAATTTAAATTTCTCTCTCAGTGTGTTGATGCAATTTGTCCAGCATCAGTAAAACCTATCATGTTTTGTCAAAAACTTAAATAAATGTCTTTTTCGAGCAAAATTGCGTGTTGATATGTACTGTTTTTGATTTATTGAAAACAGATTAAAAATTGTTCAGCGGATGGTACCTTTTTCAGTAGATGAAAACTTTGGTCTTCATCACTCTAAATAAACGTACTAATAGTACTCCTTTGCGGAGAACAGTTTTTTCTTGGTCTCTAAACGACATCATCCAAGAATTCTTGAATGAATATTTGGAGAATTCGCTCTTGGACGGTGAGATTTTAACGTAAGCTGAGAAATGTTCTCCACTTGAGCTCTCAGCCCCATCATCAGGCGGTTGCACCCTGTCATTGCAATGTTTTCCGTTCGAAGGCCTTGTTGTGACGTTCCCGTCAGCATCTTTGAGCGGACGCCAGACGCGAGAAAAATGCTACTAAATTAGCTTCCCTGTATGTACCTACGCTGCTTATGACCCGCTCCCGTGCGAACGCCAATATACTTCCGTCATCGCCGTCTTCAAGCGTTTCTGATTGGTAGGAATGTCGGTTTCTGAAACCCTTTGGCACCGCGCCCGACGGGAAGTGAACTCCGAACCTCGAAGCTAATCGAGCAGCGCCGGGAACCGGCTCATTTCTCTTCCCGAGTGACGTATGTCCTCTTGTGCTCACAAGATTAATCAGTTGTCAGGTGTACATGCAACAGCGGCGGGCGCGCAAAGACACAGAGAGGAGGCTAAACTTAGGCTAAGAATGAGGAACACGCGCCTCGCAGACTCTCCTGCAGGTAAATACAGGATGGCTACTCACAGGGAATTCCTTAAATTCCCGGAATTCTGCGTGCATTTTTCCTCGTAGACGTAAAAAATTGCACCTTTTATTTTATTAATCCAAATGTCATTGAATTTATACATATTTATAACTGCACTGAGTTTTCTACATTTTAGCTTTTATTTGTATCGGCGAAGGAAAAGAAAGCTGCTTGGAAAATAAAACAGAATTCAATCCATTCCCTTTGTTAGCGTCCTTTTACTTTTACTATTAGATAGACGTAAGAATATTGCAAGATAAGATATCTTGAAGTTGATTGGGTAAATTTGAGTTTGGAACCCTTATACAATTAACAATTTTAATTAATATATATCCCTTAACATTCTGAAATGTGTTAGTAGATGCATTTCGAGCCTGAATATGTGAAATGGCAAATGTAAACTTCACACCTAAAATAAAATATTTTAAATACCGGGTGTTTCATAAATAATTGAAGGGTTACAAAAATTTTTGCACTTACGTTAATGAAACCAGTCTAGAACGAACGAGACACTCAAATAGTTTTTTTTGTACACCTACAAATGTTCAATGTGTGCACTACGGGTGAGACGGCACACATCGACACGATACTCTTGTTCTTGCCACACTCTTATCAACATGGGCCTGTCGATAGACGAATATCCTGTATTTCATGAAACCGCACAAAGAGAAGTCACATGGTGTAAGGTCCGGTGATCTTGTGGGCCAAAACACTGCACAAGACACTGTGAGTGATGTGGGTGATTTTAGTGTCGCCTAGTGGCAGGGATATGAACTCTCATCTTAACAAAACATACTGGCACAAACTGTTTGCTTTCCTCTATTGTCTGAACTGGTTTCATTAACGTAAGTTCAATACTTTGCTTGCAATAATTTTTTGTAACCCCTCAATTATTTATGAAACACCCGGTACCTATATATCGTTTAATTGAATTGAATTAGAATCTTTGGATAGGGTTGGAATCATACGGATCATTTATATTGTTAATATATTTGTGTGTGGGTGTGTGTCTGTGTGTGTGTGTGTGTCTGTGTGTGTGTGTGTGTGAGACAGAGAGAGAGAGAGAGATAGAAAGAGGGAGAGAGAGAGAGAGAGGACACCCTGAAATAGTTACGTGTACTTACTGGACACCCGCACCATGATGGTCCCCCACCAGATGCTCCATCCCCATCCCACGAGGCAGAAGAGAATGGTGAAAAACTGCCCGACGCCCACCAACAGGTTAACGCAGAACGAACCCAAGCGTCCCTCAGGTTTGTCGAAGATGGACCACCTCGCCTTGCCGAAACAGAGGCAGAAACAGCCGCTGGACACGGTCCCTGAAAGAAGAGAGAAAAACCAACAAATTAGTATCCATCCGCCGGCTTAATTTGCAAATATGTGGTCGTGTAACGAGCTTGTAAATTTACCGCGGCAGATGTAGATTAATTAAATTTCCTGCCGCATGAGGGAGTTATTCATGAGAGCCAATATATTGCTGTTATTAGCCAACATGAACGGTTTCCCAGATTTAAAAAATATCCGTTTCTTACGCTAATCGAAACATCCCTCTGCCGTGCCTCTTCAAAAATCCATTATTTTCTCTTTGTCTTGTCGTCGCATCCGCTAGATTAAAATTCACTCAGATGTTTTGAAAATATGTGACAACATAAAATAGACAGAAAAATGTAAAAACCTGCAAATCAACAAGAATGTCATGAATGCGGTTTACATTACCGAGCTGTACAGTCGAGATCAAAATGATGTTTGAGATTTATTGAAAAATATGCTAATTAATATTCATACAACTTACATTCTACTAACAAGCCCAATTATACTGTACATCATGTGTAGCCTGTTAATTTTGACCAGTAAATGGCTTGTATTGCCAGAAGGATTTTAAATTATACAATCATTTTAGTGTGTGCTTTAATGTACACTCATTGGCAATAAAAGCGGGACATCTAGTCCTGAAAGACTCACTTCCCTGCTAGGTTTTATGTGTGTTACCTAACTATACGGTGATAAGTGGATGTTAGTACCAAATTTTCAATAGCAAGTTCTGACACCGTAGAGTTAGACAACACACATAACTAAAAGATCCATGTGACTGTACATAACAACGGTAACTGACTGTACATATATGTACAGCACTGAGCAAGCCTACAAACAGCAAGTCACCGACGCGGAAATCTATTGCGCATATCTGCACAGTCGTATTAAGAAGTGGATTATTTTTAAGGTGGGATTTATATAGGTGCAACCATGTAGGATATTCAACGTACACGGTTAAGTGGAGGATCTTCATTTTCTGTAATGGCATACCTGTACTTATGAATCTAGCAAATCATTTACCATGAACTGTTAACTGCCGTTGAAGTATGTTAGGTAAACCTTAAATGGAAGAAAAGCACGTGAGAATACGTAGTTGTTTGTTTACAAAATGTGAAAAACATCAACGTATGTCACACCATAGTTCCTCAAAACAAACCGCATCCAGTACCGTCACTGGAGCACTGGAGTTCTGGTATTTATGTGTATATTTACACTCTACCTTTTGTTATATTTCAACATAGGATAAGTGTAGATGGAAGACAAACGCAATATTTGTGTTCCAAATTGTGTGTGCATATCGTGCTAATACTTATTAAGCATTAATGAGAAGTAATATATCCCAATGAAATCGGTATGCATCCCTTGGTGTCCTTTACGACCAAAATTTTTCGCATCTGTGTCACACAGTCCAGAAAATATCCACACCTGATACAGAAAATCGTTTACCCGGCTGAAACCGAAATTGTGGTACCTGAAATCGGAAACGAAAACAAGTATCTGGTTCCGCAACCGAACTTGGGTGTATGGATCCGGGTACTTGGATTTTGAGTACCCGGACCCCTAACACATGCTTACATATAAGTACGGTTTTCAAGGCAAGTTAGGAAAACCTGCATTAGTTTGTGCACTCAGTGTTTGTATTTCGTAACCGAAAAAATATATTTCATGTTTTTGTCATAAGTTTCTTTAATTTTCATATTTACATCCTAGTTATTCCTTTGACGATATTTTGAACATACACAACAATTTCGAATGATATTAAACACAGTAGAACTTAATCATCCCCTTAAAAATGATATTTTGCTGTGTATAACATTATTGGGGCATTCCACAAAATGAATCAATCTGGAAATTATTATTGCTTTTAAGTCCATTAACGTTTAAATGTTTGTAAATGCATATATAATTTGCAAAGTTCAACAACACAAATTGTTACACCTGTAGCTTATATGCTTCATAGACAAATGAAGTCAAACTTTGCTACATTTTTAAAGCGCCACACACGTAACATATTTTCGTTAATTGTTTTCAGATATTCAGGTTATATCACCAGACTCAAGTTTTTCATTTGTTAGGAGATACCACAAAATACTTGATAATTCTATGAGATCAGTTCATTATGAATATTTGAATCCAATCTCATGTCTAGTTGGGAATCTAGACTCTAGAACAGTGGTTTTCGATCTTTTTCAGTTCGGGACCCACCTTGAAGGAAATTGCACTTCATGGGATCCATAAGCATGGGCCCCGGGTTCGAATCCTGGTCGGGCTTGGTTGTTTGTGAATGTCCATTCATCAATTTCATCATTTCATCACTCATCCCCATCTTCGCAAATTAGCCAAGAGGCACAAAACGCGAAGTAAAATAAACTAAATCAATCAATCAATCAATCAATCAATCATAAGCATGGGCGCCGGCAGAATTACTTGTAGGGGTGTGAACCCAGTTTACAATCATATTTTTGCTAACTTTGCTTGCTTAAACAAATTACACATACTTCATTCTAGAATAGTATCTATGTAATTTAAAAGACTCATTTACTTTAGTCTAACATCCAACTAAATACACATGATAAAATTGAGAGATGCCGGTAAAATGCAATGGTAGAGTGCGAATAACAGAAATGTAGAGTTTAGACTAGGATTAAATTGTTAAAACAATATATCGTAGTAATTTAATTGTAATAGGTTTTAAAGATAGTAAATCAATTTTCGATTCCGAGTTCGCAACCCACCAAACGCCCCCTCTGGATCCAACGGTGGGTCGCGCCCATAGGTTGAGAAATTATGCGTCTCTAGAACCTTAAATGTTATGTGTCAACAATGTCACACAGGTAATGCCCCTATTATACTAAGAATGTTGGTTAAAAATGGAAAAATATCACAACAATGGTATCCTTTCAATAATCAAAATAATATTTTTATAATCAAGGCACGGTAACAATGGTGCTTCATATGATTGTTGTTTTCTTCTGTGGGGAGGTTGACGTGTGCTGTTCGACCGCCGTACTTGAGGGAATTTCATGGTAAAAGGGAGAATTTATTACATTAAAAACGCATTAGCCCAGTCATGCTTAATGAAATTTTTTGTGAGGGGAGTTTTGTTTCGCATAGAATCAAAGTGTGCAGATTTGTTTGACGAGTGCTCTACCGGAAGAAAAAGTTAATTCGTCGGAATGTGAAATGGATTAAAATTACGATTCCATATTAATTGAATCCTTCAAACGCAATTGGATCTATCAATCGACAAAAATGTCATTCCCACCCCTAACTTTCGGCGAGTTGGATCATCCCAGAGACGATTTTTAAATAAGATTTGAATGTTAGCCAGGAAATTAAAAGGGCTGAAATTAAACACCAGTGTCACATAAGAGACTAAATTGTTTTGTCTTTGTACTTGAATGTAAGGATGAAACGTCATTTTTCTTGTGTTATGAAACTGAAATGACCGCTCCCCTCCCCACTGTCGACCAACTCACCCCCTTACCGCCCCCTGTAAGACAAGAAAAGCTAACCCGAATATGAATTTTTATGTAATTCCTCTCTGATTATTTTCTGGCATCGTCACAGTGTTTTACAGAAAACACTCAGTGGCGGCGATTAGGGGGACGAGGGGGGCAGTTGCCTCCCCACTCGTCGCCATTTTTTCCCCCGCACTATGCTAAACCTTATATACAAAGGGAAATATACCGTCTTTGCCCCCCAGTCTTGGCAGCTTGCCTCCCCTCCCCGGTTTTGGAACCCAATCGCCGCCACTGCGCACTCAAATGTCAACCTCGCTCCCATACATACTAGCAGGCACGAAAATGCCATTTGATTTTAGATTGTAGATACAGAGAAGAAGTTTCATGCAAAAAGTAACTTTAAATGAAGATTTTTTTATTCTTGTAAACTTTTTCATAATACCAACCGTTTTCGTGCTATGAAGCACGAAATGTTAATGGCCAGATTGATTGCAGCATATAATTACGCGTATTTATGTGGAATAAATTAACAAAGTGAAATTAGACAGGTTTGCAAGATGTTAAAGACACAATGACAATACGGATTGTAATTTTATTATTATTACGTACACACTACACACACACACACACACACACACACACGCAGACACAGAAAAAGAGAGAGGGCGAGAGAGAGGGTGTGTGTATGTGTGTTTGGATTAACCACAATATAGTTTCTGGTAACCAATTTTTTTGTTAAAATAGGCGACAATTGTACGTTCACCAGAAACAAATTATTTTAGTAATCGTGTAGTTAGAATTATAAAATAATTAAAAATATAGCAAAGATTTTAGCTTACCAAAATACTTAACCAAACGTTAATTCAAACAAACTAGTATTTTTTCGGCACATGGGTAGAATCAAGCCAAAAGTGGGTAAGTCCCACAGGTGATTATGGTATAATATCTCTCAGTGTTAAAATGGTGGTGAAAAGTCAATATGCCCGCAATTCTTGCATTATGGCTTCTGTAGCAGTGGCAAAGAGGGTTGGAATATTTTTTTGGAGGGGGTAGTCACAAGGGCTAAAAGAACATTTATTTGTCTAGGGTAGTTTTTCCTGCTCGCCGAGGTTCTGGCGTACGCCTTCCTGCCCCCCTCTGGCAGCGCCACTGTGGCGGAAACTCGAGAGTTTTCAACCAATATAATCAGAGACACATTAAAATTATCGCACCTGTCGCTTATAAAAAAGGGAAAAGGGAATTTAATCTAATTGCAGTTGGCAACATTGGCACCCGTGGAAAAATTACTGCGAAAGGGTGCTGATACAGTTATTTAAATGGCAAACCCACTTAACATGTTAATCTTGAAATCTCTCCCCACTTAAAGGAAGCCGAGGCGTTCCATAAGGATTAATGAAGTCATGTTCCCTTTGTGGCGTCCACGAGGGGCAATTTGACAAAATCGCGCCCCGGGAACAAATGACTGCGCCAAGGTGACAGGAGGCGGAAAGGGTTAACCGCAGGAGAATATTCCTCGGAAGGATGCGAGCAATGCCCAAGTTACTATTTCTGAAGTTGGACCTCTGTCAGGGTGCCCAACGGACGATTTCTGGTCGGCAATTAGGTGGTTTCACTGCGAAGGCATTCTCGTTACGGCCGCACTGGAACTTCACGTTAGTTTCCCCGACAGGTGGCACTCCTGCCGCGACGTCGGCGTCACAGTTTTTCTTGCGGGGAGGTGGGGGGACTTTTGCGTCCCAGATGTAAACTAACACCTCCCTCGCCTGCTGTGATATGCTGTCTCTCCTCCGGCAAACACCGTCGTTTGTTACGTCTCAGCCAAGTTTCCACATTGTGTAACTTTCATGAGTCAGTTCTGACACCATACAGTAGAGATGATTGTGTCAAGAATGGCAGCTTGGGGAGTTACTTTCTGTGTAGTACTTCTGCCCGAAAAGTGCTAACAATTAAGCGCTTGTGGTGTAGCCTTCAAGAGGAATTTTGAGGATCAGTTTTAGTATAGGGTACGCGCGCGTAGGGATAGAGAGAGAGAGAGAGAGAGAGAGAGAGAAAGAGAGTGAGAGAGATAGAGATAGAGAGAGAGAGAGAGATAAAGAGATAGAGAAAATCGGAGCGGGTAAGAAAGAAGAAGAGAATATATAAAAATAAATGTAGGAAGAAAAAGTAGAATGAATATGGGAAGAAAGATATAGAAAAAAGAGGAAAGGACATAGGGAAAAATACAGAGGAAGAAGAAGATAAAAAGATGTGAAGTGTAGAAAGATACACAGCAGCAGGGGAAGAAAGATATAATAAAGATAGAGAAACGGATAAAAATTTAGAATTTAAGAGATAGAGAAAGAATAGAGAAAATAAAGATAGAATTGAAAGTAAGAGAAAGAAATAATAAAGTAAAAGGCAGAATTTCAAAAAAGAAAAATAAAGATAGAGAAACATAGAAAAGGGTATAACATAAGAAAAAGAGAAAGAAAGAAAGAATAAACATAGCGAAACAGATAAAAAGTTAGTACTTAAATGAAAGAAAAGGAAAGAATAAAGAAAGGATGAGAAACGTATAAAAAGGTAGAATTTAAGAGAAAGAGAAAAAGGGGAAGAAAAGAATATGACTACCCAAGCAGAACCCACCTGAGTCCACCGTCACTGTATCAGACACACTCAACTTCCAACTGCTCTTCCTGAAAATAAGCTAACGAGGCCTTGGCGCCTGTAGAGGAAGGAACAGACCGGTCAGTTTCCTCACAAAAACCAAGAAACCCACTTATAATATTCGCTGATATGAGAACTGAGTATGGCTTCTCAACAGGGCAACAGATTTAGACGCTCTATTTATAATAGTTTGGCCTTTTATTTGTTATTACAGCTTTATTTATAAAACTTCGATCAGTGAAATACTGTTCAATAGGCAAATTTGCCTCCTCATACGTATGGGCGCGCATATGCACCTATATGAGTAAATCTTTAGCACATGGCTGCTTACATATAGGATAACAATCATATTTCTCGAGGGGTCGTTACGTTTGACTTTGTTGTATACTTAAACACACCCTGTATATGTTGGTTACACTTATCATATGTTATTATATCATGATTACTCAACAATTTATTGGGTGAAAACAAGAAATTAGAAACGTAGAAAACAATAGTTTTAATGATTTAAGTATTTTGTTCAGTGTCATGTAGTTAATTTCTCGTACAAAAGATGGTGCCACTGAGCAAAATGTGCCTTTTTCATTTTTATATAATTTTTAACCTACATTTTGGAGGATTCTTGACAATTATTTACTAAACAATAGTTGTGTTTTTTATTAGGAGATGCTTTTTCTATAACACTTTCAAAAAGACATAATTCTTGGGTTTGGACAATAACTTTTTAGGAATGCAGCATATTTATAGCTTCTTCGTAATCAGGTTTATTAAGCTCAGGCTCCGTGGCTCAGGTTGCTGACATTCATGATTATGTACACTAGTATGCACAAATATTACTCGGCAAAATGTCCATGACAATTTTCGTTAATTTTTCCCTTGCGTTCTACATGTTTTTAAGGACTGGATTTTTGCGTATGCTGGTATGCACAGAGGTTTTCAATAGTTTGTTTGGCATTTGATTCAATCCTTGAAGCTCTCACTGCGTTAATCAAAGAGGATAAACAAGATGATGCACAATTTGCTTGGTAATACTTATTTGATTTGACGTTTGTTATTATCGTCGATTTTATGCCACTTTTGGTTAATTACAACGATGAGCATGAGTGTTATACTATGGTAAAATTGCTCAAGAAGCACCACCCATGCCCAGCCCGGGATTCGAACCCGGGACCCCTGGCATCGTAGCTCGCTGTGCTAACCACTCTGGCACGGCAAAACTTGTGCTATCTGTGTTTTTCACATAGGGACAAGCAAGTGTCGCACAATAAGTAGGCTGTTCTACGCGGTAGCTTAATTGTTACCTTGCAATCTAAGGTTACAGTAATTATTTCCTACGGGACATATTTTAGAGGTACCAGTCCTACTTTAAAATGTACCTTCAGTCCCGATTTGCTTAACGCTGCTTAAAGTGAACACAAATAGACTTTTTTCTAGAAGTTAGGATTTAGGAAAGGTATAATGTACCGATTATTGATTTTTGAAATCGTTATGTGTTCTAACACCATTAAAGCTTTATATTCGAACCACGCTCTATCCTATCACCCGCATCTTTCTAGCTGTACCTCCAACAGCTCCACACCGCGATCGATGCCAAGCAGAACCGCGAAATGGACAACAATTAGACTAAACTATGGCAGAATACAACTGACGGATAGAGAAACTTGATAATGAAATGGCAAAATCAACAGTTGAATTGTTGGTAATGATTGTAGGACATCGAAATTCTTTGTTAAAATATGGTTTATTTATTCGAGAACTAGTAACGTGAGACTTTGTCTTCCCTGTTGTCTCACATTAGTAACATCATCAAAATCATAATAATGCGCAGATTAAGTTCATTCTTCAGTAATCAATGTTTATTTTATGTCCTTTCAGGAACCCTACGCCTTTTTTGTAGGACATCCTGGATATGAGCGAATATTACCCCTTATCAGCTATTCGCGTTTCTAACTTTCTTCAGTTCCTTCCACCTTATTGTCCATTTCTTCTTACCTTTTCCTCCATCCATACAAATAAATGTCAATAATTAAACAGCCAATTCGTTTTTAATCTATTTCGGTGGACTGTATTATCAGTCCAGTGGCGGCGATTGGGTGACAAGGTGCCAAAACTGGGGGGAGGCAAAGACAGTACATTTCCCTTTGTAGATAAGATTTAGCATAGTGAGGGGGCAAAAGTGGCGAAAACGGGGGGGCAACTGTCCCCCTAATCGCCGCTACTGCCAGTCCTTTAAGCTTCCTTTGCCCTTGTCGTACTCGGTTTTTGATTGATTGAATGATTTGCTTTATTTTACTTCGCTTTTTGTGCCACTTTTGGCTAATTTTCGAAGATGGGGATCTGTAATGTGATGAAATTGATGAATGGACACTCACAAATATCCATGCTCAGGCCGGGATTCTAATCCGGGACCCTGGCGTCGTAGCGCGCTGTGCTAACCACTCCGTCACGGGGCCGGCTTGTCGTACTCGGTAACTCAGAAGATAAAGTGGCTAGAAAGATGAAATCTCTGCCAATCTAGCTCAGTATCATAACACAAGTTCACATGAATTCTAAGAGGTATAGAGGTGAAACTAAGCCAATTCGTGTTCGCATAGGTCATTTTAAACAGATCAGTCACTTCAGCGGCCTATCTACGATTTCTGGGAGGTTTTCCGTTTTCAAACTACACACTCCGAGATTGTTGCAAGCCCGCATCACAGCAGCCATTGCTGATATTGACCGCAACATGCTACACAAGGTTTGGCAGGAGATAGACTATCGGCTTGATGTGTGCCGTGTTACGCGAGGTGCTCACATAGAACACTTGTGATTTGTTTGAAAAAAACGTTGACAGTTTACCTTTCTTAGCACATGTCTCACAATAACATTTGTTTATTATATTAAAAAAAGGTAAAGTGCTCCCCTGTGCTTAGCACCACGCCATGAAGGCATATAGGGGGTGTGGGGGTAACGCCCCACACTTTCTTGATCCGGTCGTGAGTGGGGGTGATGTGATCAGCATCACGCCCCTGACCGCCTTTACCCCCCAGGGTTTCCCCCAGGTACCCATGTTATTCGACGCTGGGTGGGCGCCGGGGCCGCTTCCATCGTTAGAAAAGTTCCCAGATTTGAACCGGCCGGGGATCGAACCCGGGACCTTGAGCATGGTAGTCAGACGCGTTACCGACTGAGCCATCGCGGCCACTTATATTTCACAGAATAAATGTCTGAAATCGGGTTCATCATTTTGACTTACCCTGTATGTTAGCTTAACATTAAAAATCACCATAAGACGATTTATGCATATCCAAATACCGAGGAATAATCAATTTGTGAAATGCAGTTCACCTCGTGAAATATAATCTAAAAAGAGTGTTTAATTTATTTTCACTGGCGGATTAATTACTCCCTTTTTATGATTGGTTCGGCCTTTACGTAAAATAATAACAAAGAACAACTTCGCATCTGTGCTATCACTAATTAGAAACAGGGCTCTGGGTAATTGAGATGTTGAACTCAGGGCAAAAGCTAATTACTGCTCGTTGAAAACAAGTGAGTGAATCATGGGAAACGTTCCCTATTGGGATTTCAGAGATTTCATTGTTCGTAATGCAGAAACGAACAGGTGCGGAGGTTTATTTCACCGTCCATATTTCTCTCTCGGAATGTTAATTGGTGCGTAAAGCTCAAAGTCTAGAGAGGAGAGGATTGCTTTTTTTTCTACTTCCTCAGTACCGTCTAAATTACTGTCAATACCGCACATTAATTTATGGGGGAGCGGTGCAGGTACAAACTTGCCAAAATGACGCAGAGACTGGAAGTAGAACAGTACTGCTAGGGTCAAACAGAAGTATGAAAATATCGATGGAACTAGTTTTAGAAAAAAACAAGGTCGAGTCAAACGAAAAACTTTAAAATTAAGACAAAAATTGTATGATAGACTGTATGTAGTTCAAATTTAAACAAGGTATCAACTATAATTTACAGAACAACCTCAAGGCTGCAACAGTAATCAAGTGGACTTCAAAACGCCATTTCTGTCATTTTAAAGATGGCGCCTCCTTGACACAGTTGCACCAGTGAAGAGCAGTGGTTTGTTGCCCTCTGGAAGCCTAGAACGAATATAAATTCTACGGCAAATGAAAATTCAATATCTCTATGCATGCTTACCACACTATCAGGTGGGAAGAAATTCTACAATGACCTCAGTTTGCAAGGCAGATAGGTGGAAAGAACTTCGCAGAGGCCCAAGAGTGACTGACTACACGTCCATCTCAAAGGTTCTTATTCGTGAGGTATATGGATACTAACTCAGACTTGAAATTATACGTACAGTCCGGCCAAGGAAGACGAAACTACCTGGAAAGGACGATTCCAAAGGCGAGAGGGGAACCAGGGAGAAACGCTCGTCAAAGTAGCCTGTGGTATTTCGCTTGTTGTGTTTATTGCCGCTTGCTGTGTTGGGTTTGTGATTTGTGATGGCTCTTACGATTCTCAAGAAACCCTTCCGAAGTGGCCCCTGTTGCACATTCTACAAAGCACCTTCGTTGTACTAGAAAATGTCACAAACCATTCATTTACTACATTTATATTTATAATGCTATGTACAATAATACTATTATTAGTGAATACTATCCTGATTAATGTTGTGTACATATCCCTTGTACTAATTATAATATTTACTAAGGAGATCAACTTCATTGAATGATCTAAAATAAAGCTACTTGTTTACAAACAAGCTTATCTACTAATGTGACGTGATGGATACTTTTCTGATATGTTCTGTTTGGTATGGCTTTAATTTCTTTCTAAACCCTTACATAATTCGTAAACATTTCTCTTTGCATTTTCCCATCGATGTTACTACGTTGAAACTTCATTGTTGCTTCCATAGCAGACGATTTTCAAGGATCCCGCTTTCTAAGTGCCGTCACCCCTATTTAGCCACTGAACACGTCCGGTTGGCGCATGCGCACTTCCGTACATGGTCTCGGCTAAGGCAGCCAGACTTTAGATCAGAAATTTGTCTGTGAAAATGCAGCAAACTTGTGCAACCATACACGAAGAATTGTGCTAGATAAAAAATAAAGACAAATTAAGGTTTTAACTTCTTGACTCTCTTGTAATAATTATTAAGAAAACTTACTCAAACGGCGACTTGCACTTGGCCGCAAGGTCGTTGGTCGTATCAGCGTGCAGCGGAGAAAGTCCATGTCCCATTCACTCTCGGTAAGATTGATTGATTAGTTTATGTTATTTTTCTTCGCGGTTTTGCCATTTTTGCCAATCACAAACACATGTGGACAACACACAACAAAGCCCCATAGAGAATTATACTGACCATGGTTCTAGACGCCAGAGTCTCGTTTGTCTGCAAAATGCAGTCAAAGGTGTACTACATGGAAGTGAGGTTGACATTTAGGTGTTCTCGGCAAGATTGGTTGGTTGATCATGTTTTTAAGTGCACTTTATGCACGCAAAGGCTAATCGGGACTGAACCTAAAGATTAAAGTGGAGTTCGAACCACTATGTTCCTCCACCGGTTGTCTAACCAGGAACCCCGTGATTACAAAGCGACAATGTTACCGCTACGCTATCGGGGAGGTCGGACTCTCGGCAAGAGTGCACCTCGAACACCTGACTTGTTTATTTTCAAGCTGATATGTGTAATTGGGTGTTAGGTGTTTTCCCGTCAGATTATTGTACGAGGTGTTAAATTGTGGCATAAGGACAACCAAATACTTGTTTATCTGTTTCATCTTATAACTACGGCTGATAACAATAGCAAAGATGAATAACTTTTTGATTGCACTGTCTGATAAAACCCCTATCTCACGAATTCAAAGATGCACAAAGGTGAAACATTGTGGACATGCAAGACTAACCTATATATATGCCATTTTAAGTTATCAACACCTCCAACAATATCTGTAGATTTCATTGAGAATGGACATTTTACGTGCTTCTGGCGTCAACTTATATATTCCATTACAACATACACACCTTAGGAAATTCAAACGTTATGAGTTGTGTTCACAAAATATGTATTTTCAAGTCAAAGTCCTTGAAAGGTGTTTAATGGATTTGCTTTGCAAGATTTCAAATACATATTTGTATCTTGTATTATTTTCTTACAATTGCATAACACAGAAATCATTGTTGGCAACACTGTACCTAATCTAATTTTTAACGAGGCTCAGATCGTAAGTTTCAATTATGAACAGGTCTGCATACACGAAGCATATTTTTCCCGTGGTGGGTTTATCTCTAACAAAGAGAGCCAATTTTGCTGGATATAGGTTATAAATCCTCATTATGGGAAAAATTGGGTAGCTTTAGATCTCCTTAGGGGAGCAAACCTGACCTAATTTAGCAGCAATTGGATTCTTTCAAGAAGCTATCCTTTCATTATTATGAAGGTAATATGTAAGGGCCTCTATTTGTATTCTTTTTCCGGGGTGAAGGCTGTTTTCTTACTTTACGATGCTTTTTTATTTCCACAGCAGTTCCTCAAGCATGCATCTTTTATGTCTTATATTGTGCACAGCTTGTTGTCGGCTTAATTTATTTTCGTCTTCTTCTTCATTAATTTTTTTATTGTGTGGAAGTAATATTGTATTGATTATCGAAGGCTTTCGGGGTGGCTGAATGGTTAAAATGAAAATGGGAATATTTGGTGAAGTTGTCAAAACGGAAGTGCAATGAAATTAACATTTTGTAGATTGTTGCTTTCAAATGTTTAACGTTTTGGAGCATAATATTGTCATCTTCTCTTTGAAAGAACTGCTGATCTTTTCGGTGTTGTGTTTAGAGCATTTCATTACGAAGTCGAAGAATATCTGGTTTGGCCCCCGGACATTATTGTCCAGTACGATTAGCATATCAGAGCATAAACGTATACTTAAAGCAAGCTTTGGCAGAATATGCGCAAACACTTCACTTCCTGCATATCTTAAGTGTATAACAGTTTCTAACAACTGAACCATACTGTTTTTACCTACTGCCTCTCTTGCATAGACATCGCCGCTTTGATGTTATCCACGTACATGATTTACACGTGTAAGAACATTTAGTATCAGAAATTTTACCTCATAACTTTTCTCACGATCCAATATAGGCACATTGCTCATTATATTAGTGTGATGAAATGTTTTTATAGAAAGGAAACAAGAAGGAGAGTTACATTTTTGTACCTCATAATATTATTTTAGAAAGTTTTGTAATTTTGCGGTCTTAATTTCAACAACATTAAGCGAGACAAATAAACAAGGCTGTGCAGTCACGGACACTTCTGGTTTGTAATGATTCCATTGAGAGTCAACGGGGTTGTTACAACCCAAAAGTGTCCGTGACTGTACAGTATTAGGTTCACAATCAGGAATGATGCTGAAAAAAAAATGAGTAGATCAAGAACATTAGGCTGATATAAATCGATATTTATTTCACATTCAAAGTGAAGTACTGGCCAGTTTTGCACATCCGATTTCGCCTGCAAGCGATGTGCTTCCAGCCCCTACACGGGCACGCGTTCGAGTGGCACAAAACCAAATGATGGCGCTGTAGTAAGGAAACAAATACTTCTATTTGAGTTAATTTATCTTTTTCTTTAAGTTAATCAACAATGAGGTTAATGTTGATGAAATGCATGAAGGAAAAACGACAGACGAATAGCTATGTATACTCGTGATTCGAACACAGGAGGTTGACTGGGTGAACTATTAAGCTAACAGCTACGCAATGCCTGTACTCCCCTACGTTACTTTGATACTAGAAAACGACGATAATAATGTAGTGACGAAACTAAGGTTTGTATCTGACTCGATTTTTATTTTTTATCCGCTTTCATACCTATAGGTTAATCGCGACGAGGAGGAAAAATAATGAACTGATGAAACAGATGACGAAATAAATACGGATCTATCCAAACGCTAACATAGATCGGCACGCACATGTCACTACGTACATGAATTCCAATATCAATACTACAGAATGCTACATTGAGATGTAAAAATAAGAGTTTGATACTCCTTGTTTATTTGTAACACGAATATGTTTATTTGTTTGATAATTTCACAGAACTTTGTTTGATTTATTTGTTAGTTTTAATATTGTTGTTTGTGTCAATGTTAAATTTATAATTTTTGGCTGTATGTTGATACCATGCATTATCGGAAACAAATCAATTTCCCGTAGGATGAGAAAAATTAGAATTGTCTAATTCTTTGTTGAATCCGTTGCCAAGACAACAGAAAGTCTGGAGATTGAATTAATCTGTGATTGAACGTTATTCGAGTAGTGACAGGTGCTTAAAAGATACTGTTATGAACGAAAAGCATCTGCTTATTGTGTTGTGATTTCATAAGTAGATATTAGTTTGCGGTGACATATGAAAGTGATATAAATTTTATAAACGTTTTAAAACAGTAATAAGTTAGTGATTTTTGTAATTGCACGTCCTGAGAATGCTCAGTGCAGAAATTAAGGAAAAGAGAGTCCAATAATTCTACCGCACAAGGGTATTGGGCAATTACGGTGACGTAGTAATCCAGTGGCGATCACCCAAAATGAACGTCACAAGTTTATCTTGTCATCCTTATTAACATGCTATATATCCTTGAAAGTTATGCAGTGCAGCAATACGTCGTGTATATCTGCTTGAGTACCTGTAAGGATAATGTTGTAGTTTGTTTATAGTTATATTGTTTCGCTGTTGAGCTCCAACCCAGTTCTACTCATGACTGTACTAAGGAATGCTAAAATAAAAGTTTTATGACAGATTTTCTTCGCTTGAGATCCGAAAGCACTGAGGAATAAGTGTTAAAGAGGACTCGACGTTAAAACAGCCATTTTACTCGTCTAAACCCGTCCTCAATCATCTTGCAGCACATATTTGTTCCCGGCCCAAGATTTACGCCTTCCAGGATTTCGAAAGGGGAAACGGAGGAGATAAGAGATTCTCCAGAGTCAGGGAATACTACAATTCATGCAAGGAATTTTCTCATTAACATTCCTTAGGTATTCCTGGAGCTCGTAGAGCGCTCATAAAATTTGGCATCGACTGAGACTGTTTATGTTTCATCTGCAGTCGAAATGGTCCTGTTAACCCGCTTACGTCATGTTCGACGCAGACGGTCAAGCGCTTTGCTTTTTGGCAGTGTATTGTGTTACGAATTTGGAGGATGGTTTGGTGCGAAGAAAAGGTCAGTGAGCATTGCACAGCCCTGTCCTGTTGTTAGTTTATGATTCTTCTTGACGCGAGTTAAGTCCGTTTGTGACGGTTCATCAGCATGTAAATGTGATGTGGAAACCACAGGGTGATCATAAAGTCTGAAACAAATAGAGAAAGCGTACGCGTATGGCTGGACGACAGATTTCCGGCGACCGCAGAATTTTTTTCTCAGGGGGGCAGAGTCATTGAAACTATTATTATTATTATTATTATTGTCATCATCATAATGATGTACTGTTCAATGAATATGATATTGCTAATGCTTTTAGTGAGCTTTTTCACAAATCTTTCTAAAAAAGAAGTCATGTAAATTTAAAAAATATTAATCTTCATTCATACACCAACTTAATTGATGTACCTGTTATCTTGGAAAAAGACGTAAGTGAAACAATTAACAAACTAAAAGGCAGGTCTTCAATAGGTCCTGATGGCATACCTAATTTTATTTTGAAAGCAAAGAAAGATGTTTTTGTACCATTGTTAACTAAAATTTACAACATGTCACTTACTTCTGAAATAGTTCCAGATATCTAGAAAAATGTGTTTATTGTACCTGTAACTAAAAACAAAGATGGAAAAGCCAATGATATTAATAATTATAGATCAATTACTATTTTAAATTCCATGGCAAACGTTTTTGAACACATAATTGCTGATTATTTGACTTTTTCTTTTGAACAATATATTGATGGAAATCAGCATTTTTTTTTTAGAAAAAGGTATACTATTACAAATTTATTGGTTTTAATAGACTCTCTTAAATCTAACATTAGGAAGCAATACCAGACTGATATTTTATTTATTGACTTGGCTAAAGCCTTTGATAGTGTCAGCCCTCAGCTATTAATTTACAAACTGGACCAAATGGGATTATCACCACGATTTCTGAAATGGTTTTCCAACTTTTTAGTAAATAGAAGTTTCTCTGTTATGATTGGTGAAACAACTTCTTCTATAAAAGAAATACTTTGTGGAGTACCTCAAGGTTCGCCACTTGGCACAATTCTGTTCGCTGCTTTTATCAATGATCTTACATTATGTTTTAAATCTAGCACATGTTTACTATATGCAGATGATATAAAAATTTTAAGAGTATTTTAACAAATAATGATGTCGCTCAACTTCAGGTTGGTCTCGATAGAATGACATATTGGTGCAAGATTAATGAAATGGAAATTAACTTGAAAAAGTGTAAAGTTTTAAGATGTACTAAGAAAGTTCATTATATAGTCCCCAACTATTCTATTTATCAAAATAAAATCCAAGTGTGCGACAGTCATAAAGACTTAGGAATATTAATAAACTCCTCTCTCATATTTGATGAGCACATTTCAGAAATTTGCTAAAGAGCAAAGCAAACAGGATGCTTGGTTATATATTTTTCTCATGGAAAGTTTTTTAAAAAGAAGATACCTTAATATACCTGAAATAAAACGATAGTTCGTCCTATTCTTGAATATGAAAATGAATTATGGTTTCTGACTGCAAGCAGTCACCTTCAAAAAGTTGAATCAGTTCAAAAACTTTTTATCAGATTATTATGCACAAAGTTTAAAAAAAATACTATGACCAACATTACTCTGAATGGTTAACACAGTTGAATATGTTTACCTTAGAAGAAAGAAGAAAAATGAAAAGTATAAATTTTGTCGAGAAGATCTTAACTTTTCAAGTTGACAGTGAATACGGTTTGAATAATATAGCTTATAAAATTCCCAGATATTCCCATAGGTATATCTCAATTCTCACATGACTAAACAAGGCCAGAGGTTTAGTAGCTGATCTTGTTGAAACCTACAATTTGAATTTATGAAGATTGTAGGATCCACTGTTTTATTTTATAATTATGTATTCAATTTTTTAATTTTGTATAACCAATTTTGACATAGTGATATACCTGGTTGTTTAATCGTGTTCATCACTTAAATAAATATTATTATTATTATTATTAGAACAATACACAGTGAATTGCACAATATTTTATAACAATAAACAATTATTAGTATCAGAGATATAATAAATCTCGTTGAAAACTGTAAATATGGTAACTTGTTATGTTATGTTGTTCTACAGCTTATGTATTTTATTCGTGTAACTTTGTACTTTTGTATTTGACATAGTGCTGTATTAGGTTTCATACTGTGCTCAACATTTAAAATAAACGATTATTATTATCATCATTATTACTGCTATTATTTTTGTGGTTATTATTATTATTGTTATTATTATTATCATCATCATTACTACTACAATTACTACTACTACTCGTACTTATGTTTCTTTTAAATTACATGCATTTGTAATTTCTATATTCTTTGTGTCTCTATACAATTTGCATAACTGTATACTTAACATATTAATTCATGTAGGACAAGAAGCTGTTTTTTACAGTTAGATATCTGTGTAAAATAGACTGTAAGCTTAAATATAACCCTGCTTCAAATAATAATAATAATAATAATAATAATAATAATAATAATAATAGTTGCTGTAATTTACTTCCTGTAAGTCACAGAAAGCAATATACTTTTTTATAAATTATTGCTACATTCGAATTACATTAACTCTTCCTAGAAATCTTCGGGGGGAACTTGGGTACCATAGTCACCTGACCTCAACCCTGTAATGGGCCTGTACATTTACAACAAATCTGCGAAGTTTTCTTTGGATTAATAATTAAGTATCTGTTATTACCATTCAAGGGGATATAGTTGTGCTACGTAACACTAAGAAAAAGGCATATCCAAGACTGACATTGAAGCTACGCCGTGTCATCAAAAGCTTGTTAAGGTGATGTTTCCAAAGATGGTGACCCCTGATTGGCTAATTTCAATTATTAGATTAACTTTAATGTAGAGGCGAAAGGGTGTTGGCTGTATAGCAGAAAAAAAAACATTGGGTGGGCTCAAACATTTGAGTTGTAAGTTCACACAAAAATCTCATAAATCCTTCTTCCATGTATCATGATATTACAATGCATCCTTAATTATTTTTTGAAAATCTGTTATTTATTGATTTCAATAATCACACCACCATGAATCACGGTAATAAATCTTCTATATATATATATATATATATATATATATATATATATATATATATATATATAAATGGATATATGTCTTTGGGTGGGTGTGTGGGTGTGTGTGTGTATATATGTTTGTTCCGGCATAACTCTCGAACGCCTGGAGCAATTTCAACCAAACTTGGTACACGTATCACTTGCAATCTCGAAAGAAATACAGTGGGGGTGGGAAGGGGGTGACATGTAAAAATAATCGAAAACGACCGATATTAAATTCCGCACAAAAATACTTCCGTGACTCTATGCAATCCCGCACAACGAAAGTGTTTCTCGGGTTGTCTAACATTCACGCTGATATGCGTTTATGATATTATGCGACAGATATTAGTGTGGAATCCATAGTTTACGGGGTCGCTAACACGAATAGTGACACTCCCAATGCCGTTCAACTTCAAGTTCATTTTACACTATAGTTAGAATTGATTATTTTCCTGTCTAATAGAAGATTGGGATAATAAATTCCCGGGGAACACCGGGTAATCAGCTAGTATAATTTTCATAATAACACGATAAATTGTTGGGTGGACTCGGGCCCCACTGGTTAACAGTGATAAGTAAGTGATACCAATCATTAAAGTTAGCTTCCAAACCACCTGGAGCGACTGACTGAACCACGGAAAAAACAATATAACCAGCAGCTGGATTTGCGCACGTAACTTTCAGGTTGTCATGCATGTCATAACCGTTGGAGAGACATACAGGGCATTTTGCATATCCCCCAAAAAAGAACAATGAAAGCGTTGTTTGTATCCAGTGTGTGCTTTACATCGAACTCCACCCCCTTCCTCCAGCCTTACGCATCACATGGCCTCAATGCGTTATTCTTTTGTTGTCGTTTCTCCCGTCGACGTTCCTGCGCACTTGGACCGTGGATTTGCAATATGCCATATACGTGCACGGAAGCATTAATCTTTATCATTTCCTATTTGGTGCGTCGGTGCGCCCTTTGACGGGTCGGGCCAAATTAGTTTGGCAATAGGGAAGGCAAATTCTCAGTTGTCATTCATCACGTTAATATATCACTTGCCGTTACCATGAAACGTTCCCTACGTTCAAAGCGTAGCTTTGCTTCCTCGGCGGTAAAATGACCCCCAATGTGTAGCATTGTTGTTTTTTGGAAGTGGAGCTTTGATTCAACATTCTGTGTTCCTAGATCTAATACGCCAGAAAGGTTTTTGGAAAATGAAAAATATTGCAACCACTTTCTGTCAACTTAGAAATGGCTTTCGCCATTTATTACATATTTTAATTTTCATAATTTTTGTGATTATAAATGGAGAAATACAGCGTGTTCCGTTCAAACCTCCCACATTTCAATTCATCATTGCAAAAAGGTTATGAAACGTAATTGAATGCGAGTGCTACTAGACGAAAGAGAAACTCAAAGAATTCTATTGCATGGCCTCGAAGTTCACCGTTCTCTCACTATGCAGCGCCACAATCGCATAAGCACAATGGAGACTCCGCAGCAGCACGCACAACCTGTATTCTGGTATGCACAGACCAAATCAATCATTACAGTGCAAATAAATTACCGGAGAGAATATGGAGGTGAAGCACCTGCCTGATGGGAAAATCATTAAGGCATGGCGTGCGAAGTTTGAAGTTTGAACTGCTGGACGCTTGGCGAAGTGATTTACGCGGGCTTCTCTGAAATCCCGCTCGAATTTCTTCCACCTTCTCCGAAACACGTCGACGAGGAGCTCCGGATTGTTTGTTAACATTTCCAATCGCCAAAAACTTCGCATACCATGCCTTAATGATTTTCCCATCAGGTGCTTCACCTCGATATTCTCTCCGGTAATTTATTTGCACTGCAATGATTGATTTGGTCTGTGCATACCAGAATACAGATTGTGCGCGCTGCTGCGGAGTCGCCATTGTGCTTTATGCGATTGTGGCGCTGCATAGCGAGAGAACGGTGAACTTCGAGGTGATGCAATACAATTCTTTGAGTTTCCCTTTCGTCTAGTACCATTCGCATTCCATTATGTTTAATAACCTTTTAGCAATGATGGATTGAAATGTGGGAGGTTTGAACGGAACACGCGACCCTTATGTTATTGCCGATTAGCATTCTTTGTCTGCAAGTTAATAGCGCCAATCTATAATGAAATTACTGAAAGCCATATCTTTTACAACTTTGAAGCAGATGCCACAAATTACACTACATTAAGTTGACTAATAAACCACGGCGAACGACGTTTAGCGTCACCATTTCTTTTAATTATTATTATTATTTTAAGCTTTAGTGTGATGTAATTTGAATTACTTTAGTTTTCTCATAGCATCTTAACATTTTTTAACATCTAATTCGACCTCTGAACGCATTTGACCAGCAAGGAACCTATTGTTATTAAATTTTAGCATTATAACCTGATACTTTGACAGGTATGTAGGACGTAAGGGAAAGCACACAAAGCTAATACAATACTTAATGGTAAAAGATCTTGATGGTTCAAGGGAAAAGTTTTGAAATATAAGTTTTTGTTTTTAAGTCACTCGTTCTACACAGATAAGCTAATCGCGACTCGACATAAAGTTTATAATGGAAATCACTTTGTGGCTCCTTAATTACAAGTGGGTGATGTTAGCACAACGTCATCGGGAAAGGCAATATGTATGGAAAGATTTAGAGAGGACTCAGGAATATCGAAAGTTGGTGTTACTGCGGCAATGAAGCATCGGGTTTATTTGTGCCAGGGGATTTGTTTCTGGTCTTTGACACTAACCGATATGGGTTCTTATGTGGTGGGGATGGGGACTCTGTTAATACCATAAGGGAGTTTTTGTTTGGTTCCTGGTGAAGGTGCATGTGAGAGATTCTCGCCCACTTTAAACAGTAGATACAATCCTCGTTAAGCTGTGTGTGAACTAGAGTGCTGCAGAGAAAGCATTTCGATCGAGCGTCAAATAGTTCGCATGGACGACGCTAGATAGCGTACGGAATCGAGAGATTCTTCGCTCGAGCGAATAACGCTCGAAATCCAGTAGTATAAGCAAAAATAATTCCATGGTATAAGTATACAACCGTAAATTGTTTGTGGTAGTGAGCCCTCTAATATGGATCGTAAGGTGAAAGATGCATGCAGTGAAATTGAAACTTAAGTATACATAGTCAATATCTCCATGTTAAAATGTGGTTTACCCTCCCTTACAAATACAGTGATATATGAAAATGAAACAGATGATTGTGGGCTGAAACTGCCAGGATGGATTTTACGTATGTATCTACGATTATTGCCACATTAAAATCATATTCCATTGTAAACGAACGAGTACAAGCGAGCAAAAGTGGTTCTATGTAGTATTCTAGTGTGGATAATACTTCATTTTTGATCAGCATTCATGGTGTCTGACTTTATTTGAGACTTCAACAGCTCAAAAGTGCCAATTTGTGCGTACAAAGGAATTTACATGCAACTGAGAAGATATTTGTTAAAAATGCTTTTACTCAGATTTATCTTAGAGCCAGGAAACTTAATGTTCGTCTCCACCTGCTTCATATATTATAGTCGATATTAGACATCACCCTGATAAAGACTCAAAGAACAGGAAATGCTGAACCCTGTGCTATTTTAATTTGCGACTCCCTCTTGTAGAGTGTCCAAAAAAAGATAGGTTCGGAATGACTGTGTTACAAAGACAATAATTGCTGGGGTAATTGGGATTGTTTGGTTGACAATCGTCCTGCATCTGGTCCGCGCCGGAAGTCACAGAGAGAAGGGAGAACCCGGATAAAAAGGAGGAAGAAAAATAGGAATTCCGAGGATGTAACCACTCCTCCTCGCCCTATGATGTAGATGTTCCGCATGGGTTGTGTCAACTATGGCTTTCTCTGCTGTGGGTAGAGGAGGAGCAGGGGGGAGCGAACGCCGTGGAATTTAATAACAAGACGTCTCTCTAAAGGGATGCTGGGGAAGGGTGTGGGGGAGAAGAACAGTTGGAGAGAGTTTCGCGAGTTCGGCCATGAGAACCCAGCAGTAAAGAGAAACACAACTCTTGGCTTTTTACGCCGGCTAAAACGTTCGCATTTTGTACCCACCGTTCCAGGATTGCCCCTAAATTAACGAGGGAAAGGGGGGGGGGACGTTGCATAGGTGGCTTTAGTGGTGGTTCCAGATAAGTTCTCAGAGACTAGAAATTCCTGAGCGGGAGTGTCTTTGTAACGTTCATCCGCTTGATGTCTGCTAACGAACGAAGTAGCTCTGCCCGGTAATTACAACTCTATGTTTGCTTAATGTTATAAGCAAAAAGGTTCATGATTACCCGTCTGAATCTTTTACATTTTTACCTCAGGTTTAATAAAGCTTTACCCTCTCCCACACACAAACATTTGAAGTTATTACATTTTTATTGATTGCCTTGTAGCAGAGGTTAAACACAGAATAAGTATTAGCAAATGGAATCTGCTTTGAACTGAAAGCACAAATGAAGTCGCAATATATCGGAAGTAAAACGAAAATAAAACTCTGTAAAGCACATATACCTGTCTAAATATCCTGATGAGAGTTATAGAGCACAAAGGGAGATATTTATGAAATTTCTGATTGCCAGTCACTAATGCTAACGTTTCTCGTTCAAATTGACTGTAGTTTCTTTCCGAAGGCGTCTTATTGCTTAATTGAGCTTGAACTTCTACACCGCTTCCGTTCACTATAAGCACTCGATCATATGAACTTAATATCTCTGCCTTTTGCAATCCCATTCTCGTTGCCAATTGTAATAATCGTTAATTAGGCAAAACTGTAACTTATAACTCCATATGACGTAACTACACAAAAGACATAAATAACAGAACACAGTGTATCTCCACATATCAACCGACACAGTATATATTTTAATTTTCTTCATCTTCTTCTCAACCTCTATCAATTTTGAGAAGGATTTCTGGACCCGCATATGATAACGGATTGTGGAGGGTAATAATAGGGCAGTATCAGCTTTGCCAAGGTACAGAGATTGTGAACGGCTTAAGTGATTGGTGTATGTTTGCGCACAATTTGTACAGACCAGAAAAGTTGGAAGAGTTGGTGGAAGAGAACCTCAACTCAATTAGAATTTGAGGTCGAAGAATCAAAGTGATAAAGAAAGTGACATAAAAATATTGAAGGAGAGCAGGGTCTTTGATGGACCTGTAGTATTGAAAAAGAAGAATCCAGCTATACTCAAACTTTGTATTTGTATTTTTGTTAATTAACGTTCTCTTCTGCCACTTTTGGCTAATCGCGACGATGAAGATAAGTTTTAATTAGATGGAATTGATGAACGAACACTCATGCCAAGGCCGGAACTCGAACCGGAAACTTGGGTGGATTTTGACGACGAAAAAAAGTCACATGTACAATCTGACTCAATGCATTACAATACGTTCATTTGACCTAATACCCACTAAAATATACTCTATACAGTAAATAGATTCATTTCTGCTAATTTTCTATCTTAGTTTATATCATTGTCACTTTCTTGCATTTTTGTCTCATCGGAAATAACACAGCTGCATAAGAGAAGGATTTTTTTTATTTACTCTGAAAGTAGCTGTTTTATTTTAGTAGACACAGAGATGCTAAAAATAAGGTAATATTCCACATAGAAAACATTTCTTGTTTTCTTCCAGTGTTGAATATTCGTACACTAATATTTAATTATTTTATTCCAGCTGCAAGAGACACTGGTGATTTCCTCTGAGAGAGAAATTCCAGGCTAGAGAAAAACGATTACGTAAGTACCAAAAACTGTTTTTTTAAAAAAATATAATTTATCCACTTCCACTTTTTCCTCTTGTTTGAATTATTTTGGAACATGCTCCATAATGCACCAATATCTAACATACACAGAATAAGTTTTCTAGATTACTGTTCCTCCTACTCCCACTAGCACACCAGTGAAAGTATCTACCAGTGATATACGAAGAAGTAAGAGATTCTTGTTTCTTGTCTTGAATAATAATAATTAGGCGTAGTATACTATTTCTCGTTGTGCCATTTTCTGCCCATTTTCTTTGCCATTGTAACTAGACATATTAACGTTGGCAGACCTCTTATTTCGGAAGGGGCTGGAATTGTAAAAGTGGATATCATTTAGCTCAGTTCTAAGTAGGGCCGAGATACACCTTAAAATATTTTGTAATAACCATTTTCAATCTTCGTTTTAAAAATTGTTGAAAGACAAAAATAGTAATCGGGAAATAAATTTGCTTTCACCACTTGGGTTTTTCCTTTCATTTCAAAATTGATTTTCTCAAATTTCTGGAGGGGCTGTAGCCCTATAAACCCCCCCTCCGCGTTCACCGGTGTTAACGTTAAATAGCCCAGAATAATAACGGAACTAACCATCAAATGAATGATGCTGACAGTTATTCTCTATTGCAAGCACTCACTTTTTCCGCAATGCAATGTGGGTTGTCTAACAATCAGGGGTTATTTGGTGTTTGTAAAGACCGTCACGGTCTATCTGCTCCATGCAGACTGCACAGGCTTGTAATATGTTTATCTGTGCTGGATGAGAAATGGCTGCCGTTATAAGCATTTTCGTAAGTGACTTAAAACTGTGAAAATTTCCATTCGCTATACCTGTGCAGGTAGACCTCATCTTATGTGTCAGAGCGGCAATTAATCTTTCACATATACACACACACACACACACACACCAACCTTACAGCTACAGAACTTACTGCAAAAATAATTACTATTTATACAGAAAGTGGAATCAGGGAGAAGGAAACGAAGGTTTCAACAACCTCCTTTGACCACGCTATCGTAACAAGAAATAACAGATCGGATGATAATGAATCATAATATTGTCTACTAAAAGAAAATACGAATCTTTCCTTTCAAATTCTCTACAACATTACATTTACGGTCAGTAATTAATCTTTTCGCAGAAGCCTAAAAATTTTAAGGAGCTTCGGTGGTCTAGTCTTCAGGGCGTCTGCCTGCAACGGGGGAGACCCGGGTTCGATCCTCGGGGTGGGTGATCTAAGGTCGGAATTCTTCTGGCCTTGTCGCCGCATAAAGCTGCTCCGAGGCTTACCCAGCCTCAAGTCAATGGGTACCTGAGGGCAACCCTGGGGGGTAACGGCAGCCGGAGCGTGGTGCTGATCACACCTCCAACATGGCATCGAGAATGTGTGTCATCCCCTAAATACACCTTCATGGCAAGGTGCTATATGCACCTTCACCTAAATAATTTAAGCGCGAGCCTCCACTGTAAGCAAAGTATCACTACAGCGTCGTCTGTCCACTAAGACAGCATTGTGTGAATCTTGTCAGCAAACCTAGCCATGTGGGGACACAGTACGAACCCGGTTAAACTACATGATGCGCCCTGTTCACTGAGGAGAAAGCAAGATGGTTTTTTTTCCCATGGGGAAACAAGCAAATCATATAATCCCCCGTAATAGTGTTGTTCTCTCAAAAAAAACATTGCTTCAGTTTGAAGTTATCATGTTCCTACAATTCCCTTTTAACAATTAACACATACGACTGTGACTGAAATTAAATTGCATTCCTGAAATATACATATTCCCTTCCGGACGTCCATGCTGTCCGGTGTACATGCTTGTGGCGGGCTTAAGAGTTCCCAACAAAAGAACGAACCAGCAGTCTATGGTATTTTATAGCTTTCATGCGGCAGCTTTGAATATATACGTATAATTTGCTGCAGAAATTTACATCGCTAAAAATGTTGTACGCTAAAAAAGCTCGTACCATCCACCATGCTTTACTGAGTTGTGAATGTGATTTCCATTCTTACATGCCATTTCTAAAACATCCCCATATTTCATATTAGGTCTCACTTATTGCACACCGTATTGAGCATCTTCGTCTGCTGACGGCAGCGCGAATTGGTTTTTGACGTTAAATTTAGGACTCATAGCATAAATACACGATAAATACACTGCAATATTTCGAGACTTGACCAAAAATGTATTATTTATGCTACGAACCCTAAACCTAACATGCCTAATCTAACAACGAGAACATTTATCGTGGCGTCAGTAGACGAAGGTGCTTCCATCGGTGTGCGATAAGTGAGACCAATTTCATATTATTTAGCGAGAGCTGGTCAGTGAACCTTCAGTGACGTAGACAATTTCCAGCTGCGCATAAATATACTCAGAAGAACGAAAACCACTGAGTGTTAGGAACTTTTTCTGTAAGGCAATGGACAGGATGCGCAGTAACCTGCCTTATTGTTCTGCGCATGCGCAATGGCCTGCCGTATTGTTTTGCGCATGTGCAGATCAACGAAAAGAGACTGTGGGCGGAACCTTGTCATTTATTCTCATCGTATCTGTTGGGAGGGAACGGAGTAAATACGCCGAATTCTCCTTCCTTCACTACTGTACAATTACAGTATTTATCTTTGCTGTCCAATAGTGTCCATTTATTTTAATTATAGCTGATGCTACTTGAAACACATTATCACGTTTTAATTTGAAGTTGTAAAACATTTAATTGTAATCTGGAGTTTGTCTGGCTAAGTCTTAACAAACAGATCATTTATTTCCCGAGCCCCATTCCGTTTCTCTCTAACACAAGAAGAAGCTGCCCGATTCTTTTAGATTTTTCTGCAGCAGAACTGCAAGCAGAAAGCAGCTGAGATTTTCCGCTTTGGGGAGCGAGATTGACATTGGTACTCTACCTCCTGAAGCTCTAAGTTCGGCTATAATTACATTACCCAACAAACCCTGCGGAGAAACGACGCTGGGAAGTGTCACTGGAAGTCCTGAGGGATCCCAAGCGGGAATATTGCCTTTCCTGTGCGACGCTTTCGCCCGTGCTCTCCAGGATCCCGCAAGAAAAACCGGGATAAAGCCTGATGCTGGAGTTTGAGTGAGAGGTGTGTGTGTGTGTGTGTGTGTTTAAGGGGGACAGGGACGGCAACTTAGTTTGACTTAAGTTGTCTTTCTTCGTGAACAAATTGTTGTCGGAAGAAATCGCTGTGCAATGTTTGGGAATCGTGGCCTTTCTTCTCCAATAAAGATTTCTATCCCGGATTCTCTGAGAAATGTTTGCTTCAACCTTATTTTGTCAGAATCGCATCCGGTCGAGCTTCTTCCCCCCCACCCCTCCCCCCAGCCTTGTTCCTAGCTATTTGCCCTCCCTTTTTTTCTCCTGATTTCTTGCTGAGCACACTCCTGCCACCTAGGAACCGCAGTTGGGAAGGGGATCTTTTGCTTCCAGAGAAATTTCTGGAGGATCCGGGCAAAAGGAAGGTGGGAGTAAGGGGGGGTTCGTTGCTGGACTCTGCACGATTGCCAAGTTGTCAGCGTTCCAACGTTGCCACAACCGCAAGCGTGCAGGTAAAATATGGCTTTGGCGACAGGGAAATAGATTGGCTCATTCAGGCATTGGTTAGGCCTCAGCCCCCAATAACCGGCGAGGCATCCGTGTTAATTACTGAGTGTGGTTTCGACGGCGGTAAATATACAGCTGAGTTGCAAATGACAACTGGAAATAGGATTGGAATACCGGAACTCCTACTTAGGCCTCATTCGCTGATTAACTGCAAGGGATGCTGAATGGCCAATTTCATGAAAGGACCATTTTCAGGCTCTCGATACCTTAGTGAACAGGTTTCTCCACAACACCCACTCCCTCCTTCATTGAAACGTCCCAGAAGCAGCAAGAAAAGGTCGCTTCTGAGCTCGCCAACCTTACATTGCAAAGGCCCTTTTCTGTATGGCAGTTGGACGGACCAAAGGACCACATCAGCCAGGATGACTGTAACTTAGTTTCCAATTTAACTCCATCCTCCCTTTCTAGGGAAAGGCGAATGACTCAGTAATATAATTTCACATTTTAACGACGTAAAGGCCAAAATATTTAACATCAGCACCAGCAAGATATCTGTATTACCTTTTTCACCACCATTCCCACTTTAACTCTTGCCTCTATCTTGACACAAATTGTACTGCTAACATTTTGTACTATCCACGTAATTTTCATATTTGAATCGTCACAAGCAGTTACGATCAAGTCCTAGACCTAATATTACTAATGAATATTACCCTCACGTTTCCTCTTTCTATTGTTTTTCGTCCATTCTTAATCTTTTGTTCACTTTTTTATTTCTTCCTCTGCGTTCTTCTATTTCTACTTTTTCTTCTCTGATCTTTCTCTTTTCTCAAGTTCTGTTTATTTTCTTTTGTTCATTTCCCTTTATATTATTTTCCACTCTCTCTCTCTCTTTCCCTACGTTCTTTTAATTTCTACTTTTCGTTCTCTTCTCTTTCTCTCGACTTCTCTTTATTTTCTTTCATTCTCTTTCCATTACATTCATTTCCTCACTATCTACGTTCTTTGTATTTCTGCTTTTCGTTCTTTTCTCCTTCTCTCTTCTTCTTGCGTTCCTTTTAATTTCTTTCATTTTTCCCATTATATGCTTTTCCTCTCTCTCTCTTTCTCTACGTTCCTTCTATTTCTACTATTCGTTCGTTTCTCTTTCTCTCTTCTCGCGTTCTCTTTATTTTCTTTCCTTCTTTTCCCATTTTATTTTCCTCTCTCTCTCTCTCTCTTTTCCACTCATTTTCCGTTGTTTTTCTATAGAATAGAATAGAATTGAATAGAATTTTATTTCCAGTATGAGCCGTTACAGCTATACATACCATACAAGTGCATAAATTTTCGTGTGCTTTCCCTATACCCTTCCTCCTTTTTAGTCTGCTTCCACCTTCACCACTGCTTGGGAGTTCACAAACACTATGTCATTTGAAATCTTTCCCTATACTTGCCCTGTTACCTGAGTGGTTCCTAAATTTTCTCAAATTTATTTATTAATTAATTTATTTAGTACCCCTCCCCCCTTTCACACATGTTCGCTATCCCCACTGAGCTTCTTTGATCTCATTACCCAGGCGTAGTGTAGGAAAGTTCCCAGATTCCTTACTTGCGCCTCCCCCCCTCTCGGTCTCTCCCTCCTAATAACGCTTGTCATTATATTCTCAATGTTATCTTCATTTATTTCCCTGATATATTTTTGTCTTGCCTCCCCTGTTTCTTTACACTGGAGGAGAATGTGAAATTTCGTCTCGTCTTCGCCGCATAACGGGCATTCTACGCTCCCGTCCTCCCGTTTAAGTCTAACTTGTGCCCATCCCCCCAGTCTGAACCAGGCCAATCCTGACCTTTCTTTTGCCCCACACAAATCTACGTAGTTTCTCCTTCCCCATTCACGATCCGTATCCACTATTTTCGCCGATGTTAACGATATTTTTGCGTCGCACTCTGCCAGAATTTTCTGTTTGGTAATATCTTCCAGCCTGGCACGTATGGCCCCTAGCATCTGCGTATCAATCCTCCCCTCTATCTATACAACCTTTACCATTAGGCACTTTTTGTAATGTGGCACACACAGGTAATGACTACTTAGAAATTTCAGTGGAAAATGCACGCTAGACCATGACTCGAACCCGCGTCTCTGGTATACCACGCCGTTTCTCTTCCAAATGAATTAACTACCTGGTTTCGATTGATTTCTTGCTTCCGCTGCTTTTACATGTATTGAGATTGTGACCGTAAGTACTACTGCAATGGGATCTGTTGCACTGATCTGACTGATGTGTAACACTGATAGAAGTAACTAACTGAACAGAGGTAAAAACCGCAGAAACAAAAAAATCAGGTGAAACGAAGGCTGGCTTTGTACCTGACTGTCGGCCTCCGTGGCGTGTGGTCAGCCCAGAACAAACGCCAGGGGTTCCGGATTCGAATCCTAGGTAAGACATGGATGTTTCTGATTGTCTGTCCTGAAAGAAATGAAATAGAGGAGAAAGAGTATGACTGTGGAAACTACCGCTTAAGTTTTTGTTCTTTTAGCTAACAAAAAAACGTTCGTAGAGCAGTGGCACGTTATGCGGAAGATCCAGATTCGAGTCCTGGTGGAGGCTGCATTTTACGCTTAAATTTCTTAGTAACTTTTCTCATTTCTTTTCACCTCTATCTTTTCTGTTTATATATTTTGGGGGGCTCCAGCCACCCGGTAGATCCCTAATCTGGGTACGCCACTCCAATCGGACACCAATTGCCAGGAATTGGAGCTGATTAACTCGATTCCAAAAGGTCGCATACATATAACCTTATTGATATCAAGCGATGAACCTTTGCTAAGTTGATTTAGCATAACTAGTATACACTCTGACGTAGAGTCAGTCGTAACGAGGTTCCCTCTCGTTCCCAACGATTTGCACCACATCGAACGTGCCGCAATGCATGAGCTTAGTTTTGCTTCATTAGATGTCGCTGCTTTAATCTTAACTTCATTAGGGCGCTTAATGGCTTCCTACATAAGTAATGAACATGAAGTTAAACAACTCATTAAAATTTTTAATTTCTTCTTATTTGCTCAGAACCGACGCTGGCCGCATGGAGATTTGTGGGTTTCTCTTGGGAGACAAGGATTTTACTCACTTCAAAGTCTCAAAGTCCCCTTGTTAAAGAAGTCAAGAGGCCTGAAGAAACTGAAGGTTTTCCTCGTTACGTTTCCTAGCCTGTCGTCAGCTCTCCTTCTCTTTCTTTCTTCCTCTCTCTATATATATATATATCTCTCTCTCTGCATGGTGGAGTGGTTAGCACAGCGCGCTACGCCGCCAGGGGTCCAGAATTCGAATCCCGGTCTGAGCATGGGTGTTCTTTGTGGGTATCCCTTCATCAATTTCATCATATAATGGCTCATCGTCAAAAGTGGCAGAAAAGCGATAATAAATAACAAAAGTGAAGTCATGTTCGCGTAAAATAACTGTACTTTATTTAGAACGAGAAGTTCTTCCTTTTAACTGATGATATTCTAAACAATAATTTCCATTCAATTAGAAATTATAATATAATATTTTAAAATATATGATCAAATATAATATAATCATATTATTAATATGATTAAATTCGAAAAATAGAGCTAAGAAAATTCAGAGTAAAATTATATTCTTGGAAAAGTTATAACGCAAAACGTTTCTTTGTAACTAAGATATGTAGGTATACATGTTTATACTATACATAAGTATTGTGTGTGTATGTTTGAGTTTGTTCAAAGAAAGGCTAATCGGGACTGGACCTACAGTTTAGGTTAGATCTGAACCATTATGTGCCTCCACAGGGTATCGGACCCGAGTGTGTGTGTGTGTGTGTGTGTGTGTGTGTGTGGGTGTGTGTGTGTGTGTGTGTGTGTGTGTGTGTGTGTGTGTGTGTGTTTGTGTGGATGTCATACCGTTTACTTATATTATATAGAAAGAAAATATCAGTCGCGATGGGTATCGATGGTTTTTGAGTATATCTTTCCTTTGTTGTTGTTGACGTTATCAGTGTTAAAACTTTCTATCCACAGAATGCCCGATGCGGTGCGATGAAAGTTTTAGATGGAAGTTAAAACTCAGATAAAGATGTTAAACTATTTTTTTATATCTCTTATCGAACGCAACAATAAACGTATACTGTTAATATGATTATATTGATTTTGCACTCAATAAGCACACATACATAAATTAGATCCACAGTATGAGTAGGCGTGGAAAATTGTTGGGCAGGATCGAGGAACATTGCTACATACAGCTGCAGGGTGTCTGCCTCTGAAAAATGATTGAACTCATCTCCCGTAACTTCTGGATAACATTTCCTCAAATTGAATGGAAAAGTTCGCAATGGCATTTTGAAAATTAATTGAAATTTCAAAGCTTTCATCAATATTGGCATAGGATCAGCGAGAAAGGTACCAAATTTTGAATTTCTGGATCTGGTAGTTTCTGAAGTATCCCTGGTTGAAGCACGGCTCATTTTTGCATAGTAGTGCCCAAAAATGTTTAATTACGAACATCACCTATGAATATACAATGTTATTTGCATGATACTTCAAATCCAAGCAATTAAATAAATTCTACTGTAATGACCTGAGATGTAGACAGAGTAAGATGTGTGAGGAAGAGGGAGGAAAATCAAGCATATAGACAGAGAGGGAGACTGATGTATTTGCGAGGACACAAAGAAGCATAAAAGATAAGATAAGGCGACAGGAACTAGAGAAGAGAGACAAGAAGACTGAGGCAAAAAGGAAGGGATATAATGGCAGAAATGAACTGTAAATATGAGAGAGAGAGAAAATGAGTTACAGAGGAAGAGAAAGGGATAGATACGAAGACACTTAGGAGAAACGGTGCGGCGAAGAGATAGAGAAGAGAAATTAACAGGACGATAGAGAAAAGAAGAGAGAGATAATTTGTATATATGAACTGTAAGTAGAAAGAGAGAGGTGGTGATCAAGAGAGCAAAGATTTAAAAAAGCTGGAAAAGGTGCAGCGACAAATACGGAGAGAGACAAAAGTGAGCATCATAGGATAATTATAAAGCAATAGAGAAGACGGGAAAGGAGTAGAGACACAAGAAAACAGAAAAGCATGACGTTAAAGAAAGAAAGACAGAAAGAGGGAGACAGGACTCCATTTCTTGTTCCAGAAAACTTTCGGAAGTATAAAACCATTGTTTTCCTACTAAGGCTGTTATTGTTCTTCTATTTGGAAATTGCCATCCACTCTGACGATCTTAAATTTATCAATTCCTCCTCTTACTTGTTTAACATTTAAAGTGCTTTTCTTATTTTTATCCATTATGTTTGAAAACTGGTACATTTACCCATCGCGAACTCTTTCCCTCCCGTCAACGGAAAATTCGAGCCATCTTGAAAAGACAATATAGATTTTAGCAATCAGCTAATGGTGATTGCGAGCTTTGAATGAAATAATTTGTGCGGTTTCCTTAGAAATTTAATGAGATCAAAACGTTACCAATGAAAATGCATATATTTACTATATATTTCCTGGAATTATAACCGTCGGCGTGGTAGGTTTCAATTCCTGGAATACTTTCCTGCAGCTTAGAAAGGAAGCATAAATCTCTCCCTTTCCTTACAATCTTTGCAAATATATAAGTTATACAAGTATAATCGTTTTAGATTGGGAATTTTTTTTAAAGCATTATTAATTAGTATTGCTTTTTTGCTTACAAGTAAATGTATCATTAGTTAAATAGGCTTACGTAACCACGAAACTGTTGCGAGGCAATAACGAAAGAAAAAGAACACAAAAATTCACGAGAATTCTCTAGAAAGTAGATGTAATTTTTAAGATTTTGAAACATAATAACAGTTTTTCGAAGGGAGAGGAGATTTTGAAAATGGCTTCGCTGGCGTCAGACAAAGATCCAGCCGAACCTTAAGAGTTTATTTAAAAACAAACCTATTAATTTATGTCCTCTTTTAGCGTAAGGGACCATGTAGGTTTTTTTAGGCATTGAAGTAAACAAGCATTTTACATGCAATATTTGAGGCAAAGTTCTATTTGGAAAGGTTTCTTTTCCATTGGGGAAGTGGTACGGAGAGATAAATGGACGACTAATCCTCGTGTTTAGTTCTGGTATCCTCACCGTTGATGGGTATGGGGAGAAGTACGATGTTATCCACGAATACTGTTAGAATAAGATAAGAATACTTAATTTTCCCGATAAAATAAGGAACTATATCTAATGTTTCCAAAGCGAAATCCGAAGTCTAGACTAGTATATACAGTAGGCCTACATATAAACGTTAGGAGATTGACAGTGGTAAATATTTCAAATCTTAGTTGAATATTCCAATTTTAATTATTGCAAGTAGTTTTCATGTAACATTTTCAGCGAAAATGAATATCTTGGCATACTGGGTCCTTAATTTGTACTTTTTCTTCGTGAACTGTAAGATAACAGTAGAATTTTTCTCAGTTTTAAGTTCACTTTCATGCACAGATAGGCTAATCGCGACCGGATCTTCAGTTTAAGTGAGATCCGAACAATTATGTACTTCTACCGGGATCGAACACGGGACCCCTTGATGTAAGGAGCCGACGTTACCACTACGCCATTGAGGGGGGCCAACAGTAGGTTTGTTTTCATAATTGCTGTTCATGTTTTCTATATTTTTAGTGCATGCATTTTTAGGTTCCTGTAGCATATTTGCATGCATAGTTTGTTCATTTTAAATGCATATAAATTCTCAGTTCATTTATAACATATCTAAATATGGGAAAATAAATTTATGAAGTTTCGAAAACAACCACTTGTCTATTTATCTATGACATTTAACGGATTTTAATGCCTATGAATTTTTCTAGTAAAATGTGTCCTTGCTGAAGGGCGGTAGAAAAGAGAGGAAACAGGACAAAACACTTCTAACGAAAATAAGCTGTGCCTAGGGAGATAGCATGAATCATACATAGAAAAAGTACCCTCGAAGTCCACTAACTCTGAACTATACTGACGCAGTAGTGAAGGTGGACGTCTCCCAATTTCTCCGAGTTAGCCTTCTATAGTCTCCCGTGGGAATAGGGAATGCCTTGCTAAAGAAATAAAACTCTTGGAGGAACGAAATTTGCTTGTTTAATTCACAGATCCTGCGGCAGATGTTCGTCCCGCTTTGAACCTGCTACAAAGGAGGCGAAGAGAAGAGAAAAACAGGTCTGCAAGAGACTCGGCGAATTTGGTTAGCGGTCCGCGTTGCAACGAAAGTTTACTTACATCTACGAAATGTTCATAACTTTTGCAATTAAACTTTTAAAGTTGAATCAAAAATGTAAACACAGTCCCTGCGGTCTAGAGATAAGAGCAACACTTTGCACGACGTTAGTGTGATGATCTTTTATCCACTGCATGATTGACTTATTTATTCTTATGTTTTTGACTGTCCTGTGAAAGTCACAGTTGTAAATCTTTACAGTTAAAACACGTTAAATCGTTGTGAGTTGTGAAAACCGTGAAGTAAAATGTATATCTCATTCATAAATAATAGAAGAGAAACCGAAATAATACACAGGGAGACTGCATTATTCACTAATGCTGTATGAATATATACGAATGTTCTAAAAATCTATCCCATGGTATTTCGTGTTGTCGCATCAACGTTTTAAAACATGACTCAATGTGATTCTTAAAATAGTTTTAAATATGTGAAGCCGTTATCCAAGAAGTCTAAATACTAATTGTATTTTTGTAATTATTTGATAAAATCACACCGTGTTTGCTGTTTATATGAATTGCACATTGTTCAATCACGATCATTTGGTTACTTACGATAATTGATGATGGAACAGCAAAAACATTAATTGTTCTTATTTTCCTTACAGTTAGACCCTGAGAGGATATCATTTGCTACAGTATCTATTTAGGAAAAAATACTGTGATTCAATTTAGGCTGATTTTTAGAATGTATAACATGTTTGGCTTAATGGCAACATAAGCAAACAATAGTAAACATAATATTCGGTTAAGAATGAGTTTGTTTATGCAAGGTACCACACAGGGCAAATGTAGCAGACGTTCCGCAATAGAAAACATTATGCAGGCTGCTCGAGGTATTGCATAAGAAGTGGTGACCACTTCAGTGGGGTTCATGTATTGATTTCAACAGTGATTTGCATGCAACTGCCAATTTTCTACTTATTTTCTACAAGTTTTTTTTATTTTTTAAAAAACCAATGTTTTATGTATTCCCGCATAAAATATTTCAATTGGCACCGTGTCGTGACGCTACAAAGGGAACTGTGAAGATGGTTAGCACCACGCTCAATCGGCTTAAACTCGTCAAAGATAACCCTTACGTACCATTGATAAGAGAATGTCCAAACTCAGTATTCGCTTATGCATATACAACGACACGTCCATGCATTACCCAGAATTCAAACCTGGAGCTCCTGTATTCGTAGAGCGTCACATTATCCACTCTTCCTCAGAGGTTGTTATTTGCAAATTCGAGTAGCGTAATACGTGATCTAGAGTGTTTCAAAAGTCGCGCAACCCAAATTTTGAAAATTTATATCATGAAAACCGCAAGAGATATTCAAATAATAATCCGTTGCGCAACAGCCCATGAAGGGCCTAGCCGTACCTACCGACTGCCGGTCTCCCTCCCACGCTTTCCTTCGTCACCTCTAAGGGTGGAGATCTTCAACCAGTATTGGAATAGTCAGGGGGTCAGCCCGACGTATCCCCAGCCGTTATAGTAGGTCTGCGTGACCGGATTACGCTCACTCACTCGGAGCTTCCCAATTTCCTCACGATGGTGGGTTGCCACCGGCCCTATACGTAGGCCGAATAAATTCCGACCAGAGCCGGATTCGAACCTACGCCGTCCCGCAGGTTTTTTTGCATTATAAAGCCTCATCCATTGAGATATTTTTCAATGTTTAACATTATCAATTTATTCAGTACAGAAAATAAAATAAATCAATAACTGGCGGAAGGCAGCGTTAACATTTTTCCAGAAATGCACTTTTGAGTGAGAAAACTATGTAAGAAATTATCGGAGATTCATAAGTAGACGTCTAATGAGGGATGCCATACCAATCTGCTATTTGCAACAAAAAATAATCATGTACAGCATTTTATGAATTTATGACTGACGATTTTATGGGTTGAGTTAAAAAGTGCCATTTTTGGCATCATATCCTCATCTTCGCGATTAGCCAATTAATTATAATCAAAAAGTTTTGTTTGATTCCTTGTGAGAATAGTGTAAGTGCATTGAATCACACTTTAAAATGCAGATTCTGTGTCAGTTGCCTCTTTTACCCTTCATTTTCCCCGCTTGTTCATATGAATGTTGCTTTACTTTGAATTAAAATTATCAGTGTGTTCATTTAACGAAGAAGACGGCCTTTTGTAAGTACAAGAGGTCTCCTATGCAAAATTTCGCGTCATATAAACATCGTTTGGGGCCTTTGTGGTATCCCGAAAACCTTTGCAACCTTTGCCGCTTTGCAGGAAAGGGATCATCTTACCATAGACGCGTTTGACCCGAGGATGAATCACCCAGACGAAGAAGATCAATATCGTAACATGAGATTTTGGTTGGGGGAGGGGAGAAGACACCAATCTCCCCAGAATGAAGAGGGGGAGACTAATAGTGCATTCGTCCCTGTCTCCTTTTCTAGGTCCTCTGTGTGGAAGAAGCTGAAATTAAGGGAAGCCCTATGGCTTCAGAAAGTAGTATACATTACATCAAGGCTCGTTATTCGCTCAGATGAAGAACTATCACTACGTGGCTTACTTTTCCTGTCACAGTCGTCTCATGAAGTGATCACACACATGATGATCCATCATCCTCAAAATTTCCCTAACACACCCTTAAAATTCCTCATGCAGGCTAAGATTTTGATCTTTTTTGCTGCTAAATTCACCCTTCCATTCCTAAAAGCGAACTTACGTGCTCTTAGTTGGAAAATTTCTGCATAAACTCGTGGTCTCATAAACGAAAGAGAACATTAAGAGTAGCGAAATATCTCTCACACATCAATACATGGCAATATTTACTTAATGAAACGCAGAGTATCTCAAGGCGCCTAAATACAGCATATGGTTTGATTGATTTGCTTTATTTTACTTCGCTTTTCTGCCACTTTTGGCTAGTTGCGACGATGGGGATGAGTGATGATATGATGAAATTGATGAATAGACACTCACAAACATCCATTCCCAGGCCAGATTCGTAGCGCGATGACATATGGTTTAAATAAAGTACGTGATATACGTACGAACAGCAAATCACACATAGTGTTTCTGATCCAACTTTAAACTGTAGGTTCAGTCCTGATTAGCCTTAATGTGCATAACGTGGACTTAAAACTAAAACCCAAATTGAAAGCACATTATTTTAAAGTAAAGTATAATAAAAAGTTAATTAGATTGATAGTTTAATGTGAAATATTTAAGTTATAACATTTTTTTTTAAACTACATAAAATAGCAATCAGAGCGTTATTTGTCTTGAAATCGTATAATGCAATTGGTGGATACTTTTTCGAATTCTCTCGGTATCATGTTTCCTCTGTCTCTCTATTACTTTCTGTTTTCTGCTGCTCTTTCTATTTCTTTGTCTACTTCTTTATCCTTCTGTGTGTGTGATTCTTGCTTTATAT
The DNA here is from genome assembly GCF_977018435.1 of Lepisma saccharinum. Classification (NCBI taxonomy): domain Eukaryota; kingdom Metazoa; phylum Arthropoda; class Insecta; order Zygentoma; family Lepismatidae; genus Lepisma; species Lepisma saccharinum. The sequence goes on from NC_139253.1 coordinate 23,563,741, forward strand.
CAGATAAATATACTACATATCTTGTGTAACTATTCGGACGAGGAGCTTGGGATAATATTATTTCTCAGCCAAACTATCCCGCGTGTCGGCGACGCCGCTGGCAGTAGCCTGAACTCTGACGCACCAATAATGTACAGTCAGCGGCATTAAAAATGGGACACCTACATCTTGAAATACTCGCTTCACTGCAAGACGATATGTGTGTTGCCTATATCTACGGCCGTGGTAGAACTTGCCATTGAAAATTTGCTATTAACACCCACTTATCGCCTTAGAGTTAGGCAACACACATAACGCCTTGGAGGGAAGCGAGTATATCAGGATATAGGTGTCCCATTTTTAATGCCGCTGACTGTACATTTCAATCGATTCATTCAATTCAAGCACTGAACTAACAACAACAAAAAAAGAAAACATGAGAAAAAGTTACTGACCTGTCCGAACATGAATTTTTCATTCATGTTGGGCTACATACAGGAATTCACTTCTCAATATAGTTTTTCTATCAATAAAAAAAAACTCAAAATGGAGGTTATGTAGAACTGTACATTTTCAAGATTGGATGAGGTAAAAGTAAAAAAGGTAAAGTGCTCCCCTGTGCTTAGCACCACGCCATGAAGGCGTATAGGGATGATGAGAAGAAACATTATGAAACTGGGCGCCGAGAACGGGAAACGCGATGTAACATTGCTTGCAGTATCTTGGTTCTATTCTGTTCGTGTTGACATATCCACCGGTCTTTCTTCTCGAGCTGGAAGCAAATGAAACTCGCAACAGAACTTCCAACTAATCATTGCGGGGAAGCCATGGGAGATTACCTTACTTTGCTAAAGCCGGAGGAGGGCTTTGTAGCAAATCCAACAAAGGCGCCCTATTTTCGCAAGAGATTGGAGAAAGCTACGCGATTTGTATACGAGAACAGAATGCCTAACTTTAGTCAATACAAGGTCACAACTTCAATCTCATTCTTGTATATCATCAATCCATTGTTTGTTTTAGAGACCACGAATTACTGGTAAATAGTTCAAATATATATTAGGAAGGATGATGTTTCGACACTGCTAACGATTCTTTAGGTCTTCGGTTCAACAGTCCACGATATTGTCATTAAAGCATAATTGTGATTCACTAAGTTATACATTTTTAATACCTATAATATGGACTGCTGATGCGAGAACGTAAAGTTATGAATGCCGAAACGTCATCACCAAAAGAGGAATCCACAATAAGTGACTGCTCTTTGGGGATTACAACTTTCAAAATACTAACTAACTCTCAAGCCTTCTTAAACCCGAAGGTTCATGGCTGCAGCAACACAGGCCTTCCATCTGTCCCTATCTTGAGCAAGATCTATATACTCTTTTCCATCCCTACCGATTTCCTTTAGGTCTATCTCAACGTTGTCTCTCCATCTTCGTCCTGGCCTTCCTACAGATCTCTTACCATCAGGTTTCCCAACAAGAATCCTGTAAACTCCTCCTTCCTCTCCCATTCGTGCCACATGGCCTGCCCACCTAAGTCTTCTTGATTTAATTATTCTAATAATATCTGGACATGAATACAAATTATGTAGTTCTAAATTGTGTAACCTTCTCCACTCACCTGTCTCCTCATCCCTTTTAGGTCCAAATATTTTCCTAAGAATCTTATTTTCAAATACTCTCCATTTATGTTCTTCTTTCAATGTAAGGAACCAAGTTTCACATCCATATATTACTACAGGCAAAATTACTGTTTTGTATATTTTTACTTTTACTTTCTTAGATATTAAACGAGAAGACAAAAGTTTATGAAGAGAGAAGTAACATGCATTTCCTGAATTAAGCCTGCTTTTTATTTCCTCTTTAATATTATTTTCATTTGTTAGTATTATTCCTAAGTACTTGAATTTGTAAACTGGTTCAAACTAGTTGTTATCCATAATTAGATTTTGATTATTACTTAACACTTGGTTTCGGCCTGTAAGCAAATATTTACTTTTCTCTTTGCTAAGTTCCAAACCTATCTCTTTATCTGCTTTGAAAAATACTTTTAAAATACAGTAATTTTAATGCGTTTTAAAATATACTAATTTTAATAAATTAAATGCCTTAGAATATTACAAGAAAATATTTATATTGACGATTTAATTTATGGATTTCTGTTTGGATGGGTATGAATTGTTGAAATATTATCAAATAAACCACGAAAGGATTATCATGTAGTCAAAAATAGCTGAAAATAAAATGATAGACATGTAAAAAAGTACTTAAAGCAATTTTTCTCGAAGTAGACACAATTTACAAAAGCACAAATTGATGTGGACCAATATAGGAGAACATGATTCTAAAAAGGTAACACAAAGTGACTGTTAGTGGGGGCTACGATCCCCCGCATCTCCCTCTATATGGAACACTGTTATCCCTTGTACACTATGGCCCTCCCGATGGCGCAGTGATAGTGTCGCCACCTTGTAATAAAGGGGTCCCGGGTTCGATACCCGGTGGAGGCACAAGTGGTTCGGATCCCACTTTAAACTGTAGGTCCAGTCCCGATTAGCCTTACTGTGCAAGAAGTGGACTTAAAACACCAACTCAACTCAACCCTTGTACACTGCTCCGTTCCTTGAAGCCATTTAGCAGGTGTGGAGATAGAGACAAGGAATGTAGCTACAGTATATTTTTGTACTAAAACAAGAGTACTTTGCCATCATTTATGATAACTTTATTTATTCGTTTTCTTTCATTTTTGACTAACCATAATAATGAGGATGAATAGTGATTATGTGGAACTTTCGCTAGTGAGATTGTGAGTCAATATCGCAACTGGAAGTGTTGTAGAACAAAGATAAGGTAGGCTGTAATTATGTCTATTTAAGGGCATAGGATGTACTTGATATGGACCAATTATATTCGCCGCTATTCTGTTATGTATTGATACTACATATTAATACTATTAGTTTCATTATATCCTGATACTTGTAGACTAGCTATGTTTAATTCTGCATTATCCAACAGGTATAATTACGATTCTGAGGGTGATGAAGACCTTAAAGATTATCATAAACATGAAGTTTCAAGTATATTTAGGTTTACGTTATGCGCAGATAGGCTAAGCGGTAGTTGAAAGTGTAATGCGAACCATGTGTCTCCGCCGAGTATTGAACCTGGGACCCCTTGATTACAAGGAGACGATGTTACGACTACACCATCGGGAAGTCCCTGCTACACATGAGAGTAATCAGTTCGCTTTCCGTTAGAAACAGAAAACAATTTTCGTTTTGCATTCTTGGTAAGTTTTAGGTCGTCAACTCCTGACTCTAGTTCTAATGGAACCACATGGCCTAATTATTATTATTTGTTTTACCTGGAGTCAAAATAGGCCTGTTATATATTTCTGCTTAAATCTGTTTTAACATTGTAATAAATAAATATATCAGGCTTTTCTAAAAAAAAAAATACACCTCATTTCTTCTTGTTAAAATGAATGGTGATTAGATTAATTGAGGAGGAGACCGCGAACCGTCTGTGGCAAGATCATGAGTCAACCGCTCACGCACTCGCCGGCAAAATAAGACAGTCATTGTTTTCTTTAAGAATGAAATAATTTTATGGGGCAACGATAAAATCTTTCCTCCAGATCTCAACTCTTATACAGCTTTGCGTCATCCCAGAATAAACATTGATAAATAATTCGTGCAAGAGAAAAGTATTTTTGCGAACTTAATGTAACATTTCCGAAGCATCATTTAAACAGCGGAAACTAAGGTTGTATCCCAGCACCTTCCCCATGCAGAGCGCTGTTGTAGAAGGATTACTAGGGGATTAATCCGGGCCTCCTTCCCGTCAAGAAGAAATAAAGATCGGAATGACGTCAGCAGCACGCCGGATGCCACTTTATCATGCTTCTTCTCAAACAATAACGTCACACGCAAGACGAAACACAATCTATCAAGATGCCATCCTTTTTTTTCCTGTTCAAACCATAGCACTGAGCAGAGGCAAATTGGCTCCCCACAGATATTATCCTCTTTCAACGTAGAAAAAAAGACCACCAGGGGCCTCTTTTTTCTGTGTGGACGAGAGAAGTGTCTTTCGATGCTAATTTAACGGTAGTTAATTCTCTAATCGATGCTTTTTTTTACCTACAGTGCCAGTGCATAAAAAGAGCTTGAAACCTTACATATCATGTTACCTTTTGGCGCCATAAGGAAGGGCATTCAAAATATATCACTGACAGCTTCATTCGCTATAAATTTCGTTAATTTGTTCTATGTTATTCTTAACTCCTAACCACAGAAATGCAAGTGAGCAAATCAAACTCAGATATATGAAACGAAAGGCATAATTGACCTGTTTTAGACGATGCTTTAAACAGAAGAAACTGTTATTTGGTTGAAGTTTGGGTAAAACATTTACTAAATATGACAGTTGTACTGTGGGATACATGATTATTACCGTCAAAATTGTCCATCAGCATGTTCGTGCACTTCATTTGATCCAGCAAGAGCTTCAAGAATTACAAGAAAACTCAAAACAAGCTGTTGACAACTTCTGCACCAGCATACATAAAAATCGATCGCTTAAAAACACATAGGATGTAAAAGAAAAATTAATGAAAATAGTCATGGACAATTTGCACGGTAATACTCATGGATCCTACTGTACACCAATTGGCTAGATTCGCTTAGATTGTTTATTGAAAAAAAATGTTAGTGAATACTCATTTGTTTTTGTCGCATACTTAAACAAATGTTTCATCACCAGCTTTGTTACCAGCCCTGGCGACGCTTGTTTACTTATTGAACTCTTCCTTTCTTTCATAATGTGTTTACAGTCAAATTATATGTTAGTTTGAGGCATAGATAAATGTTGGATTTCAATGTAGTATTAATAACAATATGTTTACATGTTACATATGGGCCTGCCCAATGGTGTAGTGATAACGCTTGTAATCAAGAGCTCCCGGGTTAGAATCTCGTTTTAAATTGTAGGTCCAGTCCCGATTAGCCTATCTGATCATAAATAGGTCTTAAAATACACTGAATACATTTTACTGGATACTGTAACGTAAAACTTCAGCATTAATCTGGTAGTACTTTTGGCATTTGACACAAAACAGCCCAGTTTTTGCCTGATAGTATTGTGTTAATTTTTCATGGGTGAAAAGAGGTTATTTTACAAAAATTAGAACTCTCAAAGCTGTCTTCTTTGCAGTGTCAATGATGTTTCATATACTTTTTATATTTACAATTACACGAACTTCTTATTTTCCTACTTCTGTGAACGCATGTAACATACAGTATATATGCCTGTAGACAGTGGCGTGACCAGGATTGGATTACGTATACTTTTTTAGTGGTCAGCCTTCATTTTGCCATCTTTTCCTGCCTTTGACTTTTTTTTTTTAAATACTGGGCCAAAGGAGAAGGTTATGACCCCACCAACTCCTCTTGGGCACGCCACTGCCTGTAGAGAGCAAAACTATGGTGCAATGAAAGGGGTCCTTAAGTTACCCCTGCTCCTGTTTCTTCTCTCAGTTTCTCGAGCTTTGAATTTCGAGCCTAGACCAGGACTTGTCACTTCTCTGTACCAAGCTCCGAAACGGAACCAAGTTGACGGCTGAAAAAAAATTCCTCTCCAGCTCTCTGTAAATGAGCACGCTCTTTCTGACCGACATGTCGTCGCCGTCTCACTATGCTTATAACAAAAATGAACCCGGTCGCGTTCGTGGCAAAATAAATCTGCCAGGGACACTAATTGGTCCCGCAGGTGCGTGTGCCACATACCGAAAATTCTGTCCTCCACACGCATTCCAAGACGTTACACGTCCTCGACTCCCGCATCCCTCTTGTATGCGGCTCCTTCGGCCATTGTTCGGGACGAGATCATTACGGGAATAGTTTTCGATCGTCGGAACTCAGGAAGAGACAGGTAAAGAAGCGGATGAAGGCTGATGTGAGGAAATCACTCGCGGCCAAAATAAACGACACCAATCGGTCAACCGCGAATTTCCAGCACAAAACTTTCCACCGTTTTCTCAGTTCATTCTGGCAAATGTCTCTTCGGGAATTTTCGTTAAGCTTTAAATGGAGCTTGAGTCCGCTTTCTGAAGGTTTAAATATGCTCCGTCGGGATAAAATATAGCGATCTACACGGTCTGTTGTGGAAAACATTCCTTTTCATGTTAAAGTGAAAATAAGACTTTGCAACACGAGTGTGTTATCTTGAAACATTCTTGGCGTTCAAAAGTCCTTTTTCACTGAATTAAATTGTGTATATCATTTGCGGTGGGTACTAATTTAACTCAACCCCAGGGGCGGCGCCAGAAATTTTCGACCGGGTGGGCAGAAGCTGTATATTGATAGATTAGGGTGGGCAGGTATAAATATCAGGCCATATTTATATATATAGGTATATATATAGGTATATATATGCATGTAAGACACATATATGCCCGACCCTGTGGCCGAGTGGTTAGCACATCGCGCTACGACGCCAAGGGTCCCGGGTTCGAATCCCGGTCGGGCTTGGTTGTTTGTGAATGTCCATTCATCAATTTCATCATTTCATCACTCATCCCCATCTTCGCAAATTAGCCAAGAGGCACAAAACGCGAAGTAAAATAAACTAAATCAAATTAAAAAAAATCAAATCAAGACACACATATATACGACATACATGCATATGTATCCCCTTCTCTCTTACACTATCAATTTCCCTTCACTTCTTTTCCCGTTCCTTTTCATGTTTTCTGTTTTACTCCCTAATGCCTTCTTATATCTTTCTTTCTCAGCTTGTCACATCATTCTCCCTTTCACTTTATCTCGTTCCATTCCTCAAATGTTTCTCCTAACTGCCATGCACACACACACATCACATGTATGTGAGTGTGTGTTTGGTGTCTTCCTTCTTTCTTTTCTAATCTATTCTCTCATCTTGCTTCACTTCTTTGTCTCCGATGGACACAATTATTTCAAGGAAGTGTTTGTGTGTGTGCAGCCATACGTTCTAATCACATTATTTCCTTCATGTCAATGTAGTGAAATAAATATGAATTGGTTGCATCACATTTTTTCCTTCAAATGCAAAAATACATACCGACTCCACTTTACTTATATTAGGCCACACTGATAGAAATTGTGAAGGTAGACAATAGTGAAGGATTAAATTACGTTTTCGTAATTTAAATGCATGTTTCCTGATCATATTATTTTCATCACATGAGTTTTTGACTGAAACTTGGGGGTTAATGATCACTTTTCTTGGCTTAAAAATTATTGCAACTGAAAAATGTATCTGAATGTTTGCAGTAACGGCTATCGGGTGCTAAAACTTGGGGGCAAGGACAGTTTATGCATAGTGCGAGTGCCACAAGTGGCAAAATGTGGCGGGGAAAACTCCCCCCCCCCCGCTCCTCCTAATCGCAGTCACTGGATATTTGGATTAAAATTAATGTCTTATTGGGGATGTAAACAAACACACGCGGAAAAACCAATTTTTTCTTCATTCTGCATAAAGTTTCCCCAGGCTTATGAAAGACTACTTTGACAACATATCGCCCAAAAGTAATAATCAAGTAACATTGAAAAATCTGAACCCTCCTTTCTATTTCTTCCACCTCATGATATGGAGCCTGAATGAGCTAAGTTGTTGTTCGTTTTCTGAAGTTATCCTTCGTTACTCGTGCGGAAGAAGTGATGCACGTAAAGTTAGATGAAGACATGCACTGAGGTAACAAATAGTTTACATTTTGTAGAATGTGATTTTGGACACAAGGAATTCATCGAAATTGATCACTATACCCGGTACTTCATCTCTTTTTCACAGACGACTTGGGTTGTATGGCGTGACCTTTTCGAAAGCGCTCAAATGTCAAACTCTATCCTGCATACCCTGGAAACTTTAATCTTGCAGGCTAACGATTCTCTGGCGCCTAGAACCACAGTCAAAATAATAATTTGTGGGGGGTTGTATTTTCAATGTCTGCGTGATTTTTTCCCCCCTTCGTCACTTTCATCTAATCACCATTGAACCTCATTGTCGCCATTAGCCAAAATTTGTAAAAGTGACTTCACATAGAACAAATCAGTCGAATCAGCAACAAATTACTCTTCCAAAAGTGGAGTTTCATTAGCTCATACCACTTTGAAAGTTGAGCTGGTAGTTTCAATTTCACAGTGTTTCATTGTTGGATCAAGACAGCTAACTCCGTGAACAATAACAGTGTTTTCCGAAAGTCTCAAATATTGGTCTCTGGCAATACAACCTTTTAAATGAATGCATCTTTTATGATGATAATATTACACGTTCCCTGTGAGTTTTTTCTGTAATTTGTCTTTCCTCCAATGCATAACGTTGTCGCCTTATAATGAAGAGATTCTGGTTTCCACTGCCCCCTCCCCTGGTGGAAGCACAATGCACACTGGTTCGGACTCCACTTTAAACTGCCTATCTGAGCATAAAATTCGACTTAAAAAAATAAACAAAATTTTCTTATGGATACTTCGTGATACCTTTTCTTCATCTGCATCTACAGATTCTGTTGACCTTTTCGGCTAAACTTCTGATGGTTCTAAAGTTTAAACCATTCTCATCGTGATTGATTAGTTCTCTGACGCCCTCAAAACAAAGCTCCCCTTCCAATCCCTTCTTCTAATTCTACGTAAGTTAATAAAATGAAAAATCGCATGATTACGTAACTGATAGGCAAAATCAGTGGCGGCGATTAGGGGGGAGCGAGGGGGGCAATTGCCCCATTTTTTGTCACTTTTGTCCCGAACTAGGCTAAACCTTATCTACAAAGGAAAATATACTGCCTTTACCCCCTCAGTTTAGGCACCGTGCCCCTCCGGTTTTGGAACCCAATCGCCGTCTCTGGGCAAAATATATATGTGGAACTAGGATTTCTAGGACTTCTGGAATTTCAATGTAGAACTAATTAAAAAGTCGAAATAATTTATTGTGTTGCTGGAGGAAGCAACGCTGAGGTTTTAATTTGTTTATTTAGAGATTATTTTAATCATACGCAGGCCGGGATTTATATATGTGAAGACCTGTAGCTTACAACACTAAGACCCTCCACAGCTTCAGTTATAACCTTTCAACAAGCTACACGAGGTGGTTAGTTATACGTATTTCTACATTTTTTCATCATATCCGAAGTACCTAATCTTTTCTTTATGTGGTACTTTTCAAAGCAGTTTTTTTCCCCAGCGAAGACACGGAGCTGCAGCCCTCAAGGTCACCCTAAATCCTGATCTCATTTTGACCATACCCTGCATAATTTTGCGCCTCCTAAGCCCACTAGCTGCTTCTAATCATAGAAGTATTCAATTGGTCACAGTTTTCTTGTTTCAAGATCTCGAGTAATTCCTTTTGCTTTCTAATGACAAAGTTAAATCAGCTTTTATGGGATGATGATATGTGAACATTTCTAGTACAGATAATATACATAAATATACATGAAATGAACACCAGAATACACTTATTTATTGCAACATTCATATGTATCTAAGTATATGTACTTAGTGAATTTGATTGGGTGGGCAATCGGGTGGGCACAGGAATTTTTGGGTGGGCGCTTGCCCACCCGTGCCCACCCCTGTCGCCGTCCCTGCTCCACCCTCTCTTATTTTCCCTTCTTATCAATTTTATTTTACTCTTTATCTTCTGTGGTTTTATCTTTTCTGATTTGCACCATCATTTTTTTTCGTTTATCCTTCCTGTCTCATTTGCATTAGTACTGATTTATCTAGCATTTTTCTAATATGTCACATATTTTCCTGTTTGTATTACTTTGTCACGTTCCTGGCCGAACTGAAGGTTTGACTACTTCCCTAGAAATGGCTGCACTTTTGTTAACTGTGACACAAAAAAAGCTACGTAAAAAATAAGAACAACAGAAAAAGTATACACAATCAAGTAAAAAGGAAAACATATTTACATAATATTTAATATTAACTAACTATGATAGCAGAATGTACGAGTATACGCACCATATTCCTAGCCTCCCCCATGGCGCAGTGGTAGCGCCATTGCCTTGTAATCAAGGAGTCCCGGGTTCGATACCCGGTGGAGGCACAAGTGGTTCGGATCCCACTTTAAAACTTTAGGTCCAGTCCCGATTAGCCTTACTGTGCATAAAGTGGACTTAAAACACCAACTCAAACCAAACCAAACCAAACGCACCATATTCCAATGCAGAAAGAATGTCTGTTTAGACAGAGGTGCTAATGCAATAAAATTATGACAATTTGTTATAAGTGTTTGTTTGTTGAACTTAGTGATGCTACTAAATATTTGAGAGTTTGATCTCTTCATGTTCTTCTGAGATACTTAATGTGTAAAGTTGGTTCATACTTTTAGAATTGTGTGTTATAGCTTAGAAATAATTGACAGTATTTTAGTTTCTTGATTCACGAGTGCCTAGCGTCATCTAGCGTCAGATCAAACAAGCTACAAAGTGTTTCTAAATGGTGTTAAGGTAGGTCCTTGGAAAATTACATTAATATCATATTCATTTAGAAATAAAATGAGAATATATTTGTTGGTCTCCCTAATGGCTTGTAATCAAGAGGTTACGGTTTCGATTAAGGATCTGAAACAAGTTTAGTTTTGCTTAACTTCAACGAATCACCAGAGGTTATCTCGCAAGAAAAATAGCGGCCATGATCCTTAACACACTTATTTATTTACATTCTTTTGTCACTCCTGTTCTTAGTTTACGCTTCTTGATTTAATTGACAATAATAATGCGTAATATCAATTCAAGATAATATTTTCGCGAAATGCAACAAATTCAAATCACGAACAAACAGAAAGTAATGTACACCATGCTTACGATCAGGGTGAGAGAGAAAATAGTCAATACACATCATTTAAAAGAGACCGAATATGATCCAGTACACATCCGGCACAAACAATATAATGTGTATTATTATACTACGTATATATCCATCTGGCTTTAAAATTAGCTGAACTGAACTATACAACCTTGTTACAACCTGTCCCGGTTTCCGCGCTAGGCGATCACTGGCTTCTCTCCGTGATGGGGAAGTCAAAGCCAGGCAGCCAATTAAAATACGCAACGTCGGAACCGCGCCTACGTAAGCGCCTCTCTTCTGGCTTCCATTCGCTCCTCGCTGCCCAGCAGACGATTTTTTCCTCGTTTCTCATTGGCACCGAAACTGTCGAGCAATCCTTAGCGCGGGAAACGGGACAGGTTCTACCAAACGCGGTATAGAACTGTCGAAGTATAATATATTTAACAACATAGATTACATTTACAGCGGGTGGGAAATAATTACCCCAGAGGGTGAGATAGTTTAAGGCAGAGCGGGGACCCCCCTTCAAATCGTGTGATACAATAAGTCAACAGTAATTAACAAATGAGACAATTGGACACCTTTGGGGCAGTCACAGGTTATATTTTAAATTATTAGTTCAGTCGCGATTAACCTATCTGAGGATAAAGTGAACTGTAAGAAACAACTTTATTTACATTATTTTTGTTTTAACGCACTCAGTTACCTATTCACAAGCGCCATATACACCTAGCTTCTATTTTTTTTTCATAAATGACATTTGGAAAATTTCTAGTAGAGTTGGTGTACGATTCGCCCTGAGAAGGTCCTTCCGAAACTTCAGATCCTGTGTATGAATTGAGCTCATGCGTGTAGTAACTGTAGCCTGGGGAAACGGACCGGAAAGATAGATTGAGATGCGTTATATTCCTCGGGAGATCTAGTCCAGAATCATCCCAGGGTCTTTGGCTAGGGACGGAAGATTTAGACCCAGTAGCCGAGCTGAAGACACAGTCATTTCTCCTGAACTCAAAGCGGCGCTTGTTGGCAGGAAACTTAGCCAAACAGAAGGTTTCATTTGCCCGGGGAAAACACGGAGTCTCTTAACCACTGCTCTCCGCCATTACATTAATCAAAATGTTACAGGGGAGGTAAAAGAGGAGGAGGAGAGAGAGAGAGGGAGAGATTGAGAAATACACACACACACAGCGAGCGAGTGTGTGTGTGTGTGCTTGAGGGGGGAGAGAGTGAAAGGGGAGGAGAGAGCGGGGCGAGGTAATGAAACAAGAAAGAGAGAGATATACGATAGAAAGAATAAAACAAGGAGAGGAGAGTAAAGAATGAAACAATGGGAGGAAGAAGATGAAGAAAATGAAACGAAGGAGAGAGAAATACGACGGAAAAACTACAACACCCCCCTCCAACACACACACACACACAAGAAGAGAGAGGAGAGGAGTAAATGAAAGGAAGAGAGAGAGGTGAAGTAAATGAAAGGAGGAGGGAGAGAGAGAGAAAGAGATAAAAAGATTGATTGATTGATTGATTCGTTATATTTTACTTAACTTTTTGTGCCACTTTTGGCTAATTTGCGAAGATGGGGATGAATGATGATGTGATGAAATTGATGAATGAACACTCACAAACATCCATTCCCGAGCCGGAATTCGAACCGGGAACCCTTGCGTCGTAGCGCGATGTGTTAACCACTCCACCACGGCGGCCGGTAGAGATAGATATACAGGGAGGTTATTTCAGTCGTTCACCGCCAGCGGTTCGGCCGTTCGGCGGACTCTTCATGCAACAGGTCCCGGCAAATTGCGTTCAGGAAGTCCGTAACAGAAACCGCTTGTTTTGTAATGTTTCCACTTTTCACAATTACAGTTACAATTACAATTGAAATAAGCACGTACCTTGTCGCAAGGATGCTGGAAAAGGTGTCCTCCCAAATACAAATATTTCTGGCACCTTATTTCTGACATCTAATCTTAGATTAGACATCGTTACTTTATCGTCAGTTGTCAGAAAGGGAAGACAGCATCCCGGCGCATAAAGCAAACCGAAAGCGTAAAATGATATTTAAAAGTAATAATAATGATGATCACTAACCTCCTGTGTTATAAGAGATGTTGAAAATGACCTCCTTTAACAGCAATACAACACGTTTCTTAGGTTCAAGAGATCCTGTCTATCGTAATTCCCTGACCACTTTTCTGCAAGAATTCGTTTTCACGTAATTATCGTACATAAAAACTCTCTGTTCAAGACTATATTTGTTTAAGGACATAACTAATGAATGAATAACAATTAACACACAATAAAGCACTGGCCATGAGTAGAACATTACAATAACACAGTATAAGCAACACGTGTACTGATAAACGCAAACAGAAGTGAACATGAACGTACACTGACGTCTGGTAGCCGACAGTGTTGCTAACCATTTTTCGGCAATGTCCCTACAGACGTAGTCAAAATGTCCCTACAACTGACCAAATGTCCCTACGCCAAGTAAAGCGACTAAAAAAATTATCACCTCATGAGCATGCAAAACAGAAGATAAAATATACACATTTACTTACCAAATCTTTCTGCTCGGTGCTTCCACAATTAATGAAGGAGCGAATTTACATTTGCCTATCCTAACTTAACCTAACCGTACCTGGAAGCGGCCCCGGCGCCTACCCAGCGTCGAATAACATGGGTACCTGGGGGAAACCCTGGGGGGTAAAGGCGGTCAGGGGCGTGATGCTGATCACATCACCCCCACTCACGACCGGATCAAGAAAGTGTGGGGCGTTACCCTCACACCCCCTATACGCCTTCATGGCGTGGTGCTAGGCACAGGGGAACACTTTACCTTTTTTGTACCTGAATGGTTCGTGGGGCTATCCGTCAATGGTTTGTTGGGCTACCCGTTTTTCGAGCCCAAATTTTAACTATGTTTGCCTTGCCTAACCTAACTTAACTTAACCTAACCTTACCGAGAATGCTCAGTGGGGCTATTCCTGAATGGTTTTGCGGTAATTGTGATTACGAACCGATAAAAAATATTTTTTTCGTAGCACTTTAACATCATCGAGGACGCCATTTTAGTATCCTGCAATTTTATGATTGATGTAATGTTGCCAAATTTACCTGTAATGAAATCAGTTCTTCTACATCGTGATTGTCGCTGTCACATGTAAGCACGTTCTTTGGGCAATATACTGAAATGAATAAGTTTATTAATTAGCCCTCCTGCACACTCCACCTAACAATCTGTATAACATTAACAACTTTTTTGCTGTTCTCTTCCGCTATTCTTACACAATCCATGCTCTCCAAGTATGAAATAAACAGTGTGGCAACGCTGTAGACAGCGTAACTAATTGTAATTTGTTCATATCAACAAATATGGCTACCATACTTGTATACGGAGAATCATTGCGAGAATTGAAATGCTTATTTTACAACTTCTACACGTTAATTAACATTTTTTCCCCCTCACCCCAACATGTTAACTTGAGATAAATCATCACGAATAATTATTTCGTGAGTATAAGACGTAGCATAGAAATTACAGAAGGGTCCGGTATTGTAAATTCTTGCCTTAATGAATAATAGGGGTGTGCGGGACAGAATTTTTTGGGTCGGGACGGGATCGGGACGGTATTTTTTTTAAATCCCGACATTCGGAACTGAAAAATTTGCAATTTCCCGACCAAGTCGGAAAATTTTCGGGACGGGAAATGTTCGAAATTTCCCGAAGCACTGGAAATCTCGAATTTTACAAGTCATTTTCACTTTAAGTGATTGTTTTTGCATTTCTAGAATAAAAACTTACAATTTTCGATAAGTTCCAGAAACTTACAAGGCAGAAAACGTCGAGAATTAACGACTTTTTAAAGTAAAGGATCCCGCACACCCCTAATGAATAACGTTGAGTCGTTTACTGTTGATTATGTTATTTGAAGTCATACATGCTGCTGCTGTGCAGAGATAGATGTTGGTTGGTGATGCTGTATTTCCTGCAGTCTTTAACAATTCTGGTCCCATTTTATTTCCCTTTTTTGTTTTTGTATCACTTAACATTGAAAATATTATTTCCGTTTCCGCTTTAGAATGTGGCAATGTTAGCACTATTTTCGCGAGAGTGGAAATGTTTTCAAAAAGGAACTTGCCTTGAAAGTTTTTGGTAACCGATAACATGTTCCAAAATTCTGATGGAGATTTGTTAGTTACTTCTTTTTTCTCCTCTTCGCTAAAGTATCCAGATAAACTAATTCATAAAATGTCATTTACCAAGATTGAAAAAAGTACCTACGTTTTCCCTCATTTGGCAAAATCTGTCCCTACGTTCCTACGCGGGCGAAATTTAGTGAAAAGTCCCTATGCTTAGGGACATGTCCCTACGGTTGGCATCACTGCGACACGTGCAGTATGAAGCGCCCTCTCGCGGCTGACAACTCACCCAACCCCCGATAAGCTGCCGGCGCTGTCGCGACAACTGAGGATAAAGTAGCGATGACTAATCTAAGATTAGATGTCAGAAATAAGGTGCCAGAAATATTTGTATTTGGGACAAGGTACGTGCTTATTTCAATTGTAATTGTAACTGTAATTGTGAAAAGTGGAAACATTAGAAAACAAGCGGTTTCTGTTACGATAATTACGTGAAAACGAATTCTTGCAGAAAAGTGGTCAGGGAATTACGATAGACAGGATCTCTTGAACCTAAGAAACGTGTTGTATTGCTGTTAAAGGAGGTCATTTTCAACATCTCTTATAACACAGGAGGTTAGTGATCATCATTATTATTACTTTTAAATATCATTTTACGCTTTCGGTTTGCTTTATGCGCCGGGATGCTGTCTTCGCTTTCTGACAAATGACGATAAAGTAACGATGTCTAATCTAAGATTAGATGTCAGAAATAAGGTGCCAGAAATATTTGTATTTGGGAGGACACCTTTTCCAGCATCCTTGCGACAAGGTACGTGCTTATTTCAATTGTAATTGTAACTGTAATTGTGAAAAGTGGAAACATTACAAAACAAGCGGTTTCTGTTACGGACTTCCTGAACGCAATTTGCCGGGACCTGTTGCATGAAGAGTCCGCCGAACGGCCGAACCGCTGGCGGTGAACGACTGAAATAACCTCCCTGTATATATATATATAGATTTGGTGTTGATGATACGCAGAGAGAGAGAGAGAGAGAGAGAGAGAGAGAGAGAGATGTATAGAGAGAAAGAGAATTGGGCAGTGGTGATGAAACAGAGAAAGAGATAGTGGGAGCAGGGAGATAGAGAGCGAAACAACGATAAGAAGCGAGCGAGCGAGAAAAACGGAACGAGAAATAGACAGAGAAATGCGGACGAAGATAATAAAGAAGGTAAATAAAGGGAAAGTAATTCTGCCAGAGAAAGGGAGAAAGATGAAAGCGAAAACTACCCTTTCTTGCCATCAAGTTACAAAAGTTAATATTACTGAAACGTGCCTTTACGCACACAAATGTTAATAACTTCAACGAATAAATATAAAGCTAAGGACAATTACTGTAACATTCGCTGCATTAGACAATTAGAGTTACGTCCAAGCAGCACATCGCCGTCACGTTCCCATCTCCACTGCTAAGAAGTTCATTCTCAACTGTAAATTCATCAGTCTGGGTGCGTGTGTTTAGTGTCACGGAAGTGCGTACTTTGTATTCAACGATAGGGCACGTACCTCCACTCTTATTATGTGATAAATATACCGTTAAGACCTCCCACTGTTAACAGCCAAGCCCAAACGATATTTACCCAGCTCCTTTATGTCATAAAACGTAAAATGCTGTTTCATTGTTATTACCCTGAGCTGAGGCGTGATGTTGCATGGTCTTTGCAATCGCATATCCACTTAGTTCAAATATCCTTTACTTAGGTCCGTCACAAACATTTTATTGAAGTTCATTTACTTTTATAATGCAATCACTCTATAAAGAGTTGTTTATCTGAATCGCCTTTACCTAACAATACAGTTTTTCCAAAGGATTTTAGCAATGTTAAAAGTTACAGACAATTTTTTTTCTGTTCCTATAATCAATTACAAACGCTTTCTTGTGACATAACAATGTACACATAATAATGTATAGTATACTGTAACTCAATAATATTACTTTATTGTGTAAAATTCACTGTAATTTTTAATATACTGTACATGATTAGTTTAATATATTCCTATAATAGGTGGGTTTCATGTGACGTCAGGATGCGCACAGCCGCCATGTTTGCTACCATTTTATTTGTCGTTTTCCAAGGAATATGCACCACGTAGCCTTCCTTACATCTGCACCAAATGCACGATTGTTTTAAATCACCAATGTCTGTGTTTGTATCTCCTGGCCGCCTACTTGAATAACCATGTGCTTCCAAGAACTGGCCTCAATCATGGCTACTCGAAGCCGCAATGCAACAGTTTGTGACGTAGGTAAAACATTAGAAACATAATAGATTAGCATTTTTTTATCCGAAAGGGGCAATGTCCAACCAAATTCGGATAAAGGAGTTTCTACATAAACCATGTTAGTAATTTGTAGTGTTACAATCAAATTTGTCCATACGAATGACTCATCTAAGAACAATGGTTCGTTTGTTTTCAAGTCCAGCTTATGCTTAGATTGGTTAATCGGAATTTTGCATACAGTTTAAAGTCGGATCCGATCAGTGTGTAATGTGCGTTCAGCGGTATTCGAGCCCAGGACCCTCTTGATTATAAGACTACCGCATTACTATTCTTGAGCTCTGTCTAGGAACATGCTTGATTGGTATAATTCTTCTATTTTTGGCTATTCGCGACGATGAGAATAAGTGATGATTACATATAATTGATGAAGGGTCAATCACAAAAAACACTCATGCCCAGGCAGGGGATCGAACTCGAGATCTTCGGTGGCGAGAGCGAAAG
Source organism: Lepisma saccharinum (assembly GCF_977018435.1). Taxonomy (NCBI): domain Eukaryota; kingdom Metazoa; phylum Arthropoda; class Insecta; order Zygentoma; family Lepismatidae; genus Lepisma; species Lepisma saccharinum. The sequence goes on from NC_139253.1 coordinate 23,581,452, forward strand.
TCGACCACTTAACGTGATTTGTTTCGTACGGAGATACAATGTAGTGTTCTATGTAAAAAATTTGCAAATAGAAATCACACTGATTTATTATTTTCCATTTGTGCATAACAATCCGTATGCCATGTGAAAATATCATTCAAGTGATTAACACTCAGATTCGCATATATTAATAATGAATATAGATAAATAGTTACAGGAAGAAATATGTTTTCTGTATTCTAAATAGAAAAAACCAGTGGAGATAATGTAAATAGGTAGAATGATATACACTTCTACCAAAATCGAGCATTTACGTGTGCTTTATGCACATTTAGACTAAGCGGGACCGAACCTGCAGTTTAAAGTGGAATCCAAACCACTATGTGCCTCCACCTAGTATCACACAAAAGAAACATTGATTACAAATGACAGCATTACCACTACATCACTTCCTTAGAAATATAACATGACAACATAGTATTAAGCAATTATATTAGAGATGTAACAATTGCGTCATGGACATGTAAACTAATAGATAAAGAAGGCGTTTTTTGTAGAAGTGGCCTTCCCAGTGATGTAGTGGTAACTTTGTTATTTGTAATCAATGTTTCTTTTGTGTGATACTAGGTGAAGGCACATAGTGGTTTGGATTCCACTTTAAACTGCAGGTTCGGTCCCGCTTAGCCTAAATGTGCATAAAGCACACGTAAATGCTCGATTTTGGTAGAAGTGTATATCATTCTACCTATTTACATTATCTCCACTGGTTTTTTCTATTTAGAATACAAAAAACATACTTCTTCCTGTTACTATTTATCCAAATTCATGCTAATTTATATTATTTAAAGTGAACAAGGATATACATCTCGTATCTAAATCCTTCATTAAGAATCTGTCTGGGAGAAAGCAAAGAAAGCAAGAAGAATAAAGATGAGATATAATATTATTTTATTATGATTAGGCAAACAGAAGTTGTAGAGAGTTCAATGCAATGCATAGCGTAAAATTGATCCAGTACAATTAATTTGTAAGTTTATATTATAGTTTGTTTTATTGAAAACTGTATCTATTTAGTTCAAATAATCATTTGTAATGGCTAGTGTGATTTGTGCAAAATTGATTGATTGATTTGGTTTATTTTACTTCGATTTTCTGTCACTTTTGGTTAATCGCGATGATGAGGATGAGTAATGATATGACGGATATAACTCAACTATTAACAACAACAGCATGTAAGAAATTGAAACATAAAAATATATTATTCTCCTCTCCGAAAGCAACTTTGGTCTTTACGCTATTATATGATTCAGATCGCGTTTTCGTTGCTCCCACCGCTGCCAACCATATAGTCTACCTATTTCATCTGTAGCAGATGAACAATATAAGTTCCCCAGCAAGGGACGCTAAGAATCAGTCATCTTCTGACTTCGACTTCTAGTTTCTTATCCTTGGGGACATGCTGCGAGAAAAATGACAAATGACATTAGAAAAGTTCTTCTTTCTTTATCGTATGTTCTGCGGAAGATGACGTCGGGAAGAGAAAGAAGTGAAAAAGTTTTGATTTCCAGACTCTTCTCTGTCGAGGCTGGAGAATCTCCCCCCCCCCCCTTTCCACCCTCGGTCTTCTCTCAAATCTCCTGTCCGTTAGTGGTTTATTCAAATGATAAAGAATGTTGTTTTTTGAGGGAAACAAGGTTTTGCGTATGGAGATATCTTTTGAAGGTTTGATATGCAAGAACAACCGTTGATAAAGATGCATATACGTATATACATGCTTGGTTAGGTACAGGAGAACTGCGTAGACAAAAATAACTAGCTACTCTGATTGTTTATGAAGTTGAAACCAGAGGTCGAAAAACCAGGGTTCGTATCCAGCAATGAGTATTCTTTGTGAGTGTTCCTTCGTTAATTTCAACATATCATAACTCATCATGATCGTCGGGTTAGTAAAAGTGGCAGAAAAGCGACGCTAAATAACATAAAATCAAATCAAAATCAAATCGTATTTTGGTCATTGTCTCCATTACCCAAAGGTTTAGTTCAAATAATCATTAACAGATGGCGCTGCCTTAGTGTTACGTTATCCTAACAGTTGAGGTTTGACTCCAACATTTTAACTGAGTCACTGCCATCCCTAAACGCGAAAGTTTATTGCCTTAACAAGACAAGCCCACCATCTGTCCAAGCTATAAAACGTTGATTGATGAAATTACAATCCAAGACTGTCAACTTACGTTACTATCCAACTACGGTAACAGAATGTCCTTGGCGTTTTTCAAGTATTACGACCATTGCATAGTTTACCTAATTAATGTAATTTTACAGATTCAGTTTATGACCGATTTACCATTACCATTTCGGTCTTGCTTCAAACTTCCCCGAGATTTTTTTTGCTCTCTGAAAAATGACACAGCCGTCTCTATAGTGAACCAGCATTCTTCCCCACGAAGCAGGGGGGGGGGGGGTAATTAACGAATCCACACACTGAGATGGTCCCGCAATGAACTCGAGCCCTAATTGTTACTATAAGTTATCAATAGAGCCCGGAAGTTCAGGCATTTGTTTTCGTTAAAATAGGCAGGCAAAAAGGCATTTATAATGTTGTAAATAGGCACTAAAAATGAAAAGAAAGGCAAAATAAACCGAAAAAGGCACATTTAGAAGTCGCTTACTTTTATCTATAATTTCTGGCAAAATGTTAAAATCTAAATTGGGAAGAGCATTTCAATTTTCTCCGTCTTAATTGCACATAACTACAAGGTGCTTTTTAAGTTCTAAACATTCATTGATAGTCGTCTGTCAGAGAGAATGTTTTTCATAATACAAAATGATCTTTCTACTTCGACAGAAGTTATTGGAGCATACATATAACAAGCTAATGAAGCTGGACTCATTTTGGTAACAGCATTTTCACCTTTTAGAATATCACAAATTGTTTTCAATTGTTTCAAGTCCTCATTTGCACTCACTACCCGTTAGCACTTTTCCTCAACAGCTGACCCCTTTTCTCCTGGCACTTCCATCATCTGCTGCATAGATTCCTCGAAGATTTTCATGGATGCTATAATTGTAATTGTCTCTGGCAATGCACCATAATGTGCAAAAGTAAACTTGAATAGCACAGGAGTTTTTTCACTTCACGAATTGAAGCCGCTTCATTTTCTGGAAGAGCATCGATCACCTCACTGATTTTTTGAAGGTTGTTAGCATAATATATAGCTGCTGATATCCAGGTTCCCTATCTCGTCAAGACTGGTTGCTGAGGTAAACTAAGCTCAATCGCAACTTCCTGAAATTTTCGGGTTCGAGAGGGAGATTTCAGAAATATTTTCTTTGTGTTCGAAATCAACCTCTCCACTTCAGCAGTTAATCATGCACAAGGAAATGTTAACCGAAAGGCAATATCCTAACTGAGCATGAAATACATTTTTCTCACACTTTTCTCCTTCAGCAATGTTGAAACATGCATGAGTTCAATATTACTTAAATAAGGCGAAAATTATTCACATAATAAACGGAAGAAAAAGAAATGCCAACAACGTTTTTTGGGAGAAAAATAATTTATATACACATTTTTTTAAAAAAATGTCAAATTTCATTGAAAAAGGCAAGAAAAGGCATTATAATTAAAAATAGGCAGTGGGGTCCCAAATAGGCAAAATGAAAAGGCTTCCAAAACATTCGAAACAACATAAGAAACGTATATCCAGAAAAAAATTATCATTATATGCAGTAGATAAAAAGAGGCATTTTGCCAAACTTCCGGGCTCTAGTTATCAAAATAAATTTACCGTGCACGGAACGGCAATTTGTAATGATTATCTACGTATATGTATGCACGATAAAATAAATTTAAATAAAAACGATTATGTTAACGGTTAACGATATAATATTGCACATTTCACAGTAATTTCTAGTGCACATCCTGGGCAAGAGCAATTCACCATTTTTAATTCCCCCGATCCGTCCCTATACTGTCGTTTCATCTTGTTCCTGGGCTTTTTGCAGGTCTCTTACTACTAGGTATTCCAAAGAAAGAAGCCTATAAATCTTGCCTTCCATAGTTTTATCTATTAAAGGTTTCATTACATTAGTTTATACACAATGTCAATTTTATTCGATGAATTATTTAGAGGAGAGGGACGTACCCTGTTTTGACGGTGGCAATAATTCTGAAAAGGATTGAGTGAGAGAAAAAAAAGAAGATAGGGAAATATCAAAGCAAAATGTAATGGGTAATTGTTATACCAATATTTACTGCATCTTCTAATCTTCAATCTAAACTTCCTATTCTCTTTGCCTTTCTCTTTCCGTATCCTCTTCTCTAGCGTCATTTGCTAAATGATCCCTACTTACGAAGCTTCTGTCCGGAACCATTGACCGCCACCCTTGTCCAATCACCATTAAGCACACATCAAGAAGGAAACTTCTCCAAAAAGTGTTGCCAACTTTGATTCCACACTGCTTCCAGAAAATAATGATTGGTTTTAATACTTTTCACTACAAAAAATATACGCCAAGCTGTATCTGATCTGGCCTTCGTCCTCCGTATATACATACACTAATTACTGGAAAAGGTATTACATTGATAATAAATTTATTAATAGATTAATGAAGCTATAAATATATTATCTTGTGTCTTAAACAAAACATATAACCTATCTACAAATAATTATGTAGCCACCTCCCCCTTTGATATGTCTGAATAAGTCATACACCAAAGCAATTTTTATTAGGGGCAACATTTTTTACATACTTCTCAGAATTTTGAGAAGAGACCGAGTGATTTGGCACCAGGTAGAAATTTAATACACATATACTCTTTTAGCTTGAATATGTATTTTTGTATGGTAATTTGGGATATAATATGTGTAGCTTGCCCCCAGAAAATATCAATCAATATCTTACTTCTGTCCCCCTATATTTTCAAATACGCAAGAGCCCCATATTAGAAAAAAAATGGGCTTTCTCGTGGCATTTTGCATCTCGCATGAGGTTACTAAGTAAACCCTTATTGTGAAATCCATGATGTGTTACTACCACATGTAAATACTTGCAAACGCCTTGATTTTGCGAGAGATTAACGCCGTATGTTTAGTTCAAGTGCTACTTCGCTTTATGACTGTGCTAAGATCATACGTGCTAAGTGCCTCCGTAATGGCGTAGTGCTAATTTCGTCACCTTGATATAATGGGTGCACATAATGGTTCAGAAACGACTGTAAACTGTTAGTCCAGCCCCGATCAGTCTATATGTGCATGAAGAGGACAAGAGAAAAAAAAACTCTTAGTTTAAAATCCAAAATATCTGTGCCAACTCTCCGTAAGCGTAGTTGTTATGTACTGTAGTAAAATTTCTGATCTTACTTTAAGCTGTAGGCGCAGTCCCGTTTAACTCTCTGTGCATAAAGTGGACTCGAGACATTGACCCCATTGATGTGGTGGTAACGTCGTCGCGTTGTAATCAAGGGGTCCCGGGTTCAACACCCGACAGAGTTGTTCTGATCTCACTTTAAGAGCATGCGTAAGTTTCCGCGAGGCTCTTCCCAAGCTCTTCCCTCCTCGGCAATGTCGCAAACTTAGCTCTCTTGGAGCCAAATCTGGCTCATTCGTATACTCGTTTGGCCGTGAACTGGAGCGCCCTCCCCCGTGCCCCACTGGCTCCGGCCTACATAGACCAACTTATGCATGAATACACATTGTTATATTGGCTGCGTAACCCCACCCCTCTTAAATCCTCAGCTACTTTTTTATAGTGTCGTGTTTGACGTGAAGGACATAATATTGTTATCCGGGAATCTTTTATTTTCGATTTCATACGACCATCGGTGGATTATTGAGATGATTGATACCGCTGGATCTAGACGGTAAAATCTAAGAATAAATTGTCATCACTTTAAACTTACGGTGATAGCAGCGCCACCACCCCTTACCTTAAGAGGCACTTTATCCAACTTTCGTAAACCTAACTCCTTGAATGTCAGTTTAACTCCATTTGAGGTGAAATTTAGCTCTTTTATATGCATCAGGTTTGGCAACACTGCCAAGATGGCCATAGGATGCAAGGAGAAATGCATTACGCTTATGGGAGTATTATTTGATTTGTTCGCGTTGGGAATATCAAACTTCGATGGCATCGAAAAAGATATCAACGGAGAGAGGGTAGTTTGAAGAGCGGAAAAGTCGAAACTTCCATTTGATTAGCCGTAACTTGGTGTTGAAGTTGATCCCCCATAAGGAATACATGGGATTACGAAAATTCTTATTCATCGTATTTTTCAAACATCTTGTCTAGCTTAATAGTGCACATAAAAAAACGCTTCCAGTTGTAACATGGGAGAAATTCATACTGTCGCATACGACCAGTTTTTCTTTTCGGGCGATATTGAAAAAACACCTGCAATTCCATTCCCGATTAGCCTTTCTATGCATAAAGTGGATTTGAAAGAGCAAACTCAGATCGAAATTTTCGATTTTTGGACAAAACATGTCTGAGTTGTCGACACTGCCAATTTGCGACAGGCTGCTTCAACGGAGAAGCAAGACGTTGCATCCGAGAGGACCTTCTCCTTCAACCTCTCTGACGTCATTCATCGGGAAGATGAGATTGGCTCCCTTCCGTCCAGCAAAGTGTAACGAGTCCTGGCGCTCCAGACGCTGTTCCCGGCCGCCTCTTCCCTATTCACTCGTTCTAATTACTCGTCCGCCCTGGGGCTATGAAACAGGAGAACCGGTATCATCTTTCTTCGCTCAATACGGATCCAGCTCCTCCCTCAGACAAAACACATACACAGAGGCAAATCTTCACGCACCAAGGGGGAGAAGTGAGGAGGTCAAATCACATCCACTGAAGCGGAGGTACCCTTGTGAAATGAGATAGGAACGCAGTCGTATTTCAAAGCAAATGCTCCGATTTCCGAGAGCTCAAACGGAAAGCGAACATCTTTTGGGTTTTTGTTTTCCACCGACTCGTTATTGCCTTTGTTCTGCAGTGCATCAAGGCTCACAAAGTGCATCCACGTGGAACGGGGTTGTGTGTGGGGGGGGGGAGGTCAAAGTGAGAATTGGATGCTGTCTGATAATTTCGGCTCAGGCATGACGGTTTTGCGTGAGTAGGCTAGAGATTTACTCAAAACGTTTTGGAATGTAAAGTATATTCCGTTATTTACTCACTTACCCGCAGTGCAGCATGGAACTACATGGCTGACAAACGTGTTTATCCAGATTTTTCTGTCAGGGGATGAGGGTAGAATTTTTAGAGGGGTGTCAAGGCAAATTTAGTGGATATCACTGCTGACGAGGCTTTGGTGACTAGAATCACAATTATTTTTATCAACATATGTATTATGTGACATTCACAAGTCAATCATTTGCACGATTACATTTCGTTCATATATATTTGAAACTAAAACGCGAAGGTGAAGATACAACTTCTATGGGTCTATTCTATTAGTGAAATAACTGAGCTATATGCAGTTCACTATTACCTATATTTCCATTTTTAGTCACACACATTACCACATAATGACTATTGATTCTTGTTGCTATAGGAACGTTAGAATTCCAAATATCTCGTTTATACAGCGTATAGTGCAATAAATAACATAAAACATAATTAACGTTGTACAAAGTAATAATTATACATATTTTTAAACGTTAATATAAAGTGATTTTTATAATATGAAATTAATAATTTCAATAAACATATAATCATATTGTGCGGATTCACAGGACCGTCACAACATTCCCCTACTCCGGGAAAATGAAAACTACGAAACAACGAGGAGGAGTTTTCATTTATAAATCAGTCAGATGTGTATCAACATAACTACAACAAAGTTACAAATGGACAATATTATCTGACATTCGACAACAACGTGCACATAAACAGATTTGTGCCTAACAGGTAATAACAAATCAGAACATAATACAACATTCAATTGTACAAAATAATAAACAGAATGGTTTCCTTTTTCCAGTATCTACTCTCATAAATTTAATTTTCAGACAAGAGTTGATTCCTCTTTTCTTCCGAACAGTTAAACACTCGAAGATTTGAAAAGTTCACCTTGTCATAATATTGCTGGTTCATTGTGTAAAGAATTGCATTATTGTCCTTAATTTCCTTGACAAGGAATGGCCCAATATACAAGTTGAACAATTTATGAATCTGGCTGTTAATTTTAGAACTAACTTGCCTATTTTTTATCATAACCAAATCTCCTGTTTGAGTTTGATCGAGTTCAATGCATTCTTAATCTTTCTACTTCTTCTAGATTGTCTAGTCTTGATTTCTGCTAAAAACAATTTGCGTTTCCATGGCAAAGATTTAATTTGTTCTGGCCAGCCGATTTCTTCAAATATTGAGTCCTTCATATCTTCATGTAAGAAAAGTTCACTAGGAGATAATCCGGTAACTGAAGAGCATGAATGATTTAATAACTGAATAATATAATTTATTTTTGGATACCAACCGGTGTGATTATCATTGCAGAATAATCGCAGTAATCTAACAATCTCCTTATTGTACCTCTCAATAGGATTAGATTTCGGATTGTATGTAGTGGTAGTAATATGCTTAATTTTCCTTGAATCCATGTAGGCTTTCCACTCATTTGATGTAAATTGGCTTCCACAATCTGATAATAATACATTGCATACAGGGTAATGTTTAAAATATTGTTCTTCAAAACGATTGATAATTTCCCTGGCAATCGCTTTTCTTAACGGATAAATCATAACAAACTTTGACATAACGTCTACAATTGTGAGGAGATATTCATATGTACGTGATCTTGGTAATTTTCCGATTAAATCAATAGAGAGGAAATCGTGTGGTTTGTGAGAAACGCCGTGATATTCATCTCTCCGCAACGGCCGACCTACAATCTTTGTTCGTGCACATTCTAAGCAATCTTTCAGGTAATTTCTAATTGATTTTCTCATGTACGGCCAAAAATATGCTCTTCTACAAGCTGTTAAAACCTTCTGATAACCAAAATGTCCATTTAAATCATGCATTTTGTGCAATACCAAAGGTATAAGCTCACGTGGCACTACAAGTTTACAAATTTCATCTGAATTGGGTTTATAAAAAAGAATTTTGTTGTGAAGAAGATACTTTGTAAAGTCTTTATCCGTTGTACTATCTTCCAGGTGAGAAATTATATTATTGCATTTTTCATCTGCTCGTTGAGCTTTTAACCAAATAGAAGAAGTATCATCTTGTGAATCTTCCATAATTACTTGATTGATATATAATTTATCATCAAGTGCAGAATAAGTAGTACAAGGCGGAAATCTGCTCAACGTATCAGCAATATTATTCGAAACTCCTGGGACATGATATAACGTGAAATCAAAACACTGCAGTTTGAGAGCCCATCTCGTAAGACGAGAATTAAGTGATTGTGCAGTTTTAAGCCAAGACAACGACTTATGATCTGAATATAAGTTGAAATCAGTTCCTTTAAGATATATAGCAAATTTCTCCAGAGCAAATAATATAGCTAAACATTCCAATTCGTGTGTACTATATGTAATCTCTGCTCCTCTAAGAGAACGACTGCCGTATTGTATGACACGAATTTCATCATTATCAACTTGCCAAAGTACACAACCTAATCCTTTCTGGCTTGCATCAACAGAAACACAAAACCTCAACTCAAAGTCTGGTTGACTCAATGCTGGTGCTGAAATTAGAGCATTCTTTAATAACAAGAAAGCTTCTTGACACTGAGGTGTCCAATAAAATGGCACATTCTTGCGTAAAAGATGATATAATGGACTAGCGATATCTGAAAATCCCTGTATAAAACGATTCCTCCAATTTGCCAGTCCTAAAAATTTGCGAAGTGACTTTTTGTTTTGAGGAACAGGAAACTGTAGAATAGCTGAGTCTTTATCATGATCGACCTTAATCTCGGAAACAGACACCACATGACCCAAAAACTTAATTTGCATTTGGCAAATTTTATGGACATGTTCGTCATCTGCAATGTCTGTAGAACATAATCAAGATGTTCAAAATGTTTCTCTATTGTTGGGCTAAATATTAAAATGTCATCCACTTATATCATCAGAAATGAATGAGTCTCTGGTCCAAACACCTTATTCATTCTCTCAAAAAAACAGAAACAGCTGATTTTATACCAAATGGCAAGTAACAAAACACGTGCTGTCGTCCTCGATACGAAAAAGCTGTGTACTTATATGAGTCGGGCGTAAGTGGTATTTGAAAATATACACAGGAGAGATCAATCGTAGAAAAATATATTGCACCCTTAAAATGTTGAAGTAGCTCGTTTATAGGTTCAACATGGGTAAGTGGTGAAATTACATGTTGGTTTAGGCGACGAAAATCCACCACTGGACGCCACTCACCATTAGATTTTGGGACGATATGTACTGGGTTTAAATAAGGCGAAGACATCTCTTTAATTATTCCCCAGGCCTTCCATTTCTCTAGTTCCCTTTCCAACGCTGCTCTTTTGGCGAACGGTACAGGATATATAGGTGCCTTGATTGGTTCCTTTGTGTCTAGTTCAATTTGATAAGGTTCTACGAATGCAGATCGGGGTCGATCAGAAAACAAACTATCATATTCTATTATTAGATTCTCAAGCTGAGACTGCTGCTCCGTGTTGAGTGATTCACACGACCGCACCTTCGTTGTGATCTGATCTAGAGAAACGACAAGTAAATTTTCTGCTTCTTTGACTATAGTAACTTCCTGCATCTGGCAGCGATCCCTATCAGTTGTGATTTTGCTAGAGTTAAATGGCTGAACCAATTCGGAATCAGTAGACGCCATCAAACTAATTTCGTTTCTTCTAAAATCGAGTACAGCTTTGTATTGCCTTAAAAAAGGTATTACGAATATTAATTCAGCATGCAGTTGCTTCAATACGAACATCTCCAAAGTAAAAACTTCCGAGTTAATTGAAATACCAGGTGGTTATAATTAAAGTGACGGTGTTCAGAGTGGTACAGCACGGGCTGTAATGAGAGTAGCAGTCTGAAACTTCGTAGATATGATAATGAAGCAATGCGCTCGCGAATTATGCAAAAAAAAAAAAGTTCCAATTCTCGCCACCAGGGTAAAAAATGGCGCTGTAAGCAGTCAAAACGTGGAATTTTCTGTAACTCTTACGTCAAAGTCGGTGACATTGCCTAACCATTGTGTGAGCTCCCTGGTTGTTGTTGGTGACGCTTGTTGCTTTTTTTTCCTTTAGTGATGTGAATGTTCGCCGAACATTAAAAGTTTGATTTTTCCCGTGTAAAAAGCAATGGCTATTGCGAAGAAAGACCGTGCACTGCTAGTGAAGTTGTTTTACCAGAATGGGAGCAATAGTAACGCTGCACCTCGGAAATATCGCCAACAGAAAGGGCTGAGAAGAGGGCCCATGTCAATTAATGGGCTGAAGAAGATGATGAAGAAATTCGAGGAAACAGGTGAATTGGGTGTTGCACCAGGGAGAGGAAGGCGGCCCATCCCCGTGGAAGTTGTGGACGAAGTTGCTGTAGCTGTAGCTGACCGTGCAGCACATGCCTCAACTTCTGCAACCAGTGCTAGAGCTGTGGCACGTGAATTGTCACTCCCCTGGTCAACAGTTCGCAAGGTATTGCGGTGCATTTTACACTGGTATCCCTACAAGATTCAAATTGTCCACCAATTGAAACCCCAAGATATTCCACAACGCCGTGAGTTTGCCCATCGGTTTTTGGCAAGCATGGAAGTGGATGACAAGTGGCCGGGGAATATTCTGTGGACTGACGAGGCGCATTTTACTCTGGTCGGTACAGTGAATACTCAGAACTGTCGCATATGGGGTTCCACTCGTCCACATGTTGTGCAGGAACAACCATTGCACTCAGTTTACGTGACTGCATGGTGTGGGTTCACTAGCTCCTTCATTCTTGGTCCGTTTTTCTTTTAGGAGATGACACCTCGAGGGCCTGTTAGGTGTACAGTGACATCTGCACGTTATAGGGACCTCCTTCTGCAACACGTGATTCCAGCTTTGCAAGAACGGAACTGTGAACACACCACCATTTTCATGCAATATGGGGCAACACCACATGTCGCTCGCCACGTGAAAGATTTGCTGCGAGAAACCTTCACTAATGACCGCATCATCTCTAGGCAGTTTCCAGATGATTGGCCTTCCAGATCCCCCGACCTTAATCCATGTGACTTCTGGCTGTGGGGATATTTAAAAGATCGTGTCTATCAGGGACATGTCCGGTCTCTGCCTGATCTGAAGGCTAGCATACAACGACATGTCGCTCAGATTTCACCAGACATGCTGCGAGCAACCGTCGACCATGCCGTGTTACGAATGCAGCATGTTGCTGAATTGGGAGGCCATATTGAACAGTTCTTGTAACCATAGTTCCTAATAAACATGCCAGAGCCATTGTTCTCATGTGTTTGATCTTTCCTGCCTTTTTCCTGTAACTATACCACGTTTTGACTGCTTACAGCGCCATTTTTTACCCTGGTGGCGAGAATTGGAACTATTTTTTTTTGCATAATTCGCGAGCGCATTGCTTCATTAGCATATCTACGAAGTTTCAGACTGCTACTCTCATTACAGCCCGTGCTGTACCACTCTGAACACCGTCACTTTAATTATAACCACCTTGTACTTATAATCTTCCGACCAGCAACACGAAACTTCTGATGTCCTGCAAACGGCAATAACTTAAGTTGATCCACTGTATCCAGTTTGGCACTCGGAATAATTGATTTTATACTGCACCATAATTCATAACTGACTAAATTACACCTGGCTTCCACTGTCGATGACACACTGTATCGTAATACCGCAAACTGTTCCTGTGATCAAAGGTTGATCAGTAATAGGAGTAGGTATACCAGTATCATTTAAAATCCAAGTAGGTTCATCTTCGTACCAATCTAATTGAAAAAATATTGAAAGTGGATAACAATGATCAACTTCAGGTAAAACGGAATTATTTCATACAGCATACTGACAAGTTGTGCCTATATTATCACTACGATATGATTTAGACGGACCCTCCATTATGTTAGTGCGAGCAAACTGGTCCACGTTCACCCGCGACGTTCGTTTAATGTTGCTTCAGGGACAGAAAAAATGAACTGTTTACAAGAAGTTTCTCTTGGATCGAAAGATGGAGCATTTTCATTTAATGGAGTATTCGCCACTGCAGTTGCATTGCAACTGTTTCCCGTTGACAACTGAGAAGACGAATATCCGCAATTGGCACATACACTGCATGGTTGGAATGAGTGGAAATTATTGTTAGAGAACTAAGAGTGAGGACGCAGTGTAAATTGCTGTTGTTCTTGCTCGTTTCTGGCATTGAAACTGTTGCTCATAAATCTACCATTATTGTTGAAGTATCGTGAGCTTTGTGGACTTCTATTTTGCCGGAAATTTTGAGTTCCTGCACCATTACGTCTGTAACGATTATATGGTCTGTTAGTTAGGTTAGGTTTCCCAAAATTATTATTTCTATTAAATATCATTGTCTTTTGGCTGGAGTTTGATTGTTGGTTTTCAGCAACAAACGGAACATCTGTACGTGGAATCTTATTTCTTTTATTTTCATCGCTAGAAGAAACAAAATGAACAGTATCATTAGGTCTTACGCTACGTCTTGAACCTTGATTTCCATTAGGTTCATCATCGTTCACAAACGATGAACTTTTAGCAACACTCTGAACTCTTAGTTTTGCCCTTGCACTATTATTGTCGGTAAAACTTTTAGAATTATTCCCATCATGTCGGAAATTTTTTTTCACGTACATTATCATGAACATTAAAACTCTTGTTTGATCTTGAATTCACTAAATCCAACCTCTTTAGTAACGCAATTACATCATCCATTTTAACTAATCTAGCAGCTAATATTGTTTGTGCAATAGATGTGGGCAACTGATTGATTAAAATATCAATAACTTCTGCATCATTCGGACGATCAACTAAATTATAATATGCTGAATGCGTACGAATAGCAAAAACTTCCATACTACTCGTCGATTTAGAATCATATTTACGACTTCTAAGTTCAGATAATTGAGCCTGAGTTAACGAATAAGACGTGTAGTGATTCAGAAATTCGTCAACAAACTGTTTGTACGATGTAAACGAATCGACATGAGTATTATACCACCCTTCTGCAGGTCCTTGAAAACAATTAGTAATACATTCAAGCCTTTGCATGTCAGGAACTTGCAGTAAGTCTAAGTAGGACGTTCAAGTTTTAATAAACTTACGTGGACTTGATTTTTCAGGATCTCCAGAATATTTAGGAAGAACAGTAAGTTCATTTAATCTTACCAACCGTCGAGGTTCTTGAGTAAGCGAACGTATACAATTGTCAGGATAATCACATCGATGATTCTGCGGATTTGCTGACTTTTGGTTTACTTGCCTCTTTCTTTCCTGGCCAGAACCATCAGAATATAAGGAACGGATTGATTGACATAACTTGTTAGTATTACTAGTTCTCACTCGATTATTTCTAGAACGTTTGTGTCTTTGTGAAGCAATGCGATTGTGTTCATCATCAGAAACATCACACGCTGAAGAATCAGATGATTTAGGAGAGGTTAGGTTCCGTGCAGGAATACCAGGTTGACAGTTACTATTCACATGAGAACTGTAAACTTGTACAGGATTACTTGATTCAACATTAGTCGAAATATTAGATGTCAACTTAGCAATATTTTCCTCACATGCTTCCACGCGCTTAGTTACTTCGTCCTTGCTCACAACGACTTCAAGTCTTTGAACTTGCCGAGACAACCCTGAAACATTGTTCTGGCATTCTGTAATCTGATCAGTCAATCCAGCAAGTTTATCAGAATTCTCTGTACAAGTAGTGTTTACTTCCTCGATTTTCTCTGTTAGTCCTTGCACTTCTCTTTCCATTTCCTGATGTAATGAACGTGTTGCTAATTTGCAGGACTCGGCAACTTCAGCTAATTCCTTTCGTAACGATGTACTCAATTCGTGGAAGTCAAGCTTGAGTAGTTGCTGTGAATTTTGAATTTCCTGTTGAGATTCCCTGATTTTTGTAAACTCAAGCTGATGAGACTCTTGAGTTTGCCTCATTTTTGTAAACTCAAGCTGTTGAGATTCTTGAGTTTGCCTCATTTTTGTAAACTCAAGCTGTTGAGACTCTTGAGTTTGCCTCATTTTTGTAAACTCAAGCTGTTGAGACTCTTGAGTTTGCCTCATAGAATCTTGAGTTTCCCTAATTTTTGTAAATTCCATCTGTTGTGACTCGCTCATTTTTCTTAACTCTGCCAGCAGATCAAACATTTGGAAAGGAACATTACTTTGCCCCGTTGACGTCTCTGCCAACATAGAAGGACGAATGTCAATTTCTTGAACATTTTCTTGACTTCTTTTCCATTGCACAAAAGCTTCAATACTGAACGGATCATAAGATGGATCACAATCTGTACAGAAATAATTTTCATTTAACTGGTATAACTCCCAATGCTTATCGGACAAACCCAAACATTGTAAATTATACCAATGGCCACAATTTTCACAAGCTACCAACCTTTCCTTATCGGGGTCTTTGCAGCACTTCACCATATTCATGGCACCATTCTCATTTTGTGATTCATCAGGATCATCACCACAATTGATAGATCTAGCTGTAAGACTTGTTTTGGATCTCAGATTATAAGGATTACTTGATGCATACATAATATAAATTTATGTACAAACTAGATTCACGAGAACAATGGTGTAAGTTAACACTTACGCAAAACACATCACTCAAGATCGTGCTGATAACGTTCCACAATACTGGACCACCAATTATACTGTGACATTCACAAGTCAATCATTTGCACGATTACATTTCGTTCATATATATTTGAAACTAAAACGCGAAGGTGAAGATACAACTTCTATGGGTCTATTCTATTAGTGAAATAACTGAGCAATATGCAGTTCACTATTACCTATATTTCCATTTTTAGTCACACACATTACCACATAATGACTATTGATTCTTGTTGCTATAGCAACATTAGAATTCCAAATATCTCGTTTATACAGCGTATAGTGCAATAAATAACATAAAACATAATTAACGTTGTACAAAGTAATAATTATACATATTTTTAAACGTTAATATAAAGTGATTTTTATAATATGAAATTAATAATTTCAATAAACATATAATCATATTGTGCGGATTCACAGGACCGTCACAATTATAATAGCTAATATTTGACTTTGTAGTAGTCCTCATAATCAAGGGGTTACGGGTTCATTATCCGATGAAGTCAAGAGCAAAAAAAGAGAGACCGAGAGAGATAAAAAGACTTAGACCCTTCAATGCTCACTTTCCTGCATGGTGTGGTTGGCTGAACCTTCTATTGAAGGCTTTCTATTAAAATTCGCTCATCACCGTAGAGTTATGCAACACATATAACACCACGCCATCCAGGGAAACGAATTTGAGGATGTACATTTTTCATTTTAATTGCTGATGACTGTACATTTCACATTGGTTGAGCCCCAAACTTTAAACTGTAGGTCCAGTCCTGATAGCCTGAACATAAAGCAGACTTTTGGCTTGTATTAATATGAAATCTATACCATCTGGTCCATATGTAGATAACATTTATGTTGTGGATACATTAAACCAAATCCCGTGACGCAACACTCCTTTAAGGCTTCCAAGAGAGTTTTCGTTTTGTCACTTGTCGTCGGCGCATCTATTGTCCCTTTGCTGATGTTTTCTGACTCTTTGGAGCGGAGCCGGCGACTTCTTTTAAGTTATTACCCAGTTGTCCTTACAAAACTGATTCAACATCAAAATTTTTAATCTCTGCCAAGGATCGAACTCCCGTCCCTTACGAAACGCAAAGTAAACATTCTGCTACGCGGCAGGTCTTCATAAAATGAGAGAGAGAAAACCGTGATAGTCCAGTCTGTAGGACACCCGACAGCCACGCAGGAGACCCCAGAGAGTGATTTCAGGTGAGAATTTTCCCAGCAACATCTCTGCATGGAGTGGCTTTGGGATTCACTCAGCCTATAATAAATTTATACCTGGGATCAACGCTGAGGGGTAAAGGCGGTCGGAGTGTGGTGCTGATGACATCACCTCCGGAAATGGCCAAGGTTATGAATATGTCGAGCTCCACCTTCACATCCCTCATATGCTTTATGGCATGTGCCCTGGAAAGGGGTAGCTTTACACACACACACACAGAGAAGACGGAGGTACCTGATTGTTTTGAACATTCTTCAACAAGCTTTCTTTATTACAAGACAAAATTTCGGCAAAGTTTAAGATCACTTTTTGCTCAGATAGGCTAATCGAGACTGGAACTACAATTTGAAGAGGATATGAATTACTGTGTAATATGAGGCGTTGCGGATATTAAGGCCGAACTTGACAAACTCGATTTTTTTTTATTGTTGTATCATATACCGTACATTAAAGACTGAAGGAAGTCATGCAACGTCTGACAAGAGTCTGCCTTGCCTGTAATACTCTGAAATTTGTTTTTGAATAGGACATACGTTTGGACAACTGACAATTCCCGCAACATGTATTTTGCAAGTTCGCCCTTAATATCCGCAACACCGGTAATCCAACTCTAAACCCTTTGATTACAACACCAGAAATTATGCACTGTACAGTGGGATCCATGAGTATTACCGTGCAAATTGTCCATGACTATTTCCATTCATTTTTCTCTTACATCCTATGTATTTTTAAGCAATGGATTTTTTATGTATGCTGGTGCAGAAGTTGTGAACAGCTTGTTTAGAGTTTTCTTTTAATTCTTGAAGCTCTTATTTGGTCAAATAAAGCGGACGATGATGGTGATGAACAATTTGTACGGTAATACTCTTGGATCCCACTGTACTATCGGCGTGGTAAATTGTAATGGAAAATTTGTATCCATTGTACACAAAAATATCCTTTATACATTCTGTCAAAAAAGTACCGGGAATTTGTAATTTAAAAGACCCGCGCAAATGATTTTTTAAAAATCTTTTTTTCCGTAAGTTGGTAGCTCTGTACTTAATTACTATGCCAAACATGAGCGCGATCTGTCAACCAGTTTGTTTACAGCAGGAGGTTGAATCAGTCCACTTCAGTAGTGCATCACGATTTTTACAATGAACGAATTTATTGAACAAAGAGTTTGCCTTAAATTTTGTGTTGCGAACGGAATTTCGTGTGCTGACTCGCTAAAAATGTTAGAAAAGACTTATGGTGAATCAGTTTTATCAAAAACACGGGCTTACAATTGGTACAAAGCGTTCAAGGAGGGCCGAGAGATCGTGGAAGACATGCCTCGTTCTGGACGACCTTCGACCTTTTCAACAAACATCGAAAAAGTTAAGGAAATTGTGCTCGATAATCGCCATTCCAGCTTAAGATAGATAGCTACTGACCTTAACATCTCTCACGAGTCTGTTCGTTCGATTTTGGTGGATATTTTGGGCATGACACGCGGCGTCGCCGCACGGCTTGTTCCAAAAGAGCTGAATTTTCTTCAAAAACAGTACCGTGAGCAGGTCTCTTTAGACACATTCATGGAACGCATCATAACAGGTGATGAGACATGGGTCTACGAGTTTGACATGCAAACAAGTGAACAGTCATCAGAATGGAGGACAAAAGACGAGCCGAAACCGAAAAAACCACGTCAAAGTTGCTCAAAAGTCAAGGTATTGCTCATTGTTTTCTTCGATGTTCGTGGTTTGGTGCATCATGAATTCGTTCCAGAGGGACAGACGGTTAATAAAGAATACTATTTGGCCGTATTGAAGCGTTTGCGTGAGAAAATCCGTCGGAAACGGCCAGATTTGTGGAAGAACAATTCGTGGATTTTACACGACGAAAATGCGCCATCGCATAGAGCGACTGTTGTGACCAAATTTAAGGCCAAAAACACATTAAATACCATCGAGCAACCACCGTATTCACCTGGTCTGGCCCCGTGTGACTTCTTTATGTTTACAATACTAAAATTGCCGCTCCGGGGTACCCGTTTTGACTCGATTGAAGCCATAAAGCAAAATTCGTGGAAGGAGCTGAAGGCCATACCGGAAAGCGCCTATAAAAAGTGTTTTCAAGACTGGAAAAAACGCTGGCATATGTGTGTTGCATCAAATGGGGCTTACTTTGAAGGCGACAAAATAAATAGTGATGAATAAATGAAAATTGTGCGATTTATTTAACAATTCCCGGTACTTTTTTGACAGAATATATATCTACCTTCGTATTTAGTGGTATTGGATTTTAAGTTCTGAGAAACGTACTAAAGTAAACAAATTTTGTGTGGATGGTCTAAAGTACAGGACTTACTGCAAACCACACTTTCTCAGCGTAACCTCTTTCTGTACTTCTCCGCACGAGAATAATCTAATTACCGATATTGCATTCACCCCTTACAACAATCCTTTCCCATACCTCCACCCCATCCCCACATCGATTGCGTTTCCATCGTCCCGTGCGAATCGGACCAATTGAAATTCTTAACGGATAAACCAGACCGACCGCCATTGCTGCACGAAGGAATTTAGCCCGCGACAAAACATTGTAATTTCGTCAAATCGAATGTTCCGAGTTCTATCACGTAGCGTTCCTCACCAGCCGCAGAAACTTCCCCATTTAAACGCAACGTGTTGCGTGCGTGGAATTGAAGTACACCGATTAACGCTACTTCGTTCTCCTAATGTTTATTTTGTTCCCTTCTCGTTTGAATTAACTTCCATTTCATGTCTTAAGTTTTGCTTCTCAGAAGCTGACTTTACTTTATTAGGAAGTCAATTTGTTCCTTATGATTAATACCAATAGTCTGTGTGTTATAACAACCTATAAGACACCTGATCACCTTCCCAATTGCTCTGCAACAGAACAAAGTTAAAGCTTTTTAAATCGTGTACAGTAAAACCTCGTTAATCCGGACAAATGGGAGGATAAGTTGACCGGTTTAACGAAAGTCCGTATTTATTGAAATAACCTAAAAGAACAGTAAAAAGTGCATTAAAACTCTGTTTATAGCAACAAAACATGTTTATTATTGTGTATTTTAAGGGCATAGGTCTACAGTACAGTACAAAGTCTGTGACAAACAGAATTTCATCAAACAGAATTTCATCAGTGGTTGACTGCCTTTTCCTTTGGGAAGTTCTCTTGTTGACTTCTAGCCACATATAAAACTTGCATTCTCTTTTGCCTGTCCGGATTAAGCGAAGTCCGCCTTGTAGGGGTCCGTATTAACGAGGTTTTACTGTATATGATGTGTAAAAAAGGGGCCTTCCCGATGGCGCAGTGGTAGCTTTGTCGCCTTGTAATTAAGGAGTCCCGGGATCGATTCCCGGTGGAGGCACATAGTGGTTCGGATCCCACTTTAAACTGTAGGTCCAGTCCCGATTAGCCTTACTGTGCATAAAGTGGACTTAAAACACCCATATAAATCAATCAATCGATCAATCATGTGTGAAAGCAACACTTGCACATGTCACGATCACATGTTTGCTGTGGGAAAATATGAAATTGTGCGGATTGTATATTTTGCTAGGTATTACAAAATTAATTTCGCGCAAATATGCCTGTTTGTGTTCAGACGTGACATTTACCTCCATGCGAGCCATTACTTAATTCCAGTGTTTCAAACTCCACAAGAATTTCTCTGCATTCAACTTGAACATGTTTTCATTTATTTCTCTATTATAATAAGGGTTTATAGTTTTTTGCCTTCATGTTAGAAGGCAATGAATGCGAGAATGCGAGAATGAAAATATGTCCACAGAGTGTCAGTCATGTGAAAGAGGAGCCTATCGTAAAATTGGTTACTATCACCTGACCATCCAGAGCTACGTTGCCACATTAAAAATTTCTGTACTTTGAAATATTTCAGGGCCGTCAGATAACTTTTGAAGACGTATATTTTTTCAGAGGCACGAAATGGCAAATTTAACGCCAAAGAGACCACAAATATGATTGTCTCCAAAATTTGGCGGTGTCATGAAAAATTTGTATTAGTGTTAAGGAGGTGTTACGGGCTATGGTTCATCAATCACTACCACTTCAAGACACAATTTGTCATTGTGATTCCTTTAGAAAATTTTGTCCATGTATGGATTTATATACAGGGAGGTTCAAAAAAGGTAACTGAAATAGTAATCGGTTACCTTTTGGGGGCCACCCTGTATAATGCATATGCGGGTGTGTAAAAATTGACAATTATTTCACATCGTTAACTTTTCTAATTGAGCAGCGTTAATTGAAAGCAATATGGCCGCTCACTTGAACGGTGTTTGAATGTGTGAAGCACTGTTATTACGCGACTAAAAAAAAAACTAGGCGCTGGAAGTTTATTTCACCGCGATTTATTGTTGTCGCGAAAACGAATCGGCTGCGAAAACGCCCGTTGATTACTTCAATTAATTTGAAGCCGTTCTTGGAGGGTAATTGTTTTCCAAACCGAACAAACCCACATTAATCATCCCCCATGACGCAATGTTCCCTGCAACGAGGACCGTCGAGCGCATGTCGGCACATTCCGTTGACCCAGTCGCTCTGCTCTCACGGCAAACACGCTCGGCTTGATTGGCTTCTCGTCTTGTGGGATGCCGAACAAAAGCAGCGCCCGGGATGTTACCGGAGGACCCGCAGCCGGAACAAATAACGCTCCGGTTCTTTTCAAGTTTTTCCGGAGTCCGGGGCGGTATTGTGTTGCTTTCGGTCTCTGGAGCCTCCAGTAATTATAGGTCGCTGGAAGGGCCTAGGAAAACATTGCTCTTAATTACAACACCTGGAACAGGAAATGTGGTAATTGGGTTCCTGCCAATCCCGTTACCGCATGTCTTCTGTGGCAGTCGGAAGAAAATTATACGAGGGTTGGTCTTTAAGTTATGGTTCGCACGCGTTAGCGCGCTCGACTTTCGTGCGATCCGTGGTGGAAAGCATCTTGCGTGAGGAGAAGAATGTGCTAAAGTAAAGTAAAGAACGTAAACAGAGGCCTGCACAAGACCTGGAGCAGACCCGTTCGGGAGACATCGCTCCTGAAATGCCATGCAACCTGCGCAACACCCTCGCTTGAGCAGCTTGTCTGGCCACCTGCCCAGATCGTTCCTGGCAGGCATTGTAGACCCGCCGGGTACCCGCAGTCTTACGATACCTAGTAGGTCTCAGTTAGTTCTTTCCATCAACTGCAGACCCCTCCCTCTGCATGACGTAGTTGCTTCGAGTAGAAACTGCACCGGGCCCACACCGTTCTGCAGTGTTGCCAACTGCAATAGATTTGCACTACTTAAAAAAGGGAACTCGAAGCTTCGTAAGCCACATCACCAATGAAATGAGATTTACGAATGTTGCTACCCCCCCCCCCCCACACACACATTGAAATAGGTTTTCCGTGGCACAGGATCCATAAGTATATGTCGTAAATAACCAATATACGTATATATAGTGATATAGGGCAGGACTGAAACATGTCACGTTCGACGCTGAAGTCGCGAGTCAAACGACACACTGTTCTACTGCGAACACCAGCGCCGTAGCCAGCCAGGGGCATTGCCGTTACCCTCGTTTGGGGGGGGGGGGCAAGTACTTGGATAAACGTAACAACAACAACAATCGCAATAATAGTAATAAAGTAGCATGAAAGGCATTATTATCCTCATAAATCACGCAAAAAGGGGGTAGAAATCGGTTCTCACGCATTTGTGTTGAAACAGAGGATTAGAAATATTTTTTTCAACACGTCAATTTCACGTTAGCTAATAATGGAAAACAAGCACACAAACTATTTTTGAAAGAAAGAAAGTGCATGATAAATGCATTCCGAATGTACATACATATGGCATGTAAAATTTCCATGTACAATATTTTCTTTTCACATGGAGCGACGTATTACATAATTAATTCATCCAACTCGTAACAAACCAACATTAATAGCAAATAATATCACGGGCCGCCATAGCATTCTCTGTTTTAAAACTTTTCTCACTTAGATCGTTCGGCGCTCAGGGCCGACTCCCGCTACCCCTTTGCTACGGCATTGAACTTGATGAGACTTGTACTTTAATGTTTGACCCCCACCCTGACCCCTCCGCTAGACAATTTCCGTCCAAGGTTGTGAGCAATGCACCCTGCCCCCTCTGGTTGCGCCACTGCGTGCCTGGTTAAGGCACCATGCAATGAAAAACAATTAGTTTTCAGTGAGGAGATTTTTGTTTGCTCGATCATTCATTTAGATAAATGAAACTGTAATATTGCGTGCATTTCCTGGCAATAAGATAAAAACTGCTTACGCTGAACTGAAATCGCTAAGTATATAAATTCTCCTTGGAGAAGAAGCTCCTCCTAGGACTTCGTAGGATTTAGTAGCTACGTAAGTAGGCAACACTGGCTGCAGCCGTCCACGTGGTGATGAAACACCTGGAGCGACACGTTGCCGGAGGGCTGTTTCCTTCCAGCAGGTTTTGCAGGCGCCCGGGTCTTGATGAATGCCCAGGTACCTTGTAAGCGCAGAGCGCCTTGAAGACCAAGAACCCGGGTAGAGACGCAAGTCGACTCGTTGCCGTGGGCAGGCGACCAGGTAAACCTGTTATCGCGTGCAAGCGGGCAGTGGGTAGGTAAAAGGCACACTATGCTGGCCTCTAAACGTAAATGTGTGATATGCGCAGTAGCACAGTGTGAAGCAGGTAATATAGCCCGATTCTCATTTGTGCGTGTTTAGCCTTTTCTAGTGATCAAGGGAGGAGGATCGTGGATCACATTTTTACTTCTTTACTTTGCCTGTAATTAGCGTCATCAGTGTTTAGTTTATCTAGTACTGTACTGTATTGCGATGGCATACAATATTCCCGGCCAAGCATGTGGCATTTTTGGCTCGTGTCAGTGTACAGCCTGAACGGTGCATACTTCGTTGAAAATTTAAGCACTTTAGATTGAAACTCACCTATTTCCAACAGCTCTGCCCTCTTTCCATTTTTCGCAACGAATTTGCCTATGGGACTGTACGTTTGAATCACTCTGTATTTTTAAGAACTGGGATGTAAATAGGCTATAAGCTTCGTGTACATTAACTCAAACAATATTGCGTTTATATTTAATTTTTATTTCTGTTAATTTGTCTGTCATAATATGTTATAACCTAACTTAACCTAACCGAAATCTAACATAACTCCGGATCCCATTGGCATTCTATTTTTAAATTTTGTGCAGTTATTGAGTAATAGCGCATGGATGATTGAAAAAAATAAATTAAAAGATCTGTTTTTGTGAAAATGGCTTACACCACCTTTATTTCTTTTAACCGTATATAGGCGTGCAATATCAAGACCTTTCCAACGCCATCTGAGTCACTTTAATAGGTGCCCTGATTACCGAAATTTTGCAATTTGAAGTTAACAAGATTTTGGGAAAAAATATAAATATCGCACAATTTTTCATCCCTGTAATTTCGGAAATAGAAACGATATGCATCCACGTGTACAGTATCTTCTATAACTCTTGTCTAGTATTACGGCGGGCGGTCTACATGCTGGCAAGTGCAGTGGGGAACGAGAAATATTGCCACAGACCAACCAGACAACAGAGGTGGCACCGAGAGTTAAGACGTTGCGGGAGGAGATGCTGCGCGCACCTCGTTGTACAGGTAGCTGTGTTTCTTATCGCGCTGGATTGGGCGCTTCCCCGCTGCCCACTTCCCTTGTCAGCATGTAGCCCGCTCGATGTAAGACTGGACAAGATCTATACTCAGAGACAGTGAGGACTATATACAAAATAAATATCTTGTAAATCTTAGTAAAACAGAAGGAACCCAAACGTACAGGGTAATTATAAATGATTCACCGGGTTATAAAGTGAAATATTTCCAAAAGTATTAATATAATATGTGTGTGCTAATCATGAAACGAAAGAACATATCTGAAAGTTTTAATTTCTCATATTTGTAACCTTGGCGCCTGCCGACAGATGGCAGCACAAACCTAGTTTTCAAAATGGCGTCTATGCAGCAGAAAGCATTCTGTGTTTTGGAATATTAGAAGTGTTTTTCCGTTGATACCGTACAGCGTGCATTCCGGAGGCAGTTTGCAACTGCACCGCCAGGTCACTAAAGCATTCTGCGATGGTTTGATTGATTCATTCATTGAGTTGGTGTTTTAAGTCCACTTTATGCACAGTAAGGCTAATCGGGACTGGACCTATAGTTTCAAGTGGAATCCGAACCACTATGTGCCTCCACCGGGTATCGAACCTGGGGCCCCTTGATTACAAGGCGACGACGCTACCACTGCGCCATTGGGGAGGCCCATTCTGCGATGGTATCGACAGTTTAAGGAACTGGTTGCCTGTGTAAAGGTAAGAGCACAGGACGTCCAAGCGTTTCTGATGAAACAGTGGAGCGAGTTAGGGCGAGTTTTGTGCGTAGCCCACAGAAGTCAACATACCGTGCCAGTCGGGAACTTGATATTCCGCAGCCAACCGTCTGGAAGATTTTGCGAACCCGATTGCAACTGAAACCGTACCGCATACAGTTATTGCAAATGTTACAACCGGACGACCTCGTCAAACGATATGAATTTTGAAATTTCATGCAGGACGCCATGGAGGACGATGCTTATCTTGAGCTTCTGCTGTTTAGTGACGAGGCGACATTCCATTTGAGTGAAAAGGTTAATCGCCATTTTGTTCGTATCTGGGGTACTGAACAACTACATGCTACAGTGCAACATGATTCCCCAAAAGTGAATGTGTTTGCTGCAGTGTCTAAATGAAAGGTGTACGGTCCCTTTTTCTTCGTAGAGAACACTGTGACGGGTATGTCATTCCTAGATTGTGGATTTTTACACAAGTGAAGGAAGATTGCAAATGAAATTTCAAGTTTTTCTTCTGTTATGTGTGCATCATGCTGCGTCGAATACTTTACAACGAAGTGGGGTTAAAATGTGAGTATTTAGTATTCCACGGCACAAAAAAAAAAATATATATATATATATATACACCTGCAAAGTTTTTGTGTCTGTTGCCTCGAACGATACGATCGGCTCTGCGTTTAGCTGTTTAGCTGCACATCCAATAGTTTCGAACAACGTTGACGTCCATGAAACGTTTCCATATGCATGAATTGCTGCGGCCAGATAAACGCGTGTTGAGGCAATAGGCTGCAGTAAAGGAAACCCATTTCGAAAATAATTGATATTCACCCCTGAAGAGACGGCAACGAACGCTCCGCTGGTCGGGAGAAATTGCATCACCGGCGCTTCATTAGCCATCCCTCCCGGTTCGAATCATGCTAAGAAGGCCTGGAATATTTTGGTCACCTATCGCACGACCTCTTGCTATTGGCTGCCCCTCAAAAGCTTTTGTTGTTGCCCTGCCCGCCTGCGTTTGTCAATGTGCGTTACAAACCGCAGTGTCAGATCGGTTGCATCGATTTTTGCGTTCGACGATCTCATTGTAGGTTCAATAGCGTTTCTCCATTTCTCCATCGCCCTGCTGTTTTAGCATAGATGCGAGTTTATACTGGCGCGGGAACAGCTTGTCACGAATCCTTCTAGTTTTATATGGGCATTTTAACACAGTTGTGTGTATTTAAGGTAGAATTATTTTGAGGAGGGATATGTTTCGAACTGAATTCACTGCAGATATTTATTAAATGTAATATCTTTATAGTTATGATGATGAAACGTAACGTTTCCCCTCGTCCCTCTCCGAACGCCCGTGTTTGAAGTCCATTGTTTAATGTTGGAGTCGTCGAGCTGACTACATCACCATCGGAAATGACTGCTAAACTCCCCCACATGCCTTCACAACATATTATTGCAATGTGCTTTATACATGCACCCAAACACCTACACACACATAAACATACCTGCATATGTGGATGTGAGTGTCTCGATTGTAGGACAGCGTTCAAAAGCTATTAATAACTGTCTATTACTCTTGACACTTGATTTAAGCGTCATAGCTGACATCTTAGTAGCCAAAATGAGATCATCACCAACCAACACTAATGCACACGGGAAATATTTCTTTACGATTTTTAAGACTACACAAGCAGGAATTTCGCGTAAATTAATACAAACTTAATGGTTTTATATATATATATATATATATATATATATATATATATATATATATATATATATATATGTGTGTGTGTGTGTGTGTGTGTGTGTGTGTGTGATTGTTAGAGGCACATATTTTTGGTAAATAAAAAAGCAAGATTTCGGTACAAAAACAGAGTCAATTTCGGGTTCAAAAGCGGTAAATAAAATAAAATTTCGGTGTTACAGCGGTGAATAATCACATCAAAAGTGCTATATAAAATGACATTTTGGTTTTAAAATTGTGAATATAATCCTAAATTTGATTTAAGAACTGCACTTATTACACAAAATAAACTTACCCCTTTTAATAGCACATTTATGTAGTTACCAGGGTATTAAGTTTATTCCTCTGTAAAGGGGTCCATTTTTGCTTCTCAAATATTTACAGCAGAATTAATCAATTTTCCGTGAATTGCATAACTCACAGGATACTTCAGACTTCAGAAAGTGTCGTGTCGGTATATAAACGGTAAATTTCGTGTTTAAGAGTCAATTTCGCATTTTGCAGTTCATTTCGCATTATTTCGTGACAAAATAGGGTAGAAAAATGCACCTCAGACCTTTCAGAAACGTGAAAAATGAACATTACCGCATGTTATTTCATATTTCGTGTTTTCGTCAAAAACGAAATTTGCATGCCTCTAGTGATTGTATATTTATTACTTTCTTAATGACAGTCTTATTTGTTTAAACATGCTGTTATTTTCTTAATAAATATATATATATATATTATTTATTATAATGTCTCATTATTTTCTCACTGAAACTTATCTTGTAAAATAAACATTGTGGTCAGCCTAACGCTTCAAAAACCTATCGACATGTCGCTTCCAATTTCTGAGTGTGTAAGAGACAAATTTGTTTTTGCTGAGAGGTGTAAGAGGTTTCCTTTTCTGAAGGCACCCAAATGCCAACCAGTGTTTCACGTGGTACACTCTGGATTGCGTTTCACAGACTATCGAGGATCTGATACCTGCACTTGCAACCAGACCTGTGTTGTGTCTTGTCCATGTGAGTTTGTGATTACCCCTTCATCTACTTCTTCTTACCACCATTCATCACCATAGTCGCGATTAGCCCAAAGTGGCAGAAAATCGAAGTGAAATAACATAAATCAATCAATTCATTGATTTTGCCGAGAAGCCTGAAGTCAAAGTTCGAATCCTGAACAAGGAATTCTTTGTTCCTGTTCTCTCACTACAAGCATTCAACTACACTTTTACCCTCATGGTATAGAGATGATGCTAGATAACATAACATTGACTGTTCGACGAAATATAAACAGAATTATCTATTGTCCGATAATCCGAAAATATCGAAAGGTCTACGCTCCAGCTCTCTTATAGATAGCATACTAATTTTGCATCACGTTGTAATATCAAAAGTCGCAAAAAATAGTGACCTGCAACTGATATGAGATGAAACAGAATCAATTTCCTCTTTTCAGTTACAAGACACGTTTTCTCGTAACTGTACTAAGGTTCTTAACTATTATGAATAAACGATGATCTTAGTTGAATAAATCCCAAGACACTCGGTACAAAGGAAGTAGAAATAGCATCACTTTGTCCCAGCAGAGTTCAAACCGATTTTAAATTGTCGGAAGGGAAGAGGGATTGAAGGGCAACTCGAACGAGAGAGAAGAATAAAAGATTTGCATTAATCCTACTTTGCCCTTCTTTCGTCTTCTATCAAGTTGTGAAGTCTCTCTTTCCTTGCATAAATTTTCCCTTTGGAGTGTCTTGGCGTTTTCCTAAGAAAATTCACTGAAATAATTGACTTCCCTTCGTTGGTCGAGCTACAAAAAAATTGAAGGTATCGATTGCGTTGACAGTAGCACTCGTCTCGCACAGAGGAACATTTGGTTTGCTGAATGCTTATCAGTTTTTTAATACCATTGAATCAGACTTTCTGGAGACACATGTTTTACGTTTCCATGCAAAAATCTAAAATGTAATTCAGTAACAAATTAAGATAAAATTGTAATACACAATTTACATTCTTCTCCCTTAATACCGGTTAATATCTAAGAAAAAGTTACTCCATATTTCCAGTAAACTTCAAATTAAATATATATAATAACGAACTCATTGCCAAAATATTATTGCAAAATGTTATTGCATTATTGGGATACAGTATAACTACATGAAAATATGAATAATACAATTGAAGATGTACATAAAAGATTCATATCAATCCTGTATTATAAAGTCAGACTTTTCAGATTCAATTACAAACACATTAATATATTAGATGATCTAAATGTTCAAAAGAAGCTCTCTTATGATTAGAAATTTAACTCTAACACTGAATATGCACAACAAGATGTTCCATATCTCTTACCTGTGGTTGCAATATTAGCTCAACATTATTCAGTATGAACTATTAACTCTTCTATTTCTTCTACAACCGATTCCACAAACAGTAGATATTTACCAAAGGCAAAATTAAAGAGCAATGAAGATAATGCATCTCCTTGTTTTAAGCCATCATGAATTGTAACTTTGTCAGACACATTAATACCCACACGAATCTTACTTTCTTATTCACTGTTGCAAACTTTTATCATATTAACTAACAAGCTTCTTAGGTATTCCAAACTTGACTAATATATTATATAATTTATCTCTTTTAACCGAATCATATGCTTTTTTAAAATCAATGAACATGCACATTTTTTGATTATATTCCAACTTTTTCTCAAGTGTCTATCTCATGTGAAAAATTTACAGTGAACAATGTATTGAAATAATGGGCAATGATACAAACGAAACAAGAGAGCCGTGCTATGAGGAAAGAAAGAACCCACGTTTAAAGGGTAAGACGTGAGAATAAAGAAATCGAGAATTACAGAATCTGAAAGAAAAAGTACGCGGAGGAAGATAATGAGAGTAACATAGTAGTGAAATGTATTCGAAGAGAGACGGAAGACTATGTGTGAAGAGAGGAATAAAACTAATGTACAGGTATAAGCTACGTGGGCTCTCCGATTACACGTAGTGGTAACCTAGCCGCTCCTTGTAATCAAGGGTTTCGATACCGGGTTCAAACACATAGTGATTCGGATCCCAGTTTAAACTGTAAGTCCAGTCCCGATTAGCCTTCCTGTGTAAAAAATGGACTAAAAAACAAACTCAATATAAAGTATACGTAGTGAAATGAAAGCACAACTTAGAGAGGAGAGAAGGAACTTATTGTAAGAGAATGGTAAAGGATATGTACATAATGAGAATAGAAAGAAACCTTGGGAGAAATGAATTATTAGGCGTTGGGAATGAAGAATCTTTACTTTCAACCTTTATTCTAGCAAAAGAAAATAGACTTTCAAATACCCATGTTCTAATGTCCTATGAAACAGTTTCTAATTACAAACCATGAACATGTTATTTAGTGCATTTTTAGCAAAGTACTTTCAGATTTTTAAAAAATTCGAAATCATCTATGAGCTCCACTTTTTCGCTTTGAATGACAGGATTTTTTTTTCATTTTCCTTTGTGACAAAATAAAAAATCTCAGACGAAATTCTGATAAATAAAGCAAGGGAAGTTTTGTTTCCTCTTTCTTTTTCTAAATGAAATAGCGTTAAATCGTCCCCTCCTTGGCTGTCGCGTTCTTTCCTTTCATGTGACGGTATCTTCGGAACGCAGATCGCGAGATCTCATAAATCCTAGACGACGTTATTGGAGAATGCGAGATGATGGCACAAAGACAAAGGCCCATTCCACGAGCAGATAACAATACGATGGCATTCGCTGTTTCTTTGCTGTGTTGTTGAACGAACTTTTCACAATTGGAGTGATGCGATTCTTAAGGGGGAATTAATTTCTCTTCAAGTTCTTTGAGCGACCTACAGATGGCACGCGGGAGGCAGGCGATTGAGAGATAAGTCACTGCACCGACGCGAGCTCTCACCCCTTTTCCCGCTGATTCTCCTCCTCCCCTCACTCTTTGGAGCAACAAAGACCTTGGTGGGGAAACTTTCCCTCAAGACAAGAGAGCAGTTAATTGGAAGGCTGAATTAGTCCGGCTTCAAAGTACCTCTTTTGACCCCGCGCATGCGCTCTAAACAACCCCCGTGACGTCAAAAGAAAATTAGCTGAAAGAAAGAGGAAAAAAAATGAGATCGTGCAGTTTGATTGAAGCCCACCCTACCCTCTCCGTTCCACCCCGTTTTGAAGCTCCGTGTCTACACTAACATCAGAGACATCTAGGGGCTGCTCGCTGCAATTCCAGTCCAATTTCCCCGTCTGTGCGGAATAACCCGGTTTTCCCTACAATACTTACCCCGTTAGAGGCGAGTTCTAAGTATTTCAGGGGAAACGGTGCTCGTCGTTGGAAAGGGCGGGGTGGGGGCTCTTCTTAAACCTCTCGTCGTCTCGATACTCTGCAATAAGGTTCCGGCTCATTACGATTCAGTGTGGCTAAGTAATTAAGAAAACGTAATTACCTCGTCAATTGGACAGAGCGATCGCTTGCTCTCCTAGCGGATTAGTCACGCAACTCTAGCACAAGGAACGACGGTTATGGAACGCCAAAGTTTGGGCTCGGCCAAATTCTCTTTCGCGCTAAATTATCGCCCTTGCAATGTTCAAGTCCGACATATCTCGTCCTCGAGTGATGTCGACTGGATGTGATATGAAAACAGTCGACAATCGCCCCAAGAGAGGCTTTCTTAATTTCTTGCCCCAGTTTCTTGGGTTAATTAATGCGATACAGGGAAACAAAACCCTTTTCCAGATGCGGAATTAAGCAATAGATCTCTCCGCTTGGGAGCCTGTCTCTAGAGATAAGATTGTGACGTGGAATAAATTATTAGTAGCCAGAGGATTTGCATAGGGCTTTGCCTCCTTTGTTCCCTGGCCAGAAAATGTAAGCTTTTAATTTTAAAATCCGATTTAGGCTATATCTGAAATGATTACACGAGTTTTAAAGTGCCTATTTTTGCTTATTCCAGCAGGGGTCTATCCAGACTTGCCCTTCTGCGTGGTGCGAGTATGTATTTAAGGGGATGACCAAATGTTATCCCTTATATTAGGGACATTTTGGAAAGGTGGTTATTAGGGGGGATGTTCGGTGTGTATGTGGATAAATCACTGTATTCCAGTCATAAGTGCCTACAGGCTTTTTATACTGTAGTTGAGGAAGTTTTTACCTACCTTACATTTTTAATGTGTTGTGCATGTCCTATGCACGTGCCTACAACCTTGCACTTTTAACCATTCTCAAGAGTATCTTCACACACCTTTTTTATGAAATACTCAATATGCTTACCAAGGCAGAAATTTATTTTATTGTGAAACATAAACTAAACATAAAGTTACAACCTTCTATCAAGGCCTTCTTCAGACTCTGCACCAAGTACAAATGAAACAAGGTACAAAACAGGAAGATATATATACACAAAAATCACTGCCCTCCAGACACAGGACACAATATTTGTAATACCTTCTTCCATGGAAGGACTGGAAAGGACAAGAGCGAAAGAGGAGAGAAGAAGGAAAAAGGTATGAAGGAAAGAGAGCGTGAGAAAGGTTTCCAACTACTCTCCAGATGAAAGGAAATGTTTAGCTAAATCGCCCGTCGGGTGAAAGTATAGTTGACAAGGGAAGGCCACCTGCTGGAATGTTCCAGAAAAAAATAACTTTCTAATAATATTGGGTCTGGAGGGGAGTGATTTTTCTGTATGTATATCTCCCTGCTTTGTATCTTCTTTCATTTGTACTTGGTACAGAGTCTGAAGAAGACCTTGCTAGAAGGTCGAAACGTTGCGTTTAGTTTATGTTCTAAAATAAAATAAATTTCTGCCTCGGTCAGCATATTGAGTTTTCATATCATGGAAAGAAGGCTTAACAGTGTTATTTTGGTCAACGCACCCGATACTTTAAATTCACAAACTAATTCTCTAACCTACTTATACCTGAAGCTTTATGGCTGCAGCAACACAAGCCTTCCATCTGTCCCTATCCTGGGCAATTTCCTTTAGGTCCATCTCAACGTTATCCCTCCTTCCTCGTCTTGGCCTTCCTACAGGTCTCTTACCATCACGTTTCCCAGCAAGAATCATGCAAATTCTTCTTTCCTCTCCCATTCATGCCACGTGGCCTGCTCATCTAAGTCTTCTTGATTTAATTATTCTAATAATATCTGGACATGAATACAAATTATGCAGTTCCAAATTTTGTAACCTTCTCCACTGACCTGTCTCCTTATCGTTTTAGGTCCAAATATTTTTCTAAGGATTTTATTTTCAAATATTCGTAATTTATGTCCCTGTTTTAATGTAAGGGACCAAGTTTCACATCCATATAAAACTACAGGCAAAATTACTGTTTTGTGTGTTTTAACTTTCAGTTTCTTAGATATTATACGGGAAGATAAAAGTTTCAGAAGAGAACACATTTTTCTTGAATTAAGCCTGCTTTTTATTTTCTCATTAATATTATTTTAATTTGTTAGTATTACTCCTAATTACTTGAATTTGGAAACTGATTCAAGCGAGTTGTTATTAATAACTAAAATTTGATTATTAACTATCTGTATAAGCATATACAGAAAAACCTCGTTAATTCGGACCCCGAAAAGCTGGACTTCGCCTAATCCTGACAGGCAAAAGAAAGAAAAACAGAATCCAAGGTTTTAAATGTGGCTAGAAGTCAACAAGAGAACTTCCCAAAGAAAAGGCAGTCAACCACTGATGAAATTCTGTTTCCCGCAGACTTTATACTATACTGTATAGTGTATTTAGGCCTATGCCCTTTAAATACTCCATAATAAACGTGTTGCTATAGACGGAGTTTTATTGCACTTCTACTGTTCATTTAGGTTATTTCAGTTAATCTGGACTCTTGTTAAACTTTTCAACTTATCTTCCCCATTAGTCCGGACTAACGAGGCTTTACTGTATTTAGTTTTCTCTTTGCTAATTTCCAAAGCTACCTCTTTAGCTGCTTTTAAAAATATCTTAGCATTATTCTTAATTGTATTTATATCATCCCCTAGTAAGTCTACATCATCTGCATATGCTAACAACTGAGTCAGACCATTTAATTTTAGTCCTTCATTAGTTTCTCCTACCTTCCTAACAGCATATTCAAAGACAAAATTCACTCACTCACTCAATGATAACGGCCTTTTTTTTAGTGCCTGAAGCGAGAAATTGTAAATAATTATTTGTTTGTAATTGAACACTGCAGTGGAGGGAAAATGCATCTGCGACAATCAATCAGAATGTTCCACATCAGAACACATATCCACTGAAAGAGGAAAAAATACTAACTACTCGATTATTAGAGAGTTTGTGTTTGATTAACGTGCCAAATGTAGCTGGCTGTGTTTAGTGAAGAGATCTCGCTGTGAGCTCTAAAATGGTGCCTATTTTGAAAATAACTGATATTTGAGTGCCTACATGGGAAAATTCTGCTGATTTCCATCAATTTAAGTGATTTTGTAATTTCCAGTGCCTTTTTGCCTGCCTATTAGTGCCTATTGGTTCTCAGGAATATAATAAACTGACTGAAATTAAGCTCTGTCACATTCGTATTCTGCCGAACTGACGATATGCCACAATTATGCTTTAAATGACCATTCAATACGATACATGAATGTATATAATACAACCCATTCAATGGAAATGTAATGGGCTAAAAAAGCAAATTCAGCTGTGCAAATTTCTGCAGTTTTCCAGGAACAAAAATCTCCGTCTCTGTTTGATTTGTGCTGGGCATGCATAACAATGGAGGCAAAAATAACAACCGCTGCGTAGATTTTGCAGTTTTCATTGTCCGTGACGTAATCAGCTACCAATAATCATTTACTGTGCAACAACCAGTGACGTGCCGTAGACTATAAGTTTACGTCTACATGCGTTGTCTACACGTAATCTACGCGTAGATTACATTGGGTTGTAGTTTAAATAGACTACGTATACAATCTAAATTGCGTTAAAATTAATTTTCAAGGCTTTCATGAAAGGAAAGTGACATTTTCAACTATATTGGTTCCTAACGAACTGAAAAGAATCCTATTTACATCATCATCAACTATGGAAGAAGATTAATAGTATACAAAAAACAACAACAGATGGCAGTCGTGAGCCAAGCGTGGTCTTTTCCCCATAAAACACTACAATATTTCCTATATTAGGTTTCTTCGTAGGTGAGAAATTGTTAGAATTTGGAAGAAAGAGTATGAAAAGTTCTCTTCACACACCAGCAATTGATATGCAGTATAATTTTCTTTTAATTCCACGGTGCCCTTTGCTAAGTTATCACCTTTCGCCATGTTGTTTACATAGATTACGTCATCTACGTGTATATAATAGTCTACGTGTAGAATGTAGACTATCGTTGTTTACGTGTAGACGCACATCACTGGCAACAACACAGCCAGACGCAGAGAAAATTAATATGATATCAAATTCATCAGCATATAAAACTAACAAGTTGAAACGAGTTTTAATTGCAAAATACTGCACGTATATTGATCACATTTTGTTTCTTTGTATGTACAGAAAAACACAATATGCTGACCAAGGCAGAAAATTTATTTTATTTTAAAACATAAACTAAACGTAACGTTTCAACCTTCTAGCAAGGTCTTCTTCAGACTCTGTACCCAGTACAAAATTATGTACGTTACGTTTAGTTTATGTTTTAAAATAAAATAAATTTTCTACCTTGGTCAGCATATTTTGTTTTTCATATCATGGAAACAAGGCTTAATGGTGTTATGCATGTACAGGTTCAATCATCACCAAATTTTTATATCGCAGCCATTATTAACATCTGTTGGTTAGTGGAAATGGTTAGAGATTTTTAAACATATCACAAGCTTCATGTTCTACACTCGGCATCACCAAATTGGACGGCGGCACTGTTGCCATGTCAGCACCAGCTTTCCTGTTCACAACTGAATTCGTTCGTACTTTTACGGCAGTGTATGTTCTCATTAGGTAGCTTGTATTTGTAACATAAGTGTTACAAAAGTTACTTCTTGTGAAGATCAGATATGGCAAGGATCTAGTTCTCTTTGGAGGGAAGTTTGTC
Source organism: Lepisma saccharinum (assembly GCF_977018435.1). Classification (NCBI taxonomy): domain Eukaryota; kingdom Metazoa; phylum Arthropoda; class Insecta; order Zygentoma; family Lepismatidae; genus Lepisma; species Lepisma saccharinum. The sequence continues at coordinate 23,617,587 of NC_139253.1, forward strand.
GTTTAGAAACACTGTGTGGTGAACGTTGTCACATTGTGCACATGAACAAGTCATTCCTGGCCTTCTTTCGCTTCGATTTTCCCCATAGGTAGCACCAGCGTACCTGCGTACTCCTGTTTAATGTGTAATCTTCTGACGGTGGTATAATTTAATACTAGCATGAGCCCTTTCGATCTATCTAAAAAAAAATCGCTGGAACCATACATCCCAAAGTCCATTTGGGCATGAAATTATGTTGCATCTATCTGTTGACAAAATTTAGACCTGCTAGTGTTGCCAACAAAGGTGACATGCCCCTAAAATAACTTTTTTTTTAAATCGCATTTTTAACTTTAGTCGCAAAACCATCAAATGCTACACATGGCTCATATTGGTTGTAAATGGCAGATTAACATGGCATCAGTCATCAGACGTTTAATTATGAAGCTTCGATAGTTTCTTACATATTTTTCTCATACAAAAGTTGTACAATGGAAAAAGTTAAAGCTGTCTTCCGCCATTGATTAATTTGTATAATTTCCTGTATGGAGTAAACTGGTAATGTTAAGTACTGAAACTCAATGCATAAGGCTTTATGATACAGAAAGTCCAGTGTAAATATCTCTTACTGCCTTCATGTATAAAGAGAGCAAAATTTGGGTTGAACGACTTTTGAAACACCCTGTAGACGACAGAAAGGAATGGAGAAATGCTACAGCGAAGGCCAATTTCACAGCTCGCCTTTGTTGAAGAGGAAGACACAGGAAACAAAGATTACAAATGAAGAGAAATGAAGGGAAGATGGAACGCACGAAGTAAGCACGGAAATAATGGGGGTGAGAGACAGTGGCGTGCCCAGGAGTTTCGAAAATGGGGTGTTAACCATACTGTTTTTTAGTAGCCAGTCCTGATTTTGCCATCTTTTTCAACTTGACATTCTTTTTTTAGGAATACTGGGCCAAAAGGGGGGAAGTATGACCCCCAGCAAATACCGCTTGGGCACGCCACTGGTGAGGGGCGAGGAGTAAGATTTTCGAATGCAAGATCTTTAGTAAACTAACTTTTGGCTGAGCACTTAAGGCTTCACTGGGTCTTTCGCCCATTACAGCAATATCGTTCCGATAATTCCTATCCTTTCAAAAAACCGCCATAGTGTTGCAAATTCTGAAGAATTACATCGGCTTAGAATTCCTTCTAGAACATTACAGTAATCTTCGTGATATTTGTAATAGTTTTGTGGCACAGTTAGTCTATTGTCTATTGCCTAAGCCTCATCCATGCCATCAGCTCATCATTTATCCTCGAGAGATAGAAAAAGCGACGAAAAGATCTAAAGTAGAATTTTTTTTAAAAAAAATGTAATGGCAACACTGAAACAGAGTCTAACTATTGCTTCAGCGTAGTCACACATTCTGGTCGGGCAGAAAACCTTACGCGCCAAACAGTGCCACAAGATCGTTTAGGTAAACAGGAACCTGTGGTTAATCCGGATCAGTTTCAACTCGAACTGGCAACCGAACAAGGACTTTTCGCCATTAAGGGGATTCCCTGTGCTTTATCTTCCCTAAGCAGGAACGATGGAAACTTCAGTAATTACCGACAGGGACAGCGCCGTAAATCTGTTACTCTTTCCGATCCCACTCTTACCGTCCAGAGTAATGAGCATTTGGAACAGTGGCGTATCCATGCGGGCGATGGTAGGAGTCGCAGCACACCCCCAATTTTTCTCGTTCCTTTCACAAGAATAGAACTTGGAATGCGAGAAGTGATGTTAAATGCTGGATCATAGCTAATAAGAAGACGTTACTTCATCTTATTAAATTCCTGGCTACATCACAAATTTGGATACACTACGTGATAAGTTCGACATTTCTGAACGTCGTTGTCTTTTAATCCAGGGTTCGATACTCGGTGGAGGTATATGTTCGGATCCCACTTTAAACTGTAGGTATAGTCCCGATTAGCATATGTGTGCATAAAGTGGACTTAAAAATAATAATAATAATAAAATGAAACTGCTGAAAGCTTATTAAAACAGAATGCTTGGCTGTGTTTTTAGAAACAATATTTCTTATGTTCTCTCCAGACTATGTTTTTTCTCTGCTATTGATTTCAAGACTCCTTGCTTTAAATTATCTCCAATCTGCCGTTAATTTGAGACTCTTTTGCTTATTGTAAAAGTAATTTTTCAGTGCTTTGCCTTACTTCGCATAAATTATTCTGCCTTTAATGCCGAATTTTCTTTTACTTTCTTTCCTTCCATAATTCATCACCAGTTTGGTTCAATATATTTGAATTCTTCTGTTACGTCAGAACGTATTATCATTTGTTGTTCTTTTCTATTTCCGCAATTCTTTAACACTTTGCTTTAAAACATTTGAACTCTTCTGTTTTTCATCAATGTTGATTTTGTTTTCACAATTAGTCATCACTTCGCTATAAAAACCTTAGATTTTTTAAGGTTTTCCACGGCGTATTTTCATATGTTGCTTTCCCCCTTCCCATTCTTCAACACTTTGCTTTAAATAATTTGGATTCTCTTATTCTTTGAATGTGTTATCATTGTTTCTTTCTCTTTCCACTATTCTTCACTGCTTTACTTTTTTATCCATCGGAATCTTCCGTTCTTTGAGAACGTATTTTCATTTGTTGCTTTTTCCTTCCATAATTCTTTGGCACTTTGCTCTTATCCATCCGAACACTGCATTGCCTTAATTAGGGCTGCACTTGTAATGTCTTCCGGCCTAAGTTATTTAAGTCTACTAACATAATTATGAAGAAATATAACCTTAATGGACGTCTCCGCCGTGAATTCGGTATTAAACCCAGGGCAACGTAATAAGTTTACAGGAAGCTCCTTGAAGGGTAATGGAGTAATTTTCTTTACGAAGGGTTTGCAGTTGGAGTGAACTCAAAGGCCTGTCGTTAACCTCAGCGTGGTTGTGGATGTAGAGGATTAAGCGTTAGATTGATTGCGCCTCAACCGGATTAAGCGTAGTTGTCTTAAAACTAGAGATAAATCGTCAATTAACGTCAGGGATGTTTTCCTTTTTGGACATTTCTGTTTAACGTAGTACAGCCACAGGCATTTCTAGGTTGTAACTTCCACATTGGCGTCGTTATGACTCAGAGGTGTACATGACTGTGCATCCTGGACACTTGATTCGTGAAGTCTAACTAGGCTCTGGCGTCTGGAATTACAGTCCAAATAACCTTCTGTGGGACTGCGCTTTGGCGAGTGTTTTTTCCTTACATGTGTGCTGACTGCTTCTAAACAGCTTCAGCTTTTATCATTGGAAACAAAATAAAAGGCTGGAAGCTTTTGAAATGTTGTGCCTGCGAAGAAGGCTGGAGTGGAGAGGAAGAGTGACAAATGTAACCAAGAGATCACGGGTTCGATACTGGTTCGACTCGCACATTACACTGTAGCTGCAGTTCCGATGAGCCTGTAGATAAAGTGGAATGGGCGAATGGGCGAATTTTTTTAAAAAATCCTCTCCATTCGAAAAACTGCTGTGATATTCCGAAATATGAAAAATTACATCAGCTTAGAATTCCTTCTAGAACATTGACGTGAATTTTCGTGTAGTTTTCTTTCACTGTTGTCTAGATATTATCATTAGTTTCGCGATTACGTAAGTCTATTAAACTATTGATAATATCTAGACGACAGTGAAAGAAAACTACACGAAAATTCACGTCAATGCTCTAGAACAAATTCTAAGCTGATGTAATTTTTCATATTTTGTAATATCACAGCAGTTTTTCGGATGGAGGGGATTTTTTGAAAAAATTCGCTCATTCGGGTGCCAAAGGTTCAGCCGAGCCTTAAGAAACAAATATAACTCATATAAATGTAGTATACAACAATTTTGTTACAAGAGTTCAATTTTGCAAAATTTTTGTAGATATTGTGAAGTTTCCTTTTTGTTGTTGTTGTTGTTGTTGTTGTTGTTGTGGTTGATGTACGGATATTTCTGTAGAACCAGTTCTTCATTAACAGTGTGCTATAAATATTTTGACTAGGTCTATTGTTCAAGTCCAAGTAAACTGTATTCAGTACTTAATCGATAATGAAGTGCACAATTAATTGGAAAGTACAGCCTCTATTTCTTTCTATAAGTAGATCACAATTGGGCTGGGATAAAATTCAGCTCTTCTCTAGGATAGAAACTAGGATGGCTCCTATCAAAGGAGAGTGGCTTAATCTTACCGTTAAGGAAGAACCCCCGGGCGACATTGCTCACAGGAAACAAGGAGGAAAATTAAGACAGACATCCACAATTTTTTCTCCAGAGAAGGGCAAGCAAGGTATTGTTTCGAGGGGCTAAAAGAGGCTCATATTCCCCCGTTCACTCCTTAAGTTTGAAGTTATCATGCTCCTGCAATGCTCTTTCAATAATTTACATATATTAATGCGACTGAAATAGTGTGTGTGAAATATGTAATTGTTGACTAGCTTTCATTTTCCAGGTTGGAAACGCCTTCCTCTCTTCCGGCCGTCCATGAATGAAGATGAACACCCAGCACCAGAAATGGCGAGTTTGCTTTAATTTATTAGTCGGTATTAATATCAGTAGTCAAAGGGTAGTGACTTTCCGTTGAATTAAAATACAATTTCTTCGGTTTCTTCTTCCAGTTTATATTCTGAATAATTTCGGCCATTACTTCCCTTTTCTTCACATAAGTCTTGACTGAAAGGGCACAGCGACATCTCTCTGCAATTTTAATTTAAAGACAGAAGATTGGGATTTCCGTGGCTGTTCCCTTTGGCACAGCCATCGAAATGTATACAATGAGTCAATTAAGGAAAAACAAAAGTAGTTCTCATTATGGAAGAGACAAATGAAAGCGAATTAGCTTGCTTTGTTTCCATTTCATTTGGCCTCCGTCGTAACGCGCTGAAGAATAATTAAAATTCAGACTGGAGGAAGGGCTGAATACCATATTGATCGAAATTTGTTGCACCATCTGGTCGTCCCGGAAAATGTTAACTTCTTCCTCGTTAAAGTGAATTCAATGCCCTGAAGATCACACTCAGTGGGACTCTCATTGTTACGATGGGCGAGATAAACAGATGACGTCAGTGGCGAAACTATCTTGCCGTTTGTGTTCTCTAGGAATGGGAACTCATAATGGAATTTCACCAGAATGTGTCTTCCTAAGCGGGACATTAGCTTATATTAATTCCTTTAACGGTTTTCCCATACAATTTATGTTTACACGTTAAGCTCAATTAAACATTGCGTTTCGTATTTGCATATTAATTTTCTTCCTCTTTTTACGTCTCATTTTTGCCTCTTCGGGGTAATCATGATGATGAGGATCATACTTTTTTGTTTAGAAAGGCTAATCGGTACTGGACCTACAGTTTTTAAAGTGGGATCCGAACCACTATGTGCTTCACCGGGTATTGAATGCGGCAACCCTTGATTACAAGATAACGACGTTACCCCTACGTCACAGGGAAGGCCGCCAATGGGGATGAATTGTGAAATGATGGATAATGTAGATGAAGATTTCGAATAAGAGCATGGAAGAAGTATTCTAAAGCATGAAGCAAGACTACAGTCCCGCCTTGAGAGAAGTGGCCGCTCTGTGAGTGATGCAACTGCGCTCGGATTGGCTAGAGCGGGGGACTTCCCGCTGTAACTGGCCAACAGAAACTCTAATATTCGGGCGTTACTAACTGTTGAAAGGACTCACGTGCAATGACTAGTGAAGCAAGCGAAATGGCAGTGCATAGAGCTTTCTTTTTGAATAAACCGTTTATCAATTTATTGTGTAAGATAGAATACTTATAATGCTTATAATTTTCTTAGCATATCCTCTTACAGTGATATTTCCGTTACACAATGTAATTATTTTTCAAATCAAATCTCCCATCTTCCGTTGTCAGCTGACACGTGATTCACGTGAGAGTCAAGCGTTCGCTGTAGGTTGGTACTCCTGCAGCGGCGCCGGCAGCCATTTGTCTCAAGTTAATTCTCCGGGACTGTAGTTGCAACGAGTTAGATAGTAAAACATGGCATGACAATCCATATTGCGTATGTTTGTATCGTTACGAGCTGTATACCGTTAGCAGCCATGCCCGGTTGCTCCCCTAGGTACCCATTTGTTAGAGGCTGGGTGAACCTCAGAGCCATTCCGTGCGGGGAGGGACATTTCTGGAAAGAATTCCACCCCGGAAATCGAAACTGGGTCTCCCCCATGACAGTTAGATCCCCTACATAATATTCTATGCTGAAGAAGGGAAGAAATTAGTGTGCAAAGGAAGAAGTTAAACAAAAGCGAAGTAAATAAGGAAAACGAAAGGAGAGATTTAACGAAATTAGTAATACGAATAAAATGAAGTAGGCCTATGCCTTTGGACATGCTAGAGGAATGAACTAAAATTGTACAGGAGACCTTCCCCCTACGTCTACCTCGCAGTCAAGAACAAGATTACCAACTACACATGCAGATATTTTGGCTATACCAACCATACCGTTAACTCTTCGGTGTAGTTTTTAGTATATAATGTAGTGAAAGATAACACTGGGCTTACTGACAAATTTCTGCTCGTTTCTGAAATCCTCGCCACACTGCTTGCGGGATTAGACCGGAGTTTGCGTAACGTTTTGGATGCAGCGTGGCCATGACTATTTGTCACGTCTTTCGGATAGCGAAAAGCTCTCATGTCGGGCAGACTACCATCCAGGACATTTTGAATGGGGAGCACGTCTTCAAGAAGCAGTTTAAAACTTTGTTCATGAATCAAGACGATCTCGAGCCCTTGCTGAGACGTTTTGTTTCATAAAAACTGCAAGAGTCCTCTTCCAGACTTCCATCCTCTACCGCTGTTTTCGAAATCTTCTCTGATGTATTAACTCTTGCCTTGAAAACTTTATCGCTTTTGTTATCTAGTTCTTCCGCTTCCGTAACAACCTTGGGGCCTGTTAAAAAATTCGCCTTAAAAGTTGGCTGGGTATGAAATATTTCGGATAATCGAGTGGATAAAGTTGTTATTATTCCTTTTGTTGATTGTACAGCCACAGGCAATATAAATTGAACACTTACATCCTGAAACAACGCTTTCTGGCACGGCATAACTCCACGGCTATAGCCGAAGAGTCTATTGAAGGCTACCTATCGAGATTCACTCATCTCTGTAGAGTGAATACGCACTGCAGTCTGGTGAATATTTCAGAATTCAATGTTCTTGAATTACCTTAACCCACTACACCCAAAAAATTCTTATACCAAAGCTCTGGCACGTGCAAAGTTATCAAGGAAGTAGTTGATGTATTGTTGCACCGTGTAAAAGACGCACTGCATTTGATTGTTGACTGTTAACTTGAGCCGCGCCCATAGTTCCGTTTTCGACGTGAGAACTGCAAAGAGCCTTTGATGGCGAGAAGGATAAAGTTTGGGAAATTTTATGGGGTAATTATGATAATCAGAGACACCATTGAAATGGGTTAGCTCCTGTGAAGCAGTTGTTCACACAAAGGCCCTAAGGTTTCCTTCATCCAACATCATGGTCCACGCTATAACGTTTTGTTTTGGATAGAGTTCTAATATTTTATATTGAGAAGAAAACTTGACCCTGCACATTATTTATAACTGAAAGGAATAAGTAAACTGGCGAAATGGATAAGATAATTAATTTTATACATATTCCTTACACTAATTATCTCATGTTAAAGATGCGCGGAGTTCCGGGTTCGAATTCCGGCCTGGGCATTAATTTTATCCTACTGTATCATCACTCATCTTCATCATCTTCAAGTGGCAGAAAAGCGACTATAAATGACAATAATTAAACCAAACTCATGTTAAAGACATTCCTAGATTCGAATATGTTACAAATATTAAGTTAGATTAAACAAAATCAGCGAAGTGGAACAAAATTGTTTTGGAAGAAAACGTGATGCAATCTGTAGGAAAGAACAGCTTTTTGGATATCTCAAATTCTTTCCAAGCTTTGACAAGGCTTAAGTTGTTCAAAATATCTGTCAACTTTGTTACTAATATCAAATCCTTTCATTGATAAACATGTGTGTTTGTTGATAGCTTAGTGTGACTTACATACGCCTACAGTATGTTTAGATTTCCCAAATGCGGAGACTTAAGTTGCTGATAGTTCGCAGCATTTCCCTGATAGTCAATAATTCACAACCTATCCAGAGCCAACGAGATAGCATCTTATCTCGCTCTGGTAGGAGCTTGGCGGTTATTTGTCAAACGTCTTCACGTAAACAAGCTTCACAACATGAAATATGCATATTCACTTCATCTCCTCGTAAAGCAGTGTTTGCAACCTGCTCGGGAGCATTTCCACTATGTCAACAAACACAACCTTGGTGGCCGTTAATTATTCACTACTCGCCGACCAACTAATTAATGCAACTGCTAATTTGTTGCTTTCTTTCCTTCCTTGTGGCTGTGTTTTGCTTCTACCCGTTTTCTCTTGGTTTCCTGGTTAACAAAAAGTCAGATCGAAAGTTTTTGCTCTACAAATGTTCAAAGGATATGTTAGGGCTGCTGAAGTTATGCCGATCTCAGTGCAGCACTTTATGCACAGGAAGGCTATTCGGGACTGGACCTACAGTTTAAAGTAGGATCCGAACCACTGTGCAATGTGGCGGCCGGTAGGCTTAGCCGCACCTTGAGCCCCGAACTGCAGTTCGGAGGCACAAGTTTAGAAATGCAGTATACCACAAGAATTTCCCGTCACCATGGCAACTGGACTACCCTGATTGGTTCACAGGTTCATCTGACACTTCATGCCTTCCGACGCAAAAGGCAAAAATATAATTCCAAGTTGGTTCTCTGGTCATGCCGGCTTCAGCATGTTCTAATTTAATTTTCAGTAAGTAGAAGTTTAAGGGTATAAGAAAAACGAACTCATGTTGGAAGGTAATATTTATCATCAAATCAAAGGCACTATTCGTAAAAGAGCACCCCCTTTATTTACGCGTGTAAAGCTTGTTGTTGCAAACAACAATAAACAATTGTACGTGTACCGGTATTACATTACATCACTTGTTTGGTTCACAGTAGAAACATGACTAACGACAATGATGATAAATTTGAAGTGTGCAAGCGATAAGTGACAATGTAATCTTTACAGGCTTGGCAAAGCATTTAGTTTAATTTGTAACGTTGGTGTGTGGTTTTTATTTTTAATTCGTAAAAAGTTATTGCCATCGGAACAAAAACTCTTATTGGTTCTCAAAACCGAAAATTGGCTAAAGAAAAGGCAATTTAAAAAGCTGAGGTTGTAAGGAAAAGTACAAAATTGATGTGCTGTTTTAAATTGTTCTCTAATGCACTAAATGTACAGTGCTTTTCACGGTCGAGTCGTCCGCTGAGCGGTGACCAGCTCTCCGGCAGGTGGGAGCGCGTGTGCCGGCATTTAGACCCACAGCTGTACGCTGACCTTGGCAATGGACGCGTCAGTACTTCAGTATCCAGATAGCTGGTGTCCAGTTTGCGCGTGTTTGTGAAGTGTTAAGGTCTTTATAAGTGTTTTATATTGTTTTGTTTTACTTTACATATTAGAAACTAGTTTTTTTCTGCAAAGCCAAGCTATCGGTACAATTTAAACCAACGAATGTTTATGTACAACTCTTAAGTCATTACAAATTCTTGTAGGGAAGGCTATAAGGCGTTTCGCAGCAGAATTCCCAGATGATCCTGTCCTACACAGAGGCAGTGTTCGAAAACTTGTGAACAAATTTAGGGAAACAGGGTTTATTCTTGATAAGAAGCGAAGGGTGAAACAACGTTTGTTTACTGAGGATAAGTAGACGACGTTAGAGCATGATTGGAACATAATCCTAAATAATCCACCCGGCGCCTTGCACAAGAAGCAGACATTTTTAAGTCGTCTGCCCGACGAGCTACTAATCTTTTAAACCTGAAGCCATACATTAGAAGAATTGAAAGAAAATATCAGGAGAGAAATTGAAGCAATTTCGGAAGAGAGACATAAGTGTTAGTGAAAATTTGCTAAAAATATACGGTAAATGTTTGTATGGAGGAGGAGAACATTTGCCAACGCCTCTTGCAACAACGTACGTGTTTATTCTAATTGTAACTCTTAATGTAATTGTACGAGCTTATTTCATTACATAGATAGCGTTTCCAGTTACGCTGATGTTGCACCAAGTTTGCCGGCAGACGAGCTCTCGCTGCGAGGTGCCATTGTCGGCGTTCTGCGGACGATTTGACCGTGAAAGGCACTGTATAAGAGGGTTAGAATTGGGGGGGGGGGGAGGGATGTGGTGAGTAAAACACAAAATAGAGATGCTTTTGCATGTGATTTATCTGAACCAAGAAGATTGATTGAATTAGGTATCGCGGCGATGGGGAAAAATGGGTGATTTAATGATATGGATGAAGTGAAATCACAAACGCATATACCAGGTTCGATACCCGGTGGGGGCTCAGGACACAGTGGTTAGGATCCCACTTTAAACCATAGGTCCCGTCCTGATTAGCCTTACTGTGCATAAAGTGGACTTAAAACACCAACTCAAACTCCAAAACAAACACATATAGACGACACAATTCCTACAGAGGGCTATTCTGGCTGCAGGTTCAGACGCCAGAGCCTCGCTAGTCTACAAAATGCAGTCCAGGGTATATTACGCATAAGTGAGGTTTACATTGGGGTGTCTTCACAAAGGGTCACCCCAGAATTGATGCACCTTATGTAAAATCGTACCTCACTCTCTTAATACAGCCACACTCTCAAGCAATGTGAGAGAAAATCCACATTCACTTGTGGAAATTCAGAATCTTTCCTGATAAAATCCTTGGTCCTACTTGCCTGAGTTCGCTTAAGGAATCCGTGACGGTGAGCTTAAGTCTCCAAGTGGCACCGGTAACATATTATACACAGCCTTGCCTCATGGAATTCGCACACTGCCTCCTTGATTTTGACATGAGTACACAGGCAGCAACTGCGTCGAGCAATTATTAAGGTTTGACGTCCGTGTAAGAAGTCTGGATTCTCTCCAGGCTTTGGATGATATGGTAGCGGTCGGTTTAATGCACCATGAAAACGTAAGTAAGTTTCGCATCACATCTTGCACATTCCCACAGTCACGTGATCAACGCTTCAAATCGTCACAATATCTTGCATTGGAATGTAGGAGCAATGCTATTCCAAGGACAAACTAAGCGATTCTCTGCTCTGGAATAAAATATGTGGGATTAATTATGTCGTCTGCGTATACGGTTCGACGAGCACGGTCTGATTGGAAGTTCACCAGGTGCTGTAGCCTCAAAAAGAATTTAGCACAAGTCGCTTTGATAGGCCTAGTCAACTCCCTTGCCAAACTACCTTGTTGGATGCTCCGGACATTTACAGATTGATGCGGCAGATGTGGGTTACCTTAGTGGACGAGAAGAGATATTTTTTCTCGCACAGGGCTAGATCGGATCTGTAGAGTGGATGTTTGCAGGACTGCAAATACATAAGTGTATTACAAACGCAATCATATCTGAATTGAGTGTGGAGAAGAGCATTATGATGTTGCTTTGTTTACTATTTTTTGTCTAACTGCAGAAGATGGGAGAACTTCCGGTAGAACTTTTATATGACGTAGTATTTTATTATTGATTTGGCTTTACAAGAACTGGTTTATCATAATGTTTTACAACTTCTTGTACAATTGTAAACACTACTTTTTTCTTGTTTACTTTTGCAGTGAAAGAAATACCGCAGACAAAGGTACTAGGTTAGGTTAACTTAACCTAACCTAATACATTTTTCTGTGGGGGCCTCCTCGATGGCGCAGTGGTAGCGTCGCCGCCTTGTAATCAAGGGGTCCCGGGTTCAATACCCGGTGGAGGCACAAGTGGTTCGGATCCCACTTTAAACTGTAGGTCCAGTCCCGATTAGCCTCACTGTGTATAAAGTGGACTTAAAACACCAACTCAAACCAAACCAAACATTTGTCTGTGGAAATACTTATTTCATTCGTAAAAGTAATATATTATATTTGTACGTATTAATAATACGGAACTGAGAAAGAAAGTATGTAATGTAACGCAAGGAGTAAATTATTTACATTACATATTCATTGGAACATTGATATATTAGGTAATAATCACAAACTACCAGTAGCGTGCCCAGGATTTTCGAAAAGAGGGGGTTAGGTATACATTTTTTTAGTAGTCAGCCCTCATTTTGCCATCTTTTTCTACATTTAATGTTCTTCTTTTTAGGAATACGGGGCCAAAAGAAGGGGGGGTTATAATCCTCACGAACCCCCACTGCAAACTACAATGCCTTGATGCAAATGTAGATCAAAATTGTCCAAGAACTATTGTAACGGAAGGAGCTCCAACTTTTGGGCTTTACTATTAGCATGTGAAGCCAGCAGAGATTTAAACAATACTGATGGATAAAGATGAATTGCAATGAAAGATTGACGTGTTTTGAATTAGAGATTATACCTGTCATTGTGGATTATTTTGGTTTTGGTACTAAGCGCACTTTTTAAATATTCTGTGTCACTAATATATTCAGAACAAATGGATTTTATATGCAACAAAGGCTTTTGGACACTGAGCCTGTATAAGTGTGAAGGTGATTTTGTGAATTGATAAAGTGTAGTGCAGCTTCGAAAACAGAACGAAATGTTAACTTCCACGAAAACTTATTCTCTGCTACGTTGATTCGGACTGACAGATTGGCTGACATTGCTGACGCGGCATCGTTGCTCTGGACATGCGCCCTCCCATAAGAAGCGATGCCGTCGAACTCGAGTTGCGTGTAACAAAAAAGACTCCAGCCTCCATATATTAGCATGCGGAACGTCCGAAAAAACACAGAGTTCTGCCGGAGAAAGAGATAAAAGTTGTTTACAGAAAACATAGAAACTGGAAACTTCTGAGCAAACGCTTAATGTTATTTCCCTGTATTTTCCGAAAAGGGAAAACTCCTGCAAACTGTTTGCTTTCGTCAGCAAGCGTCGACAAGTCTCGACTCGACAGAGAAGCTTTGACAGGTTAGGAGATGTTTTCGCAAACGTTAACTTCCCCCCGCGTAAAAAGTTGTCATCCGCCAGGGCGGCAACAGCTACAAAACCGCCATAGGTTTTCCAGGAGGAGGGAACGAGAGAGAGATCGATATTCCAGTTCACTATCTCCGTTTTGAAGGTTTGTGGGGGGACCTGGAAAATTTGTGGAACCAGAACGGGAGGAAGGAGGCGAAGAGAAATAGATTTCTCCAGGGATGTGCAGTCGGGTTATCTCCCCAAGTGTTGTTCCTCTTGCGCAGCATCCCTCTTTTAGGGGGGGGGGGGGAGGTCGACCTCTCCAGCTTTCTCCAGGCTGACGATTTCCAGGGATAAGCGCGTTACTGTAATTGAAACAGCTGAGAACTCCTAACGTTTCTTTCTTTATCTCGTTCTTTTATCTCCTCCTTCTGCTGGAAATTTTCTGTTCATCCTCTTGTGTTTTCCGCCTCTTTTGTCCTCGTCAGATGGTATCCGAATTGAACATTGGGCTTCGCTCATGAAGAAATATAAAGGAAGTGTAGTATTTTTGGTTTAAGGCGGCGTTTCTAAAGCCACCTGCTGTCACTTATGCCGTATTGCGACATCTGCGGTATTTCGAAATCGTCCTGGACGGAATTTCATATAGTTATAATCTTTCTTCCTTTCTTTCTGAGTTGGATGAGGGTTCGAACCCGAGACCTCTGCTTTTGTAGCGACTTAAGCCGACCAATCAGTCACGGAGGTCCGTGCATACAATCGACAGCAAAGATAAGAGTAGGAAAATTGTCTATCATCATGTTCATTACTCTGTTTTTCGTAATGTTAGGTTCGAGAACGAAACAATGTCGCTAAGAAGGAGAAGACAACAATTGCTTCGACGTAATGAAAATTCTATTCTTTGAAAACACATGAGAGTAGAAATGGAATGAAGAAAAATAGTGATGAAGAATGTTTCTACCGCCTACCTCCGTGGCAGAGTGGTTATCACAATAGCTACGACGCCAGGGGTCCCGGGTTCGAATCCCGGCCTGAGCACGAGTGTTCTTTGTGTCTCTTTATCAATTTAATCATATCATCACTTAACCTCATCAGCGCGATTATCCAAAAGTGTCAGAAGAGCGGTGGTACACAACAGAAATCAAATCGGATCAACCTTTATATTTGGCGCCGATTGTACATAATCCTAAATCTTTCAGAATAATTTATGTTGTCTGAGTATTAGTGTTACTGATTCTTCATTAGAACAAACTTATTGCCAATGCACTATGTTAGGTACACCGTAAAGGCTAACGATGTTTAAAGAGTGAGTTATATCGTGGAAAGAATACGGACCTTGACTATTTCTTCACTGTTATTATTGTGCCAAATCAATTGGTTCATGATTTGAACTTTTGGGACTGACACTTAGCTATTCTGTGAATATCAACTGATAAGAATCATATGCAGCACTTAATGTATTTAGGGATATTACTTTTATTGGCGAAGTAATAAAGTGACATATAATCTTGGTTGGCAACACTAGTAGTTCAGAATTTTGTGGACAGAGGCAGTACAACCTTCATTTCTTTCCGATAAAGAAACATGTCACAACAATACGTTTGCCTTTTAGTAACTAGATAACGAGATTTATATAACAGGGTTCATATTGTTGCAGGTAACGTTACCTACAAATTCCAACAGCTGAGGGTGAAAGTTCCAAACTTGGTTTTGTGGTAGTGTAAGATCATGACAGAACCTTGAACAGCCTGTGGACCACTAATGTCCACACTTTAATTTCCGCTCTGAAATTTCCAGGCTAACATACATTTGGAGCCTTGAGTTCTTGAAACTTACTCTGTCATTGGCTTAGATGACGATGGATTGGGTTCTGAGAATGCATTGCTGATAGCGACCACTTTAAGTGCAAGAACCAATTTATGGCCACAATTTCCGTTGCGGTGGATCTGCTCCGTCGCACCCTCAAGCGAATATGAGAGCAGTGCAAGGCGACCCATTCCATATCAAGGCCTTCTAAAAAATCTAGAGTAGTGAAATATAGTGTATTAAATTGTTCCCTGCTTTTCAAGCTCCACACCGAGGCGGGTTTCCCTCTTCTCAGGAAAAGTTGACATTATTTAATCAATCTTTTTTCTTCTTCATAGGAATATGAATATGATATATACAGATGAATATGATATTCCTAACCGAGGTGGTTACCATGACGACCGGGATTGTTATTGTAACCATGGAGGATATGGATGTTTCATCAGGATGGTATATTTGTAGCTTCTCGTACGAGTGTTAGTGTTACTAAATATGAGTTCTGTCGTTCTGAGTTATATTAGAAGAGTTTATCTCTTCAAAGTTAATTCTATATAACGAGGAACTTCTCCTTGTCTTCTCTTCTAATCACTTCTATTCTCTTCTTTACTTTGTCTTCTTTACTCACTGTTGTCTTCTAGTATTTTCACTTATTTACTGTTGTGTTCTCCTGTAATCTCTTCTCTTCTTACTGTTGCCTTCTAATATCTTCTCTTCTATCTTTTAATGTTGTCTTCTCTTCTTTACTGTTGTATTCTCTTTCAATCTCTTAATGTTCTCTTATATTCTCTTCCGTTCTGTTAACTTTCCACCCTTCGTTTCTTTCATTTCTCTTGTCTACTTTACTGTTGTCTTCTCTTCTAATCTCTTCTCTGCTTTACTGTTGTTTTCTTTTCCTTAATGTTGCCTTGCCTTTATCCTCTTCTCTTCTATTGCATTTTCTCTTTGCGATAACTTTTCTCTTTCGTATCTCTTCTCTTACATGTGCATTTCTTCTTATTTATTGAAGTTGGGTTGTAGTGCTATTTTTTATTTTGTCCAACTTTCTCAGTGGCGTTTGTAAATTACATAATTTATGTCGCGTTTCACCTACTCCATCCTAGACCTGCAAATGTAATCGTTCCTCCAAATCAATTCCATCATGCTTCTGACCTCAGATGGCCTACCAGCCTCCATTTTGTGTTCACATTGAGAATGAGTGGAGCCAAGCCTCTATGGTACTGTTCTGACGAAATGTTAAGTCATTCTTGATGGGTTCGAAACGTAGATAAAGTATGGATACATCTTTCTTCCATCGATTTTAACAATTCATCCTCACTGTTGCAATTACATAAAACTGAAAAGAAACAATATTATACATTGGGAATAACTTAATTTTTATGTTGTTTTTTTTGGTAACTAGTTCATCGTAGAATCTCACTTACTGGCCAATATGGACGAAGGAAAACGAAAGCTTTCGAAAATATTGTTTTTACTGATTTTCGGCTGACGAATAACCTAATAAATGACTTTTCTCAACAACTGTTTCCTCCGCGGTAGATTGTTTCCCCAACAAACTTGCTTATTTCATGAAAAATCGATGCGTAGCTTTGCCCTTTTCTTCGCAGAATGGCTTTTTTTATGACTTAAAACGCAAGAACCAAGCCAGGCCTTCGGGTAACGCTACTTTCTCCCCCCCCCTCATATCTTTTTTATCCCTTCACTTTGAAATTTTCCCTTGGAAGCACGGAAAATTAAATTTCGCGAACATTCCATATCTAATATATCTCAGCGGGGCACGTTGTGTGAATATAACTCTCTCCATCCTTCTTCTTCTCTCTCATTCCCTCCCCCTCTCTCTCTCTCTCTCTCTCTTTTATCTGCACACGTGCGCGCGCTCACACACTTTCAACTCAATGCCCCGAGCGTCATCTGCCGATCGCATATTTCATTTTATTAGCTCCTTGTTCGTAAAAGATAACTCAAGGAAAGACAAATACCTGAGCTTGATATGAAAATTCCATAAGGTATTTTTTCTTGAATATGAGGAATTACGAATCAGAACAAAGAGAAACAGAGCTGGATAGTTTTCGGAACATCCTTACTCATATTTAACGCGCATATTCGAAACGAATTTTATGTACAGACCTTGCACTGAAAATCAGGTGCGCAGAACGCTATTCCTGTTACGGCGCATGCGCAGAAGTACACAGCGCACCTATTCTGCGCAACAAGATACTGAGTACGTTCATTATAGGCCCGCTAACTGGATTTAAGATTTTATTCATAGGTGTTTTCAAATAAAGTGAACTCTGAGGTAACTACATAATTGCCGTACGCTTTCCTCCCTTTATTTCAAACCTTAACAGATTGTTTTATATTGATATAATAGCGCGATGCAAACGAGAAACTCACAAACAACGTAAAACTTTACGTTTTAACGAAACTACATTCCAATAATCCATCTTGTTTGCATACACTATTGCATAGCAGTAGTAGTTTTATTCTTCTTCCTCTAGGAGGCAGCACTACAGATATCAATTCATGTAAGTAAATAAAATAATTATTTGCTGTTCTTTTATGTGTATTACATAAGCAAAAATATCTTCAATGACCTAATTGTTAAAGCTGCTGTTTATTTCACGTTTGAGAGGATTATAGATAACGAAGTAGATGAAAAATGTGTACAAAACTGTGAACCAAAGCAACGATTGTTATATACGAAAAAGATACTTGTTCATACTGAACCTCTTTAGCAGTACATCAATAACGTGACTACTTAATCGTTATTAATAGTTACTTTCAGTAGTCTAAAACGGGAGCTATTTGTAGGATCGATATTGTAGCTAGCTACAAAATTTAAAACTTCAGCTGTATCGGATCTACATTCTGAAAATTATAACAGGACTTCAACTATAAAATTATAGTGAGAAATTGGCCACAGTTACTTCTTGTCACTGTAATGAAGATTTGACTAAAGCATTTCTATTGTACACGACTGGCAATACCACCAGTAATACTTTCGTTATTAATAGCATGTGATAGTTCTTGTCCAATGTAGTTCTTGTCCCTGGGTGATTGGAATGTCCGCCACTGGGCAGAGCACAGAACACAATCAGCACAAATGATTATGTTGCATCTAGGGCCAGCCGCCAGATCCCTGTTAGCCTGCAATAATGCGCCTGTGGTTGTACTAAGTGGAAGATATGACACTTGAGTGCCTTCCTAGATGGTGTAGTGATAACGGTGTCGCATTGTAATCAATGCGCCACACGGTGTTTCGATCACACTGTAGGTCCAACTCCGATTAGCCTTTCTGTGCGTGAAGTTGACTTTAAAAAACTTCAAAACAAAAAGTCACAGCTTCCACCTTTATTCGAGACTGTTTCAAATTCTTAATTAACAGTTACTGATGAATATAGTGGCTCTCCTAGGACCTTTGTAGGGACGTTACATCACCTTCCCCTTGCTTTATTAATTCGCTGTTCTATATTTATAACACCGAACCAACAGGTTACCCTGCCAACAGCTCTCTCTATCAGCCTTTCTCGCTCGTAACGCATTATTTTGTTGATTGCGGTCACGAAGCCAATGACGTCAGTGTGGGGTTTCTCTGATTAATACCCAGCCACCCCGCGAGGAGGGTTACAATAAACACACAGCCGAGGGTATAGAGATTGATACAGCCCATTTATTACGCGTTGCATCCTGACCCCTGACGGGTCCCTGTAATGGCAAACATGCGTCCGTTGTTGATGCATTCGGGAACGCGGAATGTCCTCGCCACAAGGCTTTTGGTGGGGACCTCAATGTTGCTGCGTGACCCATGCTGGGAGATGCTCTCATTTAACCTGCAATCCTGGCAGACCTCAATTCGATGCTCGATGGAGCTTTCCCTGCTGGGAACGCCGAGAATTGTCGCATATACTATTGTGTTTCATAGACAATTGGAGTTGTGTTGGATACTGATGTGTCTATTGTGGGCCAACCCATGACATCAAAATTATCGCCATTTGCTTTTACCTGCATTTCTCAATTCAAACTTCGGCCCCTGTGTAATGTGTATGGAAAGTTACTTGAAATAACTGGTTTCGATTTAACCGACCTCCGTGGAGGAGTGGTTAACACAGCGAGCTACGACGCCAGGGATCCCGGGTTCGAATCCCGACATGTGCATGGGTGTTCTTTGTGAGTGTCGCTTCATCAATTTCATCATTCTCATCTTCGCGATTATCCAAAGGGGACAGAAAAGCGAAGTAAAATAAACCAAATCAATCAATAAATGGTTTCGAGTTACTCATTTATAACATTATATTAGTCTTATTTCTCTTTTGGTTATTTTACGTCGCTTTACTACATCATGCATTAATCGCAGCGATGAATGATGATGAGCCAATGGGGACAAATATGCAATGATATATCAATTCCATAACCTGGGTTCGAACCTGCAACCTTAAGCTGACCATTACGGCACGGAGTCCGGATAGCATTGTTATTTGACTCTTCCTCGCCTCTTACTGATTCCAGGAAAGAAATTATGCCACATTATATTATTTAATGACGTACTCGTGGAAATAATCACCACCGAAATATTAAAAACTGAAATTGAAAAAAGCCTTTGATTAGTTGTGTTATTGGTTTAGTAAATCTATATGGACTTAGATTAAAGTATTATTCACTATCACGTATCTTTTTTGTTTTATAATTCTGTAATTTCTGACCTGAAACCATTAATTTGTCTACAGAGAATTTTTTTAAAAAAATGCCGTGTCAGGACTGAATATTTTGCAGCTCCCTCCGGAGACTAAAAAGCCAGTTAACCATTCGCACAAGAGGGATATCTCTCTCTCTCTCTCTCTCTCTCTCTCTCTCTCTCCACACACACACACACACATACACTCAACACGCCCGACCCTGTGGCCGAGTGGTTAGCACATCGCGCTGCGACGCCAAGGGTCCCGGGTTCGAATCCCGGTCGGGCTTGGTTGTTTGTGAATGTCCATTCATCAATTTCATCATTTCATCACTCATCCCCATCTTCGCAAATTAGCCAAGAGGCACAAAACGCGAAGTAAAATAAACTAAATCAAATCAAATCAAAAACATACACTCACACACTTATTTACATTTGTGCATGTGTGTTAATTTCATGTAGCCTATATCTTTCAATATCAGGAAATTCTTATTGTAGACAGCTTTTTAATATGTTACGTTCGTTTCACTGTGAAGCTTCTATTACTTGTTTATTTAGTTTCTAGTAATATGCAATGCGCGTGTTTATAAAATTAATTATTAAATTATTATAAACTAGTAATATAAAAGAAAGACAGATGACGCGACCACGATAAAAAATTCTTAAGTTTACATATTTAGATATGTCCTGTTTTTAATAAGCTTAATTTTGAAGAGTATTGCCCAAAATTACCCAAACGTTACTTCATGTGCACGTCAGCAAGAATAACTAAATTTTAAATATAATTTATAGATTTTTTGTTCAATTAACCGACATACATTTCAGAGATACCGAATATTTCTTGGACTGCAAAGTATTTTTGGAGCATTAAAAGGAGCAAGATATTTTCTATATTTCTTCAAAAATTTTACAAGCAAAAAAGTAATTCCTAATCTAGAATTCTAGAATGAAACTGTTTTTTTTTTGTTACTACAATTTCACCGGAGATTCTATATCTGAGAGCAACGTCATTATTCATGCAAAGATTCTCACTTCTCGCCAATAAATATCCCCATTGCTTGATCCTCCGATAACCTTGTTACCCTGGGGGCGCGCAAACCTTAGAGATTGATCACCCCCTCCCTCTCTGCGCTCTCCCTCCCCATCGCAAATCCTCCTAAAGGAAGCAATCGCTTCGCTCGTCGGTGGTTCATTTTCTGGGCGGGCGCCTCGATTTGTTCAACCGATAGCAAAAGCCGCGCTTCTATTTTGAAAGGGAAGGAAATTGAATCTTGATGGCGCATCTCACCTGGAGATATCGCTCACGAGTCTATCTTGAGCAGGGAACCTCTTCACAGTATAACCAAATTGCTGTTATTCATTAGATTAGGATCCGTTAGAATTTAAGGGGTTGTTGGGATGAGCCTTCTTAAACATTTTCCCTTATCACTTTCTTGTCTGTCAATTTTGATTCATTGAAACTAAAAATTAGGCTGTTCTAGTTCTTATTAAGTGACTAAATGTATATTAGGTCAGTTCTAGTGACGATTTGTAACATGGGGAAGAGCTAAATTTTGCAGCTGTGTTTCCAACCATGTGTCTTCTCTGGATGCTAAGGCGCAAGGATTTTCGTGAAATCTTCACTACGTTTAATTTGGAACGTGGTAGTCGAGCTTGAAAGAAATCATTGTCGAGGGAATGGGTCTTCTTGAGCTTGGAATGGATATCGTTAATATGCAAACTATATTTATGTTGATTATTGGTAGTTACACGCACAAAGTTCCCGTGCTTGATCATATAAACAACGATCTTAAGTTTTTAGTTACGTCACAAGTACCAGCACGATCTCGTTGGCGTGTTGAGTTCTGGTCTTTGGGGACCAATCAGTCTCGGGTCTAATGAATATCTGATAGCTACACTGGAGGATAAAGGTGATCAGTGTCTGGCTCTAACAACATTTCTATCTGAGGGCGACATTGCTAATACATGAAGGCTTATTACCACATACCTATAAGCCTCAGTGGCAAATACACAGGGGAGAGCTCTTTACTTTCAAACGCATCACTGCGTTAAAGTCGTAACTATTCAAAGGCCTTTGCAAAATCATAATCCTAAAATGTTATAATTAACCTCGCTGGAGATGTTGACTTTACTTGACGGGAAGGTGAAGCGATATGAAGCAGATTACCATGTCTTCTTTGTATAATGATCCATCGCACAATTTACTTCATCCTTCACCGCACCGTGTTCGTGCTGACTGCATTGTACCAGACTACTAAAACGAATAAAAATATAAGACTATGCAAGAAAGGGATAGAAAAGTTGTGGCTTAAAAAAGCAGAGCATCGCAACCTCTTTGTTTAGAGCACATTGCACATGCTAAATATTTACTGAGCAGCTTGAAAGCAGGAGATATGGAGACTTGGTAAGGCACAAGGAACAAATATTTGTCTTTGAGGTGTTGCTGCAGTGGAATGTACACACTGCCACGAGTCTCTTCTACCCCCCCCCCCCTCTGTGTGAGTGTGTGTGTCTGTAACCCGTAATAAGCCCTTAAGACATATTGTTGCAACTTTATACAGCCATTGTTTGTTGTTACGGTAATCTTAACACAAAGACTGACAACGGAATGAACAAGTAGTGTAAATGTTGTTTTGGACATGCTTACCTTTGAAAATGTATGCGTGTGCGCGTGTGTACGTATATATTTTGAATAAAGTGTAGAAATAGGAACTTTCAAAATTTATTATTCCATATTTGAGATAAGAATTTTTTAAACTTTTACGATCTAAGTAATAGAAGTAAATTCAAAAACTGCGTCATTACATAAAAAATACAGAAATAAGGTGTACTGTTTAAAATGTATTTATTGAAAACTCCAGACACTTTTTATTAAACAAATACATTTTTGTATAACTTACAGTTACAGGATCTCTATTCCTTTGATGGAAATTTTTACATGGCACACCACAATATTATAGCAACTTTAAAATTAAACTCTAATGAAGAAAATTATAAATGAAAAGTTTAAAAAAGACTACGGTAGTCAGATATTATCAGAGGGGAGAACACTTTCTATCCCCCGGTTGGGAACTAGTTTAGAAATGTATGCGTAGGTGTGTTTAGTGTATAAAGTACAAAATCAAATCCCTCTTCAATACGAGCAGCTAGGGACAGCCAGTGTGCGAATTAAGCTTTTTGCTTTGGGGGTGATGCCCACTCGAAGGCGTATTTGTGATTTCATTGCGGAGGGAGGGCAGTTTTTTTGGTATGAAAATTTGTATGTTACTAGTTGGTGAACTAAACGATTGCCTTGCAGTTGTCGAACTGTGGTTCTAACATAGGACATTAAATGTTATGATAACATTTAACTTAGAAAAACTTAGTTAATTTACATTCTAAGAAAACCCGAACTCAAGCCGGCCGCCGTGCCATAGTGGTTAACACCTCGCGCTACGACGCCAGGGGTCCTGGGTTCGAATCCTGGCCTGGGCATGGAGTGTCCATTCATCAATTTCATCATATCATCTTCGCAAATTAGCCAAAAGTTGCATAAGAAGTGAAGTAAAATAAAGCAATTCAATAATTCAATCAAAACCCGAACTCTCACACAAAAACAGCTATTCAACTAGTAATACTGGAAGAACTAGACCAATATCTTTTGCCCATTCATCTCTAAGACGTATGAGGTGAGAAATGTGATCAACCACCATATAATAAATAAAGCTGACGAAATCAACCCTACTTGACATTGCTTCAGGTTTTCATAGTTTATTAACAATGGGTAGAGCAACTGCGGTAGTCTGGGAGCTTTTTCTAAAACCTCTGCACCCGACGACAATACGACAAAGTAAAAATGGGCTATTTAGAAATAGAACTTCAGACGAGAAGTAGATACAATTGTTTTAAAGGTTAAGTAACTATTTCCGAATGATTTTTACGTGGCGTTTGTTCCTCAGTTAAAAAATTATATACTGTATGCTTTCAATTCAGTAAAACATTCCTGGTAGGGATTAAAAACGAATTCTTCTGCCGGCGATAACCATTTTTGTGGGGGGATGCCCGCCCCCTTTTAATTCGCACACTGGGGACAGCATTAGCACCTTGGGAAATACATGCTAGCAACACCAAATCTGACTTGCCTAACCTACCCACGTATGCATATAATAGCTTAAATAAACAAAATATAACTTGCCAAACATATTTACATGCTTATTTATGCTATTATATGCCTACATTAATAGGTTAGGCAGGCCAGGTTTGGTGTTGTTAGCATGTATTTCCTAAGGTGCTAATGCTGTCCCTAGCCGCTCGTGCCTTCATTGGCTCAAATTCAAAGGAAACGCATAGATGTCACTTGTTGTTCAGATCTAATATATTCAAGAAGAATTTAACCATTTTGCTGTTCTTTATTAAGCATATGAGTCAAGAAGAAATGTAAAATAAGTGCAAAAACATAAAATGACTTTATGGAGCATAATTCCTTCCTTTCTTTAGTAGTCTGTGCTATATTTTGTAATCTCTAAGTCAAGTTTCCGACTCTTGAAATTTCAGTAAATGCAGGCCAATTCATGTTATTTTCCAAACACTTCCATAGGCTCCCTTTTCTTTTTCCCTTTCCGATTTCATTTTCTTACCAGAATTGTGACTCAGTTTACCTTTAAAGCCTTCCCAGACAGGGATTTTTTTCGCAGTCTGGCCTCTTGGCAAGAATTCCCCCTTTTCTGCTATCTTGAGCCGAACGCTTTGAACCCGCCTGCCAGTTTCGCGGATCCAAGGTTAGTTTTTCTGTTTCATGTGATTATGCGTCTGCTGTACGGTTGTTTAGAAGAGAACTCCAAACGCGACTTGTTCTTCGAGTAAAAATTCTATGACTCACGGATTCCGAAAGGTGTAGCTTTGAAACCGCAGCGTCTCGGGAACCCCTTTGTTCTTCTCTGCGTGCCGTCATATAGCGTAACGGGAGGAACGCAAAACACCCATGTGTGTTGGCCCGTGCCCATCTTTCGGGCGTTAGTCAGCGACTTTAACTGCCGTCGGAGGCGACGTTTAAGTACCGAAGTTTGATTGACCGCGCGATTTCGCGTGTGTGCGCGATGTGATGCACAAAAGCGCGAGGACCTCATTCATGAGCGAATACAAGTTCTTGGGATGGCCCCGTTGGTTGAGTAAAGAACAGCCATTACGGAGTCATAAAACGTGCGTTGCTTGTTGATTTTGCGCAGCTACAAGAGACTATGTTTCGCTTCTGGCGGGTTCCTTGCTGGGATAAGTGTGGAAAGCATTGCAAGAGGCCAGCATTGGTTTTTCCTCTCTTAAAGTACCCTTAAAGCTACTGCAGGATTTATTTTTCTTGTTTTACGTCTCTTTTCTGCCTCCTTAAGAAGCTAATCGCAACGATAAAGATGAAATGAAATTGATGAAGATACACTTACAAGGCAACGCTCGTTTCCAACAACCCAAACCCACAACCTTCTGGTGACTCAAGAAGCTCGTCCACCTAAGCGTGGCTAATTCTTCTCCCTGCAACCTTCATTGCAATACACAAAATAAAATCTGAATTTTAACACTGAACATCAAGCACGCCATGTCAAATATCAGCAGCTTTAACTTGTTCTAGTTCTAAGTACCTGAAACGAAAAGTTTACAAAAGCACAATTGATTTAGTTTATCTTACTTTTATTGTACTTTTCTGCCACTTTTGGCTAATCGCGAAGATGAGAATGAATGCTGATAAGCAGTGGTGGCGATTGGGTTCCAAAATCGGGGGGCAAAGACAGTATATTTCCTTTTGTAGATAAGGTTTAGAATAGTGCGGGGGGCAAAAGTGGCGAAAAGGAGGGCAACTGCCCCCCTCGCTCCTCCTAATCGCCGCCACTGCTGATAAGATGAGATGGAGGAAATGGCATAAATATATAAGGACGACACAACGCGAGCCCTCACAGGTGAGTATACTGGCTGTGACTCCAGACACCAGAGACTTCCAATCTGCAAATGCAGTCCAGAGTGTAGTACGTGGAAGGGATGTTGACATTTAGGTGTCTTCGGAAAGAAGCCCCCCTTTACACCCCACAAAAGTACGAAATTAACAGTTAAATGCAGTGGTTTTTCGAATATTGTCCAACAGTGGGGTGTGAATTCATATTTAGTAACTGTAGATCCAAAGTGACCATAAATTGGGCATTTGTGGAAACATTTATGGGCTGTTGTGGACATTTTGGGAGGTTGTTGAGGATTGGTGAATAAATCGCTGATTATATTTCTCTTGGATACTCCCATGGTGTGTTATCATTGCCTTGTAAATTACAGAACCTGTAAATCCGTTCATCGCAGGGGGACATTTCATTAAATCGAATCCCACTTTGAACTACAGGTACAGTCACACTACACAAAAGTAGACCCCAAACATCCTTCTTTACATTTATCCCATATATAAAATTGATTACCTAAACTTTTTTAATGAAACAGTTTACAACGTAATGTGAATTAGGCTTCTCAGTCTACTGTTCTAACTAGCCATGTTAGGTTAGACATGGCTGGACTACATTCAAGATTAAATAGTTCATTTAAGGCCGGCATAGCTAAAAAAATAAAGTGAGATGAAGTAGGCTACGTTTGGTAATAAATTTATCCAAGCCAAAATGTAGGATTTTCACCTGTTTAGGTTAGAGTAAGTTCGGAAAGAATAATGCTTGTATTGAAAAGGGTGCCAGGGAATTCCATTCCCCATTTTCTGGATATGCTTCGTAACGTTTTGCATTTCAAAATTCATTCCCAACTGGAAAATGGAAGTACTCTCCCCTCTGAGAAAGTATTATCACATTTATTTCTTATTATACATTTTAGTTTTTGATTTTGAGTTTTTAAGTCCATTTCATGTACATACAGGCTAATCGGGACTGGACCTACAGTTTAAAGTAGGATTCGAACCACTGTGTACCCCCACCGTGTTGTTATACGTAAACGATGTTCAGTATTATAACAATGTTACGTGAGAAAGTGATAATTGTACTAATTACATGTCAAATCCTAATACAAAGTTAATAGACATTTCAGAACAATGACTTTGTACAAAATGGCCTGTCATTGCTTAAAAATATACCTTAAATAGTGCACCTTGTTCCTATTGTCAGTGCAATGGTACAACTTGAATTGTTAAAAATATCGAACTGTGGAGAAATATATTATGTTCACATACATTTTGTTCAAGTTGAACATTGGATAAGAATATTTATATTGGCGCTTTGTTTTCTTGTGAAGAAAGTACGGAAAACCTAAGAAACTTTTGAGTTCGCATTTATCCATCGCTACCTTACCATTCCTCGCCCCTGTTAGCGGATGACCGTAACAGGGGACGACTAATTTAAGCAACGTCCCCGTAAATCAACGAGAAGAGGTGGACAGGGGTTAGTGCTGTACAAGATGTTTTGGCACCTGAAGAAAGATCGGGGCCATTAGTTAAAGGGGGGAAGGGGGCCCTGTAGCTGGCCTAATGAGAATGAGGTGATGGCGTGGTGGTCAACAAACGGTGGCGCCACGAGGTGAGCGATGGCGGAGTTAGAGGTTCCTCATAAAAAAAGAAAGAAAGAAGATCGGGAAAAAGAGAGGAGGCTGTAAATCTTTGTCGCAGAAAAGAGCTTGGACAGATATTTCCGTTGTCCAAGAGCGAAAAAGAAGTTTGGAAGAGGCAAAGAAGAGGAATAGACACGGTCTATTGACAAGGCAGATTGGCGCGTCACCTATCTGAGTCAACACCTGATTATGTAGCCCTCCGGAAGGAACGCACGTCACTTGCCAAAACCCATCCCGGTCCAAGTTTCTTTGAATTCCCAACTCGGCCCCTCTAACAATATTTTGTCGGTTCTCAATCAATCACCCATTGTCATTTTGGACACTTGGAACAGCGGAAGGCTCTCAGCCGATATGAATCGTGCTGTGTTTCCCCTCAATAAACTTGAGATACAGCCTCACTCCTGAACGGCAGGAGAGCCTCTTTCGTATCTCTGCGGATGAGATAGAGAGGAGGTCGTTGAGAAAATAGAACGTCGATGCATATTTCCGAATTGGAAGTTGCTCCCCCTTTTTTTCTAGAAAATTGTCAATTTTATTGTTTCTGAAGGGAGAAATGAAATTGTTATTATCATATCGTACCAAAAATATTTCGATTAAAGCTGGGTTCACGCACGTACTAATATCGAAATATTAGACAAGGTACTGTCACTGACACGTCGTAACATTACATTCACCAAGATGACTTGTCTACTTGACGGATAATATAACAGGAACACGAACTACGTTCCAAGACGAGTACTTTTTTTTTAAAAAAATACTACTATAATATTGATAAAAAGTAATAAACTGTAAGGGAATTTGTGGCAGTTATGTATACCTATTTTCATATACTATAAGAAGGAAACTCATAAAACTATAATCGTACACATTATACAGATAGCAGATGATTGGACATATCAGATCAGTCCATTGTAATACAATTAGGGTTAAATCGACACAGACAGCAGTCTCAGGAGTTCCACACCACATCTTGTTCAACGTTTACCTGTGTGGTGTTCTGCTCATCTTCATTGTTGTTATCCACTAAAGAGGCCAAAGGTGGCTAACTTGCAAGTGCAGCACGTTACGAGGATGAGAATGGTGGGTTCGAATCCTGATAGTCAATATTTTTCATATTCACGATTAAACAAGGGAAGTAGGAATAGGCAATACTGCCCCTACAAATTGTAACATGCACATGCGGGGACAAATTGCGGAGGTGATGTGATCATCACTATGCTCCGGCCATCTTTAGCCCCCTAGCCCTGCTAGGAATGCTTTCTCTGAAATCATCTACCACTAGAATCGAACCCGGGTCTCCAGAAGCTCTACCGACGAAACAACCGCTGTAACGGACGCAGATAGCGATGTAAAATAACCTGAAAGAGAAAAAGTAGAAATTCCAATCGTGGCTTACCTGCTCCGGGGAAGAATATGTTGAGGAAGAGGCAAAACCAAGCCAGAGGAATCGGGAGAACGGGAATGGCAGCGCGTATCAAGGAATTATGCTCCACCAGCGTCGCATCGAGTTTCGGCAGATCCTGCAAGAGAGAAGGAAAGGTATTTTTTTTTTTTTTTTTAAAGTCTTCGGGTGAGTGATATACTGGTTCTGCCACGCTGAATTTTTTAGGAGCGGGAAAATCTCCCCGTGGCTTTCTAAAATTCATTCAACGTATGGCACGAGGTATGAATCCAACCCCTCCTCTTCCTACCTGCTCCCGCACGGACGTCACGTTCAGAGCAAAGCATCCTGGGATGTTCTTTGGTCCATGTTGGCGCACGGAGATTTCTACCAGAATCTCAAAGATAAGCCTGATCACCCGAACGAGGAATTCCTACAAATTTCTTTAACATAAATCTGGAATCTCGATTTAGAGGCCAATCGTTCTCTTGTTTGGAGAACATGTGGTCGTAAAGCATATACGTTGAAAGTTTTATGAATTACATGCGATAGAATCAGTTTTATTAAACAGGGTGTCTGTCTACCAGTCAAGAAAGTCATGAAAAAGTCAAGGAGTTATGCTTGTGGTCAAGAATTTTTGCTACTTTGTTTTTACAGGATAGTGAATTTACATTGTTATATACCTGTACTGAGATTTGGTAAAACTGAATATTTGGAAATCTACAATTGTATTGACTTGTGGTTAAGATTTGCTCACTTGTTAAAGTATAGCTTCACTTTGCATCTTAACCGACCTTGTGGTAGGAGTTTATCATTCAATAAAAATACATATTTTCTTGATTTCCAACTACACCTAAGAAGGAGGCAATTAAATAAATGTTAATAAAAATGGAGGAAAAGGTCAAAAAAAGGAAAGGAAGGTCAAGAAAAAGTAATGAAAAAGTCAAGAATTTTGGATTTGTAATTGTGGTAGACACCCTGTTATTGCCACTTAAATTGCATCAGTTCAGGTTTTCGTAAACTTCTGACCAATGCACTCCTTAAAATGTTACCCAATATAATTTTTTTGGAATCTTACCTGTGAGCAAGGAATGTTACCCGTGAGGGATGCATCCCTTGTAATGTTACTTGTGGGCAATGTACTGTCAGCGGCAATAAAAGTGGGACACCTTGTCACGTGCCAGTTTCACACGACACAGTGAAGGTTGCAAGGAGGAATGGTTTCTCGGAATCGACGATAGATGGCAGCACGCCATATAAAGAAGAGCAGAGCTCATTGTACAAACTAGGAGCGGAGAAGAGCGATTATATATATTATAGTAAATAAAAAATATATAAAGGAAGAGTATAAAAATTATAGAAGGAGTGAATAAAATGTTATATATAGTAATTTGAAAGAATTAAGAATATAGCAGCATATGAAACGTTTAGGAAAGTTATTAATCGAGCAAATGAATTCAGAAATGTATCTCAATCTCTTTTAATTTCTCTGACGAAGAGAACATCGTCAGTGTTTTGGTTGTTTGTCCCCGGTGGCGCTGTGTCAAATTAGACGCCCCGAAGCACTTTTCGGTTGCGCTCTTTATTAGTCGCACTGGGCCATTGGCAGCGCTAGTTATTAGCGATCCTGGTTATTCCCCTTTGGTCGTCAAATAGGAGGTGGCGCTATTGTCAGTTTAGTCGACCCTACTCTTTCTACAAGTATAGCTTGTATTGTTTGACAAAGAAGCGGGGGGAAAACGAGCACATAAATAAGATAACGCTTTAAAGGAAGATAATAAATTAAACGAAAGAAAAAGAAGAAGAAGCCTTTTCGATTATCAAAGAAGAAGAAGCCTTTTGATAATAAAAGAAGAAGGAGCCCTTTCCATATTAAAAGAAGAAGAAGCCGTTTCCATAATAAAAGAAGAAGACGTTTTTTCCATATTAAAAGATGAAGAAGCCTTTTAGAAGAAGAAGAAGCCTTTTAAATGAAGAAAAAGCAGTTTCCATAATAAAAGAAGAAGAAGTTTTTCCATATTAAAAGAAAGAAGAAGCCGTTTCCATAATAAAAAAAGAAGAAGCTTTTTCCATATTAAAAGAAGAAGATGCCTTTTAGAAGAAGAAGAAGCCTTTTAAAAGAAGAAGAAGCCGTTTTCATAGTAAAAGAAGAAGAAGAAGTTTTTCCATATTAAAAGAAGAAGAAGCCTTTTTGATAATAAAAGAAGAAGAAGCTTTTTCGATTATACATATATATATATATTTTCTCTGTATTTTGTCAAGTTCTCAGAATATAGATCCGCATTTTACTATATCCTCTTGGCTATAAAACGCTTTCTTATTTGGAATTCTCAAACAAAGAACCTATCCCCCTGAGATTAAGATATCTGTAGCCGTGGTATAAATTTATTTTAAGAAGTGCACTAGAGGGACGTTGCAACCTAGATCCTGAAATACTCGCTTTTCTGCAAGGCGTTGTGTGTGTTGCCTAACTCTACGGCGGTGGCAAAAGTTATCATTGAAAATTTGCTATTAAAATCCACTTTTTGCTGCAACGCCTTGAAGGGAAGCAAGAGTTTCAGGATGTAGGTGTCCATTTTTTATTGCCGGTGACTGTACCTATGAAATGTTACCTTTGAGAGATAAATCGTTGGAATGGTATCTATGAGCGTTATTACTTTGAAATAATACATATAAACCATATTCTCTTTAGTATTTTACCTATAAGCGATATACCTATTGGAATGTTACTTACGAGCGAAAAACCATTGCAATTTTACCTGTGAGAAATATATCCTTGGAATGTTACCTATGAGTAATGCGAGCGATACACCCATTGTAACTTTACCTGTGAGCGTTATACCTTACAATGTTACCTAGGAGCGAAGTACCCCTTAAAATATTCGAGCGATATAACCGTTGTAATTTTACATGTGAGAGCTCTACCCTAGCTTAAGGTGAAATCACACAATTTGAGAGGAAATAGCGAATTATTATTTCTTGATAAGAACTACAAAAATAACAAGTATTTTCTGTAGCTCGTAAACAGTTACAATTCGAATACCGAGAGATAGATATTGAATAGTTGTTCATACAATTTCCAACTCATATACAAGGATAATTATTTAAGAACCCTTTTATAGTTCTATAGTTCGAAATGTATCAATTGTATATTTTTAATGCGTTTTCAAAATTTTTGTAGTTTAGGTTATGTTTGCTAAATATTTTGAAATGTTCTCTTGTCCAATACTGTGATTTTGGGTACCTTGTAACTTGTTAATCGATCTTTTGTACTAAGGCTGAAAAGCTGTTCTCGGCAGTTTAAAAACACGTTCAAATAAAATAAAATGTTGCCTACTAGGAATTACCAATGGAATGTTACCTACGAGCCATGTACCTATTTCAATATTCCCTATGAGCTAAATGTTACTTGCAAGCGATTCAACCCTGAAATTGAAATCTTACCTGTAAGCAGTATAGCTCTTAGAATGTTCCTGGGTGTAATGAATTCTTACCTGGAAGCAATATACAGGGTGGGCCATATTGAAAGCACACATTTCAAATGCATATGTGGAGCATGTAGGAAGCAACATTTATTACCAAATATATAGAAAACACTGCCAAAGGACGGGAGTTTTGCACTGTGTTCAGTGTTTGAAGATTACATCCCTGAGATGTACACCACCTTGACGAGAACATGCTTTGGCTCTAACAGTCATGTTCAGCATAGTTTTGCGCAGGGTTTCGGCTGGGATGGCTGCTATCTCCCTTCATATTTTGCCCTTCAGTTCATTGATGGTAGTGGGCCTTGTGGTGTTCACCTTGTCCTTTAGCCCCCCCATAAAGGGCACTTCCCTCCCTGAGATTTCTGGAAAGGCTTCACATAATTCAAATTTTAAAATTGTAGCGTGAAAACATGGATGTGAAGTGCCGTGATAGACAGCAGCTTAAGTGCCTAAGGAAACATTCTTCATACTCGAAATGAGACGGCTTGGCTTAAGGGACATGTGGCTGCAACAGGATGGTGCTACTAGTCATACAGCAGTAGTGTCAATGACAACCCTTCGGCGACACTTCCAGGGACAGCTCATCTCGAGATTTGGTGATGTTCATTGGCCATCCAGATCCCCGGAACTAACTCCACCGGACTACTTCCTGTGGGGTTACCTAAAGGACAAGGTGTATACCACAAGGCCCACTACCATCAATGAACTGAAGGACAAAATCTGAAGGGAGATAACGGCCATCCCAGCCGAAACCCTGCGCAAAACTATGCTGAACATGACTGTTAGAGTCAAAGCATGTACTCGTCAAGGTGGTGTCCATCTCAGGGATGTAATCTTCAAACACTGAACACAGTACAAAGCTCTCGTCCTTTGGCAGTGTTTTCCATATATTTGGTAATAAATGTTGCTTCCTACATGCTCCACATATGCATTTGAAATGTGTCCCATCAATATGGCCCACCCTGTATATGACGCGTTAGAAGCATTTACAGTATCATCCGAAATTTAATTAAAATATTAACGCTCGCTTTTATTTAAGAGAGTTTGTCATCTTGTGAAGATAGCTCTTGATTTGCTATTAAGCGTTCTCCGCATCCAAACCATACACTTTAAACGTAACGATATGTTCATTTTTATTGTTTCTCTAATTGCATCTTTCATCACATCATCTTTCTGAAACAAATGAAGTTATTTTTAAGTGGACTTGGACTCACTTCAACTTAAATTCAAACCAGAAGTTTGGATCGGAGTAACCACCCTGGAATGCTAACTCTGGTTGGAAATTCGCCGATAGAAAAAGTCCGTTTTCTCTACCATTCCTCCACCCCATCCACTTCAAAAGACTTAATTTATATTCTGACTCTCATTATCGCGAAATTTCACTTGCTTCGGCAACATGTTCTGGACTAAATATCTTCTTTCATGTCTTCCACATTCTATTTAGGTTACTTTACGTAGATTTTTTTTACCTCTTGAGTTAGTCGTGACGATAAGGAGGGATGGTGAGTAGGGACGGCCAAATCCGGATAAATTTTTATCCGGATATTGGATAATTTTCTATCCAGATATCGGATATTCTCATATCCGGATATACGGATATCTCAGTTGTCAGGGTTATCCGGATATCTGAATTGTCCGGATTATACGCATATCGGAGATATCCATTGTCCGGATATTTTGATTATCCGATTTGTCCGGGTATCTGATAACCGGATTATCCGAAATGTCCGGGTATCCGATTGTCTACATTATCCTGAAAGTTTTATTGTTTATCCGTTTTACGGGTTATCGACATAATTTTGTTAGTCATGTTCGTATTTTACAGCATAGATTTTCTACAAATCTTTAATCAAATCTGTACTATCCGGATATTCGGATTATATGGATATTGAGATTATCCGGATATCAGAATTATACAGATATCTGGATATCCGGAATATCCGTTTCATTCGGAACGGATAATTTGAATTCCGGATATCTGGTATCCGAATTTTGTGGGCATCTCTAATGGTGAGCTGATAAAATAAACAACCTGTGATATAGCCTTATCCAGTTTCTAATCTGGGATCTTCGTAGCTTATTACACTAAACAACCCAGTAACTGAGAGTGGCATTTCTCCTTCGAAAAAGAATTCCTTTCATTACACATATTTATTTACATTTATTTTCCTTGATAACAGACTTAAATGTGGCATTGGATGTAATAAAAATGTTAAAAAAAAATGTACACCAAAGATTACAGCAGTGTCAGAACACAGCACACTCATTTACAATAACAAATGTAACTAACGACGTACATCTTTACATTCGACCACTATGTCACAACTATTCCCCAGCGGAGGGAACATTTCCTCCCTTCAAAATATTAGGCGAAACAGGAATTCCAATTTTGTCGGAAAACTTTACTTAGGTAAGAAATCGGATTTAATGCTCCTCTGGGCCATTAGGCGAAACGGGAAGATATGCCTATATATTGATTGGAAAGGTGAGTAGGTTAGGTTTCTTAGCGTTTTAATTTCGTGACGTCATACGCCGAAGGGCGGGGTTTGCAGAAGTGCGATAAGGGATACCCAGTTGCTACGCCCTCCCTTGCCCGGGAAAACAAATGCTACCACTACCTAGATAGAGGCGGCAAAATCTCCCTCGGACAAGCGAAATAGCGTTACGGTCCAGGTTAAGTTCGTGTGTAGGAACCGGTGACCAACAGTGCATAGTGATAAGCCATATCGAATAAAAACAAAGACATATGTACTTCCAAATTACCACCTCTTTACCTGTAGCCGGGAAGCGGCTAGCTGCATACCTGAAAATCACGGGTAGCGACATGTATACGAAAATGATATAGCCCAAAATTAACATGAAAATAAAAAGTATATTCTATTCATAACCAACAAAAATGGAATTATTACAGGTCCCCACACTTGCACTCTCACATTCTCTCTCAGATTCAATCCTCATCGGGTCATCGACACAAGAAATTATACATGACATGTACAGGTTTTATGACGACAAGCCCTAATTATTGCATTCTCAATTAATTTTATCTTACTTTTTGTCTAATCAGGTCATTTGTGATTTTGCTCCAGGGCTACTTAAATCCTAGCCAGCCCTTACTTAAGTTCACCTTTTGTTTTTAAAAAAGAAACTAGTCGGCGCGGTGACCATACATTACTTGACCAGTATAAACAAAGGCGTCTCAACGGCAATTACATTCACGTGGGCGGACGTTTTCCTTTTACAAGACCTCACGTGGTTCCAAACATAACAAATAACCTCCGTTGAGTGGCGCAAACATATACTCTCTAGCAGGCGGGACTTAAACACTTCGCCGCGACGAGCAATTCACATTACCAGGCAAATACTTTAACAAATAATCACATATGCGACCGGACATAGCTAGCAGCGACACAGCGCTGACACATAAAAATGAACAAACCTCAAGTAGAATATGCAATTAAGCGGGCGGCGCTTTACTCTAATAGTACGCACTTTAAACAAATACAAAGGAGCACAAACGACAATGAATTTAAGATCATAAAAAAATATCACAAGGAATAAGAAAAATTGACCTGAGACGAATAGATTACAAATGACAAGCGCGACGGGAGTTTGGTATGAAGTTCGAGTTGAGTGGGCGTTTTCAAAATGTCGACGAATTTCAAGGGCGTTCTCTAAATCAATCGGGCCGTCACGTGTTAAGGTTCACACAGATGAATACTTTACCATCTCTCAGCTTCCGGGGTGCATCCTGGCGTCTTTACGGGCGATTGAAAACACATAGTATCCACGCGAAAGGTTTCCTTGGTCGTGACGATGAAGATGCAAAAAGGGTTCAAACACCTAGTTCCCCGGCTGCTCTTCCTCTCGGGATCGGTGGATCTCCGTGGTATGGCGCGGTTCGGACGTCGCATCTGAGCGGGCGTCGTCGGCGTCGTCGGGGCGTCAACATCTCTCTCTACGTCTCTCTGTCGCGGTTGGTAGGCGTCGTCGGCGTCGTCGGGGCATCAACGTGGCGGATGGTAGGCGTCGTCGGCGTCGTCGGGGCGTCAACATCTCTCTCTACGTCTCTCTGTCGCGGCTGGTAGGCGTCGTCGGGGCGTCAACGTGGCGGATGGTAGGCATCGTCGGCGTATCAATAGGGCGGCGTTCGACGTTCTCTCTCTCTCTCCATGGCGGCGGATAGGCATCATCGGCGTAGTTTCTTCTGACATCGGGCGAATCGACGTAACGCCCTCATCTCTCATCTTCCTCTAGCCCGCCATAGTTTCCGGTGTTCCTCGTTTCTCAAAAATTATAAATGGCGTAAGGTAATCACGGAAACACGGTTTCGCTTCAACTTCCCCCAGCGGTTGAGGTAGGCGCACTCGTGTAGACTTACTGCCTATCACACACACTGGTGTTCGCACAACACAACAAAGTCTACTGTACACGAAAGGTAGCACGAAGGTGCCCTCGTTCCAAGAATCGCGGCAAAACTGTATATAGAGAGGTAGCCCGGAGCTGCTCTCGCTACAAGGATCGCGGTAAGACTGTGTAACGAAAAACCATGTCCTTCGTTTTATTTGGATTTTGAAAAAGGACGCTAGGCGCACGTTGGAGTGACGCTTCCGGAGAGGTTATTCCACCACGCTCTATTGTCTCCAAACTAGGACGGACCGTGTCCGAAGTTTACTTGTGCGGATTAAGCTTCCGCCTGGCTGTCGCCCATAGCTCAATTGCAATCGCTGTCCACAAACTGATCAATTAGAACCGATTTGATCTGGCGTCCGTAATTGTCGCTTGATCGTGACGAAACTCCACACATCCGTCCTTGCACACATGCCGCTGCGCTGGTATAAGTTTCACATGAATCTGACCGTTGGAAACCGAGATATTTAAATGTTTGTCATACGGTCGAATTTCCTAAGCTTTAGACGCATAGCGTGGCCCTTCAGGTGCTCACCCTTAACACACGCGAACGTCTCGTTCCTCCCGTCGGCTTGGCAAAAATCAAATATGTAATCTTACAAATTAAAACACTCAACACTTTGAATCAACACGTCTTTTTACCGCTACATACATGAATAATAATGATAATAATAATAATGACGGTAAATCTGACTGTCACAAGTGCGATAAGGGATACCCAGTATAGAGCAGTTCCCTCAAATCGTTTACCTCCGATAGCGAAATAAAAGCCTTGTAGCAGACTTCCAGCAATGGACTGGTGTAAAGTTAGTTGCTTACAGCGTAGGATAAAATGCAAAAAGAAATCTCCGGAAGATGGCACCACAGATGAATATACAATACATTTATCTGTGATGGCACTTGTGCACACAGAATTTAGCAGAAATTTGTATTAGTTAAACAACATACCCCGAGAAGGTCAACGCTAAAGCCAGTTATTACATAATTTCTAGTTACATGTTAAATAAACATTAATTTATGTAACATATGCATACATCATCGTGCAGGTGCTGTCTCTAATGTAAAGAATTCTTCACATACTGCCTTTTAATTTTTGATTAACCTTGATCAAGAAGATATACTATATTGTTAACGCAAGTGAAGTGAGAAATGGTGTATCAGAGTTGTGCCTAATCACAATTATTTTACAATTCCATTTATTTAGATGTGTAAGTTTCTGCTTGATTATTTACATATAGATTCTCTACAGTAATTGTAATTAAACTGGACATCTGAGTCGATTTGGAATGGGAGACGAGTAGAGAAATCGAGACAAGACAGAAAGAGAACGTAACAGATATTCACGAGACGAGATCATGTAAAGTCTCATCTCGTTTTGATAAATTGAGCCTCTCCGACAGCGTAGTGGCTAACGTTGTTGCTTTGTAATCAAGGATCCCGGGTTCGACTCCTGAAGGAGATACATTGTACTGTAGTTAGGATCTCACTTCAAACTCTATGTCCAGTCCGGATTGATTCATTGATTTGTTTTTACTTTACTTCGCCTTTTCTGCCACTTTCGGCTAATCGTGAAGATGAGAATGAAAGGCGATAAGACGAAATTGATGAAAGGGCAATCACATAAACTACAACACACCCCACAGAGAATTATCCTGGCTGTGTACAGGCGCCTGAGACTCGTTAGTCTGCAAAAAATTAAGTTCAGAGTGTACTACGTGGAAGGGAAGTTGACATTCGGGTGTCTTCGGAAAAGGTTACTCCATACAAACCCTC
The DNA here is from genome assembly GCF_977018435.1 of Lepisma saccharinum. Taxonomy (NCBI): domain Eukaryota; kingdom Metazoa; phylum Arthropoda; class Insecta; order Zygentoma; family Lepismatidae; genus Lepisma; species Lepisma saccharinum. Next base: position 23,655,633 of record NC_139253.1, read on the forward strand.
CACCAGTCCCGATTAACCTTTCTGAGCATAAAGTGGTATTTTAAGCTTTGTCGTATTGGTTCCATCCCTATCACAGGAATTGGTGTCTGCTTCATGTCAATCATACGTCATGATTGCGTAAATCGAATTGGTTTAAACCATATTCCATATCCTAGTCTGTATGGCGTTTATTAAGCAATTTAACTAATGACTAAATCAAATGAACATTCTAGTGTCGGCCGGCTGAGGAACGCTTTGCTATTCCAAAAGTATTTGCTCCTTAAAGCTTAAGCCTTGGGGTAAAGATGTGTGTTGACTTTGGCAGAGTGACTGTCTTGAAACGATCCAATGAATTACCTTCTTAGATTTATAACGATTTCTCAGTCCAATCCCCACCTGGGTACTGTCCACGCATCGGCTACAGTACCATCTAGCCATGACGACACCTCGCTTCATTCCCTCAACAAAGGCGACGACAATGCCGAAAAGCGCTGTCCAGAACGGAAACCGATGCCCATTGTTGATTTAATCTAAAAGTGCAGTTTTTACGCGGGTCCGCTGTAATCAGTCAACGCGCGCTTTGTTCTGGGCTAAACAATGAGTTTTGTTGTGTTGTCGCTAAGTCCACCAAACTGACAACAAACAAGCTGGTTGTATCGTGCCTTCGCTTCTTTGTCTTGCGTCGCGTCTTTTTTATCCTTCTTGTGCACGTGGACATAAAATACAGGACTCTAGCCCCCTATAAATAGAGGGGAGAAAAATAAGACCAGTAGATCCAGGCAAAGGCAAGCGAATACCTATCACATGAAGCGGTCCGACTCTGGAATGAGATTTGGCTCTTGGCTTATCTCGCTGCAAGGTCTGGATTCCTCTATCACGTACAAACCCCTCCCAAACGGGCGTCCTACAACACACCTTTAATTCGTGTTGCTGGCTACCTTGCGAACGCGAGGCAGTTCTGACCTTTGCGGACCCTCTCCCCCTTTCCCAGGCCACGAGAACTCTATTGTATCCCCTGCCATTTACACTAGATTGATGATCGTTAGAGAAAGAGTTGGAAAAACTGCCACCAGCAGCGCGCTCTGGCGAGAAAAATATCGGCGACAGAAGACTGGCGCGTCCCAACCCCCCAGCGCACGTCCTCCCCCTCCGAACCTAACCTATCTCACCCCCTCCCCCTCATTCTCATCTGGCCCTTCTGTTGTTGGAAGCCAACCAAATCAAGATCTCTCACTGTTCGCGTCCTCTCGATTTTTACACCCATTTTTCTGTTTAGAGCAGGCGCTGCCATCTGTTATCAGTTTCACGAACGAGCTGATCCCAGGGTTTCGTCGAATTGTGACAGGAGAGCGGAATCGTGATTTAAAACTCATCATTTTCTTCTCATCCTTCCCTCCCCTAAGGCCTCCTTAGTTGAGGTAATTTCTTTCCGAGCAGCTTCTTCATTTTCTTTTTGCTTCTAAGCTCACAATTAAAGAGGGAACATAAATTAAAGAGACAATTAGACAGCTTGCCGCATTGCGTTTGATAAATCTTCACTCTCCTCGGCTTGACAAGAACAAACACCAACGCGGGTGGGAGATACGTGGTCAAACTATCGACCTTGCATGCTTCATATTAGCCAAAAAACCTCTTAAATTGCAATCAAACACTCAATAAATCCTCGTGTTCCTTTTTTAAAGTGACTCGAGTACAACTTTAGCCGTTATATAACATAATCTACTGTCTTCTTGAATCATATCGGTATTCTAAAATTTATAATACAATGAAAGAGGTTTGTGGGTATTGCTGCTACAACCACTTTTCCTCGTCGTCTTCTTCTAAGAGAACCAAACCCAACAAGCCTACCTAACCACCACAGATTATTTACTACCCCAAAGCTACCAGCTTGAAAAAGTTGTAGCAGCAATCACTACCATTCATATTAACTCCATAAGGAAACAACCCAACTAGATCACAATACTACATGCAGTCAAAGTTCAGCTTTGTGACAATAGATGGAGCACATGTTAATGACTTGGAGAATTTATGGTTCTGTGTCACTTGTACACTTATAAATAATGGATTCTTTTCTACAGGGTGTCTCAGAAGTCCCTTACCACCCCTTGTAAAATCTGCAGTGATGTATTTTCATGGAATTTGATATGGGCGATACATAATAGGTCTAGGGGGACACCATTTGGAGTATGTCACGAGCACGACCGCCATCTTGGTTCCGTCATCTTGAATTCAACTTTTTTATTTAAAATGATAGGTGGGTCATGTGATACATGCGTCCAGGTGCGTCAATCCTGGGGCATGGATTGGTCGACGTAGGTCCGTTGAATGGCCTGCCCGATCACCAGACTTAACGCCAATGGACTTCTACCTTTGGGGACACGTTAAGGCTATGAAGTATGGTGTGAAAATTCGTGATCTTCGTCATCTGGAACAACGTATCATGGCTGCCTTTGAGGAAATTTCACCAGATACCTTGCTCGGTGTCAACAGACACGTGCATTTCCCAACACGGACAACATGTGGAGCACATTCTGTAACAGGTGAACATCACTTTCAGTTGCCAATAACTTTTCACCAAATGAAGTTACATGAAATCTGTTTTCAGATTTGACATCCTGACAAAATTCTAGCCTATGGTCATGTATCACATGACCCACCTATCATTTTAAATAGAAAGGTTGTATTCAAGATGGCGGAACCAAGATGGCGGCCGTCCGCGTGACATACTCCTAGGCCTATTATGTATCGCCCATATCAAATTCCATGAAAATACATCACTGCGGATTTTACAAGGGGTGGTAGGGGACTTCTGATACACCCTGTACAGTTAATCAAGAAATTCTTATGATTATAACGTTCTTATTTCTGAATAATAACCCTAGTTTACCATATTCTTTTATATTTTTCTTTCACGGGTGTTACAGTTTAATCTTATAGTATCTTTTTTTAAAAGGATCGTCATCATATCAATTTCGTTGTAATAAGGACTAAGCACTTTATTTCAATTCTCATCGTGCCACTAAAAGATATATTCTTTTAATTTTACTTCACTAAGTCTCTAACCGAAGCAAAAGGTTGCCAGTAAGTAAATATTTGTAAATATTGTACTAATTTCAGACAATAGTACAAGTTAAAATTTTTGAACTGATTTGAAAATCCTATGTAATTTTAAAGAGTTAAAGTTTTAATGAGAGTAAGTAACAACGATTTTTCACCCCATGCGTAGCAAAAATATTGATGGTGACATCTATTTATTGATGGAGACATTCAATGAACTAATTTCTGATAACTTGATGAACGCTACAGGAATGAAGGTTTTGACAGACATAGAGACAACACGAATATGTTGGAGGAAACCACAAACACAAAGGTAACATTCAACCAAATTTGATTCGAATAGAGGAAAAAGTCCTAAGCCATACAATGAAGTGCCTTGAAAACACTAAGTATTAGGCGAGTTAACATGTAGGCTACTTACCTTTCTGAAAGCTAGCGAAGAGTCCGTTCGAATTGCTGTTTACATATTATCTGTAACTAAATGCACGTCTTTTTAAATGTAGAAATGAAAATAAATTCTTGTCTGATTTGAAGAGAATGCTTTGTTGGTTTTCTCGTAACTAATTTTGGCTAACAAAGCAGTTCCAAACTGTTTGAATATATGATGACAGTAAAAATTTAATAGAATTTTGTGCAGTACTTTTATATGCAATGCAATTAATTTAGTTCTTTACAATGAACATGGATGTCTTGTCCAGAAAAATGTTTTTGGTGTATCGTATCAATCCCTAAGATTATATGTTTATTTTATAAAGTCTCCCTGAATGCTTCACGTTGACCAGGGCATTCACTTGTTTTTCTCAGTTGTCTCAGCCTCTGAAGCATGTACACAATGCACAGTGTTGTGCCATGCAAACCTCCTGAGCATTCAGGAAACAGGTAGTTTCTTCTGCCTATGGAGTCAGCGGTTTGCATAGTGGCAATTAAAAACACGATTCGGCATGGAGGAAGAGCTCCATGGCCTAGGGATATAGAGGTTAGACAAGCTGAGAGGGCACTGACTTTATAAAATAAACATATAATCTTAGGGATTGATACGGCATTTATTGAATGTATCGTTAGTATAGCGTAAAATCCAAGAATAATCTGCAGGCATATGCAACACTGTTTTACAATGAACATTTTTACAGATAGAAGAATAATTGTTGTTGATAGATTTTGGCAATGTGAATTTGAAAATTAACATTTGATGATTAATTTATTGATTGACTGATTTAGTTTCTTTTACTTCGCGTTTTTGTGCCTCTTGGCTCATTTGCGAAGATGGGGATGAGTGATGAAATTGATGAATGGACATTCACAAACAACCAAGCCCAAGCGGGACTCGAACCCGGGACCCTTGGCGTCGCAGCGCGATGTGCTAACTAACCACTTTTTTTTTTTGTCAAAAGGAAATACCCCTACACGGAGGTATCCCCCACCATTCTCTCTTTTTCTCACTTTTACACTTTTAAATTCTTACATCTTTCTTTGTCTCTTATCAACTGGACGAACACAAATACCCATGCCTTACCCGGGACTCGAACCCAGAACCCCTGGCGTTGTAGCGCGCTCTGCTAACCACTTCGCCACGGAGGTCGACAACCCCTCGGCCACAGGGTCCGGCTTAACATTTGATGAATATTGGCTCTTGTTTTCATGCTATGCTACAGTCAAATTCATTGCATTTTCAGAATTCCAAAAAAATCGAAGAACATTAATATTTGCTCAAGAAGTTTCTGAAAAATACTTACTCGTGAAATTACATGAAGTTTAACGTTTGAATGGTTGTTAGTATTTCGTTGCGATTTTCGCCATATTTTGCACATATTCATATTCTGTTATGTAAGTTTATGGGGAATATGTCAATTAGCAATGCAGCGTGCCATATTCTCACAGTGAAGGTCATGTGATCAACACCACTACCTGGCATAATGTGGCTTAGTATTTGATAGGTGCGCCCCTGGGATGGCATAGTGGTAGCTTGTGTGGCTCTTCGGTGGAGGCACATTGCCAAATACAACAACTTTGAATGTGGTGTTCTATCAAGAAGATGGATTGCCATCCCTGATATATCCCAATAAGCATAAGCAATCTCCCAATATACAGTGCCGTGCAAAAGTTTATGAACATCACGTTTTTCTTCGATAACGTTTTTTAAACTTCATAAATTCAAGTGAAATTTTAAATTTTTATATGTTGGACAGCAAGGTAGGTACATCCGTATCCTCAGTTGGTAGACAAGATCGGACTATTTACAAGATTATTAAAATCTTTATTCGATTTTTTCAACCTGGCAAAAAAATTACACTTATATTCTTATCACTGTAATGCATTAATTCTTTGAGGAACAATCACTAAACTAGTCACCGGTATGTATAAAATCCCTCATTTCAGACCGGCACGTACCTATAGATATGCTATCAAGAAGCATAAGTTGTTGATTTTTTTTGTGGGGATTATATACACTCTAAAGCTCATCAAATCCTCATGCTCCATTGGTGATTTAAGGCACAAAAACAAGGTTTTCTCAGATGCTAATTCATTCCAACAATTGTAGATTTAAGATGAGCTCAAAAGCAATTTTTCCGCCTCCAAAGCACTTGCTTTGGTACCGGGAGAAACATCAATTGCTCTGGCTTGCGTTCACGAGTGAGGGAAGGGGTAAGTCTATTATGAAACCCACTCTCCCCACTGGGTGGAAATTAATAAACCAAACTACGGAAGCGCGGACGAGAGACGGTGGGAATATTTTTGCACTTAAGAGGATTGACGAGCGCAAAGAGGAAACAAAATCGAATCGATTGTTTCTACGCGCTCTCGCTCGGAAGATATAAAAAATTCCATAAGACTTGGTAGAAAACTTTCATAATTGAATAACGTTGCAAGCTCCTTCCCCCTCCCATCAAATTTCGAGGCTCTTTTGTTTTCCTTCTTCCCGAGCGATGGTTGTTTTTGCTCCGACTAATAACAACGTAATGAAATCTCGAGTGCCAGTTTCGGAGATTTAATATTTCGAAATAATGAACCGAAACAGGAATCTTGTGTCGTATCCACGGCACGTCCCAAACGTTAACTTATTTTGAAGGACAAAAAAGCAAGAACCAGAACGGCCTGCTATGAATCTATTGATCTCCGTAGCAGAATGGTTATCAAACGCGCTACGTCGCCAGTGGTCCTGGTTCGAATCCCGGCCTGGGCATGGGTGTTCTTTGTGAGTGTCCCTTCATCAATTTTATCATATCATCACTCGTCCTCATCGTTGCGATTAGTCATGAGTGGCGGAAAAGCAACGCTAACTAACAAAAATAAAGTCGAAACAAAGAAACCGAGAACAGAGGAGAAACGAAATGAAATAGAATAAAAAGAAAGCTACGGGAAAAGAAAAAGCGGGAAAGCAAATGAACTGAATTGAATGATAAAGAGAAAATAGATATGAATAGGAAATTAAAAGACAAGGGTGGAAAAAAGATGAAAATAACTGAATGGAAATAGAAGAGAGGATGGAAGATAGGGGAAAAAGGGGAAAACGAAGCAAGGAAGAAAAGTCACGAAAAGAATAAGAAATTTAAAACTAGAAGATAGAACTATAAAGGAAAGAAATGAAGAGAAAGGAGAGATGGGTAAAGCAAATCAAGAAGACAATGAATGGGAGTAGTTAGAAAATGGGGAATATCTAATGCTTCATTATTTATATCAGTTCGTATAATATGATCTAAAAAAAGTTGATTATTCATTTTTTTATAATTAAGTTTTGGAATTAGTTTTAAATATAAAATTTGAGATTGGTTTTATATATACAAAAAACTTTTTTAAGATGACATATTTTTAATTAAAATAATTAAAAAATATGTTATTTAAAAAACAAAAAATATGAAAATATACTATATACTGTAATAAATATTTGTTTTTTTATATGTTAGTATACAAAACTATATATTTGTTGGTAATTAACAAACCTCTTCTCTGTTTACTTTGATCAAAAATCTGTTTTAAAGTTTTAACAACTGGAGGATATGAGAATATACAAGTACGATATCTTCGGTTCAGATATAAATGGACCGAATGTATACTGCGGATATTTTGCAAAAATTTTTAAAATTGACTCATGAGAGACAATTATTTTTTACAGTTAAAAAAGTAATAGATTTCGCTTTAGTTATTTGAAAAAAAAGTAAAATTTTTAAAAAATGGATGTCAGAGGGGAAATTATCTAAATCTTAGAATTTTTATACAATAAAATTGAAATTTAAGCTCTTGCGTAAAACAAATTTTCAGTTTTTTACACTTGGAAAATCAGCTAAAATCATTATTTTCAGTTAAATTACACTAAGAGAGCTCACTATGAAATTGTTATATTGGGGGGGGGGGGGTGATCGCTCGTGCCCCGTTTCTAACTACTAATGGGCTGAAGGAAATTGGAAAGAAAGAAAGGATAGGGATCGTGAGAAAAATTCTCATAACTCATGATCGTGTTACTCATCCATGCTCATCTTACGGATTAAGCTATCATTTATAATAGGTGGCAGAAAAATCATCCATCCATCATATTAAATTTGTAGCAAGTAGCATCCGTGGAGTTTCAAGTACTGCATAGTTTAAGATTTATTGTTATGGTTTTGACGGTGTGTCAAAAGTTGGAACTCATCCTACAGAGATATTCTGGCCACAATAATCTTACACTCTCTCGCCAATTCATAAAATGAAGCTCCTCTGTCGACGTGAAGTGCACATCAACAATGACGTGTTTGTTCGCCGTCCCTCATTGTTGAGTGACGTAGAGTTTCCTCAGTGACCAACTATTTTGTCTCCGCCTCACTGTAAGCACATCTCATTCATCTGTTCCGTCCCGTCGTGTTTGGTTTTACAGACGTACAGACGGTCGTCTTCGGAGAACGAATTGGATGTGAAGTTGTACGTAGCGACTGCGAACTTTCTCTTGAGTGGTGATAAAGTTGCTCCCAGACCTACTTAACTCATTTAACAAGCTTTCTGAAGTTTGTTGCTGTAGTTTGTTTGCAGTAAAAGTCTACTTGAGATACAGAACTTCTGGTAGTGACTGAACTGAAGTTACTTTTTAGCAGCCTACACTAGAGAAACCACAATAGCTAGAAATTTGGAACTTGACTACTGGACACTAAGATAGATACTGGACCCGTTGATTTGAAGCTGGGTAAACTCAGAGCGATCCATCTATGGAATCGATCCCAGTTTTCCCTCATTGCAGTCAGACATTCTACTTAGTGCATCACCACGGCTATTCCAAGAGGTTTTCTAGTATAGGATGGAATGAACGGGGCTGGAGAGTGGTGCTGATCATATCACCTCCTGTATGGCCAAGATGTAGAATGTGAGGGACCCTACTTGCCCACACTCTATGTGTCTTTATGACACGGGCCCATACAACCTCCATGTAGTTTTCTTCTTAGGCACTCAAGGTATTTTTTTTTCATTCTATTCCAGACCCACCACCGCTATTTCCATGCTCACTTCATACTATTCTTCAGTCTTCCTTGTTTCACTGTTGCCGTGCCTTCTCAAGAGGTAGGCTTACTTTATTGCATTTCTCCATTTGTATATGTCTTGCGAATGTCTTAATTTCTCTGTAGATGTTGCAATACACACCTCTAAAGATTTCTTTGATATACTCCATCGTGGGCTCTGCCAATGTTGTTCTTCCTTTTTTTCCATTTCCCCTTTAATTATTCAATCATACCTTCATGCCTCAATTATTGCCTAGAATGCTACATCTTCTTTGGAAGATCGATTTCCAAACGCTTCTCTTGTTATGTGGGCGTCTTCAACATTAAAAGAGCCATATTTCGAATATTTCCAGTCTCGTTTCCTTTCAACTATGTACGACTCAATATTTGCGTGAAATCTGTGCCATATTACTGCCATGTATAGTACTTCAGCTACACCAACTACTGAATTATGTATGCTCTGCATAGTATGCAACGAACTCCACCTGGAGTATAATAAAACGTTTAGTATGCATTTACTTTGGTTTCAGATTTTTTTAAAACTTGTAATGACGTTTCCCTGCTTCGAAGGAAATTTTACTCTGTATAATTATTATCGTGAGTCCAGAAAATTTGGCGAATCACTCATCCTAGACGTTATGCAACTTGCTTCGTACTATAGTTCTGCGGGTTGCCAACACGTAAGGATTTACTGTTCCGGAAAGGGTTGGGCTTGCACCCTAGCCAAGAGGTTCATGTTTCTGTTCAGTATCAAAGTCACTCACAGACAACTATGAATGCAATGGATTTTTACTTTTTCTTTTATTTCGACAATTTTTTGTATTAAATAAGATTGCTTTGAGCTGAACCCGAACTGCCATTGTCCAAAATCACACATTTCTTTTTAAAAAAAACATTGCATATAGATTTTCTGTAAACTAAAAATCCATGTGAACTACGTGTAGATTACAGGTGCAGACTACGAGACATTTCCCGTAAGCACCTATAGTTTGGAGCTGCTACTGAGCATCGATCCCAGGACCATCCACTCCAAAGGCAAGAGCTCAATTTTGAGGTAACACATGGAGGATGGTTTGCCAACAACCCGAACGTAAACCTTAATCTCATCAACACCGCTTCTGTCTTCATCTTTCATATATCCTCCAGCTTCCTCGCATATGACCATTATTCCGGCAATTACAAGGATCGAAAGGCCAATTGCCAATGCATACACCTCAGTCTCCATAACACTCTTTCCATTCCCTTTGAGATCTGATTCACATTTTTTTATGGCTTCTTTCTACATTGGATTTGCACGTCGAGTTCCTCTCAGTTCATAACTCTTTTGTTCTCTGATACCAGGTACCATGGTAACCACGTAACAATGCGCTGGAAGCAGCGGAATTTCAGTCGGCACAATAGTCAGCGGTTGAATTGAATTATTAGGTTTCCGTTGTGAAGGGGGAAACCTTTGGTTGGCAGATGTAATTGGTGCCGGAGATTCTCTCTTTTTACCCTCCCAAGGTTTCCTCGGAGAGGAAAACTATTGTCGAATGTCCTCTCTACTGTTGAATGCCGACTGATTCTTCCTTTGATGAACCGAAAGCTCATCTGTCGCAAGCTGCGGTCGAGAGAGGGGACATCGCGGCCTGTATTTCAATATTGTGTTCCTGGAATTTCGCAAGTTTATATATTCGGTGCTTCTCCAGGAGGCGGATAATGAGAATCCATCAACTCTATAAATAGCGACTGACATACGTATTTTGAATTCTTCTTATTTAGCGTCGCTTTCTTGCCACTTTTGGCTAATCGCGACCATGAGGATGAGTGATGAATAGTTAAAATTGATGAAGGAATACTCATAAAGGAGCACCGATATCCAAGCCAAAGCTCGAACCGTGACGAGATCGACATTACGCACTTAACAATTTTCAGGACAGTCCAATACACACATACTATACAACTTGAGTTTCGATGCTGAGTTTAATTTCATGAGTACACATCAACTATTGTTTTTAAAAATTGAATTGAATTTCTAATAAGCGCTCCCGCTTAGCAAAATGGTTAGCACCCTCGCTTTTGGTACGAGCGAACCCGGGTTCGATTCTCGGTGGGAGCTACAAAATATTAGCTTTGTCCCATCCAACGTCGTGAGGACAATTGGGGAGTTATCTAAAAAGAAGAAGTAGCGAACTCCGGTCTTGAAAGCCAGAGAACAGCAGCGATGGCACTCGATGCGCTGACCACGCGTCACACAATGAAAAAGCCGCTCTGGCAGACATTGGCCCTGAGTGGGCTGTTGATCATGGAGTTTAATTTTGCTATTCACGATTACTCCATAGAATGTCTGGATTTCGGTGGAGGGCAATTCCTACAATTGTTGCCCTGTCCTATATAGTTACTTCTCATCTAGATACAGTACGCGTATTCGTATACAAACCGGTTTTATGAAGATCACCCTGTATATTACAATTTACTTGATAAGTTTTTTTTTTTGTTGTTTTAGTGTTCAGAGTGCGTCACATACACAAAAGTGCTACAAGTAGCTTGAAAGCAAAAACCTATTGTTTGAAATTGAAATTTTTATTCTTCAAATTGTTACTGGGGCGAGAAATTTTGTGTGGGGAACCCAGTCTGGCCATCTGGCTTTTTATAGGTCTTTATTTCGGATGTTGTCATTTGTATTCTGTTGAGCTTATTGTGATAACATTTTTGGTGTAAAGTGGTGTGTCGTAAATGTTTAAAGAATGTAAAGTTACAATTTTGTATTTTGTAAACATTTTTTTGCAATATTAACATTCAAATGGCTTGTTTTTGTTTCTTAAATTCTTTTAAATTGGCAAATGAATTTCTCTCATATTTGTTTACGTGTACTTTCGCGTTGTCTGGAATATTTTAGAATATCACTCATTTATTTGAACATCTAGCTTCCTGACTTATCGGCAAGACTGGAAGTACAACTTAATATTTTAAATCAACTAGAATAATACATTCTTTTTACGACTTCAAAACAAGAAACTTAAGGCTGGCAATGATCCTTACAAATTTGGTGAAGGGAGATTACTGCTCTTCAAGATAAGTTTTTTTTATCGTTTTGTAGAAGGAGAAGTTAATATTTCCAAATTTAAAAATGGCCAGTCCTTTATTAAGCAACATTATTTCTGATCGTTGTTTTTGTATTCATTATTCACTTTAGTGCAATATTTAATGTGTGTCTGCTGCATAGGCACCACAATCATTTTACAATGTTCTACAACTTTTCACCTATTATTTGTATCTCATTAGAACAGTTTGCTGACGTGTGAAATGATACAATTTGCATGTGTTTGTATATTTAAAATAATATTTTATTAATTTTGAATATCCAGTTTAGTACGGTATTTTTTTTGTATTTACTTTATTATACATAGCTTTTATCCAATCACTGGCATGAGGATTAATTGTGATTAGATGAGATGGGGTGGGCTTTTGAGTTAGTAATCAATACATTTTTGCTAGAAATCCAACGTTCGCAATCCTAGCATTGAAACTTCAACTTCAACTGGCATAAAAAGGGAATGCAAATTCCAGCGCTTCTCCAGGTGAACGAGAACGCTTCTTCCTGGAAATATGCAATCAATATTCCAGCAATCTCTCTCTCTCTCTCGCCAGAGAAATCTCCAGGCTTACTTAACAAATTACATGAGTTCTGGGAATCATACATTCTTGGTTGTGCAGAAGTCTTGCAGCAGTCATTCCCTTAATAGAATTAGTGCCTAATTTTGCAGAATATCGTGATTTAGGAGAGGGAGATAAGTCCCCCCTTGTTCCCTCTTCCATTTCTGCAGGGCCTCCAAGAGTCAACACGCTGGAGATCAGGGAATAATTTATATCTGGGCTGAAAAACCCTCAGCTCCCCGCTACAAAAATGGTAACCTTGTAACCTGAGAGGATGGAGGTGAAGGTAGAGTGCGTTGCATGCTGGGAAGGGAAGTTTCATGCAAGATGCTTAAGTAAACATTGTTGGTAATGTCCGCTGTGTACTTAAAGCTGAAGAGTCTATATCTCTTGCTGCACCTGAAGTTTGGTAGTTACGGCCATTATCTACTTTGTTTGTTCATTATCACCGAATTCGTTTCGTTTCCATTGCCGACGGTTGTTAGTTCGAGTCCCGAGTTTCAACTTTGTGCTTGTGTTCTTATGTTCTTACTAACTTCGTAATGTGTAAATTCGAGTGTTGCATGAATGTTATTGCCAGTATCTCTTCATTAGTATGTAATCTTAACAACCTGTCATATTGTTTATTTTTTCTGTTGTAATACTCTGTACGTTTCGAGAGAGTACTTCTTTCCTATAGAAATGTTCTACTCTTACTGCGGGCGCTCTATATTCTGGCAAGGGAAGTGGGGAGCGGGGAATACGCAGCAGACCAACCAGACAACAGCGGTAGCGCCGAGAGTTACGACGTGGCGGGAAGAAGTACTACGTGCACCTCGTTCTACAGGCTGTTGCATTTCTTATTGCGCTGTATTGGTCTTTTCCCCGCTCCCCACTTCCCTTGCCAGCATATAGAGCGCCCTCCGTAAGACTGGAAAATAACTTTCGTCCTCAAGCATTGGTGGGATCGAACCTATGACTAGTTTCAGCACTGCAGAAATAAGTTAGGTTCAGTCGTGCTTCAAACCTCAGCATGACTTGCGCACATGAGCCAAGGACTCCATCATAGTGATTCAACAGACAAAAAAGCGACAGATAAATAGACACTCGTTGTATTTTGGTTATTTAGTGTCGCTTTTCTGGCACTTTTGGAAAATCGCGACGATGAGAATGAGTGATGATGTGATTAAATTGATTAAGGGACGCTTACAAATAATGTCCATGCCCAGATCTGTTGATGTTTTTATATTATGAGAAGCACATAGGATATTTTTGCCCGTCACGCAATACGGAGATGAGCTCCTTAACCAAAACAGATCCCTAACAAAAATACAAAATCACTCAATATTCAAAACTAAGACAGTGAAAGGTTCCTTAAAGGGTACTAAAACTATACTGTCCCCGAGTATAAAGTCTGCACGCTCTAAATAAAAGCTGAGGCTGTAAAGGGGCACTCAGCACATTTAAGGACAAAAACATGACAGCACGACCTACAGAGGATTATACTAACCGTGGGTCGAGGCGCCAGACCCTCGTTCGCCTGCAACCTGCAGATACCAGGGTATACTACGTGGAAGCGAGTGCTTAAGATCATTAGGTTCACACCAGGAGCGTATATTCTAATCTAGCTAGACTATCTGTGAAGCCCAGAGATTTTTAAGTGGAGGTGAGAACAAGAAATACTATATGAGCTCTTATTTTAGGTTCAATTTATAAAAAAAATATCAGCACTGATATTTCTTCAAATATGCACACAAAATTAACCATGATTTAAAATGTCAATTTCCTTTGAGAAAGTGGAACTATTAAAATTATTGTAAAAGCACAGCTAGTTAAAATATAGCTTTAAATACTACCATGGAAATGTTCGTATTTCGTATTACTTTTGCTATGTAGACAATTTCATATCATTAATCCATTTTTACATTGCCTGCTTATTAACTCATTCTATTAAACATAGCTATACTTCATTCCTTCGTTTGATTGACGTTATCATCTTTATGAGTATGGGATAATAATAATAATAATAATAATTTATGTTTTCAATTTTTAATCCCAAAACAACTCGTGCACACTTCTTTACAATTTCAACACTACAGTATAGTGAAATAGCGCACATCTTAAACTCAGCATACGTCACTGGTTCACACCTTCAGTATTCCCTTGTTGCAGTAAGTTTGGAAACAAAATTATAATATCCAGTGATAATGTTAAGACAATGAGAGTTCAAGTTGTGAGCCAGAATTTTTGATCTAATCTTCATCGGATTTTAAAATATGGATTGAGAGACAAAAATATCTAGCACTGAACCAACTTTATCTTTTCCTGTAACATTTTTAAAGCAAATTTCATACAAGGTTGCTTCGCAAGCATGTCATTCTTGGTAGTTCCAGAAAACTTAAACAATAGGAATGTGTTTACAAGAGAAAATCTACATTTGTCTTGTTTTGGCCTCCTTTTATTATTCAAACCCATATTTTCCGACTGCACAAGAAGAGGAGTGTAACTTTACGGAAATATTCACAGTGTCTGCAAATATTGAATTAGAGGATGGAAGAACCGCTGTATGACGTTTAGGAACGGAGTGTAAGGACTAGAAAATATGTCTACTCTGTACATTTTTCTTAATAATGGTGTTCCTGCTGCACAAATTATTTGGGATAGTCATACCTGAGCTTGTTCTTCAAGGCTAGATCAATTTATAGTTGGAAATTGTTACATGGTAGTTTCCTCACTTACGGTGAGCCACACGCGAAACTGTAGTTAGGTGTAGTAAAGAAAGACAAAGAAAATATGTTTCTCATTCTGTCTTTGTTTATAGTTGTCTTGAATACGCTAAAAATATCTTTGAAACGCGAGAAGAACCTTTTCTTCGTAAACCAAATGTGTGGACATTTTCTATGACATTTCATTTTGAAATGGCGTCTTCAGTATGCAAGGCTTGAAATGACAGGGATAATGATATAATTCATAAAAAATAGCTACTTAGAATACACATTCCGTTAACAATTTGCATTAAGTTTACAAGGAAATTCACGTGCAATATTGGGAAAATATGCAGTATCGTTGAAAGAATTCCAATTTGTAATTAGACGAATATACTATCTGTTTGAAATCTTTACGCTCTACAACTGTTCTCCATAATTTTGAGTCAGATAGGTCTTAACCGAGATGTTTAAATATGATGGGTATGATCTCCATGGACAAAATTCGTGAAAATTTCCACTTTTACTTGTCAAAATGTACACGTAATTATTTCTTGGAATGCAACTATAACAGCATATCGTTAAAAATTGATCAATATGTTTACAAGTATTTTTTCAACGCAAAACTTGAGGAAAAAATGTAAACAGACTAACTCATACGAAATTTTACGCTCTGCAAATTAGGACTCTCTACATTTTAAAATCCGATATGATTTAGAGGTTTTTTATTGACCGCCATTTTTCACGATGTTGTATTTGTATTTTGTTAATTAGCGTCGCTTTTCTGCCACTTTTAGCTTATCGTGACTATGAAGATGAGTCATGATTAAACGGTAACTACACCTTATGATGGGACACTCACAATAGCCCATGACCAGGTCGAGACTCGAACCCAGGGACTTCGGTGGTGAGAACGAAAATCGACCATTTTAAGTTCTCGGCTAAACTGGACAGACCCGAAATGGAAATTTTCGGATTCATCATTTTATCTTTAGCAAATGATACGTTTTTGTTTTCTTAAAACGGCAATGATAGAGATATACGAATAGTGGTTTCAATTTCGTGTGGCTTTTTCAATTTGGCCATATTTATATATAATTCTGCATCCGAATTCGGATGAAGTCTACTTCTGAAATCATTTCATTTTATGTAAATCTACACATGTGCAAGTCACTTCCATCTATCTGGAAGCAGTATTTTTCGCGTACAACCCACACTAACAATATAAAGAAATCAGCAACAATTACGCCGAGAATGAAGAGATCCCTGGGCTTTCAACCATAAATTTTGATTTAGAAACTCACTTCGAAGAAGAATATACCTCAACAATGCCACTCCAAGATAACTTAATCAACAATCGCGACAAAGGGAAGCTTCTACGACGACGTGACGAGTTGGAGGGTCTAAGCAAAGAGTGCCGGAACTTCATGCAGAGGGAAGAGGTATTGTTGGAATTTGAATAGTGGAGACTCCCCAGTCAATACAAGCAAAGAAATAAAGTCAGACGACTTCGAAAGGAAGGACCGAGAGTAAACAGAATGGAAGAAACCAGCCTAGTGTGGGTTGGAGAAACCCTGTTTACGCAATTTTTATGTCCTTTCAATATGGAAACGGAATCAGTTTTTCATCCTTTTTCAAGACTTTCTTTTATTCCTGAATTCAGTGGAGTGGAAATCGAGATGAACGTTCTCTGCGAGTAAGAGGCTTTGTTAGTATGGCAGACATCTGCTTACATATGTGGATAGATTGCATATTATTTGCACCAATGAAAGAATTTTCGAAGTACATTAGAGCCCTTGTCAGCTAGAAAGGTGTTGAGCAGGACGGTTCAAGTAAAAGCCCGCGAAAAGGAATCGAAAAGCGGTTATGCACGGGCATTACCTTTACATATATTACAGTCTATCGCAGTGTAGAGATCTCGCTGTTATATTTGTTACCGGCGCCAGAAATTTGACGTGAGGAGCCTTGTTTTGGCCCTTCTTGGACCAGGCTATAAGATTTTGTCCGATGTTTAATTCTGATGTTGCATTTGTATTCTGTTGAAGTTATTGTGCTAATGTTTTTTTGCTTCAAGTAGTGTTTCGTAAATGTATGTTGAAGGCAAAGCTAATATTTTGTATTTTGTAAATATATTTTTTGCATGATAACATGTTTTTGTTTCTTAAATATGGTAATTTTCAACCTGCATGTCGAATTGAAATTGCTGCTGATGGAGCAGCATTGTCTCTAATATTCAGCATTTTTCGATTAACTTTAATTAAACATAACTACCCTTAAAATACTTTCCCAGATTTGTTGCTGTAAGTGAAGAATTTTGTGTCACGGGTGGGACAGACGAAACACTGCCTCTTCACTTAAGGTTTATTTTAATTTCTGTGAATTGTCAAATGATGAAAAATAAATCATTATAAGACAAAGAGAGAAGGTAACTGACCTTTGAATGTTCAGGTGGAGTTAAGGGGGAAGTGTAACAGTTAAAGGAGAAATTAATTGTTTTTTGGTGTCACGGGTGGGACACAATAGAAAACAAAAGTAAATCAAAAAGTTAAAATAAACGAACAATATGTAAAATACCTTCTACTTTCTAACTTAAATACGCATTCGTTTAGTTTTCGATCTAAAATATTCAGAGCACTTGACACTTTGCGAAGATCGAGTGACTTAAATTAAACGACAAACGTAATTTTTATAAGTTAATTTTACTGTACAAAATCCTCCAAATAGAAGACCCCGCAATATCTCTATAACCGATTTCAACATCTTTCCGACTTTCACAGCCGCAACACCAGATCGCGCGAAAGGTCTCTGCTCTCCATTCCACTCCACAAATACAACCTGTTTGCAAATTCTTTTACTGTTACCTCAGCAGGCCTTTGGAACAAGTTGCCACCTGAAATTCATGTCTCTTCCTCAATTGTGACGTTCAAAAAATTATTAAAATTACAGTGGAGTTCCTAGTTGACTGTGTTCAGGCTGTAATTAAAGATCACGGCCCTAAGGAAAACAGAAACATCCCGATTCCCAGTGTGGTATAGTGAAGAGACGAAACTTACGCTGAAGAACAAAAAGAATGCATGTTTCCCGTGGAAACAAATGACGAACGTTCACACACAGAACAGTTTCACTTACTTAAGGAAGCATAGCAAAAACTCAATTCAAAGAGACTATAATAATTACATTCAAAGTGTAACAGAAAGTGCTGCTAAAAACCCCCCAAAACATTCTGGACGCTAATTATCTCCCGTCGAAAACAAGACCGTATTTCCCTCCAAGTCTCCTGGAACGGGAAGTCTGCTACAAAGGAGGAGCGTCCTTCGCTTTTTAACTCGTACTTTAACAGTAACTCCACATTACCGGAAGTCAGGTCCATTATTCCCTACACGCTCTTTCAAATCTCAACTAATTGCAATAAAGTCCAAGAATTATTAAAATCTGTTTCAATTTCTAAAGCTACCACTCCTAATGATATTCCTGAGAGATATATCTGTCCAAACCAATAAGCATAACCTTTAATAAATGTTTTTTTCCGAAGGTGTGTTTCCTCGTGCATGGCAGCAAGCAAATATAGTTCCTATCCTCAAACACGGAAACAAAACTCATGTTACTTCCTATCGCCCGATTTCCTTACTTCCTGTACTCGCTCTGCTAGCCGAAAAAATCATCTCTAATCGTATTCTTGCACATGTTTCTCCGTTCCTCTCTCCCACTCAACACGGTTTTCTACCTCATGCTTCCTGTGACACAAACCTTGCTTGCTTGCTTACCAAAGCGGTTAACTGCCTGAATGCCAAGCAAGACATGGATGTTGTATACTTAGACTTTTCCAAAGCCTTTGACTCTATCTCTCACACGCAACTCATCCACAAATTATCAAATAGATTCAATATTTACGGAGCTCTTATCAAACTACTTTCATCTTACTTGCAGAATAGAAACCAAAAGGTTATCATATCTGGTTGCTCTTCGTCGTGGCTTAATGTAGTTTCCGGTGTGCCTCAAGGAAGTTCTCTAGGGCCCCTGTGTTTCACTCTTTTCATGGATGACATTGACGAATATATTTCTTCCGAATGTTCAATATTATTGTATGCTGATGACTGCAAATTATTTCGAAACATTATCTCACTTCATGACACGTGTTATATCCAAAACAATCTCAAACACATTGAACGCTGGTGTCAAGACTGGAATCTCAAATTAAATCCGGAAAAATCTGTTGTCATGAAGTTTACCCTAAAATCCAATATCACAGCGCCGTCCTACAAATTATGCAACCAGATTATTCCGTTCGTACGACAGAACAAGGATCTTGGTGTCATTTTTGATACCAAACTTACTTTCAACCATCACATAGACTACATAACTTTCGAAAGCAATGAAAACACTTGGACTAATCTACAGATTTACAGACGTAACACACGTTTCTGCCCTCAAAACCTACTTTACAATGTATGTTGTTCCTACCCTTGAATATGGTTCCTGTATTTAGTCAATGGCATGTGAAAGCAATATAAAGAAAACAGACAAAGTTGTAAGTTTTTTAACGCCAGAATAGTCAAACACAGATGTCCAACCCTTGCAAACTTCTCCAAACACGAAATTCTATCCACTCTACAAATTCATGCCCTTTCTCTTCGCCGTCAACTCTCAGATTTAACACTTCTCTTCAGAATCATTAATGGATAACTTTTTACCAGCGAGCTCTTGCCACTTCTCAATATCAGAATTCCAATTTTCCAACAGCAAATGCAACAACTTATTTTACATTAAATCTTCAAGGCTATATTTAGAACATAGATCACTTCTCTACAGGCTACAAACCATTTACAACTCATTAAAAGATGCTCCGGGCTTCCATTTATGAAAACAGACTTACAGAACGGCGTGCACAAAGCAGCTGAAGAGTAAATAATGTTCTTTTCCCTAGTTGTTATTATTGTTGTTATATATATGCATGTGTGTGTGTATGCATCCATCTTAGTATTTTGTTTAGTTATTTTCCAGTTGATATCCTGATGTAAAATGGATTTTTCTGTATTCAGGATTTTTCAAATAAATAAACATATGATATAATGAAAATTAAATGTTTGACTTCCTAAATAAAGTGGCGGGTTCAAGAATGATAGAAGATCGTAAGCCACAAATATGATTTAACGTAATAGTTAAGATGAATTATCGTCAGAGTATACCGTTTTGGATTGTGTTTAAGTAAGTGTAATGTTATGTATCTGCTTTTACGTGAGTATGTGTACATGTGTGTATGTGTAAGGGCAAGAATATGTATGTGTGAGTGTGTGTGTGTGGCCGTATCTATAGGTTAGATTTTAATTCTTATATGTATCTTTTGTTTTTATTTTTTATTCCTCTGTAATTTTTATATATTTTTTCTTTCTTTCTTTTTCAATATTTCAATATTCTACAGTCAAAAGTTTTTGTAAACATGGTCAAGTGGAAGAAAAGGCCATGTAAAAGAAGACGAAATAAATAATACTTGAATTACTCAGAAGATATGATAAAGTTACAGCATTGAATTTATTTTAAAAATTTGAGGTTCAGGGGCATTTTCGCGTGGAATGCCTCTTCCATATTGCAACAGCTCTGGTCATGATGAATGATTCAATATTGTTTCACGATTCAGCTAGAAGAACTCTTTCTTTGAACCGTCACAAATTGAGAGTGCATTGGAGGGCAACCCAAGAGAGATGCAGGAGGAAATTTATAAATTCGATGCTCTCGGTGAAGAGAAAGAATACCCTCTACACTAGAGCATTCTCCTCAGCCCTGCAGAATCCATCTCCAGCACCAACGGAAGTCTCAGTCACTCCTCTTTGTCCGCTGGCGATGACGTCGCTAAGTGTTTTGACACGGGAGGGGTCCCTAAAACAGTGAAATTCCCAACTTACTTCTTTTGTTATTCCGCTGCGAGACAAATTTTATGTTCCTCAGCGACCAAGCCTAAGGGGGAGGAGTGGGTGTTGGGGGTACGTTCCCCCGTTATTGATGTTTTCCAGCCGGTACACTTCGCAAGCTAGCTTGACTGCTTTTCAAGACGGGCGGTGGAAAATGAAGGGAAAATATCCGGCGGCAGTGAAAATTCCCCAGAGGAAGGACGGAGAAGTATTTGGAGGGAAAATTTGATCCTTCCAGGTTCATTTTTTATAGATGCACTTTTCATTTCTGTTTGTCTGAGGAGGGAGCCCGGGAAGATTGCCTGTTCCCCATCTTCTCTTTCTTCCCCGGGAAAGAGAAACATATCAAGCTTACATCAACTGACACTGCAGGAGGCCAAAAAATGTTCTTCATAAACTTCTTCCCTTTTCCGAGCGAAATTAAACAAGCTTGAATTTTCCCTCCCTCTGCACCCCCCTTCTAATAATACGGAGGTTTTTTTTTCTCCAAGGCAGCGAGTTAAGTTTTAACGATCGAAGTTGAGAAGGGAAAAACACTCCGGTGGTCTTTCTGGAAGTTACAATGAAAACCAATCTGGTCTCGTGGAGATCGTTAATAACACCTGTTTGGTAGAGGAGGCTGTTTTCTAAGTGTCCGTTTGATCCCACGCTTAGCAAAATTGCCTCCAATTTCCGGTCTTCAAAGTGTAGTAAATGGCATCTTGTTGATCCTGATAGATTCTGTGTGCGATGCAATTTCCCCCTTCGGTAGTCGTGGGGAAATGTCCCTCGCTGATTCTCATTCCTTCATCTTGGTATCCAATCAGTTTAAACTAGTGTGTGTGCTATTTATAGACTCCGTTCCCACTTATGTGGGATATCATTTCGGAATCGAATGTACTATATTGGTTATTCGACTTCAGGGATGGACATACATGTTCCTTTCGCTTTGTTCAGTCACCATCTAATTATCATTTATTCGTACTGTCGTAATTTCCTACCTCCGTGGCGACTGGTTAACCAGGGGTTCCGGGTTCCAATCGCGGCCTGAGCATGAGTGTTATTTGTGAGTGTCCCTTCATCAATTTCATCATATCATAATTCATACCATTGTCGCGATTAGCGGAAGAAAAGCGACGCTAAATAACAAAAGAAAATCATAACTTATTATTGTAATAACCTAAGGATTCATTAACGCGACGTAAAGTTAGCACAATAGATACAAATTTATAATTTACGAGCTTGCAATGAAACGTGAAATATTACAGCCTACCCTGCCGTATACTACTTGCTTGTGTGAGCAGGCCCGTAGCTAGAATTGATCTCCAGGGGGGGCTCATGGGTGCTTTGTAAACGAAGTCCATTTTTGAAAAGTTTAACAGTATTAAATGAATGTAAATTATGTTGGGGAGGGGGGTCATTAAGTTACATAAAGTTTTGAAATATCACACAAATACTACATTTTTCTATATCTTTTATATTATCGCTTGAAGTGTTAATTGGCTGAAATCATCCCTTACTGCACACTCCATACTACGTTTGATGATACAGATATTTATATCACACAAGAAAAAATGTATAATATTCAATCATAGTGCCTAGCTTACATCCCGCCCCCCAGCCGAAACAATAAAACTCCCCTTCGTTCTCAAAACTTGGGAGCTGTTGACCTTTGTCGCAGATGCGTAGGGAATTTGCATAATGACATCAAAGTCACCGATTTCTGTATTACTGGGAGGTCGCAACAGGGGCAACGAAGGTACAGATGAAGAAGCTCCCCTGTGAAGGAACTTTCTGAAGTCTAGAGTAGAGAATCTCCTAAATACTTGCCGCTACTTACACTTCATCTTTTAAATAAGATGAACGAATATAATAGCTGCTGTTCATGCTCTGTTAATTTATCTTTCAACAAAGTTATGAGCAAAATAATTTCTGCTGTTTATATTTTCACTCTTCACTGCAAACAAATTACACAAATTAGTTTTACCTAATGTCAAGGGGGGTGACCTCAATGCCAGGGGGGGGGGGGCTGATGGCAGTTCCAGGGCCTGGCTACGGGCCTGTGCGTGAGCCTCTTCGATAGCGTAATGGTAATGTTGTCACCTTGTAATCAAGAGGCTTCAGGTTCAGATCACACTTTAAACTGAAGGACCAGTCTCGATTAGCCTCTCTGTGCATCAAATGGATTTGAAACAAAACCTCCATCTAGTTTCTTGTGTTTTTACACAGTTTTTGTTTCCAATGAAACGATACTTACGTGAAATTGATGAAAGGACATTCGGTAGAGTGACTGTGAGTGGACAACACACGTTCTCAGCGCCAAAGGTTTCAGGTTCGAGTCCCATCGAAATAGTCGGTGGAACTATCTACGAAGCAAGAGGTCCCAGGGTACCTCTGGGTAAGGCACAGATGTATCATTGCGTTCACCCATCATCATTGTTCATCAGTTCATTCTTAACGTCACGACCAGTCCAAGAGATAGAAAAACGACGTAAAATACAAAATGGAAAGAAATTTAGCTTCAAGTCATGGCCAGAGTGTCCCGTCATCAAGTTTGTCTAATCGTCATTCTTCTTCAACGTCGCTATTAGTCTAAGAAGGCAGACAATCTTCGAAAAATGAAAAAAATAAGTACTGCATATGTACCTTAGGGACCTTTTTATGATTCCCTAATTTGGAACAAATTTTCTTAAGTGTCGAAACAAAAATATCAAAGAGACGAAATACCTGTAATGCTACATTTCCTGTATTGATGTAATCTTTCTGATTTTATTATTCTTTCTATTGTTATTTACAGTTGTAATTTGTATTATTAATTTCTCTATATTTGATCCTGTAGAGCATCATTCAACGTTTTTCGTTATTCTGCTTTTTATTTATTCTACTGTTTGCGCATCCATATTATATAGATAACATTGTAATCTTTATCTTTGTGTACTCCTACATTACTTTTTCCTCTCCTTGTATTTTGTTATGTTGACCGGTTTTTATCACTTTAAAAACTTACCATCACTTCTTTCGCGGAGAACAAGAAGAAATTATCAGCCTACTCTGAGACCTTCTTAGACATAGGAAAAACCGAATCCACGACTTTTGCGACACCGTCGTATGCGACACCAGCATTTCTGCCGTCATATGCGACACTGTATGGAAAATATATTCCATGACAGTTGCGACACCGTCATATGCGACACAAAGTGTAAATAGCTTCCCTTCACACTTTATCCAGGCTTAGGACTGGCAGCATCATTGAAGCTGGTGTGTTTTTGAAAACCTTTATTAGTTTTCCTTCACACTGGCATCATGGAAGCTGGGTGTTTAAATGCTGGATGTATTTATCCTTTGTCAATGACGGATTGTTTAGATCCCTTGTCAGTATAGGAGCAGACTGCAATCCCTTGTCAATGTAGAAATGTAGAAATGTAGAATGCGTCGTTTCTCTTGTAGTTGAACCAACATCTTACTATTTTCATTCTAATTTCTGAACGTACGCCATTCTCCTCAGAAAGCGCGTAAGATCTCTATGCATTTCATAGTCGGCAAACGCTCTTTGTATTCCCTCATCTAATGTAATGTACTGACGTCGTCTACGTTTCCCTTTAAGATTCAAGGTTCTCCTCTCACATAAGTAGTTGTTGTACACAGTTTCTAATCCTAAAGTCTTCACTAATTGGTACACGTTAGGACTTGACTTTTCCGTCAATACATTAACTGTATGGTTCCATCCCTCGACTGCAGTTCCACATGGAAATGTCGAAAACAGAGTTGTCCATCCACTGTTCAACGAAATAATCCAAAAATTTTCTCAATGTGTCGTGGTTTGGCGCATCTTCCATCACACACAGCCATCCATCATCGACGTCAGCCACAGGGAGGTAAGCCAGAGCTGAACACATTCTTATACACAGCCTCACGTCTGGATCTGTTTTGTAATTGTTTGCTGCTGCACGTACGCAAATGTTGCTAATTCTGGTAAACAAATTAGAAATCGTAGGGGAAAATCCAAGCAGTGTCGCTTATGACGGAAAAAAAAAACAGTTTTTGCCTTAGTGTCGCAAATGTCGGAACTCCGGAAAAACCTTAAGGCATTGGATGAAATATCGCAAACAGCTCCTCAAACTGATGTTGGTTGAATGTAATTCACTCTCAAGAGGAAATATTAATTTGGAAACAACAATATTTACCTCTAAAAATTACATCATCCCAATGAACAACTACTATCTTCTGGCATTATCGTCGTCGTTTTTTCATTGGCTCACACCGCCTATTAGCGATTTCGAGCCAAAAGTGCAAAATTCTGGTTCTATTATATATGTTCCGAAACATCAATTGATATGTTAGTTCACTATCTTGAGGAAATTATATCCTACATTGTCTCTTAACGAATGTTGTCCTTTCTGCTGCTGTGGTATCACGAGGTCTTGTGGCTTGGTTTGTCTCAGTCGTTCTAGGGAATTATGACTATGTTTGCATTGCTATATTGTTTGCTGGCGCGGGAATGGAGTTACTTCGCGTTGTAAGTTTTTTTATGTAGGGTATGGCGATGATGTTGCCGTAATTGGCATTGGAAGAACAAGTGATTACTTCAGGCAACCGGAAAGAAACTTAAAGGTTATTCAATAACCATTAAATGGGATAACAGCATTGATGTCATAATATGAGAAAAGCATTGTATTTAATTTAAACATTTTATACGTCGTATTACTGAATTATGTGGAGGCGTAACAATTTATTTCTACAGGATCTTTATTCCTGCTACTTTTATACAGGGTGGAGCATTTTCGACTACACAGTTTAAGGTTGGCAACACTGCAAAACAAATGCATTGGGAGGGCGGTTTCTTCCTGCCTCATGTACACTGGGACTTTGGATTTCAGTAGCAATGGAGCGTTGGCCTCTACAGCAACGTGTGTTTTGTGTGGAGTAGTAAGTGATGACGAAGTCAATTGTAGCGATGCATCGTGCATTCCGCAGGGAGAATGGTGATCAACAATGCCGTATACGAGTTTCCAACAGGAAAACAATCAATGAATGGTGGAAACAATGGCGTGAAGTTGGAAGTGTTCGAAATAAATCGCATGGGAGAAAAAGAATAGTCAGAACACCAGAGAACATGGGTCATGCGTCAGGGGGTGCTCGTTCGGCGGCGCAGATCGCATGCGCAGTTGTCCGTGGATGCATTACGTCATCGTCGAGAAGCTCGGCACGGAAAAGGCTGGTTCCTTATGCAAATATTGAGATATTTGACAACGAATATCTTCTAAAATATAGTAGCAGGGGAAAAGTTACAACTTTTACTGTTAAGATTCATCATTTCTAATCAATTTATCACCAAGTTGATTCTAATGTGTAAAATGGTTTTCAAGAAATCGTGTTACGAAGGAACCCCTGTTTTGTTCTCTCCAGGCTTCCAATGTAAGGGAGTTTTAACTTAAGCGCGTTGGATTTATTTTTGCTCTATGTTTTGAAATAAGATTATTTTGTTCTTGTCAACTGAATGCATGCCTAAATGCTATGGAAAGCTGTGAAAACTATTATCAGAAAACTAACGGAAGAAATCTAAAATATCACAGCCTTTCCAGTCGGTAATTGCGTAAGTAAACGAAAAGACAAGATTGTTATAAAAAAATGCTGGATTGCCCATGTTTTGTGAAAAAGGTATTGTGCGAAATCTAAAAGCAGAACACTTTAATATTGTATGTAAATGTAAGGGTGTAATAAACGTGACTGCTTCCCGTAAAATATCACTGCACTCTCCACGTTTCTCTTCCGTCTTTTGTTTGGCGCCGTCAATAGCTTCAACACGTTGTTTTTTTTATATATATATTGTCACATATTTGTTTTAATTAGTATTCTGCTCGTTCCTCCACCTGAACGCAACAGCTAAGGGCTCAAAGGGCAGTGCAGTTACACCGGAAGAAGGTTCGGAAATGGCAGGCTTCAAAAGTTAACTCATCCAAATTAAATTAAACGGGTATGTGCTCTCTTTAAATTTAAATCGTAGTTCACAAATAATTTGATTAAAAGTTTTAAAAGTATCTGTTTTATTTAATAGCGTATTAATTGGTGCATTCTTCTCCAGCATAGCTACAGGCAGTGACCACACTACAAGGGGGGGGGGGCAGGAGAATTTCTCTCTCTCTCTATTATCTGCCCCAAATATAACGACAAAAATAAATAAATGAATGAATGCTCTTTTAGCCCAAATATGCATTTTTGTGTCGCATGTAACGGAATAATAAACATGATTGCCCCGGGAAAATATGATTTTGATTTACCTCTCCATCTTTTCTATTGCGCCGTCACTAGCTACAACATATTTTGATTTCTATTGTTCCACATATGTATTTTAATTTTAGTATTGTGAATCATATTCCACTGTGTTACCTCACATAGCCCCCCACCCCACACACACGTACGATTTCAGTTGTAAGTTTTAGACTAAGCTTGTCAAATGTCCACTTATATTTTTGTATTCTTGAGCATTTAAAAAGGATAATTTCGCCCCTTCTTCTGGACGATGTTTCCCCACTGGAAGCCCCTTTGCAGATCGAGATCCGGGGCTATAGCCTTCCCAAGCCACCGTCCCCTCCAAATACTGTCCTGACCTCATGAAAGAAACATATATGTATTTATACGAAATATTAATTTGACTTGGCAGTTTCTTTTTACGAACAGGAATAAGTTTTAAATTTTAATAGCTTATAAATTTACACTAGCAATTTTGAGTAAAGGTTTTGCGTAACCCTAAAAGTACATTTAGAGACTGCAAGGTCAACTCTCGATATTTCAAATATATTAATAATTTTCATCACAAGGTCTAGTAATAATTATTTGTTACTTCAATAACCTCCTCGCAAATGCTTTTCGCATATTAAAACATAGATGCCATATGATTGTCATTTTCTGTTTATTTCCTTGTAATGTTGACTTCCGTGACGAAGTGGTTAGCACAACGCTTTACGATGCCAAGGGTCCCCAGGTTCGAATCCCCGCCCGGGCATGGGTCTACTTTCCTTCCATCAATTTCATCACGCATCCTCATCTTTGCGATTAGCCATATGTGACAGATAAGCGAAGTAAAATAAACTAAGTCTATTAATCAATTATTTTTTTAAACTCTTTAATTCTTCTTTAGCATGCCACGTTTTTGTTAAAATTATATTACGATTTGTAAAATGACGAAATTCTAAAGGAGAACACGCAACTTTCTTTGTAGCGCATAGGCCAGAAAGTTTCAGGAATATAAAAGTAGCGCGTTTTCAATTATGTTACTAATCATTAAAATGATGCCTCATTACCATCTTGGAGGATGACAATTAATATTTTCGCCCTCCTAAAAGTAATAATATACTTCCGCTCTCTGAATCTCCCATATAAATGCTAGGGGCCGTCTGCTTCAGCCGAGCTCACTCCCTCTCTGGTGACGTCACGCATTCGTGCAAGATCGGCAATCTTCGGATGGCTTTACCTAATCTCTATCTACCTTGGTCATGCGTAGCTTTCAAGACCATCTTGCACAATGGGTTGCCTGCCAGGGACGTAATTTGAAATGTGTTATTTTCAAGAAATAATTGTGTGCACATTGTTCATGTATACATTTTCTGTAATCCAAAGGTGCAAAGTTTGTTCTAGAAATGAAAAATAAAAGTAAATGTAATCAGCAAATCCTCTGTCTTCATTATAAAATAGGTAGTCGAAAATGCCCCACCCTTACAAGTACAAGGGGTGACATTTTCCGAAAACACCCAATTGTCAAACTCCCTTGTACGTAGCACGCTCTGGACTGCATTTTGCGGACTAGTCTCTGTGGTATTTGTATTCTGTACTGTCCATTTGTGTTTGTGATTTTCCCTTCATTTATCTCATCTTCTCACCATTTATCTCATCGTCGCGATTGGCCAAAAGTTGCAGAAGAGCGAAGTGAAAGCAACTATCTTTTGTTCCTTGATACATTTTTTACGGTTCCCGAACTTCTCTTACATCTCTTTCTGAATCCTCCTCCGCAGCTTATTCCAGCAGTTCTCTGACGTCTTTGGAATCCGGTTTAGCCAACATCCTTTTGGAGGGCAAATGAACCGATTGCTAATTCCTGGGATTGGCTTCAATTCACTTGTCAATCTTCCTTTTTTTACTTACCGTGAAGGCCTTTGATGATCAGAGATCTTCGGAGCTTTTTGGAAATCACTGCTTCTCCAAGTGTGGGAGTTGGTGGGCAGAAACTTTAAAGTTCCAAGTAACGCGTTTATTGTTCTTGAGGCAATTTTGACTCGAAACGCAGCGAAGAAATGGGGAAAGATCTAATTACCTTGCAATTAGAAGTAAATTGTTGAAGTTGAAAGCATAAGATTTTTTTCGTGGAAACTGCTCAGACTGCAAACATGTGGCGGAGAGGAAATCATAACTTAAAGTGGAAAGTTCGTTACTGGAACTTCGTGCTTTGAAAAGGAGGAAGAGGAAACTAAATCTCCCTCCCCCGCACGCCTTTCCTCAATGTTCTGCTAACTTTCCATCTCTTTGAAGATGCCTAACGCCTGAAGAACATGCCCGAACAATTGCTTTTCGACTTTCCTCTCCTTCCTTCCTTCTCGTTAAACCAATTTGAATAAGTGCCTAGGGGATCAGTGTGCACCGAGTATATTCAATCTCCTCATTATTGTGCGTGTAATGCGTACGTTACCGTTAAAGTAGTTAAATCAGGGGTAGAAAAATACGTCGGCATGGGAACTGAAAAATTTCGCAAGACGCCTGAATTTTTGACAGATTGATTGATTTGGTGTTTTAAGTCCACTTTATGCACATTAAGGCTAATCGGGACTAGACCTACGGTTTAAAGTGGGATCCGAACCACTGTGCTGTGCCTCCACCGGGTATCGAACCCGGGACCCCTTGCCTGAATTATTAAATTTAGTTCTAAAATATTTATTTATTTACTTAAATATTTCGAGTAAATAAATAATAACAGCTGGGGCAACAACAGCCCGTGAGGACATCCGGCCTCACTTCTACGTGCCTCAGTAGAGGTGGAAGATCATGCAGCCAGTTACGGGGTGACGTGTGGTCAGCACGACGAACCCCCAGCCGCTGTTTTAGGTTTCCATAATCGGGTTATGGTACTCATTCGTAGCTCCCCAATTTCTTCACGATGGGTTCGCTTATGAAATTTCAATTATGTTTTTGTAAAAATATATGTGTGTGTTTTTCAATGTTTCTGTGTTATCCGTATCATTAAATCAAAATAAGCATTCGATTATAAATTTTTGCACAGTTGGTAGCCGAATTTTGAAATCTGTAGCGATATAGTGGGATTGTCCATGTATTAGAATGTATTGCATAGTTATTCATGCTGCTATGGGTAGGGACTTCTTTAGGAAGGCCATTGCATAGCAAGAATTAATTACTTTTAACTAATCCAATCTGTTATTAATTAATAAATTAAATGTTTTATGATCACATTTCAAGTTGTGTAACTTTATTTTAGTTGGAGTCATGGCTTTCTTAGCCCGTATTTGCAAAATAATAATAATAATAATAGTAATAATAATAATAACTTTGCTGGCTCATGAAATAAGAGGCTGACGCCTGAATTATTTTTAGTTTTGTCTACCTCCTGTTACAACTAATTTCAACTAGTTAACTTGTTACAACAGTTTTAATGAATATTTGGAGTGAAATTTGGCTTTCACTATTGAAAAACTACATTGTCGGATATCTTTTGATAAAATTCGTCATGCTTAGTCAGAACTAGTCCTTAGTAGTAGCGGCGGTTGAGTACCACTACTCGGGGGGCAAGGACAATTTACTTATTCTTGGTAGACAAGGCTTAGCATTAAGAGGACATAGTGCGGGGCGAAAAGTAGCAAAAGTGAGGGGGCGACTGCCCTCTCACGCTCCCTAATCCCCGCCACTGTCTTACATTAGTCAACACTAGCTTCAATTGTATCGCGTTTCCAACTATCAGTAAAACCTACTATGTTGTTAGTTACAACAGTGTTTTGTTTTGTAACTTCAGCAATGCAATATGCATGAGAACAACCTAACATAACCTATAATAATTACTTATTATTACTATGTTCTTCTGACCAAAATGTTATAAACAATATAATCATAGACATAATACATCCTTAGTGGTTTTATTACAAGAAATTACTGTGAAATAGTTTACATTAAAGCACGAGAAGCGAAATACGAATTTCAATTACAGTTATGTTATTTAAAAGAGTTTAACTACCTAACTAAATTATTTATGTTTTTCACTGGATTTCCCAATATGCATTCTATAAAACTAGTGGGAACAGGTTAATCAAAAGTTTTAAATTTTGTTTCATAACGCGTAGCGAGTTGACGATACGTAGACGATGTAGTAATACTCAATATTAAACAAAATAGCAGTTTTATATCGTGTTAAGAGAGGCACTGAAGGAGAAGAATGAAATTACAAAACGAAATTAAAAAAATTAAGAAGTTTTTGTAGTCCTACTGTTCTGACTTCAGTCAATTCGTACCCTTTTCCCATCTCCTGAATGTGTTATCTTTCTATCCTAACGCAAGAGGTCACGCCTGGATATAATTGAAACTTGAATCACTTTTCGTAACAAAATTTAAAAAGTTTAAACTTTGTTCTGAGGAAAATGAAAAGATAATATTTGTATAAAAATATCATTTTATTTCCATATTCACTTCGCTAAGTTTATAGTGACAGAAACTGAACACTCGTCTTTCGTCGAGATTTATGCAAGGGTGGAAATGATTACAAAAATCTATTTCCACTTCCTGGTGGTGGGCTGAGAGTACGTTCATTCTTGGAAAACTCGTAACTTATACACAAACAATACTAATGCGACTACAGCTGCCATGGTAACCATGGATATGCGATCTATTAACAAGAACGATGCTTAGCAACGTGTACTAAACATGTCCCAGATCCTCGGAAAATGAACTCAGAATGAACTTCATGAAAGCGAAAAATAATGTCGAAGTGCCTGGTACCATGGTACAAAATAAATTTACCTACAATGTTAAAATATAACGATGTTATATTTTGTACTTAAGTTTGAAAAGTTTCATCTGTGACGAGTAGACCTGCAATTCATGTAATTTTCATCGAAAGTGCAAAACTTACTTAAATTTTCTTTCAACATCTAAATTTAGTATTGTTTGTCATACCAAACACATATTTTGTTTTTCGCTAACATTTTAATCTGGATTTACTAGTTTTAAACGCATTGTTGGCATGTTCACGTTACTCCAGAGATTAGTTTACTATTTGAATAAAGTGTGTTCGTGTAAGTACAGTCGCTTCAATATTGAATTTTTTCAAGTTTATAATATTTAAATAGTAAATGTTTAAATATAAGTGAAAAACTTGATCAGAACAGCAACGTGGGAATGCCCTATGTATTCTAGTTTAGTATATACTACAATATCTAATATGCTCGCAGCATTCTACTAAATCATAAAAGGAAATACATTCAATATGAAAGGTAAATACACATGTGAAGCCTCCTTTTTAAAAGTCACGAGCAGACATATTGAGCTATCGATTAATGCTAATGGTAATAAAGTTCCCGTGATAATCGAGGCCAACAGCAAGCATTAACTGAATGTTGAGATAGATCAGAGATCGCCAGACTCCCTAATAGATGGAGCAACTTCCCAAACTTAAAAATATGTGTCGAGCTACCAAGGGTGGACTGAATAAAATTATTATTTTCCATACGTAGATGGATATGGCAGTTTTCTATAAAAAGCCACCTTCATTTTAATTTACAAACTCCATAACTTTATAAAGTCTTAGTTCTTCTAGTTTCTCAGATATCAACAAACACTTCATATGTTAATTATTGTCTCTCATAGCCAGACACGTTGTGAGTTCTGTTTTAAGCTTTTTGGTACGTTTAACAATCCATTAAAGTTTATTCTTATGGCTACCAGTAATGAGATGTTGATATTTTATGGGCGGACAGACATGGAAGGGTATTTGTTTACAGCTTGGCTGATTGGTACACTAAAATTAGTTATTGTTATTGGCACGCGAGTGATCTTCAGTGTCAGAGTTTTGTTGAGACGCGTATGATAGTCAATGTCAAGTTTTAGTTAGGGTGCGAGTGATCGTCAATGTCAAGGTTTAGTTAGAGCGCCAGTGACAGTGTTGCCATAATCTGAGGGTACAATTTCCCTTTACAAGTGGCAAAATTTTCCTTTTTGCCCAATTTTTCCCTTCATCTAACAAAATCATAGAACAAAAATAGTAATAATACGACTAATAATAATACAAGTAATAACAATAGGTAGTAGTAGTATTATTAATAATAATAATAACAAGAGTGCTTTCGTTTTTTCATGTTCTTACATGTGAAAAATGTTAAACAAATTCATCATCATATACATGCTTATAGTCGACCTTCTTGCTACCGGGCCAGATGTCCAGATTCGAACTCTGGTCAAGCATGATTGTACAGTTGTCTTTGTTCCATCACCCATTTCATACGTTCATCATTCATCCTCGTCGTCGTCATTAACCGAAGGTGTAGAAAAAGACGTAAATTGAAAAAAATATCAATATAAACAGATATTAGGCTTATACTCAAATAAGAAGTAACAGATAATATTTATAGATATGAAACTGACATCTATTATAACCTGAACAAATGCTGAGTCCGATGTCTACAAATTTCCCTGAAATTTTGGCATTTTCCATCGAATTTCCCTTCAAAAAGGGAAATTTCCCTCCATGTGGTAACACTGGTCAGTGATCTTCAATGTCGTGGTTTAGTTGGAACGCAAGTCAAACTGCTAATCATTCTAGTGTGTATAGGAGGATTATTATAATAATATTTTTCAAATATTTTCCGAAGTGTCAACTGCCTATGCATGTTTTCTTCAAGACGAAGTTCCCTGCCAGTACAATCAGTGTAACGTACCCAACCATTCACAAGCCACTGAAAATATCTTCGCAAGTTATCGGTAGCCCGTCCATAATAACGATCTAATTGGGATAACAATCACAATATTTAACCGAACAGTCCAATGGCATTGTCATTCTGAAACATAACCTCAACAACAATAATAATTTAATTATGCTATCACATGATCAACCTAAAATATTCAGCAGTTATCTTTACAGTAGAGAAAAGTGTTGTGTGATTTTTCTTCGATCATAAGCAGAACATTGGAAGTGTTCCCAAATGTAACAACAGGTAGCTACATCAGGTAGGAAGTAGAAAAATGAATATATCTTTTCTACGAATTAAGGTATTGTAACGAGAATATGAAAATATATTGATATACGTAGTATGTGGTTAGAACTGAATGTTAGGAATATTCAATTTGTTAAAAAACTAACAATTGTTTCCTAGCAGTCGCAATAAGAATTCAAATCATGCATGTTTGTGTGTGCGATATTTTTACACAAAAGTGCGAGTTTTAAGATCCAGAAGATATAGTTAATAAAATTTTATGTTTCTGTCTCGAAATCTGCTCCGGTATTCATTCCATAAATGCTACAACTTGTTTGTATGAGAAGAAACGTTCCAAGTCTACCAGTGTATTGAAAAATTAACATATGTATTCCACTTTCAAAAAATTGGAAACCAAGGTGATGTTGCATATATATATATATATATATATATATATATATATATATATATATATATATATATATATATATATATATATATATATATATATATAGTCAGTCATTTTACAAAGTTACTAATTAAATTCACATTATAAATTTTGATCTTTCAGGAAACAACGTAGTTCAACATGTACGTGAAGAAAGCAAATCTCTGCAAGCATGAATTGGTAAGTACTTGAAATATCCATACATTAATGCGTTTTTAGAGATTCATGTTTAGTGCATTGGAACTAATTAACAGAAGATAAAATATTTCGATGGGTGGGAGTGGAACCGGAAGTCGGTAAGTAGGCCCTGGCCCTTACGAGCCCTTGCGCTACGGGTTATTTATGTTCTTTCGGACCTTTTCTGAAAGCGAATTATAGCGGATTGTTTAGAGTAAATCTGCATTTATTTCCCTTGAAAATTGCTTCTGTTTCAATGAATTCAGATTTCAGCTTTAGTAGTGAGTGACTTAAGGAGAACATGAAGCGGAATCCCTCTGCAGACGACATTTGAAATCAACACTGAATAGTTTAGTAACAAAAGAGTGAATTGTTCCCTTTGATGTCCAAATGCATATCTTACGCAATGCATATCAATTACGAAACCTCCCTCTCCCGAACTAGCAGTAAATTATGTATGAATCTCTCGGAAGAACTAAAATCGAGAGTCATTCCCTATCCACATCGAGAAGTCATTAATCCGCCATTGACTTGACTTGTCTCGCGTACCAAGGTGATTGTCTCCGGTCATTTTTGTAGCAAGTAGTTGTCACCAATATCATGAAAACGCTTTATAAACGTCTCCCACGTTATCTTAACCGTTTGGCATGTGAACATATTTGTTAGAGGGGACGTATTGTTATGCAGACGTATTTGTTATTATTTCAGGACAGACAGTTCCTAGCATGCACGTGCATGCAAATAAAAATTTCGGATTCTGCATACCATTTCTTCTTGAAATGATTGATTACACATTTCTGAAATCAAATTTACCATTTACTAGAAATATCCTATCCGACTGAACAAAACTTCCACTATTCGAAATTTCTGGATTTCGCACACCCCTAATGATTTAAAAAAAAAAAATAATGTGAGTATCGTGAGTATCTGTCATGACACGTTCTTTCACTCGCAAATCAAATGTTAGTTTAAATGAGAGTTGGTTGTTTTCTTCAAGAGATATATTCTCATTATTCGATTTGCATTTAAAGTTCAAAAGCTTTTTTTTCGCAAAACAGTGTAGTTAGTTGTTTTCGTCACAAATCTACCCCATCTGTAGGCAAGAAATTAAAAACATTCGAATGTAACTATTGTAATGTAAAGGGAGTGGGGAATGAAACTTCATTTTGTTTTAAGCTCTAATTTCAGTATAATTTGATCAAGATAAGAATTTTTCTGTGGCACTGTAGTAGAATTTTCAACAGTAAAAGAGCGGATGGAGCGTGGGCAATGCAATCAGCTGCTTGCATTGTCCCCATGTTCCTGCGGCAAAAAGGCACGAGAGGAGAAGCGAGATGAGAAAACAAATTACAGTACACTTTAGTTCGCGAGGTTGCCGAGGACAATCTTCTTATCTTGGTTAAGCTGTACTACTGTTTCGAAGATATTTCAGTGTCTGAGCCTCCAGCTCAACCCTCTCGAAGGGATGGCATGTTTAAAACAAAAGTGTTTAACACAACTTGTTTCAAGGTTTCTTTACACATTTTTAAAACACGGTGTTCTAAAAAAATTTCTAGACTTGTATAAAACACATCATTCTTGATATTTGGTAGTCTGCGGTTATTTTAGTGTTTTGTAACTTTGTATTTTCATACATCTCCGTGTCATTTTGTTCACTGTGCGCAGAAATCTGTTCAGTGGCAGAAAATGAATACCCATGGGCCACATTTAAACACGCGAGATTTAAGACTAACATAAATAGGTATTTTAAGAAGTTAGTCAACTGTTTACTTGATAACTAGGAACACAGTCCTTCCTTGGATAATTAACAGATTCCTTAGTAAGCATTATTCTCAAAAAATAAGTATTGTTTGCATTGTGTTTAAAACGTTTTATTTGTGTAAAACATATTTTTGTTCTTGATTATAACACTGTTTAAAACATTTAAAACATGTTTAAAACAAAAAGACTGTTTGTTTTGTTTCTTTAAAAAAACACAAGTTTTGTCAACCCTGCCCTCTCGGCACATGTTTAGTTTGTTAAACATTGATATTAAGTAGGACTGAGCCAATACCGATGCCGATGTATCGGTATCAGCCAACACTAGTGATATCGGTATCGGAAAGTAATCCGATACTTTTCCGGCATATTGGTCTTGACCCGTTCCTTCAGTCAAAAGAACATGATTATATAACTAAAACACAATAAAAATGATCACATGAAGATTCGTAGCATTCACGTATTGCCTCTCAGGGTAATATCTCTGTTCGTTCGTCAAATAAAAATCAAAGTCAAGTTTTCACTAAGAGAAAAGAAGTATACCTCTTTGCAAAATAAATAATTATGTGCCTAACATAAAATCCATTTCACTCAAAGAAATAACAGCTTCTTATAATTCAACTTGACCATTTTTTTAAAACTCCAAAGCTCGAACTAAAAGTCAAGACAAAACACAATCGTAATTCCAATGGCAACAGCTCATACAAGATATGTTCATAAAGGTCAGTCACTATCCTGACACTATCTGTGATAGGTCTAAATATTAATTACCACAAGAATCACAAAATAAATAACAGAGATTAAGATTATTAAAGATAAACATTTGTACAACGAGAAAGGTAATTAGGAAAGAACAATAAACATTTGTACAAGAGGAAGTGTCAGTCTTACATGGGGTCCGCACAAATGCCGCGCGAAACTTTCGTGGAGTCTAATTATCCTGGAAATTATGCAAAATTTAAACTTTATTTTTATTGTGCACCAATTGTGCACGAAAAACTGTATATTGTGAATACATACATCTATTTTAATATTCTGATGTAATTCTTGAATATTCAAAAGCAAATTTCTTGGTAAATTGATGCATATTCTTGGAGAAGAATATTAACACAGCAATAGTGATCAATATTTTGAACAAATTAGTTATTGCCATTATCAAGTATCGGTGAGAATCGGTAAGAGTATCAGTATCGGTTCAAAGTGGTATCGGCTCAGCTCTAATATAATGTAGAAATGCACAAAGGCTTGTGTAACATTCCAACGGGTACATCGCTCAAAAACCCTTAGAAGATACAAAGGTACATACCTCAGCAGCGTTTCCCCTACTCTGTCTCTTGGCGTACGACGGTATGGACCCAACATTGCTTTTCTTTCTGGCTTTGTTGACCGTATCCCCGCCGTTCTTCTTCCGACAACAGCAGCACCTGCAGCATGAACACTTGAGGCATCCCATGAGGGACTCTTTACAACTACCCGCGCTGTCGCTGCTGCTGGACTTGTTGCTGCCGTCGGACTTGCAGCAGCCCTTGCCGCATCCGCAGCAGAATATAGTCCGGCAGAGCCAGCGGAGGCAGTTCTTGTCCTTCTTCTCCCGCGGCTTGCCGATTCCACCTTTGTCCTTCCGCGACTTCTTGCAGATCTTCTTCCAGAAGGGCCTGCAGCAGGCTTTGTCGCAGAATCTGGCGCAGCGGCCTTTGTTCGCGCTCGAACCGCTGTCTTCGGTGCTGCTGCCCTGTGTAGACTGGTTGACCAACCTGCAAAGCAAAGAATCACATTAAACTCCAATACCTAGCAGGTAGACTGGCTCGTATCGACTGATTACAATTTGCAATGAAATTCCAATGCGAAATTGCCCGTGAGACTGATATTTTCTGTCATGGTGGTTAAAGGTTCAGGAATCTATAAATTCTATTGGATTCCGCAACAGGACCGAAAACGTTTTTCTCGCACAATTTAAATTCGGTCCAAGTTAAGTATTGTTTCATTTCATTACGGAATTTGGACCGCATTTAAATTCATCCGTATAAAAGGTTCCTGGACCGAATTGAAATACTTTACAGATCAAGAAGGTCATTACAATCGAGAACCCATTTACGCTTGCTGATTTTCTCTCCTGGAGCGGAATTGATTTTTTTTAACATTCCTGGACCCCTAACAACCGTACCTTCTGTACACCGTAGTACACTGCTGAGCAAATAGGGAGATATACCCTTTGAAAACATTTTCAATACAATATTTTTAAAGACCCTATTTTGGATATTCCGTCCTACTCCATGCAAATAACAAAATAAATCAATCAATTATTATTATTATTGTTTTTAATTGCATTAAGGTTGAAACGTTCATGAATGTACATAATTTGCATATTTCACCAACAAAAATTATTAGCAACTTTTGCCTATATCCTTCACAGACAAACGAAGTCAAAGTTTGCTACATTTTTAAAGAGTTACACACATTTTCGTTAATACTTTTCATGCATTCAGCCTATGTCATCATACACTCATTCGTTAACAGACCCCTAAAAGTACTTCATAACTCTATGACATTAGTTCATTATGAATATTTTAATCCAATCTCATGTCTAGAACTTTACAATTTATGTGAAAATGTCACATACGTATCGCTTGAATGCCCCATTTCTGATATTACTGGCATTCAAGCAAGTATAAAATTAAACCATATTATAATTTCTTAGATAATGTGAAGTCGTTCGTAGTCACCTATTTACCGCCACAAACGAATTGCGCACACTTTAGATCCAGAATTGCGCACAAATCTCACTGACCTGTTTTGCGCACAGATTTTGATCGAACGTTGCCACTTTGATAGCTTTAAAGTCTGTGCCCGAAACTGTTTTTTTTTTCCTTTAGACAAGAAGAGAGAGAGAAATTAGAAATAAAATAGTAAATCTCTGAAGGATTAAATAAAAACTATAATTTGACCAGTTATAATCATGTTGTTCCTGACAGCAAACTGGCAAAGAAGGTTCCCATTCTCATTGTTTTCTGCGTGGAGAGTATGCCGTCCTGCAACCCCTTGTTGATTCTCGTCCTTTCCTATCTGAGCATTAAACAACATGATACTAACAAGTACCTGTTTCGAACATAAAATAATTCACTTAGAAACATGGAAGGCACCTAACGGAACTATAAGCCAGATTGATCATATACTGGTTAATGCACGTCATGCCTCATCAGTTATTGATGTGAGAAGCTGCAGAGGACCCAACTGTGATAGCGACCAACCACTACCTGGTAAAAGTAGTAATGAGGGAAAAATTGATAGCGGTGCTAAGAAACAAAATGGCCAAAAGAAAGAAGTGGAATAATAAAAAAATGAAAGACGAAGAAGTTATTGGTGAATATGTAAGTAAGGTACAGAATAAATTGAAGGAGAAAGAGAATAACAGGCTTCGAGTGGTTGAGGAAGAATGGGAAATAATAGAAGGAGTGATAAAGGAGGTAGCACAAGAAACTTTTGGAGAAGAGAAAACTAAAAGGAATGAGTGGTTTGATGAAGAGTGCAAACAGGTGATAGATGAGAAGAATAAAGCTAGAGAGAGAATGCTACAGAGGGAAAATCGAAGTAATGCTGAGAGGTATAAGGAATTAAGAAGGAAAGCACATAGGGTAGGGTAAGTGGGTGGAAAATAGGCACGTGGAGAATATGGGCACACGTAAGGTTTTTACTTCACAGCGCCAGCTGTGTGTGGTGAAAAAATCTTCAGTAGGTTGGCAACATCAGTGGAGACCAAGCCGTCGTCCGAGTTGATTGGCACGTCGCAGCTGAAGACAAGGATATTTGTGTGCCTATTGAAAGGTAAATGCTGTTCTAAATTATAGTAAAATATGCACGTGATACCTATTATTGTAGAGTAGTTGGAGTTAAGATCTGAGCAGAACATAACGTAAAATAACGGGAAACTGACATAGCAACAACGAAACTACAACAAAGGAACATGCACTGCAAATGGCATCACCCGGTGTCCCGCGTTGTGAATGCAGTAGTACAAACTTACGTAAAATGTTGCAAGTTGTGGAAATATGAGCACAGCAAGTCGGGGTAAAATGGGCATAGGAATTCTGATAAGGGGAAGATGGGCATTTCATAAACAAATAATTCAGAGCCATGGAATATATTTCCAATCCTCAGATATCTCATTACGCTGTTAAGAAAAACTGCATCCTATGATATGTTGCTGCTTATAGTATACATTTTGTGTAAATCGTTTGAATTGAAAACTTTTTTTAAAAAAACTGTGGACTCCTAACGGAAATGTATCGCGGTGGGCACGTTCGTATCAAGCCTACGTATGTAGTTATTCTTTGCTGATTCTTCATTCTAGTGACCTCCTGGGATATATATTTTCTTGCCCTTGCTAAGAGTTGTGTTACATACATCCACGTATTGTGTCCCTTGGTTTTGTATGTTATTCATTGTTTCATTCTTGCATTCCAGATGCCACAAACGTACAGACGAACGTCCAATAGGCAAACCTGGCAAGCAGAGCACATGGAGAACACATGATGAAAGATCCTCATTGCAAGACGACACAGCCTCGTTCAACCAAGAGGATAGAACTGCACCGGCCCAACCAATTCCAAGCGAAACCTCAAGTGGTAGTGGCACAGTCTGCCAACAGTCCATTCTGCTCAGGATCTCAGAGGTGTTTATCTACAGTTCCTGGATCACTCAATGACGCTGCTTCTCGTACATCTTCACATTCAAAGTGTGCAAACCACTTGCACGCACAAGATATTCACCTCGGAAACTTGTGCGCACATTGTCACCAATTCCTGTTCCTTACAAGCCACCTGTGACCCGAAGAAGGCAAACAAGAGAAGCAAGAGAGCTTACCTCATCAGAAACTATTTCTGCAGTCAAAAAGAAGCGTCTCACTCATGTGTCTGCAGGATCCATGGAAAGTTCAGGTACTATTACATCTACAGTTGCATCTAGCGGCGAAGATAGCGAGTGCCGTATATGCAAGGGTTGGTATCATTGAGACAATGAAGGTGAAGAGTGGATACGTTGTGAACACTGTACCGTGTGGTATCATAATAATTACATTGCCATAGAGGAGGAGGAAGTACATTTTATCTGCCCTGCTTGTCGCGGGTGAAGGGCCATTTGAGACATGCAAGTTAATTTTATGATATGTACCGTATTGAAGAATCATTCAGTATATTTTGTAATATTAACTTTCAAACTCATCATGCTCATATTCCCCAACAGTGTGTTCATATTACCCCTACCGTTCGGGATAAAATGGGTTTTGTAGTCGTTATGTTTTTTTATTGTTTCTCATTTGCATGAAGAGAGTTTCGCTCATGTGTACTACTATGAAAGACTGTTCTAAATTTTGCAATATGTAATTTTTCTGTATTTCAATACATCTCTGAAATATTATAAATTTTGTCTTAGGGTGGTCATATTTCCCCCACTTACCCTGTGCAAAGAAAAGAAGAAAATGATGTATAAAAAGAAGATGCAAGAAATAGAAGAACTAAATCAGCAAAGTGAAATAAGAAAATTCTATAGAGCAATAAATAGAATGAGAATAGGATTTGAGCCAAGAATAGAAGTATGTAAGGATAAGAATTGGGAAGTAATTGTAGAAGAGAATCAGATACTCAACAGATGGGCAGAGCACTTTAAAGAGATTTTGAATAAGAACGAAGAAGAAGAGCAGTATAATAGGAATATAGGAAATAGGGATGGTCATGAGGTACAAGTACCTAGTAAGTATTGAAGAAGTTAAATTTGTAATGAAGAAAATTAGTAATAATAGAGTTCCAGGCGAGGATGTAGTGGTAATAGAACTTATTAAACTTGGTGGTAACACTTTGTTGGCAGCAATACATAGATTGATTGTAATGATATGGGAAAATGAAACAATGCCACATAAATGGAAATCTGGAATAATATGGCCAATTTGTAAGGAAGGTGACAAATTAATATGTGAAAATTACAGAGGCATCACACTTCTTAGTGTGGTCTATAAGATCCTGTCAGGATTGATCAGTGAGAGAATAAAATGTTACACAGAAGATATACTGGGAGAGTACAAATGTGGATTTCGCCCTGGCAGAAGCACTACTGACCAGATTTTTATAATTAGACATATGACGGAAAAGTTTTATGAACATGATGTGGATTTGCATTTTTTATTTGTTGACTTCAGGCAGGCTTTAGACAATGTTAATCGAAATGAACTGCTTAAAGTACTTGAAGAGTATAATATTCCCTTCAAAATAATAAGACTAATAAAAATGACTATGAGTGGTACTAAGGCAAGAGTGAAAGTTTGTAGTAAACTGAATGAAGAGTTTTAATTCAACACAGGAGTGAAACAAAGGTATGGTCCTTCGGCAGTATTATTCAATCTAGCATTGCACAAAGTAATGAATGTAGTTGACCAAAAGGGAACCATATTTGGAAAGTCCAGTAAAATATGCGCATATGCAGATGATATTACAATCATTTCTAGAACAATAAGTACACTTAAATAAATCTATGAGCAAATGGAAAGAGCAGCAATAAAAATAGGGCTCACTGTAAATGAAAAAAATACAAAGTACATGAGAATGTCTAACTCTAAGATCAGAAGAGCACCTCAAGATCTGACAATTGAGAGAATAAGTTGTCACGGTATCCAGTGACATGTGAAACGCAGTTCGATATAAGTTATTTTTGATTATTGATTCATTTAATGTTCAAATATAAAAGTGTGAGGTTTGATTTATTTTGTGAATAAATTTGTATCCGAGCCAGACGTCGGGAGTTGGGAGACGGGTTTTTCCTGAGTGACAGTCGAACTGTCATTGCGGCCTAGAACATGACGTATTTGCACCGACACGGGACGTCACGGAGAAAAGGAAGGATTATTTTCGTCGGGACCGGGCTAGGAGTCGCAGCGGGTGGGCGAACCCATTCTTCACGGATGACCAGGAAAATCAGCTGGAGCCCAAGCCTGCAAGAATCGAGGACGCGCCTGGTGACCGCGTTTCAAGACAATTCACAGAGGTCATTTCCATCTCCTCGGCAACCGAAGCCAAGCCACTTTAGCGTGCTTCTCAACGGACAAATTCGAAAGTGGTATAAAATCGAGAGTACCTCGAGTAGGACACAGTTTTTAACCGGATTTCATAGAGAGATAATCTCTGCGCTACACTCTAGCGTGACTATTGTTTTGTCTCCATGGGCTTTGTTTTCTTACGTACCATGAGCGAATTGCAGATAGAGAGTTACCAGTGTGCGCCTTATTTTCGTGAAGTATTACGCGGTGATTTGTTTTTGCCAAGCGTGGACTACATAATAATGGGCGGCTAAAGGAGATAGAGAAGGGAGTCCGTCGACTTCCCTAACGCCTGCAACGATGCATCGCCATCATCCGGTGAAGCCAGCCAGCCAGCGCCAAAAACGACGCCAACGCCAACCACTGCCCAAAGCCCGAAGGACGTTTCCAGTTCGACGTTCCAATCGAAGCCCATTATCAGAGAGAGAGAGAGAGAGAGAGAGAAGGACAACTCCAGATCGACGTCCAATCGAAGCCCATTACCAGAGAGAGATGATTCCAGATCGACGTCCAACTGATGCCCGACACTAGAGAGATTCTGGACCGGCGCGTGACCACGTACACCCGACGCTAGTGACGAGAGGAACACCCGAAGTGCTAAGGAGGTGGAAGTACACCATATCGTCGCAATCATCCTTCGTCGCGATCGACCTCGGAGAACAATTTCGCCGCAAAGGAACCGTGTGCAAGTCCCGCGTCCAGCAGAGATGAATGACCACACGATGTAGCAGAGTCCGGTAGAGTATTCTTCAGATTGTGTATGTCTATGTAAACGTGCATTGTTAGTATCAACACCGTACTGTTAACGCCGAAGTCTCACTTATTTGCAAAGTGACTCAGGAACCCCGAACCTAACTTCCGTGTCTGATAATTTTTGGTATTGTTATAAAAAAAAGGGTCATTTCATGTTCAGATGTTCTAATTTAATTGTCTGCATTCAGAGTTATAAGCTCCATTCCATTACTTTAATTCTTAATGTAAATTGTCAAAGTGTGCTCCATTTTTGTGTAACCAACCGCCCCGTCGCGTCATTTAGCTTATAAATAGTTGACTGATTAGTCCTTTTTAATTGTGGAAAGCGTAATTTATATTGCAATGTCGTGCGCGTGAAATAGTATTATTTAATGCATAGTGGTTTTTGATGTAATTTTTGCTCGCGGCGACGATTGATTTGTGTATTCCGGCAGTTGGAGCCGATTAAGTTTTGCATCACTATGTAATGGTGTAGTTGTTCTC
The DNA here is from genome assembly GCF_977018435.1 of Lepisma saccharinum. Lineage (NCBI taxonomy): Eukaryota > Metazoa > Arthropoda > Insecta > Zygentoma > Lepismatidae > Lepisma > Lepisma saccharinum. The sequence goes on from NC_139253.1 coordinate 23,700,214, forward strand.
ATTGGACGAGAGAGGCTTATGTGTATTACCCCCTTCCGAGAAACTTGTTAAATGTCGTGCTTAAGACTGGATGCATACGTTCATTCGAACGAAAGATTTAACCACGCCGACCCAATTGTTTTAGATAACCGCTTTCCGAGGGCTGGCACATAAATTAAGTTAAAAGAGCACAGGAGATGGCAGACAAATAACCTAAATTCACATAAAGGTTTAAAACTAAAAATAAATGATATGTTAATGAGATCCATGATTTGTATCTATACTTCAGATGTAAAAATACCTCAGATGTGTGAATGAGAGAGAGAGAGAGAGAGAGAATGAGTGAGCGATTGAGGAGGCAATGTAAACAGTTGTTGATTGCAATATCTTTTTGTTGTTACAATATATATTCACATTTTACCGTTCGTCAGTAGTAGACCTATTGTCCCGGTACTGAACCCGAAAATGGGGCTTGGTGGGGCTCGCAGTGTTGTCAATGCTTTACTCGAAAAAATCACTAAGGTTTTTGGTCTAACCTAACCTAAAAAGCAAAGGAACTGCCAATTTTGCTTGAGAGTTCACAAACCGGAAGTGGGGCTCGTGGGGCTCGCAGTGTTGTCAACTTCTTACCCGAAAAAATCACCAAGGTTGTGGTGCTCGTCGTAGCTTTTTATGATGTATATTTTGAGGGGCAGAGTTGGCAACACTGTGGGTTTACTGTAGCCTTTTATGAGGGGGGTTTATTACCCCCCCTTTTTATATTTGGCAATTTTATTGGATGTTTTTTTTTGAGGCTTGGGTTTTTGCCAACCCATCCGAAGAAAATTCCACTATATGATCTTTCACTGGCTAAGCTAACCTACAAATAGGAATTGACAACGCTGACGAGTCTTGAATTATTATTTGAGCCTCGTCGGTGTTGCCTACCCACTCTACAAAAATTCTACTATATGATATTTTGAAACTTTTGAATGCAACTTATCGTAATTTTCCAACTGTGGGACCAAATGTTTATATATCGTGACTTTTGTAAACCTCTTTCGGGAACAATGTGTCGCACACACACACGTGCGCGCGCGTGCCTGTATTGTGACGCAAGCAAACAAAAAAAAACTTTGCGTGTCATTACAAAAAAAAAAAAAAACTTTGACCGTATTCTTAAATAACTAACAAAGACAATGAATCTTTTTGGCTTCCGCAAACAGATCAACATGGAGACTGCACCGCCAAATTCCAATAACCTCTTACCTTCCGTATTATCTAAACTCAATGGTTTACTGATTGTTCATCTCAACAGCATTTGGACGAAACTGAATGACGATGTGGGCAAGATGTTTTATGTTTTTAATAACAATTTACATTTCTACGAAATTCCGATCGACGGGAAACTTCAAATCACCGTGAATCCGGAAAACGCAGGCGAAATCAAAATTTCTACCGGCAAGAATATTTTTCGAATCAAGCACGACAAGATGCTTTCTAACATTACGTACGATGTTTCTGCAGGAGATTACCTGTACGTGGAACTTCTCGGAGATTACGACAAACTCATTCCTCTCTTCGTAGAATTACGAATCGTCTATCCTATTATAAATAACCGTTAACCAAAAATGCCTAACGACATTTTCGGCAACACCAAGCGTGTAGACCACGCAGAAGAGATTCTCATGTTGGACATTCGAGTTAAGAAGTTGAGGACCGATTTGATCGCTTTGCAGGAGACCTTAAACAAAAGTTTAGAGTCGGAAATCGCTACGCTCCAAACGCAATGTCTCGACCCCATTCTGAAAATCGATTCCGAACTGAAAACGCTCATAAAAAATTATGTCGACGTACCTTCTTACGACAACGTTCAAAATATACAGTTGAGCGTGGATTCGCTTCAAAATGATTTGGCCAAATTACAGCAATTTCAATCGAAAAATGAAGATTTGGAAAAATTGAAACTCGAAATCGAAGAACGAACTTCCGCAATAGAAAAGAATTTCTCTGAACTTCAAACCGTCGTGAACGATATAGACGCAGAACGCTTGCACGTCGTTGTTTCCAAATTACAAGAAGAATTCACCAGCACGTTGGAAGAAATTAAATCCAAGTTGCAGACTTTGGAAGATACCATGACGAACCTACCATCGTCGGACGAACTGCAGGTCATCGGTAAAAGCGTCGCGAACATAAAAATTCAATTGGAGGCGTATCGAGATTTCGAACACATTCAAACCACCATCGCCACGCTTCAGGCGTCCTTGGAATTGATCAACGAAGAAATTAAAAATATTCACGCTGAAGCGAGAGCGTTGACGAGCATTCAAGACACGTTAAGCACGGTTCAGCAGAAGATCGAATATTTAGAAAATTTGAACGTCGAAACGAATCTCGCTCATTTTCATCACGTACTCGACAACATACAGGGTGACTTGGAATCGTTACGGACGAGCGTACCTTCGAGCGAAGATTTGGAAAAATTGAAAACGGCGGTGACGGCACTATCCGATTCGAGCGACATCAAAAGTTCATTGAGCGATCTCGAGAGTAAAGTGGCCAATCTCCCCACCTCCAAAGAATTGCACGTTTTGAAAAGAAACATATCTCGAATGCTGAAACGACTAGAAACGGAAACGGCGAACGTGGAACAGATTCGAGACGAAATTAGTTCGCTGGTGTCGACGCTGCCCACTTCGCAGAGCGTCGCCGACCTTCACACGCAGTTTACAGAGATGCGAAGCATCGTGAACGATCTTACCGAGAAGAGCTCGAAATTGAATCAAGTCGAGAACCTTCAGAACATCGTCGTCAACATCAGAGATCAAGTTGGAGTGCTGGAATCCACGCAGGAATCGACGCTGGCCTCTTTCGGTGCCAAGTTGCAAGAACTCAACGAAAACTACAAGCAGTTGAACGTGGAAGTGAAAATCAAACCGTCGTTTTCTACCGTAACGGATACCATAGTCGAACATTTGCTGCCCGTACAAAACACACTGGGTCAGCTTCACAGCAACCTCGTTAGCGTCGATACTAAATTCGCTAAACTGCATTCTCTGCAAGCCATCGAAATCAACAGCATACCCAATCAACAGAGAATCTCCACGTTCGTCGAAGGTAACAAACTGTACATGTTGCATCCTTATCATCCGTACTACAAGTTTCTCCTCGACGGCACGATTCAGATAAACGAATTTTCGTACTGGTCTCACGGTAGAAAAGCTAGCGTTCCCACCATGACCTTGATATCGAATCGTGGTGTCCAGAAAGCAGGAAATATTCCTCTGGCACGTTGGAACGAAACGCGCAACATATATGAAATACACGAAGACGAAGATCTCACTGTTTTCGACGTGAGTGCCGGCGATAAGCTGATCATTCAAAACACGAGCGAAGTGCCACCCTCTTTGAATCCCATCACGCTGGTGCTTCTCTTGAAACGTAATCTCTAAAAAAAAATGTCTAGGCAAGCCATCGTCGAAGAATTGCATAAACCTGCACGCCGCAACTACGAACGTTTGGCCGTGGTAACCAAGGGCATCGACGACCTCTGGCAAAGTGACCTCGTGGAGATGAGTAGCGGCAATTTGAAAAACGTGCATAAATTGAACAAGGGCAACAAGTACCTCCTCACCGTCATAGACACGTTTTCGAAATTCGCATGGGCTCTACCTTTGAAGGCGAAAACGGGAACGTGCGTCACGGAAGCATTCAAATTAATTTTTCGCGAAAACGGTGGCAGACGACCACGGTTTCTGCAAACGGACAACGGTAAAGAATTTTACAACGCCGTATTCCAAAAATTTATTCAAAAACACAAGATTCGACATTATTCGAGCTTCAGTCACATCAAAGCCAGCATCGTGGAAAGATTCAATCGAACCTTGAAAACACACATGTGGAAAGGATTCACGCTTCGGGGAAATTACAAATGGGTCGACATTCTGCCGGAACTCGTCGACACCTATAATGATACGGTACACAGAACGATAGGCATGAAGCCAGCCGACGTTACCAAGTCCGACGAGCAGCGTTTAATTTCTACAGTTTACTGTCCAAAGTACACTCCCACGACAAAAAAAGCTAAATACAAAATTGGAGACCAGGTGAGGATCAGCAAATTCAAACGCACCTTCGAGAAGGGATTCACAAAAAATTGGAGCACGGAACTTTTTACGGTGGTTCGAGTTCTACCTGGAAACCGACACACGTATATAATAAAAGATAGTAGCGGCGAGATTTTGAAAGGAAGATTTTACGAAGAGGAACTCTCTAAAACAAAACACCCCGACACGTACCTCATCGAGAAAGTATTGCGTAGGAAAAGTGACAAACTTTTGGTCAAATGGCTGGGACTTCCGGAAAAGAGTTGGATCGACGCGAACGAAGTGATCTTGTGAGTACGTGGAACGTGGTGAAGCGTCTACCGAATCCGGAAAGTCAAACGAAGAAAAAGAACGGCGAGTTGCTTCCCGACAGCATCCGCTGTCTGATCGTAGGTCCTTCGGGGTGTGGGAAAACGACACTGCTCGTGGACAATTTTCTCCTCGCACCGAATTGGTTAGATTGGAAGAACAGGCACCTGTACGTGTTCTCGAAAAGTTTGGAGCAATCCAAATACCAGCAACTGATGAAACTGTACGATGGTCTGGACATTGCAACGTTTGCCTCGGAAATAAAACCACTCGACGATTGTCGTGAAAATTCAGTCGTTGTGTTCGACGACGCCATCCTGGAAAATCAAAATGAAATTCGCAACTTTTTCACGCAAGGTCGTCACAAAGGAATGGATTGTTTTTACCTAGCTCAAACGTTTTCCAAAATTCCAAAACAGTTAGTGCGCGACAACGCCAATTTCATATGTTTGTTTCGTCAAGATCACACCAACCTCAAGCATGCGTACGATGACTACGTAGGCGGAGACATGAACTACAATCAATTTTCGGAAGGCTGCTGCTCTACTTGCTGGAACGGTGACGATTTCGGATTCGCGACGATCGACATGACGAGGAAACCCAACGACGGAAAATACAGAAACAAAATCAACGACTTTCTAAACGTTGCAACGTTGTGAGAAACGACGTATATAAATAACGTCATGACGAAACGAAAAATCGAAGACGAAAATCTCAAGTTGCGAAAATACCTCGCGAAACGCTTCAAAGGTTGGAAATCCGAGAATCGCGGATTCTACGAAGAGAAGAAACGTCAGGATCAACCCGTGATCGATGCCATCAGCGGTCTAGGTAAAGAAATTAAAAGTGTCACGGAACAAAATAAAAATTTGATTAATGAACTCGTACCGCTCGCAGCTAAAAGTTACGCCGTACCCACGCCTATTTCAAGCATTCCTTCGACGCCGTTCGAACTGAAGGATGCACCGGCACGACGTCGAGCCATAGGTAGCACGTCGTCGTCTTCGGATAAAATCGAGTTGGGACCTTTGGCACGAGACTACCTGAGCACGGGGAAATTCGACAAGGATGAAGTGTTCGGATTGTATCCCAGCATGGAAACCAGCGAAGGCGGCGGTGTGGTGTGGAAGATTGGGAAATCGAAGGTGACCTTCGAAGGCAACGACATTAAAGTCAATTTAGGCGACAAGGATAGTTGGAACAGGTATCCGGGTACGGTGGGACTGTGGGAACTCGTCGCCAAAAAGCAGCCGAAAGATTACACCGACGAAGATTACCAAAGTTACAAGGAAATTCTGATCATGACGGATGCCTTGTACCAGAACAACGACGCCTCGCAGAATAGGGTGAAATCGAGCAGCGGCGAGAAGTACAGGAATCTCATCAAACCGATTTGGAACCAGGTCAAAACAGGCAGCGGCGTCAAACGCTACAACACGTTACCCAAAGAATTCGTTTGGGTGGACGACGTTAGGAAACTCGTGGACCGATTGTTGGTGATAGCCGGCGAAGAGAATGCAGGCAACCGTAATTTCTACAACGAGAAGGTTGGCATCGTGGACATGATCAGCACGAAACTTTCCAACTTCATCGTGAACGACGACAAGGGCATAGGTTACCTGATCAAAATCATCAACACGCTGCCTCCGAAATTTTGGAACGTGGCCGAAGGAAAGGGACTCGTGAACGACATCATCAACAAGTTACCTTTCGAGATGCATCTACCTGGCTACCAGTACTGCGGGCCGGGTACCAAACTCGAGAAAAGATTGGAGAGAGGAGACAAGGGTGTGAATCCGTTGGACGCGGCATGCAAAGATCACGACATCGCCTACAACACCACGCAGACGGATCTGGACGCACGTCACGAAGCAGACAGAAAGTTAGAGCACGCAGCTTTCGAAAGGTTCGTGAGCAGAGACGCATCGCTGGGTGAACGGGTCGCCGCACTGGGTACTACCATCGCCATGAACACGAAACAAAAATTGGGGTGGGGTATATAAATAACATACCGTAAAAAAAAAACTTGATATATAAATAACACACATCGTAAAAAAATAATTTTTGGTATATATAAATAACACACATAGTGAAAAAAAAAAAGCAATTAAATTTCTCTCTAACACTCTGACAACTGAAAAAATGAGCGATCTCCAAGCATTAAAACAAATGCTAAATTTGTCAGTCGAGTATGTAAAAATTCAGGAATTGGAAGTCGACAAACCTTACACGATAACTTCCGGTTCAATCGTTTCTACCCAGTATGGTCCCAAGGTACGCCTGTTGCTCAACGCACAATACAGTCTATTTTTACCAGATCGATACGCTAACATGTTATCCGACGAGAAGCTATCTATTTTAATCGAGAACAAAACTCGAATCGTGTACAAGGGGACAAAGGAACTTCTTGGCAAGAAAACGAAGCACGTAATAGAATTTGTGTAACGACTGCGAGGCCTTGAAAATATATAAATAACATACCGTAAAAAAACTACACAAAAAAAAATCTCAGAATATATATATAAATAACATACCGTGAAAATAACACATAGAGCATCAACATGAAGCCCAAGGGTGTCGTGTACCAGATACCATACTCCAATCTTAAAAATCTAGGTGCCCTCGATGGGTTACTCACCAAGAAACAACGCGAGAAGAAACGTTCTTGCTTGTCGAAAGGACATGGAATGAAATTGCTGCTCAGCACACCTCAATTGAAAAGATTGCAACGTTCGCGGAAACAGCAAAAAATCGGAGGTTTCATATTCAGCATCCCAGCCATCCTGGCAGCATTGGGGGCCGTTGGAAGTTTGGCCGGCGGAAGTGCCGCCATCGCGAAAACCGTCATCGACTCGAAGAAGAACAAGGCCGAGTTGGAAGAACAGAAACGTCACAACCTGGCCATGGAGAAGAAGGGGAAGGGCGTAATGAGAAAGTTTAAAAAAAAGAAACAGAAGCACTCACCAACCGAGATATTGAATCTCTGATCGAACCGTTACAAATCAAACACTTCAGAGGAGTTTTCATGTCCGACTCGCTACCTTCAAGCGTTAAAAAAAAAGAATGCGGAGTAGTCAACTTGGACGGTCAAGAAAATCCAGGCACGCATTGGATATGTTACCACAAAAATGATGATAAAGCATTCGTTTTCGATTCTTTCGGAGGTGTTCCACCTAGAAATTTAATTCATTATCTGAAAACGAACAAAACCTCTATATACTACAACGACGAACGCATTCAAAATTTCGGAGACGTGAACTGCGGTCATCTCTGCCTCTCCGTGCTCGCGTTTCTCTCTAAAATAAATAACCCTACGATCGAGGATTTCCAGAAAGCACTGTGGAACCTCAAACAGCATCACTAGGATGGGCGTGTTCCATCTCACGAGCGAATCTTCAATCTTGAAACTCACGCTGCACGACGACATCGTCTATCCTAAATCCGTGGCTCTGCGTGCATTCTACAGCATGTACCTCATACCTAACGTCACCCAGCACAACAACAAAATTAGCGTCGGAAGCGAACACATCGTTGTCACGCCAGGACAATACAATCTTTCCACTTTGCAAGCTCAGTTACCCAAAGGCACATACCTTTCTCAAAATTCGGTCACGCACAGAGTGGAAATCCTATCCGCGACGGAGACCGTGGACCTGGGCACCATAGGAGAACTTTTAGGTTTCGAGAACGACACCAAACTCGAAGCCGGCATCAAGCACGTAGCAACCAACATTCCTAAATTCTTGGCCATAGAGACTCTGAACGTTCACTGCAACGTAGCCGAAGGTATGATCACGAAATCCTCGGACGGATTACTGGGAAGTCACAAGCAGACGGGAATCATAGCCACTTTCAAACCAAGTTCCGAGTTCATGGAACCGATCATCTACACGCCCTCTTCGCCGATCTATTTTCCAGTATGTCGCAACCGCATAGACGACATAGAGTTGGTGGTGACGAACGAGAAAGGAGACGTGGTGGATTTCGCAGGTGCCACTACGACGGCCATCGTGGAGATCAACGTATAATAAATAACCATACATGCAAAATGGAGCAAATCGAAAGTTACGAATTGCAATCTTTCCCTCCCAACCGTCGCACGTTCGCCAATCTCAACGAGGCGAACAGGGAGATCGAATACGACGTGGACGTAGGGGACGGGTTCATTCATCCTCACAGAGCGGACCTCTACCTTCAATTCGACGTGGTGAAGAAAGAAAGCGGAGACGCGTTTCCCGCAGCAGCAAACTTGATACTCGTGGACAACTTCGTGCCTCACCTGTTCTCGCAGGTGGAGGTGAGGAAACACAACACCGTCATCGACAGAATAGATTATCCAGGCATCACGTCGACGGCAGTGGGAACGTTGAAATTATCCAAAACGGACGCAGCGTACTACCAGGCCGGGGGATTCGAAGCCGGAACCAAAATATCGACGAGAAGTCACACGGTGCTCTTTCCCATGCGTCTGCTGCCCGGTTTCTTCTCGGACTACAAGGAGATCATGTGGAAGGGAGGACTAAGGATCACGTTTCGAAGAGCGGCCAACGACAACGACGCACTGATGCGATACGCTACTTTGGGTCCGGACGGCACCACGCCGCTGCCCAACACTTTACCCGAAGCAGCGAAATGCGTCATCCGGAGCATGGAATTGAGAATGCCGGTGGTGGAATACGAAACGAACTACGCCCTCAAGTACAAAGCGGAGATCTTGAAAAGTCCGCAGGTGCCGATTCACTTTCACGGTTACCAGTGCGTGCAGAAGGTGGCGTCGGGAAGTCACATGGAATTCGACGTGACGACACAGTTCAACAACATACAGTTCGACATGCCAGATTTCGTCGTAGTGCTCTTTCAGACCGGGCGCGATAACAACCAGGAGAAAGATTCCAGCAAGTTCGACGACTGCAAAATCAAGAACGTTTATCTCAAGAATGGACGCAACGAAGTGTTCCCGCGCGAGAATTACAACCTCGACGTGACCAAAGACGATTATCTCAAACTTTACGAAGCGTTTTCGGCTTACAAGCGCGTGACCGAGGGAAGCGTGGACATGTACTACACGCCCAGCGAATTCAAAATCCGCAGGCCGATGTTCGTCATCAACACATCTAAGAGGAAGAAGGTTGTGGTCAACGATCGTACCAACATCAAGATTGTATGCGAGTTCCACGATGCCTTGCCTGCAGATACTCTGTGCAGTGTCATTCTTATTGCAGAGAAAACATTTGTGTATGACGTCAAGAATGAAAGAGTAACTGAACAGTTTTAAATAAATAAAAAAAAAAATAGCACACAATAAGAAATGTGGAATTTTATATATATAAGTACAAATTGCAATTAGCAGTTTCCAGAAGTTTAATTTTGCTGTGCCATGCATGCATGTAATCGAGGAAGTGGAAGTAAATTAAAATTGTTTTTTTTTTTCGCATTGCCTATTACTTTTTGTTGCACTCTGGGCAGGCCTTACTAGTTTGGAGGCGATAGTGGCCCCACGGAAGTGTATGGACCCCACATTCAAGAATACACCTCTTGTCGTCGTGTGCATCCAGAGCAACTTTCCTGACAATATTAGTTGTAAGCACATGATCGAAGCTTTGGATACGATGCTCTTTTTGTAGAATGGGCGATTTTGTTCTGAGGCACTCGAGGTAATCCTCAAACTTGAGGTGCTCCCGAACCACTTGCCTGCTTACACCCTTTGCTTTTTTTGTTACTGAACCCTCAGCCCGGATCGCATAGGCTTTGGCACGAAGTCCAGCAAACTCCACAATCACATCCCCGTCTTTCTCGTCCTTGAGTTTGCCGGGTATTTTTTTGTTCCGGGGCAGAATTCCATACCGGTTTAGCTGGGGATAGCCCGATGTGTCGAAGAGCTTGACAAGAGCTGGAACTTTGGCCATATCACCATACGCATCGGCCGTGCGAACATGGTACACCAAGCTGTCTGTGTCTGTGTAGAGGAGCGAGATATTGTGGTTGTAGTGTGCACGTAGTATGCCGTAATATGTCTCGAACATGCACAACTTGCTCAGATCCAAAACTGCAGCTCCCACATAGATGGGCTTGTTGAGTAACACCTTGCCCCGGTTCATGTGAATCAGAGACATCTGTTCGTTGTAAATTGTTCGAGACCTAAACAGCGGGCTTGCAACAAGTCGACGACACTGTGTTTTCTTCGTCACCAACCTCACATCAACGCGATTTCGCACATTCTCCATGGTCTTCCCAAATACCGCATTGTTCATTAATTTGAAAAAATCGCGATCAAGTTCCGAAGTGGCATCAGTGCGATGGTTGGTGTTCAGTTCGATGTACGGCCTCAACCATGGAGACTGCCTGAACAAGAGCACGCGGTAAACTGCTTTGACCGAGACCCCTTGCTGCATTAACCACTGGAGGTTCCGGTAGTGTAGTACATAATGCTTTTTGGGCTCCAAGTCCATGACTAGCTTCGGTTGATCCGAGCCAGGTGGGCACTTGACTTCCGGAGCAGGCGAAAGGTCACAGAATGTATCCTGCAGTTTCTCGGGGAAGTCAAGGTCCACCTCGGCGAAGAACCCATGTTCTGAATCGTCGAAGCTTTCGATGTCGTGGTATAAAGGATCAACCCACTTAAACTGTCCTGTTGGGAGTGGCTGCATCATGGAGTGCCCGTAAAGATTATTCACATCAGTGTACATGATGTAGCTTGATGGTTGGGAGGGGTCGTAACCAGTGGCCATGTGGTGATTGTTGGCGTGTGCGAAGCGTTGCGACACTTGGACCATGCCGCCCCGGATAGCTCTCTCGATGAAAAGCATGATATCATTATCGGAGATAAGTGAAAGTTTAACTTTAGTCAGCAGGAGCATGGCCGACCATGCCAGTCCAGGAAGGCTGTAAAAATATACAGGGTCCAGGTTGTAAATGTCTATCGCAGTCGCCCGAAACGCCTGGAACACATCGGCAAGAAGCGTCACATCAAGCTTCAGGTATGCATCGTGGTAATCACCGAAAGTTCGGCAACCCAACTCGACCCACATAGACTGAGCATGCTTGTACTCCTCGTCGGTAATACCAGAACCTCTCAGCTGGCTGTAGAACTTATCCTGGGGAGGCAGCAACTCTTCTTCGAACTTGGAAGGGTCTGTGACGTATTCGTAGGGGTAGACCCCTTTACGTCTGATGAGTGTGACATCTAAGTTCGGGAAACTTGATGTGGTAATGGCTAGTTGGTCGTCTCTGAGCTTCCCAGCAAGAGCATCGAGGCTTGCCTGGAGGAACCTCAGAGAGTCGAGGAACCGAAGCTCGATGCTGTTGCTTGAGTTGGGGATCGGCACCCACTTGCTGATGCTAATATAACGCTCCTCGTTCTGTGCCAGGACATTGATTCTCGCATTGTCGTACCCTAGATGTGTGACCAAGTGATGGAAATCATATCCCGAGCCATTGTGAAAAAAGACCGGTATGAAGCGCGGGTCCCTGGCTCTCAAGTTACATCTGTTGCACCACGGGCCAATGTAGCTTCCGGTCCCATAATGGTCATGGTGGTGGACCTTTTTGTTATCGTCAGTGAAGACCGACTTGCAAACAGGACAATTTAGAGCCATTTCGTGCTGATGCTTGTTTTTGGGAGACAGAGGCAGCATGGGCTTGGGGGCCAACAGCACCTTCCCTATATTGATGGCTTCCTGTTGCATTCTCTCCAGGAAGTGTTTGACCGGGTCGGGACCGCGATACACATAGGGCTCGGAGGCAATATGTTGGTCTCGCCACACCACAACATAGGAGTAACTCGAGGCCTCGTGGATTTGGAAAGGAATGGTAGAGGATGTTTCGGGGTTGGGCTCGCAGTTAGACAGAGGTTGAAGAAAGGCCTCGAAGTCTGCTACAATATAGGCAGGATGCTTCACCATAGCACTGTGCATGCGAAAGCACTCTACTGCACCAGGTTCGGGCAGGATAATTCGTGCAGGCTTGTTGGTACTACAATAGAACATGTGGCGAGCTAGCTTCTCAGCAGCAATGTTGGGACCTCTGATGTACCGGTAACCCTGCTGTTCTCGATTATAAAATATAGCCAAGCACCTGCGACACACCTCGACGTGGTGACTATCACTGCTCCGTTGGCTCGAAACAAGCCGAGAGAGGGAACGGATAAGGGTGTAATGGTGATGGGTTTCGTTCTTGATGAGCAGGAGGTTGATTTCTCGTACCTTGTTGTTGTTGCTCACGTTGCTCACCCGGATGGGATGGGCCTCATTTTTGTTCTCGGTGAGACCGTAAACATTGATGGCTAATTGCAGGCCCAACAAGTCACGAGCACGAACCTCAAACTTGTGAATATGCGAGACTTCTACAGGGTAGGCAATCCCGGCCATTGCAACCTCCAGTTCCGACTCATACTGCTTGTAGTGGTTAACACGGCGTGGATTGTTTTCCCTAGGGTGCAATGCTGCCAGCACCGACCAGAGGAAGCATTTGGTGTCTTTGTTCTGAATATTGAGAACAGCTTTTCTTGCTTCAACCTCGGGTGGCAGGGCAATATAGCTAGACCCTGCCAGTGGTAGGAACTTGCTAAGTGTTAGACAAAGTTCGTGGGGGTCGCCACACAGCGAACCGCCCGAGCCTTTAGCCTGATGCTCCTCGTGCTTTGCCACAAACTCCTCGACAAACTTGTCGTAGATGCTGTCGAGGTCAGTGACATCTGCCTGATGCAGTGTTTTTGCTTTTGTGGCATGGAAGAATTTATATATTTCATCAGACGGTTTCTTATACTTGCAGCATAGCACAGCATAGAATTTAGTGGAGTATGTAGCCAATGCATCGTTGAGGATGGATATTATCTTAGCTCGCTCGCTCTCCAGAAAACTACGCACATCACAGAAGCTGTCTGATGTTATGTTAAAGTCTTCTAATAAATGCTCAAACGCAAATCGGTCTGATTTCTTCGCCAGCTTGACGCGTTTGGCAGGTGGCGATGCATCGAGGGAGGTTACTTCTACCTTTCGCTTGGAAGGTTGCGGTAGAGATGTTCCAGTGCTCTTGCAAGTAAGCTGGTGTTGCTTGAAGTAGTCAATAGAAAATTTTTTTCCACACTTAGAGCACAGTTTGGTTGCACATATTCGCTTTCCCGGCACACAAGTACGACAGTGCCTTTGAAAATGTTTACTTGACACAGTAATTTGGCACGTAGGGCAATTTTTTTCAGAACGCATAATGCAGAGATTTTTTGGGGGTATGTTATTTAATACCAAATGCTGTGCAATGCAAAATATAATTGCTCACTTTTTTTTAAACTATTTTCTATGACCTTATTTGGGTTTTTTTTTCGCCAAATTATATGCTTCTAGTCTCCTATACAATACAATATACGTACAATATATTGTCAACAGTATTATATTTGAGCGGGTCGCTTGTCGCCTAAACACTACAGCTCACAGGTTGGGAAAATCTGACATGAAAGCAGATAATACGCTTATGCCTTATTTATATATAATTTTCACGGGCGTACAATATTGTCAGCAGTATCATATTTGAGCACGTCGCTTGTCCCCTAAACACTACAGCTCACAGGTTGGCAAAATCTGACATGAAAGCAGATAATACGCTTATGCCTTATTTATATATAATTTTCACGGGGCGTACAATATTGTCAGCAGTATCATATTTGAGCGAGTCGCTTGTCGCCTAAACACTACAGCTCACAGGTCGGGAAAATCTGACATGAAAGTAGATAATACGCTTATGCCTTATTTATATGTAATTTTCACGGGGCGTTCAATATTGTCGCCGGTATCATATTTGAGCGGGTCGCTTGTCGCCTAAACACTACAGCTCACAGGTCGGGAAAATCTGACATGAAAGCAGATAATACGCTTATGCCTTATTTATATGTAATTTTCACGGGGCGTACAATTATTGTCAGCGGTATCATATTTGAGCGTGTCGCTTGTCGCCTAAACACTACAGCTCACAGGTCGGGAAAATCTGACATGAAAGTAGATAATACGCTTATGCCTTATTTATATGTAATTTTCACGGGGCGTTCAATATTGTCGCCGGTATCATATTTGAGCAGGTCGCTTGTCGCCTAAACACTACAGCTCACAGGTCGGGAAAATCTGACATGAAAGCAGATAATACGCTTATGCCTTATTTATATGTAATTTTCACGGGGCGTTCAATATTGTCGCCGGTATCATATTTGAGCAGGTCGCTTGTCGCCTAAACACTACAGCTCACAGGTCGGGAAAATCTGACATGAAAGTAGATAATACGCTTATGCCTTATTTATATGTAATTTTCACGGGGCGTTCAATATTGTCGCCGGTATCATATTTGAGCTGGTCGCTTGTCGCCTAAACACTACAGCTCACAGGTCGGGAAAATCTGACATGAAAGCAGATAATACGCTTATGCCTTATTTATATGTAATTTTCACGGGGCGTACAATTATTGTCAGCAGTATTATATTTGAGCGAGTCGCTTGTCGCCTAAACACTACAGCTCACAGGTCGGTAAAATCTGACATGAAAGCAGATAATACGCTTATGCCTTATTTATGTTAGAGCACGCAGCTTTCGAAAGGTTCGTGAACAGAGACGCATCGTTGGGTGAACGGGTCGCCGCACTGGGTACCACCATCGCCATGAACACGAAACAAAAAATTGGGGTAGGGTATATAAATAACATAGAGTGAAAAATAATAATAATAACAACATGTCTCGTATAACTGATTTGCCGCCCGAGCTACTATGTAAAATATTTAAACATGCAGTAAACAGAGATTGTAAGGATGTAGAGAAACTTATAATCATAGCAAAAACAACACCGGAATTTCGCATCCCTTGTGAAATGGTTCTCAAGGACCTTCTTCGGGAGATTAGCGGCCTGAGGTGCGGTGATCTCAACATTCTGCTTTCGGCCGCAGGGAAAAAATTGGACGAGAGGTCGGACGAACTGTACGAGGCGATGCAGGGAAGAAGACGGTACACAGTAGATTGGTATAAGTCTGAGCAGGAGAAGAAAGATATCATTACGTACATCAACGCGTTTTCCGAAGCACGGACTTTCTTCCTCTGTTAAAAAAATAATAATATATATACGTGTCAAAAAAACAACTTGAAGTTGGCAATAGAAATATTTTTTTCCACACTTAGAGCACAGTTTGGTCGTACATATTTGCTTTCCCGGCACACAAGTACGACAGTGCTTTTGACAGCAGTTTGACACGTAGGGTAATTTTTTTACAGAACGCATAATGCAGAGATTTTTTGGGGGTATGTTATTTAATACCTAATGCTGTGCAATGCAAAATATAATTGTTCACTTTTTTTTTTTTAACTATTTTCTATGACCTTACCCGGGTTTTTTTTTTTTTTTCGCCAAATTATATGCTTCTAGTCTCCTATACAATACAATATATGTACAATATTGTCAGCAGTATCATATTTGAGCACGTCGCTTGTCACCTAAACACTACAGCTCACAGGTCGGTAAAATCTGACATGAAAGCAGATAATACGCTTATGCCTTATTTATATATAATTTTCACGGGGCGTACAATATTGTCAGCAGTATCATATTTGAGCACGTCGCTTGTCACCTAAACACTACAGCTCACAGGTCGGGAAAATCTGACATGAAAGCAGATAATACGCTTAAGTCTTATTTATATATAATTTTCACGAACGTACAATATTGTCTTTCCTCTATACAGTGAAGTTGTAGAAGACACAATTAGCTAACTTAGCATACAACATACCTTCCTAATTAATATGGATATTGTCACACATTCCTCTTATTTTATACTGTTGTAAATGGAAAAGATTATGTACGGTAAATGTTTTGTACATTATAGGGAAAAAATGCAAAATATCCTCCAATTTTAATTCGAATCGAGTCGAATTTTTACATATTTCCACGCCGCCACATGTTGCCCTATTTGCTTCTTTTACTTGCATTGCTTAATTAACTCTCGCTAATTAGCATTTTTTTGGAAGAAGTCAACTAGAACAACATATGGCGGTATGAGAAGTATGTAAATTAAAGAACATTTTAGCAATATATGGGCCCTAGCAATTAGCTTCGTCGACTAAGAGTACTCCTTCAAACATCTTCAGCTAGATCGTATTACTACGCGAGGACGTTTAAAATTTTTGGGTGTTGAAAAAGTTTGACGCTACTTTTTATTTCTATTGTTTGCTAATAGATGGCGCTAATAGTACCCCCTCCCCTGCCCTCTCCCCTCTTCTCCTCTGCTGTATGACAAATAGCACAAACATAAAAATCAAGATTTTGGAGAGCAAAACATAAAATTTGCATGCATCTGATGTCGAACCAGGAACTTTTATCTTTCGGGGAGTCAACATTATTTTTTACTCAGTCGTCATATAACATTGAACACACGCAAAAATTCACATGTGCTTTTATTATTTTGTGTTCGGTAAGTACAAGTATATTCTTACATAAATTATTGTTTAATTTAATAAATTGTAAACTCGGAGCCTGCTATACTAGCCTGTCTATTGAAAGCGAATGTTGCGTGCATGCGGAAATAGCACAGGAAAAAAACCGGATGGAAGCAATTTAAAATCAGTGGGGCAAGGTCAGTATTACGAGAGGCGTAAAAACACGTGCTTTCATTCAACTTCGAAAAATAAGAATGAATATGTGCATACAGAACACATATGCTTTCTTTTCACAGTTGTACATGAAGTAAGTTACGGGAAGGCTCTTTTTTTTATGTCTGTGTATATGTTGTACAATTAGGTACAAGTTGTTGTACAATTAGGTACAAGTTGTTGTACAATTAGGTACAAGTTGTTGTACAATTATTTTCCCCAGTTGCCCAGTTGGAGTTGGGGGCATAACACTGGTATTATTTGTAATCACAGTGCTTACTCATGTATTTTGTTTAATATTTTATTTCAAATTCACTGTCAGAAACTAGTGTTGTTAGTTTCTGCATGTAGGTTTATTTACTCTGTTGGTTGTCACTGTCAAGTTTTTAGTATTCGTACAGCATAAAAAGCTATAACCCCCCTCTCAAAATATATACATTGTATACGCCAAGATGCCCAATAGCCTGGCAACACATCATGAAAAAACATGCCAAGAAGACCCAGTGGGTTTATAAGTCAGTGCTGCCAATTCCTATTTGTAGGTTAGCTTAGCCAGTGAAAAATCATATAGTGGAATTTTTGTAGAGTGGGTACGTAATACCGACGAGCCTCAAATAATAATTTCAAGCCTCAAATAATAATTTCGAGCCTCAAAAAAAAAAACATCCAATAAAATTGCCAAATATAAAAAGGGGGGGTAATAAACCCCCCTCATAAAAGGCTACAGTAAACCCACAGTGTTGCCAACTCTGCCCCTCAAAATATACATCATAAAAAGCTACGACGAGCACCACAACCTTGGTGATTTTTTCGGGTAAGAAGTTGACAACACTGCGAGCCCCACGAGCCCCACTTCCGGTTTGTGAACTCTCAAGCAAAATTGGCAGTTCCTTTGCTTTTTAGGTTAGGTTAGACCAAAAACCTTAGTGATTTTTTCGAGTAAAGCATTGACAACACTGCGAGCCCCACCGAGCCCCATTTTCGGGTTCAGTACCGGGACAATAGGTCTACTGTCAGTGTTGTTATTTTACGTTTTTCAGGTATCGGATATTATGCTATTAGTGTGTTATGATTGTTCGCATCTACATATCTAAGGTAAACAAAGCAGTGTAATATTTCAAGGTATTTATCTCCGCCTCGCATTAGTACGACAAAAAACGACCGTCTCAGTACCGAACTTAAAAACCTGGACCGTAAGAGTCACGACCGGTTTCCCGTACTCATAATGACGTCTGGCCCAATGCCGGGGTATAAATGACACGTCATTTCGGGGACCGTGAGTGCACTCGTTACAAAGTTTGAGGGAGTTCCTTGTTTTAAATATCTGGGGGCAATGGTATTTAGTGATAATTAGGGAAAGGAACTTTAGGTAATTAAATGTTTTTTCTGCGATAAGATACAGACCCTCATTTTTGCCAAAATTCTGATTATAGCCTTATATGTCAACACAGCAAATTTTATTTTACATAAAAACACATATTTTCCAGTTTTCCATATGTAAATACATATTTTGCGAATTTTCATTTTAAATACATAAAATCGCTCATTGACTTCATCCACCTCGAAATCCTCGAAGCAAAAATGTTTATTGGCTACTCTGCACCTCTTTCATATCGAGAGTGCTAGGTTTGTTTTGTCTTTGAACACCCTCGCTGGCAGACTTCTGGCACCTCGCCTACGATCCTATTGGGAGAAAATAGCTGTAAGTAGTAGCTGGGGCTGGCTACACGTAATGATAGCAAGGCTTTTTAATGAAGCAAT
This sequence comes from Lepisma saccharinum, assembly GCF_977018435.1. Taxonomy (NCBI): domain Eukaryota; kingdom Metazoa; phylum Arthropoda; class Insecta; order Zygentoma; family Lepismatidae; genus Lepisma; species Lepisma saccharinum. Next base: position 23,718,962 of record NC_139253.1, read on the forward strand.
GCAGCTATTGTGGCCGGAAGGCATAACATTTGACAATGTTCTTCTCTTCGTGACAGATGCTGCAGCTTACATGAAAAAAGCTGCAGTAGGCCTTGCCGTTAGCTACCCCAAAATGGTGCACGTTAAATGTGTGGCCCATGCGTTGCATAGAAATGTGAAAAGATAAGAGCTCTTTATCCCAATGTCGATAAACTGGTTTCAAATGGCAAGAAAGTTTTATCAAGTTGGCTAGAAGAATAGACAATTTTAAACAAAAATGTCCTGAGGTTCCCCTTCCCCCTACACCTGTAGTTACGCGATGGGGCATTTGGTTGGATGCAGATGTGGCACTTGGTTGGATGCAGATGTTATGCCCAGAAGTTTGAAAAAATTGTATCTGTTGTAAATGATCTCGACAAAGAAGAATTCTGCAAGAACTGTTGATGGAGCCCTCCGTAAAAGTCGAATTGGCATACATCTCAACAAACCTGTCCATTCTATCTAATTCCATATGAAAGCTTGAATCGTCCGCGAACACTTTGGCAGCTTCCATTGTTAAAGTCCGTATAGTAGAATCGAAACTGCAAGAACTCACTGGATCTAAGTGTCTAAATGTACAGAATTTTTTGGGAAAAACAAGGTTTTCAAACTTTGTGCCAAATTGCATGTGTTTTGGAAAGTGAAGTAGAGGAAGAGGAAGCTTTGGAAAACTTAAGCGTTAGTGACATTTCGTGATTCAAATATGCAAGAATTGTTTCTTGTGACGTGGAGCGATCTTTCTCACAATATAAGATGCTTTTTAGAGATAATCGTCACAGATTTACAATGGAGAATTTGGAAAAAACTATGGTGATCCACTGCAACTCTTCCAAAAAATTGCTCGCTAAGAGGTAATCATTTAGAAACTAATTTCAGGTGTTTAAAATGCATGTTATAGTTTGTTTTTGTTACCAAATGTTTTTATTTTTGTCACATATTTTCCTGTTTTTATCACATATTTTCAACATTTATGACACTTAAAAAATAAATATTTCTGTGTTTTTTAGCACATAAAGTTCCGTTCCCTAGTGATAATGATATGAGTAAAGTAATAAAGGAAAGAATACAGGCAGGCAATCGTGCATATTTTGCAAATAAGCAGTTGTTTGAAAATAGACTGATCACAAGAAATACAAAGCTTAAAATCTATAATACACTGGTACGACCAGTTGTCACTTATGGATCAGATAATTGGACTTTGAAACTGTCAGATGAAAATGCCCTTAGAATATTTGAGAGAAGAATATTAAGAAAGATGGATGGACCTGTGAAGGAAGATGACGACTGGGGAATAAGATATAATGCAGAGCTAGATGATTTAATAAAAGGCCAGGATATAGTGAGATTTGTCAAAGCCCAGAGAATAAAGTATTTAGGGCATGTGGAGAGAATGATGGAAGACCGGATGCCAAGAAGAATGTTGAAAGAAAAGCTTCACCACGCAAGAAGAAAGGGCAGATCACGACTTCGATGGATAGACGATATCGCTGCAAACTTGCGGACAATGAAAATTAAAGAATGGAGGAGAAGAATTGATGATAGATTGGAATGGAGGCTGATTATGGAGGAGGCCAAGGCCCACCAAGGGCTGTAGAGCCAGAAAGAGAGAGAGAGAGAGATAATTTGACCAGTAAATGTAGCAAGTCAAGATACAATTTCCATACCAATTTACATAATACAGTAAGTCACTATTGATGTTTTCAAGATATAATTTTCATACCAATTTACTCAAACTCAAAAGTTAAGTTAGGTTAGGTTAATGACTGCACAACAAACACTTCTGTCAATCGAAGCTCGAGACCTTCGGTATAAATATGGAGATTCACCGACCATTACATTCAAGTCCACCAATCAGGTTCATCCTCTATGCCTATCTAATGCTACCCTTCCAGCAAAAACACGTGTAAGTCCACACACACACAAACAAAGAAACACAACAGAAGTGAGAACGGCTTGAGAACATTTTACATCTGACAACATCGCCTCATTTTTTTGTGAGCAATCCCGTACATTATGACAGATTGTCAACGGCTTATCAGATACCACTGATAAAACCGAAAAAGTGTGCGCAATCCGGCTGTAGCCCCTATTTACAGTCGAGAGTTTCAGCGCAACAGTGTTTTAATGTACTTTTTATGAGCTGACCTCCGTAGCGGAGTGGTTAGCATAGAGAATGGGTTCGAATCCCATACTGGTCATGACTCCTTGTCAGTGTCCCTTCATGATTTTCATCACATCATCACTCGTTCTCATCTCCGGCGATAAGCGAAAAGTTGCAGAAAGGCGAAGTAAAATTTGCATGATTGTATGTCAATTGGTTTCGCAGTTGTAGACCCTCAATTACAAATTTTACCAAAAAATGCACAACTCGTATAATTTATAGCTCGCATAATTAAGCTAGATATCTGACTAAGATCTGACGTTTATGCCACTTCAACGGGTTTTCATGTCTGTGACACGATAGGTTTCTAATAAAAAATACTTTCAAAATAAAAATAAACATTTGGACTTTGGATCTTTCAAAGAACACGTTTTCAAAATTTTGAAAAATCTAAAAAAGTAAAAAGAGTTCATAATGTAACGACCGTGCCAGTAATGGCAATGATTTCAACTGTGGGACGTATTTTAAGAGCGCGTGGTTAACGACTAACCTATATATTGCATTCTTTTCTTAAAAATGCTATATATGATGATCTGAAATGTTCGTAGGATTTTGCTGTTTATCTTTCTAACATGTGCAACCCAAACTGGAACAAAATTGGCAAAATTATGAAAGAATAGATGGAAAAATTAACCATAAATTGGTTTCTTGCTCAATCATAATTTTTGGAACCTCGCCATATAATGATTTCATATGTTAAAGGAACACTTTTTGTTCCCTTACAGTTCAAATCGGATTAAAGCAAACAGGACATGATTAACATTTAATGTGAAAAACCCAAGACATTCACTCGAACATACATTTGCATGCAAAAAAAGTTCCCTTGTGGCAGCAGCAATGCTCGCCCTTCGCCAACAATCACTGCAGTTTTTTACCCACTTTTAATTAAATCAGCATTGAGGTAAGCCAGTTACAACGCGCTTCATTAAGCAGCGCATTAGTGAACAATTATTCTTGCCTCTGATTATCCAGCGCTCAAAGGTGGATTTAATGTAATCGTTCAGGCAGCGAATAACGAGATCGTAATGCAATATATCTGCTTCATTCTCTCGTGTAATCAGACAGACCGTGGGAAATTTCCCATACTTCACCATTTGTAAATCTTTCAGCGTTGTCTGCCGGTTTTTTGAAGAGCAAAGCGCGAGATTTTTGCATCATGTGCATCTCTATATAGAGTGACTTGCCATATTATACATATTTTGAATTTGATCTTCGCTTCAAAATATATAGCCGATGCATTAAGAAGGTCTCTTTTTCTCCTTTTTTTGTTGTGAGTGTTGTTCTTGTAAAACTGTAGTTCTACAACAAGAAGGTTACTTGAATTTCGATTAAGAGTCAATGAGCAGTGCTCGATAAATCTTCGTCAGTTTATTTTGTTACTCTTTTCAATAAACTTCCACTTCCTCTCCAAAAAACTTCAGAGCGATCCGAATATATTTGCTGATTGCTCAACGTTATCAGAGTTTCAATATAAGTCTTTTGCTTATGGCTATACTCTGTCCCGGTTATCTCTGTAGTTAGACCGCTCATAGAGAAGGAGGCCTGGGATTCGAGTGGGCAGAGTGAAGCAGTACACGCCGCTGCGAAGATAACTGCAGTCGCTTTAACCCCCTTCCACGCAATCCCGTTACCTCTCACGGTTCATTGGTGGAACCTTCTCGCGTCAATACATGCGCAGATACTTGTTTTCGTTTTCTTGCTCCAGAGATAACCAGAACAGAGTATAGACAAAAAAACGTAGCAAGATACATTGTTGCATGTAAATTGCGTTGTAAAATTTGTGCATGTTATTGAAACTCGGGAGGGGCATGTTGCGATTGAGAAAACTGAGAAATAATATGCACTGACCTCAAATTGTATACCCTAGACTTTCCAGCCTGAATATATATTTTTATTATTATTATTATTAAGCCAATGCTCTTAGCCAAAGAATTTTCCTCGTAAATACCTTTACAGTATTTAAGATTTTATTTATGAATTAACATGTACCTATGAAATTAAATATTGATAAATAAATTCTGGCATAATTATAAAGAGTAATAATAGTTTGATTACGTGTAGGATTGTTGACAAATAAAAAAAAATACGGATGACGAAGTGATTTCGTCGTCTCCTTGTAATTAAGTGATCCCGGGTTTGATAACCGGTGGAGGCACATAGTGGCACGGGCCCCACTTTAAACTGTAGGTCGAGCCCTGATAAGTATATTTGTGCATAAAATGGACTTGAAAAACGAAAACTCGCTACTCAAATATCATATTGGGATTGTGATAGTTGTCAGCAGAACCTTTCGCAGCTGAGTGTAGTTGATGCGATGGCATGGTATCGTGTCGCGGCCCGGCGGTTGAGAAACAATGCACTAGAGTACTTTCCCATTTTGACTGCTCTATTTTGGACTAAAGTACCTCCATGTGCTTGCCTTTTCAAGCAAAAGCAGTCACGTCGTAAATGGCCAAAACACTGCCTCTTTACACGATGTTGAAGGCAAATTACAGCCGATAACTGCATCGAAAAACTTGATAAAGCGAAATGAACGTTGTGTTTAAATATTAAAACATTGTACATATTGATACTTTATTATATCAACAAATTAGAGGTTCAAACATGATGCCGGTTGGGCTCTCTTCTAGAGTCTAAATATAGCTCGTTGGAATGAAGCATTCGCTGCGCATGCGCGAACAACAAACCGAGGCGACACGATGCACGGTATTGAGAAAACGGCCAGTCCGAGAGACACGTAAGCGGCATGCGACACGTGCAGCTTGCCGTGTATCTTCGGTTCGAAAGGTTGCATTGTTTACTGAGGGTTCGCTTCCAAGCAGCGCGTGTCGCGTGTCTCTTCGGTGTGAATTCTCCCTAAGAAAAAGTTACTTCGCAAAAGTGATAAGAACGGTTTCTTGACAAATTCTAAAAATCTAAAAATTAAGAATTGTATTTAAAACCTTTCTACCGGCACTGTACTAAAATTTCATAACGATCGAACAAACTGTATTTTATTTATAAAATTTCAAAGAGAGCGATTGTTTGCAAAACTAAAAGAATGGCACTTTTTTTTGTTCTCACGAGGATAAAAAATAGGAGACATACTCGAAAAAAAATTGGTTAGCGTAGGTTAACGCAGAATTCAATAAGCTAAATTTTAATGTACAGTCATGGAAAAAAGTTCTTCCCCATAAGGCTTTAATAGGAGCAAGTAATGCAGGAGGGTAGGCAACACATATTGCACCTTTCGATGATCGGGTGATTTTGCCTGTCTTAACACCGAGAAATGTGTTCCACGCGAAGGTCAACATGACAGGAAAGCAAAGAGGGTCACGTGACTATTGGTTACGTGGAGTGTTGTGCTTCTCCACGTCCCCAGTTCTTGATCCACATTGCAGAAAAAGTAGAGCTGCATGCAATATATGAAAATAGGTTGTTTTCAACTACACGCTTAATTATGATTTTCCCAATTGTAAATCTATCAGACGTGTCTCCCGATTTAGTCGGGACAGTCTTTTACTTTGAATTCCTGTCTGTCATAGGCGTAACTTGACGGGAGCAGAAAGGGCATTTGTAACCCCCCCCAAAAAATCAGGTTTCTTAAAGCTGCTAAAACAGGAATTAAATACTATGATTTGACGCGTCCAAAAAAAGTATCATATTGAAAGATTTTTCCCAAATACGTAGATAGAAATTTAATACTTTGAAAGTGTCTCAGATTTGTTTATTGTCACAACTTAGTGTGGCACAGGTCTACTACAAAAGTGGAATTTCGTAACAGAAATATGAACCCACTCCTTTTATTTCGTAGCCGATTTCATCTTGAAACTGAAATTAAGAATATTAGTTAATAATGTCATTGGTAAACAATAAAAAAATGTGTTAGACCCAATTCTTTAATACCTTATCATAATCTTTATCGCAAGTTGAAATTTTGTTGTAAGTCCACTGTATGCAAAAAAAAAAAATAAAGGTAAAGTTCTCACCTGTGCTTGGCGCTACGCCATGAAGGCGTATAGGGGGTGTGGGGGTAACGCCCCACACTTTCTTGATTCGTTCGTGAGTGGGGGTGATGTGATCAGCATCACGCCGCCCCACACTTTCTTGATTCGTTCGTGAGGGGGGGTGATGTGATCAGCATCACGCTCCTGACCGCCTTTAGCCCCAGGGTTTCCCCCAGGTACCATGTCATTCGACGCTGGGTGGGCGCTGGGGCCGCTTCCAACGTTAGAAAAGTTCCCGGGCTTGAACCGGCCGGGAATCGAACCCGGGACCTATAGCATGGTAGTCAGACGCGTTACCGACTGAGTCACCGGCACAGATAGACTAATCTTAAGTGCATACAGTTTAAAGTGGGATCCGAACCACTATGTGCGATCACCTGGTATCGTACCCCAGACCCCTTAATTACAAGGCCTTACCACTACGCCATCAGTGAGGCGCACACAATCTTTGTATTTTGACCTTTTTAAACCTATATGTATCATATAAGAGGTTGTTTAACGTTGCTATGCCTCTATGGATTATATTTAGCCAGTATTCGAGCACATAGCGTCAGGTTTCATAGAATATAAGCTTCTCTTCCATGTTTATGGTTTCCTGTCTGCAGTAGAAAAACTGGCAGGTTCCCATAGCTTTTCTTTCAATAGTCTTCCAATGGTTGCATATCATATCACTCAAATTTGATTCATTCGTTTCGAACACAATCCCCGATGGCGCAGTGGGATCGTGGGCGCCTTGTAATTAAGGGATTCCGGGTTCGATACTCGGTGGAGGAACATAGTGGTTCGGATCCCCCTTTAAATTATAGGTCCATTCACGATTAGCCTAACAGGACATAAAGTGGACTTAAGACACCAAATCAAGCAACTAACACAATCCCGTTATTGTCCAGATTATCGAATCCAGAACCTTCGTCGCGAATAACATAAGCAGGAAGACAACGTGAAATAACCGAACAGAAACAGAACCTAAAACCTACATCGGATAGATTGGATTAATTCGACGATACAGCACGGGTTCTGAAATGAAAAAGAATACGAAAGTTGAAGGACCTCTATACGCACCCACTTTCCCTCCACTCAATGGGGAAGATATCCTTCTAGCTGAGAAGCCTTTACGTAGGAGTGCCCTGATGGAACTTCAAGGCCACGACGATAAAGTGCAATGACGGGACCAAAACATACGGCAGATAGCTGTGTTCCTCCTTATTTCGTACGCCATTGATAACTGGAACACGTGACCTCGTCTTTGGTAGAGCAGAAGCCTGCTTGCTTGCCACCACCCTTTAGTTCAGTGACCTTCACCCGTAGTCAGCAAGAGTGAATGACTCACCATATACTTGTCTGTGAGGCTACACAAGAATAGATATTTCGTTAGTGGCTGTAAGTATTGTGTCATCTGCAGTTATATCAGTTACCATTTCAATAGTTTCCTTCCTAATGGTTACTTTAGTGATAAACATGTAAATTAGTTCTCGAGAGTGAACGTTTTATCTATTTGAACGGGGGATTTTTATACAGCCTGCATGTATTATTTTTTCCTGAAACAAGAAGTAATTCGAAGGCGCAAAAAGAGTTGTATAAGAGTAGTTAACAAAAGGAAAAAAGAAGAAGAAATCGAAAATGTAAATGCTGAAATAAATTATGGTAGAGATCGAGTGAATAACATTTTGTCATGGGGCCTCCTCGATGGCGTAGTGATAACGTCGTCGCCTTGTAATCAGTGGATCCCGGGTTTGATACACGGTGGATGCACATAGTGGTTAGTATCCCACTTTAAACTGAAGGTCGAGTCCAGATTAGCATATCTGTGCATCAAACCAAAACTAAGAAAGAAATTGTCACAGTGTAAGAAAATTTCATGTTCAACCACATACGAAACACAAGGGAATAATATATTGCAGTTTGGAGTTCACATCTGTAGCATCTAACCAGCACAATTATGAATCGCAACATATCGTATCAGATCCATTTTTATTATACATGTATGATAATATAAGAGAAGTAGAGGAAAGAGAAAACCAAGCGAAACACGGACGCCTTCTCCAGAATTTCAAATCTCGTTACATAAGGTTCTGGGTTGGAGTCCCGAACAGGCATGACTTTCTTGTTCTTGCCCTTTTATCTGCTTCATTTCATCATAATTCATCGCTATGGTTTACCTGCAGGGGAATAATACTGGCAATAATTGCCAATACAAAGCCAATGACAAACAGAACAACTCGATTACGGAGGTGCCAAGAAGAAACGAGACTTGACAGTTTCTCCGTCTCTCGGTTTGTCGAATTGAAAATTGCTCTTCCGTTCTCGGTCTCGATTAGTTAAATATAGAAATCGAAAATGTATGTGAATGAATATACATGTATTTTATATATTCCGGTTTTGTAGGAGATTTCGTGAGAGATGAAATAAGTACTCTTCCATCGTATTTATTTTTATAATTTTTATTCCCTGTTCGATGATCGCGAAGATAAGGACGAGTGACCATTACATGAAATTGATGACGAAATAGTCAAACACCCCCGACAAGGACGGTACTCAAACCCGGGAACTTTGGCGACGATATCGAATGTCAATCACTTAATGAGCTTGACCACCGAGCCTGCTTAATGTTGTTTCTGTCAGGTAATTCGTAATAATATCCCACATTCACTATCATTTGCTTCATAATTTATCTTATTGTTGTGATTAACCTGAATTCAAAGAATTAGTTGAAAGGCAAAAATGCAAGATTGAATGTCTCTGATGTTACTTCGTGCCGAATAATATGACGTGGTATTATGATATGAATTTATTAATCATATAATATGCCTATTCATTCCATTGATTGATCCCAATTGAGCACACAAAATATGCTATAATGTCCACTCCATGGAGGAGTGGTTAGCACAGCGCGCTACGATGCCATGGGTCCCTGGTTAGAATCTCGACTTGGGCGTGGGTGTCCTTGGTAAGTGTCCCTTCATCAATTTCATCATAGCATCACTCATCTTCATCGTCGCTATTTGCCAAAAGTGAAAGAATAGCAAATCTAAATAACAAACATCCAATCAAATCGAACATCTCTACCGATTTAATTCTATACGGTACCGAATTCCCACTTTATTACTGCATCTTAAGTCATTTTACAGCATCTCAATTGTTTTCCGATTCGAAAACATTTCGAATGTTGTTTTGTGCAGTTGATTGTGCATTGTTTCGTTGTTTGGATTGTTTAATTAACGTCGCATTAATTAGTTTTAGACCAATCGTGACGGGGGAAGCAAGAGCACAAAGAAAGCAAAAAAGACAAGGAAGAGACCACGGCTTTCTTTAAAGATAGCATCCCGTGAATACAACTCAAGTGACTGCAGAATATTATGAATAAAATTTATTTCGCTTTTTCCTTTTATTTCTGTTTCAGTTATTTTACTTCGCTTTTCTTCTACCACTCGCGGTACTCATGTCGGTGAGGAAGAATTATAAACTCGTGAAATGGACGATGGTACAAAAAAATATATGCCTCTCCCACGGTTCGAAACTGTCAGTACAAAATATTGTCTTATTTTTAAAATTTACGGGCAAATATGGTTTGTCACGTAGCAATTTTCGCTTATCTCTTTCTCAAGGGGTTCCATTGCCTCTCTGATGTCGTAGTGGTAACGTCTTCGCCATGTAATGAAAGGCTTCCGAATTCAATACCAAATAGAGAGGCATTTGGTTCGGATCCCATTTTAATCTGTAGGTCCAGTGCATGAACTGGACGTAAACAATTAACGTGTGGAATGTGGTCTGTGATGAGAACCATCATTTCAGCGAACCTCTTGACAATGACTCTAATATCACTTGAAAGAATAGTATTTCTTTACGGGTAGGTCTTGTCAAGAAACCAGTTCCTGAAATTTTCTTCTGGAGGCATCGTAGCACGGCTGGGGCACGAGTCATGTGACTCATGCTATCAAAGCTCAATCCTTCCCGAGAACTCAGAATCACCAGGCAAACTTAAGCGAATATTTTGTTATTTGGGTTGCATAAACAACAGGCTTTAAGACGTTACGAAATTCTACGTCCCGTGGCCCAGGTATTTTTTTCTAAGACTGTACCTCTTTTTTTTATAGGTCTACTTGTTAATTTTTAATTGGAGTCCAAACTCGAGTATCTATATTTTTTTTAAAATTTGGCATAAATGGTCTAACTAAAATACCAAAATGCCTTGTTGGCCCCCACCATGTACATGTACTTGGATCCAACATGGCAGCCAAGACATTTTTCTGATATTTGCCAAGTAGGTGTTGGCAATACTTGTCTTCGAGTGCGCAGCAAGTATGGCTGCATGACGTCGTTTTTGTGTCTACAGTTTTATCTCTTGTCATCTTTGTGACAGGGAATGTGTAATGTATGTAAACATATGTGTGTGTCATTAAACATGTAGTTTGCATAAGGTGAGTGTCCTTTTCAAATTTAGCTATCCAACCACCGAAAGTTTTTGCATACAAATCGGAACGGGGTTACGCTCCCTGACATGCATCATTACTTTCTTAACACGACTATCGTTTTCATTCTAGCTAGCTGGACTACATATTGCATCAACTGCTGCTTAAACGAATCTCAGTATGAAAATCATACATTTAGTTATTACCCTATGAACTTGAAGAATATTAGAAGTATAAAATACTGGCACTTCATGCATCCGTGAATTCATAAATATCATATTATTACAAACAGAAAGTTACTGCCCTCTATTGTTAGTAGCACGAGACCAGAATTCTTGATTTCTATCACTTGTAAGGAATTGACTTTTTTATTATTTCCTCCCTCAATTGTTTGATCAATTTCGTCATTCATCCTCATCGCCAAATCATCCTCCGTGATGAAGTAGCTGTGGACGTCATATTGTCCCTGTTAGTTCATCTTTGTCACGAATAACGTAGACAGGTAGAAATGCAATGAATAGTGAGCAAGCAATACATGGAATCACTGGCATATACCGGATTTTTTTCCCAGAGGGTTTGGAATATAAAGGTGGGAATTACAGCTGCGTTATGGGGGGGGGGAGGAAGTGTACTAAAAATATTCTATAATTACCATGTTTGACCTTCGTCGTAATGGCTGTTCAAATACAAAAAAATGTAATCGGAGGTCATTTTAAAGCGGGGTTTCAGTTATCAGTTTTTTCCCGAAATCTTTACTGCTTTCATTTGAAAATTTTGATTTCTCAAAATTTCGGGAAGGGCTGTAGTCCCATTAGCCCCCTCCTCCCTCTACGTACGTCAGTGCATTGGATCATTAATGACTCAACAAAATAACTTGATATCAAGGAAAACATTGCAGCAGGCAATAAATTTTTTCATACATGTGCTGATATATTTCGAAATTGACAACCATCAAAAGGCTTTAAAAGTAACATAAAAACATGATTCGACCAACAATACTATACCGAAATGACACCTGGACACGTCATTAATATTGATAACTTGGGAAAGGTAAATATTACGGAAAATGTACGAAATGAAACATGATGGTGGAGTCTGAAGAATATACCTAATAATTAATTAAAAAGAAGAGTATAAATCGGATATTATAGGAGAAATCAAAGTAAGGAGATTGAGCTGGGTAGCTCATCATATTGGACTGGACGACGACGGGGTAAAAAATAAAGTATTTTCTGGAAAACCTGAAGGCAGATGAAGATGAAGTCGACGCAGGACGAGGTTGATAGATGGTGGGAATACCAAGATGGAGAGAAGAGGTGCAAGACCAAGGAATGGACCGGCGTTGTTGGAAAGGCTAAGGCTATACTACAAAGGCCGTAACGGCAAAGGAAGAAGAAATATACAGCGTGAGCACAAAACACTCCCTGGTTTCAAGATGTCATAAAATTAATAGTTACTTGAATATTTTGATAAAATTGATATCCAAAGCTCAGTTAAATCAAAATATTTTAATATCTTTCTTTTCAGAATCGCCAGTTGTGAATTCGGTAGCTAGAGGGCAGTAACATCGAAAATGGCGTTCACTCCGCAGCAAAGAAGCTGGTGCGTGTTAGAATTTGCCAAAACAAGCAGTGTTGTGAGAGTGCAGCGTGCATTTAAACGGAAGTTTAATGTTGATCCACCTACACACAAATCCATTCTGCAGTGGCATAAAACATTTGTCGAGATAGGATGCATTTGTGATCAAAGAAAAGAACATTCGGGCAGACCGTCCATCTCTGAGGAAATTGTGGAGCGTGTGCGAGAAGTCTTTGTACGCAGTCCCAGAAAATCAACAAGTCAAGCCAGCAGGCAGTTGCAGGTGCCACAAACTACCGTAAGCAAGATTTTACGGAAGCGTTCGCGTTTTTACCCGTACCGGCTGCAATTGGTTCAAAAGTTATATCCACAAGACAAGGTAAAGCGACGTGAGTTTTGCGAGACTATCCACACTTTAATGGAGGACGATGAAACCTTTCTGACAAAGATCATTTTTAGTGATGAGGCGACCTTCCACTTGAGTGAACAGGCATAATGTTAGGATCTGGGGGAGCGAGCATCCGCATGCCACTCTTGATGTGGAACGTGACTCACCCAAGGTGAATGTTTTTTGTGCAGTGTCAGAGCGTCGAGTGTACGGTCCGTTCTTCTTCGAGGGGCCAACAATCACTTAACACTGCTACGTGACTGGTTAATTCCTCAACTTGCTGCAGAGAGAGGTGACTACATTCTACAACAAGATGGAGCGCCCCCACACTGGCATCAATCTGTACGCAGCTTTCTGAATGACAACCTCCAACACCGTTGGATAGGACGAGCTGGACCCAATGATCAAAATCTATGCAAGTGGCCCCCCACGATCACAGGACATGACAGTTTGTGACTTTTTCGTTTGGGGGTTCGTGAAGGACCAGGTCTATGTACCTCCACTACCGACAACCTTGAATCATATACAGGAACGCATCAGTACAGCTGTCGACTTCATCACACCGGATACGCTTGAGAAGGTGTGGTTGGAGCTGGATTATCGTCTCGATGTTTCCCGCGTAACAGGTGGCGCGCACATTGAGCATTTGTAAACCACGAAAACTTTATGAGTTTTTACAACTACTGTGAACATTTCTGTACAATACTACTTTTGGTATTAAAGTTATACTCTTTCAAAACCAGAGAGTGTTTTTGTGCTCATGCTCTATAACAGAAGGATTCTCAAAGATATTAATTTCATCATTTAAGTTCTTTTAACTACAAGACTAATTCAAGAAAATTGTTTCTAGCTACTAATGAGAGATCTTAAAAGGAGAAAGATGTGAATGAAAGTAAAATACAATGCTTTGATGACTATACACTTACGAGAGCGTTAATTGATATCATAATTACGTTACACTTGTAATGATGCGATCATTACTGGATCATTTTTATGTTATAAATTGTGTATGGCTATGTATTCCTGTACTTTTAGGTTCTTGGCCGTTGGGGGAGCGGTAAGTTTCCAGTAACGGTTTAGGTCATTAGCGGGGCCTATAAATAGGAAGGGCAGGGGAGCAGTCGGGCTCAGATGTTTGGCGGAGTACAGCAATGTAAGAGGTATCTTCTCTAAGGGGAGCGACTGGGCGAGCTTTCTTTCCTTACTATGTGAACCGACGGGGATATTAACTTTCTTTCTTTTAATACACACACTTGCTCTTTTCACATTATTCCAATAGTTTATTTCATGTGGGAAACCGGGTACACAACACACATACCTTCAGCCACCTTCTTTGGTACTGAGGGTTATATATTTTTTTTACTCGTGGAGCCAGTTGCTACGCGAGTCTACACACTCTCTTCGGGAAGGGGGCCAGGGTACACCGGAATGTAATTTTGCGAATAACGGCCAAGAATTAACTTGAATAAACATATATATCTAAAAGGAAATGGGCGTTAAGCTATAATTTGAAGAAGTACGTGTCTATTGCCTAAACTAGCATCCACAGAACTTCAAGTACTGCACGTTTTGAACCTCGGGACAAGGATTCAAAAATGTATGGTTGTGTATATTGTGTATGTTGCTGAGAATCAGCTGAAAACCACAAAATATACCGTTACACACTTTAACATAATCTCTATACAGAGAAATGTGTATGTATCTTAAGATTTAAATTATTGGAAATAGTTAACAGTAAAGGTAGCAAAGTTCCTTGCTGTATGTTGTTTACAGCCAATTTCACTCGGTAGCAAGGAATGTGCCTACAGACAAATGGTGACGCAATGCGGAGACCCGTGTTTGAATCGTGAAGGTACCTGAATTTTACGCTGGGTTTCTAGAATTGTTATAAATGCACGATCTTTATTGTAGCACACCAGCTTGCGAAAATTGGAGAGGGAAAATGAAGAGATTCTCTTGGGATATCAGCCAGGTAACTTGTGTCTTAAGTTTCGAGAGCTAACGTCACTCTCATCGTCAGGAATTGAAGAGTGAAGTCAGCTCTTAAAAGCTCCGGAACTGATGTGGCTATTATCCAGAGAAAAACTCATCATTCGTCACCAGGAAAGGGTCAAGAATTACTTGAGATGGAAATTTATATCCTCAACTTAATTATAAATATTGATAATGTAGCTTATAACAGTGCTTCTTAAAACCTACCGACATACTGTGGCAAGGTTATCACGCTGTAAACACAAGACCCTATCACTGTTAACGCTGTCGCCTGGTAGTCAGGAGGTCTCCGTTGCGGGTCACGTTTGACAACGGTTCGGTTCCCACTCTAAACTGTAGGTAGAGTCAGTATTAAGACTCGGCTGGACTTTTGGCCGACGCCAATGAAACCGTTTTCAAAATTTCCTCTCCTGCCGAAATTCCACAATGATATTCGAAACTCTGGGAAATTCTGCTTACAATTTCTTCTAGAGCACTCACGTCAATCTTCGTGTGGTTTGCTTCCGCTGTTGTATAGATATGCGAAATAGTTTAATAAGCTTACGTAGCCACAAAACTATTGAGAATATCTAGACAACAGCAAGAGCAAATCACACGAAGATTGACGTGGGTACTCTAGAAGGAACTGTAAGCAGAATTTCCCAGAATTTAGAATATCATTGTGGATTTTCGACAGGAGAGGAAATTTCGAAAACGGTTTCATTGGCGTCGACCAAAACTCCAACCGAGCATTGACATAAAGTTATGAAGCAGGAAATGAGATTTTCTGCAATATATATCTAGTGCTAGTGAAGGGATACCCTAAGAAGCCGTGAAAGAACAAAGAGTATACCTTGGCACGTCTGCGTCTGTCGCACTCCCTCCCTCGCCTGTGGAGAGTCCCTTACTGTGTTGTGCATTGCAGTGACCACTACCGCAGCCCAGCAACACAGCCGTGGGAAGATCGCCGTACCTCAAGTTTCCTTTTAATTTGACTTCCCTAATTTCTGTTGGGTCTGCCGTCACGAAGGTTGGAAAAAGGACGGGTCGAAACTCGCCAATCGACAAGTTAGAACTTCTCCATTAAGGAGAGAGAGCGGAGAAGAGAAGCCAATTTATTTCCCTGAAAGGAAACACCGCTATATATCAAACGGAGCAAAAGTTTTATAGGCTGTGCAAAGGAACCAAATGAGATTTCCAAGTGCCTGTTTTCTGAATGCGTCCATTTTACAACACAATTGCCTCTCCGGGCACGCTCACGTTTGGCATTTCCAGTCGGCCTACGCACTTGAAGCTACTCCATTGTACACAGACCTCCCTTTTTTAATTTTTTTTTTCAAAGTACTTTTCGGATTCAAACAAAGTCAAGTGTTCTGCGCAAGGTCCGGTTGCAGTTTTCTCTAAAGGTCATTTTTCCGACAAAGCCAACGGACCTGAAGTTCAAAAGAGTCACGTGGTCTGCTTTTGAGTTTTGAATTTGACCAACGACTGCAGAGCGTTTTTTTCACAACAACAAGTACCCAACCTTTCGTGTAAATATGTTCCCGAAATCATATACCGCGATCCTTAAATATACCATGTTGTCATTAGCTTAAATAACGTTTCCATTAAATATATGCATAAAATCATTTAACTTCTGCAAAAAAAAAGATGGTAAAATACTGATGATGATGATGATTATACCCATAATTGGCAAGAATGACGAAATTTTAAAATATGAAACGCATATATATAAGAAAGAGCATTTGAAAATAAAATCCTTAGAAAAATATTTGGACCTAAAAAGGATGAGGAGCAGGTGAGTTACATAATTTAGAAGTGCAAAACATGTACTTATGTCCAGATATTATTAGAATAACTAAATCAAGAAGGCTTTGATGGGTAGGCCATGTGGCACGAATGGGAGAGGGAAGGTGAGTTTACATGATTCTTGTTGGGGAACCTGATGGTAAGAGATCAGTAGGAAGACCAAGACGAAGACGGAGATAAAACGTTGAGATGGACCTAAAGGAAATCGGTAAGGATGGAAAAGATTAGATTGATCTTGCCCAGTATGGGGACAGATGGAAGGCTTGTGTTGCTGATGTCACAAACCGTCGGGTTTAAGAAGACTCCAGAGTTAGTTTGGTAATTTGAATGTAAGGAATACAGTAGAGCGAATTAATGTATTTCATTTTCTTGTTGATATTGCTTTTGTGCGTTGTCAATTTTGTACACGGTTGATAACTAATAATTCTGCTAATAACAATTACAATGAGAAAGAAAGCTGGAAAAGATGTTTTGAAGACTGCACTACTTAGGCCAGCCGCACACCGAATCCGACGCGACGCGACACGACACGACGAGACGAGTCACAAAGCGAAAAACGCAACGCGACACGACGAGTCAGAAAGCGACGCGACGAGTCACAAAGCGACGCGACGAGCCACAAAGCTACGCGACGAGCCACAAAGCGACACGACGATTCATTTTGTTAGCTAAAATCTGATGACAGATTTCGTCCATGTACGCAGTAGGTCTATGGTCTGTGTTTTATAATTAGGAATAACAGTTTACAGCAGAATAAATGCACTAATGTACGTACATGTACATGCAGAATTATTGTACTCGTATCATTTTACATGTTGTGAATAGAGTCAGCTTGTAATATCTCAAAATATGACTAAATATCTTCATAAAGATAAAAAGGTAGTAGCATCTTGGTCTTTAATTAAACCTTTATTCATAGGTCAAATAACAATACATGAGCTATTTAGCTTATTTTCTAAGGGCAACATTAATATGGTCATCCAGATTTTCTGTTTCGGCGATCTCCTGTGTCAGAATATAATCACGTTTATTTTGCAATTAAATGAAAATATCGCCGCCATGATACTGTCCCCCATTGCGCACATTTTGGCCTGACGTTTCGGGTCTGTAGGTAGATAACTGTGGCTGAATTGAATGGATCACCCATGCGCAGATCGTTTTGTTGCAAGCTGCTCCTTGCGCTACCAAATTCCCGACATTCGCAAACTGTCGCAACGTGAGTTAAATGTTTCGTTCGGTGTGCTGCCGCCCTAGAGCCCCATGTTAAACCTCCCCCGAGTAGGTTTGCAAAAAAATGAATCGTCGCGTCGGATCTGGTGTGCGGCTGGAGCTGTTTCTACCTGTGTAGTCGAAAGCACTCCAAAGTAATTTACAGTTATACGCTAATTAGACCAATGGCCAAATTACATTACATTACGAAACGAAAGCAGAAGGTATAGGCTACACTCTGTCTCAGTTTTCTCTGGAGCAAGCAAACGAAGACAAGTCTCTGCGAAAGTAGTGACGCGAGACTGCTCAACCAATGAACACGTGGCAGGAAATGGGATTGCGTGGAGGGGGAAAGCGACTGCAATTACCAGACTTCGCAGCAGCGTGTACTGTTTCGCTCTGCCCACTCGATTCACCTCCCCCCTTCTCTGACGCTATGCACGGCCTTGCTCCAGAGATAGTGGGACGGAGCATAACGAGTAAGGTTAACCAAAGCGTATACGGCGTATACCGCCGTACACATTCGACTACAGTCCTGAATATCTTATATTCCAAAGCATGTATTTAAGCACATAACTTTTTCTATCTCAGAAACAGTAAGTTACAGGAAAGAGGGCCACAAATTATAATAGATATAAAAAAAGTCATATTTAAAATCTTAAAAAATGATATTACATTATAACCAACACTTGCCAACTATGATTTATTACGACAGAACAACCCATGGAATCCCCGTAGGAATTCTCATTAAATTATTGTTATTATGTGTCACTTCGTAATCAAGGAGACTCTCGCTACGGTATAACGTTTCTGACTCTATTGTTAACTACATATTAAGTTTCCTGTAGCTTGCGAAAATAAATTGGACATGAAAAACAACAGATAATTGCACGCTGCTATGTTAAACTCTCATTAGTCTGCACTTTACAGTTGTACCACAAGATGGAGACATTGGCGATTTGTGATATTGCAAAGGGATAATCATTATTACTTAGCAGACGAAAGGGAATGTTAATATCACTGCTCTGCAAAATTAAACTTATTGAAAATGTTTCAAATTTAAGATCGAAATTTTAATATAAGTTATTCAATTATACTGTTAATATAGACCGTTTTGCGTGTGTTGTATTATGTTCAAAGATTTATCAATAAGTTAATTCCGAGGGTTACATGTTGATGTCTGATTTCTATATGGTACGAGTACTTTAGGAGTTAGTATATTTGATATTGTAACAGAATGAGTTGAATTAGTGTCTCTCTGAAAAAAGCTGGAAACATGTAATGAACTTTGAAACAAAAGAAGAATTCTGGAAAACATCCAATCGTAGCAGCTGCCTGTCGCAAGACATGAGCGACGCAATGCCGGTCTATCACGGCGTGGTTCCATCCAAGCCAAGCGACTCACCGCATTTAGCTTATCGCGGTTCTGGCAATCTCCGACACCAAATGAGAGCTGGGATTTACAAGCGTCCATCGTCGAGAATACCAATTGAGCGTCGAAAATCCTGATAACGCAGGCTCCTCAACTTTCTCTATGTTTCTGTAATCGACTTTTTCTTTTGTTTTTTTCACCTCCGCTTCCTCCTCTCATCTTTACCTTGGAGGAACCCTTTTTGAGGTGGAAAAACCCATCTGAAGTTCTCCGTCGGAGGAGCAAAATCTAATTTCTTCGTCAGAACGCGTTCATTATTTAGAACGCTCTTCTCGCCGTCGTGCAATGATCGTTCCGTCTAAAGAAAAAACTAATATCCAAATTTTCACACGGTATCACATTTCTTTCCTTATTGCACTCGTTTCAGAAACTTGTGGAAGTTGAAAATATCGGGTAATGACGTCATGCTTTTTCACGAGTTTTGTATAATAGCGTATAAAATAGGTTATTGATCTCGTACTATGGTGTGCATAAACTATACATACAATTAAGTTTGACTAGAAAAATCTTAGGAGCCTGGTACACGAATAGAGTATTTTGCACACACGTCAATCTTTTCTCCACAGCTTCGAAGTTATCACTTCTCCTCTCATTTAAATCTCTTTTATTGTTGTTACTATCTTGCTCTTGAGTATCACGAAGCCCCACAACACCTTACAACCCTCTTATGAGTTGTTTTAGTTGGCAAGAATGGAAAGAGGCTAACAATGTGAAGATTAATTTCTAGTCTATAATGATCAGTGGCTCTCCCTCCGAACAGAATTCTGTTTGATTCACAGCCTTGAAATAAAAATATGTATCAGATTACTAATATTACTAATATCGTAATATATTTTTTTATATTTACGTCGTTTTTTTTTTTCTGAGAATGGTAGATTAAATCGACGAGGAAGTAGAAAGGAGCATTCAGTGGAGCCAGTACCAGTTTTGGTGGCCATAAACTAATCGAGTTTCATAACTTCTGAACATCATGAAAAATTCATCTCTTAAAATACAATAATACAAAATTAAGAATAGATATAACAATGGTTCCTTAATGAAGGTTGTAGGAAATCAACAATTTGTCTATTTTAACTTGAACCTCTTTTAACCCCCTTGGTCTCCGGCACTCTTATCCAATCCGAAACTGGGGATACACACGAGTTGGAAGCAATGATAATAGTTCCAATAAGGTTAATTATAATCAGTCTTCCAGCCGTTTCCTGGATGACGTTTGCTCCAAGTGACCACACACAGGGACACACACGACTAACAATAAATCGTCTGTAAACATAAGAGTCTATAGCGACAACTCCCCGTCTAAAATTAAGCTATGACTCTCGTAGACGACGTCTAATAGTAAAACTAAATCACCAGAGAACCAGGAGCGAAAGAATAAGAAGAAGTCATCCGACACCAAGAGAGATATCATGGCCGTTAATACCGTATATCACGCCGATACCCTACTGTCGAGGGAGCGGGTTCGATTCCAACTGGGAACCTAAAGATAGTGACATGTATAGTGACATGAAGCCACGTGGGGGGCTTGGAGGTAGGGTTCCATACATTCTCTATATCGGTCATATCGGAAGTAATGTGATGTGATAAGCCCCACGCTTCGGTTGCCTTTATTTCTCAGGTCGACGGGTAGGTAACTATTGACGAGAGGCTGCATGAGCCCCAGAGCAGCTCTGTGTAGGGTTTTGTCAGAAAAATACCCATCTCTGAAATCGAACCTAGGTCTATCAAGTGGTGGTCAGACCCCCTACAGACTATTTTTTTTTAAAATAAAACTTCTAAGCGCTAGTTTTCCCCGCACAACAATTCCATATCATTTAAACTCATTTCCCTACTTTTTCGTTCAGGACAGACATGTCTTAACCGGGATTCGAAGGCGTAGGTCAGACTGTGTCACCGGCCATTTTGGAGCTTCGGCAATGGGGCTGGATACCTTGTATGCCCCACCGTGTATAGTTTTATGGTTTCCCACCCCTACACGCAGACTCAGCCATCATTTGCGTTCTCACATGCAGGTCCACGCTCCGAGGCACCGTCCTGTTTATTTGTTTGTGCTTGTCATTCGGCTGATTACGTGCCGGAAGTAGAATATTACCTTTTCGATATCGACGTCACCATTCCTCCCCTCTCGACGTGGGAAGCCTAACTTCCGGTCCGCGTTCCATCACACGGCAAATGCCGGGTCCCCGCTGCCGCGATCATTATGCACAACACCTGACAGCCTGGCTCCATCGCTGACATACGTCATTCGGGATGCTGCAATTGCGGAGTTCCTCCTCGCTCATATTGTAAACATGTCAACACTCTGCGGTCGCATAACAATGGATGATCCGCCCGCCAGCTTCGCCGCAAGGAATATTGGATGCGAGTCTCCAGAAGTCCCGAAGGAGATTGCGAAGATAGTCCTGCAGCATCCTCGTATCTGATCGGTCACGTTCTTCTCGGTGTCGCATTTATTAGTCTTCCTGCGTATCTCGTGAAGATAGGCGCCCGGCTGTAAACTTATGCTCTGCTTCTAGAACTGACGTTTACTACATCCTGTCTTTTAACTTCCTTGTTCCACAGCTATGGTGGAAGACCTTCAATGGCCAATTACAATTCTCAGCGGTCTTTGAAACGTTACTTTTTAAAAGTAATTGAGCTACAGTTAACTTACTCAAAAGTAAGTCAGTTCCAGTTAGTGTCACGTTAAAAAGTTACTCTAAGCTACTTCTACGGTTAATTCACAGATCTTTAACTCGTAGAATGTGCTGTAAGCATGAACTGCAACACAATTTTTACAGGAAATTTCCAACCTAAACCAAACAAGGTGGAGCTGCGTTTAGTACCAAACTCCGATTAGCACATCCCCCGGTTTATTGGTTACAGATTACAGATCATAATTATTACCTACTACATCATATGTAGTTTATACTCTGTAGTAGGTCCAATGTTTCAACCAGTAATCGGAACGCTACAAAATAAAAGTTCGTTTCAGTTATAGCCATTCTGTAATAAAATGTAGTTTCGTTACAGATACAAATATTTTTGAAGGAATGTAGCTTGTTGCAGTTTCTCAGTAACGCTACACGTACAATTCAGTTACACTGAACAAGAATTATTTTCATAGGCTATTTACCTTTGAAGGAAAGCTCTGATCACAAACATGAAAATATAACATGCTATTATTGTTGGTAGCCATGTGCAATTTCAAATGCTTTAGCTAAATCTTCACCACAGCAGTTGAACAAAGATCAAATTCCCCGTTACAAGCTACAAACAATTTGCATCGCAACTATAACTACAATTTTAAAATTTATCTTATATAAATCTAGAATAGCGCCTCTATTGACAACTGATTGCAACAGCTCAATAGAACCAACAATAGTCGAAAACTGCACAATTGGCTGCAACGTTAAAATTCAGCACATACATGTAAAGTGCTATTAAATGTATTATTTTGTTTTTGCCAGCTGTTATCTCAAGTTGGGCTCATAATGAATGCTCTTTGAGGGATCTAGGTATATAAGGGAAACTATATTTTTAGAGCATTTTGTCCGCTGTTGCGTGTTGCAATAAAAATCAGATAAGCCTATGCCATGTGGTCGTAAAAATGGAAATGGCTTGGAATGACAAGGAGGGAAAGGGACCATATGGTATCTGCATAAGATATGCAAGATAATGAACTCTGTTTACTGCCGTTTTATAACCGCAGGCGTTATGAATTTCAGGAGTGGTGAGAGTGTAAAACATCCTTGCGGTGCTGCGGTTTATGTGTGCAGCGATTGTTCGTTGACAACAAACAATTGCATATCCTTTGTGGACACCTGTGAAGAATAAGAATGAGCTTGGTATGTTTCCCTCGCCGATCTCCGTTGGGGAGTGGTTAGCACAGCGCGCTATGGAGTCATGGGTTCCGGGTTCGAATGCCGTCTTGTTCATGGCTTCTTTGTGAGTGTCCCTTCATCAATTTCATCATTACATCACTGATCCTCAACGTCGCGATTAGCTAAGAGTGGAAGAAAACCTAATTTTATTAATCAATTTAGTAGGTTTCTCTCGCTGACCTCGGTGGCAAAGTGGTTAGCACTGCGTTATACGATTTGAATCCCGGTCTGGGCATTGATGTCCTTTGTGAGTGTTCCTTCATTGATTTCATCCGTCACGGATCCTCATCGTTGCGATTATCGAAAAGTAGAAGAAAAGCTACGCTAAATAGCAAATATAACTCAGCGAATTTACCTAGCCAACAAAGAATTGGCCTCCCCGATGGCATAGTGCCGTCGTCGCCTTGTAATCAAGGAGTCCCGTGTTCGGATTCCAACCGGGTGGAGGCACACTTTAAACTGTAAGCTCAGTTTCGATTAGCCTATCTGTTCATAAAGAGGAGTTAAAAACAACAAATTAGTCAATCAATCAATCAACCTAACAAAGAATCGAGACATTGTAATCATTGTTCCAATTGGAAAGGGCAGGATAATCCGTCCCGCCGTCATAGTCGAATGATTGAATTTTGAACGTACGTGGTGCCCCGCTAAGGAAGTTCTCCGTACGTACCTCAATAATATCAAGGGTTTCCTTCTATGGCTTAGCGGTTGCCTTGCAACCAAGGAATCCCGGGTTCGATCTCCGTTCGAGACATATTGTGCAGTGAATTGGATCTCACTTTAAATTGTAGACTCAGTCTCGATTAGCCTGTTTGAGCGTAAACAGCAAAGTTTGACGAACAAATATTTCAAACAGTGAAGCCAGCAGATTGATACTTCGTTTGATAGGTCTTTAATTTCAAACACTTTGACAGGAAATTGTGACCCTCTAGAGGAGGTCTCGAGAATTTTAGATGGGAGAGGGGTCTATATATTGCAAAGTAACAAAACATTTTTCAATACGGAGCACTTACACAAACTAGCAAAAAACACAAAGAACGTTACAGTAAAAATTAGGTTCACTCATACTTTATTGGTTTTAGCTGTTATACCAGCTCTACACCAAGTGTCCTAAAAATGAGCCAGTCATGCATGTAAGAAAATACTGTTCCATCAAATTACAAATTTTGAATATATACAGTTTTCATATGTCTATATTAATATCATGAAAAATCTAAAAATGATATATACAATTGTTACATCTGGTGACGATATCAAAGAAGATAAAGAGGTTGGGAGTGGTATTCCTTTTTGTTCATTAGATTCTTGAATAAGATATCCCTTTCATTGGTATGAAGTGGACATTGGAATATAACATGATGAGCATCTTCCTGGTCTAGATTGCACTTGCACATAGGTGAATTAACTAAATTAATTTTATGTAAATGGTGATTTAAACGTATATGACCTGATCTCAATCTTAGTATTAAAACTAAAAACTTTCTGGGTATATTAAATGTACAAAACCATGGAGTCTTATTGTTTAAATTTATTACATTTTGGTATGAATGACCTATTTATGTAAATTTTTGTTAATCCATATATATCCCAATCTTGTTGAATTTATATTTTAACTCTTTGTAACATAATATATTCGTTCTGTGATCCATTATTCTCGTTTCCTTAGCATTTTTATCTGCCAGTTCATTAGGTTTGAAATAAAAATTGCTTTCAAAAGGTTGAAAATAACTTAATAATCACAGTTGAACCTACAATTGTTTCACTTCATTGCATTGTTGTCATGAACAAAAGGAAAAGGAAAAAAATATGGTGTTCTATTATGCGTTTTTCAGCCCATAATAATCTTATTTGTATGAATATTAAAGCATTATTTTTCCAACTGTAACATGTGAAACTGTACTATACAAATTCAGTTAATAACAATTTACTTTAGAAAATTATGCTCATCTCACAATCACTCCATCACTTTTTACCATAACTTATTCTCCACAGTACGTTTTTACGTGGTATGTAGTCCGTGCGTTGGACAGCGTATATTTTCCTAATACAGTCGCTTCACCCTGACTGTACAAAATTGTGCACATAGTATTCATCGGTTGCAGTAGAAAACATTTGCGTCTGCTGTACCAGTAACGTTGGATAGAAACTAATGTATTTTGCAATAAATTTTCCCACCGTCAGGTATTTTCCAAACACACAATAGCAGACAACAATGGCAACGCAAGAATCTCCGCATATATTTCACTCGCCAGGCAGTTAGATACTGACTAAGCTTTTCTCACTGTGACGTCACTCTGACGCAATTTACGTCAGAGGCGCTTCCTTTCCCCCATTTTATGGATTTTGCTTCACAGAAAACAGTGGTCTATATTATCCCCCAGCCATAAATCCCGAAAGGAAACACTACTTTTTTTTTTCAGTATCACAGATCACTAAACGCGCAGGAACCTGGGACAATATACGCAAATAGATACGACTAGGATTTAATGGCCCATGCAATGCGGGGTTGTGGGTAATTTTTTAAATATTTTTCCCCCCATCCCGACGCGGTCTGAATTACATTTTCATCCACGGCGCCCGTTGCTTAAATGTGCTGTAAAAGTCGGGATGGAAAACTGAACAGAAGAAAAGCGGAAACCGCATTGTAAATTAGGGGTGGTTCACACTGGTAGTTTGTAAACATTTTTCCGTTACCCAATTCAGCATCCTCGTCGTTATTGGTTTTCCCCTTTTTTTTTATTGCCTCCATAAAACGCTAGCTACTTGCTATATTGGATTTTTAGGGGATTTTTCTACAGCAGACACCTTGCGTTAATAAGTATTTTGATTGTCGAGCCTCTTCTTCCAGGTTTATTACTTATGTATTTCTAATTTCCCCTCTGTTGAGGGGTTCGATACACGGTGGAGGCACATAGTAGTTAGGTTTCCACTTCAAACTGTAGGTCCAGTCCCGATTAGCCTTTCTTTGCATAAAGTGGACTTAAAACAATAATTCACTCTCACTCACTCACTCACTCCTCTGGCGAGTTGCTCTCAGTATTGGCATAATTTATACATATTTTGCCTCGGTATTCTTAATCATTTGTTTTACTCGTCTTGTCAATATACCTTTCACTTTTGTACGTGTTTCTTTATACAATTGCTTCTTGATATATGTATGTATGTATTAGGGCTGGAGCCGATACAGATGCCGATAACAGTGGTATCGGTATCGGAAGGTATATGTTGAATTTTAATTACCAATACTGTCCGATATTTTACGGCGTTGTAGTCTTTTGCAGGACCCGCAAAAATGCCTCGTGACACTTTTGCGGAGTCTAATAATCCTGAAAGTTATGCCAAATTCGAAGTTTCCATTTTATTTTCAACAAGTATCATGTGAAATACTGTATTTTGCGATCAAAAACAGGGGTATTTTACTATTCTTATGGAATTCTTAAATATTTTGAAGCAAAACGGTGGAAAAAGTCTTACTTATAATTTAACTAACATTAATCAATATGTTGACCAACTTTTAATTGTTTCCGTTTTCAAGCGTCGGAATCGGTAAGAGGATCGGTATCTCTACAGGTTCAAAGTGATATCGGCTCAGCCATAATAAATAAATAAATAAAGGTTTATAATAATTTCGTTTTGAAATCTTCCTTGCATTTTACTTGAGTTTGTAAAAACAAAAGGACTAGAATTTCAAGACTAGTCAAGCGACGAAAGCATAAAAGGAATATGATGAGAAATATGTGAGGAATCTTACAAATGATCTATTGAAATTACCTTGTTAATGAAATCTCAATGTCTTTTATCTGCCACGTTATGAAATTTATCCCCTTTCGTGGTAATTACACACACACACACACATCATACTGAGAAGAGCCCAATCCTATCAAGTAATTTAATATATTTAGTTTATATGTATCTTGTTTTTCCACTGAAAGACTGTGTTGTAATATAAAAGACAATTATGGGCTGAAACTGCCAATTGATCAATATGTACATTTTCATCTTCTTTTATTTCTTCCTAATTCTTGTTGATTTAACAAATGAAAATCTATATGTATAAAATTGTATTAGTGTGCAAAGTAACTTAATATATATAATATTAATGTGTAACCATAGAGCTTAAAAAGTGTTTTGCAGTTTTCAAAACAATTATTTTATTTAACTGAAATTGTAAAATTATGAAATGTAAAACAAATGTAAGTGGTGCATAGCTGAAAAGCTACAACCAAATATACATTTATATATAAAATAAAACTAGAAGATTATAGTACTGAGCTAAGTTGATTATAGGGCTGAATGTTCTTATCAGTTGGATATTGAATATTAATCCTAGTATTCTGCGTTATGAATGGAATAGTTTGTGTTACAGGGATAGACATAGCTACCATATTTTGTTCATTTTTATATTCCTTAGTTCAGTGACCTTACAAATCTTAATATGAAATCACTGAATGAGATTTTAATATTAATTACGTCTCAATACACGGCAGATGTATGCAATATTAAAAAAATTAAATATCTAAATTTCCTAATTATTGATTGACTGGGCCATTGATTGCTTTTGGAGGATGATGAAGTTCACATTGAAAGAATATCTAAGGCTAAAAGAATTTATTCCTGTAGTAACGAATTATTACAAAGAACAAGAGACTGTATCTTGTTTGGGCATATTCCAAATGGAGACCGTGTTAGCATATTCATTAGGACCGGTCTCTCCACCGTCCGTCAAACAGCGTAACAGATGTGGCTACATGTGTTACATAACATTCCATGTAGAATGGCAGCCCTGACAACGTGAAGAGGTCAGAACAAGAGACTTGCCAGCCTGCCATATTAATAGTCATAATGAAAAACGTTTATGCATTAATTTTTAAGGCAATGCACTTTAATTGAAGCTTGTTACTTCTTTTATAAAGCATCAGCAGGTTTTTTAATATTGAGATTTCCAGCTATGTATGTTGACCACGTTCAAATCAAAGAGTAATAATTCCTCTGTAACTTCATTTCATTGAATTTTGCCTGAATGCTTTTACGTTTACGTCATTCAAATGCAAATAGCTAGAGGAATTTAATTAATGCCAGACACTCCCACACAATCTGATTTTAATATTAACTTAGCGTGGGGGTATGTTCATTTGTTTCTTGTCTCAGTGACCGATACACTGATCTTTCGAGTCACGATCTCTCTACCGAAAGTTCTGGGTTCGAGTCCTCAGCCAAAACTGTTTGTTGTGTCTGTACTTTCACTTATTTATTCTAATTGCCATTTATTCTTATCGCCACGATTAACCTAAACTGGAAGAAAAGCGGCATTTAAATGAAAAGTCTATACGTCCCCCTATACGCCTTCATGGCGTGGTGCTAAGCACAGGGGAACACTTTACTTTTACTTTTTACTTTTATATGTTCTACTTAAGCCAAAAAGGCATCAATGAATATATAGTACTCATTTTTGCAGTTTGTGTGAGTATAAATTATGAAGTTGTCAGGTAAGAGTGTAACGTATACAGTGTATATTGTACGTATAGAAAGATACACATTTACAGCAAAATGTTGGTGTGTTCCCTCAATATTGACGTGTCAAGAAAGTTGAATGGGGTTATATTCATTAACTCAGATTTTCTTAAAATGTTGGAAATTCAAAAATATAGTATTCACGAGTTTAAAACACCTTTTATCCAACTATGTAATAATATTTATCCTTATTCATATGCTGAACCCGGCAACTCAAAGCCTAGGTTACATTGTCCTTGAATAAATGTGATAAGCAAATAAGTTGACTTCTCTTCAATTTGATCAATTTGAAATGTGAATTTCTGAACGCGCACGGCTATAAAATCAATTGACATTCAAAATTAGTGAGCAGCTAGTGAAAATGCATCTTTTCGATAATTAATTCAGGTTACTGCAGATTGAAATCTTATTGTACAATAATTGTTTTCAATACATCGACGACCTAGGATTCTATTTAGTTAGTGCTGTCCTGAATGCTTCTTTAATATTTACTTGAGAACTAGGGCTTAAAAAATGGTCATAGGTGTGTGACAGCTCTATTTCTTAGAATGTAGATATTCATATTGACAAATTGTATTGTTGCAAAGATTTATACAGGAATGGTAAATGCATAACAGACATTAAGAGGAAAAATGTTATCTCTTGCTCGCAATGTTTTACAAATAAATAAAGTATAACATTTCAAGTAAATAAAATTCTAGTGTGTTCGGGAAAAGGTACTTTAGTCACAAACTGCGATTATCTGTTGCATTCATCAAAAATAAAATATAAGTATAGTTTTATATTGGGCGTGTGTGTAGATTCTAAACACTAATGATCCTACATTTATCACGTCTGTAATGTTTACTATTAAAATAATAAACACATAAACTGTCTGCTGTGAAATGGCATCTTTTGACTTAGCCTAAGTGCTTTTTTGCCTAACAGCCTAGAATTGTTCTTGTGAGTTTTGAATAGAATCCAGTGCATACTGAAATCTACTTGTATACTGATTTGAAGATAAGTTGGTTTTAAGACGTAGTATGTAATACCTTAATGTCGGTTGATTTGTTTTATTTTACTTCACATTTCAGCCACTTTGGCTAATCTTGAAGATGAGAATGAGTGATGATATGATGATATTGATGAAGGGACACTCATTGATGTGCTAACCACTCCGCCACAGAGGCCGGCTAATACCTTAATGCTATATTTCTGGCGAGAAGACTACCCCGTTCCCCAATTCTGACGACTTCCAGTATACCTTTATGAATATGTCTTCATTTCAATTCCCTACAAATATAATTGCCTTTTTTTTTCAATCATTCGTGATACAGAGAACTGACACAAAACACTCAGCCAAAGTTAAACATGAACCGTGCTCTTATTGTCGGTGTTGAGCGGATCGGTTTAATACGGCTTAGTGCAGTCGTCTCCTGGGTACCGAAAATTTTCAACACAATTGATTGAATTGAACACGAAAAATTGTTTCCACGGTGGTGGCAGGGGGACAGGAAATAACATGGAAAGTGGCCACTTACGAACTGGATGTTGAAAAGAGATGGGTAGAGTTGTTTTTTTTAAATTTTTAATGCATTTATCCGGAAATGTCGGATATGATATTAATTGATAATACCAATACCAATCCCCGCACGCAATACACTACGGATGGCTTTGCATTTTACCTCTTGTGCATGCATGCATGTATGTATGTATGTGTGTGTGTTTGTGTGTGTGTGTGTGTGTACGACCTAACTCCAACTTATCTTCAAATTAGTATACAAGCAGATTTCAATATCATTCATTACTCACAAGAACAATTCTATACTGTTCGGGAAAAAAGGACTTCAGTCAAAAATGCCGTTTCACAGCAGGCAGTTTCTATGTTCATTCCTCGCCTTTGGTAAGAGCGGTCCCGGGTTCGATTCCCGGTAGGAGTAACAAAATTTCGGTGCTGACCCAGCATCGTGAGCTACTTGAAAAGAAGCATCGGTCTCCGGTCTCAAAAGCCAGAAAACAGCGGCAATGGGACTCGATGCGCTGACCACGCGTCACACAATCAACAAACCATTTGGCAGGCCCTAGTCCTTACAGGGCTTTTGCACTATGCAGTTTGGTTTTTAGAATATTATAAAACTTGAAAAACATTCAATATCCAAACGAATATACACAGTGCGGTCCATACGTTCCCGGATTGATTTTTTTGTAGCCTTCCCATTAACCCCATCTAGCGGATGACTGTTTAAACTACGTAGTTTGAACCCTTTCTAACAGCCATGCTGAGAGGCATCAGTCTAGCCATTGTTGTTGAAGAGTGCGGATGTCTGATATAACCCGGTGTTGTGTGTGTGTGTCAGACTCGGGAGATGGATGAGAAGGAGCAACAGCGGGTAGCAATTAAATTTTTCTGCAAAGCTGATTTCTCAGCGACAAAGACATTTGAACTGATTCAGAAGGCGTACGGTGAGTCAGCACTGAGTCGGACTACCGTTTTTGAGTGGCATAAACGTTTTCGTGAGGGTCGGGAGAAAGTGAAGGACGACAAATGCAGTGGTCGGTCAACAACAACGTGGACCAACGAGAACATCGCAGCTGTCGCTAAATTGATGAAGGAGGATCGGAAAGTGACATCTCAGATGATAGAAGCAACACTAAACATCCCCAAAACAGTGGTTTTGCGGATCTTGCCCGGACCTCTTTACCTCTCGTGATTTGTTTCTGCTGCATGACAACACCCTGGCTCATTCGACAGCAATAAATAGCCAGTTCCTCGCTGAAAAGCAAGTCTCAACGTTGCACCATCCACCTTATTCACCAGATTTGTCACCTCCGGACTATTCTCTCTTATTTGAATTTGTTCTTGCCTTAGTCCGGGAACTTATGGACCGACCGCACTGTGTATGCAACCAACTCTTCACTCACCCCAAGCTTTTTCGTGATGTGACATTGACGATTTTTGCAGATTATAATTATTTATATATATATATATATATATATATATGTGTGTGTGTGTGTGTGTGTGTGTGTGTGTGTGTGTATGTACGAGGAGTATGTGTGTGTGTTTGTAGCGAAGAATGAAGCATGAGAAATGGACAGAAAAAGTAAGATGTAAAATTGTGTTGGAAAGAGTTGGTGAAAACAGAGAGCAATGTTGGAAGTGATGAAGAAAAGAAAACATAAATTAACTGGGGGACACTGAGAAGGAAATTCCTGCTACAAGTTTGGAAGTAATGGTTAATGTGGAATGTATCCAGGGAAGAAGACATCAGCTGATAGACGACATTAAATTAAGTGGATACTACGCTGACATAAGCGTAAGGCGCAATATCTGTAAACCTGGATGTTGCAGTGAAAAACTTGCCTATTAAGATAGAGAACGATTAATGAATATTTGTGTGTGTGTGTGTGTGACGTCTTACACGTATAGGGTGGGAAATAACCTTTTTCTAGGGGTCTGCAGGAAAAAGTAACAACAATTAAGAAATTATGGTAATACCAAATGTTTACTACGACAATTTTGGTTACAAAAACAAAATTAAAAGTTAGTTCACGACAAAGCACCTTGCTTCAAGGCAAATGCTAAAACCAAGACCTTCTTCGGCTAAGTGGCATTGACTTCTTCAGCAGTTCTGAATGGCCGGGTGCATCACCGGACCTGAATGCAGCGGAGCACTTTGGGGCTATTCTGAAGGACGCAGTTGAGTCCTTGATGATAGTGGAACGCGGACCGGACCGCTATTCCCGGCCAACACTCCTTGCACATCTGGAACAAGTCCTCCGTGACATGGAATGGAATACGGACTGTTTGCGAATCTTCTGAGCTCCTACCCTGATGGTCTTCGTGCTGTGAGAGAAGCAAACGGCGGACATACTAACTTTTAATTTTGTTTTTGTAACCACAATTGTCGTAGTAAACATTTGGTATTACCATAATTTCTTAATTGTTGTTACGTTTTCCTGCAGACCCCTAACAAAAGGTTATTTCCCACCCTGTACATGTACACTTTCTTCTGACAGAATTTCAAAATAAATGAACGGCTTGTAATGAACATTTTCTGGATTGAATAACTTGTGGTGGTCCTGCCTGGGATCTAATAGAACTACGATTAGCTCAATTCAAAAGAAGAACTTTAGCAAAAACTTCTTGCTACCTTTGGATAGTACAGTAGACCAGAGTAACTTATAAAATATAAATTCTATTTATGAAGATGGTCAAAATTAAGAGTTTAAAAATAAAAAATGATCGTACATTTTTCTTTTCATCTTTTTTCTCCATTCTTCGCCTCTTTGATTTCACTTCCGTCTTTCCTTTAAGAGAAGTTCGTTCCCCTATCATTTTCTTCTTTTCCCCGTAATATGGTTGTCATCGTTTATCTTCTTTATGTCGTCGAGACCTTATTGGAGTCTGATTTTCTAAATAAAGTAGCGTATCTTAATGGTGCAGAAAAAATGAGAAATTGAGCTGCACCAGAAAATCGGTTTCTCGTTTAGTATTGAATTAAGTTTCCTCACTTGCATCAAAATTCACTTCAATTATATCATAAGTTAAAGTTAATTATTTTACATAGCAATGAAAATATGGGGTGACTGTTCTGGCGCTACTCGAGAATTGTCTCTCAGTATTGCTAATGAACATTCTTAAGGGGTTATTAAGATCCTGGAAATCCTGTATGGGCACATACTTTCTGTACCTCTGTTCTTTTTCGGCTCATTTTCATTCCCTCTCTCTCTGTTTCATCTCTACGTCTCGCTCCATCTTTTTTTATTATTTCACTCATTATTTCCCTTCGTTTGTTGTTTCACGCTTATGTATCCCTTCGTTTATTGTTTCACGGTCTTTATCTCCCTTCGTTTATTCTTTCACGCCCTTTTTCTCCCTTCGTTTATTCTTTCACGCTCTTTCATCTCCCTTCGTTTATTTTTTCACACTTTTTATCTCCCTCCGTATATTCTTTTACACTATTTATCTCCCTTCGTTTATTGATCCACACTCTTTATCCTCCTTCGCTTATTTTTTCACACAATCTTCTTGACTGTCTCTCTTACTGTTTTTTTATATTATATTTCATTTAATTCCTTCACGCTCTTTCCTCATTTCATTTCTTCATACATAGGCACATATGCACTCTATCTTTGCTTTATTGTTTCTCTGTACGTGTTTCTTAGATCTCCCTCTACTAGTTGTTCTCCCTCCCTCCTTCTCTCTCTCTATCTCTCTCTGTGCACGCGCGCGCAGGTACGTATGTGTGTATGTTTCTCTTCTTATTTTATTCCCATATACAAGTGCTCACTCTTTCTCTTTGTTTTATTATTTTATCCTTCCCCTCTCTTTTCTATTCTCTTTGTTTCCATCTCTCGCTCCTTATTTTTATTCCGAGAGAAAGAGCATTTGACACATCTTGACCCCTTTTAGCGCTACACTACGTATTCTCTTACACTTTACGTATCGTTGTCATTGATTGCGATGGTGATATTTCGAACACCAGCCACGACGGTTACGTTCAATAATTCTTCATTAAAATTGGAACTCTTTTTCACAATAGGAATGGTCGTTCGAGTCCGACTCCTGAATCTAATACCCGAATTTTCATTTTCCGAATCCATTAGGATTCTATATCGCGGATTCGTTCATAATTGGTTCACCCCACCACCGTTCATGTGCCTTTCTGGCACTTAGAAATTCACAGGGCTAAACTATATTTGACATTTCCAAGCCCGAAGGTTTGTTTTTGCAGCAACATGTCTTCCAGCTGTCTATCCCGGGCAAGATTAATCCATATCCTTACCAATTTCCTTCAGTTCTATCTTAATATTTTCATTTCATCTTCGTCTTGGCGTTCCTACATGTCTCTTTCCATCAGATTTTCCAACAAGAATCTGTAAACTTTTCTATCGTCTCTCATGTGTGCTACATGACCTGCACACACACACACACACACACACACACACAAAATAAAATTCTAATTAAAGAGGATGCTGTGAATTTTCTTGGAAAGTTTCACACACTTCATAATTTCCTTGAGAACAACCAACTTTATATAATCCAAGTTAAAACTAAATTTAGTCGCCTGGCAACCCTGCTACTTTGTAAACTTTATAATGATATCTACATAGAGAAGAGCGAACGTCCTAACTAGGACGACTACATGCGTAGAGTTCTGAGGCAATTATTCTGAGGGAGGAAAAAGCCAGAAATATCAGCCCTGCCTATGGGTCCAATCAAGTTCGAAATTTTCTCTCCCGTCTCCATTGTAATTGGCAACGCTGGGCATGTCCCCCCCCCCTCCCCCACCGCGAACAGCTCCCAGCCATCTCTTGTCAAGACTAAATTGGGCCTCGTATCGGCTGTTTCCCTCCATTCCCATCGTTGCAGCAAAAGAGAATGGGGTTATCGGTTGAATATAAAGTAAACAGTGTCTTGCAACTTAACGACAATTGATATTTGCTTTAGGATTTTGATTGGTTCTTGCCGTTCTATCACGTGGCGTTTATATCTGATGCAAAGTGGAAATCGCTCGGTGGAATTGGAAGGTTTTGGAAAGCGCCGGATGTGGCATTCCAAGCTCCTCTTCGTAGATCTCTGAAATATTATACGACGGTTTCCAAGTCCGTACAGAGAGCTGACTCCTAGGACGACATGTACAGAGGGCACCATTCAAAGTTATTTTTAATATTTCTACATCATTTTAATTATTATTCTTAACCTTTTTATTGTAGTCACAGCGCGCTACGACGCTAGGGTCCTGGGCTCGAACCCCGGCCTGGGCATGGGTGTTATTTGTGTTTCTTTATCAATTTCACCATATCACCACTCATCCTCATCTTCGCGATTACCCAAACGTGGCAGAAAGGCGAAGTGAAATAAATCAATCAATCAAGTCTTTTACTTGTAGTCTCATTTTCTGGTAGAGTCGAATTACTTTCGGAACAGCTCCAGCGGACTGCGCGAGTCTGTCTAACGAGCCTAGTGGGCGTGTAAAACCTGAGCAGGGGGCTTAGCGATAGGTTCTGGGTTGAGATGACATCAGCGGCTCGCTTCGTTAATTGGCTGCTTCGAGAGTTGCGACTCGTTCCGAAGCTTCAAATGCATAACAGCCAAGGATGTTACGGAAATAATCTAACTCTAACACACAGCTGGAAATTTCTGTTCCTCAAAGCAATAGTAATAATACGTTTTAAAATATGTTCTCCGAATACTGAGACATAACTGAAATATTCCTAAGTATGATAAACTTTTTTTAAAAATCCAAAATTTAAATTACAAATTTTTAAATATAACCTGCATTATTTTTAATGAGTTCTTCTTTGTTTCCTCATTTCAGAATACGCGTGTGTAGAATTTAAATGTCACCATAGCATAAGAAGAAAATATCGAAGGAAGCACATAAAATGTCGGTGCTTGATAGTGCGGGAGGTAAAGGGGGGGGGGGTCAAACCAAAATCCTGACTAGGGCGTCAAAATAACTAGCTACGTGTCGTACGTGTCGTACAAACGTTATTTACAGATCCCTACAAAGCCAGTACGCAGACTCAAAATAAATTTGGAAAGAGCAGGATTGACATAAACGATAGATACATATGGGGAAGGTAAAGATACCCCCTGTGCTTGCAATACGTGAAGGCATATGTGGAGGATGTGGAAGTACGTACAATCTCCGCCATTTGTGGAAGTCTTGGGATTATCACCACTCCTTGACTCCCTTTACCGCCCAGGGAGGTTGCCTCCATGTCGCCAATCATTAGAGGCTAGGTGAACCCGAGAGCGGCTCCACGCTGGGACATTGTTCGATTAATTCCTATCTGAAATGACCAACCCCAGGAATCGAACCCGGGTATCCTACGTGGCAGATGTTTTGCCGACAGGACCACCTGGTGTCTCTCTCTCTATGTATATAGAATCCTCTGTGTATATGCCGGCCCCATGGCGGAGTGGTTAGCACATCGCGCTACAACGTCAGGGGTCCCGGGTTCGAATCCTGGCCTGGGCATGGATGTTTGTGAGTGTCCATTCATCAATTTCATCATGTCATCACTCATCCCCATCTTTGCAAATTAGCCAAAAGTGGCACAAAAAGCGAAGTTAAATAAACCAAATCAAATCAAATCAAAATCAAATCCTCTGTGTATATATACGTATGTACATACACACACACACACACAAAAGCCGTATCTGAAAGTTTGATCTCTAATTAATGGGCCAAGAGTAATTTAGAGAGGTTGGAAATCTTTAATGCTTGTACCTGATGCCTTACAGGGAGTACGCTTGTCACAAGATAGACTTACGTTACCCCTAGTACTTCTTAACAGGCGCGTCATATTTCACGGTGGCACTAGATTGCCCGGCGCACCTTAATCACTTCAACAAGAACAACCGGAACAAACCCCCTTTACCTGTCAATAGGACACCAATGCACTATCTTGACCGACAACCCAATTTCCTTACAGCATCCTTTGCGGGAGATCTATTCTCCGATCCAGTCTGACCGAGAAAACAGCCTCTCCCTTCCAAGTCAGAGTTCCAACAACCGACCTCCCCCACTCTCATCTGGGAGTTTACATATGTTATATTGGCGATCCTTTGCCAAAGGCCCTCGTTTCAAAAGTTTTTATTTTTTAACAGACAAAACGGCCGCTTTTCTTCAACGTTCTAGATACGATAGAATACAAAGTGTTAGGTCCATACGAGTAGTACGTAGTACATATACAAATAATATAAGAGCTTAAAATATTACATAATAAATTGTTTTACACTATTTATTGAAATTTTCATATAATCGTACACACACACACATAAATATTGGGGCCTCGCCGATGGCGCAGTGATAGCGTCGCCGCCTTGTAATCAAGGGTTCAAGGGTTCGATACCCGGTGGAGGCACATAGTGGTTCGGATTCCACTTTAAACTGTAGGTCCAGTCCCAATTAGCATTACTGTGCATAAAGTGGACTTTAAACACCAACTCAATCCAAAAAAAACATACACATTGAATGAAAGTAACTAATTAATTAGCATATCAATAAAATATTATAATAAAAGCCATTCTTGCACTGACAGGGCGACAGCGTTATATTTAATACATTCTGCTTTTGAGTAAATTCAAGGTGCCGAAAGTTCATTTCTCCCCTAAAATGAAGCAATTTTTTTCAGCCTTGAAAACTATTCCCTCTTTAAAGAAGAAATTAAATAACTAATTATGCAATAAAAGTATTTTACCAATTAGTTGCGTAAATATTAAAATTATTTTCACAAACTTTTGATGCTCTATGTTGACAATAAATATTGATATAGACATGGAAAGGGAAGCAAGGCATTTTTTTAAAAAAAAATGGTGCCGTCCGTTCCAAAAAAAAAATGATTGAAATTATAATTCTTGCGAGTAACTAACACTAATTTTAAAATAGCATGGAATATGTAACAGCTTGACAATAATTGTTCGGGAGATGTCGTAAGTGTCTTTCCACTGCCCATCTTTCAAATGTATATGGATATACGCAAAGAAAGACAGTGCAATAGGTAATTTTTTTGTAATTATTATCTTACTTTCTATACTATTACCATGAATGAAAATCAATAGGAATTTTCTATTTTTGTAGTAAAATACCGTAAGTCTTACAGTAAAATGTTATATTTTTACAAATAACTGTAAAGTACGAGTAAAATTACCGTGGTGTTATTTACTTAGTTCTCTGTAAATCTGCTGTACATTGCTGAAATTTTAGATAGTGAAATTGTAATTACAGCCATAACTCATTGATATCTTCAGAGTAAGCAAACTTTACATCATGCGCAAAGGTTGCAGTAATGGCGAATGGAAAAATGAACAGGGAGGCAAATGTAGGGTAAATGTTCTCTGGGAGGAGTATTGTCACTTTTGGTACATCCATAAATGGGTTGGGGGTAAACAAAAATTTGCATGGAGCTAAAATATAATTTTATAGTTTTGCTTCTTTGCTGCGTGTAGACTAATCGACAATGGGACGTCATCAGTAGAAGGTTGGTAACAAAAGAATCCTCAAACGAGACACGTGTAACGTACACACGTATCTATTCTTAACTTCTTAAACCAAGAATGCAACTATGCGTGCTTCAAGTGTTATTTATACTAAAGTATTATTGAAGAAGTAAAAATAAAAAGAACCGAACTCAACCCTCGTATTAAGACCAGAGATGGCCATTTGCCTTAGGCCTCACGAGGTCCGGCCTCCGAGTTGAAGGTCGGCCTCACAGTGCCTCAGCCTCCGACCTCCAACTCTGCCCCTGGTCTCACAGGACCTCAGCATCCAAGCTCAAGGTCGGCCTCCGGTCTCACATGACCTCAGCCTCCGAACTCCATCTCGGCCTCAGGCCTCAGCCTCCCAACTCAAATTGGGCCTCGGCATCAGCCACAGACGGCCTCATCCTCGCAAGGCTCCTGAAGCCTAGGCGGAGGCTGGACATCTATGATTAAGACACACAGAACGAGATTAAAAGTAGAGTCAGGATATCAATTTATCCATCGACCGTAACGTACAATCTCACATGTACGTAATTTCCCTTTATTTCACTGCTAAATAGATTTGCATGCAACTAACGACAATGAAAAATAAATGTTAAATGAGATTTCGGTTCGGGGTGTAAGGGGTGACCTTCCACGTAGGCGCCCTAGAGTCAACCTCACTTCCACGTAGTGCACCCTGGACTAAAGACTAACGAGGCTCTGGCGACTGGCACTATGGCCAGTATAATTTTGTGTGTGTTGTCCTGTTTGTTGTCCTTGTGTGTGCTGAGTGCCCGTTTACGGCCTCAGCTTTTAACAGAAGTCAGAACATTTTAAAATTTTTAGTTATGCAACGCTAGAGTTGTTATTTGTAATGTTAAGGGGCTGGCCCCCG
This sequence comes from Lepisma saccharinum, assembly GCF_977018435.1. Taxonomy (NCBI): domain Eukaryota; kingdom Metazoa; phylum Arthropoda; class Insecta; order Zygentoma; family Lepismatidae; genus Lepisma; species Lepisma saccharinum. The sequence goes on from NC_139253.1 coordinate 23,758,147, forward strand.
TATAATGTGACGGGAGCAAAATAGCCTAAGTGCTGACGCTCCCAAAATTTTAAATTCAAATCAAATCAAATCGAGATTTCGGTTCCTAATTACACCTACAGAAACCGGAGATATCACTATACGTGTCTGCATTTGCAAAACTCGGGCTGCGAGAAAAACAAATGAGCAGCTAAACACATTGTTAAACATGGGATTCTAATTGCGGAAACATGCTTTGTGCGTTAAAAATTCCACGCACCCTGGTTCATTAAAAAAATAGCACAACTGGTGATGTGTAAACAAGATTTGAACACGAGACTCAGCTTGGAAACCGCACAGCATGAACACCGACGATGAGGACCTGAATTTCATCTCGTTTTGTTTTTTTCAGTAGAATAGGATCCGGAAGCTTGCACCACATGACAGAATGCGGCAAATACCACATAGAATAAACGGATTTAGAACGGAATTATGATACACAAGAGCGAAAGCCAAATTTGCGTTTCCCTTCAGCGCCGCGAACAAGCGCCATTATCCACACAGCGGAGGAAGCCTATATAACACATGCAAATCTTCATAAGTTATGGATTGGCCGACGGCCCGGGGCTACGCATCAGCATAAATGTAGAATGTGAACCCTCAAATAGACCATTGGTTGCAGCAGACTTCACTACGTGCAAAGTAATGATATTTTTCTCTTCTGGTGGAGCAGAATCCTCGAAACTGACTCTCTCCGAAGTGACGTCAGCTGTATGAAAGACAGGCCTTCCATTTTAAAAAGGTTATGGCGAGCGATGCTAGGAAATGTAGCGCCGAAATTTTGAACAAATCGCAAAAAGTTGCCAAGATAGAGCTGTTTCGAATTAAATAGAATAATATGCTACATTGAAATATATTAAGTTGTTGTTTTGATCTTAAATAGGGAGAGCAAAATTTGAGACTTGGTAAAATTGAACTTTAAAACCTTCGAACTTCTCGAAATCTGGATATACGTACATTGATGATATACAACACTGAACCAACGAAATTTTATGTTTTTTTTATTTGGGTATTGCGGATATAGTATTGCATAAATCAGTCCGGATATAGTGTGACTGAGAACATGATTTTAGAAATTTCATGTTTAAAATATCCAGAATATTCGAAAATTGTACTTATAGAATTTTCTTGCACTCGTCAACACTGACATAGTATGTAGTACCACATATTTATGTAAAATTAGCATAATATAACTTGCAAATAAATTCTCACATTGTAAATTGTTGTCTTTTAAAACAAATGTTAGTAATGTGATAAATTATATTAATCACTTCAAGTTGGAAAACGAAACATTTATAAAAAAATCCGGCTAGCTTCTTTTAATGTTGTTTGTAGAATCAATTAAATGGTATTAGAATTGTCTCTTTCTAATAGAAGACACACTAGATTTCTTTATTAAATTTGTTTTTTATTATTTAACATCGTTTTTTACCACTTTTAACTAATCGCGACCATGAGTATGAGTATTATATGATGAAATTGCCCAGGCCAGGATTCAAACCCGGATTCGGGACCCCTGGCGTCATAGCGCGCTGTGATAATCACTCCGACACGGTAGTCGCCATCCCTCATGACGTAGTCGCTTTGCAATCAATAGGTTCTCGGTTGAGGTACATTACACAGTGGTTTGGATGTCAGTTTATCGTACTTTATCGAACTTGGGGAGGGTTTTATCTCAATACTGAATTCGCCAACGTCGCTTCTCCTGAAAACAAAACTCCACCAGTCCGGGAGTTTTAGGAACACCCCTTACTATGAGCAGCACGTTGTGTCAATAAAAACTCCACCGACTGAATAGCCTCCTCTCGTCCAGGATGATCCTATTTAACAACTTTTCCTCCAAAGACAAGTCTATGTTTGCTTCCCCTGTTCCAAGTTAATGAGAAAGAACCTTTGATCGCCCGACTGAAGTTTCCTTTTCAGTCCTTTTATGTTTATCCTCATTCTCTTTACCCGTTCGCCTTCTGTCGCGACGGAAAACAAACGCATCGACAACGGGAGGAAGAGTGAAGGGGGAAGCGAGAGAAAAAGGGACGCGGTGAAGGTAGTGTGTCAAAACACGAGACGGTATTTTGTTAAAAAGCAACTCGCCTTGCTTCAGGGAAAGCTAACAAAAACAACTCCTGCGCTCTGGAGATGAAAAGCTAAAAAAAAAGGGTATCTTTTTCTGCGCACCTGTCGGGTTCTCTAGCTATTGTGAAACAGAAGAGCATCCCTTTCAGAGGGAACGAAACGTATACCTGGAAATTTTCGCAGTAAATGAGTTCTGTCCGATACATTCAGCGCCGTCGTCTGTTTTAACTTTTTTTTGTATGTGCCCTTCGGTCGGTTGCAGTTTTCTCAAAGAAAACTCCTACAAGGGACTGGAAACCAATTTTTCCTTGCAATTTCCTGCCCTGGCTCTTGCAGTGTATTAAGGGCGGAGGCAGACTCCACTGTGTTAAAGAATTTGCTTTATAAGCTTAGTAGGGCTATCCACGCAGAAAAATTGACCATGTGCATCCGGAATATTAATATTGCCATATAAACAATAGCAACAATGGAAACAATGGCGACAACGAGAATGCTACTATTTGACACTTGTGCACATCTCTAGCATCTCCAACAGCCCCAAATAATACATCCAGCTACAAAATAACAAGGCCTACCAATCGGCTTTTCATTGGATGGCGCATTGTGCGACTCGCACATCGTCGTTGGCTTTCTGGACTGAAATCCCAACTATTCCTCTCGAGTAGCCACCTCCATTTATCCAGAAAACCTACATTTTGGAGTTCACACCAGGACTGATCACAACCACCATGAGAGCACTAACTATTACTTACGAAAAAAAATCGAGCTACAATTTTTTTATTATATCACTTGTCCAAAATGTAGGAACAAAATTATTGCTACTGTATTAAGAGTACGACCATAGTGGTGACAAAGACGCCGCAACAGACGGTTCATTCGAGCATTCCAAGTATTGCAAGTCGTGTCTAATGTAGTTATTATGCTATCTTATGATTATTGTTATTGGTAGAAGTTAATGAACCATGTACATAGTATATATGGCTTACTCACTAAATGAAAATGAGACAAATAATTAAATATTTCTTTTGATTCCTTACTGTAAAGACAGTGTCAAAATTAAACTTGTTTGCTTTCGGATATGTCACTCATTCTGGATTCGCGTAAGTGTAAAGTTCTATTAAATCAATTCTCTTCTTGGCGAAAGTTAATTTACATTACTATTATTATACAATTTAATATAATATGAAACTAGTTTATGGACCATCCATTTCTTCACACAAACATATTTCCTAAGCATCATTGGCTCTCTGAATTTTTTTCACGTGTAATATTTATTTACAGCAAGTTTAACTGTTTTATAAATAGGAATAACATTTAACTTAAAGTAACATCCGTTTGATCTCTACCTGTGTCCCTTCATCGATTTTATATAATAAGCAGTAATAATTATCGTCACGATTAGCCATAAGTTGCAGAAAACCGGTGCTAAATAACAAAAATACAAATACAGATACAGACCATCCAAGATTGTCAACATTTTAATGAGAGAAACAGTAAAGCTTGGAACTGCATAGATTTGTCCATCCTATGAACTGGTTATATTAAATTTACTAATATGTTACTAATTTTAAACAACAATAACAAAACACAAAATACTATTAATTAATTATTTTTAATAATCTTGGTACATACTGTCAGTTTCAGCTGTGACGTTTCTCCAAACTCTACGAAAAACTTTTTGCTCTCTTAGCTGAGAAAAATGAGATTTAAACGGCCTACTGTAAGGCCACTTGAGAGGTAGGGAAAACCATAGAATGTACGTTCCAATACCATTGTAATCCATGGATTCTCCCGTTTAAAGCCAAAGTTTGGTAACATTCTATATACCTCACACATTAAAATAAACACCAAAGAAAATAATAACATTAATATTAAACCCCCTCTCTTCACATACTTTTTAAAATTCCACATAGAAGATAAAAACACAGTTTCATCTGCTTCTTCTTCTTCTTTTTATTTTTGGCTCACATCGCGTATTTTTGCCATTTCTAGCCAAAGTTGCTGAGTTCAGGTACTATTATATATGTTCCAAACTGTTGATGAATATATTGCACTATTGACTTGCTGAGTGCTGTTGTCCATTCTGTTCTTATGATATGACGACTTTGCGATGTCTTTTGGATTTAAATTGTCGTGAGGGTCGTGGCTGTTTAGATTGTAAACCTATGTTTTCCAGCGAAACTATAAAGTATCAAAATAACTACACTTCGAGGTTCAGATATTAATGTAGATAAGGTTATCGGAAATGGAACTTGTGCATGTTGTAAGTTTTTATATAAAGAGTCTCAGTGTTGTTGCCTTAAGTGACATTTGAAAAATAAATGGTTGAGTGTTTGATTAGCATCTGCGCACTGACAGGAGGTTGATGGCACAACCTTCAAACGAGCCAAATGTTGGTTTACTAACACATGGCCTGTACGCATTCTTAATATGAAAACAATCACTGCCCGAGGTAAATGCATGTTTCGGTACCAAGGTCTACGATTACTAACTTGGGTTCATGAGCTTCTCGCAGATATCAGCGTCTAAATATAATCTCTTTGTAAACGAAAATCTACAGGTTAGTCAATAACCACTTTGTGAAATTAGAAAATTGTGTCATCTACTAGCATTGACGTCATAGCGTTAAAAAAAATATTGTCTTAATCATAAATACCAAACAACTCAATTATGAGTAGGCGTAACATACGGTAATCATATGGATGATATATAAAATTATCCTCAGTTTGGATGAAATGTTACCTTTGATGCAAAGGATGCTTGGATCTTGGTGGGGAGAACGCCTACATTAAGGCCACTATGTATTACAGACCGCAAAATCGGAACTTTCGCTACTGTTCTGAATCTATAAGGGAGAATTCACATCGAAGCGACAGGCGACACGTGTCGCGTGGGAACGAGCCAATCAAGAGGAACGGTCTACACCGTAGCGGCATGAGCGTTCGGTTGGTGAAATCCGCAGACGACACGTGTCGATTGCGCTTTGCTGTGAAATCTTCCTTACATTCCTTCTTCACTGTAGAAGCTGTTGAAGCTTCCAATTATTTTCTGGATGAATTATTTTTATTGTGTGGCGCTTTTCTGTTTCTTTAGCCTAATTGCCGCTATTATGATTAGATGAAATTGATAAACCGATAAACACAAAGGAACGTCCATGTCTAGGTCAGGACTCGAACCCAAGACCTTCGTTGGCTAAATTTTGAGTATATGTTTTGAATTTAAATACTCGCTCAGACTGTACTCCCCACTGGAATAAACGCGACGAATTTTTAATTTTAACAGAAAAGGAAGCGTTTCACCTATTTCTGAAGAAAAAAAAAATTTACAAGATGTTCAATCATTTGAACAAACCACAAATTTTGTTCATTTTCATCCTCATGCTGGAAATAATTTAATGAATCTTGTAACAAAAGGAAATATTTGCTAATAAGCAATCGAGACATTTTCACGTCCCGACTGAATTTAGAAAAAAGTCGGGACAAGAATTAGAAACAAAGACTTTCCCTACAAAATCGGAGCGTCTGATTGTTTTAACCCACATGACTCCCAGTTAATTTTCATCTTGTTCCAAGGTTAGTAGGTATGGCTTAGGTATCAAAAAATGAAACTTCGTTAAGAAAAATGTTGACCTTGATGCCATCTTCACACTTGGGATTGGACAAGAGTTCATTATTTTTTCCCTCACACAAAGTAACTACACGTTTAAAAGTAACGTAGATACTTCTGAAGTAACATTTTAGTTGTCAATTACAATTTACTAGAAACATACGGGGCTCGGTAGATAATTTGCCCCATTTTCCCCTTCACGTGCGTGGCTAACGCTCTTTTGTTTTGTAATCAGGGGATCCCAGCAGGGTTCGAAATTGAAATTTTCTCGAAATGGAACGCTTTACTTTCGTTAACAAGGTGTTTTTCTCCTTTTTTGTCTCTAGTAACGACAAGTAATATTTTGTGCAGTATTACAATTACACAGGCCTGCAATGAAAAAAATACAAGGGAAGTGATAGGTGAACTTTATGTATTTTGTCGTGCTGAGTTAAAAAAAAATAAAGAAAACTGTCTATCACGTCACGTTTTCTTGAAAAATTTAATTGTACGTGGATTTGTATGAACATTTACCATAAATATGTTGTTTCGGCGTGGAATAGCTTTCCTCCCTGCCTGACCATTACAAACTATGTAAGAAAACTTTATCTTGCGTATTTTGGCATGAAACTCTGAGACCAGGACAAATTGTGGGCTCCTCATAAAGTGTGTGTGCAGTGTCTCAATGATCTACGCTTATGGCTCAACGGAAAGAAGACTGCTTTACGCTTTGGAATTCCTATGACATGGAGGGAGCCGAGAAACCACTGTGATGATTGTTACTTTTGTGCCTGCCATGTCCACGTTTAACCGAAAAAATCAGAAGCTAATCTTTTATCCTGAGAACATTCTATCGGCCATACGCCCCGTTCCTCATGGACCTGATGTGCCAGTGCCTTTGCCTCCAACTGAATTACCAGTCATTTCTTCAGAGTCTCCAGACTCGGAACATCCAGACGGTCAAGGCTCCGATACCGAATATAAACCCTCTGGAGACGATTCACCTCAGCCCTTCTATCAGGTTGAACTTAATGATCTGACTAGAGATCTGGGCCTTTCGAAAGAGGCAGCTGAATTGTTGGGCTCCAGATTGAAAGAAAAACATTTATTGGCCAAGGGAACCACTTTTTATTGGTACAGGAATCGAGAAAAGGACTTTGTTCAGTACTTTGAGGAAGCGAAGAACCTGGTCTATTGTTCTGATGTTCCCGGATTGATGAGCAAATTTAATATCACCTACGATAAAGATGAATGGAGGCTGTTTATAGATTCATCGACAAGGAGCCTGAAAGCTGTCCTTCTTTATCACGGAAGCCAGTATGCATCTGTACCAGTTGCACACTCTGTACATTTACAAGAACGCTATGGAAACCTGGCTCTCGTCCTCAACAAAATAAAATATGCCGACCACGGTTGGACCATTTGCGGTGATTTGAAAGTTATCTCCATGCTTCTTGGTCAACAAGACGAATATACAAAGTTCCCATGTTTCATTTGTGAGTGGGACAGCCGTGCAAAGACTCAACATTGGGTCAAGAAAGAATGGCTAAAAGACAAAATCTTGAACCAGGCACCAAGAATGTGATTCGGAACAGCTTAGTTGACCCAAAAAAGTATTGTTACCCCCGTTGAATATCAAATTAGGTGTAATGAAGCAATTTGTCAAGGCTATTCCAAAAGATGGCGATTGTTTCAAATACCTGTGCAAAAAGTTTCCAGGTTTATCTGCAACCAAGTTGACAGAGGGAATCTTTGTTGGTCCATATATCCGCAAGCTCATGAAGGATAAAGACTTTGAGACTAGCATGACAACAACGGAGAAAAAGCTTGGGTTGCCTTCAAAGATGTGGTCAGTAAATTTCTGGGAAATTACAAGGATCCTGACTATAAAGCAATTGTTATGAATATGCTGGACAAATTTCAAGCATTGGGTTGCTCCATGAGTGTCAAACTACATTTCCTTCACTCACATGTGGACTATTTCCCCGAAAATTTAGGAGCAGTCAGCGAAGAACAGGGTGAAAGGTTCCACCAAGATATTAAAGATATGGAGTGCAAATATCAAGGACAACGGAACAAGAACATGCTCGCCGACTACTATTGGATGTTAACACGAGAGAGGCCTGAGATTGCACATAAAAGAAGAACGTCAAAAAGAAGTTTCAAAGGCAAAAGGGTACGTACGTAAATATAAACTTTGTTTGTGTTTGGTTTTGTTGTTTGTTCAGTTTACAGTTTGTGTCAAACGTTCATGTACACATACATTGCTCCTCGTGGTCAATCGTCTATTTTTTGTACGTTACCTTAATAAACACAAATGAACATAATACGTTGGTGCTTTTTTTCTAGAAACTTCACCATAATGGGATGTTAAAAGTGTAAACGCAAGGGAACTTTGTGTTTTTCTCTCGACCAGAGGTGGCTCGTGCGATCTGGCAACAGTGGTTTTCTTCCATTTAAACCTATACAAAATAAAATCAATTGCTAATAAATCAATTTGCATCACCAAGCATCAATTTTACATAGATTTAAATGGATCAAAACTACTGTTGCCAGATAGTGCATGCAAAATTGTTCGCGAAAATTCCTTTTTACATAGGATTTTAGCAAAAATATCGATATCGATTGTACAAAAAATCCTGACGTGGTGGAAAAAAATGGAGGTCATTTTCGAAATCAGCACACCCAATAACATGATACTCAGCGTACACGTCTCTTGTATTTTTCAACAACTTCAATTTCGCAGGCCTGTGTTATTGAAATACTTACATGAACATAAAATAGTGTCACATACATTTGACATCAGTCTTCTGAAATTATTTTCCATTTTAAAAATTTAAAGCGGACGGGAAATTGTGGATGGTAGTGGTGAAAATTGTTGAATTAAATGTACACATCCTCAATACTCTGTCTGTCTTAATATTAGTTATTAAAAAATCAATTTGTGTAATTGCCATATTAGTATTATGCGTATGAACAGGAATGTTGGCCATGTTGGAAGGAAGTGTGATAATTACCACGCTCCGGCCGCCTTTACCCCACAGGGTTGCACGCAGGTACCCATTTACAACCTTGGTGACAATGAAGTTCGACCAGAAAAGAATACGTGATTAAATGCACAGAGGCATAGGCGGTGGAATGGGTGACCCGCAGAAGTGACGCATGTGTGTAAGAGGAGGCGTGTGAGCAGGCAAGAATCGTGATCCCAGCATGTTGCACCCAAGGTCACGTAAAGAACGAAAACGGGGAAATATACGCGTGACATTGAAATTCGACCAGGCACCAGACCCATACGGAAAAATTCCAGATAGTGGCGCATTCGACGGAAGCATGACGTCACGGACACGATAAGGGAGTCCGCCGTATATAAGCGCGTGCTGTGCACCGAGCAACCGCAGTGCATCATCACCATGGCCAGGGGCAAACCTATTGACAACACCGTGAGGAGAAGAGTGGTGGAGTTGCAACGGGATGGACTCAGTGAACGAGAAATAGGGCGCCAACTGAACTTACCCAAGTCAACCGTCCACTGCATCATCAAACACCACCAAAATACGGGTACTACAGAGCCAGGTAAGGCCCCCGGTCGAAAACGCCTGCTGAGCGTGCGTGACCTACGGATATTTAGGCGCTATATCCAGACCAACAATCATGTTTCTGTGGCCGAATTACGACTGTGGACTCGAGAACGCTTTCACATTGAAGTGTCAACCAGAACCATTCGCCGTTACCTACAGCGATGCGGTTACAGAGTGTACAAGGCGAAACGTAAACCCTTCCTTTCCATGTTGAACAAAGGCAATCGACTACGTGGGCACGAATGTACCGGGGATGGACATTTCGGCAGTGGAACAGGGTTTTGTCGATGGACGAATCCATTTTCAATGTTGTGTACGGGAAAATACGGAAAACAGTCATTTGTCGGAAGGAGGAACAGAATGAAGCAAAATGTTATGCACGTCGGGTACAGAAACCTGCGTCAGTGATGGTATGGGGATGTATGACGGCATCTGGGGTTGGCCCACTACACGTCTGTGAGGGCATTGTGAATGCACACGCCTATACACGCATACTGGAGCGGCATCTTCCCACAGTGCGAAGGCACCTGTTCCACAGGCGGCGTCTCATCTTTCAACACGACAATGCCAGGCCTCATACAGCGCGGCTGACAAGAGAATGGTTGACTCGCCATCACGTGCGAACTCTGCCATGGCCACCATCGAGTCCCGACCTCTCGCCCATTGAGAATGTGTGGCGTGTTCTTAAGCGACGTGTGCAACAGAGGGGACCCACGACAGTGGCTGCTCTTATCGCCTGCCTGCAGGAGGAATGGCACCGCATCGATGTGGAATACCTTGAACGACTCGTCCGCAGCATGCCCCGACGCATTGCCACAGTTATTCGCCGACGGGGCGGCGTCACACCATGGTAAACAGGATCCCCTCTAACAGTGGTCGAACTTCAATGTCACGTGTAGATGGACGAAAATGTTTTATTTTGTGTGGACACCATACATTGCTGCGTTGCAGCGGAAATTTATGTTTTCCTTTGTTCCATGTAGCCTGCTGAATAAAATATGTTCAGCATATGCATGTGTTCTCCTTCTTTCACAACGCACTCCTATATTTGTGACTGGTCGAACTTCATTGTCACTAAGGTTGTAATTCAGGCTGGGTGAAAGCCAGAGCCGGTTTATCCGAGGACAAGGCCAGAAAATTTCCGATCTTAGATTACCCACCCCGGGAATCAAACCCGGTTCTCCCGAATGACAGTCAGACGCCATACAGACTTCTTTTTTAAAAATGTATTTTATTTTTTATTTTCGGAGTAAGACTCTTAAGCGGCACATATCATACTCATGTCATTAACCTCAAATATCATTTTTATTCAGGAGTCATGTCCGAGCCGGGATTCGAATCCCGAACCCCTGGCGTCGCAGCGCGCTGTGCTAACCACTCCACCACGGAGTTCGACACTAGACCTCCGTCGATCCGTAGTTATTATGTAACTGCACCTATATAAACATCAAAGGAAACAATGATTCTATAAAAAATGGATTATTGAATTTTTGTGACAAAAAGATGTGAGCGCCCCCACCCCCTCCCAGGTAAGTAAGTTTCTTGTACGGAACGGGTAAGCTACGGTTAAAACAAACTTTGTCTCATTTTCTCGTAACTAACAACTGTAACTTGGTTACTTTTTAAGAAAGGAACCATTTACTGGTGGTATTTATGTAATATTGTACTGTGTATGTTGACATTGCGCAAAGCTCAGGTTCCTATAATAGAAGACCACACGTAAGCATGTAACCAGGTAATATTAAACAGAATCTCCCAGACGATGCGGCTGAGTGTACGTGTGTGTGTGCCTCCATACTCGAAAGTGCGAGATCGCTGAACCGCAGACCCCGAAGTCTAGGGACGTGCCTTCGCATGTCTACTTTCAGAAAATCACGCGGCGTGCTGCATAAGCTCCGTGGCCTTATGCCCCCCTCCGAACGGCCATTATCTCAAGCGGCCTCGCCTAACTACCTGTACTGAATTTTAACTGTGTAATTTGCTCGTGTTAAACGGCCGTAATGAACAATAGCCGATTGCTGGAAAGGCTTAGGACAAGGCCGTGTGATAAGAAGGAAGCTGCTTTGCTGGGAATTGCTATCTAACGGTTAAGTTCAACGTTTAGTGTAAGTTTAGGATAGCGGAGCTCAGATGTTCATTAATCCAATCAGAGCACATTAATTATGAATCTGCTATGAGAACAATTTGTTTTACTTTTCATATTTTTTAGAAAATGAAGGCTCATTCAATATACAGGTTGTCGCAAAACTCTTTCAACAACGCTTGGGTGCTGGTAGATATCATAAAAACAAGTAAATTTTTCCTATAAAGTTTACTTCGAAAGCGTTTAGTTTCTGCGCTTTAAGCGCTTAAAATCTATCCTGTACGTATGCTACCCAACACTGCAGACACTTGCTCTGACATAACTACCAGGGTTGCGTGGCAGGGTTGCCACTAGCGTTCCTCGTTAAGAGAGACGACTTGAAAACAACAACTTGGGAGTCTTGCCTGAGCAAAATCCAAAACATTAATGATACTTGCGATGTTGTAAGAAGCATTGACAGTATTTATAAACTGACAAGACAAATAATGGACAGACTGAAATTCAAGATTACTCCTTCTAAAATATCTCCATAATTGATTGATTGATTTGGTTTATTTTAATTCGCTTTCCTGCCACCTTTGGCTAATCGCAAAGATGAGGATGATATGATGAAATAACAAATGAAACCAATATCTAGGCCAGGATTTAAACCCGAGATACCTGGCGCCGTAGCGAGCTGTGCTAACCACATCAACACGGAGTGTTTCGTGTATCATGCGATATGAACAATTGCAAGGGACGCGTGAGATATGGGAAATCCACGAACGAACAAATGTAAACACTCCGTTGAGCACGCAGTGGCAGACGCGACCTGGACGCGGAGAATCTTCAACACTGGTTATGCCCTGATTGAACTTCTCAGCCCACTCGTACACTTGTGATTGACTCATACAGTTGTCACCGTACTGAACTGTCATGCGGGGATTACTTTCTATGTGTTTCACGCTTTCACTCAACAAAAATCTCACGACACTTCGCTGCTCCAGCTTGGAGCACTCCTGTAAGGTTGCCGCCATCTTGTGTAACTGTTTCCCAGCATCCCGTGCGCGAGGCAGACGTGCCAGCCCCAGCTTCAGATGCCTTCACAAAATAACAAACATATAACAATCACGGTCGTATTTTAGATTTTTTATACTACTTTTCCGGTTAAATGTTGAATGCACCTTGTATATTTTAAAAACTTAGACCGAAAGCAGACACCAAAACGTAAATGCATAAGTCTTTGCAAATGAAACTGCCCATCTCAATATAATCAGGCAGCTTATCTCTTTGGTATGTTTGAATAAAGTAGGGAAAAGTCTACTAATCTATGGTTAATGATTATAATTAGAAAATAGTTAATTGAAATATTAGTTGGAAATATAATCTGTTACTTCAAGATATCTTATTGAGAAGAGGTAATCAATGCTGGGAAATATATTCCAATGTACAAATGTGAAAACACAAAAGAGAAACAATTTAAGAAATTGAAAAATCGTCATCCAGTACCGCCTATACATCTCGTTAACTCATTTATACGTCGAAGACGTACAATGAAAGTCTAGAACCATTATGAAGTCTCCACTTTACAGTTTAGCATAGTTCTTGCGAAGTTCATATGTAACGTATGCACAATATGATTTATTCAACATTACACGCAAGATTCAGCACCATTCTTTATTGAGAAACTCAGCACAAAATTAAGCATTTTGTTTATTCTTCCATATTGTTTTCTTTTTTCTAATTCCCAACAATTTTGCTGTGAGGAAAAAGGAAAATAATTATTTTTTTATTTTAAAAAAACTAGGACTGGAAGAGTCTTCATTGTCCGAAGTTTCACGGGTCTCCCCGATGACGTAGTGGCGACGTCGTTGTCTTGTAATCAAGGGATCCCGGGTTCGATACCCGGTGGAGGCACATATTGGTTCGGATCCCACTTTAAACTGCAGATCCAGTCTCATTTGGCTTATCTGTGCATAAAGTGGGCTTAAATCAAAACTCAAACCAAACCGATGCTTCACGAAGCCATGTAGTAGAAACTCAAGCAGACACTACTAGGCATTACGAATGTTTCATCAGCTGTTATGAAAGAATTGAATGTATGTGCACCACACAACTGCAAAGTACATCTAAGAGGAGAGATACGAGGGTCACTATTTATATTTTGAGCCTAACAATGAAAAAACAGGAATTTGGAATTGAAAACTGCTTTATTGTTTTTCGAAGTATTCTCCTTTATGGTCAATACACTTTTGCATTCGTTCGAACCATTTGTCAAAGCAGTTTTTCCAATCTTCTTGAGACATCTCCATAATATGGTTTTTGAACGCATCAACGGCGTCTTCCGCCGACGAAAATCGTTGTCCACGCAATTTATTCTTGACATTCGGGAACAAGAAGAAGTCATTGGGTACCAAATCAGGACTGTACGGCGGATGACCCATCAATTCGATTTTTTGATTGTTCATAAAGTCGGTTGTTAGACGAGATGTGTGACAGCTGGCATTGTCTTGATGAAGAATGATCCGACGGCGTTTGTTTGTTTTCCGTATTTGAACAAATTGTTGTGTACCATTCAGAGTTGACTGTTCTACGTTCCTCTAAAGGCACAGTTGCCACATGACCAGTTTTCCCGAAAAAACAGGCGACCATTTGTTTCGATGTGCTTCGAGCGCGAACAACTTTTGTTGGATTGGGTTCATCTTGAAACACCCATACAGTCGACTGCTGTTTACGTTCCGGCTCATATGCATATATCCATGATTCGTCACCTGTTACAATCTTATATACGTCTTTTGAAGCACCACGATTGCATTTATTGAGCATTTGTTTGCACCAATTGACGCGAGCGTCTTTTTGAGTTTTTGTCAAATTGTGTTGGATCCAACGAGAACATACCTTTCTCACAGCTAAATGATAATGTAATATCTTATACATGCTGGTGGAACTAATGCCTATGGTTGCCTCAATCTCACAGTATGTCACATGACGATCTTGCAGTATTAGGTTTTGCAAAGCATCAATGTTTTCTTGAACAACAACTGATTTTGGACGACCTTCGCGAATCTCGTCGGTGAGCGAATGGCGGCCACGATTAAATTCGTTATACCAGCGTTTCACAGTGGCAAAGGATGGGGCTTCATCGCCAAATGTGGAAGTAAGTTGATCGATGCACTCTTGTCTTGATAATCCACGTCGAAAATCGTAAAAAATCATCTCACGAAAATGTTCACGAGTTAATTCCATTTTATTGTTGTCGCGCAATCTCCAAGTCAACATAAACAACACAAATGAAGCTATTGACAAAACATTTGAAGTACGTTGTGGTCAATAATGCCAGACGATTCCGTGCAAACGTCAAATCGCGCCTAACTTCAATCAGTGTTGTCAAGGCTCAAAATATAAATAGTGACCCTCGTATCAACTTGAAAATTCCTTTTGACAAGTGAGTTCCGCAATGAAATGACTCCGAGCTCACTCTTCGCGACTACCCTAAAGTGACAGAATAACATAAACCAGTGTGACCAAACTACACGTATGTTGCACAGTGATACATATTCGCGGTAGTCAACCTCTTCTTTCTGGCATTATCAGCGACAATTAGCTTTGCCTGGTACTGGATGCTGTCCTGTACTGCAAGAGTTTTCCATGGAATGTCCCAACGCAGTGATTTGTCCCCTAACATCCTTAAAATTTCAGCTACACCACTTAAACTTTTTCACAAATGTCCAATTTACTGTCATTTTGGCTCAAAGTTTATCCTTACACACCCTGAACAGGAACTGACCCTCCCAGATGGAAAATTATGGATAAAGTCCTGTCCTAAGGTGTGTACAATTGACAATCGTGTAGCTCTCATCTGGAGAGACATGCAAACGTCAATACAAATATATAAAATAGATAAGAATATTCATGAAGGGAGATAGACAGTTGTGTCATTTACATGCTGTTTAAAATACATTCTGTGACTTAATGTAACCCAAATAGATAATAAACACTTAACTTTCAAACCGGTGGTGGCATGTACCATAAACAGGCAATATACCAAGGGTAGGATACATGTTATAAATATGAGAAAGATTGATAGAAAGTTGGATCCAAACCACCTAAATGCACCTCAAACGGGAATCGAACAATATTCTCGCAGAATACAAGACGATAAAGTTATCGGGAAGGCTCTCGAGCAGTTTGAAATAGCGAGGAAAAAGTATCCTTCTGCCTCCATCCAAATCCGACACCGAAATGTAATGTAAAGGATGATAAATCTCGTAAGATGACAGAACTGAATTCCTAGTTTTGCAATACTGGGGTGGGAATAAGCCACGTCTGCTGAGGAAGCGGGGGAGACCGGTGCAATAACCTGTAGGATAAGAGAATCCGTTTCGAATTAACATAAATCGCTGTGAGAGTTATGGCTGCTTTCGCCATATATACATTCTCGATTCCCACTTTGCAGTAAATTTTCCCACTTTCTTCGCCGAGAATGGCTTTACACTTGAACGGCGGAGTGAGGGTGCTACGAGATGTAATCTGAGGCGAACCGACGATATTTCTGTGATTCTGTCTTAAAAGTTTGCTGTTTTCGGTCGTTTTTTCTTTTTTGACTTGTAAGGTATATTGCGGTTCTCCAGAAGTCATTTTGATTTCGAGAATGGTTTGTGTTTCAGGAGAGAGAGGGGATGAGAATGAGATAGAGAGAAAAGTTAGAGAGAAAGAAAGAAACAGAGAGGGGTGGGTGTGTGAGGGATACAGAGAGAAGGAGAGAGAGAGAGAGAGAGAGAGAGAGAGAGAGAGAAGGGCGAGGGAGGATTTTTTAAAGTCTACTTTTATGCACAGATAGCCTAATTGGGAGTGTACCTACAGTTTAAAGTGGGATCCGAACCACTATGTGCCTCCACCGGATGTAGAGCGCGGGACATAGGCGCCGACTCTATGGGACTTAGGGGGGCTCGAGCCCCCCCACCAATGTTAGCAATGTTGGGGCAGAGCCCCCAAAAATAATTTTGCTTAAGAGGATCTAATGTATTATTTTGCTTCACTTGTAAAGTTTACTCTGAATTGTGCCACATGAACTTAACTTTAAATACACATTTAAAATGTTCTAGACCATCAACTTTGGGGGGCTGAGACGTCTAAACCATCAACTTTTGGGGGGCTATGACCAGAGACAGCAAAACACATGACTTATTAGTATATACTAAGTATGTAATTACGAGTATTGTTAAAATTTTTACTTAAAAGAGTTTCAAAAGACGATGTGCATGAACTAGGGTAGTTCGGGCTACAAATGGCTCTCACATGACGTTCAGAAAGAGATCATTGATATATTAGGGAGATCTGTTTTGCGCTCCGTGGTAGCAGCTATTAAAAGTCGGGAATATTTTGCTATTATGGTTGACGAAACTTGTGACATATCCATCCATGGACAGTTAATATTCTGCATTCGAACTGTGAATAAAAATTTTGATATTTTTTAGGAATTCATGGGCTTTTATGAGATTCCGAACACTGAAGCCAAAAATTAAAAAAGGGAGGGAATGCGTCATTCATTAATTTATTTCAGTGATCAGAGCTCCACCAATAATTTTGAACCCTTGATTAGAAGGCGACGGGGGGAGAGAGGAAGACAGAGAAATAGAAAGGGAGAGACAGAGGCAGGGGGAGGGAGGGAGACAGAGAAAGAGAGAGGAGAGAGAGAGAGAGAAAGAAACAGAATAGAGAGGGAGACAGAGAGGAAAAGAGACAAACAGAGAGGGAGAGAGAGAGAGAGACGGACACACTCACACACAGAGTGAGAGACAGTAAGAGAAGAAAACAAAGCCAGAGGGAGAATGAGATATGGAAAGGGAGAGAGGATGAAGATGGAGAGAACAGCGAGAGACAAAGGGGGGATAGAGAGAGAGATAGAATCTAGAAATGCCATTTAGCTTCACAGTTCGTAGAGACTTCTTGCAAGAATCCCAAACGTAAAATACAAATTTTGCTATAGAAGATGTCTAAAAAACATTAGTTTTCTGCTATATCAGTTTCTAATCATCATTACCGAGATGTTTTCAATAACACCCGAAAAACCAAATAGAGCATCCATATTTCAAAATTGGTGTCCGTTATTTGAAGTATCAGAAAAGAAAGCAACTTAGATATGTAAAAGTTAATGTCTTTAATGCAATACAGCGTGCGTAATTACACACGCACGCACGCCCAGCACTTTTTCTGGCGATACCTAACGGTATACGCCGTACCGGTACACTTTTTCAGGAGTGAAAATATGTTTCTGTTAACGAAATAAACACAGATAAATATACAGTACTATTTATCATTACCACTTTTTTAATTAACTTGTATTAACACTATTTGAGTCACCCTACCTAGAAAATCAATTCAAGACAAGAAATACCATAACATTTTTCCCCGAGGAAATCATGTGTGTGTATGCGTATGCTTACGTGTACACACACACACACACACACTCACACACACACACACACACACAAGGGCTTTAATAATTAATTAACCTTAATTGATCTGTTTATTACTGTTTATCTGTGTCAATATTGTCGGTCCATATTTCCTCACACATGATTGTCAAGCTTCATAAATTTCGTTTTGAGTAGCTGATTCACCCATTAGCATGATTTAGTAGCTTAGCTGCTCGTTATATTCTAAAACTTTGACCAGATAATAGTAATATTGCAATATGCAGATTGTTGTATACAAACTATAAAACTTTGTTCTCTATATTATATGCATTATAAAATAGAGAATGTATGTTTTATACACCCTGTATCTCACGCGATACTTGGGTGCGTAACAATATTATACATTTAGTCGCCATTATATTTTTCTGTCTACAATTCATGCTATAAAACCAGTGAAAGTTTACTTGTAAGCAATATTACTACAAAATTGTGAAATTCAACGTGTTTTAAACTAAAATGCACTAAATTTTAATATAAAACTACATAAATCTCTACACTTCTAGTATTTATTTATCTTTGTTACCAACTTACCTGGGGAAATTTTATATTTGTGAGGCAATCTTTGATCACTTTATGTGTAAGTTAGTAGTATAATTGAAAATGGTTGAGTCCTATTGTTCTCCTGTTTGTAGGTATTCACTAATGTTGTAAACATGTGCACGTTTGTGCACACGTGTTCACAAATGTTGTAAACAAATTTGAAATGTTTGTTTATAACAAAAGACACAATTTATTCGGCCTCCACTTCTTACCATATCTCATGTCAAACATTTCAAATTTCTTTACAACATTTGTGAACACGTGTTCACACACGTGCACATGTTTACAACATTAGTGAACGCCTGCAAACAGGAGAACAATAGGACTCAACGACTTTCAATTCTACTGAAGTTGCTGAGTTTATCTCGATTTTTTAAGAAAGGAAATAGTACGATTAGAAGAAAATTTATTGAAATTCCAAATTTTACCATAAAGTGATGACTTATTCGTTTTCGAAATAAAGGAACACACATATAATGACAAATTCTTCTAATATTGGTAGAGTAATGATAGGTATACTCATTGAGGATGTAAATGCTTGTATTTTAGGGCCTTGAAAGATTATACTTTCACGTTTAGTTTCTACACATTCCGAAGTAATCACAGGAACACACATTAACACAGTTATCTTTCACGAATTAGGATGCTGAGTAACATCTGAGTAGTGTGGAAATGTTCCAACTGAATCTGAAAAAATCAAACTCGCATCTCACACATGAATGCCACAGTGCTTACCATTTTAGCTACCACGATAGTTAGTGATGGGATTCTATCAGTTGTTTTCTTAAAAGAACAAACAAATTACGTTCAGCCTACCTTTATAGTGTTAAGGTAGATTGATCAAATTCTTCTGTCAAAAGATCAGAGAAAACTAGTTGAAAATTATTGTTTCTCAAGCCATAAACGATCTGATCTTGATATTTTGTTCCTACAATTAATAATTTTTCTGTTAGAAATTACTAAATCTCAGAAACACTGTCCCATTTTATTTTCCAAAAAGCAAAGTCATATCGACTTTAATAACCTCGTTGCTGACGTAATGAGTATAATTACTGCATCCACTGGAATGCCCTAAATAGAGTCGTGATGTCATTGTGGGTTGGGTACAACGGTATTGTTTCAACGAACTGCATTACCTTAATGACCCCATTTCCCTCACCTTGTGACATGCTTCAGAATATCTATGTGGACCCTATTGTGTTGATGGTCATAAACTTCATTCTTCATCCAGTATGGGAAATTTGACCTTGTACTCTTTCCTATGGAAACGTGCGGACTGTTTGTTAAGCAAACATTGAACACTAGTCGAGTGTAAATTGCTACTTGTCATATATATTGGATATAATTCAAAATAATTGCCAAATTGAGGAATGTTCCAACTAAATATCTGTAAAATACATAGATCATGGTAGTGGGTAGATGGCTATTTCTTCCATCTTCTTCTCCTGTTATGGTTCGTATACTCTAGTTTATATGCATATTAATCAGGAAAATTATATATTTCTTGATTATATTTTCGCAAGCGTATTGGCTTCAGATATAAGTTCTAGTAAATGGTTGTATTGTAATCAAGGAGCCCCGTGTTCAATACCCGGTGAAGGTACATACTAGTTCGGATCTCACCTTAAACTATACGTCCAGTCCCGATTAGCATATCTGTGCATAAAGTGAACTTGAAACAAAACTCAAACAAACAAATTCGTAAATAGTCTAAGATATGAAGGGGAGATGGGACAAACACTTATTCTTTCAATATACCCCAAAATGAAGTAATCCATCGGCGTTACATCTGTAGATCCTTCCAACTTTAATTAATTACTTTGCCGATGTTCTGTCAAATTCATTTTGCATAACATTTTATGTATAGGGACTTTCTTTATATTTTTATATATATGTGTGACCTATAGAAGACGGAGCACATGACACATACGCTCAACAACATATCGGTATGCTATTGATTTGTTCCTCTTTGTATTATATATCTAAGAAATCAAAAGGTTCTCGGTCATTTGTCGGTTTGAAGAGCAACCTGGAAAATATACGTCACACAGAACGGCCATTCGAAAGATGACAATGTGCACCAACCCATTAACGTTGATTGTTGCCACCTCCTCATTGTGCTCCAGCAGATTCCAACCGCCTTGGGGCTTCCCATATTTCTCGACGTCTGCCAACGTCGACATACGCCTGCCTTTCTTGAACATGACCTGGAATCATACATTATAGCAATCATGTCTCCGTCATTCGGTACTCTCGAAAACCCTTTGCTCGTCAAATAGCAAGGTTATTGTTTTAGTGAGTTTTCTGTATAGGTTTTGGTTAATTTGTACGGTTTAATATACTTTTAACTTTCCATATTTAGTGTATTTTTCTTACATTAAACTGTTTGGAATTTATCATTAACTTAGAATATTAATTAAACAGTACGAGAGTGATGTGTGTTAGCTAGTAGAAGGATGTGCAACTAAAAGACAATGTTAGAATGAAAGATGTGGTGCTCAGTCTTCATGCAGTGCTTTTCGTAGCGAGCTACAAAACCAAACGTCCTACTTTCAAATCATCTATTTCATCACTTCACCAATCATCTTCATCATTTCGATTAACTTAGGTAGACAAAAACTAAATAATGTAACAAAAAATGCAACATAATCTTCATGCCTACACCATAAAAGTGCTGAAACAAGCATTCCATGAAAAATGTGAGCAATAGAATAAACACACTAGCATTTTGATTTCTGGTACTTGTGTGTCTAAACCAAAACTTAACGTGGTGTTCTTCTTGTCTTCATGAGAGGATTGGCATTTTGGTGCCATATAATTCTCAACAAAATATACTATTGACTATAATGTACACCTTTAGCCAAAAATGAGTTGCAACAACCATAATCTCAGAAACTAATATTTAAACAGGGACGTTCTCCCATACCAACACATAAGTCCTTGAATTGTGTGTCGCCCCTGTCAACACATGCTTTTTAAGCACTAAACTATTCACTCTATGTTATAAAAATCTATGTTGTTAAGAATTAGTGTTGAATCTTTTCTCTAAAGATTGTTAGATTTCTTTCCATAAAAATGTTATTGTTAATGTTACAATAGGTAATGATTTGTTTAACTTAAATCAGGGGAAAATGCTGAAACTATGGAAACATAAAACAACTATGTAGTAACCATGGTAAATTGTAAACAAAATTATGATATAAAAGAACTAGATTTTTGTAAGCCTACGCGACATTCTCCTGGTTGCCGAAAGGCTGATGGTTCAGGGAACGTTGGCTTGTTTCAATCTTCGGATTGGCTGGTGTACCTGTGCTCCATTTGGCAGATATTCCACAAACCCAACTCTGAATAAGGCGTTCTCCTGCATCATCAAAAAGACCTTGGTCTTAAACCTAGGTACAACTAATAGGTTTAGGCCTACAAGTTGTAGCGGGTGAATTGTCTGTTTGAAAAGTGTTTGGATATCATCAGAAGTTCAAATAAAAGTCTGAGTAAAAGATCTTAATGATCTTTCATTTCAAACCTACATAGGTAATAATTAAAAATAAATCCTTCACCACAGACCACGCAAGGGCTTGGTTCTACTAACCCTTAGAAGCCTTTGAGAAGTCCGATAAAAGGGTTGTAACCGACTAACATAAAGCCCTAAAGGCAGAAGGTGTCTGTCAATTGTACGATCAAAATCTCGAGCATAGTAACTAGACTAACTCTCTATCGTTCTAAAACCCGAAGGTTTATGGCTGCAGCAACACAAGCTTTCCATCTGTCCCTATCCTGGGCAAGTTCAATCCATTTTTTTCCATCCTGACCGATTTCCTTTAGGTCTACGAGTATCTCAACGTTATCCCTCCATCTTTGTCTTTGCCTTCCTACAGGTCGCTTACCATCAGGTCATACTAACTAGGGAAGTGCCAATTCTGTTGTGTATGCGTGTGTATTCGCGTTTTCTTCAATCTGTATCGTGATTTTATATCCATCAAATAGCAACAGTATAGAAAGTATTTAAGCTTGTTTAATACCATTTAGCTGCGGCATCGTAAGCTTCAGCCTCCAGGTTTTTTTTGTTAAGGATGGAATGCATCAGAACCTTTCAAAACTTGGTAGAAATCTTGTATTCGGAATTCGAGTAAGGAATGAAGCATTTGAGACTTGGATAATGAATGCAATAATTTGATATTCGAGAATTGACCAGGCGGTCCTGCATTCAGATTCAGATAATTCGGAATTGACATTCGGCTGCTTATTCATATTGCGTAAAACGAATTTCATATCCTAAATCTATGTAGCTCGACATGTTAATTTTTTGGTGGAAGAAGGAATAGTTTTAATTGTTCTGAGAATTGCCATTGTATAAATATATATAGTACGTATAATCCATACTTGCATGCAATTTAATACCGAATACACTTCAAACAAAGACGAGAGCGTGAAACAAAAATTGTAAAATGCACAATATAATAAACACATTTTCCTCTTAAAACAACAAGCACGAAAAGCTTAAAAAATTACCTGCTAACACTGTTTGTTGATTATGTATAACGAGTGTGCAACATTGACTAAACAATTTCACGGTAACACATAAGCATAACAAGATGTATGGTGTGCGTAACATGCAAACATTCTTTGCAATTCATAATTATTAGATTGTATGGAATTATATATATTCGTCTTTTTTAATTTTGAAAAAGGTTTATGGAGATGTGACAATTACATGTTCATCTGAAATTCATTCAATGGATAGAAAGGTTGGTAATTTTGACCAGAGCGAATTAATGATGGAAATGCCAGTGACCCCCCCCCCCCTCTCCAACCTTTACTAGATCAAAGTAAATTAGCATTCCCGACAGGTATAACTTATACCCTCAAAAAAATATAATAGTTTCATTGGTGTCACAAATAATTTCACAAGTGTAAACTTGTTCACGAAGCAACTTTTCTTGCTTTCACCTTCGTAAGTACAACCACTGACGTTCAATAGATCTATTGTAAAACTGTCAGTACGCACTAGTTCCATCTATTATCAAGAAATACTCAACAACATTTTAGGTATTTGTTATTATTAGATAACAAGTAAAGATATGATTTTAATTGAAGGCTTCCTGTTTCGTTGTTTACGCGTTGAACAAGTTAGCTGACAAGCTATTTTTGAAAGGTCATATATAGAACTCGAGCACATATTCAGTAAATTTACATATGGAACTACGAACAACACACTACGCACGAATTGGGTTGGGGTTGGTGTTTTAAGTCCACTTTATGCACAGTAAGGCTAATCGGGACTGGACCTACAGTTTAAAGTGGGATCCGAACCACTTGTGCCTCCACCGGGTATCGAACCTGGGACCCCTTGATTACAAGGCAATGACGCTACCACTGCGCCATGGGGGAGGCCCTACACTACGCACGACATTCATTTTAAATTCGACTTTGTTTCCAGAGTAGGTAGTAATGGAAATTGAATACGTGTATAAATGTTCTATTTTATGTACGAAACTGTGATTTATGTTTGAAAACTAAGTACTGATTTGATTTTATTACAGAGTGTTTGAAGCGAAATAAGACAACCATGGGCAGATTATGTGACAACCCATACTGGACATACTTAATCATCCTTCGCCATCATCAGACACCAGATGTAGCCACCAACTTATCTTCGAGATGTGTTTCAAGTAGCAGCTGGGTAATGTACCATGCATGCGTTTCTAGCTTGCCTTTTGCATTATATCATTACTGCATACTGTAGTCATGTTTTGTTAGTTCAGCAGATCATTTGTGTCTTCCATAATCTGTTGACGCGCAACACGCCAGGTAAGTTATCGGCGAAACGACAATATCCATCAGTTCGTGTAGTTTCGTGTAGGTAAGAATGGGTAATCTTCGATGTCTGTTTTAGTTTACCTACTAGGCAGGTAGGGTTACTAGGGCAGGGACTGAGGCGCCGGCCTCAAGTGTAGACGTCCTTCGACGCAGACTGAATGAACTAGCTTTGCCAGTGATGTGGTTCTTGGAAGGGCCGTTAGGGAAGTAATGATCAGTGATTGAAGTTGCAGTACAAGGACATTTGTGCTAACATCTGTGTACAGATGACATATCAGAGACTTTCGATGGCGTTATTGTTCTTCAACATGGAATCCAAGAAGCTTGCTGGTAAGTAGTTCACAGTTTTTCCTTTCTCTATTCCTGTTTTTCTTTTTTCTTTTGCAAATATCCGTCAATTTTAGAGCCTATTTTGTAACTTTCCTGCCGTGTTGCATGCCTATTTTGATAGTTCGAATGTCTGTCGTTCCTCAGCCTAGGATTTCCATATGATTTCTCGATATCAGGATTGAAACGGGTACGCGTTCGACAACTGGGAACAAAACTGCGGATTCAGTCCCATTTAGCCTGCCTCAGCATAACTTAGAGTTGAGAAATTTCAAAATAATAAAAAGCATTACATATTTACATATTTCGACTTACATTAATCGACAAAGAAACCAATTAAAACTTCCACTAATATTAATCGAACGACTAATTCGACCAATATTAGTCGAACGACTAATTCAGATTAGTCGAATAAGTAGTCTACTAATTTTTTCGACTAATTAGTTGATATTTTGTTTCGACTAATGACTAACTAGTCGATAGTGAAAATTAATGGATGATCCCAAACACCACCAATTATAAGTGAGGGCCTCATACACACTGTAGTCCAGAGGGGTTAGTACCTCACAATTCCAAGTGTCTATTTCTCTGAGCTTTTAACGAACCTCATGCTGCAGTGGCGCTCCATCGGGAAGTCGGTGGAACGGAGTTGGTGGGAGAGGTTAATGTTGCAATGAAGCCATTTTGTGCGTCAGCCACAGAGACAACGGGGCGCAAGGAGCCATTCGTTACCACTGATATACGAAGCGGCACTTTCTGGTTGCAGAATCCGAATGGTTAGTGCTATTGATTGGGCAAGTTTTCTTCTAGTTGTTTCTTTCAACGAATGTGCATATCTCGGTAAAATCACCAGTGGGCTCGGAAGTGGGCTTTGCTTCAATGCTCACGTCTCCTTAACTCTTTTTCTCTCTTTTTATGTCTGTTTGTTACTTCATTATTTTTATTTCTCTCTCTATTTCTATTCTTTAACTCTTTATATTTCGCTCTCCATTTCTGTTCTTTAACTTTTTTCGTTTCCCTCCTTCTTTATTTATATTTTCCCTTCAGTCTTTTCTATCTTTATTACTGTCTTGTCTTCACTCTTTTTATATTTTTATTTGGGTCTTTCATTTAATTCTTTTCTCTCTATTTTGTCTTTCCTTTAACTTTTTTCATTGTCTCTCTTTATTTATATCTTTCTTTCAACTTTTTCTTTCTCTTAATTTCTGCCTTTCCCTTAACTCTTTTTCCTTGTCTCCCTCTTTTTTCAGTCTCTCCATTTACTCTTGCTCTTTTTCTAGCTCTTTATTTTCGATCTTCCTTTACGGGTTTTCATTTTCTCTCTTTATGTCATACATCTCTCTATTTCTTTCTTTATTTGTCTGTTTCTCTCTTTCTCCCTTCCTCTGTTACTTACATTTTCATTGATTCTTTCTCTCTTCTTCATTTCGACCATTTCTATCTCTCTCTTTCTAACTCCGTTTCTTAATTTGTGTTACTTTTACTACATATTTCTACATTTGTTCTATCTCTTCCCCTGTCTCTTTATCTCTCTAAGTCTCACTGAATGCTTTATTGGCGATTGTTCTTACGAAGTTTCGTTTCCCTGACTTGCATTGGTGTTAGCTTGTTTACTGGCGTTTTCCAGCATGAATTCTGTAACCCTTATCATCTGCAACCTGTCATATGATTCTCACTCTTCTATAACTGATCCTGAAAATTTCTCGTTCGTCATGCACCTCATGCACCGTCAGGGAGAAGGGTATATGTTCGTAAGTCTTCATTTTTTAGTGATTAGTGCTATATTTATCATCATTCGTTTGTTTTATAAAAGCTGAACCAAAGGGAACCAATAACTGCTATTCTATCGTAGTTGTCCACAGTTGCAACATGCAATCCAAATACGAACTAGAAAATATTTCACAACATTGTCACCAGAGTATTCAATACATCCCACAAAATATTGCAAATTCAATGCAATACCCTAAACGGATGAAACATCACATTGGCCGAAACAAAGCAAAGATTGACACAGTGAAATTTATTTCAGGATAAACATATCATGCAGACTGCACATCTGGGTAATCCAAAAAGTGAATAAACAAATATTGGATGGCGCGGCGCAAAGTACTTCACAAATAAACATTTCACACCGAATGCACACACACAAAAAATGCACTGAAAAAACAAGTACGCACACATTTAGCAGACACACAATATATTGATCAAACATTTCCGGCATTTGTAGTTGCTTAATTGTCTCTTACGGTTGCAAAGTTGCTGGCTTTACAGAAATTGTATACGCCTGTGCGGTGGTCATGCCGCGTTAGATGATCGACTTTTGATCTCGCCACTAACGTTCCCGTGTTCGAGTCCCGGTCTGTAACTGGATGGTCTTTGAGAGTGTGCCTTCATA
The DNA here is from genome assembly GCF_977018435.1 of Lepisma saccharinum. Classification (NCBI taxonomy): domain Eukaryota; kingdom Metazoa; phylum Arthropoda; class Insecta; order Zygentoma; family Lepismatidae; genus Lepisma; species Lepisma saccharinum. The sequence goes on from NC_139253.1 coordinate 23,785,021, forward strand.
AATGTCATAAAATCATGATTGTAATTAGTTAAAATCAAACTTACGCGAAACTATAGCTAAGTTATCTTAACAGTGAAGAGTTGTTCAAAATAGTAGAGAAATAAACTGTGACAGTCAGATTTACCGTCATTATTATTATTATCATTATTATTCATGTATGTAGCGGTAAAAAGACGAGTTGATTCAAAGTGTTAAGTGTTTTAATTTGTGAGATTACATATTTGATTTTTGCCAAGCCGACGGGAGGAACGAGACATCCGCTTGTGTTAAGGGCGAGCACCTGAAGGGTCACGCTATGCGTCTAAAGCTTAGGAAATTCGACCGTAATGACAAACATTTAAATATCTCGGTTTCCAACGGTCAGATTCAGGTGAAACTTATACCAGCGCAGCGGCATGTGTGCAAGGACAGATATGTGGAGTTTCGTCACGATCAAGCGACAATTACGGACGCCAGATCAAATCGGTTCTAATTGATCAGTTTGTGGACAGCGATTGCAATTGAGCTATGGGCGACAGCCAGGCGGAAGCTTAATCCGCGCAAGTCAACTTCGGACACGGTACGTCCTAGTTTGGAGACAATAGAGCAAAGTGGACTGACCCCTTCGGAAGCGTCACTCCAACGTGCGCATAGCGTCGTTTTTCAAAATCTAAATAAAACGAAGGACATGGTTTTTCGACACACAGTCTTACCGCGATCCTTGAAGGGAGAGCAGCTCCGTGCTACCTCTCCATACACAGTCTTACCGCGATCCTTGTAGCGAGAGCAGCTCCGAGCTACCTCTCCATATACAGTTTTGCCGCGATTCTTGGAACGAGAGCACCTTCGTGCTACCTTCCGTGTACAGTGGACTTTGTTGTGTTGTGCGAACACCAGTGTGTGTGATAGGCAGTAAGTCTACACGAGTGCGCCTACCTCAACCGCTGGGGGAAGTTGAAGCGAAACGTGCTTCCGTGATTACCTTACGCCATTTATAATTTTTGAGAAACAAGGAACACCGGAAACTATGGCGGGCTAGAGGAAGAAAGGAGATGAGGGCGTTACGTCGATTCGCCCGAGGTCAGAAGAAACTACGCCCCTGATGCCTATCCGCCGCCATGGAGAGAGAGAGAACGTCGAACGCCACCCCATTGATACGCCCATGATGCCTATCCGCCGCCATGGAGAGGGAGAGAGAACGTCGAACGCCGCCCTATTGATACGCCGACGATGCCTACCATCCGCCACGTTGACGTCCCGACGACGCCTACCAGCCGCGACAGAGAGACGTAGAGAGAGATGTTGACGCCCCGACGACGCCTACAACGACCGCTCAGATGCGACGTCCGAACCGCGCCATACCACGGAGATCCACCGATCCCGAGAGGAAGAGGAGCCGGGAAACTAGGTGTTTGAATCCTTTTCGCATCTTCATCGTCGCGATCAAAGAAACCTTTCGCGTGGATACTATGTGTTTTCAATCGCCCATAAAGACGCCAGGATGCACCCCGGGAGCTGAGAGATGGTAAAGTATTCATCTGTGTGAACCTTAACACGTGACGGCCCGATTGATTTAGAGAACGCCCTTGAAATTCGTCGACATTTGGAAAACGCCCACTCAACTCGAAATTTTACATCAAACTCCCGTCGCGCTTGTCATTTGTAATCTATTCGTCTCAGGTCAATTTTTCTTATTCCTTGTGATATTTTTTTTATGATCTTTAATTCATTGTTGTTTGTGCTCCTTTGTATTTGTTTAAAGTGCGTACGATTAGAGTAAAGCGCCGCCCGCTTAATTGCATATTCTACTTGAGGTTTGTTCATTTTTATGTGTCAGCGCTGTGTCGCTGCTAGCTATGTCCGGTCGCATATGTGATTATTTGTTAAAGTATTTGCCTGGTAATGTGAATTGCTCGTCGCGGCGAAGTGTTTAAGTCCCGCCTGCTGGAGAGTACATGTTTGCGTCACTCAACGGAGGTTATTTGTTATGTTTGAACCACGTGAGGTCTTGTAAAAGGAAAACGTCCGCCCACGTGAATGTAATTGCCGTTGAGACGCCTTTGTTTATACTGGTCAAGTAATGTATGGTCACCGCGCCGACTAGTTTCTTTTTTTAAAAACAAAAGGTGAACTTAAGTAAGGGCTGGCTAGGATTTAAGTAGCACTGGAGCAAAATCACAAATGACCTGATTAGACAAAAAGTAAGATAAAATTAATTGAGAATGCAATAATTAGGGCTTGTCGTCATAAAACCTGTACATGTCATGTATAATTTCTAATGTCGATAACCCCATGAGGATTGAATCTGAGAGAGAATGTGAGAGTGCAAGTGTGGGGACCTGTAATGATTCCATTTTTGTTGGTTACAAATAGAATATATTATTTATTTTCATGTTAATTTTGGGCTATATCATACAGGTAAAGAGGTGGTAATTTGGAAGTACATATGTCTTTGTTTTTATTCGATATGGCTTATTACCATGCACTGTTGGTCACCGGTTCCTACACACGAACTTAACCTGGACCGTAACGCTATTTCGCTTGTCCGAGGGAGATTTTGCCGCCTCTATCTAGGTAGTGGTAGCATTTGTCTTCCCGGGCAAGGGAGGGTGTTTCAAAACGATCTCTTTTGAAGGATTTTGGAGTAACATCTTAACTCCTTAAGTAAAATAGTAACATTTGTGTTTAGTTCACTTTATGTTAATGCAGAATCGAACCATTGTGCAATGTACAGTCACCGGCAGTAAAAATGGGACACCTGTATCCTGAAATACTCGCTTCCCTGCAAGACGATATCTTGGTTTCCTAACTCTACAGCGATAAGTAAATTTTAATAGAAAATTTTGAATGGAAAATTCTACCAACTCCGTAGAGTTAGGCAACACACATAACATCTTGCAAGGAAGCGAGTTTTTCACGATCTGTGTCCTATTTTTATTGCTGGTGACTGTATCTCCACTAGGAATTGAGCCCGGAACCCTTCACTACAATGCAAAAAGAATTGTACTAACTTTCTATCCATATGACTGTACACAGGTTTCCCAGGACGTGATGAAAACTAATTGATATGGTAAGGATCCAAACAAGATCGCGTATTTACCATCTTACTTCTGGGGGACTACTTTTAATCGGTATAAATTCTATGCTATGTATATCCACGATTGCATTGCAACCCTATCTTATCAAGGCACTTACAGTATGTGTGCTGGACATTGCAAAATCAGTAGCCAAGATATTATGAGCACCCTATTTCTTGTCGTTTCCAGACATTTCGGTTCGGATCCTTTGAATGCGTCTAGAACTAGAATTGAACTGAATCACTTTCGCCGAGCCTAGCCATTCAGTACATCTTCTCCATAACCCACCAAGCTTCGTATAAATTATTGGTCCGTAAATTCTTAAGGGCCGCGGCTTCAAATTTCCCGGACATTTATGCCACTGGAGAGTCCTTGTATTCCTCAGGCTGCCATCTTAATGGAGGCGTTATTTAGGTCTTGCGGGGCCCCTGAAGGAGAAGACCATTTCAATAGCGATTTCAGCGCGTCCTCTAAACGTCACCCGAATCCCGAATCTCCGGAAATTGGTTAAGCAAGATGGCGGTTGCAGTTCAACGATTGAGTCGTTGCAAGAACCATTTCCTGACGTGACGACAGGCAAACCCCTACAGCAAGAGAAGAGGAAAGTAATCGATGTGGAAAAGGGGGAGAGGAGGGTGAAGTTAAAAAAAAAAAGCGAAATGAGAGGACAGAATCGGATATGCAATATCTATTGGAAACCCGATCGAAGGAGGACGAACCGAATAAAATTCCTTTGGAAAACGTCGATGTCTTATTGAGTTTTATCGGTTTCTTTAGGGGTTGAAAAGCCCTTCCTTTTTTTATTCCTCTCTGTCTCTTTCTCTCTCTCGGCAAGCAGAGAGATGGAGAGGAGTGAAGAGGGGAGAATGAAAGTTCTCTCACAGGAAGTGGAGAAAGTCGTTTGTTCACCGGATGTAAATCATTTCCGGCCCATGTGATTTTCCGATTTCAACGTTTTTTTCTTCAGGGACGCTTCTTTCGGCGGACGGATAGCAGTATCGCATACACAAATTACCCATGTTGGACAGGGTGCTGTGTAAATCAGCCTTTCAAGTTGAGATCATACGGGAAGCTACTTCGGCGACGAGTAAATTTAATCTAAATGCCCATTTGAGCAGAGATGTAGATCCATTGCAGAGTTTACGTGTATGGAATTTCACAAAAAACAACGCTTCCACGCGCTTTTATGGAGGATAACGACTAAAATCCCATCTTTTAGCTTCGTATGCTTTCTAAACTCTCCATGGTGAGGATGATGTGGTTTACATCTCTCTCACTGGTTCAGAGTTTTTAAAAAATGTGAAAAGATGGGAAAAACTGCAGACTAACAAACATGTCATGTTATCCCCCACCTAGTCAAGACGATGTTTCAAGTTTATTGATTCATTGATCTATTTCTTTTATTTTACTTCGCTTTTGTGGCACATTTGGCTAATCGCGAAGATGAAGATGAATAGTGATAAGATGAAATGGGTGAAGAAGCAATCACAGACAAATGGACAGGACACAACACAAACCCCACAGAGGAGTATACTGGATGTCAATCCAGGCACCAGTGCCTCGGTAGTTTGCAATGCATTCCAGAGTATACGTACTACGTAGAACAGAGGTTGATATTTGGGTACCCTCCGAAAGGGTTGATATTGTACCCTAGTATCCATATCCACGTTAAGACTATCGTTCAATATCCGTTGTTGAAACTTTCTTTAATTACACTATCTATCACATTACAGTTTCAAGGAAAACGTGTGCACCTGTAGGAACTATAAATCTCAAGTTTTTAACGCAGACAACTTGTGGAGGCAAAAACAGATTAATACAATCGTTTTGAAATTTATCGGAAAACGATTTACTTCATTAAAATATGTGAAATTTTAATGAAATGTGATGTTACATCCGTAGTTATGACGTGTTTTGATTACATATTTGCTTTGAATGATTTAATAAGTAAATACGAAAATTGGAATTCAGACCTTGGACAAATTGCACGAACACGCAGAAACAAGGTAATTGATTTTTTTGTATGACGAGCCGCTATCCAAGCTAAAATTCATTGCAAATTTAATTATAATCTTAATTTGCTTATCAACAATGCTGTATATTTTGTATATTCTTATAGCTTTCGTTTTTAAAAAAATAACTGTGGAGCTTTGAGCAAAGACTTGCGAGATTGTATTTTCTATCCAATTTGATGACCCTTTGTAATGTTGGATTCCAGCTATAGGTACGCTGCACAGTGTTTGGTTCGCAATTTTAACTGTATATCCAATACCAATTAGCCTATGTGATCACAGGGCGAACTTTAAAAAAGTACTCATTCACTAATCATATTTTAGCACAATAAGCCTGAGGAAGAAGAGCATATAGTGGTTCGGATCCAACTTTAAACCGTAGGCCCAGTCTCGATTAGCCAATCTGTGCATAAAGTGAACTTAAAAACTAAAACTCAAACAAGAGAATCACTAAGACAAAGCTTTCTCCTAGTGTGTTGGATCCCATTCCACCTAAGAACTTTCTCGTGGAAGAGAAGGGTGTGCCTTTATGTCCACTAGGGTAAGGGTTAATTTCATACGTCTTCCTCCCATGGAAAGGAGCTGTCTCACATTTCAGAATATTAGATCTAGCCTATTTGATCATTTATTGAGAAAATTGCACATGGTGAACAAAGTGAACATTTCACACTGAGAAAAACAACGAAAAAATTGACAAAATTAAATCCAAGAATAAATGATTTAACATTGTTTAGATATTTGACTACTCGAACTCGTACGTATAGTTATTGTGTTTCGGGAATATTAGTGAAATTTCGTAAGACGTAGGTTGGATGTCCTCACAAACCTAGATTTCTCGATTTTTCAAAAAATAAGGCTTTGCAAGGACAATTCGAGGTACGTTTACGTATATCTTAGTAAATAATGGCCTAATTAGAATCATACTAGTCCTATTCTTCAGAATAGGTATATACCAGGTTAAGATGAGTAGGCTACCTTCGGTTACACTGTAAACGCAGCTCGAACTTGATTAATTAGGATTACTTATTTCTAAGTATGAGCCTTTACAGCTGTGCCTAGAGTACGACGGGGAAAATAGTGCGTTTTTCCATAATCCCTCCTTTTCTTTGTCTTATTTTTTCTCTTTGTGTAATTTCGTGTTAACAATTACCGTCTTTCACTTTCACAACACTTTCACTATTTTCACTAATTTCTTAGCTAGTTAATTTTAAAGTTTTAATACCCCCCCCCCCCTTCAGTAATTTTCATTATTCGCTCTTAGCTTGTTTGCTCTCTTTGTCCAGACGTTATGTAGGAAAGTTCTAAGATTCCTTTAAGAGTCTTTCCCTTCTCATAACGGTTTTCATTATTTCCTTCATATTAGTTCAATTTATTTTCCTCTTGGCTGCCCTCTTTCTTTGCACTGGGAGAGAATGTGAAATTTCGTCTCTTCTTCCCCACATAACAAGCATTCTGCGCTTCCATTCTCCCGTTTGATTTTACCTTGTGTCCACTTTAACTTGTGTCCAGTCTGAACCAGGCTTATTCTGATCTATCCTTTACCCCACATCAAGTCCTCATAGTTTATCCTTCTTCATTCTCGGGCCGTGTCCACTATTATTGTTGATATATATATATATTTCGCCACATTCCACCAGAATTTTATGTTTGGTAATTCCGTCCAGTCTGTCCAATCGTCTGCATCTCCCGACTCCCTCTTCCCAAATCCACCCAAGCCCCACACTACATACTTCCTTCTTTACTTTTGCTACTTATTGCCTCCCCATTACTCTCACTTATCTATGATTGTGCACAAAGTTTATTTAAATTTCGCCCCTCCAAGAAAGTGGTATTCCCCAATAATAGATTCCCAGCGAAGTAAGTTCACTAAAGATTTCAGTTCACATATATGTTTGCAGCAACGGACGCGAAGACAACAGCCTCCCTGCTCTTCATCACACCGCTCGAGTGTACCTACCCTATTATTATTACCCTTGGAGTAATTCGCCACAGCTCCTCCATCTTCGAGAGACCGGGAAGACAATAGCGAAGGAAGATTGGCTCTGAAAGTTTCCACCTCGGTAAGAAATTACCCTCAGAAACAATCGTAAGATATTGCGTCGGCAATGGAGGAGCCTCATCAATTATGCATTGACTCCTGGCGGGACCGGAAGTAAAAGTTTCACCCCCATAAAGCCCAGCGTTACAATGCGATCACCGAAGGGCCTGCGCCTAATCGAACAATGCCATGGCTCTTTCAGCCCCATCAGTAGCTGTTGTCAGCCCTTGTAAGCCGTAGATCAATGGACCAACAATGGATATGGAGGGTAAGCGCTTCCGAACGAGTATGGTGGTTTCAATGCATGAACGGGATTTACAATATCCCTACCCTTGGAAAACAAAGGCTAACAGGATACGTTTTAGAGGGTTTATAAAGGGAGCATGTCACTGTATGGCGGTGCTTTGTTTGATGTCCCGTGCGTAATTAGTTTATTTATAAGCGACTTCTCGTGTAAATCTTTTAGAGGCACGTGTTCAATTACAGTATTCCAATGCTGTGACAATCAAACTGATATCAGTAACATGCTAACACGAATTTCATAAATTATTAGAAGTAAGTAGCCTCGGAGACGAAGATATTTTGTGGAAAGTAATTAGAGGAAATTTGAATTTTGGTGTGTTGTTACATCATCATTGGAGGTGTATTTTCTCCAAAGCCCCTCTAACTTACACCCTCTGAACTTTCAACTTGCGGTGTTTCATGCAAGAGATGCCCTAAAACCAGTTATATATCGGAACTTTTCTTTTTAAGTTGATATTACGCTCTACAAATTTGGCTCTCTTGATATTTTTAATATCCGATAGTTTTTTTTAGTAAAGTTAAGACGAACTGTAAAAAAAATGTAAATTTTCTTTTACTTTTTTCTTTTAGGCACTGTATTTTCGTGTTGAATGATAATATGGTAAAATTATCCCAACAAAAGTTGTAGGGTATAGAATTAACTCTCAATTGATACCAATATCGACAAATTTACTACTAATAAATGGGCCGTGTAGCGAGTAATTTTTTTTCAAGAGATCTTAAGTAGTTTTTTTTAGACAAACGTCAATATGGCGATATTTCTAGTGATTGATTAACTGTTTCAAGGGTATCTGTCTAATGAAAGGTGTTCTATTCAACCGTATATACAGACTAAATGGAATAGATCTCTGTTCATAACTACTAATGAAACCCCTATTTGAGACAAAACTATCATAAATTAATATTACTACACACACACTATATATATATATATATATATATATATATATATATGAACATACGCATATATATGCGCGCGGGCGTTTGTGTACATATAGATATAGATATCGCGATGTTTCAAAGGAAGTTACGAGAATTATCCCCATTTGAAATTTTTCATTACCACATCGGAGCTAATACTACCTTGCCTATCTAGGGCATAACTTTCTATTGGGAATTCTAGTGACTCTTGGTCCCAGACGTCTGGAGGAAAATGATGGCCACCCTACTTCCATCGTTATCCAAGATCGAAATTATGCAAATCTATACCTTCTCACCCCATGTATCCCTTTTATGACATAGTGCACACCTATTCGTCACATAAGAGCTGGAAATCTTTGGAAATCTCAATTTTGTTTATATCTTCCCTCCAATTGGAACTTGGATTGGATTCGCTGGTCAGCTTCGCAGGAAAGAGGAGTCCGGGTTGTGGTGCAATGCTGAGATTTTTATCACGTGACGTGATTGACCTGCATAAGGTCACTGCGACACGACCTGTTGCGTCAACTTCTCGTGATTCGCAGTGGCACGTCGCCCTCTCCCCTCCTCCCTGGTACACGCCGCTACGCCCACTTGACATCTAAAAAACCTATCCCCCTTCCCACCTCGTTCTCTCACCCCTTAGCCAATTTCACGGTGAGTCACATCAGGTAGCCAGGATTCCAATTTCCTCCAGGAACACAAAAGACTTCGCAGTGTTGCCAGTCCAATTTGTCCAGATTATCTTCTCCTGATAAGGACATGAATGATTCATGATTGGTCAGACGGAACAACGCCAACTAATAAGAAATTTGCATAATAGTATTTCGTGCATGACTCGTATCCATACCTTTCTGTCGAAGGGTGTCCAGAAATTTGAAGAGAAATCTATAATCTGCCTTGAAACCTTGTTGAACAATTGAACATGGGCTTCTCTTGCACATTTCCAAGAGGTATTAGATATTGAATAAAGAACTGATTTCGTTACTCATGGGCACTCATTATCACACCCAGTGACGCCGACTTCAAATAAATTGGGGGGGGGGGTGAGAGGTTGACATTGATATTTTATACACAGGGAGTCCGGGTTAGAGGTTTACAAAAATACACACATATTTTAGAATTTGTAAAGTGTATTAACTTTCTTGTCCCGGTTTTGTACAAAGTAACTCAGAAAGTTTTTATGGCACACCTCAATGTGGGCACCATTTGTAATTCTACTGATATCCAAACGATATTTAAGCTCGTGCCAAGCGTTATTAGCGCAACGATACACTGTCTCAAATCTCCCAAATCGTGAACTTTCCTCTTGTACATACACAGCATCTTTAATCTAAAAAATCAAATGGTGTTAAATCTGGGGATCTCGGTGGCCAAGCAGATTCTGCGCATGCGCGACTCAACAACACGATTGATCGTACAAGTGGACTACTGAAATCTGAGATCGATTGTCTATCGACTGAGCTTCACTATGAGACAATATAAGGAGTAGTTTTCGCATTATAAGCAATTATTTTGTATACCTCTAGCCTGGACACTGTATAAAATACCTGTCTCTCCTAATGAATTTTAGAATGATAGAAAGTGCCGCTCTTACCCAAAGTTGGCGCTCTGATGCATAGTTATCTACATGTGCACTCAAAACTAGCATAGTAAAAGCTTGAAACAGAGAAAATAATGTTTCATGTAACAGCCATGACTTAATCAGACGTAGAGTATTTGGGTTGCATACAGAAAAGGCGAAAACAAATTATTTGTATTTTGCATCGCATTAACGATAAGCTATATGTTTTAATGTCCTGGAAACAACGTAAACATTAGTGTACAAGATTCTGAAGGTATTGACTCGATATGTTGAAGTTAAGCATAAATTTAATTTGTAAATGGTTAGCAGATTTTTACATGATTCTACATATCAAATCAACTAGTTTCGAATTGTATAATTTTCAACTTGCTTATTTACTGTTACTAGAAGCAAGCTAAAAGTAATTTTAAAGTAAAATTGACCAAGATTGGCAATGTTCTAATTCATTCAAGTTATGAGGATGGAAAATCATGTGAGGTTCAATACTCTTTCAGAATTTTGAGAACATGCAAGAGATGGGCACTTGAAGATAATTATATTTGGATACACTGATACTTTTCTCTTAACCTGGTGGGTCTACAGCGAACGTAAAGTTCTTTGCAAGTCAATGCTCGACCAGGCTGATAATTTTAACGAGGTGAATCATAAGTAATTTGTTTCATTTCCTTCCAGATAGCTCCTTTGGGCTTCTTGATAAAGCTGGCCTTATTTGAATGCCCCAGAAACTTCAGGAATGATTAGTCTCCACGTTGATAAAGCGCGGACCTGAATGAAGAAGTGCTTCCCATTAGTTTTTTTTCTTTTTCTTAATAACGTTCACTATGCTCTGCGGCTCTTGAACACAGCCGACGCTCAGGCTGACGTGCGAACTCGTACAAGAATGAGCGATAAATTACATTGTGGAAATCATTTCCTTTTACTCAACTATGCAAAATTCATTTATGGAAATCGGGTTCCGATGCTGATCATACGTTGGCTGCATTCATTTCCGATTTATTTACCATATTCCTGTACTGCAATTAAGGTACATAAAAAACCTGGCCTGTACAACGACCTAAATTGCCATGCGATGTGGGAACAGTCGACAATCCGAAGCATAAGAAAAAGATGTAAACAAACATGGACAATGGCATTTTTTTCAGGTGATCCTTAGTAAGTTTACAGGAAATAATAATTAGTATAAAAAAGTGAAGAAAAGAAAGTTGATGCCGACTTTCTTCACCGGACTTTCCAGGTTCGAGTCCCGTTCGGGTGTTCTTTATCACTGTCCCTTCATTAATTTAATGGACTAGCCGATCCTGTGGCGGAGTGGTTAGCACATCGCGCTACAACGCCAGGGGTCCCGGGCTCGAATCCCGGCCTAGGCATGGATATTTGTGAGTGTCCATTCATCAATTTAATCATCTCATCACTCATCACAATCCTTGCAAACCAAAAGTGGCACAAAAAGCGAAGTAAAATAAAGCAAATCAATCAATCAAGTTTCATCTACTCATCCTCATTGTCGCATGCGCAGTACTTAACGCTAGGTGTTAGTGACCGCACACATAACGCTCTCCCTTCTAAGATAATTTGATGTATAGTAATTTTGTGAAGTGTTGGCAAACCCACAAGAAATCTTTAGTCAACCTCATGACCACTGAACGTGCCTCCATGTTGCGGAAGTGTTGCCAACTCTTGCAGAAATGTTGCCAACTGTTGTGAAACATTTTTAATTTGAATTACGGCTACCTCTATTGGTATAATATGCACAACCCTAGGTCACTCTTTGTATGTGCGTGGTCTGTTAAGAAAGTAATGAGACTGATTTTCTGTAAACGATGAATTTTATTATTTTTACAAATCAAGGTTATCCCCTTCAAAATAGTTCCCTTGGGCAGCTACACAGCGATGGAGTCGTTGTTTCCACTATTCGTAGCAGTGCTGGAAGGCTTCTGCTGGAATACCTTTTAGCTCGTCGGTCACGCTCATCTGGATATTATCCAAAGTATCAAAATGGCGTCCTTTCAAGTGGTTTTTGAGCAAGGGGAATGAAAAAAGTCACAGGGACTGAGATCCGGCGAATAAGGGGCTGAGGAACCATAGGGATGCTTTTTTCTTGCCAAAAATTCATTGATGGAGACTGCCGTGTGACATGCTGCATTGTCGTGCTGCAGCATCCAAGTGCGTGCAATGTCTGGTCGCACATGTGCAACCCTTTTCCTGGGTCTTGCAAGGACTTCATTCGGTACACACGTTCAAATTTAACTCACTACTGATCATTCTCACCGTCAATCGACGATCTGACCTCACAAGAGACCTCACTCTTTCCACATTGTCATCCGTTTTTGAGGTTGAAGGTCTTCCCGCACGAGGTTTGTCTTCCACTCGTTCTCGGCCTTCTAAAAAGGACTTCTGCCATCTGAACACTTGTGCCCTAGATAGTGCATGTTCTCCATAAGCCCTTTGTAACTTTTCATAAGTCACAGTGGTGGATTCGCCAAGCTTAACACAAAATTTGATGGCACAAAGTTGTTCAAACTTTTGCCAGTCCATTTTCGTAACGCACCTCACAAACACAACTTCACGTCAGACGCTCTCAACAATCGTGTAGCAACTGTAGCAAATTGAAACTTGTACTGAGTCAACGGCAAGCATTCACCTACCTGCCGTGTGAAGGTGGGGGCAGCAGCGTTGCCAGTTCGTGCACAGTGTTGCCAGTCTCATTACTTTCCTAACAGACCACGTATTACATCATAAGTAAATACGAATTACGTCTTAACAATAATTGCATCTACCCGGTGGAGGCACATATTGGTTCGGATCCCAGTTTAAACCGCAAGCCCAGTCCCTATTAGCATGTCTGTGCATAAAGTGGACTGAAAACTCAACACAACAACAACAACATAATTGAACCCATGTGGATTCTTAGGTCAAATGTCAATTTAATGTTAGAATTGGTAAATTGAAATCAGGGTAACTCAAACACTACCATGATGTTGACGCAAGTACTAAAATAAAGTAAACACTCAGTGCGTATAAATTTGGAACGTTAATTCAAAGAACTTTTAATTCCATTCGTTTACTCTATTAATTATTTGTATTTCACTGACCGAAGATAGTTAATAAAGTGGGTTGGCAACACTGAATTATACATATAATTATACCACGGGAAAGCTGCCTCTATGTAAAGATAAGCTGTGAACATACATATCAGGCGAAAGAGGTAAACTCAATTTTTTCATAAATTTTTCACTAATATTGTTAATAGAATAAAATTCAAAGTGGTCTGTTTGGAATGACAAGCCAACTTCATTTCACAGGGGAGTGCGCGGTAACTTCATTAACTTTCACGTTAATTAATTAGGTTTTCCAGGTTTCCTGGTACAAAGGGGCTAATGCAATGAAACACTGCCAAAGGGAAAGGGCGAAAAACAAACTCATATTGTTTCCCGCCGTTGCAATATTTACGACTCGGAGGGTATTTATTTCGGCACAGAGGAAACAGACCAATTTACAGCGGACCGGCGAACTTCGCTCCAAGCCCATCCTCCGAAGTTTATTTTCGAACGTTGATTTAGTTCGCGTGCGTGAGTGAGTGCGCGTGTAAACACTGAAATATCCGTAAAGAGAATGCCTAATTCACTGGGGAGATAATGTCAAAGCGACATGTTGATTTAAGAGGGCGAGATCAGAAAGTTTGCGGAATGATTACTTTTGCATGTAAATAATAAGTTTAACGATATGAAGTTTGAAATTTTGTTTTGAGCCCACTTGATGCTAATGGGGACTGAACCCAGCGGCGTCTCGTGGCCTCAAGTTTGGCCGGGGCTTATTTTTTAAAGAATTTAAAATATAATGACAATTCACATGAATTACAAAAAATAAGGTATTTTTTCTTCTAGACTACAAAACTGGACTTACGTTTTTGAAAGAATTTAAAATGTTATGACAAATTACATGAATTACAAAAAAACGTGTATTTATCTTCTAAACTACAAAACTGGACTTATTTTTTTAAAGAATTTAAAATATAATGACAATTCACATGATTTCAAAAGAAACAGGTATTGATGTGAAACATACCTTTCTACGAACGTTGACTCCTGTTCTTCTGCTCAGCAAATTTTGTTATTACTTTTTCGTTGAAGCCCACTATGTTTGAAATGTATTTTATCTCTATTGTAAGCAAGTGCCAAGGCATTTGGCCTGTCTTGTCCCATTGCATTTCTTAAACAGGTTTTAATACGCTTCAATGTGCTGAAACATCGTTCAGATTCAGCTGTTGCCACTGGAGTTATTAAAACTATGTTTGTCATTTTTACTTTTTTTTGAAAAGGTACCCTCTAAATAATTTTAAATAAAAAATGAATGCAATCTACTGACAGAGTTTATGTTTTTCAACTCTTCACTACAATAAAGAACACGAAGTTACCTCTTCTATGAAGGGATAATAAATCTGGGAAGATGCCTCTGTTTAAAGATTGTTCTCTTTCATTATGTCCTCGTAGAGCAAGTTCATGTCGACCACAGAATTTTAAGCAATCGATAATTCTATTTAATATATGCCTATTTTTCCGGACAAATTCATTGTGTCTTGTAATTGACAGCTTAGGCTATGTCCTTCATCAATTTGTGTTCGAACATCAACCCTGCCAAACTCACTCAAACATAGCGAATGAAAGCCACCAAAACACTACAGAACAACACGCGAGATCAAACGCGACGCGAAGGAAGTAGCCCCGAATCAGCTCTCAAAACCCTTGCACTCTCCCCTCCTCTCTCTGCTAGCATGTGACCTTCACTGTAGCGTAGGTGGGTGTGGGCCACGCCTTCCTTTGCGACGTGCCCCGGAAAGCGATAATTGACATCAATGCCGCTAGGAGCGCAGTCGTATCCATTGCAACAGACGATGAATTTACGTGGGTAAAAATCGCCTTTTAAAAGACTGTGTGATAGTTATGCGTTATGGTGATTGATAATTACGTGAATACGTTCGTTTTTCTTTAGGGGCTAAGCTCCGGAAGCCACAAGGGACGAGACGCCACTGACTGAACCTACACTTTAAAGTGGGGTCCGAATCACCACGCCATCGAGGAGGCCGCGTAATATTCTGAATGAACATGAGTGCATAATTTTTCTTTTATTCCATCACCTAGAGTAGATATTGAACTTTCCTTTCTGACAGAAACACTCTTATTTGGGGATGGTGATCTCAAAAGTAAAAGCCCATAACACCCCATACTAGGTTCGCCTTTAGTGGCAAAATAGGGGTGACTGCAGATACAACGCGAAAATTATCTTCGTTCCAGTTTGAGAGTGTTTGCTACCGAATTGTTACAAACATCAAAAATCACGAACAGAAAAAATCGTGCGATAAGAAACAACAATTGAACGCACACGAATGTGAGAAGAGTGCTACAAGATTTCACATTGTTCTGTATAAAAAAAAGAAAAATAGCCTGTATGAATACTAACTTCAAATATTATTATGTACGTACAACATATTATCTTCACACTAAATATTTCAGATCTGAACCATCACTGACAAAACAAAATGTAAGAAATTCTATTATAATTCAAATTCATTATAAATTACATAAAATTGGTAAATAATATAAACACAGTAAAATTCAAGGACAGAAGATATACATAACTTCAAGTTATAATCAAGAGCATTTTTATTGATTGATTGAATTAAATCAATCAATAAAAATAATCAAGAGCATTTTTAAAACGTGGATATTAGAGAGAGAAAGTTCTGATGAACTCTCCCCACTTCCCAGTTTTATACATTTTTATATCAAACTCAACACTACTGATATTAAGAACGTGCATGGGCGTAGTTAGGTAGGAGCTAGGGGGGCCTAAGCCTCCCCAGTACCAGACATTAGCCCCCAAACGCATGCGACATGTACACAAAATAATTAAGTAAAGAGAAACTGCACAAAAAATGTAAAATTTTCCATTAAGTTTTCACGTTTTACTCTTGAGGTGTGGCAATCACAGAAGGAAGGAATTTCAAATTATGTTTTGATAGAATACAATAAAAGTAAAAGTGCATGCACATTTTACGGGACCATATGATCCGGACAAGTTTTCAAGAAAATATAGCTAGCATCGGTATTTCTTTTGATCTTCCACCTTAGACTACATGGTAAACATTGTTGCATTGTAACCATAGCGGCGTTGCATCCAGTGTTTACATAAAAGCAGATTTTCAACAATGAGTTCCTACTACAATTGTGTTTTTCTGAACATGAAAGATAGTAGAAGCCGTCATTGGAGAGAGAGACTTGAATAGAATAGCAGTTTTGATAGGGAATCTATTGACATCTTAAATAAGTGAAGTTAGTTCCTGTGGATTTACTCAACTCTCCTTGTAACGGGTGAATCTTGTGGGCCATTGCTGCTCCAGTAATCTCGGGTATCTCTTGGAGTCTCAGGATATATTACTTCTCGAGGTAAGAAGAAGCTTATTCTTCGTTTCACGTAACGCACATAAAGATTATGGTGGAATAATAAATGCTTATGCTGGTTATAGGTATAACAACGAGAAATCTTAATCCTTTTGGAGATTTGGAAATTATCGGGAAAACATTCTTTGATGTTGTGCTCACACTGTTTGAGAAACAGTGGAGCAATCACAAGGGGACACAGACGGGCAATTGCCCCACTCAATTTCGCTTCGCTCGCAATATTTCCCTTTCTTACAGTCTCGTCAATGCTAGGGGGCGGCGGGAGTCGGCCCTTGGAAGTGAACTATCTAAATGAAAAAATGCAAAATAGGATGCCATGGCGCCCCCGTTAAATTATTTCCGCCCTATTAAATCAGTGTGGAAAAAAAATGATCTAAAGATTTTCTTGCTCACTTCGCTCACAATATGATTCTTTTCTATAATGCATTGTAAATTTAAAGAATTAGGACGAACCATGTACTTCAGACTGTCTGCTACATGTATGAACAATTGTTTTAATGAAAAGACGGGGAAAATCCTGCGGACGTCCATGCCATTAATCACATTTTAAAAATATACCTTCTTTATTCTAAAAATGAAATGTGTACCTTAATAAATAAGCAACCATCTATAGTAGTGTAGGTATTTTTTTCTTTTAACAAAAGTAATATTCGATGGCAATACAATGTGAGAGTTATCTCTTTCCCAAGGAGATGATTTTTGTAATGACAATGACATGAATAATGCTAGCCCCCCCCCCCCTCCCAAAGTGTATGGTCGAAACTCCGCACAGAAAATGTACGTTCGTGCAAAAACATTACATTGTTTTGCATCAGAAACACCAACTATAGATTTTTCTAAGCTGCACGGCCAGCACAAACTGACTCACTAGCACACACAAAACGGGAGAGATTGAATCAGGCGCATTTTAACGAACGACATGCTTCCGTTTCTCCAACGCAAGCGAGCATAATAATTCTCTGTCGCCAGCTTAGCGATGCGGCTTGACAGTGCATCCCGCTACGCATCAGGCTGATTGTTATGCACGCTTCGTGCCTCGTACAGGGCCAGCGACCGAGACATTACCATTTTTGCTTTTCCTCTATTCGTGTAAAACGAAAAACGTAGTCAATTTCGTCCATGTTAAGTGGCAGGCAGCACGTCGAGGAGAGTGCCGTACGCATGTGCAAGTGCGTGCTTATGTTCGCACATGCGATGTCAGGTTGTAAAAGTAGCCCATTGTTGCAATTGTAGAGAAACGGATGAATTAGCATGCGTTTGCTGGATTTGGGTATTGTGTGGGTGCCAGGGCTCGCAGCATTTGGATGAAACTTTTTAAATTTGATTGCCGAGAGTGAAGCAAAGAGTGTTTGTAATTTTTCACATACGAACTATATTTTTAATAAAAATATACCTTAGGGACATTTGACACCGAAGCGACAAGGATTTCACAAATCGTCTGTAGGTTTGTGCACCGTGTCATGCCGCAACGGTGTGAAACGTTGCTGCTGATTGGTTTCTTCTCAAGCGTTATGTGTCGCGTGTCGCGGTGTGAAAGCTGCTGTGTTATACCACAGACAAAACTTGTCTGTGGTTATACGTAGACAATGGTGCCAACCTAATGGGCTCGTGGGACCTGAGCTCACCCAAAAATATGTCATGTTATTATTGATATTACGATTATTCGTATATTTGTTATCCTTTTCATTGATTGGTTGATTTGGTTTATTTTACTTCGCTTTTCTGCCACTTTCGGCTAATCGCGAAGATAGGTATGAGCGATTATGTGATGAAATTGAAAAAAGAGAATTGTTGCTTTCCCTCTTCACTTTCTCTTCTGTCATACAAGTATGTTTCTAAGTTTTTCATTTTTAGTGTAACTAGCAGTATTTTAGAAGTTGTTAACAGAAAAAATAATGATTTTTTAAAGTTTTTAAAACACCTTATGTATTGTAATGTGACTCTTGTATACCAATCACCATCATCTTCAGTATTCTACGACGAATGGATTTTTTGTAGATGTTAAATGATTTTATCCATATTTAATACAGAACATTCCCTGACATTCGCTACGAGACTCGGCGGCAAGCGACCCGGCATCAGCGATTGTCTTTCCCGGTGAACGGGTCCGCGACAGTCAGGTCAGTTCTGAATAAAAGTGGAAAGAAAAATGGGGAAATAAAGTATACAATGACAATCCGCACACCAACCGTGAGTTAAAAGAGAGTATTGTACGAAACATCGGGAGAATTACAGTAGACGAACTTGCACGTGTAAATGCCAATTTCCTTCGGAGATGCCAGGAATGTGTTGCAGCAGAGGGACATCATTTTCAACACCTTCTGTAGTCAAGGTTAGTACACAATATGAAAACTGTAATTTTAATAGCCGACTCTAGCGACTGTCGCTGACCCGTTCACCAGGAAAGACAAGCGCTGATGCCGGGCCGCTTGCCGCCGAGTCTCGTAGCGAATGTCAGGGAATGCTCTGTAGAATCATAATCAAATACAAAGTTAATGAAAATATGGTCCCCACTTAACGTTTGGGACTACAGCAATGTTGTAAGAGGAAGGTAGAGTAGTGGTAAAGTCCATAAGTTCAAATTTCAGTGATGTTAGTTTTAATATACTCCGTGTCTTTCTTCATCACATCTGTCTCTGCCTCTCTTCTCTTCCTCGATCCGTACGATCCCTCCTTCGAGGAGGATGCGTAAAGAACTCACGTTGCCTGGGCTTTGCATGTATTGCCGTGTCTTACACTAGCGTTCAGGTCGTACACGTCGGGGAAGGGAAGATCGATAGCATTGATCTTAAATAATTCAGAAAGCGAAGACTTGTGAGTGATCTCGTGTTGCTAGGCAACCGGAACACCTTTGAGGCTGAATGCAAAGAAGGCTGGGGTGACCCCTGGACAACTGTCTCCGAAGCGGCGGTGCACGATGAACGCCCCGTGACGCGGAAAGGAGGCGTCGGCAATTTGCACCTCCGTCGTCGACACAACAAAGAGCTCAAGCTTGAAATTGAAATGTAGAAGACCTTTGCTGAGGCGTGACGTCACCGTGCTCATCGTTGCCAACTGCATGTAATTGTCGTCGAAGAATTGTGTTCGGAAGGACGCAAGGGTGGATGAGGTTAACATCATGGAATCTGAGGTAGCTTGCTAACGATGTAACCGTTTAATTAAGGGGTGGCGGGTTCGATTCCCACTGGAGGTACATTGCACACTGGTCCTAGATCTTACTTTAACTGTAGGTGAATTCCTAAATAGCTCTCCTGAGCTTAAAATGATTTTGATTTGATTCTTACTATTTAGCCTTGCTTTTCTGCTACTTTTGGCTAATGAAGATGAGGATGAGTGATGATGTGATCAAATTGATGAAGAGACACTCAAAAAGAACACTCATGCCCACGCCTGGATTCGAACTCGGAACCCCAGACGTCGTAGCGTGCTATGCTAGCCACTACGCCACGAGAATACGTGAACTTTTTGTAAATAGGATTGCTTTCAGCCAGATACGGATCAAACTTATTGGAAAACGACATTTTCCCTTCAAAGCAGCGTTGTAAATTAATCTTTATGGTCTGTTACACGAAAAAAATCCGCTCAAGGTCACTCTTCTAGTCCTCATTCCAAATCATTTTCTCCCTTCTTTCTACTTCCCCTCCGAAAACAATGCCTGGCTGCAATGTTGCCAGTAGCATGAAATTTGACACTTAACTAAATTCATCTGTTCGTTTTCTACCTAAATTATGTATATAGATAATGAAATGAAAAATTTTATTACACGAAAATGCAATACTTAATTTTTAAGAAAATGTCACTATAGAATTTCATATGACGAATGTTTAATTTCAATTTGATGATCAGTTTCTCCAATTCAGGTTATCCCATCCCATAAGCTCAGAATTTTAATAAACAACCATACTACGCTGCCAAGAAAGCCGATAAAACGTAAACATTACTGCCCGGCAAGATCCTTTTACGGACTACTTTCTGGTTGCGGCATTTCACAGCCAGTAAAGGAAGAACCTTACCTTACACACAATTGGTTAGCTTCCGTTCCTGAACAATAATAACAGTCATCAATATTTTTCTCTCTGTGTTTACCCCACTGACTCATCCGTTAATTAAAAATGTTATCAGGTGCCGGTAGAAAAAATAATAGAATGGCAACACTGAGCGGCAGTGCGTCGAGGGCAGAGAGATGATAAGAACAGTTACAAGTTACCGATTCTTAGGGTCAGGGCACGGCCTCAATCCGCCGTTTGAAAAGTAACGAATACTAGTATAGTTTACATTGTCTGCCTACACGTAGATTACATGCAAACGGCAAATGCAAACCTAGGCTTATAGTCTGAGCATATCACTTGCTCTAACAAACCAATTGCCTAGTAAAAGTAACATTTACCTACACAAGTAAAGAAAGTAACGATCTATCATTACAGTTGCCATCATTTCAAAGCATTCCAAATGTAGAGAACGAATCATAAAGACACAGCAGTGACGTCCATGAACCAGACAGATAATTTAATTTTTTATTACAAAGAGAAGGCTACAAAAACATTTATGAATAGTAACAACACCGGGAGAAGGGTTCTCGAATCTATAATTATTTTGTTTGCCATTTCGATCTTGTAATTCGAGTCTGTAAAAGCCACTCTCACAGCCGACAAACCATAACATTGAAATTTAATTGCATCAATTAGCGGTCGGAGAGATGTATTACCAATTTTCCTCGCTAAATAGGAGCGCGGACAAGCGACACGGCGTGTTATTGACTTGGAATTAGGTTCGCGTCCCTTTAATGATCATCGCCTCTCAATTAGTAGTGGGACATCTGAATGCGGGTTGGGCGGACGACGGATTCGACTACTGTGACGTCATCAAAAAAAAAAGTTTCCACGCCCAAAAAGGGTCGTGTGGGATGGGGGAAGAAGGCGGTTAATTGATTTTCAGGGGGGAGGATTGAATTGTCTTTTTTTCGCTCCGAAGTTTGGATGTTTTGTGCAGGAGAAGTGAATTATTCGGTGACTACGATATTCAGCGGCGTTTTTCGTTAGCCCAGTTTTTTCCCTCTGGTTTAGAATTGTAAGTGGATCTAAGCCTGGCAAATCCCCGAATCCGTCTGGATTGAAAAGTACTTTCGCGCGCTTTTGATAAAATGTGCTTTTTTTTCTTCATGCAGATACACTTGTTTAGCCGTTCATCTCCATGGTTACCTGGGAGAATTTGTGGTGGGGACAGTCACTACTGCAGACCCATATGTTCATTGAGATGCATCAACCTTAACATCGAAAACTATTCATCTACTTTTATTCCCCCGAGGGCCGAAAAATGTTTTGTAATTGAAGGCACACTCTGAATCCCACTTCATTGAATTAAATGTAATTGGAGACTACAATGTTTGAACAGGACAATAAATTTCTGTTATTGGATATCTTTAACTTTTCGAAAGAGAGTTTCAATAACGAACCTATTCAACTAGGCTAATACTTGAATATTATCAAGAATTATTTTAATACATAAATAATTGGTTATTTAATATGCAGTTGAAAATTCAACTCTTCAATGTATTCATAATTTGAATCGTTTAGTATTTGTACAAATGTCCCATGTTGTAATTAGAAATGTCTAAAAGCTTTCCGAATGACAGAGGACACTTAATGAAATAATATGTGTACATTGCTTACATGCAGCTTGTTGGGGGGGGGGGGGGGTTAAAAATATGGCTAACTATATAACTGAAATTGAATATAGGGGAGGCTGCAATGTGCAATGTACGCCCCCGGCCTCATGTAAGCGTGAATTCAAAGTTCGAGAAGATTTTATGTGTAAGAAAAATATTTTTCTTAAAGTTCTATATGATAATCACGGACTACATGTTCAATGTCTTTTTTTCACTCATATTTGTGTTGCGTTGTGAAACATATCTCAATTTTCAGTTTTTGTCATAAAAAATCCTTTGCGAAATCTACCATGTGTGGTCAGTTCGGTAGTTCTCCCTAAATTGTTTTTTTCTAATTATGGACACACGTGTGTGAATGTTTTTCACTCTCTAACACTATTCAATACAAACGCTCTAGTAGCGCTACACAAATCCAAGATTGTCGACATTAGTTTTTTGACCGACGAATATAATAAACGAAATACAGCACTAATGCAGTGCACAGTGGGATCCATGAGTAGTACCGTGCAAATTGTCCATCACCATGTTGGTGCACTTTACTTGACCCAATACGAGCTTCAAGAATTAAAAGAAAACCCAAAACAATCTATTGACAACTTCTGCACCAGCATACATAAAAATTCATCGCTTAAAAACACATAGGATGAAAGAGAAAAATTAATGAAAATAGTGAGGGACAATTTGCACGGTAATACTCATGTACAGTATAACTATGACGGACCAAAGTTGGACCGTAAGTCGTAAACCTGTTCTACTAGACATATAAATACACATACGCTGCTTTGCATGTCGTCATTGATGTTTTCATACTAAAAAATAATACATCTCTTTCACATAAAGGTACTCGAACTTCTGTGCAAATTATAAAATAAATCATAGACAGGCTAAAGGTAAAGATTGTCTGCCTAAAAATGAAAACAGAATGGAAGGAAAACGATACGTTTGTATTTTACATTTGCAGTACTATGTAGGCATTTGTATATACATACATATGTGCACCAGAAGATAATACAAGTATTAGTTGTGCTATTCAATCAGTTATGACTCATACTTTTAAATTTTGTTAGGTGTGCGAGACTGGCCTAAAGATGTTCATTTACTTAATTTATTATTTATTGTTTAATTTTGTGTTTAATATGCATGATGATATATTTATGTTATTATCAATTTCTATTTTGTTATATTTTGCAAAACGTTGTTGCATTAATATGATGTATATTTAATTATTGATAATGTAAAATTACGATGTAAACATTTATATACATATTTTGAGCATAACAACGGAAAAGAAACAAAAGACTGTAGATCAATAAGTGATAAAATATATGGAAATTTTAAATAGTGACGTCCGAGTTTCATTGATGTTATCAAAATTGTAATTGTTATTTGATAAAGTGAAACATTACGATGGTCCGTTGAAGTTTATGTAATAAGGCTTGTTTCATGTGTAAAGTTGTTCTTTCTTATTTCTAACAGAAAAACAATGGCTCGATTAAATATTGCATATGCTTATTTGAATTTTGTATTTTTGGTAATTTTACGTTGCTTTTCTATCAATCTAAGTTAATAGCGACGATGAGTATAAACAGTGAATTGATAGAAACGAAAACAATGCAGTGCCCACATCTTATACAGGTTTCTAACTTAGAACTTCAAACTTCACCACGTCAAATGTTCTAAGAACCTTCTTCACTACAAAATTGTAGACTGATAAGGACTACTATTATTATTATTTGATAAATGGAAGAAATTTTCTGTACCGTGCCTTTTGTTTGGAAGAAGAAAATGTAATAGAAGGCATGGCTGATAATTGAGCTCTTCCTCTGAAATTTGCTGTATGTTAGTTATAATATTATTCATGTGACCCCTTATTAACTTTTTGAACAGATGAAATGTTATTTTAATATTTGCGCATTATCCACTTTGTAGTCGGAATCTATGGAGAAACATTTTCCATGGATATACTTCAGAATCATTTGATCAGTTATATTTAGGTATTTGTTAGTTGTCAGAAATGCATTAACTTTTACGTCAACACTTAAGCACGTTAACAAATGGACAGGAAATAATACACGTGATTCGTTTGATTTTCTGAAACGATTGTCAATTGTTATTCAATTATAACCTCGCATGCTCTGTGCAGGTTCGCTGATACCCACATTCCACTGATGTTCATCATGTTCAGCAAATTTGAGCCTTCCCCCCATTTTCTGTTTCACTGAGGGTTTGTCACATTGCTTTATTCTAGGTCACCAACTTCTGCTTCCCTATGCATGAACTGGGTTCATTGTGATCTCCAGTCTCATTATCCATTCATTCCATTTCAATGAGCGAATTCCCCTCGATGCTGTAAAATGTGGACAGCCATTGTTGCTGTAACTTCAAAATATTCTAGCCTCGCAACCTTACAACACCGAGTGTTGATCATTAAAACCTACAAACAGTGCTCGACAAATAGATTTTTCTTCAACTTGATATGGTTCAATGTTTAAATATATAAATTTGTAACCTGGTGGAAAGCAGGATGATACTGTAGGAACACAGTTTCCTACAGCGTCTAGAATCCTCTCAGACGAAGGACGTATTTAGGAGGGGGGTCCGGACCCCCCCCCCCGAAACATTTACGAAGTACTAAAATTAAATAGTGAAAATACACTTATTTAACATTTGTTGTTTAGTCGATGGTTATTTTCGCCGAACTTTTTGGAGAGCAAGGATTATATTGGGATCATAACTTTCAATGGCAGTATCAAGGAAGATTAATGCACATTGCTACTTATAGAAATATGCATAAAACATTACGCATGAACCTTGCTTTTCGTCAACTGGATCTAACATTACTTTTTTCTTACTGAATTAATATTCAATTCTTTATGTATTTTACATTAATTTCTTTAATTTTGGCTATCTAAACTATATGTAAGCTAAATAATGAATACGTGCTGTTATATCTCTTCTTATATCGTCTTTTTACCTACTCATGTAATAAAAATACAATATCATTAATATATATATTTAATTAATTTAATACAATTATTTAAATTTAAATTGTTGTTATTATTATTACTATTATTATACACTTGGTTCGGACCCCCCCCCCCGAAATATATTTCTAGATACGTGCCTGTCTCAGCCTTATACGCGTATCCAGCGTCTATGGATCATTCAAGAAGTTAGTTTTTAGATCTTAGAATACTTAATTGACATTTTATAGTCTAGAAAGACAATTTCTGTTTACATCTTCTGGTGTAAATAAATGAAGTACACACAGCAGAACCTTTAGTTCCAGAACCTAACTTGACTGAAGTTAAAGATGCTATTAAAAGGCTAAAGAATAACAAAGCACCTGGCATTGATTTAATACCAGCTGAGTTAATTAAATATGGTGGAAATTCATTAATATGTCAAATTCATAAATTAATTTGTTTAATATGGAATAAAGAAGAAATCCCTCAACAGTGGAAAGAATCCATAATTGTTCCTGTGTTTAAAAAAGGTGATAAAATGAACTGCAATAATTACCGTGGAATTTCTCTACTCTCAACAACATATAAAATATTATCTAACATTCTTTTAACAAGACTAACCCCATATGCTAATGAAATTATAGGTGATTATCAATGTGGATTTAAACGCAACAGATCAACTACAGATCAAATTTTTCACATCAGACAGACACTTGAAAAAAAGTGGGAATATAATCAAAATGTCCATCAGCTATTCATTGATTTCAAAAAAGCATATGATTCGGTCAAAAGAGATAAATTATATAATATATTAGTAGAGTTTGGAATACCTAAGAAGCTTGTTAGTATGATAAAAATATGCACCAGTGAAACAGAAAGTAAAATTCGTGTAGGTATTAATATGTCTGACAAATTTACAATTCATGATGGGTTAAAACAAAGAGATGCATTATCTCCATTGCTCTTTAATTTTGCCTTAGAATATGCTGTTAGGAAGGTAAACGAAACTAAAGAAGGACTAAAATTAAATGGTGTGACTCAGTTGTTAGCATATGCAGATGATGTAGACTTCCTGGGGGATGATGTGAATACAATTAAGAATAATGCTAAAATATTTTTCAAAACTGCTAAAGAGATAGGTTTGGAAGTTAACAATGAGAAAACTAAATATATGCTTACAGGCCGAAACCAAGTGTTAGGTAATAATCAAAATCTAATTATTGATAACAAATCGTTTGAAACAGTTTCCAAATTCAAATACTTAGGAGTAATATTAACAAATGAAAATTATATTAAAGAGGAAATAAAAAGTAGGCTTAATTCAGGAAATGCATGTTACTTCTCTCTTCATAAACTTTTGTCTTCTCGTTTAATATCTAAGAAACTAAAAGTTAAAATATACAAAACAGTAATATTGCCTGTAGTATTATATGGGTGTGAAACTTGGTCCCTTACATTAAAAGAGGAACACAAATTGAGAGTATTTGAAAATAGGATCCTTAGGAAAATCTTTGGACCTAAAAGGGATGAGGAGACAGGTGAGTGGAGAAGGTTACATAATTTAGAACTACATAATTTGTATTCATGTTCAGACATTATTAGAATAATTAAATCAAGAAGACTTAGGTGGGCAGGCCATGTGGCACGAATGGGAGAGGAAAGAGGAGTTTACAGGATTCTTGTTGGGAAACCTGATGGTAAGAGACCAGTAGGAAGGCCAAGACGAAGATGGAGGGACAACGTCGAGATGGACCTAAGGCAAATCGGTAGGGATGGAAAAGAGTATTGATTTGTTTCGTGGTCTTTTAGAAGTGTATATTTATGTTGATCTGAAACTGTTACTTTCTTTTTTAAAAAAAATATATTTTTAATGAATGAATGAGTTAAAATTTTCGGGCGTTTCGGCACATATGGTCATTTTACGCCCTTCAGAATATACGGAAAAATTCCCTTTTCTGAAATCCTTACCTTCAAGTTAAAAAAAGAGGGGTGTAGAAAGATCCTTGATAATGGTTAGATGTGCAAGTTCTAAGAGATCTGCAGAGGACATAGGCTATAGCTTCCTGCCGTTTTACTGCCTAACTATTGATATTTAGTAGGGCAGATATTATATTTTTGTATATAAATAAAACAATAGATAGATAACAAGTACAGTCACGGACTCATCTGCATTGCAATCAATCCA
Organism: Lepisma saccharinum; assembly: GCF_977018435.1. Lineage (NCBI taxonomy): Eukaryota > Metazoa > Arthropoda > Insecta > Zygentoma > Lepismatidae > Lepisma > Lepisma saccharinum. Next base: position 23,812,207 of record NC_139253.1, read on the forward strand.
TTGACTTACAATATCGGTGTTTAAACGATTTAGTGTGCGCGACCGTACATTAACCCGTTCAATTCCACTTATCGATTAATGTTAATTTCACATCAAACCTATCAAATGCAACGTCTCTAATGTGTAAAAGGTTGTATTTGATTGGTTCTTTTCCATAACGGATAACAAAATTGAAACTAATGAGATTAACTTCTTTTAGAAGTGTACTGCATGTTGATGTTTGTGAAAATATATTGTATGTCCAAATCTAGATTGATGTTATATTGTTGCACCAATGCCAGAAACACGATTGTGCAAGTGTTAACTTTTTCACATACTCCAGTTTCTAACTACTTTTCGTTGATACATTCCTGTGCTAACTTAATGACCTAATTAACAGTCATAAGTGGATACACATTTTACCGATGACATCCAAATATAAAACTGTTTTTTCAGGGAATTTCAATATTGAAATGCTTTTACCTCAAAAGTAAGAATTAGCACATTCGTGTTTTTGACATTGGTGCGACGAATATTCTTCTTTCTTTAGTTGAAGAGTTTGTTATTGTAAAATGTTCAACAAATAATCTGTGACATGAATACTGAGTATGAGATTAGCTATTGACAAGACACACATTCCTGAAAACTTCTGTTTTACTCCCCCCAGAGATATTTATATTTCCATATCAACACTACAGGAATGACAATGAATCATGTCAGTGTCCGAACACGTTGAATGATCGTCTCATGATTTCCGCAACCAAAATCCGAGGTCTGGGTCACTTTGTGAGCGACTCTTCATAAATATCATTTACCCAGAAGTGGCAGAAAATCAAGAATGGAGAACACTTTATACTTGTATCATGGTGTATTACTGTACTCCAGGTCGTGTGAAGATATACTCCAAGACATAAAGGAGAATCGGCAAGCTCTGTTTAAGCGATTCAATCATGTATGGAGAAAGATTGGGGGGGGGGGGGAGGTGCCTAGTAACTAAATTTTGCAGAGGTTCCGTGCTAAACACGCTTCTGCCCATGTTCACTCTCTGCGCCTACGGACAGAGAGAGTACGCGAGCTAGCTCCCGAGAATCCACCTCTCTCTCTCTCTCTCTCTCTCTCTCTCTCTCTCTCTCTCTCTCTCTCTCTCTGTGTGTGTGTGTACCCATCCTCCACAACTTCCCTTCGGCTTCTCACCCTCCCCCTGCACCCCCTTTCTCTTCCCATAACCAAAAGCGTAATATCCTGCATAACGCAGCCATGTAAAGCATCATGCCTCGGTGACTCTTGCAAGAAGAATGTTAACAACATCAAAAGCATATTTAGCGAGCCTGGTGATAATGCGTTAACATGCGTGCTCACATCACATGCGTACTTACGGAGAACCATGAGGTATCTGCTTGCAAAGTGGCCTCTGAACCTTCTGTCAAAATGGCGCGTGACCAACTGCCAGCCAGGGCCGCAGGACACACCTCTCCCTTCCCCTCTATTCAAAACCATATTGCCCTCCCTTTACCTGTATAACCTTGAAGTATGACGTGTTGCCAAGAAAGGGGGGAAGAAAGTTGCAAGACCTGGTCAAGCGATCGATAGTCCTTACAATGTTATCAGCGGAAGGGTCTAGACATGCAAGGCTTCATTGCCTGCGTGACCCACATCTCCCGAGGGCTGTTGGGAATGAAGAGGTATTGTGGGTTTTTGAAAGGGGGGGGGGGTTCCCGAGAGAGGGGGTTGGATCATTAATCCGGGAGAACCACAGGTTGGAGTTCATTAATGGATTCGGTACGGCGGGTCCTCGCACTTCGTCCTCCCAGCGGCGAACCCACTCCGCAGTCGGAACCACAGGGATGAAACGGTGGAAAAAAGAGAAACAGAAGGGACTGTTTGCTAAATAGATGGATTTTGATTGGGGCTAAAGATCGCCTGATGCAGCAGATTAAAGTACTCGAGCAAGTAAACCAAAAAAGGAGAAAGGAACCCCACGGTTAAAATATTCGCAAGCAAATATTTGGAAAAGTTGGAAAAGGGTTGTTGAAACAAAATGGAATCCGGATTTGTACATTCACCCTTTTTTTCCCCTTGTTCTGTTCCGTTGCGGGGAAACGGTCTCCTCCCTCCCTCCCTCTGTGAACGCGCAGGGAGGAAGGAGAAAAAGAGGCGTCAGGTTTTGAATATTCATCCGACTCAATTTTCATAAATCTGCCCGACATATTGAGTTAGAGTTTGCATCTTTTCAATGGAGGCTGGAAACCGAGCTACATTTTTATCGATTTGTTTTTTCGTTTGCTCGAACGTGGGAAAAGTAGAATGGAAAGTGAAAGAAGGTGTGAAACTACCGCTTGGTAAAGAACACATAGAGCTGACCTTCGTGGCGGAGTGGTTAGCACAGCGCGCTACGGCTCTGAGGTCCCGTGTTCCTAACAGACCTGGGAATGGGTGTCCTTTGTGAGTGTCATCAATTTCATCACACCTTCACTCATCTCTGTTGTGCATTCAAATTAAAGGTATCGAGTATATTTCAAAAGATATGTATCGCATAATTTAACATTAGTTATTCAACATCAAAATGCCACAAAACACTTTACAAGGAGCTCCATATATAAAGGACAAAACACGATCTGTTAGTACAAACATGTTTCCGTTTCCAAAGTTCTTATAAACTATGCTGTTCATTTACACTCTTTGAACGGTCGAAGCGTCACACACAACAATCCCCATCTTCGCGATTAGCTAAAGGTGGCAGAAAAGTGAAGTAAAATAAACCAAATAAATCAATCAAAACCATTCCATGGACTGATTCTTCGTATCCGGATCATGAAGACACACCCACGTTTCATCCCCTGTCATTTCATTGGCTTCAAACGCTTCCAGCAGAAAAGAATTTTCGCACTTCTCTCTTTCATATCGGGGGGGTAAAGGCTGACCTTCTGATAATGCACCCAAAAAGTAAACTTCACTTCCCCGTAGTACACTCCGGTAGCTGTTTCATACAGGCCAACGAGGCTCTGTCGCCTGGATATAGGCTCAGTATAATCCTCTGTGGAATCGTATTGTCCTGTATTTTCATTGTGCATGCCTTGTACCCCGTTACAGCACCAGTTTTAACTAGAGTATGCAGATTGTATCTTCGGAAACAATATAGTTTTAGTTCTTACTAAATCTTCTATAAATATAAAAGTGGATGTATGTGTGTGTGTGGGTGTGTATATTTGTTTGTTCCGGCATAACTCTCGAACGCATGGAGCAATTTCAACCAAACTTGGTACACGTATCACTTGCATCTGGAAATAATATTTTGGGGTAAGACACCGCTGGCACCCCTAGGGGTGGGGTGGAAAGGGGTGACATGTAAAAATAATCGAGAACCACCGATATTAAATTCCGCACAAACAGACATCCGTGACTCTATGCGATCCCGCACAACGATAGTGTTTCTCGGGTTGTCTAACATTCAGGCTGTGTTGCGAATGGAATCCATAGTTTTCGTGACACTCCCAATGCGGTTCAACTCCATGTTCATCACCTATCGGCATGGGGGGTGAGAGGAGGTGAAAAATAAAATGCAACAAATGACCTAGATTAGTGTCGAATCCATAGTTTTCGGAGTCGCTAAGCTAATTGGTGACATTCAGTTACATTTTACACTATAGTTAGAATTCATTATTTTCCTGGCTAATACAAGATTGGGATAAATAAATACCCGAGCAACGCCGGGTAATCAGCTAGTAATGAATAAATGTATTAGTTTTAAAAATTGTGTGAGAACATTTTTAAGGGACATATTTTATTTTTTTGTTAGGGGCCTGTCCTCAATCTTGTTCTAGTTAAAGGGCTTATCCTCGTATTGTATGGCGGGCCTATGAGCTCACGTACCCTTAATACAAACATCAATCAATCAATCCTTAAAATCGGTTCTGGACTGTCGAGGCACTATACAGAAAGAGTTGAGTTGTAGTTTTAAGTCCACTTTATGCACAGTAAGGCTAATCGGGACTGGATTTACAGTTTGAAGTGGGACCCGAACAACTATGAGCCTCCACCGGGTATCGTGCACGGGACCCCTTGATTACAAGGCTATACAGAAAGAGCTAATTTACCAATGTTTCTAATTTGAACTATCTATGTCAGTTAATATGCCAAATTTTGCATTACTTTCGGTGCAGCCCCCGTATAAATAGTACTAAGGCTGTTACACTGAAAATTCAAACCACATCCATCACATGTACCGTTACGGCCCCTTCGTTTGTTTCAAGTTATTTTATGCTCATATACACTAATCGGGACTCAACGTTACTTTTAAATCGGAACCACTGCAATATGTTCCTCCAACGAGGATCGGACCCGGCATGCCACCAAAATGCCATCAGAGAAACCTACCTTGTAGTGTGCAGAGGTAGCTGGAATAATAAAGCATCTGTTCCCAACAATAATGGCCTGTGCACACTGAACAGATGTCCCGAGGTTCTTCCCTATGTTTGCCTACCCGCGTGAATCTGGAACCTATCTACTTATCGACTCGGGATCTCATCACAGAAAGCTACTGATATCAGAAAATGAACATTTCTGTACGCGATTTCGTTACATCATATTGCCTTGACTTTAGATGTACCGGGTGGCCAGATTTAAAGTTACCCAACTCAGAACCTATCCTGTTCGAGGCATCGTAGAACTCTGAAATTTGGTGAATCCAAATCACGTTAAGTGATTTAGCTGAGTTATTAATTAGAAAGACATTTGTTAGTGGCTGGAAGTTGCGAGAAAATAATCTCTCGTTTATTGCAAGATTGCAAGATAAAGGCAAATCCATAACCAATTGGAGCAGTTTACGTCATTATTACAACCCATCATGGAAGTACAGCGCCACATTTCAACCTGGTGGCGGAAAATTTAACTTTTTTTTTTATCGCCATCCTCTTCCCCATGGCCTGCATAGTGGATTCACCAAATTTCAGAGTTCTACGATGCCTCAAACAGGCTACAGAGGGCTCTGAGTTGGGTAACTTTAATTCTCCCCCCCCCCCCGTACAACTTTGTTCAAGACACAAATGCTCTTTAAAAAATAACGCTCAACCAAATTGTCTCAATATAACGGTTAGATCACCCATCAACTAAACTCTAGATCCTGGATTGAGAGCGAGATGCACATTTTAAAATTTGATGAAGTATACGTACAATCGCGTGTAATAAAACTCAATAGTGAATTCAGGCCATTATGTCCGTACAAAAAATGCCACTGGCAATCCTGTTTTGTTGGGGTTGCATACACAAAGGCTACAAATATTCAAGGGCTTTTAATGCATATCAGAGTATGTTAATTTCCACTGTAATTTGTATTATAATTGTGTCTCCAGTATATTACAATTAGAAATTTAGCATATAAATTAGCAACGGTAGTACGATCAATAATTTAATAGGCGTAGCAGACGACAAACGTTTAAATTTCAGTCTGCTCATACAATACAGCAGTGTGCCCAAGATTTTATATTGGAGGCTGAACTATTGTTTCATACATCCTGTAGGAAAAATTGGTACACACATACGAAACAGCGCTCGCGCACACACCGGTATACTTTTTGTTGTCCTTTGTTTACTTCATGTCTATATGTACAGTCACCGGCAATAAAAATGGGACACTTAGATCCTGAAATGCTCCCTTAACTGCAAGGTGTTATGTGTGTTGCCTAACTCTACGGCGAAAATTGAATTTTAATAGCAAATTTTCAATATCAACTTCTACCACCGTGGTAGAGATCGCCTGGGGACTGTACGGTTACAGAAGAAATCACTCGAAAAAGCTAAGCTCTGGTTTATCTCAGTTTCTATCAGCTGAAATAGTTTAATTTGTAAATAATTGTTTTGGCCTAACCTGTTACCTTTCCCGCGCTATCGATCGTGAAGAAAAACTCGTCTGCTGCACAGCGAGTAGCGCATGAAAAGCTCGTGTTTACGAACACGTTTTTGCCACTTGTTAGTTTAATTCTTACTTTTTATGTCTTGTTAAATAAGCAAGATTTGAAAAGAATTCGTGGCGGTGGTTACTGGCGTACACAGAGGGTGGCTGATGGGGCTACAGTCCCATCTTAAATTTTGTGAAAATCAACATTTTAAAATAAAGGCCGTGAATAACTGGAGAAAAACCACAGTGGTAAGAACAAACCCGCTTAAAATATCCCCCCCTTGCCATTTTTAAGAGTAGAATATTCAAAATATACGAAATATCTTATTGTGTATAGCTTCCTCCTAGAAAGCAGCTATGTACTATTCGCCTTTACAATTTTAACCCCCCTCGAAAAGAAATCTAGCGTACGCCAGTGGCAGTGGTTAGTGTGCTGTACCTGCATTTAGGTATTCCCTTGTTGCTTAATCGCAGCCTGTTTCTTAATCCTCATCTAGGGTTAACAGTGACAAGGCCTCGTGGTTTCTGCTTGAAATGTCAAAGTTTGGCAAATGCAGGAAGAACAACAGCTTAGTTCAAACATCTCAATTTTAAAAATTATACCTATAATAATCACAACATAATGCATTCTCGCTTATGAATTGGGTGGATGCAGAGTCACCGCCCTCGATGGAGACGCCTTTGATACAACCCACAAATAAAAAAGAACTGTACGCCACACTTCCGGTTCTAGATTAGTTGGATACAAGGTGGCGTATTAACATTGGCGATCGTTATCTTTGTTTTACTACAATCACTAAATCTGTGGGTAATAACATGTCTTAAAAAACTGTTTGGCAACATGAGTTATTTTGAATGAGTCTTACAGTTTAGTGTTGTAAGAATTTTCCCACACTCAGTTCCGAAACTATAGCACATCGTCCGACGAACGAAAGAGAATGCTAGTGGCAAACATTAAATTGTGCCACGTGGTTACATAAAATGCTAGAATTCTTACCCTCGAAACATGGCAGCCAGTGCTTGAAGTGGTGGTGACGAGGGGGATAATATCCCCCCCACCCCAACTAAGAATATTTTCATTAAGTATGCTCTCAGCTAAGATAATTTGCATAGGCATCATTCCCCTCACTACATTGTCGCCATATTGATGCATACAAGCATCCCCCCTCCTATCCTCAAATTCAACCAAGCATCTCCCCAGCTTGGAATTTCCACTTCGAACATCCACTGGTGGCATAAACAAAGTTGTTTGCCTCGATATCCTCTGTACGCTGTGAAAGTTTGTAAGCGTTTTTCGGGGACACCCTATATATTTGATAATTTTAGATAGCACAATTAATGGATATTTCTAGAAAGTCTACATCGTAAAGTGTCAATGACTTTTGTTGCTCTGTTCATTGCCTATGGTACGAAATGGAAGAAGCACGTGTTCGTCATCTGTCACTTGAGATAAATCTCTTGTCAACAGGCAGGGAAACCCCAAGAACAGCTAATAAATAGTTACTGCAAGCGACTACAATTGTGTTTACAACACCCTGCTACAAGTGCCCTGCTAAGGGCATACACGCCTCGGATTTAAGCTTTGGTTTATGACCGGACAAAATGTCCCACCGCAGTTATTAAAATAAGTCCTTAAAATGAGACCGGCAGGCACTATAAACATTGTCGCAATGTTGCTAGTTAATTTTGGCAACCAATAACATCTGGACGAACCCCAGCAATTACGAATGCTTATGGAATATTTCCCAGATGGCGCTGTTGAACAAGATTCTGCATTCTCAAAATTAAAATTAATTTATTACGCTTGTTGCTGCGACGGTCTTTTGCAAAAAATGCTTTTACTGTAGCGTTATTTCGTAAATAACCTTGAATTCTCTCCCTTTCTACCTTCCTTAATTAACTTGCCAGAACACGGATATTGTTCAGGAAGAAGCTACGGCATATATTTTTAAAAATATCTTCCAGAAACTGCCTAGAGTAAAACGCCTTTGTGAACTGAACGTCTTTTCCAGAAAATATGCTGCAGTAAGACATCTCGAAAGAGAATAATCAGCTTTTCTTAAGTCCCTCTGGAAGTCAGAGTTGAAAACGAGGAATTGTTCAGGAGAAACCGCACGCGTCCTTAAACAACAATCCCCTGGAGCCTTCTCATGCTCTGGTTCTTTAAGGATAAACATCAGGAATATTCAGGCTCTGTTTTCTGCATCTGCTCTGAGCTCCAGTGCTGCGGGTTTTCCCATATCGTGTCTCATTTTTCATCATAAAGCTCACAGAATTCCGTAAAACGTGGCCACATCGTTTAGTTTTGTGCCCCAAGGTGCCCGACAGTGGCGTACCAGTCGCCTCTGCATTGAGGAGGGCCCCGCAATGTTTTCTATGTAATCCTGAAATTTTGAGTAATCCCAGAAATTGAACAGATAGTGTAGTTTTTTATGGAAAAAATTTCAGAAACATATGTTACGTATTTGTGTGATTATGAATTACTGTAATGTACGAAATAGTTGTTGGGACAGCAATTCGAGCTGGAAATTGTTTGGGACGAGTTGTTTACTGTCGATGAACTTACCCTTGCCAGGGAGGCGTTGAGTTCGCTGGATTGTATCAAGCAACGGGTGCCAAACCACTTCACCTTTTCTAAATGATGGACAGAAAGTTGTTTCACAGTAACATATCATACGATGATGTCGGCGAGTATTCTATAACTTTTCTGAGGAAAATGTTAAGTTAGGTGACATCATCAGTTTTATAAATTTTGTGACGTTCTCATTGTTGTTCTTGCTCGGAAATAGGTGAGATACAATTTTGAATTGACTTATCTTCCGTGTTGACGTTGTTTTAGTGGTATTTATATCAAGACGTGTTTGGAATGTTTTAATTACGATAGGAATCTTATTTTCTTAAAAGTCTCAGAAAAATATTCATTAGTATATCAAAAAGAAAGTTCATCTTTCGGTATAATTCATACAGAAGTCCATTAGAATTAAAAGTAAAGTCTGTGCCCCTGTCTCAATAACCTTGTGAGAGCTAAATAGCCTTACCAAGTGGCTTTTCATTGCTTTCATTTGATTTGATTTGATTTAGTTTATTTTACTTCGCGTTTTGTGCCTCTTGGCTAATTTGCGAAGATGGGGATGAGTGATGAAATGATGAAATTGATGAATGGACATTCACAAACAACCAAGCCCGACCGGGATTCGAACCCGGGACCCTTGGCGTCGCAGCGCGATGTGCTAACCACTCGGCCACAGGGTCGGGCTCATTGCTTTCATGTAGAACACAATACAACTCGCCAGATTCCGTGGCGGAGTGGTTATCACAGCAGCAGGGGCCCCGAGTTTGGATCCCGACCTGGGCATGGGTGTTCTTTGTGATTATCCCTTTTAACAATTTCATCACAGCGTTACTCATCTCCATCGCCGCGATTAGCCAAACAATAAAAGTGATGAAAAATATCCTAATTCAATCAATCAATATCAAAGCATTTTATTTAGATAGTTGAGCCGTGAAAATTGCTATATTTGAGTTTGAGTTATTCAGTCCGCTTTATTTACAGATAGGCTAATCGGGGCAGGACCTACAGTTGAAAGTGGGATCCGAAGTATAGATGACGCGTTTACTTCGTTAACGTCCAAGATCTGAAGAGAACTTCCGCCACGAACGTGGGTGGGGATAAACAGCGGGCGAGTTGTTTTTGTCCAATCACACTCAACCTTCAGCCAATGGGCGCAGCTGTCATTCTGCTCGTCTACTCCACGTGGAATCTCAGTCACATGACTGTGGATTTCCTGTTGCCGTACTTTGCAACCTCAATGTGGAGACCGTGGGAAGGCGAAAGGGCAAGGTGGCGTAGAGTAGATATGTGGCAACACTGTGCGTTGAATGTAATTGTTGCAGCTGGTGGGCGCGCTCCGCGGACTTCAAAGCCAGCCGGTCGTTAACGTAGCTAGCGCGTCGACTATAATATGTGCATCCACCGAGTAAGTCTACATTCAATTCCATATTTTTATTAAAATAACTAGATAGATATATGTATTTACATGTCTAACACTTTTGCTTTTTCGTATATAAATCACTTGCCTGGTCATGCCATACACCATTTAAAAAACACGATTCATGTATATTTTTTGAATTTTTATGATAACTCTACAGTACTATTTCGAGCCGACCTCCGTGGCTTAGTGGTTAACACAGCGCCCTACGACGCCAGGGGTCTCGGGTTCGAATTCAGTAATATCGACAGGGTGGGTTGCATCATTCACAAGATAATAATTCGTTCCGTCTAGTCTCTGTATAGCCCTACAAAGCACTCTCTCTGTTTCCATACACTTGAAGAAGACCTAAACATTTCCAACCCATCAGGGTGATAACTCAAGGTGACCTTGTAAGGATCCGCCCTGGATCGTACTTGGTTCGATGGGTCTATTGAGCCTCGGCTTCACGCTCAGTATCTCTTCGGGGCTTGAGTCTCCTCGGCTCAAGGTTCGGGTTATTCCGGCTTCTTCAATCCTCGATGTAAGGTCCCTCGTAATTCTAGGTCAAAGGTTCTCAATGTACTTATAGATCTTGACCAAGATTCTATAAGCAATCAACAATCCTTTTTCCCACTAGGTTCTGTCGATATTCAGTTAAGTATCCAACTTCCTTTTCTCTTTTCAGCCTCTGACCAGAGAACTGAAAAATTAATCCGTGACCACAGAATAAGAAAAGGTGTTCCCTGACCAGGGACACAAACGTTGACTACTAACAGTCTATCGACCGATCCCGAATTCTGGTATATCCTACGACAATCACAATCCTCTCAATTATATCTCCTGACCAGGAGCATAGAACCGAGAGAACATAAGCCTTCTGACCAGAAGAGCTAAGTAATTGTCCTAACGATAATCCAGAATAAACTAATTCCTAGTAGCGACGTGGAAGTAAGCGCAGAAATACGGGTGTGAAAAGAAAAGACGGTAATACGAGTTCCGTATTTATCTGGAGTTCGAATACAAAAGGCCACGGGCCACCGAGCTTCGCTGCTTATGTAGCATTTCTCGGTGCCGTGAAGGATTTACCAACTTTTTTCTTAACATCAATTTTTACATTACAATAAAATACATATTAATAAAATATCAATGAGGAACATAATTAGCTACATACAAAAATTATTAATTTTACCCTTTTGTGAATATTAAATATGCAATATAATTGTAATTGTTACACTCAGCATTTAATTTGACTAGGGAGTAGGGCTTCTTCCAACTCCCCTCTCTCCCTGCAACGGCCAAGCGAAAAGACAACAAAGAAAAAAAAGAAAGTTTACAACGTTAAAATGTTAAGCAATTTTTTTTAAAATACAGGTTTTGTCTTGCGCGGGCATAACTTTCGTTTACCTTAACGTAACTAAATTCTGATTACACCGTCTTGCAGTAAAAGAATCAGGGATTAATATGATATTAGTTAAATTATTGTCCGCCAAGGGACACGACAGATATAGCGTGGGGAAGACAGCCTAATCTTTCGTCTTTTCCCCGGTTTCAACGTTTACATAAAGTTGAGTCTGCCTGGCTTCTACACAATAGCGATTGTTTTCTCGCATTGTTGTCACCGATAAAAAAAATTCCCAGCTCAGCTTGCTGGCAGAATGAAACAAACTCTTTGAACATATATTTAACATCAGGATGTATAGTCTATATACGAGGTGTGTTCCACTTTTCTTGGTAATTAACCATTAACACACAAAAATTTTAAGTACCAAACAAAGAAAAATATTAAGTTTATATACATATTTGTAACGTGGAACTGCTACACGTTACAACCTTCGTGCTAAAACCCACAGCAACATGTCTCTAGTGGCGAATCCACGCCAGACAGTAAATTTGGGGAGAATCTTGTGGCGTGGGAGAAGCAGAGCCTCTACTGGCATGGGCGATGCATCATTGCGAGCAAAAACCCAAGAATTTGTTGTGGAGGATCGGAGCGGATGTTGTGGGAATCGAGGCAGCTGGGAAGAACCGCACGAGGCTTAGAGTAAGTGCGTAGAAGGATCCGGAAATGCTTGTAACGTTGTCTCATGTAAGAGAGGGACAGGAATTCCCTGAGTGGAGCGTCCTGAAGTTAATGAGTAACTAGGGTTAATCGTCATGGAAGAAAAAAGGTTAAAGTCAAGGAACATTATTTAAATGAAACACAACAGATTAAGTTCACATGAGAACTCCCAGCATTCAATTGATGCCTCTCAGCATATGGGTCACTATTTCTTCGTTCGTTGTTCAAATATAATCAAAGTCGAGTTTTCACTAAGAGAAAGAAGTGTATTTTACTTCTTTGCAAGATAGATACTTTTGTGCAAAGAAATAACAGCGTCATACAATTCAGCTTAACCACTCTTTTAAATCTCTCAGCTCGAAATAAAGACAAAAACACAGTTCATAATTACAACAGGTCTTACAAGCTATATACATACAGGTCAGTCACTATCCTGTGAAGTTATCAGTGATAGGTCTAAATATTAAATAACACAAGAAATCAAGTTAAACAGATTAAAAAATAACAATAAATAGTTGTAAAACGAGAAAGGCAATTAACAACAATAAATATTAGTCCAAGGAGAAAGGACATGTCATATCATGGAAGAGAAAGATTAAATTCGTAAGAAAAAAGGAGAGAGAGAAGCATTTTGAACGCTTCTTTAATTGAAACATATTTGCAATCATTTATTGTTTTCTAGTATATATGACAAACACATTTTAGGCCAAATCTGTAAAAAATTGAGGAAATTCCCTTGTGTATTTACTTACAATATTGATGTTCTTTTGTTTTTTTGCTTGTATTGATGGTAGTAAGTAAAATAGTCTTACTAAATAATATTGCAAAAAACTGCAATTTGTTAACCTGTAAAAATTCGTGGATGAATTGCAAAGAAAAGTAGAAAATAATAATTTCGCGAGTAGAAAACCTAAAATAGTCACGATGGTGTGCGTGTGCCCCTCCTCGGAAGTGCAACTCGAGCACTTGTATTTAAATGTTTCAATCAAAACTACTTAACATGCAGTATTCGTTTTAATTATAGAATGAAATCAGGAAGTAAAAATAGATTTTTAATATAAAACTGTAAATTCACTGCAAGCGTCATTATAGAGAATGCTTTTGGGTATGTTTACAATTGTCACTTTGGTAAGTAAAATAATAGTTTGCTATTGAATACACACATTGAAGAAACAATAGTGTAGAAACTTTAATATCCTCCATAATTCTTGGTTTTAACCTTCCATATGTTCTGTTTATTGCTCTTAGATAATAATACGAAATATCAAAATTAGTTGTTAATTAATTGTATGAATTGAAATTGTAAGTGTACTTAACGAACAAAAATCTCTTGATATTTTCATACTTTTGGAAAATTTTGGTTATAGGCTCTTCAACCAGCCACCTGTGCTTGCGAACAGCGTTTTCATAATATTTAAGGAAATCGAGAAGCCCACAGGAAATAAAATGCCTTCTGTAATCAGTTTGTTGAATGCAAGGGACATGGATCCGGCTGAAATTCATCTTCAACTTTGTGAGGTGCACGGAGTTGCCATGTTACGGAAATGAGTGCGAGTCTTCAATGAAGGGTGAAGAAAAGTACTTGTTGATCTGCTTAGCCATTCCAAGCCATATGTGCAACGAACTTAAATAAAGGGTAAGAGATGGCAGCACAAGACCTTTAAAAGCTTGAAGGTAAAGCAATTGTTTGTAAATCGGAACATAAGCATAACGATTAAAGTATTTGCTGCAACATATTAAAATATAGTACAAATGAACAAAATATATAAGATAATTGAGTGATGAGGGGCTAATAATTAATTATGATTCAGAGTCTGCATATGGAAGTAAGCGTTGAGCACTGAAATAAGAAACCGATCATACAACTCGAATTAATTCCCTCTCATTGAGTACATGTGTTGATATGCGTGATACATAAGTTAGGGAAGAGACAATAAAATTTACCGGAACTATGGAAGACATTCAAGTTCTAGAAACTTATACAGTATGTGCGAAAAGACTTGGAACTCGCTGTAGTCTTTTCGCACAATGTTCCAAAGTCTCCAAGATCTTATCACGGCAATTCGATCATCACTCCCCCTACATCCCAGATTGGCGCCAAGTGATTTTCATGAGTTTCTGCATTTGAGTTCCACGATGACATCGCGATCAAAGAAGCGTTACCATCGCAAAGGCATCATTGTACAATGAAGAATACAAAAACTGGTACCCGGCTATAACAAGTGTCTAAGTAATGGTGGTAGCTATGTGGATAAGTAGTGTACAGTGTGCACATCATATAGCAAATAAATAAATAAATGGTTGATAAATATATTCTTGTTTCTTCTTAATTACTCATCGGGACTTACTTTCTGGACAACCCTCGTATTATTATGCACGGGACACTGTAGGCATGAAGATTTCCTAGATATTTAAAATTCAAGAGACCAGAAGTGTAATTGTCGAAAATTACAGTGATGTAAACCTCAGAGGTTTGTGATTTTTACCCACTGTGCGTTAAGGTAATTTTATCACAGCGCGAGACAGAGACGGAATTTCTGCTGCCGGATGGATGTTATTGGGGGACCGAGCCCCCCATGGGCCCTGTACCCTCTCCATCACGCCTCTACGAAGAGGAAATGTGGCGAACATTGCTTTCGAGCCCCTGTGTCCCGAGAGTGCCACCCAGCCGCTCATTTGATGGAAGTTCCGCAAGGCGTGGGAGCACAGACCCCCAAGCCCCTCTGGGATCGATGTAAAATGCAAGGAGAAGCTAATTTGTTGGCGGTTTCCACGCTGCGCTTGCAAAACATCTTCATGCTTCTTGGGAGTTCTTGAAAAGCGCAATCTTGCAGTACAGTCCCCGGCAATAGAAATGGGACACCTAGATCCTGAAATGCTTGTTTTCCCGCAATGCATTAAGTGTGTTGCCTAACTCTACGGCCATAAGTGGATTTTAATAGCAAATTTTCAATGGAAATTTCTACCACCGCCGTAGAGTTAGGCAGCACACATAACGCCTGGCAGGGAAGCGAGTATTCCAGGATCTAGGTGTCCCACTTTTATTGCCGGTGACTGTACGGTGCGGAGTCGGTAAACGAGGTACTGGCGAATAGATCGAATTCATTTATGATGTTTAATTTCATATTTCCACTTCGCCCATCTTTTCCCTTATGTTCCGAGTTGGAATAAAATAGATAAGCGCACGTACGACGCCAGTGGCCCCGGGTTCGAATCCTGGCGTGGGTGTTCTTTGTCAGTGTCCATTCATCACATCATCACTCGCGATTAGCCAACGGTGGCAGAATTCATAACAAAAATGTAAATAGAAAAGGAGAAAATACGAGTATAAAGGAAATTGATACTAAAATAATGAAAGTATCCACTCAAATAATGGAAATAAATAATACATGGAGCAGAAATATAGCCTAGAAATATAGTTTGCGAAATAAGTTGGAAAAAAGGAAGGTGAATGCAATAAAACTATGAAATAGAGATTACGAAAATACTGAGGATATGTACTTAAATATTGGAACTAGGCACTAGAAAATTGGACAGTATCCTCTCAAAATGGAAATTAGCGTTAAAATATAAATTAGCACTGAAACGCAATAAACACTAAAAGTCGATGGAAACAACAGCGGATGGGCTGCAGAGAAGATCGACAATTCAAACCATAAAGAAAAGATGCGTTATATTTGTTGATTGTGTTATTATTATTATTATTATTATTAATAATAATAATTTGAAAAACATTGGCCTGCTAAAGCCCAGGCAGTTTCGACGCTAATGAATGAATGCGCCAAAATATTGGAAGTAGACACTGGAAGCTGAAGAAATAGGAAAATTCGCAGTGAAGCAGGCGATAGGCACTAAATTGTAATATCGAGAAATAATGGAAATATGTACTAAACTAGGTTTTGGAGACAGGTTCAATTACGATTAGCCTGAGCATGAAGTGGTAAAAAAATGACGATTTTCATCAGTAGCCTACGCTGTAATAGGGTGTAATCAATCACATTTCTTAATTAAGACTGCGCTAGTTCAATCGGGGTAGGAAGTCTAACTGCCAGGGGAAATAGAGTATCTCAAGTGTGAGTTTTTCCGACACAAATATATGACTTCGTTGTCTGTGCCACTGTGCATCATCATCATCCTTATTGGGTAGGGTGGGGTGTGAGTAACATCCCGTGGAACTCGTTTTGTTTTGAAGGGTGGTGCTAATTAGTAGTGCTAGATTGCGTTAGCCACTACTTTATTTCATCTTAATTCTTACTTTATATATTTCTTAATTCTTTTAATAATTTTATGTGTGCCTTGCTAATATTGAAGTTTACAATGCTTCACGAAAACTTCAGAGCCATTATGGATCTAAAATATTTCAACAAATGTTAGAATGTATTTCCTTCAGTACGACAGAGTCAATGAAGAAAGTCGTGTATGCTTCCGTCAGCAACTTGTAGCGAAAGTTCATTTCTGCGCCATCTGTGAAGCAAAGGAGGAACTACGCTTTCCAATCGATTGTTACATGGATAACGAAAGCAATTTAACAGTGCGCCTCTTGTTGAATCAACGCCTTGAAATAAAAAGCCTTGTGTGTTTAAATGATCAAGATTTGAAGAAATCGGAGCTTCTTTGCCTTATTTTATTCCTATAACGACAATTTCTTTGAATGAAAAAAGTTAGTTAAATCTTTCTGTTGAGATCTTAGTTCGAATATTTCCGCATTGTAATAGAGAATGATGAGTTTATTTCAAGATTGCAGAGAATAATGGACATATATTGTGTAGCCTCGAATGTGGTATGATTGGAAGCAGTGTTATCTTATTGTGTCACGCCAATTTGAAATAGATATCTAAGAAGAAAGCTCCCAGAATTATATGGAAATCTAACCCACTTACTCACGAGTTAGTCAGGCAGCTTAGAATTATCTGAGAGGTTCAAATCTCTCTTCATTCATCCTGAATGAACTTTTTCCCAGGAGTATAATTACAGTATGTTGCAGCAGACCGGAAGACTATAATGGATTTTCCTGGCCGGTTGCAGGCAGATTATAGTGACGTCTGAGGCCCATAAGCTGGTGGTTTCGTATAGTTGCACGTCTGCCACGATTTCCCACTATGCTAAGCAAAGAATGCTAGCGGGTTAAAATTATGGAGGTTTTAACATACTTAAGTAAATATTGCATTGCTAGCCGCGAAAAAAGAATACAACAATCTACACCTTAGTCATATTTTAAATTTGGTTCTTAATGCTGGAGAAGCCGGGAAAGAGCTTTTTTATTTTTGGTAAAAGTTCAGAATGCCTATAATTGTTTTGATAACAGTATTCTCCGATGGCAAGAGTTCAAATCTTGAACAAGAAATAAGTGGAATTCAACTCTCAAAACACTTAATTCAAAACGACGGACAGGAAGATAAGAAGTTGTGTATGCTCTTGGAGCTGTTTCATGTTTTGATTTTATTTCTCACATAATATTAAAAAGCAGGAAGCAAAATGAAAGGATCTTTTAATTGCATTTTATTAATGATTGTTCAATAAAGTCTTTGAACCGCATTCCTTAGTAATTACAAGCAAAATATCTTGATATGGCTGCACCTGATCTCTTAACGGAAAGCTCTCGTAGAAATGACTGAGCTTCGGGAATCATTTGAATCACTTGTTGATATGATGATAATATGTGCCAAGTAGGAGAATTTCAAGTGAGTTCTCTGACAATAGAATCAAAGAGAACCACTTTGACGAGCTCTGTCCAAGGAAACAGGCTTGCCAACCGAGAGAGCTGGTTCAACGTATCAATATTTTCCCCGATGATGGATACAATTTGCTCACAACTGGACAATGGTTTTAAAGGCATGAAAGCAGTTGTAGACACATAAAGGGTGATTGAGCCTTCTTTTTGTCAAGTTCTATGGACACTGAACTTCGCAAAGAACTTTAAAAAAAAATGCGAAAACATTTCCAAACCTTTATTTTGGTCACAAATAATATCAGAAGTTCTTTTAAACATAAGATGAAGGATATGAATGATGTGAAAGAACTTGCTCATATTCCATGTGATACAATACAATTCATTAACTTCCAGTTATCCTGATGTGTGTACCGTTTGTTTCACATAACTTAGGCCCGTATTCATAGTTAACTCTCAAGACATAGACAGAAAAATCTAGTTTAACCAAGTATTGGATGCTTTTGCGTAAATGATAATATATTAATGTATAGCCTAAGCATTGTAATTAATCATTAACTTTAATTTGTTAATGATTAGAGAATGTATTTCACGGTATGTATATTATTAGTCATTTTGTACTATTCCTCTCTAGCATTTATGAAAAACAAACATATATTTAATCATAATAAAAATAATTAATATTTGTTTCACCCCATGTGCTAAAATTATGCATTTTTTGTATTCGTATCGTACCACTATCACAGCAGTAAACCCCGCTTTATTAGTCTGCAGCATGAGTCTCGTTACGCTTCTGCTTTTCCTGTGGTTTCTATGTATCTCCAGGCAAATATTGGCACGGTACTACCTTTAGTGATGCGTCTATATCACTCTCTCGTCTCTCATAATTTTTGCCTTCAGCGAGATGGAGCCACATATACAAGAATGAACTCGTAGCATTTTTATTGATAAATAGACTGATAAGCAGAGGAGTATTATTGCTACCAGAGAACTTTAACATTAACATGTTTGACTGTTAATACTTTATTCATTTCTATTTCAGTTGTTGCCATGTAAAACGAATATAATCTGATTTTCCTGCAACCGATATTGTAAACTTTAAGTTGAAAAGGAAGATCGAGACTGCCTGATAAATTGAGATCGTTCCTTGTTAGTGGAGACGTGACCGTGACGTACTGTCCGAGAGATTCCATGTTATTTCCGCCGTGTCAATCCTGCTTAGACGTCTTATCGGTTCGATCCCGCCGTTCCATATGCCAAGAGTTTCATTTCCTGTTTTTTTCTGCAAGCCAGAGTGTCAAAACTGCCACGTGCACATGTGTCACTCACAGATTTATATCACAGTTGACAAATAATTTACCGGAACAGATTCTGAATTGTATAACCTGCAAGAAGTAGGATGAAATAACCAGGAATTGAACGGTATTGTTTATAGGACACATTCAAAACTAAATTCACATTCAATTAAATTGTGGCAAACCACAAAATACAACTGTTTTCCAACCAAAGCAAATAGAATGAACGTGTTTTGGTGTTTCCGTCTAATTGACCACCTATTAACTGATATAAATAATATAATACATGAAACTTATATTTAATTTTTCATTGTATTTAAACATGACATTCAGTCATTAGAGTCATGTCTTACGTCCTTCGAAAATACGATTTAGGTAATTATTGCTTTGAAAAAAAAATCACGCACATTATATTTACTGCTCCCATGTAAAAAGTTTTCTCACCAGTCGAAATTGTCTAATATGATTATGAAATGGATGTTGGAACAAACACAGTGCTCTGCCTGAGCACGGTTCGAACCTCGGACGTGTAGATTCTCAGTACGCTGACCAGCTAATATTTGGTAGGTAAAGTTGAAATTATAACATTAACACTAGAATGTTTTTCACAATATATTTATTATCCTCAAAATAATAGACATTGTAAGTTAGTAACTAAAGAAAGAAATTACTAAACTCAATGGTGCAACAGCCCTCTGAAGGCCTGGGCCTAGCAAGCAGTTTTTTCGTTGGGTGACACGTAGTCAGAGGATCGAGTCCCATCGCCGCTGTCTTCTAGCTTTTGATACAGGAGCCCTCTACTTCTTTTCAAGTAGCTCTTGTAGGGGTCCCGGGTTCAAATCCCAACCTGGGCATGGGTATTCTTGGTGAGTGTTCCTTCATCATCAATTTCGTCATGTCATCACACTTCCTCATCTTCGAGATTAGCAAGAAGTGGCAGAAAAAACAAAGTAAACTAACCAAACCAATCGAGTAGCTCAATTTGTCCAATTTTGTATCTCCCGCCAGCAATCGAACCCAAGACAGCTCGCATCGAAGGCGACGTGATAACCATTTGGTATAAGTTAGCATGTATATTTTATTGTGTTTAAGTTATTCATTATGGTTAACTGTGCACAGTTAATTGTGGGAAAAGAATTATTACTTTATTTCACTTCAGATCCAAGAAATGTAATACAAGGTTAGTTGAGCGCTCTCGTGTAAAATAAATACTTCTCCTATATGAAGAAATTAGAATGTAGAAATGCTCATTAATGTCGTCGCAGAGCAAGCTGTCCTTTTCCCCACAATTGACGTATGCGCGGCATGCACCGTATGCGTGCACGAGACGCCTCTGCTTTTTCAGTAGTCAGCTCACATTTTGCCCGCCTTTGAAGTTCTTTTTTTACGAATAGGTACTGGACCAAAGGCGGGTTATGACCCCTACCAACCCTACTTTGGGTCACTATTTGCTCTCTACACGAAAATATACCAATCAAGATCGGAGCTTCGCCTTGCCTCCTCCACATCCCTGGCCGTCGTTGCCTTGTAATCAAGGGGTCCCGCGTTCGATACTCGATACTATGCATAAAGTGGACTTAAAACACCAATCAATCAATCAAATCCACATCCCTGGCCCTCCAAGGTTGCCACACTACTCCTAAGCTGCTCAGACTACACTTCGCGCGTTGTACGTATGCGGATGATTTCGCCGGTTGAAATGGTTGCTTATTGGCAACACTGTAGGTGGGCGGTGTGACCTTGACTAGACTATTTTCATGACTTTAGCTTTAACTGTACACCAGTTTACTTTTTAGAGGTTCCTCAGTGGCGTATCTTGCCAACGCTGTTTGGAGCGGTGAAATCAGCGGCGGCTGAAGGGGTAGAGCCGCCGTGCCATGGCACTACCCTCAGAAGAAACGCATACGTCACCAAGTAAAGTTAAATAAATGCATTGATAGTTTACAGACAAGGAGATTCGAATCTTGCAATCGGTCAAGCTGACGACCGCCCCAACCTCCTCACTGCATCGCCAGCTGTTTCGTTCTTACCCTCGCGGGTCAACAGTCCGTGCCGCCCAAAATCTGGCCTAACCCAAGGACCTAACCAAGTTGACACACGTGCAGAGGGTTGACGAAGTCTCAGCGAGGAAAATTTCCACCATGAGCCGAGAACAAAGTGGCAGGGGGCGGGGTTAGCTCATAAGAAACCGTGCCCGTCTTCACTGGCTGGCGAGGGAACTTTCGCAGTGTTGACACGACACAGTTGCCACCTTCAGAAAAAAGTCGCTAAATACGACTGGTTTGTAAGACCCGTTGGAGAAGTAATTTCTGCCTACTTTTGGAGAAACGAACCTAATATTTTTCCAAAGTTAAATGAACATTTTTGATAATAGATAGATGCACCAAGAGGGCCATCCAGACTTTTTAAAAAATATAAAAGTAAAATATCCTATGATGATGCGAGTTTCCTTTGGCATTACGACAATTTCTTTTCATAACAAAGATATTTTCGACATCATGTTAGAATACGTGTGATGGAGGAGGTGAAGGTGATAGGATTTGTTTTTCCTTTCCTCTTGTAATTGTTATATTTTTAAGGAAGTGTCCTGTAGTGTATAAAGATAGGTTAGTGAGTGAAGATGAATCGGATTAGTACGTTATTACTTAAACAAACGTTGTATTCCACGTTACCAAACGAGAATAAACATCTTGGCCAGTGGCGTAACCTCAAGGAGGGGGCGGGGGGGCATTGCGGAGGTTTTTCTTTTCTATTTACTTGATCACGTTGGCACCATCATAGTTGCCGCCGGCCGCCACTGGGTGAAACTAACGCTCGCAGTCCTCGCATTTTTTAAATAGCCACTCCCTACGGTTCGCTCGCCAGCCCCGTGTGCAATCGAGGAGGAAACCCAGTCGTCAGAAGGGTGCGATGGTTAACGATCAGTGGCGTACATAAACCAGTATTTAAGTTCTTCACATAATTTACTTAAATTTTAGTTTAAGAGCTTGTGTTAATAGTTTGCATAATATACAGTGTGCAGTTACCCTTATATTAAAGATAAAGGTACAAAAATACACGAGAGAAGTTGTAAACGCGGTAACTTGGAGAATACGCCACTGTGTTCCTACGAACATTTTGAGAGTATATCCATGTACTAAAATCTATATTGTTTTCCGGAAGAATTCCAATACCTTTTGATATAATACCTTCACCCACAACTCCTCGTCATAACAAATGCTAAACAAAGCTATTCGTGCGGAGGTCGCAACCCCCCCCCTCCCCCCATTGCTACCCCTTCCATCGCTGTAGCCTCGAATCACGTGACAGGGATTTTGAAGAGGCGGTAGAGAGGGAGAGGAAGGCGCCTGCCGGGGTCATATTTCACTCGACTCAAGGCTGATGCGTGATTGGCCGCTTCGAATCTAATAACGTTAGTGTGGTTTTTACATGCATCCGTCAAGAGCGGATCGTTGTGTTGTGGAGCGGTAAGTGCGCTTGTAATGAAGCGTGTAACGTGCGATCGGACAATAACATGACGCTTCGCTCTTTGTTCTCATCTTTCGCGGAGCAATTTGAGTGAAAAGTTACAACAACGTTGTACCAGAAAGGGAATTAAACGTGAAATTATGTCCGTAAACTTTCAGCATAAATCCAACACAAGGACTGTTGTTCCCTGTGTACAAGGCACCTGCGTAATACTAATAAACGGCGTCGGATTTGAGTAGAGCCTTAAAATTTCCTTATGCCAAAACATCACAACACATGCACTCAAAATTCCAAAGTTTACACTGAAATATCACTAAAATTTCGTCAATTTTAAAATACATTTGACAATATGCATTAAAATGTACGAGGTTCACTTCAAAAATAGTGCACACTGCGCATGCGCACTCCATAGAATGATGAAATTGCTTCGATTCTTGCGTTAGCTGTGCACTTCAGTCTGGAACGTGTATTCTACTGCTGGTTAATTTTTGCCTGTTCTGTAGCAATAGAGGAAGAGCATATGTCATGTTATTTTGTAATATAACAGATGCTTCCTATACAGTGAAAGGCATTCTGGAGGTGAACTGCTTCCTCACCCGCAGTACAGACCTGACATAGGCCTATCAGATTTTTTCTTGTTGCCAGAACTGAAGAAATTGCTTCGTGGGAGACGATTCAGCTCCATTCAGAATGTTTCTGCTTAGGCAACCAGATACATGAACAAGGAAGGTTCCCTGACGGGAATACAAGACTGGCCCAAATATTGTGTCGCCATGATAAAGACAAATTGTTTTTGAATGACCCTCGTATATTATGAAGAAATAGGGAAAATTAACCCGTGGCTTGTGAAATGTTATGAGTACGAAGATGAATCTTAGAGCTTAAGTAAAATATTATTCCCAAAATATGTATTAATCTGAATGGAAAAAAGAAATATGCATTTGTCACTACAAAATTCAGCACCGAAATCAACTATGTGCATTATCGTGAGGGAAAACACATAGTACATGCGCAATCTTGTTCAGTAAATGTTGACTGCAAATCATTTGTCAAACTTAGAATTCCTCTCCCCCCCCCCACCGCAAGTAGCCACATGACGACATAAGAAATTTCGATAAACATTTATAATGGAGCGAAACGTACACTTATACACGCAGAGAAATTTTCAGAATCAACTACAGTAGACAGTGGCGCAGGACCGGGGGGGGGGGGGGTTACAGGGGTACATCGTACCCCCCAAATTTTTGAAGGGGGTACTGAACCCCTTAAATCCGTAAATCGAGTTGCACCCCCTGTACCCCCTTTGGTAATTTGACAGCAGACGGAAGGTGCTACTGTTAAAGTTACCATATTATCAATTCGCCCAATAAATAATGTATATTGTTTATAAATTATAAGCATTATATTCCTTACCACCGAAATTCAAACCATTTAATTGTAAACTTATTCTACTACATTGTGGTTGCTACTAGTTAGTTCATTGACCTAAGTTCTTGGAAACTTCTTTAAGGATATGAAAATTGTTTAAAATGTGTGTGGAACGATGGAATCAGATTGGCTCTCAGACAATCACACTGCAGACGAATGCTGCTTTGCGTAAGGGGGAGTACACTTTTCTAAAGAAGTGGTCGCGTCGATTAGAAGATAAGATACAAATCTTCATGAGAAGGGTATATGACTGATCCCATTTTCTTTGGAATATTTAAAAATGGAATTTTCCGAAACGAAACAAACACTTACGCGAACGAGACGAGACACGACAGACCAACTGGGGGGGGGGGGGGCGGGGTACAATATACTCCTGTACCTTACCCATATTTTTCATAAATTTGTAAGAGGGTGTTCGGAAAACTATACTTAAACCTATATATTAAGATATATATATATATATTAAAAAATAGAGTACCGATTAGCCTATCTGAGAATGAGGTGAATCTGGAATAACTTTTAATAACTTCAGAGTGAAAACCGAAAGAAAAGTAAGGAGAAACAAGAACGTGAAGGACCTCACCACATAGGAGACGAGATGAGGCTGTGACATTTTTCGACTCATCGCATCGCGATATCATTCCTGTGAAATTAATTTTGTTCCTAGACATTTAAACAGGGTGCAATTTGCGATTTTATCAGAGGGGAGGACTTATTTTTACCTATGTATTAGGTACTCATAATTGGACATTAATTGTTTAAAAATCTAATTGTGATATCGAATGCAACACAAACACAACGCCATTTTATGTTAAACTCCAAAGTCAAACTGTAAGAAAATTACATTAGTCAGATGAATGCACGAGATAAATGAGACTCAATGCAGGTTCTATTGGTAGATTTTGGATTGGATTCACAAGGTCTTGTAAGATGGGAATATTTGATTGATTTATTTGGTTTATTTTACTTCGCATTTCTGCCACTTTTGGCTAATCGCGAAGATGAGGATGAGTGATGATATAATTAAATTGATGGACACTCAAAAACAACACCCATGGGCAGGCCAGGATTCGAACCTGAGACCTCAGGCGTCATAGCGCGCTGTGCTAACCCCTCCGATACTGAGGCCGGCGAGGTGGTAATGTGTTTTGTTTTTTCTTTGTAGATGCGAAAATCTTTATCTCTGACGCGCACATGCTTTTGCTTACATTACAGTTTACCTTTTCACATAAACGAGAAATTGACATGTATCTGCATTTAATACATACGCATGTATCTGCATTTAATACATACGGAAAGAAACATTGGCCGGCTCTTCACATTGCCCACCAAAAATTGAAAAGAAACAAAAAACTGTTGAGCGTATGGCTTTCCCTGCTTCCTCTGAGAGCTGAAGGATTTCGGTTTTGTACATGTACCGAATGATATTACTTTCAGTACTTGAAGAGCGTCATTAGGTACAGTTAATTATATTACAAATAAATGCTTTGTCAAATGTTTCACAAATATTTCAAAGTTAACTTCTTACGAGTTGATCGGGAACCATCTGAACTCATTTTTTTTTCAATTTTAATACAACGCCCTATAGATGTCTGAGAAAATATCAAATACATGGCTTCTAAAAGGCATTGGATGGGGTACACATCCGCCATAAAATGTTTAAAGATATTTTTATGCGTAGCTATGGGACTTTTAAAATTAGAATGAACTGAACTGAAGTGGAACTCTATAAGTATGATATATTCAATAATGTGGTTTCTATATCCAGTGGGTGGGAGATGATTATTCCTGGTTGGGGTGGCTCAAGAACCCCCTCACTACTGATTTTCCGTTCCATGAAATCCAAATAAACCCAGAATGAGGTCCAGAGCTTAGCCTTATATGTTTCAGAATTGTTATTTGATTTTAAAATCTGTTGTTTTTTTTTAAAAAAAACAACTTAAATTCTAAGAAAAACAATAAAAAATATTTATGCAAAGTTTGCATTAAATAACAGGACATTTGTGTGTGCTGTTCTAAAAGAGAATATTTCTCATGGCTTCACATTATATCTAGGTATCAAGGACGTTTTTGTGGGGCTCCAGGGGGTCGGACCCTCTCCCCCCCGAAAGACTTACCAAGTAGTAAAAGTAAATTATCAAAATATAATTGTTTAGCATTTGTTTTACACAATTTCCATCAATGCCAATACCATGCTTGAACAGCGTAACAATTAAAAGTTAGGGTGCGGCAGAAATAACTCCCGGATTTCATTTGTGAATAACAAAGCAACGATAGATGTTATGCAAAATTTTATTACACAGTTGGAAAGAACAAGGTTTAGCATTTTGTTGCACATTTGCAAAGAACAAAAATGTTCCATTTATTTTTGTCAAAATTGCCACAAGTCACCATTTTGTGTGACATAGTTGACTTTGTTTTAAAATGATATCATCCAAATGCCGATCTGCACAGTGTACGCATTTCTGAAGTCTCGCCCTGAAGTTCTGCATTACCCCCCTAGTCATGTCTGGTCGGTATTGCCGCTCTTTCCTGTCTGATACCATCTTTCAGATCATTGGCTGTCCTCGGCCTTCCTTGGTAAACTTTAGCCTTCAAGTACTCCCACAGAAAGAAGTCGAAGGGTGCGAGCTCGGGTGAACGAGTTGGCCATGAAAGGTCACTTCGAAGTGAGATCAGACGCCCTGGAAACATTTCACGTAGCACGTTCATCGATGCGCGTGCTGTGTGTGTGCTGGGCCATCATCCTGTTGGAACCACACAGCCAATTTGCCACGTTCGTTAAATTGCGGCAGCAGGAAGTTGCGTAACATCCATACATAACGGTCAGACATTACAGTAACTGCGTGCCGTCTTCCTCAAAAAAGTTGTCTCAGTACATATGAGAAATAAAATGGTAAACCTTGTTCTTTCCAACTGTGAAATGAAATTTTACATAGCATCTATCGTTGGTTTGTTATTCACAAATGAAATCCGGGAGTTATTTCTGCTGCACCCTGTATACTCGATGATTTTTTCCGCTGAACTTGTTGGAAGGCAAGGAATTTGGCTCATACGGCTTTGAAGTGTTCCAAAGATTTATGCACACTACTAATGATAATATCCATACAATATTATTCAGGAATTTCACTTTTCGTTAATTGGATCTAACACCTTTTTTTGTTATTCAATTCTTTTTCTATATGACATTAAATTCCTTGCCAGGGCAGTTGTTTTTGTGCAAATCTTGGCGATCTTAACTACATGTACGCTAGATAATGAATACGTGCTGTTATATCTCTATTATTTTATTATCTTTTACCTATTCATGTAATAATAACAATACAATATTAATTAATGTACATATATAATTAATTAATATTTTAATATATATATATATATATATATATATATATATATATATATATATATATATATATGGAAAGCTGAATTTTGTACCCACCCAAATGAAAAACGTTCCTGTGCCACCTGTACCCCTTGATTACAAGGCGAACACGCTACCACTGCGCCATCGGATAAATAAGGTAAATAGAAATAGAGAGAATGTGTGAGATAGAAATTACTGAAGATAAAAGAAAATGAGATAGAGATTTGAAGACGAGAATGGAGAAAAAGAGAGAGAGAAAAAGATCAACAGAGCCAACCTGATAATATTGATGACGTCAGTGGTTAGAGATGGGCTGCATTTACGTTTGGACTGCCAATATTCTTAAGTTCGAAGTGCGATTTAGTATTCGCCAAATCGACACCGAAAAAGAAAATAGAAACTTCATCTCCCCCAGAAATAAAGTCGGAGACATATTGTGCTACAGATTTTTTGTGGCTACTTTGAACAATGATATAGCTACGGAAATTTACTTTCGAAGTACTAACATTGTAATGACGGACCTTAGAAGTGGGAGCAGAGGATAAACGTTCCACAAATAATCCAGAAGTAAGGTTATATAAAAACAGTAGACTGGAGATTTATGTGCAGGTTTATTTTGCATATTTTTTAGAATTTGTCAGGAACCTTTTTTTTTTTTTCGAATTTTAAAACTAGTTTGTATAACTAACTATTCAAAGACACATCTCAATTATCCTGTATCGAACTACCATGTGGACTAAATCATAGTTCTTGATTCACTCTTACTCCAGAGGGGGAGTCGAGGATAGGAATGTGTCTTGTTGGATGACACAACTTCATTAGAACCTTACATTTAAAAAATCTGTCAATTGTTTCTGTTATTTAATAGCATGAGTTTTTGTTTTTTTAACTCCAAGACGACTTAAGAAAAGAGGCCTTTGAGATCAAATTGACTGTATGGAACGTGTCAATAAAAGGAAGGGCCTCCCTGATGGCGCAGTTGTAGCGGCGTTGCCTTGTAATCAAGTGGTCCCGGGTTCGACACCGGCACACAGTCGTTCGGATCCCATTTTAAACTGTAGGTTCAGTCTCGATTAGCCTTACTGTGCATAAAGTGAACTTAAACAACCAACCCAATTCAATCAATAAAAGGGAATATGTAAACAGAGAAGGACATGGGCGAATGAATTATTATATTTAAAACCATCAGAACTGAGGTGGATTTTTGTTGAAATGGGAAAATTCTGCAATGCGAACATGTCCCGCCTGTCTGTGAGTAGGATTCGTGTTTGTCTCGACATTTGACTTCAGGCACGTAGCGGGGGGTACGCTGCGGGAGGGGGGCTGAAGCCTGGGGCGTCATGCACAGAGGGCGCCATTCAAAGGAATTAACACTTGGAAGAGAAAAGGGGAGATGGAAAATATACAAAGTATTACTCGACCTTTCTTTTTCTTCTTTTACTTGTAGGCTTATATTCTGTAACAGGCTGCTACAAATTTCTGTTTCTCAAAGTAGTAGCAATAGTATGTTTTTAAAGATGGCACTAAGATATAACTAAAATATTCTTAAATATGCTAAACATTTTAAAAATCAGAAATCTAACTGAATCTTTAAAATAACCTATATGATTTTAAAAGAGTTTTTCATTGTTTCCTAATTTATAAATTTGTACGATATAAATAACAAACCATGACAAAATAACAAAGTATAGAAGAACGCATATACAGTGCGTTTCAAAAAAATAGCACCACTCTTAAAAATTGCATGTTTGGCGTGATTTAATAATAACAATAACCCATGCTCAACAGTCCCCGAGGGCCCTTGGCCTATCTCCCGACTGCCAGCTTCCCTCTCACAATCCTACCTAGAGGTGTGGAGAACTTCAACCGGTGCCGTGGGGTCAGCACGTCGAACCTTTAGCCGTTATAGGAAATATCCGAGGCCAGGTTACGCTACTCTGTCGTAGTTTCCCAATTTCCTCACGATGGTGGTTTGCCACAGGTCCTATACACAGGACGAAAACCTTGAGACTTAACCAAGGCAGACTCGAACCCATGCCGTCCCGCAGTTGGAGTCCAAAGCACAGCGCCTTATACCGCATGGCCATTGAGGAGGACGATTTAAAAATAATCATAATTTTTTATCCACCCTGTATGCGACCATGGCTCCACCCTTGCTCTTGTCACAGGCTCAGAACTGAAGAAATTGTTTTCTATATCGTCCAGTTGCCGGAAGATCACATAATTCACAGCAGAGTAGAAGCGCAGTGGTGCTATTTTTTTGTGACGGAGTGTAAAATGTCTTTGTTTGGTAGTGGGGGTAGGGCGCCAAACCACAATTCTGCTAAGGATGACAAAATATCTATACCCTGTTGCAGCTAAATGTGGAGCAAGGCCGCGCATAGCTTCAGAGAAGCGAGGGAAATCTATTGGCCAGAGCAAACTAGTAGACGCTGATTGGAAGGCTGGTAACTTTAGTCGCTTTCGCCCACTCCACGCAATTCCGTTCCTCTTACGTGTTCATTGGTGGAGCCGTGTCGCGTCACTACTTGCGCAGAGACTTCTTTTCGTTTGCCTGCTCCACAGTTAGCTGGGACGGAGTATAGCTACTGAGCGGTGTGGCTTGTTTCCACTATGACGTGAAACAGTACCGCGAGACCAATTGAGGCTGTTTCTGTTCGTCCTTTCAAGAGACAAACCTGGGACATTAACATTACCAGGCATATACGCGAAACTGCAAAGCTCTGCATAAAAAACAACCCTTGTTCTACAGCCTCATCCGTGTTCGCAACATATCATTGTAATATATATAACTTGTCTGGTAACCAGCAACAGTTATCACTAGTTGCGCCGTTGTTTGATGATAAGTGTCGTGTCCCAAATGTCTCTGAAGCACGAATAAAGCGCCACTTTGATACGCGTTATTTTTGGCGGCGGTTTCTGATTGTCTGCGATACATTTTTCTTTCCTTCCATCTGCCGCACTTTTCGGGCTGTATATCTCACAAATTGTTCTCGTGCTGCACTTAACTCCCTGGCACGGATCCCATTTTCAACTGGAAACACAAACTGCATGGGCATCTGGTTTTGCGTGGAATGCAACCTATTAATTCACTTGGTAAAGATGATGGGTTTCTTACTTTTCGCGTGTTCATTCGTGATGATATGATGAGGACAGTTAACGTATATAAAAATGGATATATGTATGTTTGTTCCGGCATAACTGAGTGTATATATGCATGTTTGTTCTGGCATAACTCTCGAACGCCTGGAGCAATTTGAACCAAACTTGGTACACATATGACTTACAATATGGAAAGAAATACCATGGGGTAAGACACCCTGGCATCCCTAAGGGTGGGGGTGGGAAGGGGGTGACATGTAAAAATAATCGAGAACCACCGATATTAAATTCCGCACAAACAGACATCCGTGACTCTATGCAATCCCGCACAACGATAGTGTTTTTCGGGTTGTCTAACATTCAGGCTGTGTTGCGAATGGAATCCATAGTTTTCGTGACACTCCCAATGCGGTTCAACTCCCACGTTCATCACCTATAGGCATGGGGGGTAAGAGGAGGTGAAAAATAAAATGCAACAAATGACCTAGATTAGTGTCGAATCCATAGTTTTCGGAGTCGCTAAGCTAATTGGTGACATTCAGTTACATTTTACACTTTAGTTAGAATTCATTATTTTCCTGTCTAATAGAAGATTGGGATAGATAAATACCCGGGCAACACCGAGTAATCAGCTAGTGGGTACATATTAGTGGTGTTTCTGCAGTAAATGTGTGAAAAGAGTAGAAGTATTTAATGTACAATGGCACACACTTCCTGTAATTTAAATTGTAATTGATCTAGTTTTATGTGACAACTGCACTGTAATGGTTATCTACTGATAAAGGTAATGTGCCTCGTGCTCCCTGCACCGTGCCATGGAGTCACAGAGATTATAATATAAATTGGTTAATTATTTTAGTTTCATTATTTGTCGGAGGAGCCCTTCATATTCATCTGGTTCAACTGTAGGACAATGTATCTCGAGCGCTTTCTTTCTCACTGACTTGTTTCTCTTTTCCTATTTATTTTATACCTCAATCACTCTCTTTTGCTCTTTTCGTTTTCTCTTGCTTTCTTTCTTTCTCTCTCTCTATTTTCCTATTTTTATATATCTTTATTTCTCTCTCATTCCTTGCAAATTCCCCTCTCTTTCTTCTCTCTTGCATTCTTTCTACTTGTTTCTTTCTTCCTCTTTTCCACTGTAGGATGAAAGCTCCACTTTAACTATTTCTTTTTCCAATTCTCTGTTTCTCTCTTCCTACCTTATTTATCTTATTTCTCTCTCATTCGTTTCACTCTCTTTTTCTTTTCACTTGCTTTCTTTCTTCTGGTTTCCCTCTCTCTCTTTTCCACTGTAGGACGATGTTCCTCTAGCTCTTTCTTTCTCCTTCTCTCTGTTTCTTTCTGCGTATTTATCTTTATTTGCCTTCTTTCTTCTCTCTCTTCCTCTGTTGGACGATGTACTTCTCATTCTCTCTCTGTTTTTATATTTCTATTTCTATTTATTTCTCTCAATCATTTTCATCTTTCCCTCTTTTCCTTTTTCCTTTCTTTCTTTCTTCTTGTTTTTCTCTTCCTATTTTCCAATATAGGACGATATCTCTCTAGATCTTTCTTTCTTCCTTTCTCTGCTTCTCTCTTTCTTCGTATTTATCTGTATCTCTCTTTCATTCATTTCTCTCCCTTTATCTTCTTGTTTCTCTCTCTATCTTTTCTTGTGTTGGACGATTTTCCTCAGTGGTTCCCAAAGTGTGCGAAATGTTCCAGTATTTTTACTACAATAACACTTTGTCTAAATATGTGCTTATTTGGTACACTCTACATGTAAAATGTTTATAAATTTGAAATATGTGTTTATTTTTTAACTTAAAGCTAGCAACCTAACCACACTTACTGAGCGTTGCAATTGTGAGATTGGTCTACATTCTGACTTGGGCGCCGCTGAAAAATTTTGAAACACTAAGGGCGCCGTGAAGTGAAAAAGTTTGGGAATCCCTCCTCTAGCTCTGTCTTTCTTGCTCTCTCTGTTTCTCCCTTTCTGCCTATTTATTTTTATTTCTCTCTCATCCACTCTCTTTTCCTTTCTATCTTCATACCTCTTTTAGGTATAAATAATTCTGAAAACATTTCATGTAGTTTATTTTGAGTGTGGAGTGGGATGGACAATGTCTATTTCACGCAGGGCTAGAGCCCACCCCTTCCCCCAGTGGCCACACCCCTGTCTCTGATCTCGTTCCGCTCTCGCTACCAGAAAAACGTTGAATTGCGATGACATTTGACAGTTTGTGGGAAGTTTTCCAAAATCCTAACGACGGAACTCCTCGCTTCCTCTAATGGCCAGTCCTTCTAGCTGTCGGTGGAAGTCCCACTGTTTCTCTTGGAGGACCACGTGACACGACGGTGAAAGAGAAAACACCAGAGAACTGTTCCGCGGTGGAGATTTACATCCCGAATCCCGCCGTGCATCCCAAAGCCCATTTTTTTTTCACCCGAGGATTTGCCTCTTTTTCTGGTAATTTATTCATCCGCCCGATCTCCCCTCCCCCCTCCCTTTCCCGGTTAATGGTTCATCGAAATGGAAGATTACACAGTGCTGCCAACTATTGGAAAACAGCAATTCCTCCCCGACCCTAGCACGGCGGACGCTTAATGTCCTATACGGTGGCTTAGAAAGGGTTTGTCTTGCAGACAGCGCTTGGGATTGGAGCGGCTTGCGGTTTACGATCCAAATAAACATAAATTATAATCCAATAAGAAGCACCTTGCTTTGTGGGGCTGAAACGTAAATGGAAACGCTATAGTACCGGTTGAGAACTAGGAGAATCTTATGGGCACAAATTTTACGACGCTGAAATGAACATGCGAACAGAATTGCCAATATATCTTGAAATCAGGCCTCCCCGATGGGATAGTGGTATCGTCGTCGTTTTGTAAGCAAGCGGTGTCGGGTTCGATTCTCGTTGAAGACATTTTGGTCCAGTCTCTTGTGTGTGTTTGTTGGTGGGGGAGTGGTGCGCGCGCGCGTGTGTGTATGTGTGTGTGTGATCTGGGAAGGAATCTCGTTAAAAACTATTACCATTAATTCCTTGCAATCTTGATCTCCGTCCCACATTTGAATGAGATTTTAAAAATTATTTCACAAAATATTAAATGTAAATAACTAAGAAGAAAATATATATAAAGTACACTTGGTTGAGCTGGGCTTACAATTTTCGAACTTGCGATACACAGCTGTCGTCTACAAATTTCTTAATGAAATTCAAGATGTTAATAGGTTCTAAAATGTCCGAACGGGTCTTTACACTTTATAGAAAAGAGAAAAATAATCTAATATTATAAATAGCAAGTCTTATCCTTTTGTAAAATGTCCAACTATCCAATAATACATATCAAATTTATTATATAATTACAATTAATTGACCAATTTTAAATCCATTCTGTGTTTGATTGTCGCCTTTACTTCATTTTAAACTTTATTTCATAAGAATATTAGTTTATAATCAATAAATAATAAGTCAATTTTGAATAACTTGAATCAAGTTATATGCATTGATGAATATTATGTTTCCAAACCACCATAAATTATATTATATTAGTATTTTGAACAATTAAACTACAGTACAATGCAGGCACGTATCCAGGAATTCCTTTCGAGGGGGGGGCTGAACATCATATTTTTAAGGGGCATAGATAGAACCTCACAATTGTATGTTTAAGGTCTGTGGTGGCGATTGGGTTCCAAAACCGGGGGGGGGGGAGGGGTGCAAGGAAAGTTTACTTTATCTTGGTAGACAAGGCCTAGGATTGTGGCAAAAAAAATTGGAGCAACTATCCCCTAAATCTTTGCCACTGTTTAAGGCTGCCATTTTAATCAGAGCGTGAAATCGGAACGTTTTTTACCACTCGACTCCCCTGTTTCCATGCATTAACATTGTGTGCCAGAACCATCTGAGTGTGTGTGTTTGTCCATTTCTTCTCATCAGGCATCAACACATCTATGTTGCCTTGAGTGTTTTTACGAAGCTTTTACACATGCACGGGATGGACAATCCACTCGACAACGCGAGATTCAAACTGTGAGCTGCGAGGTGGACGCAGACAGTTCTCGAATATTTCTCTGATTCGAGCCTCAACATCACTATTGTGTCTTGTCCTCCCATGTTTGCAGCTCTTATAAAAGCCGGAACCCACTAAATTGTTCATATTCAGGCCTCTGAAAATCCTTCCGTTCCCAACACATCTAATGTTTCGTCTCCCAATACGATGATCAAATGCTTACTTATTTATTTCTAGTGGCGTGCCAAAGGATTGGTGGGGTCATAACCCCATTTGATCCAGTATTCCTTAAAAAAGGAACGTCAAAGACAGGAAAAGATGGCAAAATGAGGACTAACTACCAAAAATAGTATTCGTAACCCTTCTCCCTACCGATAATCCTGGGCACGCCATTCTTTATCTCGGACACATTTTTTTTTTAAATCAACTCACCAGAAGTTTTTATCATTTCGTATTCGAGACTTAGGTAAAATGCGTTCTTCCTGCAGTTTGGATATTATCCTTTAGGCTGCTTTCGCATCTAACCTTAACAATGCCCTAATTTTCCATCCTTGTGACTTGGATCTTCAAGACTTAAGTACATTTCAGACAGAAGGGATACGCGATACATGACGTATGGAATGAGCCAATCAACAAAAACGTTTCACACCGTAGCGACACAAAAGGCCTCACAAACCAACATTCGACTTATGAAATCCTCAGGCAACACAGTGTGAAATCTCCCTTAGTAGGCCACTGTCATCGTCACCTCGAAGCGGCAGCTCGTGTTGACCACCGAAAAAAAAGTCTCCTTAACCGGTGGGAATGCCCCTCAGTTTTCTTCTTTCTCCTTTATTTTCTGTGCTTGTTAATAAAACAGGTAACATCTTACAATTTGACTTACACAGAACATGTACTATGTAGCCTATACATTTTAGAGCAAACTCAGTCGAAGTCAAAGGTGGCTTGGTGGAGTTCAGTTGGTAGGGCAATTGCATGGTATGCCAGAGCCCTGATTCGGGTCCTGGTAGAGCCTGCAATTTCCGTTAAAATAACTACATATGCAACATCTTCTTTCTTTCTCATCTCGACATTCATAAAATTTTCGGCTGTACCTTCATGGTAGTTAAGTATTTGTGTGAGTGCGAACCCAGTAGGCTTAAACAAAATTATTTCTTTTATGCCATGAAATTCTCGGACTGCATACATGAAATTTTGTTCGGGCACAACTAAATCATCACTCAAAACTTTGATTTTCAGTTGATCTGTGAAATTTATTTCTGTTTTAATAAACAGCTGAAATATTCACTTTAGAGAGAGAGACCTTCGATCTCTTCGGCCCTCGACCTGAACTAGCTGCACTGCACTGAGGCTCCGGAAGTTCCTCTGTCGTCAATGTCTTCAGCTTTGGACCCGAACTAGTAGACTTCGTTACTTTACGATATTCAGTCCTTTTTATTTTCGAATCACTAGATCTTTCAAAGCAAGCAATGGACACTCACATATCACTAATCGACTGTATGAATTGCCATACTCTGAAAATTCTGAAGTCTCACTAACCGATTTTGTTGTACAGATCAACCGGTAAATTGAAGCCGCATATTTATTTATATCCTCATTATATTTAGAACGTTCCGCAGATAAAATGATTCGTTAATATTGCCAGTAGTTCGACTCCTTCTCTTATTCAAGAACGTTCCCTCTCGCGCTTTCCAGAGATTAAAAATTACAACGAATGGTCCTACTTATGGCGCTACCTTTGATGTGCAGCTTCCAAAAAGTTCGCTGCGATAACACCGAAAGCGCAAGAAAGGTTTACGTGCAATATTATCAACAACAGGGTTATATAGAACAGGGTTATATCGAGCCCCTGATTCCCACCTTGGATACTCGCTATTAACAATAACAGGGTTACAGATTATTCTTCGTCTTGCCTCGATAATTATTTCTCTTTAAATAATTGTCACATTTTTCAAGAAGCAAAAA
Organism: Lepisma saccharinum; assembly: GCF_977018435.1. Taxonomy (NCBI): domain Eukaryota; kingdom Metazoa; phylum Arthropoda; class Insecta; order Zygentoma; family Lepismatidae; genus Lepisma; species Lepisma saccharinum. Next base: position 23,848,398 of record NC_139253.1, read on the forward strand.
ACCTAATTTTGTCTACGTAGTGTAAACTGAAAAAATTCCTTGGGGAGGTGGCTCGATCCCCCTGATTTCCAATTTGGATACGTGCTATTATCAATAATAGGGTTTCAGAACATTCTCCGTCTTTCCTCGATAATTATTTCTCTCCTTAAATTATCCTCATTTTATTTTATTTCACACCACAAGGAACCAAAAACCTAATTTTATCTAGTGTAAACTGAAAACTTTCGGTGGGGCTCGAGCCTCCTAAGTCCCCCCCCCCTTGATACTTGCCTGGTACAATGCGCAAATGGGAATTTCCTTTAAGTTTAATGTTTTGCAGAACTGACGGATATCAAAATAGCTTCTAAAATGTAAAATAGGAAAGATAATTCAATATTGTTTTCACAGATTTTAAGTGTTGATGTAATACCTTCATCAATGGTCATTATTTTTCTACAGCTTTAGGAAGTTTTGGTACTATATTTGTGAGACCAACAATACCTAACCTTCGCCATTGTTACTATATCATTGTTTACAATCGTGAGTGTTAGTATTAGAGATAGCCGTAACGTAACTATTCTGTAGAGGTTGACGGATTGGATCATGAATGGCTTGCCAGACGGTTTTTACCGGCTCAGGTCTGACGTGCTCACTATTTGTTTATGTGAAAAACATGTGTTTGAATGTTTGATCAATTGGCATGAATCTGTTGCAGGTTATGCTGTTGGTTGAAGCGTAGCGAGAAACATTTTTCACGGTTTGTTCTTGGGAGTGTTACCACATGTTAAGGACTGGTTAGCACTTTTCATGACTCCAGCTTGTCATAGTTGGTTCCTTGCGTTGAGTTCACAGCAAATATAGATGTTAGGTTACACAAGTTAAAGCACCGAACAAATTAACTCTCTTTATTAGCTAGAATGACTAATCTGAGGTGGGGTCGCGATTCTGACAGTTAAATCCCGCATGTTTTCATTGCGCGGAAAACCTCCCTGACTTAAACGACATGCAGCTTTCTCGGGGATCGTTCGTCTTTGGGATATGCCACTGGCATCGAACCAAGAATCTGTCCCCAACGCGAAGACAGGGTTCCATTGTCCAAATATTTCGGAGGCCAAGTTACATCAGCTGCTGCCTGGCAGTTTATTACTTGGCTTTCGGGAGGTTCATCCATCTTCCAGATGGATCCATGCGTCTCCAAGGGACCCTGGCAGTGTTGCAAAGGCAGGTGTCTGAAGGAGTGCCAAAAGAAGGCCTTCATCGCCTCCACAGTTTTCGGGTGTTGTCCAAAGGTTAGGGAGGACGCCCACTTTGCCATAAAGTAAACCGCTCATGCGGATTTTGCTGCGAAAGTACAGAGGTGTTGGATTGGTCTTTGATGGATAATTGCGTGGAACCAGCATGTGAGCGAAGGAGGCTCAAGCTCGCCCTGCACAACAGTTGATTTCTTTTTACTTAACAAAAAATGCTTAAAATTGCGTTTGTTTTTCGTCACCGTACATACAGAAATGATTTTTCTGGAAACAGCCTTGTAAAATGTTTATACACTTTAATTAAAGCAAATAATTAAAAATACATGTATGTATACATTTTTCTGTATATGGTACCTACTTTGGAAATGTTTGTTGAGTGTGTTAATGAGACTATATTAATATCAGTAACTTTTCTTCCAGTGAAAAATAAAACATTCTGGATTCATTATACTATAATTATAACTTATAATATTTTTATAGTGTTTGTAGCTGAATTTTGACAATTTCTTTAAATGATAATTTGCAAAATATCAGCTGCCATGTTTATTTACAATTTAATGATAATGACACTATTTACGACTTAACATGATTAGTATTTTGTATATTATTCTACACAATTTTTTTCCTATTTTTGTCTACAAAAATTATTCAATTTTAAATCTTGAGAAATTTTACAATTTACATGTTACACATTTTCCTTTCGTGTGAACCGGCCCCCGTGTTGGAGTGGTTAGCTCATCGCGCTACGGCGCCAGGAGTCCCTGGTTCGAATCCTGGCCTGCGCATGGATGTTTATGAGTGTCAATTCATCAATTACATCATATCATCACTCATCCTTATCTTCGCAAATTAGCCAAAAGTGGCACAAAAAGCGAAGTAAAATAAAGCAATCAATCAATCAATCAACCTTTCGTGTGAACTTCATCCCATCTATACATTTTATTCCCTTGCTTTTACTATCAAAATGCTAGAGTATCTTAGAGCCTTATAAACATAATTGAATCATTACGAGATTAATGTACTTTCACCAAAAGTAATTCTGATATCTACTATTTACTTATGTACATTATTCTATAAAGTATTTCTTTAAAGTGATTTAGGGCCTCCCCGATGGCGCAGTGGTAGCGTTGTAGCCTTGTAATCAAGGGGTCCCGGGTACGATACCGGGCGGGTGGAGGCACGTAGTGGTTAGGATCCCACTTTAAACTGTAGGTCCAGTCCCAATTAGCCTTGCTGTGCATAAAGGGGACTTAGAAACACCAACTCAATCAAAAAATTTAAAGTGATTCACTCGCGACTTCAATCAACCTGATTCAAATCAAACCACCTTGCTGCACATCCAAATGGTTTACAAAAAAAAGGTTTTGTAGTAGTAGTAGATTGAGACAGAAGAAGAAGTAAATAGAGAAAGTAAGAAAGATAGAAACAAAGAAAAACAGCGGGAGGAAGAATGAGTTTCAAGTCACTTTATGCTCATGTAGGATAATTATCGATTATAATTGAGATTGGACTTGTAGTTATTTGTTTAAGTTTGCTTTCAAGTTCACTTTATGCACAGAAGGACTAACCGGGACTGGACCTACAGTTTAAAGTTGGATCTAAACCACCTCCACCGGGTATCTAACCCGAGACCCTTTGTTTAAAAGGCGAAGGCGGGATCTGAACAACTGTGCAGCGTGCCTCCATCGGGGAACAGAACCTAGGATCCCTTGATTACAGGGCGACACAGTTATCGCATCGGAAACGTCCGAAGAAAGACACTAAGATAGAAAAAAAACATGGATGGAGAAAGGAAGATACAAAAAAACATAAGAAGTCAGAGAAAAAATTACAGAAAGAGAGCATCAAGAGGAAGAATGAAAGGGAGAAAGGAGAGATAAAGTGAGAATGAAACAGAGAAAAAAGGTAAAAAAAATTTGAGCACACCCTATTATATATACGCATATCAAGATTAACTCTGTACATACATTACTTTGTAAGAACACGATATTAAGTAAGGGCTTAATGTTTCTGATCCAAAACAACCCGCCAAGAAAGCGTTGCATAAGAAGGTGTACATTGGTCACTATATGCATGTTCCCAAGACACACACACACTGGATTACACACGCAAACACATCTTCACGGGAAACAATTCAGAAATAATATTTGCAATGATATTTATCCAAGATGCTGCAAGAGACAAAAAAATCTACTATTATTGCCAGAACAAAAGATTCTTCCTGACAAAAGATCTATTTTTCCAAACGAAACGGCGTGGATAAAAATCAATTTCACCCGACGCGTCTGCCGGTGAAATGTAAAAACTGGAAAAAGCGAAGTGTAAATAAGAGGGGAAAAAGCTGCTGACGAGAAATTCTAGTGGAAGGGGAAGAGAATACCAAAAAGCTCCGAAACTCGCGATATGCTCAATTTGGCAACAACTCCATTCAGCAGAACAGCTAACGTGGCAATTTCGATGTAATGAATTCTGGACGTGTCCAGGTTAGGATTTACAGATATGAAACTTCGATCGGCATTCTTACTTTCTGCTGCTAAGCCCAACAAATTTCTCATTGCTATCTACTAGAAGATAAGGAATTACATATTTCAATTACAATAGTGAAGCATATAAAAACTGAATATATAATTTGTCTCAATTGGGATAATGAAAAATTGAACGTTTCTGGAACGTGGTTGAAACTAGTTCTATTTCATTTGCATTAAGGCGAAGAAGAAATGGCAGGCAAAACCAGCTTCATTTCCCTTGCATAAAAGCGAAAGAACTGAAACCATTTGTATTTCCCTCACAAAGGTGAAGATGAGATGGCGGTAGAAACCAGTTGTATACATAAAGGCGAAGAAGGGATGGCTACTGCAACCAGTTGTATATCCCTTACATAAAGATAAAGATAAGATCGCGGCAGAAACCAGTTGTATTTTCCTGACACAAAGGTGAAGGGATGGCTACTGCAAACAGTTGTATTTCCCTCATAAAGGTGAACATGAGATCGCGGCAGAAGCGAGTTGTATTTCCCTTACACAAAGGCGAAGAAGGGATAGTGGCTGCAACATTTTTTTTATTTTTTTTGCATAAAATCGAAGAGAGGGTGGCGTCTGAAATAAGTTCGTCTTCCTTACATAAAGGTGAAGATGAGATGATGTCTGCAACCAGTTGCATTTCCCTTACACAAAGGCGAAGATGGGCTAGCGTATGAAACCAGTTGTACTTCGCTTATACAAAGATGAAGAAGGGATGACACCTGCTACCAGTTGTATTTCCATCATAAAGGTGAAGATAAGATGGCGACAGAAACCAGTTGTATTTCCCTTACATAAAGATGAAGATGAGATGGCGGCAGAAACCAGTTGTACGGTATACACAAAGGCGAGGAAGGGATAGTGGCTGCAATCAGTTGTATTTATTTTTTCTTTCATAAAAGCGAAGAGAGGGTGGCGTCTGAAATAAGTTCATGTTCCTTACATAAAGGTAATTAAGAGATGGGGTCTGAAACCAGTTTGTATTTTCCTTGCATATAGGCGAAGATGATGTGGTGGCGGAAACCAGTTGTATTTCCCTTTACGGAAGGCCAAAAAGGAATTGCGTCCGAAACATACGGTATTTTCATGCATTCCGGAGAATAGTGGATGGCTGCTAAAACAGTCTGGAAGTGAAACAAACATTATGGTCTTACAAGAGGAAGTTGAATAGACGAATAGGAATAAGCAACCTTGCCTCACCGTGAATTTGAACTCTGGTTCCCATACTAAAGGACCTTTGAAACAAAAATATACCAAGATCTATATTCAAGTAGCCCCCCCCCCCCGCCAGATTAGAATAACTTGTTTTAGTTTGGGTTTAAATGGAAGTACTAGTCGTAAGGGAACTTTGTAGATTTGATGCTACAAGCGGGAAACTAGTCATAATATTCGCGGAAATTAGAACGCAGGTTCACCACCTAACAGTCCAGAGCTTGTATACTGGTTCCTCTCTTGCCTGACTTGGCGAGGAATGTCCAGTTGAAATCCTTTCCTTCTATGGATCTTGTTTGTCTCGCTAATGTAGTGCAACCTGATTATACTGCCTGGCTAAATAGATGGCAAATCCTTCCAGTCCATTTCGTTCGAATGCTTAAATTTTTACTTAAAAAAATTAAGTGTACTAGCAACAGCACCTAGAAGGAGTTACCATTTGTGACGGTCCCGCGGATCCTTATTTATTACAATTATTAATTTATATTAGACAATTCACTTTCTGTAGACAATAATTACTTTTTTAAAATGTTGATTGGTGCCTCCCCGATGACGCAGTGGTAGCGTCGTCGCCTTGTAATCAAGGGGTCTCGGGTTCGACACCCGGTGGTGGCACATAGTGGTTCGGATCCCACTTTAAACTGTAGGTCCAGTCCCGATTAGCCTTGCTGTGCATAAAGGGGACTTAAAACACCGACAACTCAACTTAAAATGTTCATTATGCTTTATGTTATTCACTTTCTCTAAAGCTGTATAAATGATGCAATATTTGAAATTTACCGTTGCTATGGTGACGCAAGACAACAGCCATGTAGTAGCTGCACGTGTGACGAAAACAAATAGAGTCATGAGTGAACTGCATTTGCGTTGTTGAAAGGAATTCAACTCGTACGTAAACCCACACAAGTGATATCTTCACCTTTTTTTTCTTTATAGCTATTTATGAACCATAGGGCTCTTTGAAATTGTACAATACGATTATGAAGTGATAGTCGAACATGTTTCTAACAAAGCATAGCAAGAGAGGTTATTTTTCGCATGTGAAACTCAAAAATCGTGTTAATTTTCTACTTGTAATTGGAAACTTTCTGCATGTACGACCTTGACTGTCTGTTACCTAAAATGTAAAATTACTTGTGTGTTTATTGAACATTGAACTATCTACATGGGACAAGATATCGCCTTTTCTTTTTTCTATTCGGTTTAAGTAAGCAACAATGCTACCTGCCCGGAAGAATACAAATAAGCTACTTCTATTCGAAAAATGTATTCGTTTAGGAACCGTAGTTCAATCTTGACTACTGTGTCCCCACCTGCTATATATTTATTAAGAAAGATTCAATTCATCTTCTCTATATGTCGGATAAGTTTGTTGACTGAATTTTTCATCACCCTGTAGAGGCAGTTACCATTAGTTTCAGAAAAAAAAGGTGTTTTTGGCGCTGAACATCCAATCTATCCAGAACAACCACCTGTGGCAACGCTCACAGTCCTACAGGAGAAATAGCCTGTAGGTGAACCCCCCGCTCGCTGTCGCCCCGATGAAACTTTTGCAAAGTGCAAAGAAATCAATCAACGTCAGAAGCACGCTGCGGCCATCCGATATTTCCCAAAATGGGACTTCCTACATGTGCATTATGAATTAGGTCTAATATATCAAACTTCTGTTCTCTAGGGAGAAAGTCGTATAACTTGGAGCACATCGAAACTTCAGAATGTGTGGCTGGAATCCGCACGGGTCGTTAGGGATACAGAAAAGTGTATCTGAGGACTTGATGCGGATCCGTTGAGAAATCAGCTGACATGATGAAAGATGTGAGAAAATAAACACACAGAAATACTAACAAGGTGGAACTCTACGAAAGATGATCATCTGTCAAATGTAAAAGCTGTGTCAGAGAGTTTCATCAATATTTAAGTGGATTATTTGCTACGTCTTCTTTAAGCAACGCAGGCTGAATCCTTTTCCACGCGACTTAGACTGGGAAAGTGTTATGCCAGCCACTTGTGAGGATGTTTACGTTACTGAAAGTGGATCCTCTTGATCTTGAAGCCTTTCTGTAGCTTTTCTCCATTTTGGTGTATTAGTCATGATGAGGATGAATGATGATTAAATTGAATAGACGAAGGAACACTCGCGTTGAGACTCGAACCCGGAACATTTGGTAGCCAGATCATGATTCTGGTAGAGGTGTACACAGGAATTTTCCATGGAGAATTGCATTTGTATTATTTTTTTTAACAGTTGTCGTATATTTTTCCAAATTATCCTGCATGCGGTGTTCTTTTCATGTTCGTTTTTCTTTCCCTTTTGTTTATGAAATATACAAAAGCACCATTCAAAAATAATTTGTAAATTAGTCCCTAATCATTCTTTACTTCTGTTTTAGTTTGTCTCCTACATAAATTACAGTTGCAACATCGCATTCATTGTTTATTTCTTCTTAATGTACAATTGTTATATTCTATATTTTGGTTCGTTTATACACAGCCATTTTAGCATACAATGTGTTAATGTAAGTAGGGCTATGTTATTCTGTGTATTGATCGATCTATCGTAACGAACCGTGAAGTTCGTGGGATCTTACGAGTACCTAGAATGTTAACCAATTAATCAATGGGTGATGTAAGTTACTCATCATTCATCCTCTGATGAGAGCACTCGTCATTGGCATGACGAGTTAACGCTTGGCAAAGCGAAAGGTCCAAATAAATTAAGAAACTAAACTGCAGAAAAGACAATGGTCACTCGTTGGGTTTTGTGAACCTTTGAACCTGAATCATGGCTGGGTGTTAGGATAATTACCTGTCTATCTGATGAATTAAGATGAATAGAATATACGAAGTCCTCTGTTGCCTTCTCAATTTGTCGACCAGAGCGTCGTCTCACTTCTGCCCTACTGCTCTCCTAACCACTTCTCCCTTCTCAACTCCCATCCAAAGTCAGTCCCCTCTCAGCTTGTCTCGCCTCTATATCACTAGGCCATCGAGCTCTTCCTCCATGCCGAATCGTGTTTTTTAATTGCCACTATGCAAACCGCCGACTCCATAGGCAGAAGAAACTACCTGTTTCCTGAATGGCTCAGGAGGTTTGCATAGCACAACACTGTGCATTGTTTACATGCCTCAGAGGCTGAGACAACTGAGAAAAACAAGTGAATGCCCTGGTCAACGTGAAACATTCAGAGAGACTTTATAAAATAAACATATAATCTTAGGGATTGATACGCTATTAATATCGTTACTTTAATTCGTTTTTCTTCTACTTTAACTAATCGCGAAGACGAGGATGAGTGAAGATATGATGAGATTAATGAAGAGACAGTCACAAAGCCCACTCATGCCCAAATCAGGAATCGAACCCTATGGCGTCGTAGTGCGCTGTGCAAACCACTCCCCCACGGAGGTCGGCGTTATGCGGAGTATCATCAAAACAAATACAGAAATAAAGCTTTTGTGTAATCCTACTGTAAACAAAAAGTGATTTAATTTAATGATTAATTTAAAGTGCTAAAACACGCACGTGTAGCATGTAATAATAATAACAACAATAGTCTGGCTACGAGCCATCATATATGGAACTAGTAAATTACCAATCCCAGAGGTAAAATACTGACACTTTAGAAGCAATTATTTCTATATTTTATTTCTTCGTACATGATTCCTGAAACATATAATGAAAATAATATAGCCCAGGAAATTTACAAGTAGTGATCTTTCTTCTTGCATAGAAAAAAATCATCAAATGTATTCTGCCAGCACTATGTACATGTAAAAATAAATTTGAAGGTAACCGACTGACACCTATGAATCTGTTTTTTTCTGAATCAAAGTTAGAGGAATAGTACTTGATGAGGTACTTTTTTCACTGACAAGTTTTGGAGTTTAGAAACACATTCGCAGTCTAAAGATATTTTATTTTTAAATAATGTACAGCACATTGCTCTCCACTGATATATAATTTTGACTATGAAGGTCGCCATTTTTTGGCATTGCTAAAATATATAAATCGCGGTATTTTTTCATTGTAATCTCCATCCTATCCACACCCTTATTTTTCCGGAGCCTGTCACCACTTATATTCCCTTTCCTTTTCTCTCTTCAGAGAGTGTATGAACAATTTTTATATGAAATATGTAGACAAACTTTGCATCCAATGGCCAAAGTTCTTTGCCTCGTTTCAGCAGTCTCTTTGTCTTCATTACACGGCGCTCCATGCTGAGAAAGGTTGCGGTACTCCTTCCTGCCTTGCAACATGCATTACGCTGTTGTTGAGGGAGAATTAATTCGCATTAAGGAGCATGTTTCGCACGGCAAACTTTCCTAGCTTTTGACACGAACCGTGAAATTAAGTAATTCAATAGACCTTCGTTCTACCAAAAGGGGCGATCCTTGTTTATCGTAAATACTTACTAACTATCTTGTTACGGGTAGCTATCGTAAATATTTCAGTCTGGAACCAAGAACTTTGTACAGCTCAAGGGAAACCATCCTATAGGAAGTATAAATACACATAAAGGAGATAAAATGCAGTGGTCTGGTGAAAGATGACTTGGAAATGCAATGAAAAATATTTTGAAGTGGCGTGGAAAAGATGTAGTCAGCTTTTTGGGAACGAGTGGTCAAAGTATTTTCTCTTGGTCTCTGCTCTGTTTTCCTCTATTTCTATCTTTTCTTGCTTTTCCTCTGTCTTCTTATATTTATTTCCTTCTTTCTCCCTTTGTTTCTATATCTTTCTTCCTTTCTCTCTATGTTTCTCTATCTCTTTCTTTCTTCCTATCTCTTTTTCTTCTCTTGCTCCATGTCTCTCTTTTTCTCTATTTTCCCATTTCTTCTCTTGTTCTATCTGTCTCGTTATTTCTTCCTATCGAGTTTGTTCTCTTGATCTATCTATATCCTCGTTTCTTTCTTCCTATTTATTTTTCTCTTGCTCTATCGGGTTCTTTCTTTCTTCTTATATATTTTCTTCTCTTTCTCTATTTATTTATTTCTATTTTCTTCTCCCGCTCTAGATTATTTTCAATTTTGGAGTTGTAAGTTAGATTTTATCTGAACTAATTAAATTTGATACTATCGCTACAACCAACCATATCTCCAAACATATTAAACATGGATAATCTCAATTGAAATACATTATATTTTAGGTTATTATTATATTTTAAAATCATATATGTATGTGTTCAGTAAACGTTCTTTAAAAACGTATTACATATTTTTTATTTCTTTTACAGTACGTAATGCATATGCTGGGAAGAAATTAGAACATTGGATAGCATCAATTTCATGGATAAAATTTCCAAGATTTCAAGATGTAATTTAAAAGGTCGAAGAGAAATGTAAGTAAATTTACCATTTATTTCTTATGTTAAAATTACTGTGGTAAGTACGGGCGTTTATTGAGAGCTTACACTAGCTTGAGATGAAACATCTTGAATGGTATTGTACGACCAGGGGCGTAAACAAAACCCCCAAAACTCCCGCGGCGCTGGGGGAGCACGAGTTTCGGATGCGCAGCAAGAATGAAAAATTAAGAAAGACCCATAGTTCTCAAAAGTTTTCCTTTCGGCGTTAAAATATATTTTCAACCAAACATGTTGTACTTTTATGTCCCTACAACTGCAAACAGAACATTTTAAATCTCTAGAAAAGTAGGAAGCGAATTACCAGATTAGAAGAAAACCTGCATTAGTTGAATAGTTCAAGTCATTGATTAAGTCACCGAAGGGTAGACAACAGGCAAGAAAATGTGCTGTCAAAGATTTCACCCCCCCCCTCCTCCCCGCCCCTACTTAGCTCCCGCGTTTCAGCAAGGTTTGCCGAAACTATGCTTCTACCGTCTTACATACGATAGTTGTTATTGTTAATGAAGTGAGAAAGGTTTAGAAACAAACGTCCAGTGGCGTTGAATTTCGAAAACGGAAAAAAGAAGAGGAAGAAGCGGCAAAGAAATATCTAAAGTTCCATTGCTTTGGTAAACCTGCAGCAGTAACTGAATTAATTTTAAATGTAATAATAACATTCCATCTGTAATTTGGCTCTCAGGGGACATCGAGAAGATGTAACGAACGTTCAAAGTAGTTCTGGTAATTTTCTTTACATCATCGACTTGTTAGCGAGACATGCCCCACTTCTTAAGACCCATATTGAAAATCAGAAAACCGAGACAAAATACTTAGGTCCTACTATTCAACATGAACTTATTGCACTGGCTTCAAAACAGGTGTTGAGCGGCATAATAGATGACGTTCTAAAGGCACCATTCCCCCTCCCCTTATTTTATGTACAGCCCAAGATATTACTAAAATTGATTAAATGTCAGTTGTAACAAGATACGTTCATATTAAACACGAAGAAAATATTCTAGTAGGGGAGACATTCTTTGTATTTATTTAAGTTTCAGGCCTAATAAATGTAAGTTTAGTACATATAGGTGTAGTATAATATAAGTGTATAACATAAATATAAATGTAGGCGTGAATCAATATTTACAAGAAAAAGCTTAAAAACAAAAACTGAAAGTTGCGGAAAGGGTGCAGCATGTTAGTTACGCTACTGTGTACAACAGAGTATTCAGAATAATACATTTTTTGAAAATTTTTCGTTTCCATCAAAACACATTCTGATCTTATTTTTCTCAACTGGCGTAATTCAGAAATGTAGTTACTTTTATACTCAATCGTTCTGAAGAAAGATGAGCCCATTTCACTTGTAAAACTGACATCTGACCAATTTTCAATGAGAACTTTGCAAGTAATTCACTGTGTCTTCAAGTACTTCGTAATAACTTGTCTATATAATTATTCGTTGTTTAACTGTCTGAGAATACGTTACTTACAAATTAACAATGATAGTATATGTCTTGGGTTAAATTTTTGGAATTAATTATACATTTTTAGGAACATGTGAACAAAAAATCCTAGAGAACCGTGAATACATAGAAGAGAGTTGCAAAAGAAGGTTAAACATTTACTAGGTTTTATATTTATTTATTTGAACTAATTCAATATGGTTGTGAATTGTAGGGCTCAGTAGCAAAATACCATGCGGTAGAAATAGAAACAATTCATAAACTATTTGTCAGATTACTGTGTATGAAATGTACGTAAGAATTGTCATGTAACACTTAAATATGAAGAGTGGTTGGAATTTCTTAATTTACAAACACTGTATATTTAAGGAGGAGTAAAAAGAATAAGCGTATTTGTACATAAAATGTTCTCTTCAAAGATTGATAGTGACTCTTTGTTGAGAGTTATTGCTTACAATGTTCCTAAATATAGAACTAGACTCAATTCCCTTATTTCAGTAATTAGGAACAAAGGTGGTGAATTAATGAAAACTCTTACAGATCATTTGAACGATGATGTGTAATGGACTAATTGTAGAAATATTGGACGTGATGCTGTAATAGCCATTGTCTCCAGTAATAATAAACTATTATTATTAGGTCCCGGGACTTTATGTTATAACATATATTTTATTTGGCAGCAGCAGTCGAAATAGACAAACTTGATAAGACATATTTTACCAATTTAGTGTTTTTACAACATATTTCTTCAATTTTCTCGTAATAAGACATATTTCTGTATAATTTCGTAATTGTCTTGCATATAATCGGTTATTTTATAATTTATTTTAATTTTATAATTCGTACCTTTAGCACAACGGATAGTTCATATTATCGATGGCAGGATATGGAAATTACGAACGAAGAAATTAAAGCAGATGTCATCTTCTTACCAACTAGTACAGAACAAAAATTCCCCTTTTTTTATAGCGAGCTGCCAATTATGCTATACTTTCCACAAAGGTGTAAATCTGACATAATAGCAAATAACATTTTGGATAATTGTCAGTATTTTCCCACTACATTATATGGTTAAAGGGATTCTGACTTCAATTAATACCCCACCCGCATCGTAGTCGATTTTCCCTGGAAGATACTGATATCCCGTATAATGAGACATTCGAAAGTACTGTTGTGCATATTTTTGGCTTTACTGGGGATACTTCTGAATTTTTCTGACATATTTTTGATTTTTCATGACATATTTTTCCATTTTTATAACATAATTACATACATATTTTAAAGTTTTATAGGACATAAAGTCCCGGGCCCTAATTATTATTATTATTATTATTATTATTATTACATGATTTATTTAGGTGAAGGGAAAATTGAGCTTAAAAGATAAATTTTGCCAGTTGCAAAGGGGTTGAACCCTCAGGTTGTGGCAACACTGTTGTAGAACAAGCGAAAGGAAGCTCATACGATGGATCAATTTTGCCACCCTAAATTCGTGTTCCCTAAGACTGGGCGTACTGGGCCTAGGGTAATCTGGCCCTGATTACCTATTATTAACTACAGAATTATATATTATTTCAATTATGTTGAGCAATATATTTGTAAAGCTGTTACGTGATCTTTAAGACTTGAACAACTATACATATTGTCCCTTCAGAAGAGAGAACCGGGTATAAAAAGTTTCCATGGTCATTAGTGAAGACAGATTATATGCTATTAATAACCCCGCCGTGCAGGTTGTGACGAAGGTCTGATCCGCTTAGCAGATTAATATTGATTCAGGGAGGAGTTGAGTGCTCCTTTAATTCTTTAATCTGATATTAAAATACAGAAATGCCCGCTCAATGAAGAAACGCAAGCTGCAGCCAAAACCCTCAATCAAAGGGAGTATCATAAATTACTTGAATATTAAAGGAAATTAAGAAGTCAAGCGGGCTTAGTTTGGTCTATTTCTCTTGAACGTGCAATCTAGCTTATTCCATTGTTATATAGCTTACCATTACTAGTTGTTGTGCCAGAGGATTACAAAATCAATATCCTTTTTTTTAAACTGAGCATTCAAATGTAATGGTAAATCCATTAGCTCTAACCATAATTCATGACGCATTAGGGATAACCGATGTTTTATGTATCATCGTTACACATAATAACAATTTTATAATATCAGTGTTAAGTTTCACTGAAAATGAACAAGGGCAAATGTTCATAGTATTCAAGTTCATAAATACGACATGCTTCCCATGACGTCATACGATTATGCTCATTAAAAATCCTATACGGATCCACCTATTTAAATTGCACTTTATTCTTGTTCTATGTTTCTCTCGGTAGCTTGACAATAATATGGTAATGGTACAAAACCATTACCAATACTAATAACACAATAACAATTTAATAATAACGATATTAAGTTTCAGTGAAAATGAGCAAGAAAAAAAATTCGAGCATTCAAGTTCATAGATATGACATGTATCCCATGACGTCATACGATTGTGCTTATTGAATATCCTATACGGATTTACCAATTTACATTGCACTTTATTATCATTCTATGTTTCTTTCGGTATCTTCACAATATTATTATAATGTAACAAAATGCAATTAAAACGTATCATACCTTAGCGAAATGCTGATTCAGACTTTTGCTGCGACATGTTTAAACAACTTCTACTTCCTTCTTCCGTATTTTGATTATGCAGTTACCGCGATCGACCAGGCTTGCACGCAATACATGGAATATATACATTTTTTTCGTTTAGAGTCGGTTTGACTTCAATCTTTATCCTGAGATCCCTAGAAAAACGTTTGCTCATGCTGGTTTCCATTGTTTTTTTTTGTTTCCATTGCTATTGTTTTTAAAAATTCATACATTATTTTATAATCGGATGGATGGGAGAAACTCTGGTATGTAATTAAACATTGTGACTGGAAGGTAAAAAAAATCTACGGTTATGAACTACCAATACCGGGATGTGTGGTCCATTAAAAATTCATAATGAGAAGAAAAATCAGTGGGTCGACAAGAAATGTACTTCTATTGTAGTTGTCTCAAGAGTGGACAAAATTACTTTCAGCCATAGGCGTACTTCCTAATGTGTCTTTTTTTTAAAAAAAAATGTATACCCTGTCCCAACTAACTGTGGAGCAAGGACGCGCAAAGCGTCAGAGAAGCGAGGGAAATTGAGTGGCCAGAGCGAAGGAGTACACGCTGCTGGGAAGGCAGTCGCTTTCCCCACTCCACGCAATTCCGTTCCTCTCACGTGTTCATTGGTGGAGCCGTCTCCCGTCACTACTTGCGGGACAGAGTATAGAAACTACCATTAAAATAATGAAATTCATATCGATGTTTAAAAAAGTAAGGAATTTCGTTTCACTTTAGGTTCCCCCACTGTCTCCCTTAAAAAAAAAACAATGTGACATTGTTTAGGTCTACTACACAGTAATCACATAGTAAATAAGATGTTTTTCACTTTATAAATTCACAAAGTTTCTCGACAAATCGGCCCGCACTTATCCCTCTGCCAAGCACAGCCTCGTTTGCTAATGCGACCTTCAACTCACAAAACACATTGGTTCATTTACATTTATAAATAACAGTAGCAATCAAAACCTCACTCATAAGAATAAGAAATGTAAACCGATTTATGGAGGAGCTATGTGCGATTTGAAAGTAGTGGTTTAATAACAGTAATTATGGGAAGTTATTTTTGTCGAGTAAGATGGCCTAAGATTTGTATTGGTGATTTAGTTTACAGTGGACCAAGCTAAGTGATAATGAATGAATACTCAGAGACTACAATGTTAAAATTTCACCTTCTTATGCCTAATAGTTTCTGTCAAAAGGAACATGAGGTTACGACATTTAGGCCAACATCGTCCGAAGAGGCAATTGAAATCCCGCAAGACACCCCTAAATAAATTAGTCTGCGCACGTCTATGCTTTGAGCTATGAATATGGCTAGCAAGATGCTATCCTTTAGCCCCCTCTCTGTTTCTTTTTTCTCCCTCTCATGATTTCCTTGTTTCCATCTTCATTTCTCTCTTCTTTCTTCCTCAGTTTATCTAGCATTTTCTTTATTGTTATTTTTCATTCACTCTTTCTTTTTACTGTTTCTCTTTATCTTTTCTTCCTCTGTTTTCTCTCTCTCTTTCCCTCTATACTTATTTCTTCTTCTGTTTCTCTATCAAGGAGATAGATCAAAGATATTCCTCTCTCCCTGTCCCTCCCTTTTTCTCTTTCTTTCATCCTCAATTTATCTTTTTCCCTTTGTTAATGTCTTCCTCAGCTTCTTCATTATTTTGTATCACTTCCTGTCTCTTTATCTCTCTGTGTATGCGTATGATCTTGTTTATCATAAATGATTTTGAAATTTTCTCATCTAAGGTATTTGCTAGAGATACATTTGTCATCCCAGTGACACGTCCTTGGTAGAAATATATCTAGGAAAAATAATATGCATTTCCTATCTCAGGTTCTTAGGAGGAATCAATCCGATATTTCGCCAGAAAAGGTGTCAAGATTTTATCCAAAGTACATGACGCCATCCGCTAAGCATCGTTGAGAATGGGCAGGATCAGAGGCGCCAACTTAAGATAAATTTTGGGGGGCAAGGTTGGCATAAACAATATTTTATATTTGTAAATATATGTAAAATGTGTCCTACGTGAATTTGGAGGGGGGCAGAAAGTGCCTTGCCCCCTCCCCCTCAAAGGCTATCCCATGGGTAGGATTTTCTGACAGTTAAGACCATGGATAGTTAGTTTTACGTTCTTGATAATGTTATGTACCCTGACACTTAATCTTACACGCTAACCAAATATCTTACATCCGCCAAATAATAATTACTATTGTTGTCAAGAAATAACGTCTCACGGAGTTCTCTTGTATGTACAGATTATTTACACTTCTACCCTTCGCCGTATATACATCTTTTCATTACAGATCTAATCGCAAATGCTGTAAGTTGCCTCTTGCCCCATCACAGGACTTATCTATGAGCGCGCTATTTAGCATAGCGCTAAACCGCCCCTAGAGGCTCATAAACATACGGCGCTCACTCTCTGTGTCTCTCTATGCATTCATAAAACTGCCTCAATCCATCGGTCCTTGTACCGGAGTATCTGAGAGCCGGCAACTTCCTGCGTATCTGAGAGCCTAGGATTCTGAGATATGAGAGAGCGTAACAAGTCGGAACCCGGTATCTATACCTCCGACAAACGACCCGCCTCCAACCACCGGACAAGGTCCTATTGTTACCTTTCAAACAGGGAAGCCGTTGAGGGAAAGCAAACGTTGGCTTCCCTGGCTACTGGGCAAAAGGCAACCTAGGCAAGAGCATTTATAAATATCCAAACTTTTATACACATATACTTTCCATTTTGCAGCTGTGTGCGTAAAAAGCACACAGCACTATTATTACTTGTATTATTATATTGTACTTATTATTATAGGAAGATGTAAAATTATGGTGTTAAAAATATAGATATCACAGCATTCTATAATTTTCTAACCTATTTCCAGACAACTACTAAAATTTGAATAAAATAAACTCTTTAACCAGTAGAAAGAGTATAAAAATAAACAGAAAAAATGCAAGCTATATGAAATAAACGAAAATAACGAAAAGTTAGTTCAAGCTGGTGAAAAGCATTATTATTTTTTACATAATAAAATAATTATGTAATATTACCTGTTATTAATTACTTTATTATGCATTATTTTCCTAAGACACTGTCAATATAAAACTCATTCATTTAATGACGGCGCCATCTCTAAATAAGTGGAGGGACTACAGATTTCGGAGTCAAATTCTCGGGGTTCTAACTAATACCGGCTAAAACATATTAATACTTCACTACGATATAATTTTACCAGTGACATATTTTACAGTCAGATCCAAAGATAAATCACTGAGACGTTGCTTGCATTTTTGTTCCATCATATACTCAGTACTTTTAGACACGAATCTTTTGTGTCAAGTAAAATGCAATAATTATATTGGTTTATTTTCCTAAGCCATTATGGAGTGTAAAAATATCACAGACTTGCTATTCATATGAACAGTACAAAATACATCAAAAGAAACTACACTCATTATCAACTCGCTGGATATACGTAAAAATACTACACATAACATTATTTCTATGTAAAGTATGTGAACACTGTTTTGCTAGAATGAGAAATTGAACCACGTTAAGACACATTGCTTTTATAAGCAGCTACAACCTTGTTTAAATCCAAATATTTTTAAAGTTCTTTCTGAAAGGACAGAATAGATACAGAGCACTCAACCTCTCGTTACCAATTCGATTACGAAGGTAAACACTTGATTTGCCGCAAAGAGCCGTTGATGGGGGTATGTACAGTGTCTCTCAACAGTTTTAGGACAACGACATTTTAAACTAGGCAACCCAATTTACACAAGCCGTTGGTGGGTTGCGTGCAGAGTTAGGCTCAATTTCAGGGTTGCCACGTGCACAATAGATATTTATAAAATACGCCAAACAAATGTAAACAATTATTATTGTATAAAATTATTAAAAATATCACTAATATATCGCAAATGACAAAATTCTTTCTGAAAGAAAAAAATAGGTTTTCTAGTATTTCATCGCTAATGAGTCTACAGTAAGGAAAAGAGGTGAGAGGAAACGAAAGGTTACAAAGGAGAGGAGAAAGAGAAAGCGAAAGGAGACGAGGAAAAGTAGAGGAGAGAAGAAAGATAGGATAGACGAGGAGAGGAGATGTAGTGAGGAGAATGGAAAAAGATTCGAGGAGAGATGAGGAAAAAATAACAAAGAAGAGAAAAGAGGAGGAAAACGAGAGGAGAGGAGGAGACGAAAAGAGGGAAGTGGAGAGTAGAGTAAAGGAGAGAAAAAGAGAAGAACGAAAAAGAGAGTGCAGTGGAGTCGGAAATCTAAGACAGGAAAGGAGATAAGAGGAGTGGAGAAGAGTGGGATGGAGATAAGATGCGAGAAAAGGCGATATGAGACAAAAGCAGAACAGAAAGAGGGGAGAGAAGAAGGAGAAGGAACTGGAGAGAAGAGGTAGTTGCAGAAAATATCGTCTGAGCGTCAAGAATGGATGCATTGGTCAAATTATCGACATGAAACATTCAATAACATTTTGAAATGTATTGGAGAATATATTAGATCGGTGCGAAATGCCTTTTGGCTGAGTTCAGAGCAAATTAAAATCTTCCATGTAAGATCTTTGATTTTACCTGCGATTACACCACTAAAAAAATGAACGTAATTTTTAATATTTATAAGAATTATTCAATTTTTCTCCACTTCTCGGTTCGTTGAAATTGAGATTTTGTAATTCAATATTTCCCCTCCCCCATCGTTAATTCCAAACTGAATTATTCCGTTTCACACGGCGTGGACAATGAACACAATGGGATATGTCTAAAACTTACGAAAATTTTCTGCCACCGGAAGGGTTCGAACCTACGACCATCAGATTGACAATCCTGAACGGTAGCCACTACCCTACAAGCTTTCGCTCCTTAAGCCAGGTAGAAGGAGCTGACCAATGTGAAATGCAGATGTAACTCTCTTGCATGTAAGGTGGAAACAAGTATTGTTTGTAACAAAGAAAACGAAAGTAATACGACTCGGCGAAAACATTTAATGGAGAATTGCACATGGTGAGAACTTTTCATTCGATATTTGCGGAGGTATCCTTGCATTCAACTCAAGTGGGAAAAGGGGTAAAATTAGCATGTACTGAATTGCCACACATATAAATAGTTATTTCATTAATATTTGTCAATGTCTTTGAAGCAGCACACAATTATCGTTAGAGTATCATAATTCACGATCTTATATATAAAAATATCCCGTTGTGTCAATTCAATTATTTGTTTATTTTTTTTTTATAAATTTCATATGCAGAACAATGTAGCCACTATATACTGCTATTACAAATAATGTTACCATGCTCTTGTTTAATGGAAGGGATTCTTTTTTAAGGAAAATCTAGTATGGAGGATCGAACGTGGGACCGCCATGCTTTCAAGAACTCTAACCAATACACTACGCCCTTTTTTTTCTTGGAGCTACAGTTCCTAATTATTCTGTCGCCTCAATATTGTAAAACGTTATCTGCAAAAAAGAAGTTAAATACTCAGATATAGCTCTGTACTTCTAGAATTACTTTATACACATGCATTTGAAATTTAACTCTGAATTTATTTCTTCGTATTAGTATATCTAAGCCTGTGAATATATTTTATTTGTAATTTTATAACGGTTTCATGAACATCTACGAAATAGTTCCTTATAACTTGGAATATGGTGAATAGATATGAAATGTCTTGAAATTAATTTTCGACCACTAGATTTTGGCAAGGGAATTATGTGTGATCCGTTTCCAGTCATTCATTGCTTAAACAAACGTTTTAAAACTACGTGGAATTTTCATTCCGGGATAAGTTTCTTTACTTGCTACATGTATGGGAACTACACTCTGTCCCACTTATCTCTGGAGCAGGTGAACGAAAAAAAGTATCTGAGCAGCGATGAACACGTGAGAGGAATGGGATTGCGTGGAGGGAGGAAAACCACTGCAGTTACCAGCCTTCCCAGCAGCGTGCACTGATTCGCTCTGTCCACTCGATCCCCTCTCCCCACTTCTCTTCCGCTATGCGCGGCTTTGCTCCAGAGTAGGGATGGCCAGATCCGGATGCTGACGGATCCGAAATCCGGATCCGGTTGGTTCCGGATCCTAAAATTTTTAGGATCCGGTACTTTTGGATCCGGATCCGTTTTGCCATACCACATGCGCTTCTTTGGAAAGTAAGAATGTGCTTATAACATATTTTTACCTGCTAATATACATATATATATATATATATATAAAATATACATATATACACAAATATACATATAGTGTGTGTGCGCGCGTGCGCGATTTGTAATTAATTAATACACTTACAAGGGAGGTCTAAGTCTCCCCCTCCGATTTCCATGAAACTTGGCAGGTGTATAGAGCCCCCCCCCCTCAAATGTCAAGATGAGGAGAAATTGAAGTGGGGATCTGACCCTGAAACCACGTAAATATGGCATAGGAAGAAACGGGGGGCATAGGGTCTCTCTATACACCTGTCAAATTCCTTGGGAATGGGAGGAGGACACAGGGGTCAGATGATTCCCATGTCAATTTGTCCTCATCTTGACATTTGAAGCGGGTTTTCCCCCCTAAAACAGTTTTTTAGACGAAACGAAAAAAAAACACGTATTTCTTCCTTTGGGCCCCTCTATACACCTGCCAAATTTCATGGAAATCGGAGTGGAGGACAGGGGTCAAATGCCCACTTCAATTTGTCCTCATCTTGACATTTGAGGGCCGGACCCTGTGGCTGAGTGGTTAGCAAATCGCGCTTCAACGTTAGGGGTCCCGGGTTCGAATCCCGCTCGGGCACGGTTGTTTGTGAATGTCCATTCATCACTTTCATCATATCATCACTCATCCCCATCTTCGCAAATTAGCCAAGAGGCACAAAACGCGAAGTAAAATAAAAAAATAAATAAATCAATTGACATTTGAGGGGATTTTGCCCCCTAAAACAGTTTTTAGCTGAAACAAAAAAAAAACACGTATTTCTTCCTTTGGGCCCCTCTATACACCTACCACGTTTCATGGAAATCGGAGGGGAACACAGGGGTCAGATCCCCACTTCAATTTGTCCTCATCTTGACATTTGAGGGGAGATTGCCCCCCTAGAACAGATTTTTAGCCGAAACAAAAAAACACGTATTTCTTCATTTGGGCCCGTTTATACACACACCTGCCAAGTATCATGGAAATCGGAGGGGGACACAGGGGTCAGATCCTCACTTCAATTTGTCCTCATCTTGACATTGGAGGGGGTTTTGATCCCTAAAACCGTTTTTTAGCTGAAACAATAAACACGTATTTCTTCCTGCCTGCCTGCCAAGTTTCATGGAAATCGAAAGGGGATACGTAGATAACCTCCCTTGTTAGTCTTACACTTTGTAATTATATAACACTGCATATATTATAATGTTTTATTTTAATTTGTAAAACTGTAACTGTAGAAGAATTGTATAATTTTTGTATAACATTTCTATCTTGTTATATGTGTTAAAGGTTTCATCCTGGAATGGAATGTCTCACATTTATGTGTGTTTTCATTTCCAGTACATTCGAATGAATACATATTCGTTTCAATGGCATTTACAAAATCACCTCTGACATTTTATGTTAAACAAGTAAGATTATTTTTTGCACGAGTGTGTTAGCCGATGCGTAGCAAAGTATTTTAGGAACAACACTTGAAAAAAATTCTTGTAGGACTAACTAATGAAAAATTTCTTTGTAATCGAATATCATAATACCTTTTAAGGTGTGGTAATATTATAATGGGATTGAGATACGAAACTCTCGGATTCGGATCCAGATCCGGAACTTTCGTATCCGGATCCAGATCCGGAACTTTCGGATCCGTAACTTTTGGATCCGGATCCGTTTGGCCATCCCTACTCCAGAGATGCTGGAACAGGGTACAGTTAATTGTTTCTCAAAAGGTATCATCTATGTCTGTATGCCACACATTGAATTCTTACTCACTTGGAAGAAAAAATGTCAATTTGTATTCAGGGGTAGTTTCACAGTTACAAACTATTTTGGCCTTGATGAGAAGTTTAGTGTAAGTAGGCATTTTGTTTATAATTTTGAAATTGAGGTCGTCTAATGTTGAAATCCTCATATTTAGGGCTTGAACACGTCATCCCAAGAGGTCGAAGATCGTCCTCTACTTTGTGCGTGAGCTTCTTTATTTTTCTATTCATAATTCATCCTCATCGTCGCGATTAGCCAAAGGTAAGATAAGAAAAGTCCTCCTCCGTGACCGTGCGGTCAAAGGAGCTGTGCTTTGGACTCCGACTGCAGGACGGCATGGATTCGAATCCGCCTATGCTCACTCTCTAGGTTCTCGGCCTGTGTATGGGACCGGTAGAAACCCACCATCGTGAAGAAATTGGGGAGCTACGAGTGAGTAGCGTAACCCGGTCTCGGAAATCTCCTATGGGGCATGTTCCTGGGTAAACAAAAAATAATCGATCAGAAGTATATATTCTCTCAAAAGAGCAAGAAAGGAAATTCGACCAATGTTCTCCCGTCGTCTAAAACCAAATATTATCTATTAAACGTAAAGTTCACGATTGTCAATAAACGGTTTAATCTATCTGAGCATAAGGTGAATGTAAATACTAAATTTAATAGAAAGATTCTACAAAATTTCTCTTCTACTGTCTACGTAAGGTCAGTACACAGGGGAGGGGCCATGTGGGCCATGCTCCCCCCTCGAACCCTAAAATATTTAAATGTGAACCTATAAATAAATAAATACGAAAATAACATCGTCGATTTTTGAAATGTGTAAACATTTCAATTTTGCTCTTGCATAAATGAATCTGTTTCTTGAGCAAAAGTCTTCAAGCTGCAATCTTGGGTGGTTTTAGTTTTATAATCATTGATGCAAGGCTAGCAGACGTCCGATTCACCGATTTAGTCAGGACGGCTTACTTTCAATCCCTGTCCCGACTTTTTCGAACTGCAATCGTGATGCAAAAATGTCTCTTTATTATTGTTTTTTTGTTAACTCACAATTAGACATGTTCTTTATTGTATGAATAATTCTAAGTACGCAACATAGAATTATCATGACTTTTTAATGGCGCTCGCACTATTTGAACTATTTTGTAATATCTGTCTGTCTGTCTGTCTCTCTCTCTGGTCTACGTCAATGACAGAAATACAAGCAATATTCTTATTTATTTTTAACCCAATTAAAGGAAAGTGTAAGCATTTAAAAGAAATAAGAAAGATCATCATTGTTGCTCTTCCTTAGAAATTGTTGTTCTTCGAGTAAAAAAAATAGAAGGATTTAGTCCAGCACCTTAACACAGTGTCCCACGAGTCTCTCTTGATTAATACTGTCAAATGTGACATGATTTTATGAATAAAATTTTCCGCCTGTTTACGTATAACGTTGCACAGATTTGGTAGTTTGCACACGGTGTAATTATTTCGTGTTACCTTACGCAACAGCAAATACATTTCATAAGACTGTTCTGGACACAAGACTTGCATCAGTAAACAAGCATTTTGTCTGTTACAGTATCACAGGGAAAGAACGTCGTCCTGTAATGTTCAAGCCTCTAGATATTTTCCATTAGTAATGTCTAATCACAATAATAAGTTAGAAGAAATAACTCGCATTTTCACAACTACCAATATTCTCGTTTTTAATCACTTCGAAAATTATTTCTCGAAGATATCGGTTATACTACAAGATAGCAAATCAAAATTAAAGTAAAAGTTCAACTACACGTATACCAAACGACATTTACAATATTGGAAGGACAGAATACTTAAAAAAAAATTATTGTTTCATTCGAAGGTAAAGGCGTAGTGTAGTGGTTCTTCTACCTGGTGTAAGAAGCTAAAGGTTGTAGGGTAGTGGCTACCGTTCAGGATTGTCAATCTGATGGTCGTAGGTTCGAACCCTTCCGGTGGCAGAAAATTTTCGTAAGTTTTAGACATATCCCATTGTGTTCATTGTCCACGCCGTGTGAAACGGAATAATTCAGTTTGGAATTAACGATGGGGGAGGGGAAATATTGAATTACAAAATCTCAATTTCAACGAACCGAGAAGTGGAGAAAAATTGAATAATTCTTATAAATATTAAAAATTACGTTCATTTTTTTAGTGGTGTAATCGCAGGTAAAATCAAAGATCTTACATGGAAGATTTTAATTTGCTCTGAACTCAGCCAAAAGGCATTTCGCACCGATCTAATATATTCTCCAATACATTTCAAAATGTTATTGAATGTTTCATGTCGATAATTTGACCAATGCATCCATTCTTGACGCTCAGACGATATTTTCTGCAACTACCTCTTCTCTCCAGTTCCTTCTCCTTCTTCTCTCCCCTCTTTCTGTTCTGCTTTTGTCTCATATCGCCTTTTCTCGCATCTTATCTCCATCCCACTCTTCTCCACTCCTCTTATCTCCTTTCCTGTCTTAGATTTCCGACTCCACTGCACTCTCTTTTTTCGTTCTTCTCTTTTTCTCTCCTTTACTCTACTCTCCACTTCCCTCTTTTCGTCTCCTCCTCTCCTCTCGTTTTCCTCCTCTTTTCTCTTCTTTGTTATTTTTTCCTCATCTCTCCTCGAATCTTTTTCCATTCTCCTCACTACATCTCCTCTCCTCGTCTATCCTATCTTTCTTCTCTCCTCTACTTTTCCTCGTCTCCTTTCGCTTTCTCTTTCTCCTCTCCTTTGTAACCTTTCGTTTCCTCTCACCTCTTTTCCTTACTGTAGACTCATTAGCGATGAAATACTAGAAAACCTATTTTTTTCTTTCAGAAAGAATTTTGTCATTTGCGATATATTAGTGATATTTTTAATAATTTTATACAATAATAATTGTTTACATTTGTTTGGCGTATTTTATAAATATCTATTGTGCACGTGGCAACCCTGAAATTGAGCCTAACTCTGCACGCAACCCACCAACGACTTGTGTAAATTGGGTTGCCTAGTTTAAAATGTCGTTGTCCTAAAACTTTTTAGAGACACTGTACATTTCAATAATACAAAGCATATAAAGTTCGTAAAAGGCAATATTGAATGTTTCAACCATGGCAAGCAGCTGCTGAAGGGTCTTTGTTTTGAGTTCCTTTCAACCTCATAATGTGACATAACTCTAAACGTCCAAATCACAACAGTAGGGAGCGGCGGAATGTTGTAGTTTTTCGTGCTTCAGAAAATCGGCACTAACTTAATAAAGGACGCATCAAATAAACAATACCACCCTTGAAGACAAAGTGTGTTAATGATTCCATTTTCTTTGCCATGATGAAATATCTTACGACTGGAATTCAGAACGTATGTCTAAAAATGGGGAAGATACGGAAATGCCGTCCATTTAGGACGTGCCACTCTCAAGGAACAAACATATTTTTACTACAAATTCACCTCCAGTAGGAGACAAATATATTGACATAAAAGCAATGAATATAGTTGCAACTGCTGCACTGGGCAGTTTGATTAGTGAAAATAACTGCTGAAGATTATGCTTTTATTTCAGAATAAATTATGCATAAATACTGATCAGAATTGGATCAGTAGTTTTAGATGTACTTCAAAGATTGATTATCCTACATGGAATCAAATTTGACCACTATGACGGTACTGCATAAATTATTTTCTAACCTCACCAATGATTAACATGTAGGACAAGGACTGCGAGCAATAATATTACCCAAGCGTGCTGATTTTCGCACAGTATTGCAATGATTAGTTGATTTCAATTTTATTAAGGTCCACTATATGCACAAAGGCTATCGGAACGAGAGCTACAGCATCTAATGGAGTCCGAACTGTTTAATGAAATTTTACCTCCCATCAGGGATCGAACCCAGGACCACTTGATATCAAGGCAGCAGTTTTATCGCTAGACTATAGCGGCTGGGAGCCTAATTTTAATCTTTACAATTGTTAGCATTTAAGAATTAGTTAATTTGTGCACTTTATGATTTTTTTAACATCTTATTTCTCCCTTTCGAATATTTGCAGCCATAGGGATAGATATAACGATGAAACCAATGACACTCATGCAATTGTCGGTACTCGAACTAGGATCTAACAAACAGAAGAGAAACATAACGCTTTAACATAAGCCGATACCGATGACGATGTATCGGTGTCGGAAAGTATCGATTTGAATTCATCTACCAATACCAGCCTATAATTTCCCGTCGTTATGGTCTTTCACGGGGTCTGCAAAAATGCGGCGCGACACTTTCGCAGAGTCTTAATTATCCTGAAAATTATGCAAAATTCAAACTTTATTTTAATTGTCCACCAATTTTACACGAAAAACTATATTTTGTGATTACATAATGTATATTTAATCAGATTTAATTCTTGAATATTCTAAAGCATTTTTTTTGGTAAATTGATGCATATAATTGTAGAAGAAAATTTACACTCCATTATTGATCCATATTTTGAACATATTTTAATCATTGCAATTTTCTAGTATGGGTATCGGTAAGGGTATTGGTATCGGTATCGGTTCAATGTGGTATCGGCTCAGCCCTATTCTTTAGATTTTGAACATCGTCCTACACAAAATTTTATTTGTCACACCTGTTAGACCTATTCTGAAATATGGTAATACGATTTAAAGAAATTAATGATTGTAAATATTTAGCTGTATATGCCAATATTCAAAGATGAACAATCTCACAGCCACTGAATACGTTCACTTACCAGACAGGCAGTAAGTAGATTTCATAACAAGTTTAGCGACTCATGGTTGACCAATTACTTAGTATCAAATGATCAGTGGCTTACTGATATCCAGGCAGAGGCGTCTCCTGAACGCATGCGGTGCATCCTGTGCATGCGTCAATTGTGGGGAAAAGGACAGCTTGCTCTGCGACGACATTAATGAGCATTTCTACATTATAATTTCTTCACATAGGATTGATTGATTGATTTAGTTTATTTTACTTCGCGTTTTGTGCCCCTTGGCTAATTTGCGAAAATGGGGATGAGTGATGAAATGATGAAATTGATGAATGGACGTTCACAAACAACCAAGCCCGACCGGGATTCGAACCCGGGACCCTTGGCGTCGCAGCGCGATGTGCTAACCACTCGACCACAGGGTCGGGCTCCTCATATAGGAGAAGTATTAATTTTACACGAGAGCGCTCATCTAAGCTTATATTACTTTTCTTGTATGTGAAGTGAAAGAAAGTAATAATTATTTTCCCACAGTTGACGCATGCGTCACTTCAGATCCAAGAAATGTAATATACGCTTAGTTGAGCGGTCTAGTGTAAAATTAATACTTCTCCTATATGAAGAAATTAGAATGTAGAAATGCTCATTAACGTCGTCGCAGAGCAAGCTGTCCTTTTTCCTACAATTGACGTATGCGCAGCATGCACCGCATGCGTTCAGGAAATGCCTCTGTATCCAGGCATATCTGCAGCTGTCCTACTCCACTCTTGCTTTTAGAACACATCGTAATAAAGGATCCTTGCGATATAACCGAACTTGAAAATGTACTTGCCCCAATGGAAGTTTTATAATAATAAAAAAAAATATACTTTTTAAGTTTACGGTCTAAATACGTCTACCGTACTACAAACATCTAATGAGGCTTTAGGAAGGTTTCATCTCCCCTAAGCTTCCCCTGTAGATCACTCCAATCGAATTATTTTCTTCGTGTACGTTCGGCAGAAATAGGCTTCACATCATGCAACAAGGGGGGGGGGTTGCATTCCTTCGACCCCCTCCCCCTCTAAATACTGTATATATCCGTAAATATCCATTTGCGCCTGTGGTTGATCTATCATGTAGGCAACGGTTCCAAGCATTAGGGCGCAGACTAACCCAACCATGGACGTCCGCAGGATTCTTTCCAGGGAGGGGCAAGGAAGGTATTTTTTCCATGGGGGAAACAAGGCACATTTTCCCCAACAATAGTGCTGTTCCCTAAAAAAAACATTGATTATATTTGAATTTATCATGTTCGTGCAATATTTAACACATATTATTGTGGCTGAAATGAAATTATATGTGTGAAATATATACATTTTTGGTTGACTTTCATTTTCTAGGATTGGGCCACGTCCCCCCTTGCCCATCTTCCGGACACCCATAAGCCCAACCAATCCCCGGATCCGAATATTATTGATGGGATTTTCGGAAGAAATGGAGCATCGTCTGGTGTGAAAATTTACAAAGATATCAGCCGACAAATTCACCTAACTTAAAGAAAACGTAACGCGCTAATTTGACAACTTTGTGGAATTCATGGCTCACCTACTCCAAATATTGATAGACGCCACAATAAGTCTTTCGCTAATTTTGAGTTTATTGTAATTTTTCACATGGCCACGATCAAGAGTAAACTTTGTTATTGCAGGGTCTTCACCTTTTAGAATAAAATATGCAATAAATGACTGTATCTTTGAATATTTTGCAAACATTGTGGTTTTTCCAGTTAGAAAAATCCCTCTCTTAATTTCTTCTAAGACATCTTTTTCATATTTTTAACGAAATATATACAATACATAGATTCACGGAGAACGTTTGTAAAATTTTGTAAAATGTATCATTATTATATGTAGTCATAAATTTTATCTATTTATATGGTATTCAAATCTGGTATTTGTTAATATTAGTTTTCATTACATAATTTAATTTAGCTCAACTTTTCATTTTTTAAATTAGTATTTAGCACTGCCATCTATTTTTTCAAAATTCAGTTTTCGAAGATTACATTGAATAGTTCTTAATTTTATATCATGAAGAGCTATTGAAGATCTATCTAGGTTTTTCTAGGATGATTTAAATAACAAATTTAATCATACAAATGAGGACACTGAAGATGAGACACATTTAGTGATAAGAAGAAATAAATTCCATGTAAATACTCATCTCAAATACTCCCAAAGGTTGTTAAAAAAATATGGCAATATAATGAACCTATGAGATAGAATATTCATTGATATGAATAGAAAATGGAAAGGTAGATAAATTGGAAGTTGAACAACAGTGAAAATAAGACAATTAGACTCAAGGAACATACAGAGAGATTGTGTTGAACTTGGAAGTTTTCCATTTTCTAATTTCATCATATAGAACAGTCCTCGTATAACCAATGTTTGCTATGTATAAAATGTTCTACCTCTGTCGTCAGTACAGATTGATACATTTTTCGATTACTTTGAGCATGCTGCAGAACACACAACTTTTAGAATGAAAATTTGGGGACACTCTGTATATTAATGGAAAAGGAAGTTATTTTCTTAAAAATCTAAAGTTAGAAATTGAAATTTGCGTTACGTGGCGAAAGCAAGCGAAGAGACGATAAAGGAGAGCCCACAAATCATCCACGAATAAGAGGAAGGAGGGTCGGTTATTTCCGTGGCCGTTTCCGGTTGGTTCAAGCTTCTTATCTCGTAATTGCGTTTCCTGTTGTCGTAAGAAATCGGGCGCAGAACACACACAAAGCACTGATTGCCCCCGAGGGGAAGCACGGAACACTGTTTGCCGATTCGCGGGACAAATTGGGCCTCCCTCGTCCTTTAATTTCCAGTATTGTATAGTCTGGCCGCGTTCAGAATTTATGCGTCGGCGTGTTCAGAAGGACCTTTGAGGCCATCCACTTCCTTTTGGTTGGGTCTTCGGTGGACGAATGTGATAATGGTACAAAAGTGGATAATTAGAAGCTACCCTAAGATTTCTCTACAAAGGTAACCAGATGATCTCTATTTCCAGTCCAAGACTGAGATAGGTTGGAATACTCGGCGAGAATTAGTTGCATCCTCTGATTTCCAAGGAACTTTGCCCTATTTCCTATTTTTTTTATTACTCCATGTAAACCATATACATTGGTATTTGGAGAGTTCAGTACAGTTCATATAAAAAAATATATAATTACAAAATTTCTATAATTTACAATCTAGATATTCACTAACGCTATAATATTCCTTATTAACTAATAGTCTCTTTAATTTATTTTTGAAACTTGTCATACTTTCTGCTTTTATATAATTTGGTAAATGGTTGAATATTTTAATTGCCATCTGTTGGGGTCCTTCTTGAACTAATGTTAGCCTGGTGAAGTAAGGCTTTAAGAGCTGTTTATTTCGGGTGTTATATGTGTGTTCTATTGAACTTCGCAGCGCAATATCTTTTCTCGCATATAATGACATTTCATATACAACCTTAGTGACAATGAAGTTCGACCAGTCACAAATATAGGAGTGCGTTGTGAAACAAGGAGAACACATGCATATGCTGAACATATTTTATTCAGCAGGCTGCATGGAACAAAGGAAAACATAAATTTCCGCTGCAACGCAGCAATGTATGGTGTCCACACAAAATAAAACATTTTCGTCCATCTACACGTGACATTGAAGTTCGACCACTGTTAGAGGGGATCCTGTGTACCATGGTGTGACGCCGCCCCGTCGGCGAATAACTGTGGCAATGCGTCGGGGCATGCTGCGGACGAGTCGTTCAAGGTATTCCACGTCGATGCGGGGCCATTCCTCCTGCAGGCAGGCGATAAGAGCAGCCACTGTCGTGGGTCCCCTCTGTTGCACGCGTCGCTTAAGAACACGCCACACATTCTTAATGGGCGAGAGGTCGGGACTCGATGGTGGCCATGGCAGAGTTCGCACGTGATGGCGAGTCAACCATTCTCTTGTCAGCCGCGCTGTATGAGGCCTGGCATTGTCGTGTTGAAAGATGAGACGCCGCCTCTGGAACAGGAGCCTTCGCACTGTGAGAAGATGCCGCTCTAGTATGCGTGTATAGGCGTGTGCATTCACAATGCCCTCACAGACGTGTAGTGGACCAATCCCAGATGCCGTCATGCATCCCCATACCATCACTGACGCAGGTTTCTGTACCCGACGTGCATAACATTTTGCTTCATTCTGTTCCTCCTTCCGACAAATGACTGTTTTCCGTATTTTCCCGTACACAACATTGAAAATGGATTCGTCCGTCCACAAAACCCTGTTCCACTGCCGAAATGTCCATCCCCGGTACATTCGTGCCCACCGTAGTCGATTGCCTTTGTTCAACATGGAAAGGAAGGGTTTACGTTTCGCCTTGTACACTCGGTAACCACATCGCTGAAGGTAACGGCGAATGGTTCTGGTTGACACTTCAATGTGAAAGCGTTCACGAGTCCACAGTCGTAATTCGACCACAGAAACATGATTGTTGGTCTGGATATAGCGCCTAAATATCCGTAGTTCAGTTGACGCCCTATTTCCCGTTCACTGAGTCCATCCCGTTGCAACTCCACCACTATTCTCCTCACGGTGTTGTCAATAGGTTTGCCCCTGCCCATGGTGATGATGCACTGCGGTTCCTCGGTGCACAGCACGCGCTTATATACGGCGGACTCCCTTATCGTGTCCGTGATTTCATGCTTCCGTCGAATGCGCCACTATCTGGAATTTTTCCGTATGAGTCTGGAGCCTGGTCGAAGTTCAATGTCACGCGTATTGTTCCCCGTTTTCGTTCTTTACTTGACATTGGGTGCAACATGCTGGGATCACGATTCTTGCCTGCTTACACACATGCGTCACTTCTGCGGGTCAACCATTCCACCGCCTATGCCTCTGTGCATTTAATCACGTATTCCTTTCTGGTCGAACTTCATTGTCACCAAGGTTGTATGTACAGAGAAGGGAGGGTTAATATTTATTTTAAATTTCTTAAACAACGTTTTGCACGATTCCCTAGGCTTTATACCTGCTATAATCCTAATGGCTTGGTTTTGTTTTCTAAGTGCTTCTAAACTTGCCGGTGAGCTCCCCCGAAATTCTGTTGCATAATTTATTAGTGAATGAAACATTGCATAATATACCTGAATTAGTGAATTTGAAGTGTTTGTTTTAATAACCTCAATGCAAATATTTTGGTATTTAGTTTTTTAACAAGTATTTTTACGTGGTTTGACCAATTTAGATTTTCATTTATAGTAACTCCTAAAAATTTTGTTTACTGGAATTTACTAATATTACTGGAAGATGGCTATTCTTTACTACATCCTTAATTTTATTGTTTTGTTTAGTGTGAAATAGCACGTAATTTGTTTTCTGTTCATTCAATAGTAATTTATTACTGTCAAACCAAGATTTCATTTCTTCCATTGTTTTTTCAATGTTGGCTTCTAACTCGTTCACATCATTTCCCTTTATTATTGAGCTAGTATCGTCTGCGTACAACAAAATCTTTGTATTCTGTATATTAAATGGTAAATTATTTATGTACAAAAGAAAAAAGTAGTGGGTTGGATGTTGCTTTCCGGTGGGGTGACCTATTTTTCTTGAAGAAT
Source organism: Lepisma saccharinum (assembly GCF_977018435.1). Classification (NCBI taxonomy): domain Eukaryota; kingdom Metazoa; phylum Arthropoda; class Insecta; order Zygentoma; family Lepismatidae; genus Lepisma; species Lepisma saccharinum. The sequence goes on from NC_139253.1 coordinate 23,881,088, forward strand.
ATGTATTATTAATAATTATTTCCCTCCACTTTCCTACAGACAATGGTCGACCTCGGCGAAGTGGTCAGTACAGCACGACGCCAGGCGTACTGGATTTGAATCCCAAACTGGGTATGGGTGTACTTTGTTAGTATACTTCATCAATTTCACCATATCATCACTCATCCTCTTTTTCGCGGTTAGCCAAAAGTGACATAAAAGCGAAGTTAAATAAACCTAATCGATCCTAGCGATAATAGTGTTCAAAATACTTTTTCGGCGGTTGAAACCCATCTTAAAAATTCTCTCAGTGTGTCTATTAACCTTACCATTGTCGCCTTCGTGGCTGACAAGATCTCGCTCCAGATGGAATAATCATTCGCTCACATCGTGGCAATTTGCCTTAGGAGACAAAGGGTGACATAAAATAAATAAAACACAGAAACATTATCTCGTTTCAATTACTGCCTCTATTCATAATAATACTACACGATATTTAGCAGATTGTGTAAAGTTTAACTTGTTTTACTGTATATGCAATACACATCTCCGTTGTCGTTCCGCTCGTCATTTACATATTGCTACGTCTTGATTATTTTTACCATGTATATGCTTTGTTTGTTTCTTATTTAAACAGAAATATGTTTCATTTATTTGTTTGTTTAACTATTGTTTTTTGTGTAAATATTAAATTTATAATTTTTGGATATATGTTGATTACACGCGATATCGGAAGCGAAAGTCATTTCCAGTATCATGAAAAAACTAGAACTGTCCAATCTTTTATTGAATCCGTTGCCAGGACAACAGAATGTGAGAAGATTGAACGTTGTTGGAGTTGACACTGTTATAAAGGAAAAACAGCTGCTTATTGTATTGTGATTTAGTAAGTAAGTATTGTGGTGTTAGATGGCGGTGAATGTTAAAAGTAATATGGCTTTAATAAACGTTGTAAAACGATAAGAAGTTAGCAATTTTCTAATTGCACGTCCTGAGAGTGCTCAGTGCAGCAATAACGTAAAGGAGAGTCCCATAACTCTGCCGCACACGGGATTGGGCAACTACCGTGACGTAGTAATCCTGTGCGCACTCCAAAAGCAACGTCACAATGTCCTTTGTCTCTCATTCTCTCTCTCAGACACACACACGTTAAATGTCTTCCGAATACCTTCCATGTCACTATTACATCAGTGAACACAGAACAACAAATTCATAAATTTGAACAACCGCATGTGTGTGATTGCTTGTTTCTGGGTTCGTCGACATTTCTGATGCGGTGTATTTTTAATGCACTAAGAGAAATTAATTGCTAAGATGAATCAAGAGTAATTTAATACATTTTCTTGCATTTGCACGTTTCGGTGCATAATTGGTTCATTCAATTTGATTATTCACCAGATGCTATTCTTGTTGATTTATTTTTAAACATGTGAAAATTTCTGTCAAACAGAAAGGTGAAACTACCGAATATTTAATTATTATGTATTTAATTATTTATTTTAAAAATATTTACTGCGTTATACCATTATTACTTCAAGCCAAAAGGAAGGATACGTTATTCTAAACACCAGGTTGAACAAATTATGTAATTGTAACAAATAAAAATTAATGTAGTTTTATTTGGAAGGAAATACATAAAATATTTTATGCATTTTAGTTAGTCATGTAATATAGGGTCTACACGTCATTTATATATATAAAAAGTGAACATTCATCTTAGAGCATACTGAATATCTGATGCAGTTAAATATTTACTTGAGGCTGTAGCTTTTATGCATTCCTTTCGTTAATAAATTTGCCTAATACTTTCCTTGGTATTGTGTCATCCTGTAACGTTTTCACACGTCCGAACCATTTTAATGCTTTGATTTAACAAAATACATTGAATGCTACACGCTCATCACACGCAATTCGAACCAAATTCATGTTCGTGTGTCAAAATGAAGGGTTCCCTTTAAAAGAAATTGAGCTAAGCAAGTTCACTTCTGGAACAAAGGTCAGCATTTGAGTACTTTGTGGAAATCGCACCTTGTGTTTCAGTACCATGAAAATCCACTTGAGAAGCCTGGATGCATTTTGCCTTGCAGCCAAGTGACCACTTCGATCCTGCATGTACCGAAGACGGTCTATAAATATTTCAGCGACTTGCCCTCAGCTTCTATGGTATTTTCGCTTGGCAGGGGTTCTTGCATTTCTTGATCGGTAAATTGCAATTTAGGAATTGTGTCGATTTATTTTGAGAATATCCGCAAGGGGGCGTGAGAATACCGGGCGAGTTTTTCGCAGTTGAGGACCACAACGGAAGGTGCGTCATTCTGTGTGTGCTCCGCGATCTAAAAATGTACATGACGTTCCTACATAGAACTTAAGGCTATTACAGAACATGAGAGTACTTCGTAGCTTCCTTACATTCTTCTATTCCAAGTTCTCTAATGGCTACATTGCACATCTTAGATCATTGCGAGGTAAGGTGCTCCTTGCTCGGGAGCCTATCATCTTGCAGCGTTTCACATAAAATAATATTTTCACTTCATAATTTCGTTCTATATTTAAATGAAAAGTGCATATTAAAAATGTTTAATAAATATTTTAACATGATTTTTTATGTACGTAGGTAGTTTAAAATATAGTTGTAAAGAGTAAGAGTATAAAGATGGCTAAATGTTCAACGAAGGCCAGATTTAACTTAACAGTCTATATTCTGTGAGATTGCTGTTACAATGGAGTGAAGCAATGGTGTACATGTTGTACAGTTATGAAATGATAATTTTATAAATTTATTGTTTGTTCAACAACATGCAGTTTTAATAATAACAATGGTTTCAGTAATTTTGGATATTTGTAAGTGTATCAGGGAAAATCAGTTTAGTTACTTAATTCTGTGTCCTATAAACTTGTAATAAACAGTCCAAAACAATTATTTTTATCTGACGAGTGCTCGAGTTGTCCCTGAACCTAATGATTCACAAGAAACGGTTTTTTCCTCGGAATACAGAGGATAGTATGAACATAATGACAAGAGCTCGCCGATCGATATCAAGGGGAGATGCAACTGGCATACGCAGAAGGGGACTGAAGGGACCACAGCCACCCCGAAATTTTAAGAAAATAAGACATTCAAATTCAAAGAAGTAAACCCCAAAGTTGTAAGACCAAACCCCCTTAAAATAACCCCATAACCTTTTTTGGTACTACTTTACTATACCTGAGACACCTGGGAATGATCTCTTTCGCACTTTTTTACATTGTTAACGTACTATTATGCATTCCGGAACACTTATTTATGTGAAATAATGAATTTATAACGAAAATAATGTCTATTTCTTACATTAACGAGTACTTAATGTTGTTCCTTATTTCCCACAAACCATCCACGGGTAGCCCCAAAAACCATTGACGTTAGCCCAAAAATTCACGATAGCCCCACGAATCATCACGGGGACGAGGTATGCCTACTAGGTTAGGTTAGGCCTGTTAGGTTAGGTTCCATTAGCACTCCTTTCGTTCAATTTAGCATATACGGACAACATCATGGCGGCAGCAGCAATAGCGCATCGGAAATAGATTTTCGTAGAAAACCACATGCATTCGCATTAAAATGGATCAAAACTACATTCCCGAACATCAACAACACTACAGAAAATGATTTGCGTAAGTACTTACTCCTGTAAATTTGAAGGAATCCGTCTCAGGTATTGTAAAATAGTACGTTAGCAATGTAAAAAAGTGCGAAAGAGATCATTCCCAGGTGTCTCAGGTATAGTAAAGTAGTACCCCTTTTTTGTCTCTCAATAACTTATAAATCAAAATTGGAGCTCATATATCATTAATAAGAACAGAGTAGCCTACCACCGAAATCGATTTACGACGATGTATTCCATGATCCAAGCAAATATTTAATCTCAGTAGAGTTATCAAAAGTACCATTAACTTGAAAATTTTAATGAACCTGAAAATTTGGTGGTCTAGTGGATCTAAAAGTGTTGCAACTTCTAAATGATTTCTCTGAGCAGTAAAGGTTTTTGGCACTGAACCCGCGTTCACATTCAGCTGTAAATATTGGCACAAATTCGATTGAATTCACATAATTTTTTTGAGTGAGGTGGATATGTGTTTTTGATTTTCTTTATAAATGCGAAAATCTTTAATTAGTGACGCACACAAGCTTTTTAAGTTCACAATCCTCTAAATGCCATACGTGTGCATTTACGAGTAGTAGGATCACATACGACAACAAACGTAAGTCTTCAAACCACTTCAAATTAACTATTCATATTATCCGCAGCAAGAGTGAAAGAATTGCTTTCGAACCTAATGGGTTTCCTCTAACTCCTGAACTACAGTCCTCCTACATGGTGAAACAATCATTTTCACTGTTTCATGAGTAGTCGTGTCAATTCCTTGCTTTGCTCTAAGACTGAAGGATTTCGATTTGGCATATACAGTGATAGTAATTTCAGTACTTGTAGAACATCGTAAAGTATAGTAAATTCCATTATAAATAACTACTTTATGAATTGTTTTGCCAATTCATTAAACTTGGACCTCTCATGAGTCGATCATGCTCAATTAACAGCTTGCAGCAATTAATAAACGTATTATAAACTTAGCCCCCTGAAAAAATCCTGCGTACGCCAGTGGAAGACGAACGCATTTTTAAAAACCGAACTCCATGAAAACTTGATGCAAACCAGAAACACTTTACTGCTCTAGGTTTTTTTTACCGAATTGGTTCAAACGATTACAGTGTGAAAGAGGGCTTTGAGGAGAACATTGAGTGGCGCTTTCACAGTACAGCAATCTGACGGAATATTACTCAATTAACAGCAAATATAGAACAAGTATGATGTTTGATTTGCAATCTGATATTGGCTTCTGAGTCATATTACACATATTATCACACAGCGTGTAGAGTTAGAAGGAAATAGAGGCAAATAAAGTAAGAAAGGAAGAAGTGAAGTTAAGAGAGTGAAAAAGGAAGAAGAGAAACTAAGAGAGTAAAAAAATTGATTTGATTTGATTTGATTTAGTTTATTTTACTTCGCGTTTTGTGCCTCTTGGCTAATTTGAGATGGGGATGAGTGATGATAAGATGAAATTGATGAATGGACATTCACAAACAACCAAGCCCGACCAGGATTCAAACCCGGGACCCTTGGCGTCGAAGCGGATAGTAAAAAAGGAAGAAGAGGAGCTATGAGAGTGAGAAAGGAAGAAGAGGAGCTATGAGAGTGAGAAAGGAAGAAGAGATGCAAAGATAGTGAGAAAGAAAGAAGAGAAGTTAAGAGAGTGAGAAGGAACAGGGTGGGAAAGTAAGAAAGAAATATTAAAATGCAGGAAGAAGACACAGAAGAGAAAAAGCAGAAGAATGAACTATCTGTGAAAGGGGAAAATAAAATACATATGATAGGAAACTACTACAATGAAAGAAAGAAAGTGCAGTAACGAAAATAAAATGGAAAAAAAATAATGAAATATTTGAGAAACGTTTTACTTTGTTCAAAGAGGGTGGCAGTGACCATTCCTGCATGAAGCAATGCTTTCAGAACATTTGATGATGTAATTTACCATTATTGCAGAACGAGACCAAGAGAGCATGGTTTCTTACGCATTAAATTATTATAGTTGCACATTCAAGTAATCTGCCTGCTGCATTCAAGCACCACAAAGATTACTGATGAATTTGATGTATTGAGATTGTAGTGCAAGAATCACCAGTTACAAGTTAAATACCGCGAAACTTAATCGTAGAGTCACTAACCTTCATGAACATTAAATAAATGGAGAAGGAACAGTTTCGAGAATGGAAAAAAAGTAAATTAAATAGACTTATTAATGTCCACGAAAGTTATTCTTGGAAAATGAGGAATCCAATTCTACAGGAATTACTTAAATAAAAATATTCCAACGAAGAACTTGTAAGTGACAGAAACATCAATTAGCATGAGCCTTTAGTGAGCATTAGGCAAATGTTTGGAACATCACATTGAGCAATGAAGTTCAACATTGATTAACTCGCCAGAAACGTTGACGAGAATGATATACCAAAAAAAGTACACATTAGAATGACCATCAGCAATGAGATTTTATGTGATCATTCATCGATCATACTAATAGGAACCTTCAACCGCAATAAGACATTGTTTTACATAACTAACTAACTAACTCTCTAGCCTTCTTAAACACGAAGGTTCATGGCTGCAGCAACACAGGCCTTCCATCTGTCCCTATCTTGAGCAAGTTCTATATACTCTTTTCCATCCCTACCGATTTCTTTAGGTCCATCTCAATGTTGTCCCTCCATCTTCGTCTTGGACTTCCTACAGGTCTCTTACCATCAGGTTTTCCAACAAGAATCCTGCGAACTCCTCTTTCCTCTCCCATTCGTGCCACATGGCCTGCCCACCTAAGTCTTCTTGATTTAATTATTCTAATAATATCTGGACATGAATACAAATTATGTAGTTCTAAATTATGTAACCTTCTCCACTCACCTGTTTCCTCATCCCTTTTAGGTCCAAAGATTTTCCTAAGGATCATATTTTCAAATACTCTCAATTTATGTTCCTCTTTCAATGTAAGGGACCAAGTTTCACACCCATATAATACTACAGGCAAAATTACTGTTTTGTATATTTCAACTTTTAGTTTCTTAGATATTAAACGAGAAGACAAAAGTTTATGAAGAGAGAAGTAACATGCATTTCCTGAATTAAGCCTACTTTTTATTTCCTCTTTAATATCATTTTCATTTGTTAATATTACTCCTAAGTATTTGAATTTGGAAACTGGTTCAAACGAGTTGTTATCAATAATTAGATTTTGATTATTACCTAACACTTGGTTTCGGCCTGTAAGCATATATTTAGTTTTCTCTTTGTTAACTTCCAAACCTATCTCTTTAGCAGTTTTGAAAAATATTTTAGCATTATTCTTAATTGTATTTACATCATCCCCTAATAAGTCTACATCATCTGCATATGCTAACAACTGAGTCATACCATTTAATTTTATTCCTTCGTTAGTTTCTTTTACCTTCCTAACAGCATATTCTAAGGCAAAATTAAAGAGCAATGGAGATAATGCATCTCCTTGTTTTAACCCATCATGAATTGTAAATTTGTCAGACACATTAATACCCACACGAATTTTACCTTCTGTTTCACTGGTGCATACTTTTATCATACTAACAAGCTTCTTAGGTATTCCAAACTCTACTAATATATTATATAATTTATCTCTTTTGACCGAATCATATGCTTTTTTGAAATCAATGAATAGCTGATGGACATTTTGATTATATTCCCACTTTTTTTCAAGTGTCTGTCTAATGTGAAAAATTTGATCTGTAGTTGATCTTTTACGTTTAAATCCACATTGATAATCACCTATAATTTCATTAGCATATGGGGTTAGTCTTGTTAAAATAATGTTAGATAATATTTTATATGTTGTTGAGAGTAGAGAAATTCCACGGTAATTATTGCAGTTCATTTTATTACCTTTTTTAAACACAGGAACAATTATGGATTCTTTCCACTGTTGAGGGATTTCTTCTTTATTCCATATTAAACAAATTAATGAATATGACATATTAACGAATTTCCACCATATTTAATTAACTCAGCTGGTATTAAATCAATGCCAGGTGTTTTGTTATTCTTTAGCCTTTTAATAACATCTTTAACTTCAGTCAAGTTAGGTTCTGGAACTAAAGGTTCTGCTGTGTGCACTTCATTTACTTCTGATTTATCTCCTACATGAACATTAAAAGGTCATTAAAGTAGTTCTTTCATCTATTTAGAATATCGCTTGGGTCAGCTAGAAAATCACCGTCTTTATCTTTTATCAAGTTTACTTTAGGTTGCCACCCCTTTCTAAATTCATTTGTACCTTTATATAAATCTCTGATATTTTTATTTTTGCTGTTTGTTTCAATTTCGTTAATTTTGCTTTTCAAGTAATCTCTTTTTTTACTTCTAAACGTGCAGTTAACTTCTCGCTTTATTCTATTATAATTGCTTAGATTTGTATCATCAGAGTTATTTAACCACCTAAGTCTAGCCAGATTTCTTATTTCTATTAGATTATGACAGTCATTATCAAACCATGGCTTACTTTTTCTTTGTTTATAGTATCCTATACTTTCTTAGCTGCTGATTCTATTGCATTACGTATGTGCTCCCAATTCTTATTTACGTCTGTTTCATTTATATTTTGGTTATGAATTATCACTGCGAGTCTTTCTCTTAATTTAGCAATTTCTAAATAATGGTCACTGGCACAGTCAGCACCTCTATGTGCGAACGTCAATTATGCTAGTATGCCTTCTCTTATCAATGAGAATATGATCTATCTGATTATGAGTTTTATCATCTGGAGAAGAACAGGTATATTTATGGATATCTTTATGTTTAAAAGTGGTACTTTTCACAATTAAATTCTTTGAGGTTGCAAAAGTAATCAATCTTATACCATTATCATTACTTAATTCATGAAGACTTTCTTTACCAATCGTGGGTTTAAATGTCTCTTCTTTGCCAATCTGTGCATTACAGTCATCTAACAGAATTTTCATATCATACTGAGAAAATTTATCAAAGACCTGTTCTAACTCTGTATAAAAATCATCTTTAGTATTATCATCTTTATCTTTCCGTTGGTGCATGTATGTTTATTAAAATAATTTTACACCACCTACCCTGTAAAACTGCATATGATAGATATCCTATCATTAATAAATTGTACTGTTTTAAGAGCCGAGATAATTCTATTATTCATGAAAAAGCCTGTTCCAAAATTATGATTTTCTGTATCACCATAGAAAAAAGTCTAATTTTTAGTTTTACAATTCCCTTCTCCTGGCCACCTAACTTCCTGGACAGCTACTACATCTAATTTATACTTAACTATCTCATTAATTGTACACTGAAATGCCCCAGGCCGGTAAAGGCTCAGAACATTCCAGGTGCCTAATTTAATATCCTTATTCAATGTAGATCTTATCCTTAGTCCAGGGACCTCCCAAAGTAGTCCCCGCCCTGAGATCCGAATGGGGGATATTTTACCTTGGGAACATCCATGGCCTCATATTGCTGTTTCTTGACATGTCTTTTTACAGTGCATAGTTGTCAGCTCTACGCCTAACCCCCAATATGAATGGAGGACCGCACCTGTCGTTGGTCAGCGGATCCCTCGGATCTAGCTGGGAGGATTTACATTGTAGTCCACCAACCATACCCTACTTCTGTCGATTGTGGGACGCTCATAGAGCCATGACAGGACAGCTCTGTTAATCTGCGATCTAATGCAGTTACTATTACAATTATTCGTAGACTAGTACATCCCATAACATTTGTGACTACAATACACTACTTACTCAAAAGAAAAAAGTATTTAGTAACATTCAAGGCTAAGGTAATAAGAAAAAATAAGTCGCAGGTGTCACCGTTGTGAACACTGTTCTAATGTGTTGTCAGTGAGACCTAGAATGGATTAATTATTATTGGCGCTTTCTTTGATATTGTTATTTTCAATCTAATAGTATTTTCATTGATGGTTCGTTACTGCAGTTGCTATTTTTATCTTTAGAGCAGTGTATTACTCTATTGACGGAGTGCGACTGAGACCAACATATTCCAGCGAAAGGAATAGACGTTTACATCATGAGCTTTCCATATCCACGCTTGGTTATTAACCTTTCCATGTGAGCTTAGCACACAGCCACCGTGACACACTTGCCTCAGACATTCTTCTGTTTCTCACAGGATCGATTCGAATGCAGCGCCTCGCGTGAGAGGAACAATTCTTATGCAAATTCTCCACTCACTTGGTTTGCAGGACACATGTTACATTTTCGCAAGGGATGCCGTTCCCTTCGGCATTGAAACGCTGGAATTGCAATGTTTTCCCTCCTGGAAATGCAGCCAGATCTTCATCTGGTTTTACGTTAACAGGTGAGATAGGGTTCACGAACCTTCACGCCCGAATGTAGGTTTTAAATCATTTATCGATCGTCTATTAATACCCTGTGGCACAATATACGAAACAGCTGGGCGACACAATTGCGAGGGCGAACGGGAAAAAGGGGGGCAAAGATCATATCACGCAATCCCACATCCGTATTTCAAAATAGTCCCCTCTTCCTCAACCCCACCCACGTCCGAAAAATGCAAATTTACATTCCGGCGGAGGAATAGTACTACCTGAGAGCATTGATCATTGAAGGAGTTGGATTTAAAACGACTGCCAGTTCGGTTCTTTTCCAGTTCCGTATTTTGAGATGTTGCTCTACTTTCGTCTAAACAGAGGAATGGAAATCGGAACGAAGAAATCAGCTACGACAGATGAAACTTTTTAACATTGCCTGTCTAAAATAAAAACTGAAAATCCGAACTCAGATTTCAGGAATGCTCACTTAAATAAACATACTCTACTATCTTTTCACAATAGCAAGCAAGCAAAGTAATAATTTTCCTGACGCAAACTAGGGATAGGGGTTCGAATTCGTATCCGAATTCCAGAATCACAGCTTTTCATTGGGTAACGCGTGGTCCAATCCAATCGCTGCACTGGCTTTCCAGATCGGATTCCACTTCTTCTTTGTTTCAAGCAGCTCTCCAATTGACCATACGATGCTGGGCCACCAACAATGCTACGACTCCCACCAAATGTGAGCTCTCCAGCTAAGTTCCCGAGTTCAAATCTCGGCCTGGGCATGGGTGTTCATTGTGAGTGTCTCTGCATCAAATCATCACCCATCCTCATCGTCGCGATTAGACGAAAATGGCAAAAAAAGACGCTAAATAACAAAAATAATACAAACACGTACCAAATGCGAGTGTGCAAGGTTAACCATTCAACTCTCGGACAACCTCAAGTAATCAAAAGTGAGAATTATATTTCATGGTGAGAGAAAGCCTAAAATTGTATAAAATTTGCATTTTTTTCTTCGAAATGTAAACTCTATACTTTTAATGTTGTAGGTGTTCCCCATCCTGCAGTTTTATTGCGGATGAACAGGTATTGTTTTAGAGCTTTTGAGTATTAGAAAGTGAGGGATTGATATGCTCATTGATGTTTATTTAATTGCCGCGATAGTCTGACCGTGAAAAGGTAGCGTAATTATTAGTATATTAATTGGGTGGTATGATGGCTGGACTGTCTGGTCTATTGTCTCTGATATAATTTTACTTGAGATGAAAAAGCTTTATTATTTTTGGGACCCATAAGACCGTATAGACTTTCATATTTGTTAATAATGATTTTAAATGGAGTGTATATATTAATATTATTAATTTTATTGTTTCTGGACGTAGAAATTTAAAAAAGTATTTTTTACTTATTCAATCATTAGTTTTTGTTATAAGATTGTTGCCTTGCAGAAATTGCTCTCTACCTTGTATTACTATCATGTTATTGTGAGCAGGGGCGCGGACTTGTAAAAAATATTGGTTTTGATTTGATTTAGTTTATTTTACTTCGCGTTTTGTGCCTCTTGGCTAATTTGCGAAGATGGGGATGAGTGATGAAATGATGAAATTGATGAATGGACATTCACAAACAACCAAGCCCGACCGGGATTCGAACCCGGGACCCTTGGCGTCGCAGCGCGATGTGCTAACCACTCGGCCACAGGGTCGGGCTAAAAAATATTGGGGGGGGGGGCTCTGATCACTGAAATAAATTAAATGAATGAATGAATCACTCTCTCCCTTTTTTAAGTTTTGGCCTCAGTGTTCGGAATCTCATAAAAGCCCATGAATTCCTCAAAAATATCAAAATTTTTATTCACAGTTCGAGTGCAGAATATTAATTGTCCACGGATGGATATGTCACAAGTTTCGTCAACCATAATATCAAAATATTCCCGACTTTTAATATCTGCTACCACGGAGCGCAAAACAGATCTCCCTAACATATCAATGATCTCGTTCTGAATGTCATGTAAGAGCCATTTGTAGCCCGAACCCCGAACGTTCCATCCACTACCCTAGTTCATGCACACCGTCTTTTGAAACTCTTTTTAGTAAAAATCTTAACAGTACTCATAATTACATACTTAGTATATAGTAATAAATCATGTGTTTTGCTGTCTCTGGTCATAGCCCCCCCCCCAAAGTTGATGGTTTAGCGGTCTCAGCCCTCCAAAGTTGAGGGTCTAAAACATTTCAAATGTGTATTTAAAGTTAAGTTCATGTGACACAATTCAGAGTAAACTTTACAAGAGAAGCAAAATAATACATTAGATTCTCTTAAGTAAAATTATTTGGGGGGCTCTGTCCCCACATCGTTAACATTGGGGGGGCCCGAGCCCCCCCAAGCTCCATGGAGTCGGCGCCTATGTTGTGAAGATACCGAAAGAAAAATAGATCAAGAAAAAAGTGAAATTTAAGTAGGTGGATCCGTCTATCTCCATGTCCGGTGCCGGCCCCTGTGGCGGAGTGGTTAGCATCGCGCTACGACGCTAGGGGTCCCGGGTTCGAATCCTGGCCTGGGCATGGATGTTTCTGAGTGTCCTTTCATCATATCATCCCTCATTCCCATCTTCGTAAATTAGCCAAAAGGTGACACAAAAAGCGAAGTAAAATAAAGCAAATAAAAAAAAAAAACATGTGGTGGCAGATATTACAATATCTAGTACATCCAGTCCCTATTATCGTATTTGTTCTCAACAGTATGGACAAGTTTCATGGAATTATCGGGACGTCTATTTATATTTCTGTAACACTTTTTTCTGTTCGTTTTGAAATAGCGTTGCCGTCATTCTTCGTAACACTTGGTCATCACTCTTAGGATGATCATTTTCCTCGAATAACCCGCCCATTCAGGGTTTTTTTAGTCCAGTAATGTCGCCAGGGAAATTCCTTTGTGTGAGCTCAAGGGTGTATTTCAACTGGGGTCTTCTTCTGCTCTTTCTTTACCTATTGCTACATTTGTGTTATCCTTTCTTTCTTCTTTCATCCTTTCTCTTTCTATCTTTCTCTCTCCCTCTGTATCTTTTATCTTGTTTATTTCTTTCTCTGTATCTCTCTCTCTCTCTCTCTCTCTATTTCTGTCGTTCATTTATTTTGTCACTTTCTCTTTATTTCATCCTTGTGTATGGATAAATGATTATAAAAACTTCTCATATAGGCTGTGGGAGGGGACTAAGACTATTTTACTATGGGCCTCCTTGGCGACGCACGTGGTGTTACCATGAAGACAAACGGAATCAAAGGCTCGACTAGACCTAGATATTGTCAATACTTTCGCGATTACTATTGATAATATCTGGATAACAGTGAAAGCAAGGAGAAATTATAGGCGTATGTAATTTTTCATATTTTGGAATATCAAAGAGGTTTTTAGAATGGAGAGTATGTATAATGTACTGCCAAAGCTCCACTACAGCCTTAGTGAGGAAACTAAAAGAAACAGTATCAGTATTTTCAGCGACAAGAAAAGCACAGCACGAAGTGAAAGATGAATAGGCAGTCGTAAAGTGGGGGTTCTCTCCAACTGCATGAGCATTTTTATGAAGAAGAATACAAGTACATAAATTTATACATCTCAGAAGAGAATGAAAAGGGAGGGAAGGGGATAACAAATGAACAAAGGAAGGGTGCACAGGGAACCCCTTGCTCGTGGAGGGGATGTGACGAGCGAAATTTTTATTCCTTCCGGCAACGGAAATCATTAGCCGAGACGTTTAGTAGGGCAAGGGGAGATGTAATTATGGAGGCTCCGTGAAGGGAGGGATACGGAATATTAAATCAGGCGTTGAGAGACACTTGCGTTATGGGGAACAGAAAGCTTGATGGCAGATTCAATATTGCAGTTCTGAAAAGGCTGAATGTGGACAAGTCTGGGGAAGGTAGCGTGTGTTTTGGGGCGTTTTCATCTTTCGTTCAGGAATGTAATTGGATAGTATTCATATAAACAACCATTCTCCTCCTTCGCCAACCTCCGTGGTGAAGTGGTTAGCACAGCGCAATACGACGACAGGGTTCCCGGGTTCGAATCCCGGCCTCAGCATGGGAGTTCTTTTTGATTTTTCCTTCATCATATCATTACTCATCATCATCGTCGCGGCTATCCCAAACTGGCAGAGAAGGTAGGCTTAATAACAAAAATGAAACCCTCCTTTATTTGCCAACGTACAGTCACCGCCAATAATGATGGGACACCTAGATCCTGAAATTCTTGCTTCGTTACATGGCGTTGTGTGTGTTGCCTAACTCGACGGTGATAAGTTGATTTTAATAGCAAATGTTCAATGGCAACTTCCACCACCGCCGTAAAGTTAGGCAATACACATCACGCCTTGCAGGGAATCAGGTATTTCAGGACCCAAGGGAGAATTCACACCGAAGAAACACACGACACGAGTGTTTCACACCGAAGACACAAGATGCACGCGACACGCGGCAAGCGACACTGGTTTCTTTGCTCAGTTTGCATAATGGTACCGATATAATTGCATTAATCAGTTTATTAGTCACCCAAAAATAACTTAACAAGACACATTGTTACATGTAAATTGCGTTGTAAAATTTGTGCAAGTTATTGAAACTTGGGAGAGGCATGTTGTGCATGATAAAATTGAAAAATAATATGCACTGACCTCAAACTGTATATGCTGAATAAAGCCTGAATGAAGCGAATACCTAAACACTAGAGAAATGGTTCTCAACCTTAGTGAAACCATGTCACGGTATTTCTCTAAGTCAATGTCCTTAGCCGAACAATTTTCCTCGTAAATCTTTACAGTACTGAAGATTTTATGCATGAATTAACATGTACAGTCACGGACACTGATCGGTTGTAACAAACCCACTGACTTTCAATGGAATCATTACAACCCAGAAGTGCCAGTGACTGTACCTATGAAATTAAATATTGATAAATAAATTCTAGCATAATCATAAAAGTAATAATTGTTTTATTACGTGTGTAAGATTGTTGACAAATATAAACATATGGAAGACAAAGTGGTAACGTCGTCTCCTTGTAATTAAGCGATCCCGGGTTCGATAACCGGGGAGGCACCGGGCAGATCCAGTTCTGATCAGTCTATTTGTGACGAAAACTCACAACTCAAATATGATATTGGGATTATGATAGTTGTCAGCCAGTTTCAGCAGAACATTTCGGTGCTCAGTATAGTTGATACGAGGGCACGGTATCGGTTTGCGGCCCGGCGGTTGAAAAACAATGCACTAGAGTACTTTACCATGTTGACTAATATATTTTGGACTAAAGTGCCTGCATAAGCTGACTTTTTCAAATAAAAGCAGTTAGGTAAAAGGCCAAAACATGGCCTCTTTACACGATTTTGAAGGCAAATTACAGCCGATAGATAACTGCATCAAAAAACTTGATAAAGCGAAATGAACGTTGTGTTTAAATCTTAAAACATTGTTAAAACATTGTATCGATACTTTATTATATCAACAAATTAGAGGTTCAAACATGATGCCGGTTGTGCTATCTTCTAGAGTCTAAATACAGCTCGTTGGAATGAAGCATTCGCTGCGCATGCGCTAACAACAAACTGAAGCAACACGATGCATGGTATTGAGAAAACGGCACAGTCCGAGAAGCACGTAAGCGACACGCGACACGTGCATCTTGCCGTGTCTCTTCGGTTCGAAAGGTTGCATTGATTACTGAGTGTTGGCTTCCAAGCGACAAGTGTCTCGTGTAGCATGTCGCGTGTTTCTTCGGTGTGAAATCTCCATAAGTGTCCCATTTGTATTGCCGGTGACTATACATTAAATTTCAAAACAAGTTTTCGCAAATTTGCTGCTATAAACAAGTATTTTATTAAAATATACTAACATATTCTTAGTTACTATTAGATAGTTTTAATAGTAATTGAAAACATCTAAGGACTGTAACATGATCCATATATGAACTCCCTCATTGTCGTTTATAAGAAGAGTGTTTAAGAGATCAAACTCCTCCCATTGGTTAAGTATACATTTTGCATGAAGTGTATAATTAACTAAATAATTAGTCAAATCATTGTATTACTTGAAAATGCTTTGAAAAACTTACTTTGCATGAAGTCCACCCTGGAATACCTGCAGGCTTACTAGATTTTCAGACTGGACCCACAAACACTATAATGCTTGTGTTTGTGATAGTCATTCATCAGAGTCATCTTGTAACATCATCATCATCGCCGCGATTAGAGAAAAGTGGCGACATAAAATAAGATAAAATCATTTGACGTTATGGATGGTCATGAGCCATGGATTCTTCACTCGCAGTACCTAATGTTTATTATTTTTCATTTTCTCTCTTTCTTCTCTCTTAATTTGTCTAACTCTCTCTCTCCCCCCCCCTCTCTCTCTCTCTCTCTCTCTCTCTCTGTAAATGATTTTGAAAATTTCTCATGTAGGCTATTTAGTTGTATTTAGGTGGATGGGCCAAGATTATTTCACGGTTGACTCCCACATGGCGACGACATTAAAAAGCATGGTTAAAAGCGCATAGAAGTGTCCAGCACTTGTTTTGAACTTACATTTGTTGGGCTAATAAGCAACATGCATCACTGCGAATGGGAGAGGAGTAAGTAGCGTGAACATACACGCAAGGTGCCGCAAAAAGAACGCATGTTTTTGTAATAAGTGTAACGTCGTTGATTATCAAGATGCAAATGTTTTATTAACACCAAAACCATCGGTAAGAAATGCAGTTTGGATAGGTATAAAGTTATGATTTGAGTATTGAAGATGATGTCATTGTTGCTGTTCACACATCCGAAGCCTCTCCTCAAACTTCCGCATTGCCCTTGCCAACATTTCATCTGGCACAGCTGTAATTTCTTCACGAATGGCAAGTTTGAACTCGTCGACGGTGCGAGGTTTGCGAACGTAGACTTTCGACTTGAGTAACCCCACAGAAAGAAGTCGCAGACAAACAAATCTGGTCGCAATGCGGAACTTGTATCTTGATAAGCAACGACGTTATACTTATTCCAAAAACATGCGTTCTTTTTGCGGCACCTTGTACTGGTAGGACTCGTGCATCTACCCAGAGAGAGAGAGAGTAGAGGTTTGTTCACGCATATACCTGGGAATCATGCTGGTATTCAATGAATCAACGAGTTGTAAACGTAGCAGATATGTGGGTTTGCATGGCAAATAATGGTTACTTTTTTTCTTTTTCTCTTGGTACAAGGTGAACCGAGTTTTCCTAGCTTAACTTTCTCGTGGAAGAATATTTATTGATTTGATTTCAAGTTACTATGATGTAAATTTAACTCTGTTTAGCCTTTTTGCGGTTTAACTTTCCTTTAATATTGCTAAAACCATCCCTTGTAAAGGTGCATAAGACTAAGGGGTATGGAAATAATGCCCCAAACATTCAACGTCTCACCCATACTTTAAGTGATGTGATTAGCACTACGTTCTGGGTTTTCAAAATATAGAAATATAAAATTCAAACAAAAATATGTAAATAAATATCTTGGAAGCTAAAGCTGGCTTTTATTAAGTGTGCCGTAGATATTTTTTGTCATATATCCGCTTAAGCGAAAACCTTATTTTGCACAACATAAATCTCTTTCTATAAATGTTTCTCATCCTAAGGAAACCAATGTGATTAATCTTGTAGTGAAACTTGTAAATGTTTTAGACGAATTTTTAAGTCACATTGCCTTTGTATTACGTAAATGGAGATGACAGATATATTGAAAGTTAAAATTATTAAAACAAAACATGCTGCATCTTAAGCACATCTATTCTTAATTACAGTGTTTTTGTTTCTTACACTATCAGCAGAAAAGTTGTTATGTTCGTAGAACGACATTTATATTGCAAATAAAGCACTTGATTGTTTGGTTTTCAAGCACTACTTTGACTGGGCTTCCAATGTTTCCAACTATGAGATCAAAAGAAGCAGGTTGGACATTGCTCCTAGAAGAATATTACTATTTGTGACCTTACATAGTATCACCCCGTCTGAATTCTATAAACGATTTTTCTTAGACATAACTTCAACTAAAAAAAGTACACCTTGTACCCAAGCTTTCCTTTCGGTACAAATAATATTTCGGAAAGGTTTAATTCAATTTGGTTTCTTTCGTGTAGTCCCTTATTCTAATCACTAAAAATTCGTGATATTTTGTAAATTAGTTGAATATTCGTGATATTTGTTCCCTGGAAGTTATATTTTCTAACTACTCAAAAATATAAGGAATTATGAACGAACACACCAACAGCTCTTCTTCTGATCAATATACATTAAAAATTATCTCTTTAGCACAGCTTCAACATTTAATATATGTATGTATTCCTCTCAGGAGAGAGTTTTAATGTCCACACAAGTAAAACCATTTCATAACACTAACAACGATTTATTCTGTGAGAGCGAACTGTGTTCACGTTACATTTTAAATTAATTGTGGTGTTTTCAAAGAGAGAATCATCTCCAGCATCTGTAAGGCTTCCCTCCTTCTCCATATGTATCTACGTGCCTTTGTGCGTCAGTGTCCAGTCGTAGGGTGTCTGACTCCCACGGGTGAGACCCAAGTCCATTTTCAGGAGGGTCTCAGGTAGGATGTTTTCGGACAATGTCGCTTCAGAGCAGGCCTGGGGCTCAGGTAGCGTATAATGAACGATGCCTGTGAGGAAAAGGAGCGTGGTGCTGTTCACTTAATCTCCAGTATAACCAATATGGATAATGTTTGCGACCCTTCCTCCACATCTCCTACTCATAGAGTAGACCGGGGCAAGAGCCCCCATGGGACAAAAGTCCTAATTCGTAATAAGAGTATGGTAAAGAAACACAGTTTTGGCACCACTGAAACCCACAAGAGGACAGTGTCATGGCCGCCTTGTATTGACGCAGTTTGGAACAGAAGCAAATAAAATCAACTCAACTATGAGGTAAGATACGTTTTTTCCTTGGTTGATGTAATATTACATAAGCATGTGAACATGTAGAAACATTATTAACTTAATGAAAACAACTAGTCCTGACTGTGATATATAAAATACCATTAATTGTTTTCAATGTGTGCAACATATTTTCAGATGGCATCGCTAGATGACACCACCAAACAGATTGTACGAGTCAGACACTCAGGGGTAAGACGACACTTACTGTCCGACACACAATCGAGCGACGAAGACGAAAAGTCTCCAACATCACAATCGTCACACCATGTTTCACCAAGGGAATACGACCGCTTACACGAGTTACAGAAAAAGTAAAACGAAGATGTGTAGGTAAAAAATCTGAAATTATCTCCGGATCACCGTATAAATCTACTCTTGATAAACAAAAAAACGAAAAGGAAAGCAACACTAAAGTGCAAAGAGCCAAGTCCGGTGAAAAGCTACTTCGCAAAACGAACACAATAAAGGTAGTCAAAAAGGTCCAATCAGATGACTCGAATACGACATGTCCTGGTTGTGGTGAAGCATTTTCAGATTCTCCTGTTGAAGATTGGATCCAGTGTCATCGCTGTAGGGATTGGTGGCATGAGGGCTGCTCAGCATTGAAGGTATTGGTGAATTCACATGTGACCATTGTTAGCCTAATTGAAGACTTGCAGGTCTGTTTAGACGTGGGGACATTTACCCCAGTGTGTTGGGGACTTTTGCTCTAGGCCTGGGGCAAAAATCCCAAAATGCAGTACTATGTTTTTTGCTTGTATTACATATACATTTTTTTCTTTGTGTATAACTAACATTCCACTGTATTCTACTAACTCCAGTTTATCTCAGTCAATAAAAGTTTGATTAGAAAGGTTTCACACATTTTGTCAAAAATTCAAAATCCCTTAGGGGCGGGCTTTTGCCCCGGTCTACTCTATATGAGCTTGAAACGGGTTAGATGATAATTTGTTTTATGTGATCGAGAAAGGTAAGTAAATAAAATTTATTACTTATGTCATATGTACTTTTTCTCTACTGAAACAGCTTATAACAGTGGTTCCCACAGTGTGCGCCGCGAAATGCGAAATGTGTCCCACTAATTATAATTTTAAATTCAATCAATGATACGATTGTTCCAAATATGTGCTTATTTAGTACTTTTTACATGTAAATTTTTCTGAATTTGAAATATGTGTTTTTGTTTTAGCTTAAGGCAAGCAACCTAATCACACTAACTAAGCGTTGCAAGCGTTAGATATGCCTACATTCTGACTTAGGCACCGCGGAAAAAATCTTGAAACACTAAGGGCGCCGTGAAACGGAAACGTTTTGGAACCCCTTGTTTAGATGTTTTTTTTATATGATCAAGAAAGGTATATAAGTAAAAATAATTATATGTCATCCCTATTGTTTCAAACCAATATCTACAAATTTATTAACGATAATTGACGTTAATCAGACTTTAAGAAAGCATCTGATGTTGCTAAATTTTTAAAATATTCAATACTTCTGACCATTCTGGCAATCGCCTCTTATGAAGATCACCACAAACACTTGCTCATCTTCATTTTGCTGTTCTTACTAACACACGAACAAGTCCAGAGATTTCTAAGGCAAGTTTTCTTTCCTGAACTATGCTCTCTTCGCCAGACAGCCTCTCGTCTTTCCTTGGTTTGCAAGGAAACTTTATATTTGTGGCACTGTCTCAATCCATACAGAAAAGGAAAAAAAAACTGACTTCATCGATTCTTTCATTCCTTGCCTTCAGCCCCCCTTCCTTCCCCCGAAGGTCGTAGCCTTCGATTGGGTCTTTTATACTCGTAGAAGAGAGTGGGGAAGGAGGGCGCATTATATGAAAATGCAACTCTCATTCAATACATTCAAGGAGCTTCATAAATGAAAGTTATTTACATGACATCTCAAATCGCATGGAATAGGTTCCTGTAGAGTTATAGAAGTGGCCATACAAAGATATATCCTTTTCTATTATTATATTAAGTGAATATCCAGGATTGTTTGATTTTACGAAAGCCATTTTTACGAATGTTTTATGTTTATTCTTTTCCAATATACTTGCTCCTTCAAAAATAACTTCAATATTGAAACTTTCCGACAGAAGAATAACTGATCTGTAAGGTTTTCGCTCATGCTCGCTGTATATTATTAAAACATAGACTAGATGTATTAGGACTAATCCAGGAGGTATCCTCAGGACCCCCTCCCCCAGTTAGTATCCTCGGCAACAGATAAAATTTTTTCATCCCCGCCAGGAGTGGCTTTAACCACCTCCTCCAAATACGATATGATCTTCAATATAATAGTCGCAGTTGTAACATAAATGTTACAATTGGATTTTCAACGTAAACTTGTCTTTATTCGCGCCTAAAGCCTTTTTCGTGCAATTGTTAACAACATATCTTACAATCATGAAGCTGATACCCTCCTATTGCTCAATTTTATTTCAAGAATTGGTTAATGCCGACCTTTGTGGCGGAATGTTTAGCACATCGCGCTACGACGACAGGGGTCTCGAGTTAATCCTGGCCTGGGCATGGATCTTTGTGAGGGTCCATTCATCATCAATTTCATCATATCATTGTTCATCCCTATATTTGCAAATTAGCCAAAAGTGGCACAAGGAGCTAAATGAAATAAAGCAAATCAATCAGTCAATCAATCACAGCCCGCTAGAGGTCCAGGGTTCGAATCGCGACCAGGGCATGGGTGTTCTTTGTAAGTGTCCCTTCAATAATTTCATTGTATATCACTCATTCCCATCGTTGCGATTAGCCCAGTGTGGGAGAAAAGCGATGCTAAATAACAAAAATCAAATCAAATCAGAGAATTGGTTAATGTTGGCTTCGTAAGGCATTAAATGTGATAAATTTGAAGCAAGAAGAAACAAGAAGACCGTAAGACGAAATAATCCATCTTTGGAAATTCATATGTAAGGATCCAACAAATGTTTATTTAAATATGGGTACTACACAAAAGGCTGAACTTCTGTAAGAAGAGAAAATGATTCATACGAGTGTTATAGACTTCAGTAACAATGAATGAAATCCGGTAGAGTCAAGACTGGATGTTTAGGAAATATATTTATGTGAGGAAATATATCACACATTATGTAATTCAATTTTCCTCTAAGTATTATAAATACTGATCATAATAATGTGTATTCACCCCCACAAAAAGTGGATTTCATTGCAAGTATTTTTATTACACATGGTTTCAACTCCCAATAATGGATAAACATCCCCCCTACCGAAGAAGCACACATTACTCACAATCACTTTAAATTCTTGCAATGGAAGCAGTATTTGTCTGAGAGTTTGTAGATAATCCGTGTACTTGTCAATACACAAAGCATTCTGTACAAAACAGAATGTTTATTTACCTAGGAAAGTACTCATGAACGCAAATACAAAACTAAATATATACATTCTCTAGCACGTTATTTCCGCGTCTAATAAAAACACAAGATTATAACTATGTAATACGTTTCAGATCATTAATATTAATCTAGCTTTCAATTGGTTAGATACGTTTCGTGGAAATCTAAGTTTTAATTCAAATTTTAATTGCCATTGTGAACTTTCGCATAACACTTTAACGAGTATTTTTGTTCTGGTGTGATATGTTTAACGTCCACACAACGTTTTCACTTCTCGCATTATATACGTTTTATTGTTAAGCTTATATTTAGTTCCCTTATTTGGGAACATTTTTCATAATTATGACGTTCTGATTGTTAGTAAATAGAAAATATCTTGTGGTTAACGTTCACACTAAAATAGTGAATATATCAAAACTGGAATACAGTTACATTTTTCAGTTATAGTAAAATTACTTATTGGTTTGGTGACGTAAGTATGTTAAAAGTTCGCTAATTTATTTTAACGCGCTTTAAGACTTAAAATTCCCACGGAGATTGCACAAGAGAAGAGAACTTAAAGAAAATGTGAGTTATGGAAACCGTAGGCATTTCCACGCCGATGAGCGAATCCGTTTTAAATATATAAATATTCATGTGAAGAACGAATAGGGAGGAGAAAATTATGGTGTTCTCAGGAGTTGCTTAACCTACTTTGCAGTGGCGTCATTCTTCAGTTCGAAGGAACGGTATCAACAACAAACATCATTTGCATCTTTCTTTCCATATCACGTCTCGAGCAAGTTGCGTGTGTCCCAATTTCGAGCCTTATCTCGAACCGGGATCGCCCCTTGCCTCCTTACGCTGCGGTAAGATAAAACCTATAGTTAAACATGCAGGGCGATACGCCCGGACACTCACCCCTGCTTTTCCGAATTGGCGCTGACGATGGAGGGGCTGGAGGCTCCGGCCTTGTTGATCTTGCCGAGTTTCTTCGCCTGTCCGGCGGCTGAGGTCTTGTTGTTCTGCGCGGGGGTAATGTCCTTGCTTTCGGAAGATCCAGCGGCGATGTCGTTGGGGGTTTTGTTCTGGTTGGGGGCTTTCGTTATGGAGTCTTCTGGTTTCACTGAGGGGTCTGCTTTATTCGATGCTTTAACGGAATTGGGCTGTTTTTGGTTACCACTTTGGGACTCCGCCTCCGGGTCCCCTTTAATGATTTTTGAGGAAGTTCTTTCTTCGGAACTCTCGACTGGTTTGGATGGTTTATTTTCTGTTGTTGTTGGCTTATTTTCTGTTGTTGTTGTTGGCTTCTTTTCTGTTGCCGTTGCACTTGCCTTGTTAGTACCGTCATTGGAAGGTTCTGTTGGGTTCCTGTGCACCGTTGCCGAAACTTTGTTCTGATTGGGACGGTTGTCCTTGCGCATTGCTTTTGTTGCTGAAATCGTTTTCATTGTTGCAGTCATTGCGGTATTGACGTTACTCGGCGCGTTTTTAGTTTTAGGCACTTTTTCACTGCTCGTGTTCGGGGAAGGTGAGGTAGTTTCTTTGATTTCTGGTAGCGGCGCCGCGACACTTTCCGCGGGGGCGTTGCCAGATCTGGAAGTTGCGGTGGATGATCCTAGTCTTACCACCGCCAGCGTCGCTGCACCAGGATTAACGTGAACCGTCGGTGCGGACTTCGTTCCAGGGTTGCTGCTGGTGTTCTTCGAGGCACTTGGAACGGGTGCCGAGGACGTCGACCTGCTTGGTGTAGGGTTACTCGTCGTTGTTGCCGGGGAAGTGATGGAGGAGGTTGTCGACGATGACGTCACAGTCGTCGGATGCGACGACGTGGTCGACGTCACAGGTTTGGTGTTCGCGGCTGCGGAAGTCACTGTGGATTTCGCGGGCTGCGGCGATGCGGAGGTTGGTGTTACGGTTGTACACTTGTCAGGTTGCAATGCTTTGTTCACTTGTTCGCCGGAACCCGTTTTCTTGTTTGCGGGATTTTTCATCGGGTGCGACTTGCTATCTTTAGATTTACCCGAGGAATTGAATTTCACTGGGATGAAGCGGAAATTTTTGTCAGGCTTATTTCCTTGTTTTGAAGCCTGCGGTGATTTTGACGGACCTTTCTGTGGTAACGTGGAAGCTTTCGTGTTAACCCGTTTTGGCGGACTGGGTGATCTAGAGTTTGATGACGTTGAAGTTGTATTCGGAACTTTATTTTGCATACCAGATCTCACGTTATGTCTGATTGGAATTATCACTGGGACTACCTTTCGCCTTGCCGCTGTCTTGTTCAGTTCGTGAATGACAGCAACTTTCCGGGTAACTGCTTTGGAACGTTTGTTCGCCGCGTTACTTTTGGTCACCCTGTTTTGTGCTTCGTTCGGGATTTCGACACCGATCACTTCCGGTTCGTCCATCTCTATGGCAACCATCATTTCGGAATCCCCATAGTCCTCCATATCTTCCACCATCTGAACGTACTCCTGACCGTTCAGGTATTCGTTCACCTCGATCTCGTCGACGACGTCGTCGACGATCGTCTCCTCGAGAGGGACGGAGGCGTGCGAGGGCGATTTTCTTCTTTTCGCGTTTAAGGAAGACAAAACAGCCGCCTTGCTCCGAGGAGACTTGGTGACGCGCTGCGTAGGGGTGCGTCCTGGAGACGCACGCCCTTGCTTGACGCCGGACCGAGACGTGGAAGATGTGTTGGAGAGGGACCTCCCTTCCCTTGTGCGCCGGGTGCCATCGTTCGGCTGTGCCATGCGAGTCCTGTTCGTCGGGGGGATCGTGCTCGAGCGCGATTTCAAGCGCCCTCTGCCGAAGAACGACTCGTCGTCGCCGACGATGCTCGGCCTCGTCGACGAGTTCTCACTGTCCGATTTGTACTGATCAGATTCGTCGCTGCCCCCGGACAAGATAACGAACGGGGCTATATCAATGTTTTTCCTCACGGAGGGTGGGGTCACACGGTGGCTCGGTGGAGTCCGAGGGGGAGGGGGAGGCAACCTTGTTCTCTTGTCGAGGGGAAGCACGGTGAACGATTCCGAACCTGGGAAAACCGACACGCCCCTCTTCCCTGCCGTCCGCGCATTCCGAGGGGACGAAGACAGCGCCTCCTTTAATCCCGGGAAGGGGTTCTTCAGGATGGAACGACGCGGTTTCTGAACCGACCCGAAAATCGAGGAGGGACGCGAGTGGAAGGTCAGGCCTTCATAACCCGAAACCATCGTGGACGGTTTCACCACGGGCTCTATGAACACAGGCTTCTTCTTCCTACGCAGCGACCACCTCTTTCGGGTTCGGTCGGTCTCGTCTTCCGAGCCCCGCGACTCCACAAGGATCTTCTTCACCCGCACAGATCTCTTGTCCTTGCCCATGGTTGCGGATACGCACTAGCACGCGCACTCTTGCCTCTCAAACGCACGCACTTCGCAGTCTTCCACTTGTGCTCCATCCATGACCACTGGGCACAGACGACGTCCGCTAACCCGGTCCTAGAACACCACAGGAAGCAGAGGCCCCGCACTTCGCACATCGAACACATGGAGGCGACATCGTTATCCAGGTCTGTTACCTTAAGACACCGGGATCCAACCCCGGCTTTCTTTCGAGGAACTCTGATGTTGTTCGAGGTCGAAACTTTCGGGATCGCTGCAGATCGTGACGTCATCAGCAATGGACTGCCCTTTCTCTCCATTCCCCTGCCCTACCTGTGGCCGGCTGACCAGGTGATCGATCCATAACGCCCCGTGATAGCGTGACTTCCACGCCTCAAGTAGCTTTTTAAGCCACATGAGTGGAGGAGGGGTGGGGGAAGAGGGGGGCAGAGGCTGTGATTCAAACCTCGGCGAAGGTATTGCATAAAAGCCTCTCCCCACTCACGCCATCGCAGCGGACTGGACTACACGGGTTGCACAAGGTTCGCTGACAAATGCCCCTTTGGGAGTTATCTTCGTGACCCTATCTGCACACCGAGATCTCTTCTAGACGCTGCGGAAGAAAATTAGATTACGATCTCTTCTGTTGGGGAAAACCGAATTGGTGACGTCACATTTGGTCCTTCCTGTAGCAGCCGTGTTCGATACCGATGTAGGAACTTCCGTTTGCAATCTTACATCTCCTGTCCATCAATCAGCCATACTGTGATGCAATTCCAACCTCCTCATCTCTGAGATTTCTCTACTGAAGGTGTTCCCTGGCTTTCTTTAAACGTAGAATACATGCCAGCAAAGAATAGGTGTAAATATCATGGTAACAAAATGTAACAAAATATTTCGGTAATAATTGGCGATTAAAATAACTTGAGCGCTAGTGTCGCTTGCAAGATGGCCGCTGCATGTAAGATACATCATTTGTTCACGTTCATTTAGTAGTAGGTAGTGTGGTATGGCTTTTGTGGAAGAAATGTTGACGCGATATTCTTAATTTTGCGAATTTTGCTATGTGAATTCCAGAACCTGTAACGAAGGTGAAGCTGTGCTCAGAGCGAAGAATTTAATTATAATTGACAAAAATAATACAGAAAACTTAGACGGAACTAATACACCGTGTTTCTGCACACGGCGGCAGAATTTAGAACTACTGAGAACAAAAAAACTTATGAATGTGTTTGAATGTATTTCACTGGATATTCAATCGGTGATTATGATGTATTGTTCAAGGAAAGTGTTTTTAACGTTCAAATCATTTTGAAACGCCCTATATTTACGCACTGGTCCTTCAAAGCAGTGCTGTAGTATCTATATCATGTTGTAACTGAGGCTCTCAGATATCACTCGAAAATAAAGCAACTCGCCTGTACTTGCAAAGTTGGGAAATGAGAAAAATGTAAGCATATCGTTGCCGTTCTTTTGTATTTACATGTAAATAAGTGGTGACTAGTGTTACTTGCAAGCTATCAATTGTATAGCATGTACGCATCGTGCAACTCTTAGACACTATATATATATTTCTTTTTTACTTTCTATCAAGTTTCATTTGTTCCAAATACTATCATACAGACTGTAGTATTTATCTGGAAGCATTTGGCAAGACACTTCACAGCTTTTCGGAAAAAAGAAAGAAAAAAAACATATTTTATTTGTAAAGTACAATTTACTTTCCTGGTAATATATAAGCATCTTTCTTTCAAAAAATGAAGTGCGAAGACGCATGCATTCTCACAATTTCTTGACGTACAGAATTTCAGTATTATCTCCCATGCCAGTCTTCTGCTAATCGATTCACTGTTTTCCCAGCTTTATTTATAAATTTCACTTTGTTGATTCCTCGGGGTGGAAACACACGAATATCTTTCACAAGTTCTGAGTCATAAAAACGATTTACAGCCAAAGAATGGTTTTGAACGACTTCAACATGCACAGTATCCTACACACAGTAGTTTCCAAAATTCTCACCAGATGGCATATCAAATAATTGGAATCGCAAATATAATATATTCCTGTACACCAAGACGTTAAATATGATACAGTGGATATAAAAGTATTGCAACAACTTTCTTATTGGTAATGGCTTGATCTTTTTTTTAATATCAGTAGTGGAAGAAAAGACCACATTTTTTTACATGGCATCTAACGTCAGTAACATTCAACTACCTAAATATTCATTACCACTGTATCTTTCCATTTACATTCCTCAAATTTCCTGTTCTTCATTACTACTGCAACATTAAAATTGTACAAATTAGGAAACTCATATAAATTCATTACCACTTTTCCAGAACCTTTGAATTGGATTTCTTGATTGGACCACTCAGTACTCGCCTACGAAGGAGGTCCATGCCTTTCAGATCTAACAGCTTGGCCATTTTTAAGCACAACATATCTTGAACTGTGTCATCAAATTAATTTAATTCATTTTAAAATTATGTTAATTTAGATGCCGTGTTCTAGCCATTAGACGATTCAGAGAAGAATGTTTGACCTTCCATGCACATGATTGTCGTAACAGCGAATAGCCAGTAAGCAAATAAACCAACGGGTGGCGGAAGTAAATTGAAATTTATTTATTTTAACTAATGCCCTTCTGGAAAGCAGGACTAGGTGCAAAATTGCCAAAATGTGGGGACCCTAACTCCACACTCCCTATACGCCTTCATGGCGTGGTGCAAAGCACAGGGGAGCACTTTTTACTTATACGAGTCTACTCATGATACAGCATGAGAACGTTCGAAAGTTGATGAAAAAATCATATATTTTTTTCTGAGACTTAAAAACAATGCTAAACCTGATCAGTCCGTTTCCCGTGAGTTAGAATCAGAAAACATTGTTTTTATTTTATATTTATTTTCATTTTTTGCCCTCTTTGGCTTTGGGTAATTTTTCAATTTTTTTTGCAGTCTTTATTGCATTTTTCTTCATCTTTTAAGTTTATGTTTCTTCACCCTTGTTGTTTCGTGAATTTTAAATGCATTTGCTAGCATAATTTATGTATTTAAATTTCTTGGCATGGTATTTTTAGCAAGTTCGCTATACAATACAATATTATTTTTAACTGAAAGTTTGGCAATGGATTAAACAATTAATTGTGGTACATGTATTTTTCATACAGAACTTAAAATACTTTGTGTAAAGACTACTTCGAGGTTTTCTTTCTAGCCAGTATAATCGCTTAATTGATTGATTGATTTGGTGTTCTAAGTCCACTTTATGCACAGTAAGGCTAATCGAGACTGCACCTACAGTTTAAAATGGGATCCGAACCACTATGTGCCTCCATCGGGTATCAAACCCGGGACCCCTTCATTACAATGCGACGATGCTACCACTGCGCCATCAGGGAGGCCACTATAATCGCTTTAATCTTGGGTTCTAGTCACAATATAAAAACTCTATAATCTGATTAATGTACGTACGCGAAACACAACTATATTTTCACATGCTGGCCGACAACTGTATCGTACAAGGCCAACTCTAAGTGCACATAAAACCCTTGAAGTAAAAATAAAGAAACCTACATTAACAGTTAATTGCTTTTTCCCCTTTGCTTCAGTAGTTTAAAACACAAAACAATGGGTTTTGCCTAATTATTCAACTACTCTGTTGCATAAAATTTATGAAAAATTAAACTTTCATTTTGATAACGAAAATTATTATAAGGTTATTTTTACCATTTTAGGTCATTTTTTAAAAAAATTAAAGTCATTCTATACTTCATTTTTAAAGATTTTTTAGGTCAAGTTCCGAGCCCTAATAATGACAAGCTGATGTTTCATCATGTCGCAACAATCCTTTCTCCTTTCCGACCACACAAATAGCTGGAATCGCCTGAAGTGTCTGCAACCGGGCACTCATTTCTGTTTGACAAGTTGCATACATTACTCTTCAGGGTTAATATCACAGATAAAGGTATATACCCTTATCTGTGATTAATATGAAGACTATCGTTCGTACAGTTTCATTCAGAGGTACTGATCAGCTCCGTTTTAAAAAAAAAAACACCATACATATCTCAGAAACTGATAGGTCCACAAAGAAAAAATTGACGAAATGATAGATTTAACTGTATATACCTATAATTTACAGTAGACGTTTGTCTGTCTAAAGGTGTCAATGGATCAAATCTCAATAATGAGTAGACCTATATCTTATTATCGCTTCGATATCTTGGAAACAATTCAAGGTATAAGCTGCTAGAGGAATGAAATGTCCAATTAATACAACTAACATATTTTCTTATTCAGCTTCTTTATTCTAAACAATAAGTGAAAGCAATTCTAGTTTCATGTGTGAAAAATCAGAGTATTTTGAAAAGTCATCATAAAACCCTGAACTGTCAGAAAGAATTTAGTGTTTTTTATACTTGCCAGGATTTAGGGAATAAATAAAAGCGTCAATTTTGAACCAGTCTCTTAATGCCATATATTATATATTGAATATATTATTCTTTGTTCATTAATTTTAAACAATGTTGAATAACCTTGCCCCTCTTGAATACAAAGTGCAGTTAATATTAAAATTTGCATATTATCATGTTAAAGTATAGAAATTTATTGTTAATTTTCGTGGAAAACCAGAAAAGTCACGGAATTAAATTTACCAAATGATTCAATGTGTCATTGGTCAGTTCATTCAATAATTTACTCATATAACCAATGAAGTATCGAAAGGACACACACGTACGTTAACCAGAAAACGGGGCTCCAACATGTTTCAATCTGCCACTGCTAGGATCTGGTTTCAGGACGATATCGAGCGCCGATTCTTGTTTGTTTTTTTCAGTAAATCACCTGGAGAAAGAGCGGATGTGTCAATTTGTCGCACAAGCGAAACTCCGGTCGTCTGCTCAAAGGGTGTTTGGTGCTGCGTGGGCTACAAACTGGCAGTGCGTGGAAGGAAGTGGCCGTCGGAACGGAAACTGTTCGTTTCGGGATCTTGTAATTAGATTAGGAGAAGCGATCAATAAGGTCGAAACTTGCTTGAAAACAAGCTCACTCGCTCCGTAAGTTCATCTCGAGGTGAACAAAATCGCGAAGGATCAATGGATATTTCTGCTGCGGGAATAGAGGGGGAGGGGGGACTGGCTCTATCACGCAGCCGTAACAGGGTTTTTCATAGTTGTTAAGAGACTCGTAATCTTTGAGTCGCAGGTACGATTCCCAGTTGAGTTGAAGTGCAATAGTTCGGTGCCACTTTACATATCCGAGCGGTGGTCAAAGACATTGACAAGATAAAACTTCGATCCGTAATTTCTCCAAACCTCAGTCAGTTGTATGCACCTTTTAATTGCATCTGTGGACTTTCTACCTCACCACCAAAGTTCTGCGGATCCGGGCCTGGATATGGGTGTTCCTTGTGAGTGTTCCTTCGTCAATTCCATCTCATCATTACTCACCTTCATCATCACGATTAGTCAAAAGTTTGAAGAAAATAAGGCCTAAAAAACAAAAATACAAACACATTTTTCTTACTACTTTGGCAAACAATATCTGGGATAACCACTTGATGTAAAAATACAACACTCTGTGAAAGAATTGAAATTTCCAGTCGAATATTTTCAAATTTAGTCATCCATTCCTGTCAACATACCCTTAAAAATGACCTAAGTTTATAAATATAGAAATGTGCATATAACAGCTCTTTAATTAGTTATAAATAGTTATTTAACACCTGGCAAGAAAAATTACAACCAACGATGTCCCCATAGGGTGTTCGATTTAAAGACTTCCCCTCATTTCGGTCTAGCCTTCCTGAAAAATAAAATTACAATGTGGTAAAATATTGCTACTAACAATAATAAGCCATATTTTCCTTTATGAATTTCTTTCTTCGTTGGCGATTTATTTCCTAATATTGCTAATTACTAATATTGAAAGAATTAATAACAATTGATGACAAATCGTTAAAAGCCATATTGTAAGTGGAGTAGGCCCTATTTGATAAAATAAGTTTCTATATTGAACAGTAAAGTGTCATTACAAATATTATGTAATGTATGTAACAGATACCCAATGCCATATTTGAATTGATTTTTTTGAATTGCTGTTTAAGTCCGCTATAGCACAGATAGGCTACTCGGGACTGGACTTACAGTTTAAAGTGGAATCCGAACCACTGTGTATGTACATTTACCAGGTATCAAACTCTGGACTTCTTGATTACCAATGCCATATCGTAAAATGACGTTAAATTTTAATCAGTCAAGGCTTTAGTATCGATAATTATACAGTATT
Organism: Lepisma saccharinum; assembly: GCF_977018435.1. Classification (NCBI taxonomy): domain Eukaryota; kingdom Metazoa; phylum Arthropoda; class Insecta; order Zygentoma; family Lepismatidae; genus Lepisma; species Lepisma saccharinum. Next base: position 23,912,973 of record NC_139253.1, read on the forward strand.
TCTGTACTAATACATCCATCCCATATCACACATGTGAAAACTACTTATAGATGTATTGACGGACGACCTTATTTTTCTTTTCATATCAAAAGTTTACACAGATCTTTTGTTTTCTACTTAAGTTGGATCTCGTGACATTAAATTGTGAAGCAAAAACTTAATTTTCAGTAAAGGGACTTTTTGAATTATTTTTTTCCCGTCAAGTTCTACATAACGTTAATACACTGAGACACCTGGTGTGAAATTCTCATGCCGTTTCATTTCCATATCACAATGCCCACTGCTTCCTTCAATTTTTTCCCGTAGTCATTAATACAGAAGTGAACTCTTTCCACATTCCAATCGATGCCGTTTTGAAATTCGCTTGAGCTAAAGCGGATTTCCTCATTTCAAATGGCCAAGTGATAAAAGCTGGCCTTCGGTACACAATCTTTCTGGGTCAGGCCGTAACTTGAACTGGAAGTTTTCCGCACGGCACCTCTCTTCATTCAATCGCCAAGGTCGTTTAACTCATATGCCATCTGTTGGAGAATTATACTATTACGAGCCACGAGGCTTAGTTTTTCTCTGAATTATTTAGTTTATATTTCTGTGGAGATGTAGAGCTGAACCTAGTGACCATTATTTTGGCCCCCTTTGAGATGTTGGTGGCACATCATTAGAAAACAAAATTGAAAAATTCAGTTCAGAATTTGCTGAGTACAGGAAGCAAAATTTAGCTCTCTTGGTGGGTGAACAAGATTTAGAACAATATACATAGATGATTTATGGGATACCGAATTTAGATTAGTATTTGTGACTAATTTGCAGATGAAAATGATTTAGAGCAGTGCGAAAATTTTGTAGAGAAGATAGAATTTAGAATAATATCTGTGAAGGATTTTTCATATGAAACACGGAACCAAGGATTTAGAGAAGTGTCTGTGTGATCTGGATGGAGTATAGGATTTAGAGGAGTGTCCATGGAGATTTGAAAGAGATGCAATATTCAGAGCAGCGTCCGTGACGGATTTGCGGATGAAATATGATTTAGAGGAGGGGTCGTGGAAAATTTGTAAACTGGATTTAGAGCAATTCCCGTATAAAAATTGTAAGGAGTAAAGGTTTAGACCGTGATCGTGGAAAATTTGTGGGGGATACAGGATTTAGAGCCGAGCTCGTGGAAAATGTGTAGGTGATACTGGATTTGTAACTGTGGTCGGAAGAAATTTACTGGGAATACAGAATTTAGAGTCTCGTGTAATTGAAAATTTACAGGGGACACATAATTTAGAGAAGTGTTAGTGGAAAATGTATAGGGGGTACAGTATTTAGAACTGTGTTCGTGGGAAATTTATTGATGATGCAGAATTCAAAGTAGTGTCCTGTAGGGGATACAGCATTTAGAGCTGGGTTGGTGGAATTTTTTTTAGGGGATACAGGATTTAGAACCGTGTTCCTGGAAAATTTATTGGTGATACAGGATTTAGAACTGTGTTCGTGGAAAATATTTTGGTGATACAGGATTTACAACTGTTTTCGTGGAAAATTTATTGGTGATACAGGATTTAGAACCGTGTTCGTGGATAATTTGTTGGTGATACAGGATTTAGAACTGTGTTCGTGGAAAATCTATTGGTGATACAGGATTTAGAACCGTGTTCGTGGAAAATTTGTTGGTGATACAGGATTTAGAACTGTGTTCGTGGAAAATTTATTGGTGATACAGGATTTAGAACTGTGTTCGTGGAAAATTTGTTGGTGATACAGGATTTAGAACTGTGTTCGTGGAAAATTTGTTGGTGATACAGGATTTAGAACTGTGTTCGTGGAAAATTTATTGAGGAGACATTATTTAGAGCTGTGTTAGTGGAAAGTGTTTATGGAGCTCGTGGAAAATTTATAGGAGATATAGGATTTTAAGGAGTATCCTTGGATATGTATAGGGATACAACATTGTACGTTGAAAATGTTTTAGAGCAGTTATCCTGAATGAGTTGGGGATGAAACGGGATTTAGAGGAGTGCCTGTGAAGAATAATGAAAAGGGAGGGGGGGGGGCAGAATTTATGGAATGCCCTGGAAGTCAGGCCTATTCGATCCAGAACCTATTAATAAGTACATGACTGATTAATGTACGATTAGTGTCACACGTGAGCCCATGTCATGACAATATGCGATGCGATCAGCACGTGCTGTTGCATTGTACCGATTGAATGAGATCAATTGAACAGATTGGATCAAATCCTGTTGATGAATGCCAAGGAGATATATTCCTCCTAATACCCGTCTCTCTAAAGTTAGTTGCATGCTGTGCGAAACTCAAAGGCGAGTATCACAAGCTCGTTGCGACAATTTAAAATCAACCACCACTTGTATTTTTTTTTCGAAATCTTTATTTTAGTCCTGGACTGCGGATGTGTTATGCATATAATCATGGTTGCTTGTGCATGACCTGTCCGGATGTGGTAACCAAAAATGTTATCTCTCTCTCTCTCCCTCTCTCTTTTTCTCTCTCACACACACACTCGTTCTCTCCGGGAAGCGTACGATGCATTATTCAACAGGCCCTGCGTCGCACCGGATCTTTATACCTTTGTACCACAGATTTATTGCACCCCATTAACAGGGGGATCTCCCAAGTATTAAGCCTTGTCGCAGATGGGGAAGAAACAGTGGTTCTGAAATTCCTGGATACGAGAGCACGCGCTTTGGAACAAATATATTAAAGGGTTATTTTCTGAACGAAACGGAAGTCGCTGTGATGATATAAAGCGTGATTTTAAACTCATGTAATTTCTTCCGGTAAATTAGTGGGGGGGATAACCGCAAATTAATTGTCTAGTTTTCTAGCTTTTCTAACAAAGGAGAAAGGGAATATCTGCCAAATCTTTCACTTGAATTAATGTTGAAGAGGGGGAATAAGATTAACAGAGCTATATGAAGTGGTATTTTATCTAAAAATTTGAGTAAACTATAACTAATTTTAATGCTCTAGTTCAGCGGTTCTCGAACTTTTTTTGGTACCATTTTCATAGATCGGAGACACATTAAAATCGGATATTTTGTGTTTCGCATGGTTCGTACTTATCAATTGTGTATTGCGGAACATAGTTCAAGGTGCCATTATGTTTTTTACACGAAAACAAACACTTTTTCTACTAAAATAACGCATTTTTTCTAAGTGCTACCGAACGCACGTAACGGTGCGATATTGCTTCTTTTGTTTTCGAATATCAGTGTTTCCAACCTTCTTCACCGAAAAATACCTACTATCGTGTTCGTCACGTGTGCAAATTGTACATTATGCACGGGTAGCTGACGGATAGCCCCACGAACCATTCCGATAAGATTAGGTTAGGTTTGGTTAGGTTAGGCAAGCATAGTTAAAAGAAAAAGGTATTGGAAACACTGACATGATTTCCCGGTCAAATAGATACCACGATAGAAACCTTACAGAAACTCATTTCCGTAAGTAGTTTCTTCTGTAAATATGAAGAAATGTGTCTCCGATGTATGAAACTGTTACCCTTTTTTTCTCATTGTACCCTTTAGTCGTAATTAAACGTCTAATGTACCCCCACCATAGGTTTTCTCCAAATAGTGGCTTTTGGGGAATTTTTTAATATGTTGGAGGCGTGTATCGGCAATAGAGCAAAATGGCATTCGGGCTGTATGTGGAAAGATGGTATACAAATAAACATTAGAGACCTACGTTTATTATTTTATTGGGTGTTCCTACGTTTACAATCTTTATGATTGGTTACAAAAATAAAAAGTGTGAAACACATGTATGCTAAGAAGCACATAAAAAACTAATTCTCGCATATTTTTCCAGAGTTATTGAAAAACGTAAAGAACAAAAATAAGTTTGTAAACGATCTATCAAGCACAATTTTGGAGTTTTTATTGTAAATCCTGAGAGTTTCTAGTAAGAAGGATGTGCTTGCATAGCCTGACACAATTTCTTGATGTCTGGTTTTGCACTTGAAACTTTCAAGCGGAGATTCGGCTCCAAATTTAGTATATTGCAGATTTCAAACTAGTATTTTATTTCAAAACATATGAAACAAAGATATGTAGAGTGTCCGTGACAAAATCAGCCTTACTTTCCTGTTGAGTGTAAAAGCTACGAAGTCTGCTCTACACACCTGCAGCAAAAATGTTGTCGTGTGGGTATTCTCAACATTTCTCTTTGGAGCAGATCAACGTACCCCCCTTCAAGTCGTTCACGTACCCCTGGGGGTACGCGTACCACAGTTTGAGAGTCACTGCTCTAGTTGATGAATCAGGAACAGAATCTGAAGCATCTTGCACAGATGCAGATGAGGTTTGCACAGTTCTTTGCGCGAATTTTTGCCCCACAACACTGTTTTTCCCTTACCAGCGGACACTATCATTAATGGAAAATAATTTGAAACATCTAATGCAAAAAATCAAAATATTGCATTAGGAAGACGTTAGATGAAACTTATCTCACGATTTCAATCTTCTTTGTTGTAGATGCCTGCAACTACATATGATTACATTTCACCATGACACCTTCATGCTTACTCATTGTTGCCAGCCTAGCTTCTAAGGGAACAGGAATATTTGCACTGCAAACTTTTACCCGCCGCGCACTTACCCCACCCTACTCTATTCTGATTTTGTCAACATACTTATATTAGTAGAGTTCTGCAATAAAAAGTGAAGTTCCTAACCTTAACCTGCATGTAGTTTGAGGGACGCCAATTTGGAATCAAATAATGGGTCTATTCCAATTATTGACAGAGTTCCATTTGTTTTAACTTCAGGAAAATGGAAAGATTCGAATGACCAAAAAAACTGCAGGAAAAAGTTAAGAGAAAAAAGGAAAAATGATGAAAGCCGAGGAGAAAAATTCTGCGGTAGGAATTGGTACTAAAAAGACAGCTACAAACATATAAAACAACACAAAAGCAGGAAAAGGAGGGGTATCCCCAGGAGACTCACATTCCTAAATCTTCTCCTAGCAAACAGGGCACTATCAACGAAATTTGCTGCAAGTTCGCAATAAATTCAGTCAGTGAAATGTACTTAAATCATTTACATCAAAATCGTTCAACACTACAGAATATATATCGTAAGCTCTCGGCCTGGACCAATTGTCTCAGTCACTTCATCAGTTTTCTCTAATCATCATTCATCCTTATCGTCGTGATTAATCTCTATCTTTCTCTCACAAACACACACATACATACATATATACAGGATGTCCATAAAGTTTCACCCCACCCTGGGTATTGTGAGAACGGCTGTAAATAGGAAGAAATGGCGAAACACGTATTCCATGATGTTCACCATTTGACTTGAGTTGCGATTGTGCATGTCGGTCCTTGTCCTCCTGGTAGCAATCTCAGGGGACGCGATGATATGTGGTTTTGTGTACGGACGCTTGCCATCTCTTGGAGGGGTTGTACGTATTTGTAGACACTGCTAGGATATCTCCGAATCATGCTACACTGTAGGAACATTTTTCCAGCTACCACTGTTGTCTAGGATTACTACTGTAGGAGTTGGAGCCCTGTCCAAAGCTGGTCATGTTCCACATTTGATTTCACGCCATTGTCAATTGGAGCTACGTAGAGACCCCGGATTTGCTGTATTATTGTTGTTATGATAAGACCTTTCAAACGACATATTCTTCGAGCCCCCCCTTGCTATTTGAAAAATTGAGTCGACACCAGCCTACCCCCTTGTGGGGGACCCGGGTAGGGAACTGTTGGCGTCAAAACATTTCCCCCTGAACATCATGGAATACGTGTTTCGCCATTTCTTCCTATTTACAGCCGTTCTCACAATACCCAGGGTGGGGTGAGACTTTATGGACACCCTATTTTTACCGAAACGAGTTTGTCACCTTCCTTCAAGTATCCATGCCAGAAGTAATGACACTTGGAAATCTCTTCGCCAGATTACCGTTGCGGTTTTCAAACCTACGAATATGGATATGAATACATCGCTTGCCAAAGAAATCTGAATTTGAGTCGCGAATGATTTCGAGATCAATTTGCAACATTACCCACACTTTTCTATGCCCTAGCTTTGTAGAAATCGTTTAAACAGATGCTATGCTACTTAGATTTTTTACTATAAGATGTCTTGAAGCAACAGTATCCATTAAGTCACTTATTCTTGCCTGATATCTAAATGAATCACTAGAAAAGATATCTCGCAACCTTCGTGCAGAAATTTCGAGATTGCTAAGCTGATGGAAACCCGTGAGTGACAACTTCGCCTGCCATTTTATCAGCTGTACGCTGACGCGAAGTACAAAAGTAGGATGCAGAGAACTTAAAATAGACCCTTTCTGTGCAAGTCGTAAACACGAATGTTAGTAATCGTGATACGTTTTCCCCCTTTACACTATACAGTACTTTGCGAATACTACATAGATTGGAAGTTATGCATACGAAAGTAGGCCAGTGAAATTAATTTAGTTTGCTCTATGGAAGCACTCATATCTAAACATCCACGATTCATCTATCTTTTCTGTTAAATTCTCAAATATGGATAGAGCGTGCAGTATGTATTACCAAATCCCGATACACTACGTTACCCAAAGATAGTGTTGTACGTGATAAATTTCCAGTTGTTGTAGGATTCCAGTAACTCTCTCCAAGTATCCGGTTAGTACAACCTTAGTGACAATGAAGTTCGACCAGTCACAAATATAGGAGTGCGTTGTGAAAGAAGGAGAACACATGCATATGCTGAACATATTTTATTCAGCAGGCTGCATGGAACAAAGGAAAACATAAATTTCCGCTGCAACGCAGCAATGTATGGTGTCCACATAAAAAACATTTTCGTCCACCTTCACGTGACATTGAAGTTCGACCACTGTTAGGGGGGATCCTGTTTACCACGGTGTAATGCCGCCCCGTCGGCGAATAACTGTGGCAATGCGTCGGGGCATGCTGCGGACGAGTCGTTCAAGGAATTCCACATCGATGCGGTGCCATTCCTCCTGCAGGCAGGCGATAAGAGCAGCCACTGTCGTGGGTCCCCTCTGTTGCACACGTCGCTTAAGAACACGCCACACATTCTCAATGGGCGAGAGGTCGGGACTCGATGGTGGCCATGGCAGAGTTCGCACGTGATGGCGAGTCAACCATTCTCTTGTCAGCCGCGCTGTATGAGGCCTGGCATTGTCGTGTTGAAAGATGGGACGCCGCCTGTGGAACAGGTGCCTTCGCACTGTGGGAAGATGCCGCTCCAGTATGCGTGTATAGGCGTGTGCATTCAAAATGGCCTCACAGACGTGTAGTGGGCCATCCCCAGATGCCGTCATGCATCCCCATACCATCACTGACGCAGGTTTCTGTACCCGACGTGCATAACATTTTGCTTCATTCTGTTCCTCCTTCCGACAAATGACTGTTTTCCGTATTTTCCCGTACACAACATTGAAAATGGATTCGTCCGTCCACAAAACCCTGTTCCACTGCCGAAATGTCCATCCCCGGTACATTCGTGCCCACCCTAGTCGATTGCCTTTGTTCAACATGGAAAGGAAGGGTTTACGTTTCGCCACTCGGTAACCGCATCGCTGTAGGTAACGGCGAATGGTTCTGGTTGACACTTCAATGTGAAAGCGTTCTCGAGTCCACAGTCGTAATTCAGCCACAGAAACATGATTGTTGGTCTGGATATAACGCCTAAATATCCGTAGGTCACGCAAGCTCAGCAGGTGTTTTCGACCGGGGGCCTTCCCTGGCTCTGTAGTACCCGTATTTTGGTGGTGTTTGATGATGCAGTGGACGGTTGACTTGGGTACGTTCAGTTGGCGCCCTATTTCCCGTTCACTGAGTCCATCCCGTTGCAACTCCACCACTCTTCTCCTCACGGTGTTGTCAATAGGTTTGCCCCTGGCCATGGTGATGATGCACTGCGGTTCCTCGGTGCACAGCACGCGCTTATATACGGCGGACTCCCTTATCGTGTCCGTGACGTCATGCTTCCGTCGAATGCGCCAATATCTGGAATTTACCGTATGGGTCTGGTGCCTGGTCGAAGTTCAATGTCACGCGTATAGTTCTCCGTTTTCGTTCTTTACGTGACCTTGGGTGCAACATGCTGGGATCACGATTCTTGCCTGCTCACACGCCTCCTCTTACACACATGCGTCACTTCTGCGGGTCACCCATTCCACAGCCTATGCCTCTGTGCATTTAATCACGTATTCCTTTCTGGTCGAACTTCACTGTCACCAAGGTTGTATAAAGAGAATATACGTAGTTTCCTCGAAAACCCAAAATTTAGCAGTAGAAAAAGAGGATGCCGCAGCCAGAAGGTGACTTTCCTCCCATCCTCCTTCAAATAATAGCTTGCCCTAAGATAGGTTTTTATATTCATCTGTTGACTTCTGTTGAAGTAGTTGCGAAAACATTGATAGGTCGTTCATATCAATTTTTTAATGGCAAAAAACGGGCATTTCCTTGATCCTACTGTGTCTTTTATCATTTGTAATTGTTATAGTTTTTTTTAAATATCGATTGTTGACTGACGGATATGGTGACACATATTTAATCTTTTTACACTCTGCGTTTTAGAATTTGAGTACTCGTTTTCTGTAATTGTCATAGTTCTTGAAATATTAGTAAATTATTCGTTATCTATTGTTGATTGATAAAAATACTAGCATTTTTTTATGTCCTACGCTGATGATCTATGCAGCTGGCAAGGACTGTCAAAGACCACTACTTGAAGGTAGTGTTCAATTGTTTACTACTCTAAAAGAACTGGGTTTTAGTGGCGTTGCACGATTTTCACTAAGTTTAGGCAGCGCTTGAATAGTTAACACTGAATTCAAGGCACTTCAGGAACGCTTTATGCGTTGACAAAACTTGATGCACGCCTAAAGGCAGATCCAAGTTTCCAGTTAACCATTCATGTTTCCTGAATGCAGCAATTTGAGCATCTCCACGGCCATTTTATTCTCGCCAATAAGCTCGCAGGCTCCTCTGGTTTATTATGTGATATGTTCACATGAATGGCGTTCCAGGCAAACAAACTCTGTGTTGTCATCTCGCTAATTAACTCATCTTCCCGGCGGAAAGGCAAACGGAGGCTGCGGCGAGCAGGTGGGTTTGTATCGATCCCGGGCATATTCTTCCACCGCATAGCCAGGCAATCAAAACAAGGGTAAACACCCCCTTAAGAGCCTGTGCTCTCTTGGGGTCCCTGAGAACTTGTGAATGGCTGCTCTTCCTCAACAAGATGGCTAAATGCAGTCAAAGTACAACGCAGAAAGGTCCCAAAACTCTAAAATTTAGCTGTTTCAATAACTTTAATGGTGAAAACTATCTCAGTCTACTAAAGCAGTTAGCTTTATGTGAAATAGGACTCCTGGGCTTCGAATCACGAATGGAAGTAAATGTTCCTACCTGGTTATTCTCTAGACCTGGGTTCTAGATAGCATAGTGGTAACGTCGTCGCAGGTCCCCAGGTTCGATACTAGCAGGAGAGTAGTGGTGTTTGTGGTGGGATAAACCCGAGAAAGTATGAACTCTCCTCTAGCAGATTTGGCTATACTTAAAACTAGCTCAACATGGCCATATGAGTTTTTTGCTCTAGTGTGAAACCCCGTATAATCCAAGATTTTTGTAAAAAAGCCCTCATGGATTCCATGAGAAAGTATGACCCCCTCAGATTGATGAGGCTATACTTATAAAAGGCACTTTTGTGAGATTGTTGTCCATAAATTTGTTAAAAATATGCCCCTCTTTTGGCCACACCTAAAACTAGGCCACACACACACACATACACACACACACACACACACACACATACACACACACACACACACACACACACACACACATACATACACACATATTTATTTCTGGTTTAAGTTCAATTGGATACCAGCTTCAATTTGTTTATCTAATATTAAAACAATGTAATTCTTCTAGAATTGCTCCGTGACTCTCTCATTTCTTACATCATAAACATATGATTTTTCCCCTATGAGAATAACACTACAAATGGTGTCATCGGGTAATGCTTCGTGGAATTCACAGATAATTTTAATGTTTGTCCTGTCATTAACCACAACTTGTTTCCTTTTTGAAGTGTTGATTACAAACATGGGTCTCCGTGCTTTGAATTCATCTGGTGAGTAATACATATCAGTACTGCCAGTAGTGACACGTTTGAAAGCCGAAAATGCCTCATATAATTTAAGAAAATCATCCTTGGAAATGTCTAAATTGTAATTTTCTCTAGGAAAGACCTCATTTCTCCCATTTTTAAGATATATGTTCTTGATGTTGCAGTTATCAAATTTGCTTGAATTTTTTTCCTGATTGTTGTGTCTTCCAGTCTGAAACAATACCACCACAAAATCAGGCATGTCGTATTGTATGCTGGAGAATGAATTTGTGGCATCAAACTCATAATATGTGCCAGATGCGGGCTTCTGTACGCATTGATATGTGTAAAATTGCAGAGGAATCTGTGGATTTTTTAGGATATCAGCTTTGTATTTAAGAGCATAACTGGCCTCATATTCAACAACCGGGATTCTTAGCTCCATAGTCTGAATAATGCATTTGCCTTCATCAGGTAAGGTATTAGGCAGAGCTTCTCCTGTAGGGTTTAATGTGCTGTACCTCATCAAAGCATTGTTATCATTTGCAGCTCTTCTAAATGTGATTCTTAAACCACCCTTCCACATAATATCTTTGTAATCCGAGAAGAATCCTGGCAACAGGCGCATAGGGAACAGCACTGTGTGGCTCTTGGTTAATATCTTATCACCAGCTTCAAATCCACCGATTCTGTAGTATGAAGCCTCGGTTTTGGATAATTTTAATGTAGCCAAAGCCGTGGAGGTAATGCCGGGATAATCTACTCTGTTTATAACAACACCATGTTTTCTGATCTCAATTTCAGAGAACAGATGTGGCACAAAATTATCTACCAGTCTTATATTCGAATTTGCCGGATAATCTGTTCCATCGAGCTTTACAACATCAAATTTGATGTATAGATCTGCTCTGTGGGGGTGTATAAAGCCATCCCCTACATCAAGATCAACCTCAATTTCTGTGTTGGGTTGATTTAAATTTGCAAATGTCCTCCTGTTTGGAGGGAATGATTGTAGCTCATAACTCTCAATATTTTCCATTTTTTTGTATGTATTTTTATTTAAATATTAATCTCTATGATTGCAGTTGTCGTGGCTCCAGCAAAATCAACTAATTCTTCTTTTTCATTAGTGACCATCAATTCAATGTTATCTATTCTGTTATGACACACAGGAAAATATAATGTTGGGGATGGATTGTAGATGATGGGCTCCATGAATTCGGAATTAGGTTTGAATGTTGCAATGATGCCGGTTTGTTTGTGAGTGCCTATGCCATTTGATTTGGTGATCATACCCTCAGCCACATTACAGTGAATATTCAGAGTCTCTATGGCTAAGAATTTAGGTATATTCATAGCAGTGTGTTTGATGCCCGCTTCAAGTTTTGTGTTGTTCTCAAATCCCAACAGCTCTCCTATAGTACCCAGATCCACTGTCTCTGTAGCAGACGCAATCTCTACTCTGTGAGTGACAGAATTTTGACTTAACACTATACCTCTGGGTAACTGAGCATTTAGAGTAGATAGATTATATTGCCCTGGAGTGATGACAATTTTTTGATCCCCTACTGCAATTGTGTTGTTGTGGTGTGTAATATTAGGGATCAGGTACATGCCGTAAAATGCCCTGAGAGCTATTGTTTTGGGATACACTATGTCATCATGCAATTTGAGTTTCAATATTGAATTTTGGCTGGTGAGATGGAATACCCCCATGATGTTTTAAATACCACAAGGCCTTTTGAAAATCTTCAATTGATGGTTTATTTATTTGAGACATATATCTGAGAACAGATAAACACAAATGTCCGCAATTAACATCTTTGAAATTTTGAACACGGGCATTATTGTAATAAAGATTAGCTGATTTTAGATATTTTATTAAATTTTCAGGTGGAACACCTCCAAATGAATCAAACACAAATGCCTCATTGTTTAAATATTTAAGATAACAGATCCAGTGAGTGCCCTGATTTTTGTACTTATCCAAATTAACAATGCCACACTCTTTGTTGAGTGGTTGTTCCGGTAAAGAATCAGACATGTACACACCTCTAAAATGTTTGATGCCCAGTGGCTTGATTAAAGCTTCAATATCTTGGTTTGTAAGCGGCTCTTGTTTTTTTTAAACTTACTCATGGCTCTTTTAACACCTTTGCCTTTTTTCTCCATTGCCAGGTTATGGCGCCTCTGCTCATCTAATTCTGCCCTATTTTTCTTGGCATCTATTACTGTTTTTGCTATGGCGGCTGATCCCCCGGCCAAGCTCCCAACAGCCCCGAGAGCAGCTAAGATGGCCGGGATGGTAAATATGAAACCCCCCACATGTGATTTTTTTCTTGATTGCTGTAATTTTTTTAATTGGGGAGTACTAAGCAACAATTTCATACCATGTCCCTTTGCAATACAAGAGCTTTTTTTCTTGCGCTGCTTTTTGGTTAAAAGACTGTCAATAGTTTTAAGAGATTTGAGACCTGCATAAGGTATTTGATACATAACACCCTTGGCCTTCATTGTAGGTTTATTATATACATGTTCACAACCCCCACCCCAGTTTTTGTTTGGTGCTCATAGCTATGGTGGTTCCCAATGCTGCTATTTTTTCACTCAAAGAAGCATCTTTGCTTACAAATCTACCAAATGCAGCCTCTTCTAATTTCTTGTCTGCAACATGTCTCTTGTCAAGATCAGAATGTGTGTTGTATGCTATGTCATGGTCTCTACAAGCAGCATCTAGGGGATTAACACCAGGGTCCCCTCTGTTTAATCTATGATCCAATTTTGTGCCTGGACCACAATACTGATAGCCTGGAATATGTAGTTCAAATGGCAGCTTGTTTATAATGTCATTAACCAGGCCCCGACCCTCAGAAATATTCCAAAATTTGGGTGGTAGAGTATTAATAATTTTTATAAGATATCCAATCCCCTTAGGGTCATTCACTATAAAATTAGACAATTTTGTGCTTATCATGTCCATAATTCCAACCTTTTCATTGTAAAAATTGTGGTTGCCAGCATTTTCCTCCCCAGCTATCACCAATAACCTATCTACAAGTTTCCTGACATCATCAACCCACACAAATTCTTTAGGCAGGGTGTTGTATTGTTTGATTCCACTGCCAGTCTTGATCTGTGACCATATGGGCTTGATTAAATTGTTGTATTTTGCTCCACTGCTAGACTTGACTCTTTTTTGTGTGGGATCATTGTTCTGGTATAGAGCATCTGATTTTATTAATATTTCTTTGTAATATTCATAATCTTGATCTGTATAGCTGCCAGGCCTTTTCCTAGTCATCAGTTCCCACAATCCAGGTGTGCCGGGGTACTTAACAAAAGCACCTTTTTCTCCGAGACGAGATTCTGAATAAACAATCAGATCATCCCCCATAAAAGTTACTCTGAAATTGCCAATTCTATGTATGATGCTGCCATCAAGCTCTGTGTCGGCATATAAGCCAAAAACCTCATCTTTGTTGTCTTTAGGTGTGGTTAAATATTTTTGAGCAAGAAGACCCAATTCAATAGGATCCTGAGTAGCTTCAATTCTTCTAGGAGCAACAGGACTAGGTGTATGAATGCTGGAAAGTGGGGTGAATGGATAATCTAATATGTTCCTAGCAGCTACAGGTACAAGCTCTGTGATCAAATTTTGATTTTGCTCTGTAACAGTTTTGATATTCTTACCTAAATTATTAATAGCATCAATTACAGGCTGTTCTGTTTGTTTGTGTTTTTCATAAATTCCCCGGTTCTCTGATTTCCATCCCTTAAATCTTTTTACAAGATAATCTCTTAACTTAAGATCATCAATGACTGGTCGTTTCATGGTTATTTATATATGTTTCAACGTCTAGAAAATCGTTGATTTTATTTCTGTATTTGCCACTATTGGGTGTTCTTGTCATATCAATTGTGACAAACCCATAACTGTCCTGGTTCCAGCACCTACTGCAAAACTTGGAAAAATCATTGTAGCTCAAGTCCCCACCTACATATTCATCATGTATGTGTTTGAGGTTGGTATGATCTTGATGAAACACACATATAAAATTGCTGTTGTCTCGGATCAGCTGCTTCGGAATTTTAGAAAAAGTCTGTGCCAGGTAGAAGCAATCGATGTTTTTGTGCCGCCCTTGTGTAAAGAAATTTCTAACCTTGTTTTGATTATCCAGTATAATGTCATCAAACACAACAACAGAGTTATCGAGACATTCATGAAGTGGCTTAACATCTGGTTCAAAAGTGGCTATATCCAATCCATCATATAGCTTCATCAACTGCTGATATTTTAATTGTTCCAAGCTCTTAGAGAAAACATACAAGTGCCTGTTTTTCCAGTCTAACCAGTTGGGTGCCAATAAAAAATTATCAACCATTAGTGTAGTTTTACCACAAGCAGATGGCCCAACAATAAGACACCTAATATTTTCAGGCAGCAACTTGCCATTTCTCTTATTCTGCTGTTCAGGTTCTGGCAGCCTTTTTATAACATCCCAGGTGCTCATATTATTATTTTGTCTGCATCGATCCAGCTGTTTTCCGGATGACCCAGCCATTTGACAAATAACTTGTTGCCTTTTCTGCGGATGATTTTTTCTATGAGATATGTGTCGGGCTGTTTAGTTTTGCTGAGCTCTTGTTCATAGAATCGGCCTTTGAGAATTTCTCCTCGGTGATCTTTTATTATATATGTGTTAAGGGTCCCGGGTTTAACTTGAACCACTGTAAATAATTCAGTGCTCCAGTTTCTCGTAAAGCCTCTTTTGAATAAGTGCTTATATTTGCTGATTCTTACTTGATCGCCCACCCTGTATTTGGCCCTTCTTGTTGTTGGCTGGTATCTAGGATAATAAACAGTCCTGATCAATTTTTGCTCATCAGATGAAGTTACTTCAGAGGGTTTCATGTTGATTGTGGAATGGACCGAGTTGTTGTATTTATGTAGAAGTTCGGGAAGAATATTAATCCATTTATAATTACCTTGCAGGGTAAATTGTTTATACATAAGATTTTTTAAGGTTCTGTTGAATCTCTCTACAATTGAGGCTTTGAGATCACTGTAACTCGAGTAATGTTTTATTGACTGGCTTTTAATAAATTGTTGGAACACAGAATTATAAAATTCTTTGCCATTATCTGTTTGCAAATAGCGCGGTGATCTTCCACTCTGATTGATGATTGTCCTGATGGCTTCTGTAACACATTTTCCAGTCTTGTATTTGAGTGGCACAGCCCAGGCAAATTTTGAAAATGTATCTATGACAGTGAGTAGATACTTGTAGCCCTTGTTGATTTTGTCTAAGTTTTTCAGCTGTCCACTTGCCATCTCAATCAAGTCGCTCTGCCATAAATCATCTATGCCTTTTGTGACTACTGGCAGTCTCTTATAATTATGTCTGGCTTGTCTGTGTAATTCATCAACAATAATTTGTCTAGACATGATATGAAAACAAGAATATTGCAACTATGGGGTGTTCAGCAGCTGAGACTGCAGGATTTTCTAAATATAATTTGTCCCCTATTTGTATTTTAAATTCCAAAGTGCCATCATCTTCAGTATAGGCTGTTTCTAATGTATCGGGGTCTGTAAAATCCTCTAACTCTACACTGGTGATTTTTACTTTGTTATCAGCATTTGTTATTGATAAGGTAGGGTAGTGGTGTGCCTGTGGTTGAAGCCAATATTTGATCTTGATTGGTCTCAGTGTGCCCCCAACAAAAAACTGGTAATAAAAT
Source organism: Lepisma saccharinum (assembly GCF_977018435.1). Lineage (NCBI taxonomy): Eukaryota > Metazoa > Arthropoda > Insecta > Zygentoma > Lepismatidae > Lepisma > Lepisma saccharinum. The sequence goes on from NC_139253.1 coordinate 23,928,809, forward strand.
TGTGCAGGGGACAGCATATATATTTTGCCACCTGGTGTAAATGGAGAATCATATTCTTTGTTGGGGATGCTGTACAATTCAAGAATTACTGTATGTTTTGGATTCTCGATTATGCCTGTTATTTCTTTTTCTGCTGTAAGCAATCTACTTGTTACAGATTCAAGGTGCTCATTGATGGTCCTAACAACATCATCATGGCCTGGCTTGATTTTTATGTCCACAGCAAGTCTCTTGTATTGTTGCACAATTTCTTGTAGCTGGGTGGCAAAAACAGACAGAGCATTTGCTTGGTTGGATTCCATGCTTCCTAGCTGTTGCTTGATATTAGCTACAATTTGTTGCAAATTTTCAACAACTGCCAATTTTGAATTTTGAGCAGTAAGATCATGGACCTGTCTTCTGATATCCTCAAACAGGGCATGCAGTTCATTAATATGTTGATTAGTTGGTAGAGTGGCCACTGTCTGAGTGAGTTGTTTGATCTCTGTCTGGATATTCTTGATATCTTCTGATTTCAATATCCTATTCACTGCCCTCTTAATATTTTTAAGTTCCTGTGATGTAGGTAGATTTGAAACAGTATTTTGTAAAAATTCAAGTGCCAATTTTACATTGTTTAATTCAGAAGCATCAGCCACATTTTGCATAGCATTTTGGAGCAGGGCTATATCTGCCTGAGAGGGTGTTGATTGTTGTAAAATTTCAAGTTTTGTTTGGATATCATCGATCAAGTGATGAAAATGAGATAGCTCAGATTCAGTGTTGAGGTTTTCAAGCTTTGTGATCTGTTGTTGGACACTGACAAGTGTGTCTACAATTCCGGGCAATCTGGATTCTAGTACATTTGCCAAATCACTTTGCACTGCTGCTATTGTACCTTCAAGATGGGTTATGGAACTTTGAATTTTTCCAAAATCTTCATATGTTTCAAGTTGCAGCTTGATATTTGCAACACTCCGAGTTATTGCATTCAAAGCATCAGAAGATGGCAAGTTGTTCATAAAATTTTCAAGCGTCTCAATTTTTTCTTTAACCTCGGCTATGGCATTGTTCAGGGGATCCAGATTAGGTATTTGGAGTGACTGAATCTGTTCCTTTAGAGTGGAAATCACTAGATCAAAATCTTCTTGTGATTTTATGCTTTTGACAATTGTTTGGAGCTGTGTCTGGACATTATTTATTTGCTCTTCCAATTGCTGTTTCAATTGCTCGGAGTTGTTAGCCTGGGTCTTAAATTTGGCTTGAAGAGCTGCTACAGCCTCTTCTAAACTTTGAAAATTATCCAATGTTGCCAAATCAGTATATTTCTGAAGCAGCACTTTGAGTTCAGAATCAATTTTAAGAAGAGGGTCCATGCATTGTGATTGTAAATTTGTAATTTCTAATTGAAGACTGGCATTGAGTGTGGTTTGTAAAGCTTGTAAATCACTTCTTAATTTCTTGACTCTGACATCAAGCATCAGAATCTCATCACTGTGATCTTCATGTCTTGTATGGCCAAATATATCATTAGGCATTTTTGTTTTACTGGTTATTTATTATAGAGTATCTGATTCTTAATTCTATAAAAAAGGGTATAAGCTTGTCATAAGATCCAGGGACCTCAATATATAAGCAGTCACCAGCAGAAACAGTATATACAGTGCCAGAAATCATGTTTGAGTGCTTGATTCTATAAATATTTCTCCCCACTGAAATCTTGACATCACCCTCAGGGGTTGTAATAAATTGCAATTGACCACCTACAGGTAATTGGTAATGATTTAAATTATTGTTAAATATGTACAATGTTTTGCCTGTTTCATCATCATTATCTGTAAGTATGCTGTTCAGATGAATAATTAACAAGCCACTCAGCTTAGACAGCATATCAGAAGAGGGTTGTGGTGTTGGCAGCTCCATAATAGCCTGTTTTTTGAACCCAAATAAGTTCATAGGCATGTTTATTTATTTCAAATCATGCTCTGTAATTGGGCATTGATCCCCATTTTTCAAATCACAATGCCCCCAAGGTAGAGTATGTATGCCACATGATAAAATGCATCTCTTATCATCATGTGGGTCCAGGGCCACTTTTCTTACAATATTGCTAGTCAACAAGTGATCCTCACTCTGAATTCTATTTTCTGATGTTCTAATTGAACTCTGGGATTTGATGCAATTTTTATAATCTTCAAATACAAGATCTTTTTCCACAGTAACTCTGCCAATACCCTTGGCTTTTTTGACAACAGCACTACATGTTTTAAAACTGTACACCTTGGCACTTAACCCAGCAAATTTCAGAATAACATCACCAAGTGTCTCATCTTTTAACTTGCCAGGCACCTTTTTGTTGTGGGGTTGAATTATTGTATGTTCACTGGTATCAAAGTATTGAAACAATTCAGGCTGTGCAATATCTTGATAAACATCTTCTGTTTGAATATCAAGAACAAAACTATCCGTGTCCATGTACATCAATTTTACACGATCACCATAAAAAGGTTTCAGCACATCATAATACAATGTTAACATATGTAATTTGGACAATTCCAATATTGCAGCCCCTACATAAATAGGTTTATCAAACTTAATCTTTGTTTTCATCATGTTGAAAAGTGCCATGTGCTCATCATAAATTCTTCTGTAATTGAAGTTGGGCTTTGCAACCAATTTTTTGCTCCGGCTGGGGTCAGTAATTATTTTAACATCGGTATGTTTTCTGACATTTTCAATAGTTTTGCCATACACTGAATTCACCATCAATTTAAACAAGCCCTTATCAAATTGGCTCTTTGCAGATGTTCGAAGCTCCGTGTTTGTATCAATATATGATTTCAACCATTCTGAGTGCCTGAACCTTAAGACTTTGCCAACTTTGGTCACTTGAACACCATGTTTCATCAGGAACTGGAGGTTTTTGTAATATATGACATAACCCTGTTTCGGCTCCAGAGTCATCATGAGCTTCTTCTGTTTAGAACCAGGTGAGCACTGAACCTCGGGAATTGGGGGCAGATCAGAAAATTTATTGTGCAAATCATCAGGAATTATCAGATCAACCTCTAAGAAGAGGCCACAGTTACTGTCATCAAAATCCTTAAGATCCTCAATATTGAAATTTTCAACCCACTCAAGACCTGCATATGGCAGTTTTTGCATCATAGCGTGACCATAGAGGTTGTTTGCATCTACATACAGTATATAATTTGATGGCCGTGCTGGATCATAATCAGGCATATGCTTGTTATTTGCTCTGGCATATCTCTGGGAACATTGCACCATCCCTCCTCTTATACATTTCTCCATAAACAGATACATATCTTGATCGTGGATCAGATCCAATTGCTTTTTGGTGTTCAAAAACGTTGCGGCCCATGCTAGGCCCGGGGCACTGTAAAAATACACTGGGTCCAGTCCATAATTTTGCATGGAAGATTTTCTGAATGCCTGCAATATATCAGCTAAGAGGGTCACATCAAGTTTCAAATATGCCATGTGATAATCACCAAATGTCTTGCATTTTAAATCGTTCCACATCAACTGAGCATGGTGATAATCTTCATCAGTGATTCCAGATCCTCTGATTCTGCTGTAAAACTCTTCTTGTGGTGGCAGGGAACACTCATCAAATTTAGAAAAATCTGTAACATAGTCATATGGATATACACCCTTCCGCCTAATTAATTTCAGGTCCTGATTTGGAAACAATGCACGTGTGATTTTTAATTGATTATCAGATAATTGAGTGGCCAGTGTAGCCAGGCTAGCAGATAAAAATCTGTAAGAATCAAGAAATCTTATGTGAATAGGAACACCATCAACTTTAATTATCTTGCTAATAGATATATATTTCTCATCATTTTCAGCTAAAATATTTAAATTCTGCTTCTCAAACCCCTCGTACCTGATCAGATGATGGAAATCATAATTGGATGCTCCATGGCAAAATATGGGGATAAATCTTGGTCTCTTGATCTTAATATTACAGCTATTACACAGGGCCTGTTTATATCGACCATCTGTATGAGAATGGTGATGAACCTTGATATTTGTATCTGAAAATTCAGAATCACATACCGGGCATTTTTTTGCATTGTTGAAATCTTCAATCTGTTCCTCTGTTAAAGGCAACATAGGTTTTGATTTTAATAAGATGTTAGATGCTATGTCACGGCACTCATTTTCTATTCTATGTGCAAATATTTTGATGGCATCTGGTCCCTTGTATGAATATTTTTTAATAACAACACCATCCCGTATAACCATATAACAAAAGCTGGAAGGTTCATGTTGCTGGTATGGTGTACTTGAAGATTCTTCGGGATCTGGGCTACAGAATGCAAGAGATTTGAGATTTGATTCAGAATCCCAGACAATATATGCTGGGTGTTCCAACGAGGCTTCATACTTTTTGAATTTGCAATTTTCACTTGGATTGGGCATCACCATATGAACAGGTTTATGATTCCCACAGTATTTCAGATGCTCAATTAACTTGTTTTTTGCAATTTCTGCACTCTCTTCACAAACACCATTCACCATTTTTCTACCATCAAATTCAGTCAAACATCTTCTGCACAACTTGAATATTTTTTTATATTTGTCTAGTTGTGTTCTCACTAAAGCTTCAAGATTATGTATCAGAGTGTAATGATATGTACCATCCTTTTCAATTAAGAGCAGATCAATCGGAACTGCAGATTCATCATCAAGTGTACTGATTCTGAGAGGATCTATCAAGCAATTGCCAGTGGAACAAGTAAATACATTAATAGATAATTGCTTGCCATCGATGTGCCTGGCCCTTTTTTCAAATTTATCAATATTCTGAACAGACATTGGATATTCCAAACCCTCCATTGCATCATCAAAAATATGTTCATGCTGTTTGTAATAACTTATTCTCTCAGGATGCCTTGAAACTAGAAACAAAGCAGCTAATATACACCACAGAAAACATTTCTGGTCGGTATTTTCAATATTGACCACGGCTCTTTTGTTTTTGATATTGGCAGGTAATGGCAGATATGTAGAACCTTTTAATGGGCTGAATTCAGAAATATTAACATATAACTTGTGCGGAGAGCCGCATAGGGTCCATCCGGACTCTTTTGCTGCAAATTCAGAGTGTTTCATATTCAATTGATCTATCAACCTGCATATTATTTTGTCCGAATTTGTATTTGAATATACAGGTACAGTTTCTGTTACGTGGGGGTGTATAAATTTTGTAGCGTTTGGCTTCTTATATTGTGTATACAATTTGAGGGATAGCTTATAAGAGCCATTTTGTGCATTTAGAATTGCTTGGAGATCAGAATTTATACTGTTCAAGAAATTCTCAATGCCGCATCTTGGCTCTGATACAAACCGGTGATCCCTTAATTGACCGTTAAAACTGCTACGGATGGGTTCATAGCGTGGCTGCTTTGCTGCTCTGGCATTAAGAGGTGCTTCGTGCCTTCTTTTCAGACCAGATGTGGATGGTTGTGCAGAGCAAGTATTTTTATGTTTATATGTGAAATATTCCATGTTATATTTTCTATTGCATTTGGGGCAAATTTTTGTGGGAGTTCTGTATTTGTCCGGGTTACAAATCTTTTGATGTTTGGCCCAATTGGGGCTGGATATATTCTTATTGCATTGATTACAATATTTTTGATTCGGCATTTTTGCTGTTGTTTATTATATACAATTTCCTGGGGTTCAAATCAAAGCTCTATGCTGGATCAATTGGGCTTCAGCACTGTACTTTGTGTGTGTGTATATGTGTGTATGTGTATTAATATTTTTGGCTTTGGTATTTATATACAATTTCTTGGGGTTCAAATCAAAGCTCTATGCTGGATCAATTGAGTTCAGTGCAGACAAAAAAAAACTGCATAGCTCTATGTCAATTAGTTCTTGAGTTTTGTATTTAGGAACCACTTTGGCCCCCCTGCCAAAAATTGGCTTTTATTGTATCAGTGTATATTGTCTCTATGACCTTACTTGGGCTATTCCAGTGCAGACAAAAAAAACTGCATAGCTCTATGTCAATTAGTTCTTGAGATATTAATTATTTTGTATTTAGGAACCACTTTGGCCCCCCTGCCAAAAATTGGCTTTTATTGTATCAGTGTATATTGTCTCTATGACCTTACTTGGGCTATTCCAGTGCAGACAAAAAAAACTGCATAGCTCTATGTCAATTAGTTCTTGAGATATTAATTATTTTGTATTTAGGAACCACTTTGGCCCCCCTGCCAAAAATTGGCTTTTATTGTATCAGTGTATATTGTCTCTATGACCTTACTTGGGTTATTCCGCCAAATTATATGCTTCAAGTCTCCTATACTTTGGTGGAGCCTGTTCAGGTTCTATCCCCCACTTGTGGGTTCCACTGCCGATCCAGCAATGGTGAAGAATCTGCACTGTGCCCTGGCTTTTATAGTTTTGTCGGACCAATCAAAACCTTGCTTGCTTTAGCCAATCAGAAAACACCACATCAGCACATTATGTCATAACCATTTAATCAATTAATATTGCACAACATGATGCAATAGAAGTGTGCCGGGAAGTAAATATGTATGGATGTGGGTGGGTGGGTGTGGGGGTGGGTAGGGGTGGGTGGGTGTGGGTGGGTGGGTGTGGGTGGGGGTGGGGGTGGGTGGGGGTGCATCTTGGCTTAGTTTTAAGTGCTGTGTTCAAAATAAAAATATAATGGCTGGTAGCTGTATCCAAGCCCTATTATAAGTTTTGTTTCTGCATTCTGTCACTAATTTTGATCCTAGAATAATTATATTTAGGGGGGTGACTCTGCATGGCCCCCAGAGCAACATACTGAAATTTTGAAAAAATCGATTATTTTATTTTTGCAATTTTCACTAATTTTGATCCTAGGCCAGTAATATTTTATGGGGTGACTCTGCATGTTCCCCAGAGCAACATACTCAAATTTTGAAAAAATCGATAATTTTTTGGATTTTGATTATCTCTGGAACCATGAATCCTAGAGACATGGGGTTTGTTGCTTTGGCCTGGGCATGGCAAGATGCAACTTTTTGATCTCTATAATTTTTCAAAAATCTCTTGTTGTTCTCTAGATCTTGAATAACTTGCCTATTTTTCAAGATAGGTGCATGGGGGTTGCATATTTGAAATCTAGAGGCTGTTTAGAAGTTTTGTTAAAAAATCGATAATTTTTTGAATTTGAGATTTTTCAAAAACTATCAGTACTGGAGACTTGAAATTTTGTAGGCATATTCTAGGCATGATTCTCTACATTTTATGTCTCTATAATTTTCCTGATATATGCAATACTTAAGCTGTAAATGCCTAATTTTTATAAATAGAATTTTCTGAAAAGTGTAATATTAACAAAATTTTGAAATCTATACCTGCTAGGGCACTATAGCAGTCACTATACTTAAGATATCAAAAAATATCAAAAGGGGCATATTTTTAACAAATTTATGGACAACAATCTCACAAAAGTGCCTTTTATAAGTATAGCCTCATCAATCTGAGGGGGTCATACTTTCTCATGGAATCCATGAGGGCTTTTTTACAAAAATCTTGGATTATACGGGGTTTCACACTAGAGCAAAAAACTCATATGGCCATGTTGAGCTAGTTTTAAGTATAGCCAAATCTGCTAGAGGAGAGTTCATACTTTCTCGGGTTTATCCCACCACAAACACCACTACTCAGGAGGCACATAGTGGTTCGGATTCCACTTTAAACTGTAGGTCCAGTCCCTATTAGCCTTTCTGTGCATAAAGTAAACTTAGGAACAAACTCAATCACTGTATGCCAGTTTTTTTTAAATATGGCACTCGTACCCTGCGCACTTAAACAATGATTGATTGATTTAGTGTTTTAAGTCCACTTTATCCACAGTAAGGTTAATCGGGACTGGACCTACAGTTTAACGTGTAATTCGAACCAATATGTGCCTCCACCGGGTATCGAACCCTGGATTACAGGGCGACGACGCTGCCGCTACGCCATCGGGATGGCATGCATTTAAACAATGGTACATACACGAGCTTGGAAGAAAATTATCGTTCAGTCTTCCGTGACCCATTATTAATACTTGCACATGATCATAGTTATTTGTTACTTTAATGTCAATAAAAGAAGGTAATCTAAGTAATTGTAATCATTAGTTACTAGTATTTGGCAATATAATCATGCAGTTTTAAACGTTAGTACTGAACATTACTTGGTGACACAGTAAAAGTATGAACTTTGATTTGTCGATCTAAAAATTTGATAACCTCTGTCTAGACCATTTCGTCAATTCATTTATCGTTTGGAAAATGTACTAAAATTAACTTTTAAGACCAATTAGAAAATACTGAGTGTAATAATAACGCTTCAGTCGTTAAGCAAAGTAGCACAAAACCTGATTCACTACATATTCGACGCCTCGTTAATGGCGTAGTGGTAACACATTGCAATGAAGGGGTCCCGGATTCGATTACCGGTAGAGGCGCCATATGACTCGTATCAAAGTTTAAACTGTAGGCCCAGCCCCGATTAGTCTATCTGTACATAACGCTACGTATAAGAAACAGTAATTTTAATATTTTCATGCACAAAAGAAACTCTATCAAGTCCTAAACAGAATGATTGATTTGGTTTATTTTAGTTCGCTTTTCTGCCACGATAGGCTAATCGCGAAGATAAGGATGAGTGATGATGTACGATGAAATTGATGAAGGAATATTCACAAAAGAACACCCATGCCCAGACTGAGATTCGAACCGGTGAACCCTGCGTCGTAGCGCGCTGTACAAACAACTCCGCTACGGAGATGGGATAATCACAATTTACTACAGGGTGAGCATAAGGTCTTTCCTTGATTATGAATATTTATATCTCAACTTCCACGGTAGATAGACAAATAAAACCTATGGCAATAAGTAGTGCAATATATCAAGTTTTTTCCAATTCTTTGTCTTATCTGATTCGTAGAGACGGTCCCATATCATGGCCACCGCGTTCGCCGGACATAACCCCTCTTGACTTTTTTTTTTATGGGGTTGCGTTAAGGACAGAGTGTTTAGTTCACCAGTTCCTGATATGCAAACTCTTCAGACACGAATACGGGATGCTATAGAGACGGTGACGGAAGAGATGTTGGCAAAGATATGGAGAGAAATTGAGTATCGCCTAGACGTTCTACGGGCAACAAAGGGAGCACATGTCGAAGTGTACTGAAGTGTACTGATAAAAAAACTTTATGAGTAAAGCTACCACTTCCAATAAACCGCATATCTGTATGTAGCATAATTCTTTAGCAATAAAAGTTTGTAATCAGGGAAAGACTTTATGCTCACCCTGTATAACTCCAAGGTGGTAGATTCAGTGGCGCAACCACAGGGGGGTAGGGGGCATTGGCCCCAACCTTCGACGGAAATCAATTATAGGGGGGGGCAAATATTGACGGCCAAGGGCACCTGCAAGGGAGGGCACAGGAGAACCCTTCGATTTCAAATTTTATGCAAATAAAAGTACATTTCCCAAAGCCTGCTTATCTCGGTGTCGTCAAGTTCAGAGCCGTAGCTAGAGGGCGGCGGTAGTCGGTAATGGATGCCGAGCGGTCTAAACGAAAAAAAGTTGTAAAAGAGAGAATGCCATGGCGACCAGTGAAATTACTTGTGCCCTATTAGATCAATATTGTTTTCAATTGCAAAAATCGGATCTAAAAATTTTCTTGCTCGCAATATAATTGTTTTCTGTAATGTAATGTAATTTGTTTAAATAATATGTGCTGTATATATGTATTGAATAAGCTTTGAATACGTACACAATTTATGTTGAATATGTATATTCTTATTTTACGTCACTCCATGTTGCATATGTGTAAAACATATGTTATACATGAAAGTTATACATGTTATATGTACAAAAAGAATTATCTTCGGAATGCATTTATCATTCATTTTCTGCCATACAAGAATACAGTTTGTGTGCTTATTTTCCATTATTAGCTAATGTGAAACTGACGGTGTTAAAAAAACATTTCAAATAGTTTCTTCCAAACAAATGCTTTAGTACCGACTTCTACACCATCTATGCGTAATTTATGAGGAAAATAACATTTTTTATACTACTACTACTACCACTAGTAATAATAATAGTAATAATAATAATAATAATAATAATAATAAATATGCCATTATTATTATTGTTGTTGTTGTTGTTGGTACGTTTATTCTGGTACTTGCCCCCCACCAGACAAAAATTCTTGGTTGCGCCTCTGGGTAGATTGAAGGAATTTTGATTAAGGCAGTGTATGTCATCTTACTTGTACTTAAAGATGCCATTCCATTAGTTGTCTGAGTTGAGGTGAAGCATCAAGCAATCCAGCTCGAGACCGAGTTGCTGGGAACAAGTAATTAACAATGACGACAATCTAACAGCAATCCAATGACTCTTGCGTGATAATCTCAGCATTGATGGGAAAACTGACTGAACTGGATTACCCTAACTCTGCATTTTTACACTTTGCATTACGCAACATCCTTTCAGGGTGAGATATCATAGTGTTTCTTTTTCAGACTTTTTCCCGGAAGATTGGATTACTACCCTCTGCTTTAATCCGCCTCATGACAAGCACATTTGAATTACAATGCATGAGAATATATGCGTACTATGCATTAGTTAGCTGCTGGATATGATCACTTTTGAAGGAAAGTGCACGTTATTCCACGGTTACATTAGCCTGCGTGCACAATTTTAACGGAATTAGAATACTGTGTACACAGTGGCACAGAACATTTGAAAATTGATTGAAAATCCATTAATCACTATTGCCATGATTTTATGCTTTCGCTGAAAATATACAGCGAAGGGTGACACAGTATAAAGAAATTTTCAACTGAGTTATATGAATTGAAATTTCAAGCGTACACTTTCCTATGTTGTTAGATTTGAGTGGTAATATTAACAGCGCTGGATTACTACCCCTTCATATAGAGGGCGATTTTTGTTTGTGACACCATATGTTGTCTTTTGCGAGAAATCAAGCTGGTTGATGATTTTCTGAAAATTTGAGAGTATCCTGTCATAGAGAAAGGTTTCGAGATTCAGTTTTCAGCATTCAGAAGATATAATCGATTTTGGCTTAGGACAAGTACGACAGGATTTTTTAAAAAAAGATATATCAAGTCATAGTCCATTGAAGCCTGTCGGAGACTTTTTAACAACGTGATCCCTCTAAAAACTAACACTTGCTGATTTATAGAATCAGGAGAAACGTTAAAAAAATCACTAATCACATAATTGAAAGACAATGAACCATTCACGATCGACTACTGTATCTGAGTAATGGGTATTCCACAAATTTATGACGTTAGTCTAAAATAATTGGTCGATACCCTCTGCCTGTGGGTATCGAGATGGAGACGGGTCCGTCTTTGATAAATATGATCTATGTGTACACACATGCACATGAAAGTGAACTTATACGAATATTTTGAAAAATAAAACAAACTCAAATTTTGCACATATGATAATATTTGTAAATACTCGAAGCCCGGTAGCTCAGTCGTTATGGCGTATGACTACCATGCGAGAGACCAGGGAGTTTTCCCACCTGATCAAGCTGCTCCGGCGCCCACCCAGCACCATAAAAAGTGGGTACCTGGTGGAAACTCTGGGGGTTAAGGCGGTCAGGGGCGTGGTGCTGATCACATCACCCTCATCTTCGGCCGTGATCAAGAAAGTATAGTGCCCTAACTCCACACCCTCTGTACACCTTCATGTCGTGGTGCAAAGCACAGGGAATCACCTTGATTTTTTAACTTCTTACTCGAAGAGCTACCCCATTAGTTTGTTTAAATACAATTCTCTGGGATCTAGTGCACGAAGTGCGTACTATGACGAATGCTTTTTGCATGTAGGGAAAAAAGGAGAAAAAGCCCAGCCCATTTATATTTACAAGGTTCGCCCATAAAAAAACGAACTTTTTTTAGGAAAGAAAACAAGTAATTACCTTCAAATGACTTTATCACCTTCAAAATAATCACCAGAGGAGGCAATACACATTGACCAGCGTTTGTACAGGTCTTGAAAACACTGTTGATAGTCATTGACAGTAAGTGCTCGCAAAATACGCGTAACATTTAATTTAATGTACGCGACGTCGTCAAATCTTCGCCCTTTCATAGCCATCTTAAGCTTGGGAAAAATGAAAAAAATCAGTATTCGATAAGTCCGGAGAATATGGAGGGTGATTGATCACTGTCACTGAATGCTTAGCAAGGTATTGTTGTACAGACAATGCGGTATGAGGCCAAGCATTATCGTGTAACAGAAACCATTGGCCAGAATCACAGAGGTCCTTCCTAACCCGCTTCATCCTGTTTCTGAGTCGACCAAGCACTTCCTTGTAATATCACTGATTGATTGTTTCGTTTTCAGGGACAAATTCATGGTGGGAACTTTCTCCACATTGTCGTCATTCCTTGACGTTGAAGGGCGTCCTGATCTTGGTTCATCCTCGACACTTTCACGTCCACCTTTGAAACGATTGTACCAGTCATACACCTGGGTTCTTGATAATGCTGCATCACCATACACTGCCCGTATCATCTGTAACGTTTCGGTAAAGGATTCACCCAATTTGTAACAAAACTTTATGCTGTAACGTTGTTCCATCTTGGTGCGCGTATTTTGTGCACCGCCTGCACACGACCTGCATCTGACGCACGCTTGACCAGATACCGACTGCCTGTAACAGGTTGAAACATGCACTGACGGGGAGTTTAGATACAGATCTTTGCAGTGTTGCCACAATACGGTACCTTTTTATTTGGTTTGCTTCTTTTTTTTTTCACTGTTCGGTTTCTTTATGGGCGGACCTTGTATTTAGTCTACATTGTAATATATGGAGATTTTGAAGGAGATGAGAAAAATGTTAAATCTGGATTTTATCTTGAGTTTATACAAGGGTTGGATAAAAAGTAATGGCAAGACTGGTATAATTGGTACGTGACTGTATTGGCAGAGGAGCACGTGTTACATTCCTTCAAAGTAATCGCCCCTCATCTCTACGACCTTCTGTCACATGTATGGAAGGCGTCGTACACCGTCAGCGCGTCCATCTCTGTCGATGTCCCGCAGTGACCGCCCTATAGCACGTATGATGGCTTCGCGCGTGTCGTAGTGCTTCCCGCCCAGTGGTTCCTTCATTTTGACAAAACGGTCGTAATCACACGGTCTCATACCGGTGAATACGGCGGATGTTCCAGTACCTCCCACTACCAGTTATGCAGGAGCGCCGTCACATTGTTCGCAGTGTGACACCTTGCAATATCAAGCAGGATGATGGGACACCGTGCCGTCGCTTCCTTCTTAATGCGAAACGAAGATGGTGTTGCAAGAAGGTGCAGAAGTAGGCTGCGTTGACCGTCTGCCTGAGAGACGTTGTTCTTCTTGCCTAAACATATTGTTAGGGCGCTTGCACTCTCGTCCTCTGCTTCAGAGCACTGCTGTTTTTGACTGAATAACATACAATCGCTCCCACTCACTACACTTCCTCGTCTGACATTCCTTTATCAGCCACGAAACGCTTGTGGCGCTGTGACTCACCCCTTTCACGGGACAGCAGTGTTGCCATTACTTTTTATCCAACCCTTGTAGATAACTGCTCGTTCTCGGTTCTGGAGTGTCTGATCTCGTTCTATTCTCGGCAGCATATTTGTGCATTACAGCTTTTAAAATCCACAACTGTTTATTCTTTTTAAAGGCCACGCGTAGCTATAGCTTTGTACAAGCCTTCCACATAAATGCGACTCGTATCGTGCTTTGGATTAATTATCTCGCTCTCTCTCAGATCTGCACTCGTGATGAAACAAGACAAGAGCGAGAAAAATCATGCGCTACACGCTCTGATTTTCATCCGTAATTAAGAACCAGCCTCATTTTTTCCCAGGAAAATCTACGCAGAGAAAATATTACCCCATCCCGAGGCGTTCGTTGCATGTGAAAGCTCAGTGGAGCCAGAACGTGCAGCGGAAAATCACTGATTCTAATTAGGATGCTAAGACTGAGATGGAGCTTCTGCTCCTCTGGAAGTGAAAAATAGACTCACTTCAGACATGTACCGACGTGTACTTTCTCTTGCAAATAGCTACCGTCCATTGCAATCTTCCCGTCGCTGCAAATTATCGTACACAGAGTTATGAGAAAATGCGTGTTCAAAACTCACATGCTTTGTTTGCTTTCGCAGTGTTCTGCATGCCCGTTAATGGGAGCCAATAACTGTATTCGCCCTGGCATGAATGTTGTGTTTACTGTGTGGAATTTGGTGAATGTTCAGTTGTGGGTTCATCACAGAATAGAGTACATGTCGTATATTGCTACAGTAAGGTCAAATGAACGTAAACACTTCTGAAACGAGTTTCCTTTCAGTGTGTCAGTGCGTGGTTCGTGTGCAACTGAAGCCCGTAACGCAACTCTTTGAAAACTAGGTTGACGATCTATTGTCTGACATTTGTGTGCATCGAGTCTCATCTCCGAACGTTTCTGGTTTTCTAGACCGAAGTTCGCTGCTTTTTTTTTCTTTAAGTATACTCTGTCCCGGTTATCTATGGAGTAAGACCGCGCATAGCAGCAGAAAAGGGGAGAGGGGAATCAGGAGGTCAGAGCGAAGCAGTAAACGCTTCTGCCGTCATCCTCCCCACCACTCTTCTACGTACTGGTCTGGCCTTGAGAGTACGAGTGGTGCCAACTCAGCAGAGAAATTGTTTACAATGTTGCAACATATTTGCGAAATCAGAAGAAGTTACATAAACTTAAGTATAATGTTGTCGAGTCCACAAGCGCCGCCACGGGAGTGTATAAATGGATGGTTTCTCAAGTTTTTAAAGAATTGGATTGGATTGATTTGTTGTTTTAAGTCCTATGCACAGTAAGGCTAATCGGTACTGGACCTACATTTTAAAGTGGGATCCGGACCACAATGTGCCTCCACCGGGAATCGAACCCGTTATCCCTTGATTACAAGGCGACGACGCTACCACTGCGCCATCGGGGAGTTCAAGTTTTAAAAGAAGGAAAAGAGTCGTTGGCGAAAGGTGAGCTGAAGTTATGTACCCCGACAGGTAGAGAACAGCCCAGGAAAAAGCGAATACAAGTTTCGTTGAAAATCCTCAGACCATTCCGCTCCTTCCAGGTTGCAACACTGCGAACCAACGTCGCTGCGGAGAATGGAGTGGGGGAAATGTGGTGTGAGCTGCGCAACAGCTATTTGCAGCGTCTTGTTTTTTAAACTTGTCAGGTTATAGTAACTGCAGTAGCTTTCCCCCCTCCACGTAATCCCATTCCCTCTCACGTGTTCATCGGTGGAGCAGTCTCTCGTCACTACTTGCACAGAAGAGACTTGTTTTCGTTCTCTTGCTACAGAGATAACTGAGATAGAGTATAGCTTTCCAGTTTTTCTCGCGATGCTGGGTCAATTCTACAATTTTGGAGCTACAAGGGAATTGCACCCGGAACCGCTAGTTCCATACGCGAGACCGCTTTTGCTACGTTAAAGTTCCATTTGTACTTCACGAACTCATGAACTCTGATAACTTCTCACTATGTAGTGTGAGTGTGTGTTAATTACTTAATTTCAGATTAACATTTGCTACGAAACATTCTCCAAAACTCAAATCCGTCTTGCCTACAAAGATGGTGGTAATCTGCAAGTGACCAAACATGCGTTTCATCTGAGCTGCTGTTGTCGTTCCCGCGTTTGCCGAACGTTGGCCTTTCTAGCAGAAGGTGTGCGTTTTTGTAGCAGTATATTGTAAACGCAGCATTAGAGGGGAAGCCAAGCTGCGGATAAGCTACGCAATAATGTACAATTGTACATACAGGACACTGACCACTACCAGTAAAACTGTGTAAAAAGAGCTTTCTTAATAAGACATTAAAAAGTGAGGATTAGACAATGATGGGGCAGCAGCACATGCTCTAGAGATGCTTCTCTGGTTTCAATCGGCTCCTCGCTGCGTAGCAGACATTTTCTTCGTTTCCGATTGGCACAGGAACTGTTGGGCGACTTCTAGCGCGGGAAAACTAACAGGTTGGACCAAACCCATTTTTGACGTAGGTAAAGTATGAAAACGGCATATGATTTTAACAAAGGCGTCTATATGTATAGCTACAACCTTCCTGTTCAAATCCTACCTTTTATTGCCAGGTTTTGTTGAAATCGAATACACCCATTCCTCATAATCATGATACATTCCTGACATTCGCTCTTGTAAAATAAAAACCTTATGACCTTCAGACTATACTCTGTTCCGTCTATCTCTGGAGCTAGGCGTCTCATTTCGGCAGAGAAGGGGCGGGGGGAGATCGAGTGGGCAGAGCGAAGCAGTATATAATGCTGCAAAGGCTGGTAACTGCAGTCGCTTTTCCTCCTCCACGCAATCCCGTTACTTCTCACGTGTTCATTGGTTGGCCCCTCTACAGGGTGGCCTGTAAAGTCCCTATCCATTCAAATACAGTATCTTATGTATCTAGTGTATAGTTTTCTGTGTGCTATTGCGCATAATATTATGCGAAGCCATGTTCATGGGCCAGTAAACCATATCTCATATCTCAATATGTTACAACAATGGTTTATACCGAAACTCGATGAACTTGGAATCAGAGATGAGATTTGGTTTCAACAAGATGGGGGCCCGGCACATTATACCCACTTTTCCTAACAAATGAATAGGTCGTGGTTCTGAAATATCTCCGGCGCCTATGAAATGGTCCGCAAGAAGTCCGGACTTGAACAATAATCCCTGCTATGTTGCGAAAAATGTCTCACAGAACATGGAGTCGCATAACATTATGCAGCGAGAATGAAGGACAGCACACATATACACTGGACACATAAAATATGTGAATGGGTAAGGACTTACTGTAGAATCACTACTTGCGCAGATACTTGTTTTCGTTCGCTTGCTCCAGTGATACCCGGGACAGAGTATACCTTTTGTATTTTTCATATTTTACTTCGGTTTCCTGTGGGTTAATAGAAGAGAGAACGCCCAGGATTGGAACCTAGGATCCTACGTTTACCATTACATCGCTAAAACTTGTAAGATTTCCACAATCTCAATTAATCAACACTGCCAAAGGCTTATTGGTGTATTCGATTAGTTTCGAGTCGTTCGTGGGCTGAATATATGCAGACAATAGCCTTACGCCCGAATTATTATTGTATCGATCAGAATTCAAATCAGACCATTATTACCGCCCGAATGACAGTAACCTTTTTCGCATTCCGATGTTCTCTTGTCCCATAATGGATGACCTTCCATCCATCATTCATATCTTTAAATTTTAGGTGATTATTATGCGACGCAGTGTTCTGCTCCGGACAGTAGAAGCAAAATATATGCGGAATAATCATGCATGTGCATATATTCTTAATAATCCACCTCATCATGTTGATTGACTGCCTCATTACATGTATGTTTTGCATTAGAAACTTCTTTTGTTGTTGCGTGTGTAGTGACGCACTTCTGGCAGTTTCTTTGAGGTTCATTTGTCGTTAATTATCGATTGCTTGTTTACGTGGAAGCTGCACAAAAATTCAAATGCATAAAATACAGGGTGAGTATAAAAGAATGAAGAAATTTTACAAATTGAGTATAAAGTAAATAATTATGATAGAAGAAAATCTAAGTTATCACACTGGATATCGCACGCAAATTGCTTGCCCCGGTACTCCGTCAGAGGCGCTACTGTGGCGGAAAACAAAATGGCATGTGATCAGAGGAAGACATAGGTATTTGTGAAGGACGCTGTGTATATCCCAACACTGTGCCATGCGATTCACATATTGAATCTTTGTGGATATTCGCCAGTGTTTGTGAATCATCGTGATGGTAGTAAAACATCAAGAGTTTCCTTGTACAGTCACCGGCAATAAAAATGGGACACGTATATCCTGAAATACTCTCTTCCCTGCAAGGCGTTATGTGTTTACCTAATTCTACGGCGGTAGTAGAAGTTACCATTGGAAGCGAATGTGTCCCATTTTTATTGCTGGTGACTGTACATTGATTCTTCACACGTTTCTCTATCATAAATAAATCTTTATGCAAATGATTTAATCCTTTTTCACTAACCCTTGAACAATTTGTGAATTCTAAATACATTACTTGATTGAAATTAATGTTAAAGGTGTGTTGTCACTTAGGCTATTTTCTCCCATAGAGAAACAAAGATACAGTCTCTACCAAATATTAACACAGGACAGTGCTCATCAAATTAAGACTGCTTGTGTGCAGATGAGCTTCTTATCAAGTATATAATCAATAAAAGTATCCAAGGACTACAATCCGCATACATAATATAATAGGGACACTTGGCATAAGATGACAGGGTTATCCTAACTGTTGGTTCAGACGGCAGAGCATCGTTAGCCTGCTTCAATACAGTTTCCAGTATGTACAATATATAGTGGTTGATATTAGTCTGCTTTCCAAAAATAAACACTCCTTAAAGCTATGTATGATTGTGAATCATCAAAGTTTACAAGATAAATACATAGAAAGGGTATAGGCTTTTATATTCCGTTCTATATCCAATGAAGAACCAATTGCAAATCAAAAGTAATATAATTTGGAGGGGGATTTGCCGCACTTTGAGTAAACCCAATGGTCCAATAGCGAGACAGAAGCCGGAGCAGCCTTAGATTGGAATCCCCAAGAGGTTTTCAAACGGGGACGCCCCAAGAATCTTGGAGGAGAACAGTGGAAGAAAAAGCAGCTGAGAAAGAAAAAGCATGCGGGAGTGATCAAAGAGTTGGCACATAACAGAACCAGATGAAAACACTTTACCGATGCCTTTTGCTTCGAACGGACCAACAGGAAAGAAGTAAAGAAAGAGCCAAGTCATTTTAAACACAACAGTTTCTGCGTTTTTCCTTGATCAAAACTTATAATCCAATGCATTTTCATGCACCAAGTGTAAATGAAGTTTCAAGGGGTATGATGTTTACAGAGAAATAACTCTGACACACAATTTCTAAATTTCATGCCTTTTATTTATTCATATCATTTCACGTGGTACAAATATAGTTAAAATTTGTGAACTTATCATATGATATAATGCATAGAACAATATCAAAACTACGCTCCCGTCTTTGTGGCCACGTTTCGAACTAAAACGAGCCCTCGAAAAAAAAAATATTCCAATCTTATACTATTTTTAATAAACCAGTCAGTCCAAAGTGTTGAATGCCAATAGCTAAGTACTAGAAAATATATTTGTTATTGAAAATTGCATTTTTCGTAACTATTTTTTGATTTAATAATTATTTATATATTGTTACTTGCGCAATTCATGGAAGCTGGTAGTTTAGCTATTTGCCTATTCAATATTATTTTATTTTCCTTTAAATTATAATATGTACTGCATAAGACTCTGCAATGATAATTCAAACGATTAAGTTCGAACAGGACCTCCCCGTTCGTGTACTGGCAGCGTCATGGTACTGTAATGAAGGGGTCCCGGCTTCGAAACTCAGTGGAGTTACATAATGGTTCGGATACCACTTTAAACTGTAGGTCCAATCCAGATTAGCCTCTCTGTGCATAAACTGGACTTAAAACAAAAAATCCAAAGTCAATTAAGCTCGACTTGTAAGACATCTTTGGAATTTGTTTTTTATTTACAATTCCAAACGCCTCTGGAAATCACTCATCCTCCTTACGTGTAAAAGAGGATCAGTGTAATGTTTGCCGAAAATGGATGAAACCTTACCATTTTATACAGCACTGTACTGTACGAACAGCTTTTATACTCGCATTTTTTTTTCTTGGCTATCGTCTTTGTCTAGACTAAGCCAAATTACATTTGCAATCTACTTAAGTGAGAAAGTTGCTACGAATAAAAAAAAAGAACAATACAAAGTTGCAGGAAACTAAATTTCGCAATTAATCACGATATCATCCATCGGTGTCAAAACAGATTTTGCACCACACCCTGCTGTCCGTATCGAACCTTGTTACCTGCATAGCGACCTACTTATATGTATCCAAGGCAGCATCAGATACTTTTAGTAATTCCCCGATGTTTAAGCGGGTGAGGTTAATACTGAAAATGTAGAGGGCGTGCTCCACTGTCTGGGTTGTAAATTAACTCTCACAAGATATAATAGGGGCGGACAGAAATATTAGGCTAATGGGGGTACGTTATGTATTTTTCATGCAACAGTTGGGCTGAACGAGGAACATTTCTGATGTGGTTCCATAATAGTTACTAACAAATAGAACTCAATCACATTTTCTGAATCCAATTCCACTGTTCTTCAAGTTTATATTTTGTACAAAATGTAGTAAAAGTATTGGATTTTCAAACGTAGGAATTGCTTAACAGGTTATTAAATCTTGTAAATAATCAGTTGACACAAGGAATATTTGTATCGTAACACAAACTTTGAATTTATCCCACCTACAACAAGCATGCCTTTTTGCATTTATCGCGTCTTGAGCAAAATGACCTTTTGCATTTATCCTATCTTGAGCAAGAATACCATTCTTGCCTTTATCTAATCTTGAGCAAAAATATCATTGATGCATTTATCCAATCTTGAGCAAGAGTATCCTTTTCTATTGACAGCATATTTAACAAGAATACTATTTTTGAATTTATCTAATCTTGAGCAAGAGTACCCTTTTGTATTGATTCCATCTGTAACAAGAATACTATTTTTGCATTTATCCAATCTTCAACAAGAATACCATTGATGCATTTATCTAATCTTGAGCAAGAATATCCTTGATGCATTTATCTAATCTTGAGCAAGAATCCCTTTTGCATTTATCTAATCTTGAACAAGAATAACCTTGATGAATTTATCTAATCTTGAACAAGAATAACTTTGATGAATTTATCCAATCTTGAGCAAGAATGTCCTTTTTGCATTTATCCAATCTTGAGCAAGAAAGTCCTTTTTGCATTTATCCAATCTTGAGCAAGAATGTCCTTTTTGCATTTATCTAATCTTGATCAAAAATATATTTTTTTTAATTTATCAAACCTTAAGCATAACTTGTCATACTTTTGCCTAATTCTCATAAGATTCCACATGTCATCTTGGTGATTCAGTGGTTTTGAGGTCATCTCTATATTTCGCTACGTAAAGTGGGTGTTCCATTACCAATTTCATCTTGATAATTGTTTATCCTCATCGTAAGGAAGGGGAAGGAAAACGAACGTTCTGTTTGTCTCCAATGACTTTGCAAATTTTTTATGGGCTTTATTCTCTAAGTATTTTTCGACACCGAAACATGTAAGTGCACACAAATGTATGAATGTTTTTTTTAAATTTCCGTTAGAAGGATAGTTATTGAGGTTTAAATAAGTGAGAGAAATAATCGGACAAAGGGAAGGTATACAAGGGGAAACGACTTCACCGCAAGGCAATTGGATCACTTGAGATTTATGGTATGGGATTTCCTGGTTTGAAGTGTTCTGTAAAATATGGCAGAGCAGTATCTAAAAACAGTGTAGATTACTTGCAACATTTGGCCAGACCCGCTGCCCCCTCACTCTGACGTCTCTGCCTTCTAATAAGGGCTTCTGCACAATTTCAGACCATTCGCATATTTCTAATTGGAGTCCACCCTTTCACCTCATGAATTATCCTGACTTCCATCCTCTTCTTGTAATTCCCTCAATTCATCATCTACATTTTTCCACCATGCGTTCTCCTACTTATCTTTCATCTTTCATTCTCTACATTCTTCTGACGTTCTCTTCCTGATTCCTCCAGTGCATTTGCTTCATCTCCAAGAGTTAGTGGCATATAACTGTCTCATCTTCTACTCTTGCAACTATACATGTTTCGTTATATATGGCACGAATTCTGTATTATTTCTTGTTACATTCTTGGTTTGATATTCACATGTAAGGTATTTTTGTTGCTATGGATACAGAACCTTCGGAACCTATTCAAAACGATACTAGCCTCCTTCTTTCTACACTTGTGTATTTGTACCACAACAATGACTAACAATCCAATTCTAGAGATTCGGCCGGTTTTTTAATCTATTCAGCCAGCTAGTATCTGTTTTAGGGAAGCAGAAAAAGTATTTCTCCTATTCTCATTCTCACCCAACGAGTTGCCAGGTGCCTGGGCTTGTCTAGTTTTGATGTCTTTCCAAAGAATAAGTCCTGCTAGAAAAGTATAAGATAGGATAACGATAATGTCTCCCATTCCTTAAAGTGATTTTATCGTTTTGTTTGTAATATAGTCTTCATACCATTTGCTAGAGAATATGGCTATGTAATAATAATAATAATAATAATAATAATAATAATAATAATAAAATAATGATGATAATAATGATAAATCACTTTTCTTATGGAGCTTGTTTATCCCAAGGGTAGCATTGGCACCGACACAATGCAAAATTATATACACAAGTAAAAATATATTAACACAGTTACATGGAACGTTATTTGATAAACATTTCCAACATTAGTCCTGTTATTTCTTAATACTTATGTGATCTATTGTGTCAGGTAATATACATGATGATGAAAATTATAAGAACGTAAATATGAGATACGCATCCGTGGCGGAGTGGTTAGTATAGCGCGCTACGACACCATGGGTCCCGGGCTCGAATCCCGGCTTTGACATCTGTGAGTGTTCCTTCGATCAATTTCATCATATCCTCATCGTCGCGATTATCCAACTGTGTTAGAAAAGGAAGGTGAAATAAACCAAGTCAATCAATCATAAATATCAGATACGAAAATTAATTGATTGATTGAATTAGTTTATTTCACATCGCTTTTTGTCACTTTTGGTTAATCGCGACGATGGGGATGAATGATGATATGATAAAATTGATGAACGAACACTCACAAAGAACGCCCAGGCCTGGATTCGAACCCAGGACCCCTGTCGTCGTAGTGCGCTGTGCTAACCACTCCGAGATACGAAAATGAAGAAATCTCTAACTAGGACTCTGATCGTATAGCTTCGTAATAGAATCTAATTGGCAGATTGATTCCGACTTTACGTCACGGCTTTTTTCAGGAAGATCTATACCTCATGAACCCTTGTTATATGTATATATACAAATGACGAATCCATATTGAATGCACTACAACTGTGGATCAAATAGAACTGAATGGAGCCGCCTTGGCAACAAAACATGACGAGCATTTACAAACGCCGTTGGCTATTCTGTCTTCGCGCCAGGAACTTGACAACCGATAGTACTTAGCGTCAGACTGGCGCACGTCTCAGCAGCCTTTATTAAGCGAGCGACTCTGGAAGAACTGTCAGGCCCTCCCTTCACATCCAGCCCTTGCCAATCCATTTCAGTTCGACCTGACAAATCTTTCTAAGCTTTTCGCTCCCGGAGAATTCGTTCTCCTCTGTCTGGACTTTGATCTGACTTTGCAAAGGGCGCCGGATGGAACACGTCCTGGACATCTGCTTTTCATTCGTGCGTACCAACTGTCAGCGCCCTCGTCTTCCAATAATAACCCAATAGAAGGAAGGAATTTGGGATTGTGCAATCCTTCACGTGTTGTTCCTGCCTGGAAGTTTAATTTTATTCTCCTGGTTGGTGTTTCATCGGAGGTTAACTGTGATTTTTTTTCTATATCCACTGCAGGATTCTTGGAGCCGGAAACTTAGATCCAACTTACCTCACCTACCAGTGTCAAAGTTTTTTTTTTCTTTAACCGGCCTCCGTGTTGGAGTGGTTAGCACAGAATGCTACGAAGACAGGGATCCGAGTTCGAATCCCGGTCTGGAGACGGGTGTTCTCTGAAAGTGTTCCTTCATCAATTTCCTCATATCATTATTCATCCTCATCTTCGTCATTAGCCAAAAGTGACAGAAAAGCAACGCTAAATAGCAAAAATGGAACCGGCCCCCGTGGCAGAGTGGTTAGCACATTGCGCTACGACGCCAGGGGTCCCGGGTTCGAATCCCGGCCTGGGCATGGATGGTTGTGAGTGTCCTTTCATCAATTTCATCATATCATTACTCATCCCATATTCGCAAATTATCCAAAAGTGTCACAAAGGCGAAGTAAAATAAAGCAAATCACTTGTTTTAAGTTGACTTTGTGCTCACGTAAACTATTCGAGTTTTTTTTTTTTTTTTGTTTTTTTATTTTAGTGTCGCTTTTCTGTTAGTTTTGTCTAATTGCGACGATGAGAATGAGTGGTGATCTAGGACATTCATGCCAATGCCGGGATTCGAACCTGGGGTCCCTGGCGTCGTGGGGCGTTGTTCTAACCACTCCTTCACTGAGGGCGGTACGTTGGCTATTCGAGACTGGTAGGTATATAAAGTTCTCCGCGCACAGAAGGTTGTAGAAGTATGGCCCCACACATTCTCGATCTCGATTGTTAGAGGTGATGTGACCAGCACCACGCTCCGGCCTCCTTTACACATACATTAAGTTTGCTATTGTATAGTATGCTGTCATGTCCCACACCACTTTATAAAATATGATTCGATTATGTATTATTCTAGAAGAAGTGACGAGAGTGCAGTTCTTAGTTAAACAATCCCATGGGTCTACGAATCTTTAAATGAGAATTTTTTGCTCAATCACCTTAAGAATTTTTTTCTATATCCACAAATAAAATCCTCCTGCTTTCTGCACCATGTCTTCATAATCTCTTGATGTTTCACAGTAATGCTCTTATACTTTAGTTCAATGTACTGAAGCTTCTGATTGAAGTTTTAGCTTCCATATTTTTCTGCACCATTAAGAATTATTATCCAGATCCGCCTCCCTACACAATATGGGAGGAGAAAGAACCCACATCCATGCCTCGTTATCATAAAATTTTCCAACCCAAAAGTAGATTAAGGCTTTTATTCCGGTTGAAACGATTCGGGTATGTTGATCAAGTTCAATATTTGGAAGAAACGGAAGTTCCAAACAGCATTTTCATAACTTTTCTTCTTTTCTGAAAGAAATGGCCGCCTTATATGCTCACGGGTGGATAACTAAGATTGGATGTTCCAAGTTGGTCCTTTTCTTTTATGGATTACTTTGTTCTTCATTGCCTCTTATGGAACATCAATCGTTCGGTAAATAGGACAGTTTTATCTTAGTCTTCCCGAGCATTTTCTTTTTGTTATCTTTTTTCTTTATTCTTCAAATGGTAATCGTATTTGGAGATCAAATTCTGTAGGTCGTGGGTTCGAATGTTTCTGAAGGTCATCCTGGCTGAGGCTCATCTGTGTTTTTTTCTCAGCTACTACAGGTGAATGCTGGGGTGATACCTTTATCAAATGCAATTCCTTATTTCTTTCTTTCGTTTGTTCCCTCACCCTTTTCCCTAAAGACATATTGCAATAATGACCAAACAATTACTCAACTACAGGTATTCTTGATTTGTTATGCATATGTGAGAAACAAAACAATACAGATAATAATTCATCATTCTTTTCAACCTAATAATAACCAGTATGTACAAAGTATACTGAAGGTTGTGCATTATAGCTTGGCTTTATCATATTTAATGGGGTGGGGGAAATTGTACTTGAAATGACCTCGAACCCTCACCAAATATCATGGCTCTTAGCATAAATACTATGACGTAAACATCCTTATTTTCAACAGCATTGCTCTTAGTAAAGCGTGCAGTCTGGAGACATTAACGACCAGCACAGAAAGAACTTTGTAATTCTGAAACAAAATATTAAATACCCAGTTTGTAACTTGACAGTTACTTGAGTCTGGATATGCTGGAACTCAGTTTATAATGATCAAATTCCTCCATTCACCTCTCTCTGTGTTTTGTTTCAAGTAGCCTAATCATGAACTCTTCTCTCTCTCTCTCTCTCTCTCTCTCTCTCTCTCTCTCTCTCTCTCTCTCTCTCTCTCTGTGTGTGTGTGTGTTTTTGTGTCGTGCATAACTTGTACAAAATATGCAATATTATAAATGTTTCATTTGTGCCACCAACAACCAGCCCACAAGCTACAGTTCTTTCTCAAAGTGTAATAACCATAAAATATTGATTGAGTTGGTGTTTTAAGTCCACTTTATGCACAGTAAGGCTAATCGGGACTGTACCTATAATAGCCATAAAATAATAATAATAATAATATCAACACAGTAAACATTACATTTTATCTTACATTACCACACAATGCAAATAATGAAAAGATAAATTGCACCACAAATAAGTAATCAACTTTAACAATATTTCCTTACGTTCGTAATGAAGTAAGAATTCACGAATGAGCGCTTTCCAACATTTGCTTCATAGTCTTGAAAAGCGCGACTCTTCTTTAAAGTAAAATATCTAGAATGTTGTTGCACTGTATATATCACATAAATCATCCACGGAATATGCCTCAACGTGCACGAGAAACTTGCGGTATATTTGAAGAGTAGAGCGGGGTTTACATACCCTTTGTAACCTGTGCATATATAATTAGTCTAAGTATTATATTCCCCCTTGCATTTAGTTGGTTCTACAAATACCTCTCACGGTTGCAAATGAAACAGTTGGTTTGCATAACATAGATATGGGAAACTTAAGCGACTCATGAGCTATAAAATGTATTCGTTTAGTTGATGCTGGTGTAAGTTTGATGTGTTTATTCTTCAGTTTTCTTGTTAATATTTTTTTAGCTGTGATTTGTTGCCTCCACCAATTAGACGGTGTGTATTTTTTATATACTCCCTATTTGACTAAGCGAAATGGCATTTCAACAAAGAAAAATTTTCATTTCTCGCGGGATCGAAGTTACACGAAACTTTGAACGATTTGATAGCTCAAGAAAGTTTGTTTATGGGAGATAGTTGTCATATTTAAAATTTAATATTTAAAATATGTTTTGTTTGTTTCGAAGAGGGCGTTGAAGATTTCAGGACGACGAAGATAAGATATTTGATTTGAATTTAATTTTTTTTATTTATCATCGCATTTTTGCCACTTTTAGCTAATCACGACAATACAGATGAATGATAATATGATGAAATTGATGTAAATACAGTTACAAAAAACGCCGAGGCCAGGATTCGAACCGGGAACTCATGGAGTCGTAGCACGCTGTGCTGTGCTGGAGGTGGCATTTGGGGTTAGAGTGTAGAATTGTGAAAAGGGAGGATTACATTTGAAATGGTTTGATTGGATTGAATTGTTTTTTTTAAGTCCACTTTATGTACAATAAGGCTAATCGGGACTGAACCTACAGTTTAAAGTGGAATCCGAATCACTATGTGCCTCCACCGGGTATCAAACCTGGCACCCCTTGATTACAAGGCGACGACGCTACCACTACACCATCTGGGAGGCCGTGAAGTGATTTGATACATTGCTTATCAAAGGCTGTATGTACAGGGTGTTTCAACGAGAAATTTAATTTGTAATTCACTTGAGCTTTTTGGTTGGTAGCTGATGCTCTCCAATCATATCTACTTTCAAAACATGATAAGTTTTTGAATGCAATTATATACGACTATCAACATGGCTGCAAGGAGTAAGCTAAAATCTTGGATATGTAACTGAGGCTCCTTTAACAGAGTAAGAGAGAACTTTGTAGTAGATAATCAAACATACTTGAGACAAAATGTAAAAAAATGTTTCATCGGTCGGCAAGAATAGTAATATTTGCCCCAATTAGTGTGAGAGTGGGAGCAATTTGAAGTAGTAGTGTGCCGAATTCTATTCCCTACCCAACAGTTGAAATCTCTGTATATTTATGGTGAATTTACTTCTATTTTATGTCCACCAAATCATATTACTCATATCTGCCTCTACTATTGTATCAACTTAATGTTCATCCTACGAGTTTTAGTATTTATTCACAAAACCATACCGATCCACTTCAGTGCCTTCAACCGTTCTAAAGACGAACGCAGCGCGCCCAAGCAGACTCCTCCTTAATTATTTGAATTAATTTTCCGGAAGAACGTTGATGCCGTCTTTCTTCTCTTGAGCTCTGCGATAACCCCTCTGGTCTGCTGGCCCCGAAATTTGCAGAGGGGCTAAAACTCTGCCATCTGGCGATGCAATTTTGAACCCCGTTAATTTCATGAGACATTAATTCTTCACGCTCAAATTCGCGCTTAATATGACAAGAGATGTTACACGGAAAATTGCGAAGAGATGCCGCCGCTCTGTGTGTGTGTGTGTGTCCAAAGATGCCGCGGTCGACCCAGATCCTTCCTTTTCCCGCTGTTGATCCTGATTTATTGTGAGACGGACCGTTTTTATTATCCTAGCTTTATCCAACGATTCTCAACATAGCCTCCTGGCTAAAGGCCTCAATTTAAATCATTTTATGGGCCATTGGCGTCGCGAGGAAGAAGAAGAAACGCCAATAGGAGTCCAAAAACGCTAGCGTTTGCTCATTAGGTGAACTCCCGCTCCTATCTGGCGGCGCTGCAATCGTCCCCCACAGTGTCGTAAATTGTATGTTTCTTAATGAAATGTTGTAACTCGCGAGTCTGTTACTCTATATTTGGTTCTGAATTGTATGGAACAGGGATATTTATCAAGCCCTGGCAGATTAAACGTATACAGCTTCCTTTCGGTACTTTTTCAATTAACTTGTTCGGAGTTTTGAGATTATGAAGCTCAAAAAACGTGTTGAGTAAACTTTCCCGCCAAATTGAGCTTGGGGATGTAATAAAGTGCTATTGCCTATCTACTCCGTGGATCTACATTTTGGAACTGCAAGATACCAGTTGAAAGAGTCTCTGGCGACTAGAACCACATCACTCTATTTCCTATTTTATCTTCTTGCTTCTTTATATTATCTGTGTAGAACTGCGGTGTTCTAGTCGACAGGACGCCTGACTGCCACGCAGTAGACCCGGATTCGATTCCCGGTGTGGGTGATCTAGAGACGGAATTTTTCCGTCCTTGTCGCCGCATAAAGCGACTCCATGGCTCACCCAGCTTCAAATCAATGGGTACTTGGGGGAAACCCTGGGGGGTAATGGCAGCTGAAGCGTGGTGCCGATCACATCATCTATAAAATGGGCGAGATCGAGAATGCATGGCGCCCTACCCAATGTGCCTGTATGGCACGGTGCTATATGCACGGGGAACTTACCTTATATCCTTATTAGCCTCAGCTTTCATTAGGCATGAAAGAATGACCTTTCAGATATTGGCACTTTTAATTTTCATGATGCATTTAAATCTCTATTATAAAGGGTGTTTCATAAAGTGCGCAGGTATTAAACTGCTTGTCATTTTTTTGTTTGAAGATTAGCAACACTGTTCCTAACATTTTCGTTATCTCTTAACATTCCGATTATTAATTGAGCAATTGTTGTTTCTCTTCAGATGCTCAGTTGAGTTGCCATGGAGCGGGTCACTATCGGGCAACGCGTAGTTATTTTGAAAACACATTACAGAAATGGGGAGTGGCCTGCTCTGGATGAACTGGATACCGTGAATATGTGATTTCCCGTACTTTTCTATTGTTGTCGGGGTGCCAGGAATAAACATCCGTTAAGCAAATAATGCATAGCTACCGCATAGTCGACAGTTTACGAACTGTCTCTGCATAGCACACCCCGTCTCTGTAATGTGTTTTTAAAATAACTACGCGTTGCTCGATAGTAAACCGCTCCATGGCAACTCAACTGAACACATGAAAAAAAAAAAGCAATAGGTCAGTTAATAATCGGAATGATAAGAGATAACGAAAATGATAGGAACAGTGTTGCCAACTTTAAAACAAAAAATGACAATCTATTTCAAAATTGCGCACTTTATGAAACACCCTTTCTTTAAGCTCAATGTATATCTAAATTTGATATTTCAATATGCGTCATTCATAAACTTTCAAAATATCAGTAATTGATATGCAATAAAAAATTATTGCTATTAACAATAATATGGAGCCGCGGTGGTCTATTTGGTAGGGCGCCTGACTGGCACTCGAGAGACCCAGATTCGATTCCCAGGGTGAGTGATCTAAGGTCGCATCTTTCCTCTGATGCAAGTTTTATCAACTTTCATTGTGGCAATGGGGCATGAAGTCATATCGGGAGATCATATTTCATTTATTGTTTATGATGTATCATTTATGTGATCCATCCTTTAACAAATAATAAAAATACATTAATAATAACAATAATTTTATTATAGGGCCTAATTGATTTTTCAAGAAGGGAGGTTAAACTGATCTCCCTGGGATGTCCCGTTTTTTGGGTCAAAATATAATGGTCACCCTAATTTTATTACAAAATGCACCCTAGTAAGTCTTAATCCACATAGTCACCATTTCGAAGTTTAATAATACTAATAATAATCACACAAGACTTGTAGTGAATTTTATCCCAGATTACGAATGTGCAAGAGAAATTTTAAACGTGAAAGTATTGGACCCACTAATAATGTTATTAGGACAATGACTGTTCAGATCTCTGAATCATGGCGATCGACGACCATCACATTACCTCACGCACTGAGCTCGATAAGTAAAGTCTGCAATGCAGTTTTTCGTTTCTTGAAAATGTACAGCCATGTTTACTTGAAATCAGTTCTGAAATGAGTTTTTGGTGCCAAGATTACAAAATTTGATTTTCCGTTGTTTTGGATTGTTAAGATGGGAAGAAAACACGGGACAATCTGAACTCCTTTTCCAAAACAAGAATGGGTGAACACAACAATGGTAACAAAAGATATAAATAAGGCTTTAAGTACCAAACCCTCCTTAGAATTAAGCCCATAGGATGCAATGAGTAGTGTAATATCGAGCCAAGCTTGCGTTAGTGTGAATATCCAAAACCTGTGGAAATCTCTACTTATAGATGCTAAAAGGGTAAGCAGTCAAAATGCCAGAACCTACAGCAGTCAGGTCACGAGAATCCCCAAACTAGAGGTGAGGGGAGCAGGGGTAAAGGGAAGGACGGGTTCATTTGCACATTTTAGGGTTAGCAGAAACTCTTCCACTGCGGTCTAGTGTCCTTTTGGAAGTGCGTAGGAGTTGATTTGCGTCAACATGTTGCTGCTTTTCTTTTGAGTGTCCAGAATACTTTTGTATTGCTTATCCTGTGCATTATTTAGACTGTATTTCAAAGAATTTAAAACATGATATACGGCAACGACTTTAGAGTTATCAGATGACAAACTTTTAAAAAAGAGGACATTTTTAGATTGCAAAAAGTTAACTTTCGACGAAGATGCAGCACTTCGAACACATGTTTTGTGCTTACTGGTGTTTTGCTGAGCTTATAGATCTCGCATCCCTGTAAAATAATTTTACACCGTTTCCGTATAACTAATAATAGGCTACATTATAGCCAAATGTCTAAATATTCAATCAATATGCCCATGAAGGTAATATTATACGGTTGTGAAACTTGAACTCTTACTTTAAAAGAATAACATAAATTTACATTTTGCCTTGGAGTTGTTTCTTCCAGGCCTAAAGTTAGGAAATCGTTTCTGTAAGTCGTCACTAAAAACACATTTGCGTTTCAGAATGGTTCAGATCGCTGATCAACAGGATTAAGCCTCGGCGTATCGCATATTCTTACCTATTGTTAGAAACTTGCTGCTCACCACGAGCCGCGGTAGATGTCGCAAATGCTTTGAAATCAAAACTTCACACGGCGAGCGGCGACAACAGAAGACGCAAAAGTCCATCAATTTTTCATTGTTGGAAGAAACATTTCTTGTCATTGCGCTTGCAACCGAGAGTGTTGTGTTTCTTTACTTTCAAATTGAAAACGGAAACAAAATTAGTAACAATCATTTACAAATAACATTTTGTTACTAATCTTGAAGTTAAGCAGTTGTCTTTGTCCCCCAAAAAGTGGATATTTCTAAATTTTCCTAAAAACCCGCCCGAACCATTTTTAGGACCCGAAAAAGATGTTTAGTCCGGGTAAAGGAGGACGTCGGGTAACCCTAAACGACTTGCGTCGCTGCACCGGATACAGCGGGCCCACGTGTGTTTCTCACTCAGAGTGAACTCCCCCAACCGCAATAGTGGAGTTGCTTCACTACGTCACTTCACTTCCGTCGGGGATCATCTCCTGAGCGGTGAGCTGTAGTTAGCCTATATTGTAAAAATACCTAGTCATGAATACATTGACTTCGGGAAACACAAATGGTTTCCCAATCCTATAGTAGCCTGTCATTTCGAATATATTAAGCGAAATGGAAACTATGATCTAACTCAAGAGCAGGAGTTCAGTTAATTTTTTATCCATGCTTATTTATTGTAGAAGATCGTAAATTTCTGCATCAACGGGCTGCAAGTTCCTTTTGCATATTGTCTGTGTATAGTAGTATTTTTCCAATGACATATTTTCTTTCTTATACGAAAAAATAATGACCACTGCGTAAAATAATTCAATTAAATTCTAAGTGCTGCACGAGGTTTAGAGCACAGCCATCTCGTTTCACAATTTTTGTTAGCAATTTAACAATAGTGGCATGGGTTAGAAGCATGCGCTTCATGTCTTGTTCTCATTTTCTCTTAGTCATGTTTCATTATCTGTGCTGTTCATCTCATTTCACAAGCAAGTCACAACATGACGTTTAGATTAGGTTCTTTGTCAATCATATTTGGCTGTACATTATTCAAAGGCCTGAACATATTGGATGTCCAGACAACATTGTCTGATTAAATTTGATTGGCCCAAAGAGTGGGTTTAGGGGCATTTCCTCCCCCTTTCCCACCAACTTTTTGCCCCTCACAATGACCTCTGAATGCTAAGCTTGTTTACCAAAAAAGAGTAAACTGTCCTTCCCCCCCCCCTCCCAGTTATGGCACCAAGTCACCGCTACTGGACCCAAATGTACATTTCGATTCTCAAATCAATGATTCCAATTGTTAAGGCATGAATATATCGGTGTTTTTGTCGCACAATCCATTTCATAATTCATTCCAATCGTTGCGATTAACCCAAGGAGTGGAAAAGCAATAACATAAGAGGAATAGAAAGAATGAAAAAAATGGATGGATTCAATACCTTCTTCAACTCTAAGAAGGTATTTGGTGCTGAGTGTGCATCACGTCACCTTAATATACGGTTGTTACCGGAATTGTCGCTAATCATTTAACATTTGTCCAATTTTTCTGAGCTAATGGAGAATTTTGTTTTATCATTTTCAAACAAGACTTCGAAAGCATTATTTCAAAAACTGAATTTCAAGTGTGCAGTATTAACATGTGAAATTCCTAATTTCTGTGCTTGCATATGCGTTTTGTCTGCGCCTGTTAAAGAATCTCTTTCCTCAACTTAGAGCTCGAGGACATTCAGAAGTCTCTCAATTCATCAGTGGTCCTGGTCATGGACGTCCGCAGGATTTTTTCCAGGGAGGGGCAAGAAAGGTATTTTTTTCCAGGGGGGGGGGCAAACGAAGGCAAAATTTCACCAAAAATAGTGTTGTTCCCTAAAAAACATTGCTTAAATATGAATTTATGGTGTTCATGCAATAATTAACACAAATTATTGTGCCTAAAATGAAATTATATGTGTGAAATACATATTTTTTGGTTGACTTTCATTTTCCAGGGGGGGCCACGGCCCCCCCTTGCTCCCCCTTCCGGACGCCCATGGTCCTGGTCCTCCTCCTTTCGTGAGCGTCTAGTTAAGTTGTCGGTCGCTGCGAGGTGCGTGACTGGGTCCTTTTCCCCTGCGTTTTCACGGTGGGGCAGGTCGTAACGCACTCTTCTCTTCTTCACGCAATTGTCTCCTGGCTGCTTGGGTTTCGACCAGCTGCTCCGCACGCAATATTCTTCTACGAATGAGGTCGACGAACCTTTACGCAATGAAGAACTCACCCCTTCTTCTAAATACAACCCTGTGTTCAACAGGACTGCATAACATGGGAAGTTCGTATATTTGAATGCCTGCTTATGCCCCTGCGACATGAAATAAGTTTTGGCTATTTTACCCATCTGACGTGTGTCCTCTTTAGGTCAATAATACGATTAAGATAAGTGGAGAATTTATGGAATATGAAAGAATAGGACACACGTCAGTGGCGCGCCCAAGGGGGGTTGTTGTTGTTGGGGTCCCCCTCCCCATTTGGCCCAGTATTACTAAAAGGAACGTCAAACGCACGGAAACGTGGCAAAGTGAGTACTAACTATAAAAATGTATATGTAACCCCCCGTTTCGAAAATCCTGGTCACGCCATTGATGTCTTGCCCAGGATTTGAAGTACACGGTAGTCTATAAGTAAGGAAACACTCATTGAAAACAAATATGAATGATGAAACAGGGATAAAACATACCGATATATAATACAGAATAGTGGGAACCAGATAGGATACGTGACCAACATGGCGGCCATTTTGTACTCCGCCATCTTGGATTCAACTTCAGATTTTAAATGTAAAGGTGGGCATGTGACATACGAAAATGGGCTAGGCTTTCAAGTGGACCACTTTAGCATGCTTCATTTTAGTGTAAATTTAACCGTAAAGCTGTTTCAAACGGAACATTGCACTTAAGAGCCTATACCGACAATGATCGGTTTTCAAATGTTTAAAGACTAAAATTATACGAAAACGAAGCATGTACAATAGCATTCTTCACAAATCCAAGAACCTAGTTTATAAATTTTCATTGAAGATTACGGTGGAGCTCTCATTTGCATGTGTTACCTTGACCATGCCAAAACTTCAGAGAGTTCTATATGTGCGTTCTAATTGCAAATCAAGCAAAAGAAATGTTCTTGTTGCGTTAATTGGTATGAGAATTAACGACAAATAGATTCTGCAATGACGGTTTCCCCTAAAATATTGGGTTAGAATTTTAGCGTCTTGCATGTTAATGTAATACAGGAGCACGCTAAGCAGTGCAAGGAAGATGGGCTTGATTCAACGTTGCAAAACCCGAACAAGAATTACGTCATGCGTTGGTAAATTCATAAGTTGGGCGAGCACAGGCTGGAAGCACTGAAACGGCTGAGCAAGAGGGGGTGAGACTTAATTGAACGGGACGAAGAGGGGCTAAAAAAGAAAAAGAAGTAACTCAATAAGGAGATATATTCGTTGAATTATTCATACTTCAATTTGCTTTAAATAACGAACAAAGCACGTCGGTACCAAATTTGATTACATTCCTGGCGCTTCACGAGATGGCTGGTTTTTTCTCTTTTGCTGGAGTCCGTGGCTGAGTGGTTAGCACAGCACGCTACGACGCTGTTCAAATCCCGGGCTGGACACGGGTGATCCTCCTCATCGTCGCGATTAGCCAAACGTGGCAGAAAAGTGAGGGTCAATAACAAAGATCAGATGAAATCAAATCAAATATTTTTTGGAGGAATTGCATGTTATCATTTTCAGTTCATAACATGAATCAAACTGTGGGTAACTACTATTTGACAGAGGGTGGTTATTCCTCGTAAAATTTCATATTCTTTAATTTTGAAGTATCTTCTGATTAAATAAGAGTTGCAAATTTCTGAATACTCATTTCATGACTAGTTTCATTGTTATTCAATGTTGAAAAATTAAAAACGAGATTTTCCAAATCCAAAAATTAGTGGCCGTGGCCTACAAAAATTCAGAAAATTGAGGTTTTGGTTCATTGTGTGGTTACTTTGAAATTTAAAAAAACATACGTGGAATTCTCTCCAAATTGACTAACTGAAACTACATACTATATGGGCATTAATATGAGAAACATATACCAAACTCAGCAGAAAGTTTATTATACGTTTTTCAATGTATTGTAACATTTTTTCCTTTCCATTCACTATAACAAATCAAAAAATGTTCTGAATATTCATTATTTTTTTCTGTATCTAAATACCTTTCTGACATTATCAAGTAATTCGCATTGATCATTTCTTCTTCGATATTTTCTATGCATGTTATTACAGCGACTTCTGCAGTTTTCCACGTAAGTTTTAAACAGAAACCTAACTTTGTCAGTGTTAATCACCGGTATTTAGTAACATTACACTCGCCATGGTCAACAATTAAAACTTTTTGTCAATGATGCGACTTGTATATTTTTTTACATAGCTTCCAGCATAAGGCAGGAGAAATTAACCAAAAGCCACGCTATATTCGTGTGTTGAAACTTAGCTAACAGAAAAGTTGGGAAATAATTTTAAAAGCTTGAAAGTCCTCCATTTCCATAATCTTGATTCACACCCAAAAATAAGTAGGCGCTGAGCTTATAACAAAAATTGTTGGAGTCAATTGGAAATCTTAGTTTCTTAATATAACTCATGGTATAAAATGTAGTAATGTCATTATAGTGAAAGTAAAGTTGTCTTATGTGCGTTTAACAGCACGATGGAGTCACATAGGGAATTATGGAAGTAGGATCTCATCCAATGATGTTAACGCAAAAGCTACTGTGAACCTTGCTTTTAAATATGCACATATCTATTGCGATCACACAATATTGCGCACACAATATTTTTCCAACTTAACTTTAGTGCAATTGAGAACATAAAATAAAATGTCAGTTATATATAATTTATTACAAAAATATAAGTAAAGTTACAAATGTAAGTATATTACTTTTTTTGGCATTTTCTTCTTTTCCTTAAAATTGCGTACCTCTTATTCTCTGCACGCATTATCAGTCTCCGATTAATGATATAAAAGCTATATTATAGTTGAATATCGTATATCATTGGTGTGTTGTTGTGGTAGATGTAGTTGACCTCCGCTTTTAATCAAGAATGATGATCATGTATACAACCTGTAATGGAAAAATAAGTAATAATTAAATGTTTACGCTTTATTATTAGCAATTTTTGAATGAATGGAGAAGAAATTATGTGATAAATCCGTAGTTTAGTCTATTAGAAAATTATTTATATTCTTAATATTGAAAATATACAAATATGTTAGGCTATAAAGCACAATAGCACATGTCAGTAGGCAAGGTTTATAGGAATTTCACTTGAAGCAACTCAGTTTGAACCAAAGACATGAAGTGAAGTGATGTTCAGTGTAGGCGTTCTAAGGGAAAATAGACTATTACATATTCAAATTTTCATGCAACCTACTATTGAATGCTTTTGATTTTCTTTGTGCCTCTTCGAATCCTGTCTTTCATGTCTAAGAAATATATTTTTAGCCAATAATTTCATAGATATCATATGTATGATGTATCATACTATTTCATAGTATAATACATTGGAAATAAAAATCATTCAAATATTACCTACAACTCAGCAATACAAATGCTTAAATTTTAATGCAGAAGCCTCCTCCTCCTTTTACTGCGTGACTGCACAATTCACCCACTCAACTTTGAATTTGTTCAATATATATGTTTCAATATAATTATTATTTCTTAACTATACAAGTAAGAGAAAATAAATTGCAAAATACATTTCTATCATTGTATTTTTTATAATACATAGACATTGTTTTACACAACTATTCAGAGACAGTAAAATTATACACCAGTTATTTATTTTTTCTAAATGAAATCTCTATCAATATCTTGGAAAGTTACACCTAAGTTTAGAATGTTATACCTAAGTTATCTCTCTTTTTTCCCTCAGCTATCTGAGTCATTTACTCACCACATCCTGTTCCAATCTTTCTACATAACAGGTTACATTGTTTTCTATCGCTTTTTAATTTATTGCTGTTATTTTGTAGATCTTAAAAAAAATATTCATCATTGATTGAGTTGGTGTTTTAAGTCCACTTTATGCACAGAAAGGTTAAACGGGAATGGACCTAGAGTGGGATCCGAACCACTTGTGCCTCCACCGGGTATCGAACCCGGGACCCCTTTATTACAAGGCGACGACGCTACCACTACGCCATCGGAGAGGCCCCTTGATTCATGACAACAAATGATGCAAACAGTAATGCTTACATTTGTTGGTGCACACAAGACTAAAATTAATGATTTAGAAATAGATGTACAATAATACTTACACTGTATTCTGTTGTGAATAGTCATCCTTGCTTGTCGACAGCTGATTTTGTTGATTTTGTTCTTCGACTTCGCCTTGCTGGGATATTAAATGGAACTTTGGGACGATTGTATACGTAACCGGCTGGAACTGCTGTATTGGAACCAGACAATGAGCCTACAGAAGAACCTCCACCTCCAGACTGGGGAACAAATGGCCTTGCAGGTGTCGAAGAACCACTTCCAGAACCTGGAGCCCCGTAGGACGGGCTAGGACCGCCAGCACCTGATTGCCCGAAGGATTGGCTTGACTGCGACGAAGACTGGAAACTGCTGGAACTTGATCCACCAGTTGATGTAGGGGGTCCATATGTTGAACTGGGACCTCCTCCGCCTGAAGATTGACTTGACTGCGTTGACGATTGGAAATGTCCAGATGAAGTTTGACCACCTCCTGTAGAACCTGGGCCCCCATAGGATGGACTTGGGCCACCAGGACCAGAGCTTCCAAAGGTTTGTCCAGATTGGGATGAAGATTGGTAATTACCAGATCCTGAAGCTGGACCACCAGATGGGGCACCATACAGACCTGATACTTGTCCACCTGAACCCTGTCCCCCTTGTGCTCCAGATGAAGATCCGAATTGTCCTTGGGATTGATGTCCCGTTCCTGAACTTGATCCACCAGAACCTTGAGCTCCAAACTGTGACGACGGGTATCCGCTGCCTCCAGGTCCTCCTGCACCAGATCCATGGGGTCCTCCACCAACACCGGGACCACCAGCACCTGGACCACCAGCCCCGGGACCACCAGATGGGGCACCATACAGACCTGATATTTGTCCACCTGAGCCTTGTCCCCCTTGTGCTCCAGATGAAGATCCGAATTGTCCTTGTGACTGATGTCCTGTTCCTGAGCTTGATCCACCAGAACCTTGAGATCCAAACTGTGATGACTGGTATCCGCTGCCTCCAGGTCCTCCTGCACCAGATCCATGGGGTCCTCCACCAACACCGGGACCACCAGCAGCTGGACCACCAGATGGGGCACCATACAGACCTGATACTTGTCCACCTGAACCCTGTCCCCCTTGCGCGCCAGATGAAGATCCGAATTGTCCTTGTGACTGATGTCCTGTTCCTGAGCTCGATCCACCAGAACCTTGAGATCCAAACTGTGATGACGGGTATCCGCTGCCTCCAGGTCCTCCTGCACCAGATCCAGGACCACCAGCTCCGGGACCACCAGCTGGAGCTCCGTATAATCCCTGATTCAATTGGGAACCGAATTGGTTTCCACCGGATCCGGAACTTGTACCTCCTTGACCGCCAACACTTTGACTCGATTGCGTTGATGTTTGGAAGCTACCGCCGCCGGTTCCTGAAATCCCTTGGCCTTGCGTTCCAAACGATTGCCCTGATTGGAAGTTCGAAGATCCTGGTCCTGCACCACCAGAACCTTGTCCTTGTGAATGACTTGACTGTGAAGACGATTGGTAATAATTACTTCCAGTTCCTGGTCCACTAGCTGGAGCTCCATATAACCCTTGGTTCAAATTATTTCCAACTTGGTTTGCATTGAAACCAGAACCAGGGCCTCCGGAGCCTCCAAAATTCTGGCTTGACTGTGTGTTTGATTGATAATTACCCCCAGAACCACCACCTACGCCTCCTGAGCCTTGAGACCCAAAACCTTGATTTGACTGTGTAGGTGATGGATAACCACCAGATGCTGGTCCTCCTATACCAGATCCCTGTGACCCAAAAGACTGTCCACTTTGGTAATTTCCCGAGCTGGATCCTGGACCCCCAGCCGGAGCTCCATACAACCCTTGTTGTGGACCGCCGAAACTTGAAACGCCTCCTTGGCCACCAAAGGACTGACCCGCGCCTGAACCTGAACCACCGTAATTTTGATTATTGAAACTTGATTGACTCGATCCTTGATAACCACCAGATCCAGAATTTTGACCGCCGGAACTTTGCGAACCAAACTTTTGACCACCTAAAGATTGACTAGACCCTGGACCTATACTACCAGCGATTGGAGCACCATACAAACCTTGTGGTGCACCAGCACCAGGGCCAACAGAACCTTGAGTCCCGAAATTTTGACCTCCTTGTGCGCCAAATCCAGCGCCACCTGTACCTTGCCCTCCAAAACTGTGACTTTGTTGTGCTGAAGATTGGTAATTTCCAGAGCTAGGTCCAGCGGCTTGAGAACCATATGCACCCTGTGCGGATTGTGTTGAAGTCTGGTAATTTCCAGAGCCAGCAGAAGGACCAGAAGGTCCAAAGGATTGGCCACCTTGTCCGTGAAATCCACTAGATCCTCCAGCTGGCCCACTGGTTGGTGCCCCATATAAACCTTCATTGATTTGCTGGGATGTTTGGTAATTCGAACTACCACCGCCTCCACCTTGCTGAAAACCACTACCTGGTCTCCCGCCTTGAGCACTGGAAATGAATCCTTGCTGTTGATTTTGAAAACCACTCCCTGATCCTGGGGCACTTCCTGGACCAAATCCACCATGTCCTCCCTGTTGGTTGAAATTTCCACTTCCTCCTCCACCCTGTTGCTGCCCACCAAAAGAACCAGCTCCAGAACCTGGGAACTGAATGCTTGGCTGATTATAAGAATATCCTTGCTGCCCTGATGTGCCACCCTGCCCTCCGCCGAAACTACTTGATGTTCCAGAACCCTGACTACCGCCAAAACCACTTTGTGCTCCAGAACTCTGACTTCCGTAGCCTCCTTGTTGGAAAGCTTGGGTAATGGTTCCTGGTCTTGTTCCAGCACCTCCACCACCTTGTTGGAAACCACCACCACCTTGACCTCCAAAATTGCCCGACCCTCCAGGTCTATTGTATGCGTATCCTTGCTGACTGGAGATAGCATTACCAGACGGACCGCCAAGAGAACCAGAACCAGTAGAGGAATGGGAACTTTCAAAGAAACCATGTGCACCTTGGGTCTGCTGGTTTCCACCGCCGCCGAAAGCACCGCCACCAGAAGCTGGGCGATTGTAGTTGTAACCTTGTCCTGGTCCACCAGAAGGGCCACCTGAAGAACCAAAAGAACCTCCCTGTGCATTGCCAGACTGACCGAAGCTGCTACCGGATTGACCTCCTCCTGATGGATGGAAACCGCCAGCTGAAGAACCTTGACCGAATCCTTGCCCTCCTCCCTGAGGTCTATTGTAGTTATATCCTCCCTGACCTTGGGCAGAACCAGATTGATAACCACTTCCAGAAGACCCTCCAAATCCTCCACTACCAGCGGGACCTCCCGCAGACGATCCGTGTGGTGTTGTCGGTATTGGTGGTCTCAGTGTCGTAGAAGGAGCACCTACCGTCTTGAAAGAAGACTGTCGGTACGTGCTTGATTGGAAATTCTGCCCTCCACCAACACCTCCGGGCCTATTGTAAGAATATCCCTGCTGACCACCTTGGCCTCCTGCAAAACCTCCACCCGCACCTTGTTGAGCACCACCTGAAGATGTTCCGAACGAACCACCGGCTTGATTTGCACCAAAGTTGCCTTGACCAGGTCCACCTGATGGTGCAAAGGAACCTTGTGGACGGTTGTAATTGTATCCGCCTTGCGACGACGTGCTTCCGGAAAACTGACCAGCCCCTTGCCCTCCGGGACGACCGCCCAGCTGGGACGATATATCGTTGCTTACTTGTGCATTTGAACCGCCTGCCGAACCTCCCTGAAGCACTGCGGTGTAAGAGTCACTAGGTCTTGAAATTGAACCGCCGGAACTACCCTGCTGATATGACCCCTGGCTCCCACCTCCTTGAGTACCTGACCCAAACTGAGCATTGCCGGAATTGTACTGGTAACCTTGCTGTGATGACTGATAATTCGACTGACCAGTCCCACTACCAGCACCAATTCCACCAGCACCGCCGCCACCAATGCTGGTTTGAGTAGACGAGGAAAAGCCTGAGGTACCGCCTCCTCCAACAGATGGTGCTAGAGTGCTACTTGGTCTGCCCGTTGAAGTGAATGGAGTTCCAGTCGGTGTGCTCGGCGTTGTACTTGATCCAAACGGAACGTTAGGTCGAGGATAGTTGTAGCCCTGCGGATCTCCGTAGCCATTGGTTACCAGTAGCACAAGAACAACACCCTGCGAATAAAAAATTGATGTACTTAATACATTTCATGTTGCTCTTTTCTCATTGTCTTATCACATTTTGTGGGGTGGTATGGGCACCTTTCTCATAGCAGAAAATAAAATCTAACATACTAGTTGTTCGTGTTAATGAAAGCAATATAGTTAAATATGTATGATATTGTACAGGCCAATACAATTAATACAGAACATGGGAATATGTATCATCACAAATTCAGTATTTTTTTATAAATATAAATAAAAAGTACATACTTGATGTACGATATTGATGAACATGGAAGTTACTAATTGTGTTTCTCCTTGTAAAGAGCTTTTGCATTAAACCAATGCATGGTATTGTTCAATACACAAATATTATATATGAATAAAGAGTTATTATGTTCAAAAAATAAGTATTCAGTAGTAATATTTTGAGTTTTGTTTTAACTCCACTTTTATGCACAGATAGGCTACTTGGGACTGGACCTACAGTTTTAAGTTTGATCCGAACCACTTTTTGCCTCCCGGCACTCTTTTCAGTAGTTATATGAATGCGTCATTTACAATTCTTATTTAATTTATAGAGAAAGTAAAACGCCATTATTTTATCAACTCTTCAAATCTAACAAGATAATTTTTCAAATCTCTGCTTACCTCTTAGCATATCTTGGAAAGCACACTTTCTTTTTAACAATTTCCTTCATTTAGGAACGATTGCCTTCAATTGATGTAAAGTGGTCAAGAATACTATTTTCAGCATTTTTGAATTCTTAAAATAAACCATTATTATTCGGTGATTCACTTGTACGCTTACAAATTATGAGACGATATTTTTGTAAACATTTATGCAAGATGTATTTTGTAAACCTGAATCTTAATTAACATGTCGGTTCATAAGATGCACTAAAACAAACATTGTAACAGTGTACGTAGGTGTCCAGATTTCTTTTTGTAGTTAAATTTGAAAAATATTGCCTCGCATCTAAAAAAATGTAATAAGCCTATATGCAACAAAATTATATATATATATATATATATATATATATATATATATATATATATATATGTATATATATATTCTGAATTAACTTGTTTAATTAAAACTCGCATTATTTTAAATTATCTCCACAAACTATTTCAGGTAAATCATGTACATTTCTCTTTTTTTTCAGGGAACGTGAAAAAGAGACCACTTGCTTTTCTAATAAGAGGAACTGAACTCTGGACCGAGTTTAATTTTCGAAGGTAGGAAATAAATTAGTTTTTAGTGTTAATTAAAATAATAAATATTCAATTTTTAATCAATTTACTTCTCCGTCATCATTCGCAACAATTGTGCAATGCAGAAGGAACATTTTAATGCTGAGAAAAAAAAATTCTTAGGCATGTGACAATATTATCATTTACTATCAGATGAAATGTATTAATTTTAGAAGATTAAGTGTTCCTCTTTCTTCAAATACAGTGAAGGCTGTAAATATTTTTAAACATTTTTATGAGGTACAGAAAAGTGTGTTTAATAGTTGTTCTTGCAGTGTGAGAGTTTTTCAAGTGACTCTTCATCTTATGAAAAATGCTGATAGAATAGATTCAAAGTGAATTAAAATTTGTTGCTAAGACTATCCATAGCATTATTTGACAATGCAGGTATACCTTTTCACAGCGTAAATTATTAGAACGCGATCAGATTTAATACGCGTATCTCACTTATACTTTACGGTGTTTTGAGACTTTAATTCCAAGTTGTAAGGGTCCCGGATTCGAATCCCGCTCGGGCTTGGTTGTTTGTGAATGTCCATTCATCAATTTGATCATTTCATCACTCATCCCCATCTTCGCAAATTAGCCAAGAGGCACAAAACGCGAAGTAAAATAAACTAAATCAATAATAATAATCATTCCTAGTTGTCAATAAAATGGTCATGAAACAATTTGATATCAATCTTAATGTTTAAGATATGTGACTAAAGACTTGTGGAAGGTACAACTATCTGCTGTACATGGCACCCTTGCATAAAGACACATGGTGAGTGTGGAAGTATGATCCAACACATTCTCGACCTTGGTTATAATGGAGGTCATGTGATTTGCATCAACCCTAAAAACGGATTTGTGCGGTGACATTGTCGGGAAAATGCTCACCTTACCATTGCGGGAATCGAACCCGGTCTTACTCTTTGTAGTCAGACTAGACTACCGCGACTCTGATCAAGAGACATGATGAAGTTTAATTATTACTATCTATGAATGAAAGGGGAAAGTTGGTTTCTTGCATGAACCACTTCATCTAAATAACCAGTGGCTCGACAGCCCTTAAAGGGACTAGGCCGATCTCGCGATTGCCAGTCTCCCTCCCACAATCCTACCTAGAGGTGTGGAGATCTTGAACCGGTATTGGGGTGACGTGGGGTCAGCACGTCGAATCCCCAGCCGTTATAAGAGATTTCCGAGACCGGGTTACGCTACTCACTCGTAGCTCCCCAATTTCCTCACGATGGTGGTTTGCCACCGGTCCTTCATCTAAATATTACATTTTATTGTCAAGATTTTGGGAAGAAATAGGACTGTGGTGTATAAAGTGTATAGTGGAGTGTATAAATATTACGAATTAAGATTGTGTTTAATTATAAATTTGTCTTACATCTACGTTTGTTAAATATTCATTTTTTTA
Organism: Lepisma saccharinum; assembly: GCF_977018435.1. Lineage (NCBI taxonomy): Eukaryota > Metazoa > Arthropoda > Insecta > Zygentoma > Lepismatidae > Lepisma > Lepisma saccharinum. The sequence continues at coordinate 23,973,398 of NC_139253.1, forward strand.
ATACATTCCACGCTGTGAGATGTAAAGGGGCACCCGAAAGCGAACCTCACTTCCACCTAACTGCAATTTTGAAGGCCAACGAGGATCAGGCGTCTGTATAATCCTCTATAGGACTTGTTGTCCGGACCTTTGTCCTTGTATGTGCTGAGTGCTCCTCTACAGCCTCAGCTCTTAACTAGATAAGAAGATTTTGGTCCTCAAAGACGCGTGTTGATTTTAGTTATGGTAAAGGACCCCTTATAAAGTGACGGGTGCAAAGACAGCAAGTGCTGACGCATCCAAAATTTTAATTTCAATCAAACATTCCACGCTACGATAAACTTCACTGTCCCTTTGAGACTAGATGAGTAAACTCATATGTATCGAAAAAGTCCAATTTATGCACAGATATGGTAGTCGGGAATGGACCTAGAGTTTAAAGTGGGACACGAGCCACTGTGCAATTTGCCTCCACCGGAGATCAACCCAGGACCTTTCGATGACAAGGTGACAGCACTGCCACTATCTCTTATGTATATCGTTATATTTGAATTATTTTGGGGGGTTGGATTATGGTGCACAATTGTCACGTGCCAGTTTCGATGACACAATGAAAGTTGCAAGGAGGAATGGAGGAATCGACGAGAGATGACAGCACGCTATATAAAGAGGAGCAAAGGAAATTATAAAAAACTTGGAGCGGAGAAGAGGGATTATATATATTATAGTAAATTGAGAAATATATAAAAGAAGAGTTCAAATACTATAAAAGAAGTAAATAGAATGTTGTATATAGTAAATTAAAAGAATTAAGAATATGGCCGCATATGAAACGTTTAGGAAAGTTATTAAGTAAGCGAACGAATTCAGAAATCTATCTCTTTTTATTCCTCTGACGAGGAGAACATCGTCAGTGTTTTGGTTGTTTGTCCCCGGTGGCGCTGTGTCAAATTAGACGCCCCGAAGCACTTTTCGGTTGCGCTCTTTATTAGTCGCACTGGGCCATTGGTAACGCTTGTTATTAGCGATCCTGGTTATTCGCCTTTGGTCGTTAAATAGGAGGTGGCGCTATTGTCAGTTTAGTCGACCCTACTCTTTCTACAAGTATAGCTTGTATTGTTTGCCAAAGAAGCGGGGAAAGCGAGCGCATAAATAAGATTACGCTTTAAAAAAGAAGCCTGTTGATAATAAAATAAGAAGAAGCCTTACGATAATCAAAGAAGAAAAAGCCTTGTTGATAGTCAAAGAAGAAGAAGCCTTTTCGATTATACATATATATATTTTTTCTCTCTATTTTGTATAGTTCTCAGAATATAGATCCGCATTTAACTATATCCTCTTGGCTATAAAACGCTTTCTTATTTGGAATTCTCAAATAAAGAACCTATCCCCCTGAGATTAAGATATCTGTAGCCGTGGAAAATAACATTCAAGTACGTACCCACAAGGGGCGTAGCACAATACATCAATATGGTATTTCTGGTTTATTGAAGCAGCACCACCCCTTTCTCTTCCTCGCCCTTGAGTGTTTCAGTGTAACATCGCACCCTGTCTTTTCTCTCCTCCACGGCAATCAACCTGTGTCGTTAATATATTCCGCTACATAAAGTTGACAACTTCACATGTTGCGTTATTCACAACAGCCTCATTAGGTCTCCGAAATATTATTTTCTTCTCTCGGATTGTAGCACGGGTAAAATAAATTTCGCAATGCTTGTTTATAACCGTGAGGACTTTCATCTCATCGATAGGAATGAATGAATATACATAGGGAATCTTTCCCAACCATCGCAACTCGCAACGTCTTGAGATAGGAATCGGCGCTGAAGTGTGTGAATTGGTGGTAATATTTCCCATGAGGCTGCTCGCCCATCGGTGCGAGGCTATAAAGATCCATGAGGCTGAGTATCACCCTGTTCTCACGGTAATTCGCTTTAGTTCTCCCAGTCAGCCAAGCAATGGAGTCAAATGGAAAGGACTCGGTATTGGCTTTGTACAGTCAACAGAAGTAATGGGTTATTTAAGGCTCAGATAACAATAAGAATACCCGGGAATCAACATACTTGTACTTACATTTTACACCAATTTTCTCTAGGGAATGTTTACATCTAACTCGCCTATCTGTAGTGAAATGTGCGTTGTCTGTTCAAAAGGACAATAACACTCCAAAATGCACTTTTCAAACAAAAAGAATGCTGCCTGAGTTGAGTGGTCGACATCGAATGTTCCGGATTCGAGTCCCGACATGAGCATGTATATTCCTTTACGTATATCCTTTCAGCACTTTCATCCATTCTCATTCTTGCAATTAGCCTACAGGGGAAGAAAAGCGACATAAGAAAATACAGAATGCCATAAAGATTTCCCACCAATGAAAACTATGTTGCGGTATCATTACAGTTCCACCAGAAACTAGGTCTGAATCACTTGATAGGAGGTTGGGTAAGCTGTAGAACACTTATGAAACCGTAGATCTAGATCCAGTTGCAAAATTTATAGCAATATTACCTAGCAAGAAGTGGGACATTTCCTCCACACACATTTCCCTTTGGAAAAAATATACCGCAATTATTCCAGGAAAGATATGGACGAAAAGTTTGCCAAAGTTTTACCAGTTTATGCTCAGATAAGCTAATCAAGATTAAATGTTCAGTTTAAATTGGGATCCGGATCTGTGAGCAAAGAGCCTCCATCAGATATCGAACCCGGAAACCCTTGATTACAAGACGACAGAGTTACACCTACAGCATCGTAAATCGGAGATTATGAATACGTTCTTTAACCCTAGAGTTTAGACACCTTTCCCTTTCCCTAGAGCTTAGACACACTGCCCTTTCCCTAGAGTTTAGATACGCTGCCCCTTGCAGATTGTATAGCACCAGAGAGATCTAATATATTTCTCAGTGTTGGGTGATATCTTCGAGCATAGCTTTCCTTCCACAGATGTTGTGGAGGTTGAGATCTGGCGAGTGCGTAAGCCACTGGAGTGCTGTGGAGCCAGCCAGCCTCATGTATTTAATATACTTCTTAATCGTAAGGAGCATTATCTTGGTTAAAGCCATCTGGCGAAGGGTACATTATAGCCAAGCCAAGTTCTCCCTGACAATTTTGAAGTAAACCGTACCATCCAGAAGACATTCAACTCAGACTAACATGTCAAGAAAGTACTCCCTTAACTACGGTTCCCTCATAGCCCAGCGGCTTGTTCTGATCGATGTTCCTAACAAAACGACACATGGACATCACTCAAGAATAATTCATGGCAAGAAAAAGTCTTCAAAGTGTCTGAACTGGAATCAAACCCCTATCCACCAGAATGCAAATGATAGCAAAACAACCATGGTGTAGAGCAAGCTGCAAAGCACACTGAAATATTACCAATTGTTGTTAGGTATAATTAACAATGTACCTGGAACTCGCATAGCACTTGCTCTGGAATGTATCATTTGTCACGAGCTGCTTTTTCCTGCTTTTGGCATCAAAATTAAGCTCCCCGGTGCTTACAATTAATGCAGCTGGACAAGAGAACAAGTGGACCTAATTAACAATGGTTTCCCCTTCGAAATTTAACACCCGAGTTTATACCAGTTGCTTGTTTGACATGTTGGATCAGTTCTCGCACGGTTCCTTGTTACCGGTTCTTTATTATTGTCGAATCGTGATGAATCCTATCCACCCACATGTAATTATTAAACATGATACATGTTCTGCCTTAGTACCAACGGGTCTGTTTCTTTTATCCAAATCTCAGGAACCGTTTACATTAAAGAGGTAGTAAATATGTACAATTTTTATGTGATTGACAATATCGTAGCTTGCAATACACTATTCCCCATAGATCTGACTTTCCTTCTCTATGTATTTTCTGCATTTCAAATTCTTTATGGTGAGTACTCTTTTCTCTCATATATAGGTGCTCTACAACACCGACAAAATTTTTACACTGATCCCGCGTTCTAATCCCGGCCTGGCCATAGGCATTCTTTGTGTGTGTCCCTTCATGAATTTCATCATATCATCACTCATCCTCATCTTCGCGATTAGCCAAAAGTGACAGAAAAGCCACGTAAAATAAACCATCATTCAATTAAGATTGGGGGCTATTTAGAGTATAATGCATTCACAATGCGTCAGAACGATTCGAAAGTAACTGTACACTTTTAGAAAATACTACTAGATTTTATTAAACTGCCGGGTGGAAAGCAACGAATCAGCGATCGGTTCATTTGTGTTCGGTTGTCATCGTGTACTCCCGTGTTGCGTCGGAGACACCCATAAATAATTATCACTGAGAATTCAATGTTAAAATTTGGACTCATAACACGTGAACCTATCAATTTAGTCACTTTTAACCAAGTAAATTTTAGCCGTGTACTCTTCCATGTAGGCTACCGTTATCAATAATTTTAAAACTCTTATAGCTTTAACATTTCAGTTCGTTGTAATTGGATTAATAAAAATATGAAATCCCCCCGTTTTTGAGATTATTTTCACCAATAAAACCTCTTTTCTCTGCAGTAATCGACACAAATTTTTATTTGAATACATTGAAGTTGAATAAACAAAGCCTCATTCAAATAAACCAATATATCTCCACTGCATCAACATTCTTTATGTACAGATATAATTCCATACGACATGCACTATTGCATCTCTTCACTTTTTTTTTTTGCATGTTTGAGCTTAATTATGCAGATTTATTATCAGTTCAAAGAGGAAATGGAAAACATGAAACAAATCCTTCCCTTCGGTAATATTGCAGTCGACGTAACGAGAGGCTGGATTATTAATGGTGCAGACACAAAGCCACTCACAACCAACCACTAGCTTCAGTCCTCACACAGGCACCTCTCCGGATATGTTTTATTTTTAAAACCCCATCACTGCTGTAGTACATGCTGAAATATGATGTGTCAATGCACGATCAAACACAGAAGACAAGGACAGTAACACAGACAGACAGCCCGTTCGTTTCATATCGATTTCACAGTGGATACGCATAAACAAATGCCAACTTGATGCAAACAAACAAGGTAAGGAAGAGAAATGAGAAAATACTGATCTATTGGGTCACATGCTACAGCTGAATTTTCTGCAGAAATTCCAAAACAGTTATACAAACCGTATGTACGTTACTGTAGTTATGAAAAGTGATACATCCTGTAAATAATTCATGGAAGTTATTACCATGAGTTTTGATGTCAAAGGACATGCTTCATATCATAGTAATCTGATCACTAAATTTCAAATGTTCCGTACGTGTCTGGAAATTGCACTAATGCAGTGAACGGTTGAAATCACATACAGGAAGTTTTAGATGAGTATACCGAACATTGGTTGGAAATTCAGGGTTTCATACAGAGAGAGAAAGGAGGCCGACAGGCTCTTCGAAATTTTCAGAGAAATTTCATAAAACAGAATGCATTCTAAGTACTTTTCTTTTAAAATAATATTTTTTTTTTTTTATTGGCAACCCTCTTCTTGACATATTATATTGTCATTGTTGAAGTGGTATTCGAAAATATGTCAGTATGTGGACAATTTGCAACTATATTGCAACCTCTTAACAAAGAATAGAATATCCAGCTATTTTGTAAAATAAAAATTTCATTTGAATTCTAAGAGAAGAAACTAGTGCATGATACTTTACCATGAACTACATATGAGTATTGTGATTAAACTTATATGCCTGCATTAAAAGCATCATTATATACAAGCAAGGAGAACTCCCCTAAAAAGATGAACAAAGAAATAAAGCAAGTGAATTCAGAAATGCAATTAATAAAGAGCCCCGCGTGCTATTATTCTGGGTCTCGTGAGACTGTAATTGTTGAAAATTTCAGACTTATTTGAAATGACTAGTGCTGTTACAAATAAATTTAACATACATTGACAGATTGCTATGTAGATGAATGACACAAAAGACCGCATGTGAAATTAGAGTAGTTTAGGCTGTGTTATCTAGAAATTTTCAGCAATGACAAAAAATGTTTTAGCACATTGAAAACAGACATTAATTACTTTCTTCAGATAGACTAGGCAGCCCAAAATTAAACATGCACCGTGTATGTAGTTACTTAACACAATGGACTGTAATTTTATTCCCCTGCAAACATTTAAAGGTACAATAGAAAGCGTAAAAAATTAAAAACGTGTCTATACAAATAGGCAAATGAAACCTTGGAAATGCATATGATTGCATTAGCCTTTTAACAGAGGAAAATATTAACTAATGAAATGTATCGAAACATGTGAAAAGATTTTGAATGTTTCAGCAAGCTTTCGTTCTGGTGCATTACAAAATCGCTCTGTTTTTTTTATTGTTCGGAGGGAAATACGAAGGGCAATCGATAAATTCCTGTCGAAGCATTCTGCATTTAATTATTGCATCTGCATTACGCTGCATATTGTTTGTTTGTGTGTGTTCATAGTTCATAAACATCTTTCACGTTCACATAACACAAAATCAGCTCACTACCAGCCTGCATGTGAAGGTAAACAAAATGCATTGCGATACAAGATTGCCGAATGGTAACTATGTATTTCCAAATGTTTCAAATTTTGCTCACCTATTCACTCGAATAGCGATCGTTAATCGATCCAAAACTAAACGCCCATCCAATATTCGAGACGAAACATGAACATAATGTCTGAATTATTGAAACTACTATATGCATCAAAATTAGCATAAAATCCAGAAGAATAGCTATCAAAAGTTTTCCAAAATCACTAGGAAATGGGAAAAAAATCAGTAACTCGAGAATCGTACTTCTTTTTATCGTAAATATGAAAGAGCTCACGACCATAAAGGATTGATTGATTTGGTTTATTTTACTTCGTATTTCTCCCACTTTTGGCTAATCGCGAAGATGAGGATGGATGATGATATGATTAAATTGATGAAGGGACACTCACAAAGAACAACTACGCCCAGGCCAGGATTCGAACCCGGTACCTCTGGCGTCGTAGCGCGCTGTGATAACCACTCCGCAACGGAGGCCGACGCGACTATAAAGGAAACAATGTAAGAAAGAGCCACATTTGCTACATTAAGGTCAGAATTATCTCGCCCCGACTACAATTCTTCTCACATCTGCAATCATATTCATGAAACCTAGTCTCCTTGTTTTCCAATATTAGAGTCACAGAACAATAAAGACAAAATAGTGAAATGGGAAATACAGTTGAGCCTGAGTTATACCACAGACAAGGGTATATAAGCAGACCTGGAAACATGGCAGGAAAACCGGTGCACTGACCTCCTACTGGAAACAGCCCTTCCCAAGACGTTTCGGAATGATACGTAGAGAGGCATTACTCGCACTCTTGCTTCCACTTCTGCCACAAAGAAACAAAAGATGGCACTGCTAAATTTCAACGCTCGGGTGCTAAGCCTGACGTCATCGAATTCCCTTATCTGTGGTTATACGTATGTCAAGGTGAAGAGAAAATAATACGTATAACTGAGAATTACTTACAAATCAGATTTAGATACCATGTCATATTATTATTAAAATAATGCAATTGTATCTATTTTGAGGAACAAGATATGCGTAATACAGGTTATTTCTGTAACAATGTGGTAAATTAACGAATATAGAAGTTTGATTTTTAGATACATTACATTTGCCACTTTATTAGTGAACGCTACCACAGTTGACACTATAGTTTTACTATCCAGTTTTAAAAAAATCTTCTAAACTAGTATTTCTTTTACTAATATAATGAATGCGCAAAGTGTGGTCTAAACTATGCCTAAATCTTCAGCTATTTCAGTTTTAATTTTCTGTTGATTAGCATCCACTTCCTAAATAAATTTTACTTTCTGGTCAAGCGTGTAACTTTACCTCTCTCTGATGTCCATGGCCGACCAGTAGCAACTGAAAAAACTGTCATTTTTGTGGCATTGTTGTAGCTTGGTTACGTACAAATCAATTGTATTTTGTGAAAATTAGTACATATAACATCGAATTACGTATAAATACATTACTAACAAATAAGGTATAATTAACACGTCTTTAAATTATATATTTACCGGGACTTTCAGTAATTCATGTATAAAACAGAATTACGCAGAACTGGGTTACGTATAAAGCAGTCTCAACTGTATTTTAAATAATGGAGTAAATATAAAAGAATAACCCGGTGGGAGCACAGTGGTTCGCATCCCACTTTAAACTTTAGGTCCAGTCCCGATTAGCCTATCTGCACACTAAAATGGACTTACAACAACAATTCAAACAACAAGAACAATTAAAAAAATAAGGTAAAGTTTCCCCTGCATTTTGCACCATACAATGAGGCATATGTAGTTGGATGTGGGACATGTTGGAGGTGATGTGATCAGCACTATGTTCCGGTCACCTTTACACCCCAGGGTTGCCCCTAGGTACCCATTTAGTTGAGGCTGGCTGAGCCCCAGAGTATCTTTATGTGGGAACAAGTCCGGAAAAATGTCGACCTTAGATTCGATCCCGGGTCTCCTGCGTGGCAGGCAGACGCCCTACGACCGCCCCTCCCCCACACACAAAAATAAGGAACTGTGAAATTAAATGAGAACTTTAGTAAAATAATGAAAGTAAAGATAACGTGGAAAACATAACATCAAAGTGGTCAAAGAAATAAAAAAATGTTAATATAAAAACATTTACAGTTTTTCCTCATTTGCGGTACTAACTATTTTTAGTATTACGCTGTATCTTGAGTTTTTAACTGAAAGTGAGGTACAAGTTTTACATCTTAAGCACAAAAGAAATTAATGTTTTTGCAATGATAGAGTTTTTATAGCAACTTGTTTCCTGCTGAGACCATAGTTGTTGTGTATGAAGCAAATATCCACAAAAAAAAAACACGTAATAATTTCCAAGTGCATATTCTCGTCGCCATTTCCTATTTCCGCGGTTCTTTTCCATTACTTCAATATCTTCCTAATGTCGCAAAGAGAAAGACAAGAAAAACAATGGCATAATAACAAACCGAGTCTGACACTCACCAGTGCAATTTTTGTCGCGCTTGAGAAATTCGTTCGATAAAAAAAAACTCTGGAAGCTCCCATCCTGATAGGAAGTGTGGGAATATGTAGAGGAAGCATGTGCATAGGTTTCCCACACTTTACTTTTATAAGAAAATATAAAATCTCCGTTCCTCAGTTTCCTCCGTATGTATTTCCGTCGAGGAACAGCAAGGATAAGTTTCCTTTCCAACACAGATCGCAAACGTCTTCCCTAAGCAGTCATTGTTTCACATGACTTGAAACAATGTCTTCACGTACTTGTTCGCTTATCGCTATTGTATAACGTCGCATATATCTTACGCTAGGTTAACGGCGAAAGAGAAATGGATTATGTGAGAAACTTCCGTGGCCTTTCTTGAAAGTACCATCCTTGCATTTCGAGCATAAGCAGTGTATTTCGCCCAATTGCAATAACAGGTGGGGATGCTAAATTAGAATCCTTGGATGTAGTGGAACAAAATATAATTTTTATTTTTATATGTATAAAATGTAATTTGTAGTCCTTTAATTCTGTAAACACCAATCGACATCCCCGACGAACTGGTTTACTTGTGCTACAAAGCTAGTGTTCTAGGTTCGAATCCTAACTAGTCCATAGAGTTTGTTCTTCAAATATATTCTGAGAACTTATTTTCAGAATTAAAACCTAAAGCATGCTAAATGTTCCTTAGTATCTCAACTATCTTAACTGTTAATTTTATATATATATATATATATATGTGTGTGTGAGATTGCATTTTGTTTTTCTAAATGTACAATATATTCCCTTCCCTTTCATTTCCAATCTCTTTGGCTATTTTATATCTGTCTAATGCTTGTGCTCGTTTGAGCTTAAGATATTTCTTTCAATTTCCTAGATTGATTAAACGGGAAATGACATAGATTTACAACCTGAAGGAAAAGTCCCTGAATCTTACATAAGGAGACAGCTATGATACAGAGAAGAGTTATTCAATTCTTTGTTGATTAATACTGCAAGGTCAGTATGAATATTTTCCTTTCAAATGCATTTTATGTTCTTTTTGGTAACATATTACTATTCTATTCCCGTTGTTGTGATAATTTGCTTGGAATTCAGAATGTTCCATTATTGATATTTGTCTATGCGATGCCATCTTTTATCTACATTTTCCATTTTAAAGTCATAGTAAGATAATTGCATGCATTGTATGGTTTTCCAAATTTTTAGTGTTTAGTGGGAAGATACTTTTTAAGGCAATAGTACTAATAGACTCTGATGTCGAAGAAAAACAGCGGCGATGGTAATCGATGAGTTAACCACAATGAGAAAGTGATTTGTGGGGTTTGGTCCTCAAAGTGAATGAATTAATGAATGATTTTATTTATTTTAATTCGCGTTTCTGCCACTTTTGGCTAATTCGTGATAAGATGAAGGAACAATCACAGACACATAGTAACAGCACACTACACAAGTCATGGGTCCAGACGCCAGAGCCTCGTTAGTCTGCAAAATGCAGTCCAGGATATACTACGTGGTAGTGAGGTTGACATTTGGGTGTATTGAGAAAGGGTCACACTTTACACTCCGGCCCTTAAAGTTTCGTATAGTTATTGAAGAATCCAATAAGCACTGTCAAACTAGAAGGTTGTTATCGCAGCTATGGAAACGTAACCGATGTCTAAGGTCGAACATTAATAACTTGGTTAGGCATTTCCAATAACTTAGCATCCTACCACATCGGCTTGAATTTCGCTATGCATAACTTCAAGTCTCAGTGGAGTTGTCAACTCAATGAATCAGACACAAGAGTTTATCCTAGAAGTCCAATTATATAATACTAGTGAGTTATTTTAAATATTAAAGACAGCAATTAATTTACATCAGCTTCTGGTTAACGTAGTCGGGAGTCCCTGAATTCTGAACATTTTATCATGTTTGTCCTGTAATCTCATCTATTCATCAATCATCGGCCGACCTCCCTGGCAGAGTGGTTAGCACACCGCACTACATCGCGAGGAGTCCCGAGTTCGAATTCAGGCACGGGCATGTCTTTTCTTTGGGAGTGTTCACCATATCATCACCCATCCCCTACGGTTGAGTTACATGTAAAACTGTAGGTCCAATCCCGATTAGCTTCTCTGTGCCTAAAGTTGACTTTAGACTAGATGCAGAAGAGCGATTTAAAACATGAAAAACAAAAATACAAAGTACAATGTGAATAGAAGATGACAATAAAGTGGATGAAAGATAGAGCACAACGAACTATGCTTTTTAACAGTTGGAATCCATGTGCCAATGGTTTTGCTACACTACATTGTGGCAGAAGACTTGCGAATAAAGGTTTGTCAGAAAAAAGATAGGAAAATGAAGATTAAAATTGATTTTGTTGAGGATAATTTGGATTGAATGTCAGAAAGATCGAAGTTAATAATGTTTAAATATTCGAAGCACTGGTTAGGACACCTTCAGTACACTCGCATTAGCATTCCACACGCTACAAACGCAAGGCATCGAACCCCTGCATCCACAGCTTGGCGACAGTGCAATGTCCTCAGCGTCCACCTTAACGTGTACTCTACTACACTCACCGTTAGATACTCCATGACGGCTTGAAGCCTCGCACCACTGTGCCACAAACCCGAGCTCCTACGCTTATATACAGCAGTCATATTTTCTTCTGGGAAAATCACTCGTTCAATCCCAAACTGCCCTGTGACGTAATAGTCTTGCAGTTTCACACCGATGGCTTCCATATTCCTTGCGGAGGGGGGACAGTCACCCAGTGCCCCTTCTCCGTAGGGGAAGGAAGATTCGCATAGGAAAATAAGCGAGGGAGTCACACGTCGGGAAGTTGTCACAGCGGTGATTGATTTACAAGCCTAAGAATGTCACCGGCTATTTTTCCATGCGCGGTGACAATTTTTGTGTTTAATTACCGTATATGGAATCTTGAGGATTAACCCAATTAGAAGTGGTATTGCCTTGTCATTTTGCTAGTTGCCACAGCAGTCACTTGTTTTTTTTTCTACATTCATATATTTCACAAATGTACAGATATTTTCATAACATCCACTAACGTCTTTAGCTGGTACCTGCAGTAGGACGTTAGATGATAACTAGGGGTCGGAAGTTGAGGAAAAATCCTTTTTTTTGTCCTAGTGTCCGAAGACGAGGCCCGACATAATATATGTTCATTTTGGGTCATTGTAGGCCAGAAAAAGGTGGATTTTATTTGTCCT